>NC_090275.1:104866084-106252051 GCF_040414725.1 Anabrus simplex
AATAATGCTCCCAAAGCAAGGAAATGCCAAGAACTGTACAGATTACAGAAGAATAGCCATTTTATCTCATGCTTCTAAAATCCTGCTGACAATACTTAAAGGTCAAATCAGCAGGAAAATTGAACAGAATTTAGATAACGACCAGTATAGCTTCAGAGCAGGTAAGGGTACTAGAGAAGCAATTCTAGCTCTGCGTCAAATCCTGGAGAGAAGACTGGAAGTTAATAGGAAAACTTATGTAACTTTCTGGATTTAGAGAAAGCATTCCACAAGCTTGACTGGAAGTTATTATATCTAACTCTGAGAACGTTGGATCTTGATTAGAAGGACATATGTTTGCTTTTTAACCTGTACAGAGCCCAAAGCACAGAAATAAACATCAATGGAACGACAAGAGAAGCAAGAATAAGAAGAGGAGTGCGGCAAGGCTGTCCCTTATCACCTATTTGAACAGTAAAAGAAAAAACCAAAGGGATAAATTTTAATGGTAAACAAATTCATAATTTGCAGATGATATTGCATTTATAGCTGATTCAGAGCACAAAATGACTAGGATGCTCGGTATACTAAACAACACGTTAGAGAAGTTCAGGCTAAAAATAAACACAAAGAAAACGAAAATGATGGTCGTTCAAAATAAGAAGACTGGATTGAAAACAAACATTAAATTAGGCTGTGAAAAAAATAGATTAAAGGTTAAAGAATTTTGTTATCTGGGTAGTGTTATTGCGAATGATAATGAGCGCCTGAGAGAAGTCAAAAGAAGGATTGCTATGGCAAAACTAGTGTTTCAAAACAGGAAAAGTCTATTGTTAAATAAGCACATAAGAATTGAAACCAGGAAGAAATTTGTTAAATCCTTTGTTTGGAGTGTGCTAACTTACGGTTGTAAGACCTGGATTTGGGAAAACAAGCACAATAATAGTAGAAGCTGCGGAAATGTGGATCTGGAGAAGACTGACAGGGACGGGTTGGACAGAAAAGAAGACTAATATCCAAATCTTGAATGACGTTAATGAGAAACGGACCTTAATTTATTCAATAGAGCAGATGAAAGCTAAATTTCTTGGACATGTCCTAGGACATGATACCTCTCTCCAGAATGTCTTCGAAGGAAAGGTCCTAGGGAAGAATTCGAGAGGAAGACCACGTTTCTCATACCTTAGAAACAATCACTCAGCTGGGTTTTGTTTCCTATGTCACGACGAAGAGGACTACTGAAGACCGTGGGATGTGGCTGCAGCGACAAGGCTTAGCCTTTAGATCATGGATGGCTGGAGACATCGGTGAGCTTTCTTTAAAGGGGCTGCCTGAACGAGGCGGTAATGGCGTCCTCGGTTCACTCGGAAGGACGTGGGTTCGATTCCCCGTCAATAAGTCATAACATTTAAGAAACGAGATCTCCACTTCCGAAGGTGCACATGGCCCAGAGGTTCACTCAGCCTACACAAAAAATGAGAAACAGGTTAATTCCCGGGGACAAAGGTAAGCCTGGCTTAGAGTTAACCACTCCACCCCACCAAGTGCCGAGGTTAACAATGGTGGAAGCCTTTACCTTCCACACCTCCAATGGCCTTCATGGCCTGTACGGAGATGACTTTGTTTTTGAGTCAAGTCCGTCCACAGTTGTTGGAGAGGGCCGGGAGGACCTCAACATGCTCTAGGCAGTCCATAGACCCACGTGCTGTATGTGGACATGCGGACGCAGAATGTCTGTGACGTATCGCTGTGCCGTCAAAGTCTGCCGAAGCACTATTAGAGGTGACCTGAAAGGATATCCTATGGCTCCCCACACCATGATGCCAGGTATTACGCCTGTGTGTCTTACAACATGGGCAGGACCTGCCCTCGCCCTCGATGCCGCCAAACCCGCACACGATGGTCATCAGAGGTTAAGGAGAAGCGGGACTCATCATTGAACATGATGCGACGCCAGTCGTCCTCTGTCCATGCCTCCTGGGCAAGGCACCACTCCAAACGCAGGCGTCGGTGTTCTGGTGTCAATGGCAACCGTCGCATGGGGCGGTAGGACCCCAAACCGGCGGATGCGAGTCGTCGATACACTGTGCGGGAACTCACAGGATGTTGTAGAGTCACCAGTACATGTTCGCGGATGGCGTGTGCCGAAGTTATGGGATCTCGCAATGCTTGGCGCATCATTCGACGGTTCTCCATCGGAGTGGTGTTTCTTGGTCAACCCGAACCTGCACGACGTCATTGGGTGCCCTCTTGTATCTATTGAGTCCAGCATCGGGCCACTGTGACATCTGAATGGTCCACATGCCTGGCGATTACACGATACGACCAACCAGCCTCATACACTCCCACAAATATTGTCAGTTGGTGGACAGGCTGTCTAACGCATCTGCGAGGCATCGCGGCTGCTTCGTACTGTACGCAGTCCTCTCTGCACTGTCTGCCTCACAGCAGTTGGCTGGTAACAACTTATCAACAACAGGGGCCTATTCCACAAAAGTATGGTCTTGTACATTACAAGTTACTAGTGTGGGTTCTTGTAATGTATGGAGTTGTACATTTCTGTTCCACAAAAGATTGATAGTCTCTTGTATATTACTAGTGAATTGTTACAAGTTTTACAAGTGACAGCATATCAATAAACATACTACGTCATAGCATGAATCAGCTGTTTATCTTCATATTCCATTCGTTGAATTAGATTATGCTTGCTCATTAATCTTAATATCGTATTTTAAGTTATGTAGCAAAGATTCAAAAAACTCTAATATTTCTGTGAATTTCTCAATGCTACAATGTTATTTTTCAGTTTATTTCTTTGATGATAGGAAATTACTCCGTTATTATCACCCATTCTGTTCTTCCGCGATCCTCGCATATGTTCCACGATAGTCTGACATACCCTCCTTGGTCTGTCATATGGAATCGGATGCCGCTAATAACGACATTCGGCCGCCAAACTTAATTGTTACAAAATTGCACACTCTACATGAATTGTTAAAATGGTGTCAAGGAAAGGAAGTTATTCATTTTGAAGGAAATAGAAAGAAGGAAAGATATTCATTTCGGTGCATTCAGCGAGAGTCTGAAAAAACAAGACAAAATAAAGGGTTGGATGGAAATATTTGATTTGGAAAAGCTCATGGAGCTTTTGAGGGGAAAAGTTGGATTAATGATTGGAATTACTTGGAATTAATGATTCCAGGAATGTCCTTCTTGGAACATGTTTGTTCAGTATTTTCAGGTCAAGGAACAATTTGAGGAAATTTTATATCATTTATTGCAGCTACCACAGAATGTATTGACCTACAGACCGAAGATTTTGCCATCCCATGCATATGTGCAATACCATGGTACTGACCACAATTTCCTAGCCAAAGCAGTGTTGTTAGTAGGCCTAACTGTTGTTTAGCAGAGAGAGATTTATTTCTGTTCGTAGGATGTTTCAACCTATGATAAATATCCATCAAAAGTTCTTCCACTTGTATTGTGCTTAACCTAAAACTCTCATTGTATTCAAATAGTGTTAAACTGGAAGTTAATTCTTTCCCTATACAGACGGTAGTTTTCATATTCATTACCATCACTATCACTTCTGCTAAACCACATATTTATCAAAATGTATCTGAAATAAGTATATTTAAATAGCACTAGTACATTTATATATTATTATCCATTCACTGGTAGAGAATAGTTCCCAATTCACTAGTAAATTACAAGTACTAGTACTTTTGTGGAACATGCCTATAAAAATTCACTGGTAATTTGTAAGTATGGAGTGGTAAAGTACAACTGTAGAAAATTCTTTTGTGGAACAGAAACTCTGGTATTTGTACTAGTTACTAGAGAATTTACTTGTAATGTACAAGACCATACTTTTGTGGAATAGGCCCCAGGACGGTGACATCATGAATGCACTCTGGTGGGCGTTCTACGCATTGCAGATCCTTGTAAATCTAATCATGTGCTCAAGTTATGTATAGCAACCCCAGTAGTGGAAGGTAAGACCGCAACGGTCCATCCATTTGAGTTCTAAGCAGAACTTCTTATTTTATTATATTAAGAAGTACATTGTAATTACATCACTCCCTGTTGGTTCATAACAAGGCTTATATAAATGATCAATAAGACAAGCTTATATAAATTGTCAATAAGATAAGAGGCTAGTTTCAATAACAACTAACCCTAACATATTACAGTATATTTCTAACTGTGTCACAATGTATCCTTGAGTGCAACTCATAAGTAACTTGTTATTGTAACCTCCCAGTAAATAGACAATGTACGTCACCTTTGTCATAACATATTTTGTAAGATGTTGACACGTAAATCCAGAGATGAATATACTATATAAGATAGCGCAATCAAGCTATAATTAACTAGTCGCCAACCACGATTCGTTCACACAACATCTCTAGGCTTCACGTCTCTCCATCAGAGATACTGGACTCTAACATATCAACCGATATGTAGTTCAGACACTGTATTAATTGGACGGCTGTTAATAATATTAAAACCAACTAACATCAACTGGACTTCTCTTTATTTTGATTGAATACCACGCAGCGCGATAATGAACTTTCGGAACCTTGATAGCTTCAGTATACGGAATAAAAATATAAATTTTGTTAAGCTATCAAAAAACTTAACTCTCACACTTCAATGGTATGCATGTATACCGAAATGGGATAATATAGGATCACTCCTTCTGGGTGTTTAACGTTTTCTTTGTCAGGCAGTGTATGTGCAATTTAAGAAAATATGACCATGTGTCATCATCTTTCTTAGAACTAGAGTGGTCGCGATGATAAGTAATATTAAAGTCTTTGGTCGCGACCCATATTCGTCGTAGCCATCATACTTTGTCTCTCCTCCATCGAGTTCTTACTACGTGTTCCCCATCTTATCCATCTTTGCATTTCCATTATTTCTCAAATGTTCATAAGGGATATGCAAGGTGTCAAACATCAAACCCGCTCGTCATTCCTTACCATCGAACTGTCGCATATAACAACTCATTTTCTGTTTTTGTCGCACGAGAATGGAACAGTTTACCGACGACGTTAGAGGAATACCAACCACAGTGTCATTTAAAAGAGCGTTAAGAGGTACAGCAGGATACGAGTGAACTGTGCATTTCTGGTCTTTCATTGACCGTGCTGTTACATTATTATCAATTATTATTTTTATTAATAATAATAATTTCGTGTGGCTATTTCTAGCCGAGTGCAGCCCTTGTAAGGCAGACCCTCCGATGAGGGTGGGCGGCATCTGCCATTTGTAGGACACTGCGTGTTATTGTGGTGGAGGATAGTGTTATGTGTGGTATGTGAGTTGCTGGGATGTTGGGGACAGCACGAACACCCAGCCCCCGGGCCATTGGAATTAACCAATAAAAGTTAAAATCCCCGACCCGGCCGGGAATCGAACCCGGGACCCTCTGAACCGAAGGCCAGTAAGCTGACCATTCAGCCAACGAGTCGAACATTATTTTTATTGTAAGTATATATGTCTCACTGGGGTGGAATTTATTTCTGTTATAAAACATTTTGATTGTGTTTAACTGTGCATTAATAATCGTTCTAATGATTGTATAATAAGTGGCTTAGTGTAAGGGAAGGCCTAATGGCCTAAATTATGCCAATAAAGACATTTATCTATCTATCTAAAAACTAAATCTCCGGCTGTCGTTTTGAGATCCGCTCAAATATTTGCAATTTTAATTTCAAGGCAGCCCTTATTTTCATTATTTCCTGCACGAACGGTCGTTGGCAGCATGCAGTTGTTTTTTATTTACACGTCCTGACGTATGGACGTGTTGATGTTCCAGGCTAAACGTTATTACCTACTGCAGTTTTACGACTAGCAGAGGACGTGAGAACTGCGTATGGCTTGTGAAATGGGAGTCTCGACAGTGTTATTGTGCAGGGAAACGAGCAGATGCGCTCTGCACTCTGACCGGCCAACCGAACAGAGGAGGGGTGGACACGACCTTACCGTGGCTCTACGCCTCTGCACTCGGGAGACGGGTCAGAGCTGGCCCCAACCGTCGGCTACCCTGAGAATTGTTTTCCGTGGTTTTCCATTCTCCTGCACTAAGGCGAATGCCGGGACAGTTTGTAGTATACGCCACGGCCGCCAACCCCCCTCACCTTCTCCGAGCATCTCCTTCACCGTAATAAATCTCCCGGCCTGAGAGACGGCGTCACCGTCTAAGAGACCCGCCTCCCCCTTCAGGGGAGGAATGAAAATATTTTAGTAGAGTAGTAGCATGTCAAATCTTGCCAACATAGACATATTCCATCAGAAACCTGTTTTATAGCATGTAAAAGGTTACTTATATACTCGACAGGTGGATACACTGCGCCATACGTGCGCATCCAAGAGCGACCAGAATATTATTACGAATAAAACACTGACGCCGGGCTGAGTGGCTCAGACGATAGAGCGCTAGTCTTTTGACCCCAATTTGACAGGTTCGATACTAGCTCAGTCCGGTGGTGTATGAAGGTGCTCAAATACGTCAGCCTCGTGTCGGTAGATTTACTGGCACGTAAAAGAATTCCTGCGGGGCTAAATTCCGGCACCTCGGCGTCTCCGAAAACCGTAAAACAGTAGTTAGTGCGACGTAAAGCAAATAACATTATTATTATTAGCTATAATATTTACAAAAGTCTCTTGCCCTCACAACGGGTCTCCCACTGGCAGTCTTTGCCTAGAACGGTCGATTGAATTTCACACTGTCGCGCATCCAACACAGTCACTTCTATTTCCTTATTACTTCTAATTTCCATTGTTTTGTTTTCATTGGACGAAGGAGTTTTCTCACGATTCTTCTTTCTAGTACTCCCAATGTATCTAAACTATAGTTCAAAACTAGACATTCGCTTGCTTCAGTCCATAGACTGGTTCGATGCAGCTCTCCATGCTAACTTTTTCATTTCTAAGTAACTACTACTTCCTATATCTGCTCTAATCTGCTTGTCATATTCATACTTTGGTCTACCTCTACCGTTCTTACCGCCTACACTTCCCTCAAAAACCAAATGAACAAGTCCTGGGTATCTTAAATGTGTCCTACCATTCTGTCTCTTCTTGTGGTCAATTTTTTTTTTTTTGCTAGTTGTTTTACGTCGCACCGACACAGATAGGTCTTACGGCGAGGGACAGGAAAGGGCTAGGAGTGGGAAGAAAGCGGCCGTGGCCTTAATTAAGGTACAGCCCCAGCATTTTCCTGGTGTGAAAATGGGAAACCACGGAAAACCATTTTCAGGGCTGCCGACAGTGGGGTTCGAACCTACTATCTTCCGAATACTGGATACTGGCCGCACTTAAGCGACTGCAGCTATCGAGGTCGGTGTGGTCAAATTTAGCCAAATCTATCTCATCTCACGAATTCCATTCAGTATCTCTTCATTCGTGATTCGATCTATCCATCTCAACATGAGCATTCTTCTGTAACACCACATTTCAAAAGCTTCTGTTCTCTTTTCTTCAGAGCTAGTTATCGTCCGTGTTTCACTTCCATACAATGCCACGCTCCAGATGAAAGTCTTCAAATACATATTTCTAATTTCTATATCAATGTTTCAGGTCCGCGAATTTCTTTTCTTAAGAAAGACCTTTCTTGCTTGTGCTAGTCTGCATTTTATGTCCTCCTTACTTCTGCCATCGATAGTTATTTTACTAACTTTCCCAACCTAATATTACCTGCGTCACCTGACTCCGGTTGCACTCCAGTACTTTTGTTTTGGACTTGTTTATTTTCATCTTGTACTCCTTACACAAGACTCCGTCCATTTCACTGAGCAATTTCTCTAGATCACCTGCAGTCTCAGGTGAAATAACAATATCATCGGAAAATCTCAGGGTTTTGATATCCTCTCCTCGGATTGTGATTCCCTTCCCAAATTCCTCTTTACTTTTCTTTACTGCCTGTGCTAGAATATATTATACAATAGCTATCCTAGCAAAGTTTAAACGTCATTATCTTAATAATATCTAATAGTCAAGGAAATAGACTTACTAGGGAAGTGTCATTATAAGACCACTGTTGTCAGCATCGAAGCCGAATTAATGGCTTGTTCTGCATAAGTGTTAAACAACTTGCTGTGTAAGGGGAGTATAATTACAAAACCCCGGCAGTAAGAAGTGTTATATTCATATCTCCAATATGCATGAGCTAGGCATTCGGTTAAGGGTATATGTTGTATTGTAAGGTCATTACAGTCAGTGTTCCGCTCCATGGCTAAATGGTTACCGTGCTGGACTTTTGTCACAGTGGTCCCGGGTTCGATTCCCGGAAGGGTCGTGAATTTTAACTATAATTGGTTAATTTCGCTGGCACGGAGACTGGGTGTATGCGTCGTCTTCATAATCATTTCATCCTCATCACGCCGCGCATGTTGCCTACGGGAGTCAAATCAAAAGACCTGCATCTGACGAGCCGAACTTGTCCTCGGACACTCCTGGCACTGAAAGCCATACGTCATTTATTACGGTCAGTGTGCCACGGAAGACTCTGCCTTTTGTAGTAGGCACATTGGAGGACTGCTTTACTTTTCAACTCTAAATAAATATTCCTCTTTCTGCACTTGGAGTTCTCATTTAATTCAACGTCGTTGGAATACCACAGCAGTTATCAGAGCAAAGTATGTATTTAGAGCGAGAATTAACATCTTTCGACTGGTTTCATGACATGGCATAGGGATCAGATACCGAGAACGAAGTATTATCTGCAATCTGTATAAAAAGCAGTCTGCAGTGATAAGAACTGAGGGCTTTGAAAAAGAAGCAGAAATCCAGGAAGAAGTGAGGCAAGGTTGAAGTTTTTCCCCTTGTAGAAATAAGCGTAAGACGTGAATAATATCGGTTATTTTCAACTGAGTTGTGTGTGTAGAATTTCTTTGGATTCTGTGTTTTGTTGTTGCTGTTGTTGTTGTTCGCAAGATGTCTTCCATGTGTGTGTGTGTTAAAATAAATGTGTTCGATTATTGAGGAATTGTCGTCGTGTTTTATCGTTTCTGAAGTGCATTCCGAACATTTGGCGACCGTGACAGGATATTAGACAGTTATATAATTATAGAAACAGTTTCATAACAGTATCTCAAACATGGAAGTGAACATAGCACCGACAAAGAAATCAAGAACGGTATTACGGCGATCAATAACGAAGATCTACAATGAGCTCGACGCGTTGCTACGGATGCCGGAGAAAGATACGGAAAGTATTAGTGCACATACAGATCTATTAGAGACGAAATATCATGAATTAACAGGTATGGATACTCTTATCTTCACGAATATGATTGAGAACGTGGAGGTTAGGGATGACGAGTTAGACAAAGAAGCCAATATGGCTGACGAGTATAAGTCAAATTTTATAAGGTTGTTATGAAATTATTAAATGAAGACCGGAACTCAGAAGCAACTGCAGTATCAGTTAATTCTAACTCGCCATTCCAAGTTAAGGGTTCGTATGAACTGCCTTTGTTGGAATTGAAGAAGTTTGGATGTGAACTAAAAGATTGGCTTCCGTTCTGGTCGCAATTTAATAAGATTAACAAGGACCCTCTTTTAGACCCCAGTACCTCATACAGGCCACAATTTCTGGATCCAGAGCAAGAGATTTAGTTGAGAGCTTTCCTGTTACCGGAGGAAATTATTGTAATATCGAGTCTCAAAGCACGCTACGGGAAGGATGATTTGCTTGAAGAAGTGTACATTAGGGGGTTGTTAAGTTTAATCTTACAGAATACTGTGAGCCCTAATAAGGTATGTTTGTCATCCCTCTGTGGTAAGCTTCAGAGCCACATAGGAGCCCTGGAAACTTTAGGTGTCACAACGTACAAGTGTAAATCCATGCTTTTACCGTTAGTAGAGTCATGTTTGCCCTAGGATATTCTAAGAGAACTTCTTCAGTCGCACTCACTGGCTATTCTTCTTGAGGTTGTTCAGCTGCTGAACCAGCGGGTGTTGGTGTCCGTGACCGGAGTGTGAATTCCAAGAATCGTTTAGACAGCTTGTTGCAATTTCTTAAGGTGTGAAGTAGAACAGGAAGAGAAGATTGCTCTGGCTATGTTAGGTTTTGGTGTTTTGCCTTCGCTAGCTGTCACGCTAGGTCTAAAAAAGAAGGACAAGGGCTTGAATTATACCACTAATCCGAATGAGAACATTCCTACAATGGCAGGGTCTTCTTACTGCATCTAATAGAGAAACAACAAGGTGTGCATTTTGCTCGTCTAATCACAAGTCTCAAGACTGTATTAAGGCCCATAAGATGACTTTGCAAGAACATCGTCTTGCACTTGAAGCTAAAATATGCTGGTTTTTTTGTCTCAAGGTCGGACATCAGCGAAGAAATGTAGAAATAGGCCTAGGTGCATCATCTGTGGTCGAGGACATTTTGCGGTTATGTGTGATAAGTCGCCACAAAATCAGGTAGACTCAGTCGTAGAGAGACCGAACTCAACAGAAGATAAAATGGCTTCTACTGCGCAAGTCCAGAAAGATGAGGCTTTAGCTAGTTTTTCAAACCATTGTGGGGTTTAACACTAGTTGTCGAAGTTTGGGGACAAGGAGTTGAACGGGCTGTAAGAGCCTTGATTGATTTAGCATCGCAACGTTCCTACATTTTGAAGAGTACAGCCACGGAAATGGGATATCAAACTGGCAGACAGGAAAATATCCAACACTCACTGTTTGAGGTACAACCACTGGAGTATACCATCACTGTGTGTACACTAATTATCTCTTTAGTCTGGATGGTAGCCACAACTGTCATTTTGAAACATTAGACCAAACAAGAAGTTGTGGTGCCATACCTTCAATACATCAAGGTCCCTGGATTAAGGAACTAAGTAGTCAGGACATTGTTTTGAGTGACATCGAATCTTATGGACCAATATAAATATTAAGTGGAACTGATGTTACAGGCAAATTGTTTACAGGAGGCCACAAGATACTAAGTATTGGACTAGTGGCCATGGAAACTCGTTTAGGATGATTTTAATGGGCAAAGTACTTTAAGGACATAGTAATGAGGAAAGTATGGCTATGGTGGTGACAGATATGCTAAAAAGAGAATCCCGTGTATGAGATTTGTGGACTCTGGATGCCCTTGGCATAATGGACTCTGTTGACAAGAAGAGTAAATTAGAACTTCAAGAGGCTGCTCATCAACATTTCTTGGATACAGTAAGGATCAATGAGGACGGTAGACTTGAGTACTGCCTACCCTGAATAGAAAATCACCCTCCACTACCTAACAACTACGATATGGCTGAAAAGAGAGCTCATTCTACAGTTAACAAATTAAAATCTGAAGACTACTATGATGCATATCAGTCTGTACTGGACGAGTGGACACAGGAAGGAGTAATAGAAGAGGTACCTGAGGAAATAATGGATTCTCCCTGTTAATTGCCACATCGTCACGCCTTGAAACAGAATAGTACCAAGCCTGTTCGTCCTGTGTTTGATGCATCGGCATGTGAAATATAGAATCCTAGTATTAACATTTGTGTTGAAAAGGGACCGAATATCATAGAACTACTTCCTTCAGTATTGGCTCGTTTCTGGTTGAAGATAATTGGAGTAATGGCCGATATCCGGCGTGCTTTCCTGCAGATCAGTGTCTCTAACGGGGACCGCCATTTATGATATTATTGTGGATCGACCATCAGGGTACCTTGAAGATCTATCGACACTGTCGTGTAGTGTGTGGAGTGACATGTAGCCCACATCTTCTCGGAGCAGTAATCAAGTACCACCTGCAGACTGTACTAGACCAGTGTAAAGAAGGTACATCATCCCATTCTCATGATTTGGTCGAACTGTTAGCACAGAGTTTTTATGTTGACAATAGTTTGACCCGTGTAGATGATGTAAACGAGTTGCAGCAGTTCATTGACGAAGCAACTTCCATCATGAGTGAGAGAAAGTTCGAGCTTCGAGGGTGGAAGTTCACAAACTCGTCTTTGCCATCAGGAAAGCCTACCAATGTCTTAGGGTTGCTGTGGGATAAGTCAGAAGATACCTATACATAAATGTATGTATGTATGTATGTATGTATGTATGTATGTATGTATGTATGTATGTATGTATGTATGTATGTATGTACGTATGTATGTATGTATGTATGTATGTATGTATGTATGTATGTATGTATGTATATTTGTTCAGTCCGTCAGCGATGCCGCTGGAGGGATCCTCAACAGCTCTACCATTAGCTGTCATAGATGGACTAGGCATCACTGAAGAGGCGTACTAGGGAAATGAGGAGTGAGGTAGTTTCCCGTTGCTTTCCTCACTGAGCCAGAGTTGCTATTACATATCAGTCTGCCAAGCCCACTGAAATGCATACACCACCCGACCCTATGAGTAACATTTTCACACCATTCATAGCAGGGACTGGCTGCATAAGGATTGGCATTACTAGCAACGCTCATACCTCAGTCACTTTCATATTGTCAAAGCCAAGGATAAGACAGATACAGATCTATGAAAGTAACAAAATTGCTCTAGCCTATACCAGAAGACATAGTGCACTGTAAACACTAGGTCCTGCCAGCAAAGGCATATACATAAATGTAGAAAAGGTAAAGTACCTTCGCCTGGAGAAAATCACCAAGAAGATTATTCTCTCAGCAGCACATCGGATTTTTGACCCCACTTTTTTTTGCTAGGGGCTTTACGTCGCACCGACACAGATAGGTCTTATGGCGACGATAGGATATGAAAGGCCTAGGAGTTGGAAGGAAGCGGCCGTGGCCTTAATTAAGGTATAGCCCCAGCATTTGCCTGGTGTAAAAATGGGAAACCACGGAAAACCATCTTCAGGGCTGCCGATAGTGGGATTCGAACCTACTATCTCCCGGATGCAAGCTCACAGCCGCGCGCCTCTACGCGCACGGCCAACTCGCCCGGTTTTGACCCCATTAGAGTAGCTTGTAGTGTCACCTTGCTTCCCATACTTCTCTTGCAGCAAACATGGGAATCAGGCATATGTTGAGATCAGGAAGTGCATGAGGACCTTAAATCACAATTCTTGATCTACAAGAGCGATTTGCCATACTTAGAAGAAATAAAAATTACCAGATGGCAAAAACCGGGGCAGATTCGTAAAAAAGCTCGACACTTCATATCTTCTGCAACTCTCCCATGCAGCTGCGGCTTACCTACGTGTTGAACATCAGGCTCAGGTTCATGTCCATCTCATCCTCGCTAAAGCGAGAGCCTCTCCAATTAATAAGCCTAACAAGAAAATTACAATCCCGAGGTTGGAGTTGTTAGCTGCAACATTAGCTTCTAGGATGTACTCTAACATTGTTCAAGATTTCAACATCCCTGGTGTTCAGAGAATATTTTGGAGTGACGCAACTATGGACTTAGCATGGATCAAAGAGGAGATCAATGGGATGTATTCATATCCAACCAAGTAAAAGAAATCAGGGAACTGACTGAAGGACAGGAATGGAGGTACGTTCCCGGCATCATGAATCCTGCAGACCTGCCGTTCCGTGGCGCTATTGCTAAGAAGTTGTTAGAATCAGGATGGTGGGAGGGGCTAACTGGCTACTAGAACAACCAAGTACATGTCCCAAGGCAGACGTACAGTTTGATGAAGAAGAGATTACCCTGGCAAGAAGAAAAGTGTTGTTTTCCTCCATGCTCTCCTCTACAGTTGAATCTGATTGGTTTTTGCCCACTTTTCTACTTCTTGGCAAAGCATACGTTTAATTGGTTCGTTATATCGCTTTGTGAAGAATTTTCGAACAAAGGAACATGACAAATTCTATGGTAACTTGACAACAGAAGAATTAGTGGTGGCTGAGCTTAAAGTTATATTAAAGGTTCAGAAACAGGCTCCCTCTGGAGTGAATGACCCAAAGTTGTCTAATTTTGGTCCCATTCGTTGATAGTAATGGAATTCTACGCCTAATGATCAGTTCTGGATAAATGTCTTCAGTGTAAGAAGCAAACAGTCAAGCATTTAGAATTAATCCGGCACCTATTCCTGAAGATAGAGTGCGAAATGCTAAGATATTTGAAGTTACTGGTGTCGATTTAGCAGGTCTGCTATACCTCAAAATGAAGAAGGACAGTAATAAAACGACATGGGTGTGTTAGTATATTTGTGGAGTGTATCGAGCAGTACATTTGGAGCTTATTTATTCCCTCCCAACTGACAGTTTCATTCAGAGTCTTAGGAGATTCATTAGTAGAAGAGGTCGACCATCTCTTGTCTGTAGTGACAATGGTACTAACTTTTCTGGCACTGATAATGCATGTATGAAATTGACCTGGGATGCTATTAACCTTTACAGCACTGTCAGAAGAATTAAACTGAATCCTCCAACTGCATCCTGATGGGGTGGTTGGAGGGAGCGGCTTATCGGAATAATGGAGAGACTACTGCGTCGTGTCCTAGGGCGAACATCAGTTGACTACGAGGAAATGTGTGCGACTGTGAGGCCGTTATCAACGCTCGTCCCCTAACTTATGTGTCTCAGAATCCCAGTGATTTGACTCTAACACCTAGTATGTTTCTACAGGAACTTGAAGAGATAGGAGTTCCAGATTTTGATTTAGTTGAATCCACTGATCTAAATAAGAGACTTCGCTACCGACAAAAGCTGCGAGAATACCTCCGACGGAGATTTCGTTCTGAATACTTGGGGCAGTTGATGTTGTTAGCCAATAAACGGCAACAAAGACCAATTTCAGTTGGTGACATATTGTTTGTGGGAAATGACAACACAAAACAAAGAGTGGTCTTTGGCAAGAGTAATGGAACTCCTAAAGGGAACTGGTGGTGAAACCAGACTGGTCAGAGTGAAGACCTCAAGTGGCTTGCTTCTGAGACCAGTGCAGAGAATCTACCCCTTGGAACTGGAACTTGGCCAACAGAGTAAAAGTGCAGTCATCCGCAGAAGACTTCGAGAGGAAGTTGCTGAACTACCCCAAGAGGAAACCGTGACCATCACCGAAGAGACTCCCAGTGAACTGGTGGAAACAAGATCTGGCAGGAAGGTTCGTAAGCCTCTAAAACTGAACCTTTGATTGTGTTATGTAGGTTATTGTTGGACTGACCACCATTAACTTAGTTGAGAGAAAATGTAGAAATAAGCCTAAAACTTGAATAACATCGATTAATTTCAACTGTGTTGTGTATGTAGAATTTCTTTGGATTCAGTGTTTTGTTGTTGTTCGCAAGATGTCTTCCATGTGTTCGATTATTGAGGAATTGAACCCGTGTTTTCTCGTTTTTGAAGTGCATTCCCAACACCCCTCCTTTTCAATGTTTATCATATATAACAGGCTGTAAAGGAAATCAAAGAGGAATTTTAGACGGTAATCACAATCCAAGGAGAGGAAATCAAAACCCTGAGATTTGCTAATGATATTGTTATTTTATCTAAGACTGCAGAAGATCTGGAGAAATTGCTGAGTGGTATAGAGAGTCTTGGAGAAGGAGTACAAGATTAAAATAAATAAGTCCAAAACAAAAGTAATGGAGTGTAGTCGAACGAAGTCAGGTGATGCAGGTAATATTAGATTAACAAATGAAGTCATGAAGGAAGTGGATGAATATTGTTACTTGGGTAATAAAATAACTAACGAGGCAGTAGTAAGGAGGATATAAAATGCAGACTAGCACAAGCAAGGAAGAGCTTTCTTAAAAAAAAGAAAAGAAATTGCTCACTTCGAGCATTGATATAGGAATTAGAAAGATGACTTTGAACACTTTCGTCTGGAGCGTGGCATTGTATGGAAGTGAAACATAGAGTATAACTAGCTCAGAAAGAAAGAGAATATACGTTTTTGAAATGTGGTGTTACGGAAGAATGATGAAGGTGAGACGGATAGATCGAATCACGAATGAAGAGATACTGAATCGAAGACGAGAAGAAGAGACAGAATGATAGGACACACACATCTTAAGATACCCAGGACATGTTCACTTGGTTTCAAAGGGAAGGGTAGGCGGTAAGAATGGTAGGGGGAGGGGTAGACCAAGGTTTGAATATGACAAGCAAATTGGAGCAGATGTAGGAGGCAGCAGTTACGTAGAAATGAAAAGGTTAGCACAGGAAAGGGTGGCATGGAAGGCTGCATCAAACCAGTCTATGGTCTGATGGTCAAACAACAACACATGGCATGTTCTTTTGACTAGTCAAGGCCTTAGTTTGATCCCAAGATACCTTTTCGGCACGTTCGGCTACGCGCCTCATGACTATGACGCGATTATAACTCATTGACCTATCCGGAGTGTCTGCGCCGGTCATGAAGTTCTTCACCACACTCACAGATGGCAGACGGCATGCTATTCCGTCACGCCTACTCCAAGCCCGTGACCCCCAGACAGTGTGGGACCACGGCTTCCGTTAGTATGACAGCCAATGCGGTACAACCTCCTTACTTCATAGCGTAAATAGTAGCGCAAAACCAGGTTTGTTGCAGATATTATCATTTTAACATTCTCTCACGGATTTTGTGTATTTCTTTTAATGTGCCTCAGAATGTGTCGTTAAAAATATAAAGAACGTTATTTATTTTCTCTTAACAGCACATTACATTCAAAATCTGCAATGTTATCTGCACAATTGTGATGATTTACCAATTTAAGAATTTAATAGGATGTCATGTTAAAATATGCAAATCTTACAAGTAATATTGATCTGGAAGAGCTTTCGTGAGTGACTGTAATCGTTAGTGTTTCACCGAAATGACAGGTTTCAGATTTGTATGCAAGAATGAGAAGATAATTTACAACGATGTAATTCGAGATGTATGTCCGCAAGTCTGTTTGAAGAGGGAAAAATGTGAAAAATCCTTTTTCGTGTTATGACGCATTAGAGTTGAGATCTTAACAAATATGCAACGCGAGTTGTCCTCAGTTAATAAGCCTAGTTATTTTGTTGTAGTGTATAAAATCGATTAAGCGTGAAATAGACCTAGCAGCGACTATTTTAGGACTAGTTTAAGAAGAAATACGCCGCCGATTAAATTTAAATTCGATATTAAGTACACAAAACTTATTTAGAACTAGATATTAATAATCCACTTCCAATACTGTAGTTTATAGCTTTCTTCTTGTGGAAACTATTAAAATTATTATTAAAATTATAACATTCACGACGTTCGAAGAAATATATACCCGTTTATTTTGACGAAGTCTTGCGCGACAAATTATTGGCGTGTGTTGGACACATGTGTTTCCGAGGTGCCCTCAAATCTTCTTTTCTGCATTTATAGCGCGCTAAGTTCACTGTCATTTTCCCGTTCACTGCTTTTGTTTCCCTGAAATCGAGCCTATGGTTTGAAATTCGGAAAAAGTCTAATACTAACGATAATCTTCTTCTTCTTCTTCTTCTTCCTATGTCGCTTTTTCCCATAGCCTGGTGGGGTCGTAGGTGCAAATCGTGTCGCATACGCGGACTTGGCTCTGTTTTACGGTATGATGCTCTTCCTGACGCCAACCCTGTGTGGAGGAATGCATTCGATATTGCGCGTTTCTGTGGTGGTTGCTAGAGTATGAATATGACGAGGAGTGTGTTGGAAGAAACACAAACACTCCGTCCCCAAGCCAGAACAATTACCGAGACCCGGGCGGGAATCGAATTCTCGACCCTCCAAATCAAATGCCTTTCCGCTGACCCCTTGGTCAAGGGACCGGAAAGATATTAGACTGTTATTATTATTTCGGTTCGTTATGGCCTACTAGGGACCACGGGGCTCGTCTTCACTCTTAGCTATGGTCTTCCTCTGCTTTTTCTTGGCCCAGTAACCTTCGACTGAGGGAAGTTTTGTAAATAAAATATTAATAATAATTATTCCGCGCAGGCTATGAAGGGCATGGGAGGGGCGGAGAACCTCGGCACTTGGTGGAGTAAAGTGTTGGCCACCTTTGCCCCCAGAAATTAACCTGGTACTCAGTCTTGATGTAGGCTGAGTTAACCTCAGGGCATGTGCACCTCCGGAGGTGGAATTCGCGTTTGTTAAATTTTTCGACTTCCTGACGATGAATCGAACCCACGTCCTTTCGGATGAAACGAGCACTCCTTTACCGATATGCCCTAGGCAATAATAATAATAATAATAATGATAATAATAATAATAATAATAATAATAATAATAATAATAATAATAATAATAATAATAATAATAATAATAATAATTAGCCTTCGTATGGCTTTTAATGTCGGGAGTGTCCGAGGACATGTTCGGCTCGCCTGGTGCAGGTTTTTGTATTTGACGCCAATGGGCGACTTGTGCGTCTGAATGGGGGATGATGCTGATATGAGATAGGGAGAGGGTGAAACCCGGTGCCGGCACATAGCCTACTCCTGTCGAATGGCACCAAGGAGTCTGCTCAAGGCTTAACGTCCCCATCCGACGGGCGAAACATCAACAGCGTCATATGCCCTCACTCCTTTTGAACACTGCGGAGAGGTTTGGAATTTAATCCAGGCTTTTGCCACGCAGTCTAATGATTAGAAATTGTATACCACCACTTCCCGTACCCTGCCGGCCAACTTTCCCATGATGAAAATTTTTCGACCAACGGGACTCGAACCGGATAACCAGGGTGTCAGATCGTTTTAGACTTCAACGCCTTAACGATTATGGCCCCCAAGCGGGCTTCTAATAATAATAATAATAATAATAATAATAATGGTGGTGGAAGGTGTAAGCCTAACTTGTGTAACCGTAGTCCACAGTTGGATGTAAATAAATAAATAAATAAATAAATAAATAAATAAATAAATAAATAAATCATCCAGGTATTCTGCCTTGTGGCAGGTCTTGTCATGGGATGAACCTCTTTCACTTTTGCCTGTCCAGCGCCAAGTTTTTCATGTCCGAATATTTATTTCCTTTGATATTGTCCAACATTTGATATCTTTTCCTTCCTCTTCCTCGTTTGCGTTTCACCATTCCTTCTATTCCTTCTTTTAGTAAACAGTCCCTCCTCATACTATGTCCGATCCAGTTCATTTTTCTCCTTCTAATGATTTGTAACATACTTCGTTCTTCTCTAACTCGTCATAATGCCTCCTCATTCCTTACCCGGTCTTCCCATTTCACTTGTTCTATTCTCCTCCATACCCACATCTCTATTTCCTCCAATCTTTTTTCATCTTCCTTTCGCAATGTCCAAGTCTATGCGCCATACAGCGCTATGCTCCAAATATAACACTTAGCAAATCTTTTCTTCAAATCTTTGTTTATTGGTCCACAAAGTAATTTCGATTTTCTTTTAAAGCTTTATTTTGGCATAGCAATCCTTTTCTTCATTTCTGCCGTGCAATACATATCATCACTGATCATATTTCCCAAATACTTAAAGTTACTGACTTGCTTTTTTTTCTTTTCCCGTATACTAATACGACAACTCCTACCTTCTCCAATTATCATACTTTTGGTCTTCTTCGTATTAATTCTCATTCCATATACATAAATAATAATATCAGCTTCATTAAGTTTACTTAACCCACTAGAAGTTAAATCATTCAATGTACTGTAAATGTCAGTACTCGTCGAATACAGTATCGTTACGAATAATAACTGTTAGTGACCTTCACGACACGAAAATTGAACATACAACGAAGTTAGTATTTAAACATTAAATTTTAACACATTTAATGAAAAGTGACACGTAATAGAGCTATTTTGTAAGGAAATAAATTATTGTTCTCTTAAATATCGAACGTTGCACAGAAGTAAAAACGTATAACAATAGTTAGATTAAGGCCATGGATTAAAATGCTTTTTTTTTTTTGCTAGGGGCTTTACGTCGCACCGACACAGATAGGTCTTATGGCGACGATGGGATACGAAAGGCCTAGGAGTTGGAAGGAAGCGGCCGTGGCCTTAATTAAGGTACAGCCCCAGCATTTGCCTGGTGTGAAAATGGGAAACCACGGAAAACCATCTTCAGGGCTGCCGATAGTGGGATTCGAACCTACTATCTCCCGGATGTAAGCTCACAGCCGCGCGCCTCTACGCGCACGGCCAACTCGCCCGGTGATTAAAATGCTTACTTGTAGAAATTCCGTGGATTCCCATCCTCCCTTTTTAAAAAAAATCGAGGTTAAGCTGTGTCTTCAGTAATTCCTGTGCGAGTTGTACGCATATTGTGTAGTGCGGTTCATTGTTTTGCTGAAAATGCTAGCAGTGGCGCCATCTCTGAACTGTCGCGAGATATTATATTCTGAGTCTCTTCACTTTCGATCAGATCTGATTGTGCGAAATGAATTTCGTTGTAAAGGAAGCATTTCTTTGACAAAACGAACATGTCTAAGCTTCTAGGAGCATTGGAACTTATCGCTTAGTAACAATTCAATTACTTGTTTGGAGTTTAAATTAACTGTTGACATGAGTTGATTGGGTTCACAAAGGAAACTGTTTTAACTAAGCTTAACATAGGGTTATTGTTATCCTTCTTGTTTGTCGTTTGGGCCTACTGAGGACCACAGGGCTCGTATCTTCTCGTCACTTGGGCCTTCTGTTTTCTCCTCTTCCAGTATTCCTTCATTTTATGGTTAGAAACCATCTTCCTTTCCTCCATCCACATTTAAGCCCACCGAGCTCGATAGCTGCAGTCGCTTAAGTGCGGCCAGTATCCAGTATTCGGGAGAAAGTAGTTTCGAATCCCACTGTCGGCAGCCCTGAAGATGGTTTTCCGTGGTTTCACACCAGGCAAATGCTGGGGCTGTACCTTAATTAAGGCCACGGACGCTTCCTTTCCACTCCTAGCCCTTTCCTGTCCTATCGTCGCCATAAGACATATCTGTGTCGGTGCGACGTAAAGCCAATAGCAAAACAAAAATAGCATTTAAGTCTGCCGGTCCCTGTATTCTTCCTAGTCGTAAGTGAAGTTGATAAAATTCCCCGCTGGATGACTTGCCGAAAGTGTGGGCCGTCACGTATGGACTCATGCGGGATCCCCAGTTGTTCCAGATCTGATTTGACCGAAGAGATGCACTTGTTCCAGGATTCAGATAAAGTAAATTCGTTTTCTCATCCTGAGGTCGTGTGCATCTCTTTCTAGGCACACGCCCAATCAAGGCCAACTGCATGTACCATTTTAACCACATACTAGCCCTCGTGCTATTCTTAAATTTGTGGCAGTACCGGGAATCGAACCCGGGCCCCAAACGACGGCAGCTAATAACAATAACAGATGCATGTGCTTTATTCTCTTTCTAGAATCTCTTCATTCTCTCGTTGTGTTTTTTATTCCGTATTAATATTTTTGGTTAGTTTTGGTCTACTAGGAACCACGGGGCTCGTCTTAACTCTTAGCTAAGGTCTTCTGCTTTTTCTTGGCCCAGTATACTTTCATATTCTGGCTGTGTATCTGCTTCCTTCCTCTGGTGGTCGCTGTACTGTTTTTGCTTGTGAGGGACAGTGGGAAGACTCCCTGTAGGATGGCCTGTCAGTACTGAATCGGTTCTCTAGAGTCTCTAACGGGATCTGTAGTTCCTCTAGGTCTGATTTTACTGAGGTGATCCATTTGGTCTTAGAAACCTTTCCCCTACTTGCCACTATGAGGTGTTGTGTGTGTGTTGTGTGACTTGCAGGGATGTTGGGTACAGTAGAAACAACCTAGTCCCCGACCCCGGGGACATAACAATTTAAGGTTAAATTCTCCGACCCAGCCTGGAATCGAACCCGGGACCCTCTGAACAGAAGGTGACTATTCTGACCATTCAACCAAGGAGAGTCTTATTATTATTATTATTATTATTATTATTATTATTATTATTATTATTATTATTATTATTATTATTATTATTATTATGATATACACAGAGTGAGTTGGCTGAACACTTAGGATCGCACTGGTGTGAACGTGGGTTCGAACAACACAGTCGGCAACCCAGACGAAAGTTTTCCATAGTTTCCAATTTCCCCACAGGCAAATTCTGGGACTGTACCTTAACTAAGGCCACGGCCTCTTCCTTCCTACTCCTAACTCTTTCCTGTCGCATCGTCGCCATAAGACCTAAGCATTTGATAGGGTGGATCATGGGAGACTACTGGCAAAAATGAGTGCAATTGGACTAGACAGAAGAGTGACTGAATGGGTTGCTATATTTCTAGAAAACAAATCTCAGAGAATTAGAGTAGGTGAAGCTTTATCTGACCCTGTAATAATTAGGAGGGGAATTCCTCAAGGCAGTATTATCGGACCTTTATGTTTTCTTATATATATAAATGATATGAGTAAAGGAGTGGAATCGGAGGTAAGGCTTTTTGCGGATGATGTTATTCTCTATAGAGTGATAAATAAGTTACAAGATTGTGAGCAACTGCAACGTGACCTCGAAAATGTTGTGAGATGGACAGCAGGCAATGGCATGTTGATAAACGGGGTTAAAAGTCAGGTTGTGAGTTTCACAAATAGGAAAAGTCCTCTCACTTTTAATTACTGCGTTGATGGGGTGAAAGTTCCTTTTGGGGATCATTGTAAGTATCTAGGTGTTAATATAAGGAAAGATCTTCATTGGGGTACTCACATAAATATGATTGTAAATAAAGGGTACAGATCTCTGCACATGGTTATGAGGGTGTTTGGGGTTGTAGTAAGGATGTAAAGGAGAGGGCATATAAGTCTCTGGTAAGACCCCAACTAGAGTATGGTTCCAGTGTATGGAACCCTCACCAGGATTACCTGATTCAAGAACTGGAAAAAATCCAAAGAAAAGCAGCTCGATTTGTTCTGGGTGATTTCCGACAAAAGAGTAGCGTTACAAAAATGTTGCAAAGTTTGGGTTGGGAAGAAATGAGAGAAAGAAGAAGAGCTGCTCGACTAAGTGGTATGTTCCGAGCTGTCAGCGGAGAGATGGAGTGGAATTACATTAGTAGACGAATAAGTTTGAATGGCGTTTATAAAAGTAGGAAAGATCACAATATGAAGATAAAGTTGGAATTTAAGAGGACAAATTGGGGCAAATATTCATTTGTAGGAAGGGGAGTTAGGGATTGGAATAACTTACCAAGGGAGACGTTCAATAAATTTCCAATTTCTTTGAAATCATTTAGGAAAAGGCTAAGAAAGCAACAGATAGGGAATCTGCCACCTGGGCGACTACCCTAAATGCAGATCAGTATTGATTGATTGATTGTCGATTCGACGTAAAGCAAATTGTAATAAACATGTTATTATTATTATTATTATTATTATTATTATTATTATTATTATTATTATTATTATTATTATTATTATTATTTCTTATCATGTTTACGTCCCTCCGACTAATATGGCGACAATGTGATAGGAAAGGGCTAGGAGTAGGATGGAAGAGGCAGTGGCCTTAAGGTACAACCCAAGCATTTTCCGGTGAGAAAATTGGGAAACAGTATATTATGTAATCCAAATGACACGCAGTAGCCTGAATAGCGTCAAATAGAAATGTCTGCAACAAGGTAACTGAGGCTGTTGCTCTTTGAGTCATCAGTCCATAGACCAGTTTGAGACAGTTCTCCACGCGACCCTATCCTGTGCTAACCCTTTCATGCCGGGCTGGGTGGCTCAGACGGTTAATGCGCTGGTCTTCTGATCCCAACTTGGCGGGTTCGATACTGGCTCAGTCCGGTGATATTTGAAGGTGCTCAAATACGTCAGCCTCGTGTCGGTAGATTTACTGGCACGTAAAAGAACTCCTGATGGACTAAATTGCCGCACCTCGGCGTCTCCGAAAACCGTAACAGTAATTAGTGGGACGTACAGCCAATGCCCTTTCATTTCTACCTAACTACTGCATCCTACATGTACTCTAATCTGCTTGTTATATTCATACCTGGGTCTACGCCTTTCGTTCTTACCGCCTACACTCTCCTCAAAAACCAACTGAACAAGCTCTGGGTGTCTTAAGATGTGTCCTATCATTCTATCTCTTCTTCTCGTCAAATTTAGCCAAATCGATCTCCTCTCACCAATTCAATTTAGTATCCATTCGTAATTCGATCTATCCATCTCAACTTCAACATTATTCTGTAACACCACATTTCAAAAGCTTCTATTCCCTTTCTTTCTGAGCTAGTTATCATCCATGTTTCACTTCCATACAACACCACGCTCCAGATAAAGTCTTCAAAAACATCTTTCTAATTCCTATTCGAAGTGAGCATAATTTCTTTTCTTAAGAAAGGCCTTCTATGCTTGTGCTAGTCTTCATTTTATGTCCTCCTTACTTCTATCATCATTAGTTTTTCTACCTAAGTTACAATATTCATCTACTTCCTTGAAGATTTCACTTCGTAATCTAATATTTCCTGCATCACCTGAATTTGTTCGACTGCACTCCATAACTTTTGTTGTCATGACTCTGTCCATACCATTCAGCAATTTCTCCAGATCTTCTTCTGACTCAGATAAAATAACAGGATCATCGGTAAATCTCAGCCGGGTAGAGTGGCTCAGACGGCTAAGGCGCTGGCCTTCTAACCCCAACTTGGCAGGTTCGATCCTGGCTCAGTTCGGTGGTATTTGAAGGTGCTCAAATACGACAGCCTCGTGTCGGTAGATTTACGGGCACGTAAAAGAACTCCTGCGGGACTAAATTCCGGCACCTAGGCGTCTCGGAAGACCGTAAAAGTAGTTACTGGGACGTAAAGCAAGTAACATTAACATTATGGTAAATCTCAAGGTTTCGATTTCCTCTGCTTAGATTGCGATTCCCTTTCCAAATTCTTCTTTGACTTCCTTTATCACCTGTTCTATGTAAACATCGAAAAGGAAGGGGGGACAAACTGCAGCCTTCTGTCATTCCTTTCTGGATTGCTGCTTCTTTTTTAAAGCCCTTGATTCTTATCACTGCAGATTGATTTTTTTTTCAGATTGTAGATAATTCTTCTTTCTCCGTATATGATCCCGATCAGCTACAGAATCCAAAATACTGTAGCTTGGTCCAGTCAACATTATGGAATGCCTTTTCTAGATCTACGAACGCGATTTACGCGGGCTTGTCCTTCTTAATCGGTCCTCTAAGATTATAGTAAAGTCAGGATTGTATCACGTGTTCCTACATTTCTACTGAAGCCAGATTGTTGTTTTCTTACTATCCGATTACTATTATTGTTTAATTTTTGTGTTTTATATACTAAGTTTACTGTCCAGCTTTGGTTTTCCCCTCGGACTCAGCGAGGGATTCCACCTCTACCGCCTCAAGGGCAGTGTCTTGCAGCTTGAGACATTTGGTCAGGGATAAAAGTGAGGAGGAGGACCAGTACCCCTCCCAGGTGGCCTCACCTGCTATGCTGAACGGGGAACTTGTCTGGGGGGATGGGAAGATTGAAAGGGATAGGTGAGGAAGGGAGAAGTAAGTGGGCGTGGCCTTAAGATAGGTACCATCCCAGCATTCGCCTGGAGAAGAAGTGGGGGGGACCAGGGAAAACCTATTTCAAGTGTGACTGAGTTGGGAATCGAACCCCCTCTTCTCAGCTGACCTCCCGAGGCTGAGTAGACCCCGTTGCAGTTCTCGTAACGCTTTTCAAAATTCGTGGCAGTGGCGGGAATCGAACCTGGGCCTCCAGGGGCACATATAATCAAACAAACTATTACACCACAGAGTCAGACACCCTAATATATACATGGTTCTGTATTAATCGCAACCCTCTCCGTCATACCGAAGACAATATTAAAAACCGTCTTCGCATCACGGGTTGTCTACCCTGTAGCAAGGGTTGCCTATCCTCTACCAACATCGTACTACCGTAGCAGCGAATCACATTTCCTCCTACAGGAATAGTTTGCCATAAAGATTGTCCGGCTGTCTGACCAAATGGTTAGCGTGCTGGCCTTTGGTCATAAGGGTATCGGGTTCGATTCCCGGCAGGGTTAATTCCGTTCCCACGGGGGCTGTGTGTATTTGTTATCTTCATCATCATTTCGTCCTCATCACGACGCGCAGGTCGCCTACGGACGTAGAATCAAAAGGCCTGTTCTCGGACACTTCCGGCACTAAACACCATACGCCATTTAATTAAAAAAATAGGAATGCATTTTTGCTATTTTGCTTTACGTCGCACCGACATAGATAGGTCTTATGGCGACGATGGGATAGGAAAGGCCAAGGAATGGGAAGGAAGCGGCCACGACCTTAATTAAGGTACAACCTGATGTGAAAATGGGAAACCAAGGAAAACCATCTTCAGGGCTGCCGACAGTTGGGTTCGAACCCACTAACTCCCGGATGCGATAGGAATCCGTAACATTGCGAAATGTGAAGTAAGATCGCCACATAATAATACAAAACGAACCGCTGTTACTTAATTATTCACCACCATGAGCGCCCATAGGATAGTTTGTAGGAGGGGGCTAGACCTTGGGGTATGAAGTATTTTCAATATTTTGGAAAATGAATGGCGACTTGTATTCCACGGTAGAATACCACCCACGGTATCCCCTACCACTTCTACGTAATACCGACTTTTAAATCATTTTCTTGAAAGAAAAACACCTGACTACATTAGATTTTTTTCCTCTCCCTGAGAGCTAGGGGGGGGGGGGGAATCCCCCTTCCACCCCCCCCCCCCGAACATGGGCGCCGTTTTTCATCACATTCAATTCAGTACTGAGGTATGAACCTATATTATTGCGAGTGGAGTTCCCACATCGCCGCTATAATATATTGCCTTTTACATTCTCGCTATCGTTTAAAATCGTTCAGCCGGCTCAGGCTTTGAGTTGGATGTTCAGTGGAGGACGCACGTGCCCAGTTATCATCGACGAAAGCGACGAGGAATAAAAACATTGCTCCTTTTCTTGTGTTGTCTCTGTGGGAAATAATCGGTCACTGCATATAATGTTCCCTGATCTATTGTATATTATTGTGACGTTTACAAAAACACAATTGTGTTTGGCGTCTATGTCCAAAATAAAGGCTTTGTTTGCCGGGATGAGTGTCTCAGATGGTTGAGATGCCGGCCTTGTGACCCAGCTTGGCAGGTTCGATCCTGGCTCAGTCCGGTGGTACTTGAAGGTGTTCAAATACGTCAGGGCTCGTGTCGGTAGATTTACTGGCACGTAAAATAACTCTTGCTGGATTAAATACCGGCACCTCGGCGTCTCCGAAAGCCGTAAAAGTAGTTAGTGGGACGAAAAGCAATTTACATAATAATAATAATAATAATAATAATAATAATAATAATAATAATTATTATTATTATTATTATTTGCTACTTTCTTTACATCGGACCGACACAGATAGGTCTTATGGCAACGATGGGACAGGAAAGGCCTAGGAATGGGAAGGAAGTGGCTGTGGCTTTAATTAAGGTACAGCCCAGCGTTTGCCTGTTGGGAAAATGGGAAACCACGGAAAACCATTTTCAGGGCTGCCGACAGTGGGGTTCGAACCCACTATCTCCAGGATGCGAGCTCACAGCATTATTATTATTATTATTATTATTATTATTATTATTATTATTATTATTATTATTATTATTATTATTTGCAAGAGGCTTTACGTCGCACCGACACAGATAGGTCTTATGGCGACGATGGGATAGGAAAGGCCTAGGAGTTGGAAGGAAGCGGCCGTGGCCTTAATTAAGGTACAGCCCCAGCATTTTCCTGGTGTGAAAATGGGAAACCACGGAAAACCATCTTCAGGGCTGCCGATAGTGGGATTCGAACCTACTATCTCCCGGATGCAAGGTCACAGCCGCGCGCCTCTACGCGCACGGCCAACTCGCCCGGTATTATTATTATTATTATTATTAAGGCTTTGTTACAGATTAGTAATAGTAAATTATATTTAAGGTACTTCATAGACAAGCATATGATGCGCTGTACAGTACGTCTTTGCTGTAGAGTAGACAATCTGTGCTGCAGGGATGTTTCTTATCGTTTTCACTATGACATGCCCGACGGAGAGGGCCGTTTCAAAACAAGACGGCCCGGAGAATATTTATAAGAGTTACGTGAATTGAACAGGAGTATTGCCCATCACAGGAAAAGCTGGAAACCGTGATTTCTATGCATCACTCGGTTGCTGTCACATGTCTGTGCGTGCGAATCTCCCGCGTACATCGCTGTGTCATTACGTCTGAGTGAGTGAGACGTGTTTAGTGACCAGTTGAATGGTGCTCACAATAAAACAGCGCGTGTTCATTGTCGAGTGGTATGCGATGCACCATTCGTGTAAAACCTGTGCGGAACTCTTAACGCAAGAGTTTAAGACTGAAAGCGGTTTGATAAAAGCTCCAGCAAAGACTGCAACGCAAAACTTGTGACAAAATGGCGTGAAACGGGCTCTGTAGCGAGTAAAAACCGTAACTATCCGAGAAGAGTTCGAACAGCAGAAAACATTGCTCGAGTGGCACGAAGCCTAGAACGAAGTCTGAAGAAATTTCAACGCCGTTTAACTGTGCAAGAGGGAATTAAGGGATCGTCGTGTCGAAACATCAAAAAAGGACCTGTTTACTGTTGTGTTTGCGTCAAAGCGTCCACACGAATCTCCGCGTCTTGAGTTCGGTTATATGAACGCTACTGATCCACGAAATATCACTGTAATATTTGTCACATGTGAAAGGTAATCATTGATTTACTCAAATAAAGTCTAAAATCCCAGGTAGATTAAGAAATAATGGAAATATTTAATTTTACAGAATACATACTTTACTGCCTTACAACTGTATACAACTTTTTCTGCGTCGCAGGGCTTCCGTGTTTTGTTTGTGTGTAACACAACACTTTCGTGTGTCATGTCTTTGCTCACGGTAATGCTTTGGTGTCGTGTCACTTCAACTGTCAATTGTCTAATAGTGCTGTTCCTTTAATAAAGTAATATATCTATTGGTCCAGGGATCATGCTATTTTCCGGTTGCTACCGCACGAGATTTAGGTCTTGTAATTTCCTTATTACATGGTGATTTTCGTCGTCAAAAAAAGCGATAACATCCTTAATGTTGTTCACCTCCATTTTGCTTTTTGAACTGTCCGCGCTAGACAAATGCACAAAGATAATAAGAATTCACAGACATGGCACTCCCATTCATCGGTGCCAGCCCTGGACCTCAAGAAACAAACAAAAGACGGCGTGAGCAGCGGAATGCAACATGATGGACTCCTGTTTACAGCTCATAAGTACGTATTCATATTTCTTGCTAGTAACGACGGTATTTCTTAATCTACCTGGGATTTGAGACTTTATTTGAGTCAATCAATGATTACCTTTCACATGTGACAAATATTACAGTGATATTTCGTGGATCAGTAGCGTTCATATAACCTTGAGTTCCGCCGGTGGTTACTGAGTGAAGTGGAGTCAAGCCTTTTGGATCTTCAGTTGTTCATTTCTTCAGATGAGGCCATTTCCAGCATGTTCCTGATGTTCATTACAAGGGTCAATACCACATCTGTTCTATTGTAAATATTTTATTTTGCCCAGCCGGTATAAAGAACGACGTGAGTCACTCGTTCTTACCAAGATCATTTTATTATAAACAATAACCATGTAATGAAAATTGTTATATTTAATTTTGCAAATTTTACAGCATTTTCATATTCAAGTCCCGCACGTCCCTGATATTTTGCGAAAATGTTTACGTTGGATTTCGCAGAGATGCACGTACGTCCTAGCCGCATGTTCAAGCTGATACCTTCTGTTAGCGTACCGATATCGGTTTGTGGCACGATGAGTGTTAATTTTCACTTATTTATCCGATTACATCCTTTTGTATAGGGCCTACAAACCATTATACAAGCATTTAGAAAGCAGGAAATATTTAAAAATGCTTTCCCATTTTCACACCAGGCAAATGCTGGGACTGCACCTTACGTAAGGAAACGATCGCTTTCTTCCCACTCCAGCACTTTCCTCTCTCAATGTCGCCGATATAATTATTGCCCCCATTATTCCCGACATGCTCAGCTGGAGAGCGAAAGTCCCAATGGTGGACCGTTCGAAAGATACAAGGGCTAGCGACAATGATACAAAAAGGATTTAAACAACAGGTTTTGACATTTATTTACAAACTAGCTTTGATAACACAGTTAACAAATTATAATAATTAAATCTTGATGGTAATTCGAAACTAAAATCTTCTCAACCAGTTTCCTTAGGTACAGCACTGTTGTTCTCCGACCTTTCGAAGTTTAATTACACTGCAAATATAACAAACTAACATCAGCCTACTACTGGCTTAACGAAACAAAATAAATATGTTGGGAGGACCTCCTCCTAATAATACTATAATTATTTACAGGTTGAAAAAACTCAATCTCGCTGAGCTATCTGACTCGTAAATGATCGACCCAGCTGCACTCATCACATCTGGAGAGTAGATAGCTGGCAGCGTTTTATAGGAGGTTTGGGCATGATTCATGCCAGATATTTTCACGGTTTTACCATACAATGGTCATATGACACTCGTAGAGTATAGACACAGCACGAGATGGCGCTGTATTGGACAGATACCACGCACATGGCGATGGGACAGCAGTAGTGAGTCAGGCTCCGTGCAGAATAGACGTGACGAGGCAAGAACAGCGTCGGAATTACTGGAACGTCCGCCATGCTCACCCGACTTGTCTCCGTGAGATTTTGATCTCACCTCCAAAGTGAAAGAACTATTGCGTGGGAGGTGGTTTGGGACACGAGAGGGCATTGGCAACGTTCTGTGGACAATCTAGGAGCTACTTTGAGTGTTTACCATAAAGGTTACCTTAATCTCTGAGAATGAACATTATGTAGCACGAGATTTCATGGCTGTTAGTTTCGTCGCGTTGTATCCTACACCTAGTAAACTTACTCGCCATTTTTCATAAATTGCCCTGCACCTTACGCTCTCCACTCCCGTATGTATATTTCCATTTGTCTGGTAGATCCCGAATCCGAGCCAATAAAATAGTTGCAATGACTTATTCCCCAATCCCCGTATATAGGGGAGATCTAGAGGCTCGCTGTCAGAATGAGTAAAGCGCGTGACCCCTCCAAATTTGGTAGAGATCACATTGAGATTCGAACCAGCGACAATGAAACAGTGTAGCTTGTTGGCTACTCACTGTTGTTGAACACGTATCGACAGATGAGCAACGATGGGCAAATTACGACACGTCGTCCAGCCGTTTGTTGAGAGAGGCTCATTGAGGTCAGTGGAGACTGTTGCGCACTGTTCGTAGTGACGGCAGGGCTACAGCAGCGCTGACCACGGCAATGTTTCACATCATACGGTTCATCGAGCACTATTGCACATGGTACTCTGGAGTCGAAGATCCTGTCGTACCCCAATGACGACTGCTCTCCATTGATAACAGCGCATGTTATGGGCACAAAATCAAGGACACTGGACTGTGGATGATTGAAAAAACCCACCAGATCCGATGATTCTAGATTCCTGGTTCATCACAACGACGGCCTAGCGCGTGTACACCAGTTACCATCGGAGGCTATGGTACCCGGTTGCTATTATTATTAATTATTATTATTACTTTGTGTCATAATGTTGGTAGAATACACATAAATGAACATAACATACACGTTTTATTACACAAAATACACGACACTTTAGAGATGTAATTCGTGCGGTCACACTGAGTCTATCCAATAATCAGCGACATCTATTCCTCCTTTGGTCACTTGAACGAGGACTTGAAGTGAACACTGGACAGTTATACATGTGTGGGATAGTTTGTATTTTCCCGCAATTACAAAGTTCTGTCTGAATACCCCCACCTCTTGAGGTTGTCCCTAGATCTTCCAGTACCACTCCTCAAACTATTAAGTGATCTCCAGGCAGCCCAGCTGAGCTGATGTCCAGGAGGTGGAGATTCATGAGGTACCATCCACTCTGAAACGTGTTGCCACAGGTTTTGGCGCGCTGTTGCTGGCGATTTGTTTAAAGTAGCAGAGACGTTGAGGAAGATATTTCTTGATTTACATTTTTAGGAGGTGGTTGAAGTCCAAATAGTGGGTGACTCATGTTGTTCTCCGCCTTTGCCCTCTCATATCTTGCCGCCACTTTTCTCCGAATATTAGGGGGAGCGATTCCAGCCAGACAGTAAGTTTCTGAGTAGGGTTTGCTTTCAGGCATCCTATAACTAGTCTGCAGGTCTCATTCAACGTCATATCCACCCGTATGAGCCGAATTGAACCACACAGGCCTTGCACATTCGGTTGCACTGTTGAATGGAAACAGGCCATTGGAGGTGTGATGATATGAGCAATGTTTCCCTGCGACACACCCGGGCTCATTATTCCCATGCGCCAGTTCCTTACAGCCATCCCGTATCTGGACGTTATTGGGAATCAAGTTCCTTCGTTCATGACAACAGTATTCCCAAATATTCACGGACACTCCTAACTGGACAAAACGCTATGCCACACTGCCAGGATTGTGAAGGATACTTCAATGTCGTGTTTTCCAAATAGCCCTCAACACTGGGCATTTATTAATTTAATTTCGTGTGGCTATTTCTAGCCGAGTGCAGCCCTTGTAAGTCAGACCCTCCGATGAGGGTGGGCGGCATCAGCCATGTGTAGGTTACTGCGTGTTAATGTGGTGGAGGATAGTGTTATGTGTGGTGTGTGAGTTGTAGGGATGTTGGGGACAGCACAAACACCCAGCCCCCGGGCCACTGGAATTAACCAATTAAGGTTAAAATCCACGACCCGGCCGGGAATCGAACCCGGGACCCTCTGAACCGAAGGCCATTACGCTGACCATTCAGCCAGCGAGTCGGAGTGGGCATTTATTGATCGACTAGGATAACAGTTTCGGCGCTACATCACTGTCCCAGCAGTGTATGCCAACTGCAAGACCTATTGTTGCGTTTGTTGCATGAGATACATCAGGATACCTTCGCCACCTGCTGAATCGATGCCTCACCGAACAGCATCGGTTCTGCGAGCTAAATGTGCTTTTACATCGTATTACGTAGTCGTCATAATATAATGGCCCATCGGTGTAGCATGGGAATTTATAACTTAGTTTCTGAAGTGTTTAAATATGTTTAGGCTACATAAGCTCACCGGATAAAAAATAGTTACTCCTGAAAAAATCTGTACAAGCATCATTTAGTACCGTGTGACTCCACCTCTGGGCTTAATAACCGTCTCTATTCGGTTAGAAAGTGAGTCCAAAAGGTTATACAGGTACGTAGCATCCAGGTTAAGCCACCCGCTAAGGATTTGATTGCACAATTCCACCAAGTTGCGGGGATGCTGATTTCGGCATTTTACCCGCTGTTCCAAACTGTCCCACAGAATTTTAGTGGGGTTCAACTCAGGTGACTTTGCAGGCCAATCGAGATGTAATAGGGTGGGTGAGTGTTCATGAAACCAGTCGCATATGCGTCCAGCCCGATGAACTTTGCTGTTATCATCTTGAAAAATCTGGGTATCAACAGCATGCTCATCATGCAGATGATGAGTGAGAGGCAACACCTGATCATCCAGAATGTTGAAATAAACATGCTGCTTCATGTCAGTGATACGGAAAACGCCCCGGAAACGTCACAGACCCACCTCCGGCTTGAACCTGAACTTGCATACATCTAGGATGAAATATTTCATTTGGCGTTCGGTGCATTCGTCGACGTGCTTCATTAGAATACTAGCAAAAATTTGATTCGTCAGACCACATTACGTTTTGCCACTCAGCTAATGTCCACGTTCGATTATTTCTAGCCCATTGAAGACGCTCAGCTTTATTTGCTTGTGTGATCAATGTCCTCTTACGTGGTGACCGACAACGAATGTTCATAGCAAGCAGTTCCCTTGGCAAATTTCTCTCGCTAACAGGTTGGGATAGACCTTCACTCACCGACTGCAGCAATTCCTGTCGGGTTTGGAAGCAATTTTGATTCACAAGTCTTGAAACGCGTCTACGGTCCCTCTCAGTCAGAATCTTTTTCCGACCACAATTCTGACTTCATGTTTCGTGGCCACGTGTTGTTCACCACTGCTTGTAGACACGTTGAACAGTCCGCTGTAAAACACCAACAAATGCAGCAACTTCACACACTGTATGAACATGGGCACACCCAAACACGATTGCCTTTTGTTGTCACTCTGTCATACCCTTACATCTACCCATATTGACGTACACTGTCCGCTTGAAACATCAATGTCTCACTGATCTTAGTGCTTTATGCTCACGTAAACGCAGTTTGCGCGCGGTTGAGCACAGAACTTGTTCGCTGCGCCATCTGTACAGACATAATGATCCATCGGTGCGTTCGCACTAGGGTGTCCTATGAGCTTAGTACCTCATGGGGATCACTGTGAGTACCTAGGTGTTAATGTAAAGAATGATCTTCATTGGGGTAATCATATTAACGAGATTGTTAAGAAAGGTTACAGATCTCTTCACATGGTTATGAGAGTATTTAGGGAGTATAGAAAGGATGTAAAGGAGAGAGCGTATAAGTATCTGGGAAGGTTCCAATTAGAGTGTGGTTCTGGTGTACGGAACACTCACCAGGACAACTTGATACGAGAAATGGAAAAGATTCAAAGGAAACCAGCACCATTTGTTCTGGATGATTCGTCGTGTTACGAGAATGTTGCAAAATTTGGGCTGGGAAGACTTGGGAGTAAGGAGACGAGCATCTCGACTAAGTGGTATGTTCCGAGCTGTCTTAAGAGAGATGCCGTGAAATGACGAATAAACTTGAGTGGAGCTTTTAAAAGTAGGAAAGATCACAATATGAAGGTAAAATTGGAATTCAAGAGAACGGATTGGGGCAAATATTAATTTACAGGACGAGAAGTAAGGGATTCGGACGAACTATCGACGGAAATGTTCGATGAGTTTCCCTGTTATTTGAAAACGACCTCTCCTTCATATCCTTACTACAACGCCTATTTTTTTTTTTTTTTTTTTGTTATTTGCTTTACGTCGCACCGACACAGATAGGTCTTATGGCGACGATGGGATGGGAAATGCCTAGGAAGTGGAAGGATGCGGCCGTGGCCGTAATTAAGGTACAACCCCGGCATTTGCCTGGTGTGAAAATGGGAAACCACGGAAAACCATCTTCAGGGCTGCCGACAATGGGGCTCGAACCCACGATCTCCTGATTACTGGATACTGGCCGCACTACAACGCCTAAATAGCCTCATCTCCATATGAAGAGATATGATAATAATAATAATCGTATGGCCTGTGCAGACATTTCAATTTGACGCCATCTGGCTGTCCGCTCGTCAATTTCGACGTTCCGTTTTACTGTAGGCCCACTAGATGGCAGACTGAGTAAACCGAAACTCTCTTGGGCGTTCTATGGCTGAGATTTAATGAATTTTGTCGGGTAAGCACCAGATGTGTCACCAGAGATCTTTTACATGCCGACATCGTACGACATCGAGTGTCGAATGGACTTTTTTCCGCCCTTCAAAAATCCGACTACCTCTGCAGGTTTCGAACCCGCTATCTTGGGATCTGGAGGCCGACACTCTGCCACTGATCCACAGAGGCAGTTATATGAAGAGATGTGTAACCCTTATTTAAAATCTTGTTTATGTGATTACCCCTATGAAGATATTTCCTTATTTTAGCACCTAGGTACTTACAGAGATCCCCATCAGGTACTGTCATCGTATTAACGCAGTAATTAAAACTAACAACCTGCCTTTTAACCCTGTTTATCAGCCTGCGATCCATCTCAAAACTTTATCGAGATCTTTTTGCAGTCACCCACAATCCTGTAACTTACTTATTACTGTATAGAGTATAACATCATCCGCAAAGAACCTTATCTGTGATTCCAGTTTCTAACTCTTATCTATATAAATAAAGTTGTAGCAGGTCAGCTGTCTGTAGTTTCGTTTATTTTTTCCAATTTTTCAGATATTTCTCCGTTTTGGCAAACTCAAGACCGTATCAGTGGTTTTTAGCTGTCGTCTCTGTCTGTCTGTTCCACAATCATGGCGAAATGGCAGAACAGATCTCGACCAAACTTCATATATAGAGTGTACTCATCCAGGAGCAGGTTTTAATATGAATATGATTAAAATTCACGGGAGAGACTGCGGGTTTTTAGAGAGATCAAACGAGTTTTTTGATATTTTCTCAAACCGTATTGATTTTCTGTAAAATCTGTAGACTATATGTGAAATGTCCCTGCATTTAAAATAATTGTTCTTATCTACAAAATTCGCTTACTCTTCAAATGAGGGAGAAAATAACTATTATCTGCGGGTTTCATCCTCTGCTTTTAGTGACAGAACACCCTCGCAGATTGACAATGAACCTAACGGCAGATACCTTGGCAATGTCTCTGGCTGCTTTCCAGCAGGGAAGGAACGTAATGTCATTTTCGGCCCCGAAAAATATCGAAATATAGAGGCAATTTTAATGACTGTGCAGACCTTCGGTTCGTGATAACAAGTGGCTTAATTGTAAGTCGTATCACAGAACCGATAGCGCGATCGCTGCTCAATTTGGAGAGATCTACAACTTCGGTCTTACGACTTCTTGTGTATCTCTATCCCTTATACGTTAGATAGAGCTGCATTTGTTTGTAATTTTTACACTTTTATAGAATGCAAGGAGGTCTGCCATTATAGTCAAAACTCCCAAGCTCAATAGTGACTGTCTGTAGGCAAGTGTGGCTGCCATTATAATCAAAACTCCCCAACTCGATTGTGACTGGCATTAGGAAAGGTGGCCTGTCATTATAATGAAAACTCCCCAACTCGATTGTGTATGGCAACAGGCAAGTGAGCCTGCCGTTATAATACACTCTTCCGAACTCGATTGTGAATGGCAGTAGGAACCGTGGCCTGCCATTATCATCAAAACTCCCCAACAAGCACCTTACATCGGAAAAACCGTATGGGAACCTCCCCGTGGTGTTTCTCGGATAACGCTAAGGGATATGCAATTTAATAAAGTCGTACTCACTGTGCGTACAGTAATTTACGTAGAAATCCGTCTACAGCGTAGAATACCATAGCGAAGGACGGTCTGTTGTCGATCCGTCCGTATATTCCATATACAAATCCATACTATTCCTCCAATCTGAACTAAATTCTGTATAATATTTATGACCTTACGGATAACCTCGTTTATAAGTTTTTTACAGCCCATCCAGTCCCTAGATTTAGGCCATTTGGCACATTATAATAGGCTAATATAGACGAAATATAGAATTTGTCGTGCAAGGACGAAACAAAGCTCATGTTAGGCCTCACGACGCGAAGAACAAAGTCGTAAGCCTCTACGGTGCCTTAAACTACGTTTTAAGTCCCTAAAACCAACCAGATATTAGCACCCCGTCCAGGAATATGATGATGTAATGACCGGTCGTAACCATGGCAACGTCAGCTCAAGGGTTCTACAATCAAACACAGGCCTGGTGTTGGAAGTTGGCACGTGAGTGAATGTAGACTGGGCCAAGGAGAGATTCTGCTACACGTGTGGCTTACTGGCTGGGAAACAAATCACTGTGGGAGTGGAGGGGGTGTCTTATAAAAACAACCGAAATGGTGTCAAATACATCGTTTTCGGGGTCTCTGAAAAGAACAGTGACATTCCACATATCGTTTATGTACAAATTCAGGCCCCATGTGCATGGGATGGGAGCTGAGAAGGGGTGAAATGTCCAAATTGGCCGAGATTATGGAGGTATGTGTGTAAGTTCCGGCATAGCTGTCAACCATACTTGGTACCCATATGACTTACTATCTGAAAAAATACGGTGAGAGTAAGACACCCATAGCACCCCTATGGGCGGGGGTGGAAAGGGGTGAAGTTAAAATATAATAGAAAACGGCCAATATTAATGTAGAATGCATCGTTTTCGGGGTCGCTGAGATGTCATTGAAGTCCAAGTTCAGCCTCATCGGCACGGGGGTGAAAAGGGGTGAAAAGGAAAATGTCCAAAATGACCGAGAGAGCGTGTGTATGTTCCATCATAGCTCTCAACCCAAGTTGGTACACACATGACTTACTATCTGGAAAAACGACTGTACGAGCAAGACAACCCCAGCACCCGTGGGGGAGGGGGGTGAAATGTAAAGAAATTACAGAAAAGGACCGATATTAGTATCGAATCCATAGCTTTCTGGGTTGCTGAGATGAATTTGTAGCACTTTGAATGTCGTTTAAGTCCAAGTTCAGTCTCCGTCGGCATAGCGATTGAGAAGAGATGAAAAAGTATGTTGAAAAAAATATATAGTACCGATATTATTGCCAAATCCACAATTTATGGGGTCGCTGAGATGAACTGTGACACTCTGGATGCCATTTAAGTCCAAGTTTAACATGGGGGGGGGGGGGTTCCTTCTGAAGTGGCCAAAAATAAAATGTTCAAAATGACCAAGAGGAGTGTTGGTTCCATAGTTCTCGAGGTCCCTCGGCTGATTGATGACAGTCCCAATTACAGTTGGAATCGTATACATCATATCAACAGCGCGACGCTTAAATACATACCGTTATAATTTACTTTTATTATTTGTTTGAAAGTACCAACTATTTCCGAGACAATCTCGGGTGCCACAAGGAAACACGAAACTAGACAATCCCAAATTCAAACTTAAATTTGTAGAGATAACACTATTTCTAAATTTAGAAAACAGCTCGTAAACTATCAATCAACGTCACAGTAAAGAAATCGACAAAACTTCAATTAAACATTAAAAAAAGTGCCCAAGCAGAGCCGGTTAGTGCAGCTAGTAATTTATGTATATATGTACAAAGGTTTTGCCGGACTCCGCTCTCAGTCATTATCGGATCAGATAACGCTCCACCTACTCTAAATCTCCGAGTTCTGTTTTCGAGAAATTTAGCCACCCATCCAGTCACCGTTTTGTCTACACCAATAGCTCCAGTTATTGTTAATAATCTCACATGATCTAGTCCGTCAAAGGCCTTGGATAGGTCAATAGTGATAAAGTCCATTTGACCTCCAGAATCTAAAATATCTACTGTATCTTGCTGGAATCCTACAAGTTGAGCTTCACTGGAATAACATTTCCTAAACCTGAATTTCCTTCTATCAAACCAGTTAATCATTTAGCAAACGTGTCTAATACAATCAGAAAGAATGCTTTCCCACAGCTTAAATGTAACACACGTCAATATGACTGTCTTTCAACCCCCGAGAGGTCGCGTAAAAGAGTTGCGTTACGGGTCGCGCACGGTCGATTTGACCACTGTAAAAAAAAATGTTTGTAACAAGACGCATTGCATCTTTAAGGAAAAACACGTCCATAAAGCGAAGTACCAGTTTTCTTACAAAACACATTGTATTGTGTAAGAAAAGTATACCTATGAAACAAAATACCAGTTTTTAATCCAAGATACATTGTATTATTAAAGAAAGGCATATCCATGAAACGAAATACCAGTTTTTGTAGCAAAACATATTGTGTTATTGAAGAGATATAAATACATGAAGCTCACAAAACACTTCTCTACGCAAACGACGAACGTCAGGAGTAGCGCCCAGTGTAAAGGACCGGACTTACAGACTAAGTTTTCCACTGACAGAGTGGTGACGTAAACACGTGCAGTGGACGAGTCCATTGAAAGGCACGGGAAAGGAGGAAGCTTTATACCGCGAAACTATTCCGAAAGAATAAAACATGTACGTACCCGATCTAAAAGACCGCGACGCGACTTCCCGCGGGTTAATTATCCGCTTCATGTCTATCACCCTTTCCTTTGTACAGAGGGCTGCTGTAGCAACTCTCCATTCATTTGCTTCAGCTTAGGGATGGCAAACCTTTACCGATTAGCGTGTCAATTAAGCTATTGTTTATTAATTTTTACTATCCAGTATGTCATCGGTTATTTTCCTATAACATCATCATGAAACACCCTTATTTGACTTCATTGAGATACTATATTGCATTCCACTGAGTGTTTTATGATTTAATTTTGCAAACATCAGGTACATTTTAAGAATAAGGTATATTTGAGTGTTGTAAAAAATATATCCATAGAATTAATTGAAACATACTTCCTTGTTAAAACGTAATATTAAAATAGGCTGTGTTGCTATATTTTCGATCAGTTTATTACATGTTATAAACATTCAAGTATGTTAGTATGTTGTCTGAAATACCACAGAACTCGTGTTCACGTGTCACCTAGTGGCACGCGGGTCAGAGGTTCGCCATTCCTGCTGTAGCTCGCTCATGGAAACAGTAATCATGGTACTATATCCCAACCCATTGCCTTTAGTGTATCGCAGAAATCTTATCAGTCCCAGTTGCTTTCCTAGCTTTCAATATCTGTATCTTTTTGTAAATATCTTTATTATCAACGGAACATTCCACTACTTCTATAATATTAGTCACTTCCTCTACCTGGACATTATCTTTACATTCAACTATCTTGACATACTCCTGACTAAATACTTCTGCTTTCCATAAATCCTCACATATACCTTCCAGTGTTCTACCTACAGTAGATATGTATTGGTTACATAATATTGATACAATTTCAAACATTTCGTGCTCCAAATTGACATTTAAACACTGTAAAATGGATTATCTATATAAATAAAGTTGTGGGGGGTCCGCTGTCTGTAATTTCGTTTGTTTTGCCAATTTTTCAGATATTTATCCGTTTTAGGTCAAGTCAAGACTGAATCGGTGGTTTTTATTTTTCGTGTCTGTTTGTCTGTTTGTTTCACCATCACAGCGAAACGGCTAGATAGATCTCGACCAAACGTCACAGTTAGTGTATACTCATCCCGGCAACGGATTTGATATGCATATCATTTTAAGATCTTTGAATAGACGGGGGTTTTATAGGAAAACCAGAACGGTTTTCCTCCATTTTCTCTTATACTATTGATTTTCTGCAAACTGCGTGAACTTTATGTGAAACACCTTTTCATTATAAACGGCTTTTGTTATGTTCAAAATTTACCTTACTCTTCAAATCACGGAGAAAATTACTATTTTCTGCGGGTATCATGCTCTGTATTGAGTGACCGACAGACCGACAACGAACCTCTAGGTTACCATGGCAACGTCTCTGACTGCTTGCCAGCAGGGAAGTACCGTATTGCAATTTTCGTCATCATTCCTGTAAATTCGTGGTTGTTCCTTGGGTAGAAAGCAAGAGAGACTTCAATCGGGCATACTGCGGGATATTGGCGGAATATCGTTGGAGGTTATAACCATCCTCGAATAGCTTAAATAATAACAACATTAGTCATCTTATTACCTGTTTACCTAAGAATCCTTGCGCCTAAATTTCTTCTCTGTTACAGCTTTCTTTTATCCGCAACTCATACCATCATAGTTTATTGAGAGACATTTCATTTTCCAATATATGCACTTGGTATATACGTATTTGTCCTATCCGGCTGTCCTTAGTTATAATACTATTTTTTATTAATTTCAACTTTCTCAACTGTATTACTTTCTTCGTTAATTACTCCGTATGTACGCGAGTGCTAATCCCGAAACCTGGACAATCTTTTCTTTTAGGAAATACAACTTCCAAGCTATGCAAATGTATAAGTTTTGGCCCAGAAAATATCGGAATATGGATGCAATTTTAACGATGGTGCAGACCTTCCTTTCGGAATAATTGGAGGCTAAACCGTAAGTCGTATCACAAAATATCGCGTTTCACCTTGGAGAAATCTACAAATTTGGGTCTTTGACTTTTTGTCGTATCCATATCCCTTATTCGTTAAATAGTACTGCATTTCTTGAGTTCAAGTTAATTTTGTACTTTTTACACATGTGAGTTATTGTTCGGAACACTTATAGGCAAGATGCGATCACGACATTAGGCACGCACTTTGACATGACCAGTGGCCATATGTTCGCAAAATTTTATGATTCCAGGGTCACATGAGTATCAAAAAATAAAGTAGTATGTGAAAACTCTACCACCATTCACCCGATTCAATGACTAACTGAATGTAACCCATAAATATAGGAGATACGAGAAAATGTCATAGGACAACCATGTAGAACACTGAACGAGTCGTCTGATGGTGAAGTCCGTTTGTAGGTGCAATTTAATATAGTCTTACTCACTGCCTTTACAGTAATTTACGGAGAAATCCGTATACAATGTAGAATACCGTAGCGAAGCACGGGTACATTTGCTGATTTAAATCATAAATCACCGAGCTCGATAGCTGCAGTCGCTTAAGTGCGGCCAGTATCCAGTATTCGGGAGATAGTAGGTTCGAATCCCACTGTCGGCAGCCCTGAAAATGGTTTTCCGTGGTTTCCCATTTTCACACCAGGCAAATGCTGGGGCTGTACCTTAATTAAGGCCACGGCCGCTTCCTTCCCACTCCTAGACCTTTCCTGTCCCATCGTCGCCATAAGACCTATCTGTGTCGGTGCGACGTAAAGCAACTAGCAAAAAAAAAATCATAAATCTTAATTATTGTCAGCATAATTGCATCAATTACATCAGAATTCTAATGTTTAGCTTGACTACCATGTGTTGTCGTGCCCGAATGGTGTCTGGATTTGTGGGGAATCGCATACGAACACTCGATTCTGCATGACGTTACAAACCCGTATGGCACTCCACAGGAATCGAGTGCTAAGTCCCAGTGTTACCTAATTATGAACGAGCAGTAGAACACTGGAAGTTCAAAAACTCTGTTATGTCCTTTTCGTAATAATACCACAAAATAGCTCCATTTTAAGTTAACTTTTACCTATCTAATATTGTTAATGCCTTGAGGGGAATAAATTGATGTTTTTCACATTCATTTTTTACGAAGTATTCCCCGCCCAGCTACTCATTCCTGCCACACGACTGAAGAAAATTTCTGGGAAGATCACTGCCCTCCCATTGCTCATTTATAATTCCTGAAATATCGTTCCCGGAACCTGTCTCTTCCCTTAAGTGCCTGTATTTCTCCATACATTTTTCGCGAAAACTCATATGATTACCAATAACGCTTGCCATCATGTTATCCTTAGGTAACTTCTTCGCTAAATTCAATTTCGTGGTAAATCCCTTCAATTTCTGATTTCCACAGTTTCCTAACTCTATTCCTTTCCAACCTTTGTCGTTCCTTACCAGCTTTAAAAGTGCAAGGAGAGTCTACGATATTCTGAACTGCAGGTGGCAAATGAAAACCCTAATTGGTTGTAGGACTTTCTATCGATCAGCAGAGCTTTGTACGTACATTTTTCCACTAAAGGTCTGGATGATGTTTTTACCAGCTTGACCTATATTTGTAGCCTCACACCACCTGAGCCGGGACAGATCAATAACTCACAACGTATCAACAGGTGGCTGCGTTACACTCTCCTTACAACATCTCTAACATCAGCTGGTAACATGCAGTAGTTTGGTGCTTTGTAGTGTTGATTACTGTGCAGTCTCAAAATATCCCAATCACAAAATGTCCGCAAGAAATATGTGGCCGAGACAAATAAGCCAATGACTCTCAAAATATCCAAAAAGTGTAGGTAGCGGTATAGGAAACAGGGGCTAAAAAACAAACACTTCTTAAATTTACTACCTGGCATAGTGAGGATGAATTTACTTTTTCATATATTTTATTTGGGATTTTTGTCCGACTACTTCGTCGGCCAGTGGTTAAACAATTCACTTGAGCTTTGATAGTGTCATGGAAAACCACACCGAACAAACAATGCCGTTGAAGGATGTTCAACAGTCTGACAAAAAGAGTTAGTATCTTGTCCGAAAACAGAAGCTGAAACACCTGATTTTCAAGTAGCTTGGATGGATATGAATCTGGAAGGCTCGAAGATAAACAAAAGAACTATTGCATTTTAGACGAACGAACCAAAAGGTTTACAGCTAAACAAGACAAAAATGAAAACATCGAAAAAGTTTTGAGAAAAATATCTTACGTCCTCCATAGACTTCGGAATTTTAGTCAGTAATACTCTAGACAGCAAACTAATTTTGGTTATTAGCAAGTGCCTTCTAACACGTTCTTCCGTTATGTATCAAGAGTAACATACATTGTAGGGGTTCTGATGGGCCTTGCCCCTATTTATGCAAATCTCATAGCATAACCGTTGTGGAGGGTAGACTATACATATTACCCGCTTCAATAAATTTACATTCTAACCTGTTACTGCTTAGAAATCCGGAATCTACTTATCAAAATGGAGTGAAATTTGTGGCAACATTCTGATGAAGAAACTGTAAATATTGTCATAGTAAAATTTGTAAATGATCAACATTGTACATATATGATAAAGCAAGGACTAACTTGTCGCGAGTTCATCGTGTCCCTCTGTCGTATATGTTTGTGCAAGGCTATACGGCAGACGCACCTCAAGATTGAGGTAGCATTTCTCGATCAGAGCATGCAGTCCGGCTGATGCTAATAATGAACCTTTTCGCTTCTTTTTGTATTATTTTGTGTATAATAGAATAATATAATATAAATGTAGTGTGTTTTAAAACAGTACCACCACTGAACATTCGGATATTTTGAAACTTGTCGACTATGTAGGAAACCGGCCTGTAAAACCGGTTTCTGGATTTAGGATATTTTGAGACTTGTCCAGGTAGCAAAGTAACCCGTTAAACCGGTTTCTGGATTTAGGATATTTTGAGACTTGTCCAGGTAGCAAAGTAACCCGTTAAACCGGCTTCTGGAATTCGGATATTTTGAGACTTGTCGTCCAGGTAGCAAACTGACCCGTTAAACCGGTTTATGGATTTAGGATATTTTGAGACTTTTCCAGGTAGCAAAGTAACCCGTTAAACCGGCTTCTGGAATTCGGATATTTTGAGACTTGTCGTCCAGGTAGCAAACTGACCCGTTACACCGGCTTCTGGAATTCGGATATTTTGAGACTTGTCCAGGTAGCAAAGTGACCCGTTAAACCGGTTTCTGGATTTAGGATATTTTGAGACTTTTCCAGGTAGCAAAGTAACCCGTTACACCGGCTTCTGGAATTCGGATATTTTGAGACTTGTCGTCCAGGTAGCAAACTGACCCGTTAAACCGCTTTAGGGATTTAGGATATTTTGAGACTTTTCCAGGTAGCAAAGTAACCCGTTACACCGGCTTCTGGAATTCGGATATTTTGAGACTTGTCCAGGTAGCAAAGTGACCCGTTAAACCGGTTTCTGGATTTAGGATATTTTGAGACTTGTCGTCCAGGTAGCAAACTGACCCGTTTACACCGGCTTCTGGAATTCGGATATTTTGAGACTTGTCGTCCAGGTAGCAAACTGACCCGTTAAACCGGTTTAGGGATTTAGGATATTTTGAGACTTTTCCAGGTAGCAAAGTAACCCGTTACACCGACTTCTGGAATTCGGATATTTTGAGACTTGTCCAGGTAGCAAAGTGACCCGTTAAACCGGTTTCTGGATTTAGGATATTTTGAGACTTGTCCAGGTAGCAAAGTGACCCGTTAAACCAGTTTCTTGAATTAGAATATTTTGAGACTTTTCGTCCAGGTAGGAAAGTGACCCGTTTACACCGGCTTCTGGAATTCGGATATTTTGAGACTTGTCGTCCAGGTAGCAAACTGACCCGTTAAACCGGTTTATGGATTTAGGATATTTTGAGACTTTTCCAGGTAGCAAAGTAACCCCTTAAACCGGCTTCTTGAATTCGGATATTTTGAGACTTGTCGTCCAGGTAACAAACTGACCCGTTACACCGGCTTCTGGAATTCGGATATTTTGGGATTTGTCATCCAGGTAGCAAACTGACCCGTTACCGAGCTCGATAGCTGCACTCGCTTTCGTGTGGCCAGTATCCAGTATTCGGGAGATAGTGGGTTCGAACCCCACTGTCGGCAGCCCTGAAGATGGTTTTCCGTGGTTTCCCATTTTCACACCAGGCAAATGCTGGGACTGTACCTTAATTAACGCCACGGCGGCTTCCTTCCCAGTCCTAGCCCTTTCCTGTCCCATCGTCGCCATAAGACCTATCTGTGTCGGTGCGATGTAAAGCCAATAGCAGAAAAATAAACTGACCCGTTAAGGTGGTTTCGGGAATTCGGATATTTTGAGACTTGTCATCCAGGTAGCAAACTGACCTGTTAAACCGGTTTCTAAAATTCAGATATTTAGAGACGGCACGGTTGATTAATTTCTTCAGAGGAGGCACAACTGGATAACCATAATTGATTAGCGTAAATCATAAGGAAGAAGGAGATCCTCCGTGGCTCAGATGGCAGCGCGTCAGCCTCTCACCACTGGTTACCGTGGTTCAAATCCCGGTGACTCCATGTGAGATTTGTGCTGGACAAAGCGGAGGTGGGACAGGTTTGCCTTCGGGTACTCCGGTTTTCCTTGTCATCTTTCATTCCAGCAACACTCTCCATTATAATGAGCATTTATCACTCATTAATAAATCACCTTGGGAGTGGCGAGCCCATTGTAATAACAGCCTATATATGTTTCATTCATTACATCCCTGACCCGGTCAATGACTGGAAAACAGGTTGTAGGTTTTCATAAGGAAGAAGGAAGAGGACCAAGACTTCGAAGATTGAAGTTATCCGCAAAAGGAAGAGAAGGGACACGAAAGGTGAGGAAATGAAAGATCCCCTAGGTCTCGCAAAAGTACTACTGTTGTGGTCGGAAGATAACAAGAGTCGACTAAGGGAGGTCGGACAGGAAATATTAAGGTTAAGATCATGTCACCAATAAGTGGAAGGAATGCGAGACTCAGTTAGGGAAACCGCGGTTCCCAAACTACACTCTAAAGGTGAGAATCCCTAGCCGCCTTTTAGTCCCCTCTTGCGACAGGCAGCGGACACCGTGGATATATTCTACCGCCCCCACTAACAGGGTGTTTTATCTCTGTAATACGGAAGAAAGACGAAAGAATATTGGAGGCACTGGAGATGTGAATATGTAGGAGAACAGAACAAGTGAAATGGGAATAAAGAGTTTCAGAAGAACGGAGTAGCCTATGTTGCAAATCATTAGAAGGGGGAAAATGAAGTGGATCGGGCGTTGTTTGTGGAGGGACTGTTTAATGAAAGAAGGAATAGAAGGAATAGTGAAAGGCAAAAGAATAACAGGGAGGAAAAGGTATCAAAAGCTGGACAACGTCAAAGAAAATAAATATTTGGAGATGAAAAACTTGGCTATGGAGAGGCAAAAGCGGAAGAGGCTTATCACATGACAAGATCTGCCATAAGGCAGAATACTTGGATGAATGACGTTTTCTAGCTTTGTCCCTTGGCATTGGTTTCTAAAGGCAGTGTCTTGTAGATGCAACCATAATCCTCTGTCTTCAGCTTCATCGAACGGTAGGTGGTTTACCGAAGATTTAGCACGAGATCCTGAAGGTCTCGGTCAACAAGCTGTTATGACCTAGGGTGTGCCCAAGGAAGTTCAGCGACCTTTTGATTTCGTTGAGGTCGCTTTCATTGGATCTCCTTTCCGTACGGCTAATCTTCAGCAGTCGTCTCGTGTTACACATTCCTAAAGCTTTCTGTCACTTCATGTCTTGTTTTCTTAATGTAAAGTATTCACAACTATACAACATCAACCTCCAGACAAGGGATTTTGCGATGCTTGAATGTCCAGGCGTTTACTTTCGAGTAGATTTATTTTGTTGAAGAACGCTAGTTCGGCCAACGCTATCCTCTTCTCGATCTCCATTCTACACCTGTTTCTTTTTGTGATAATACTTCCAACTTGCCAGCAAGTTTCATATTTATACGTAACACTATCGGAAAGTTCACTTGTGCCTCCGTGGCTCAGGGGGCAGCGCGTCGGCCTCTCACTGCTGGGTTCTGTGGTTCAAATACTCCGTGTGAGATTTGTGCTGGACATATTTCATTCCAGTAACACTTTCTAATATCATTTCATTTCATCTGTCATTCATTATTCATTGCCCCCAGAGGAGTGCGACAGGCCTCGGCAGCCGGAACAATTCCTACACTGGCCACTAGATGAGGGCTTCATTCATTCCATCCCTGACCCGGTCACTGACTGGAAAACACGTTGTAGGTTTTCATTCCCTATCGGAATTTTCACTATTCTTCTGAGTGCATTCGTATAGGTATTCGTAACAGAATGGATTTTGTTTTTGAGTCGATGAACTATATGTTCATCCACATTATTTTCTCTCAGAACGAATTCATATACAGTAGTGTGTTTGATTTTATTCTTAAAATTTACATCATTAAAATTCCATAAACACGTTTTGACTGCAGCAAGTCGAGACATTTCACTCTTCCTTCACATCCGCACTCAATTAGGTAAACCAAGTAACGAATCAAAACGTTCATTGCCTGGAATACTAGTTTAGTTTCACGAAAAGTTGCAAGTAGCCGAACGTTGCTAGTGTCGCAACTGCAAATCTCTCATGTGCGTTAAAATAAAGCCAGTTATAAAACTTAGTTGTGATACCTACGCAGTATTATCAAGGTTCATTTGATATTTACACTGCCTCGCAGAAAAAAAAAAGCAGTCAGGAGAGGACGAGGACAAGAAATAAACACTTGCTAAGAGGTTGTGTGATGGTAATTTCATTGGTTAAAAACTTGAAGCAAATTTACAAAGACCTTGGCAGTACGGGCCCACTTATGAGAATGACCTTGTGCCTCTTCTAGCCTGGATACATGCACTGATCCCGTTGGGAAGGGTGTCATAAAGCCGTTGTATCATCTTCTGAGGGAAGGGTGTCATAAAGCCGTTGTATCATCTTCTGAGGGAAGGGTGTCATAAAGCCGTTGTATCATCTTCTGAGGGAAGGGTGTCATAAAGCCGTTGTATCATCTCCTGAGGGAAGTTGGCCCACAACTGTTGTAACTGGTACTTGATATCCTGGATACTGGCACGGGGATGGAGTTATAGCCCGAGCTGGGGCCACACATGTTCTATAGGCGACAGATCAGGGGATCTTGCTCGCCACAGGAATACCTCAACATTATGCACAGTCCATAGAGACACATGCCGCATGTGGACGAGCATTGTCCTGTTGGAAAATGGCACCACGACACTGTCGCATGAGAGATGACACATGATTACGCATGATATCCGTGACGTATCATTGTTCTGCCAGATTTCCCTCAATCACTACCAGCCGTAACCTGTATCCGCTCCCGATGGCCATGTCGCCAGGAGTAACACCGCTGGGCCTCGCCGCAGGTCACCGCCGTACTCGCAGACGATGATCATCCGGGGTAATAGAGAACCGCAATTCATCGCTGAACACAATGCGACGCCATTCATCAGCAGTCCATGGTTGCCGGTCACTGAACCTAGTCCGGCTGCTGCTACTCTCCAGCCAATGGTGCGGGATGACACAGAATGTTGCTTGTTCTCGGATGGCAGCTGCAGACGTGAAGGGGTTACGATGTGCTTGGTGCTCGATACGGCGACCTTCTCTTGTGGTGATCAGAGGTGGTCGACCGGAAACTTTGCAACGAGTATGCCTGCCCTCACGTTTCCATGCAGTCCAACATCGGGCCACTGTCACATATCAATGTCCCACAAATCTGGATATTGCACGATTCGACCAGCCGGCCAAATGGAGACCCACAATGAGAGCCCTTTCAAACTATGTCAGGTGCTGATAACGCTGTCTCACACGAGTATGTGGCATCTCCGTGTTCTTCATTGTGATCACTCAGCATCTGACTTTTTTCCGTAGGGCCCCCGAAGCCCGCTCCCCCCGCGTGGCAATCGTCACTATTCTACATTGTCTCCGACATGCTATTAGTTCTAAGAAAAAATAGATAGTAGGGAGGAGTGGGAGATGATACTATAGGAGTATCAGCCTGTTTCCATGTCAGAGACATGCTACCAGGCAGATGTTTGTGTTGGTAAGGTGGTGTTGAGGGGTGGTATTAAGGGTTAGGGGAAAACCACATAGGCGGAAAAGAAAGAGCCTACATGTAAAACCTGACTTTTTGTAAACAGCACATGCAAGGATGTGGGATGGAAAAATCCAGAGGTTGTGTTAGTTAGGAATATGTGTCATGCAATCATAACCATTTCCTTTTCATTGTCAATTATTATGAGTTCTTGTTGCCACTCCCGGGCGCCCGGGTGCCTGGTAACAACACTAATGCACTCTGGTGGCCGTTCTGCCTGTCACAAACAATTGAAACTCTAATCATTTACATACCCGGTGATGCTGTGTACGATGTAACATTGACATCCGACCATTTCTTCAGGGTTCATCGATTTTTTAATTTTTATAAAAATACCTGTAAAACATGCTTACTAATTTCGTCTCTTGTTTGATGTATTCTTCTTCTTCTTCTTATTATTATTATTATTTGTGTTTATGATTCGTAGATCTAGAGAAAGCATATGGCAGGGTACCGAGGGAAAAGATGTTCGCCATACTGGAGGACTATGGAATTAAAGGTAGATTGTTAAAATCAAACAAAGGCATTTATGTTGACAATTGGGCTTCTGTGAGAAACGATGGTAGAATGAGTTCTTGGTTCAGGGGACTTACAAGGGTTAGACAAGGCTGTAATGTTTCACCTTTGCTGTTCATAGTTTACATGGATCATCTGCTGAAAGGTATAAAATGGCAGGGAGGGATTCAGTTAGGTGGAAATATAGTAAGCAGTTTGGCCAATTCTGACGACTTGGTCTTAATGGCAGATTGTGCCGAAAGCCTGCAGTCTAATATCTTGGAACTTGAAAATAGGTGCAATGAGTATGGTATGAAAATTAGCCTCTCGAAGACTAAATTGATGTCAGTAGGTAAGAAATTCAACAGAATTGAATGTCAGATTGGTGATACAAAGCTAGGACTGGTCGATTATTTCAAGTATTTAGGTTGTGTGTTCTCCCAGGATGGTAATATAGTAAGTGAGATTGAATCAAGGTGTCGTAAAGCTAATGCAGTGAGCTCGCAGTTGCGATCTGCAGTATTCTGCAAGAAGGAAGTCAGCTCCCAGACGAAATTATCTTTACATCGGTCTGTTTTCAGACCAACATTGCTTTACAAGAGTGAAAGCTGGGTGGACTCAGGATATATTATTCATAAATTAGAAGAAACAGACATTAAAGTAGCAAGAATGATTGCTGGTACAAACAGGTGGGAACAATGGCAGGAGGGTACTCGGAATTAGGAGATAAAGGCTAATTTAGGAATGAACTCGATGGATGAAGCTGTACGCATAAACCGGCTTCGGTGGTGGGGTCATGTGATGCGAATGGAGGAGGATAGGTTACCTAGGAGAATAATGGACTCTGTTATTGAATTGAATTTGAATTGAATTGAATTTATTGATCATGGTTTACATGCCACTGAGGCTGAAAAGCCCCTTTATGTAGCGTCTTCTTATAATACAATACAGATTTATGATCACAGTAACTACATTTTTATAATATTAAAGTATTAAACTAAACATGAAATATTAAAAAAAATGAAAATACAGATACCAAATCCAGTAAGGTTAAGACATACATTATATAATAAGTAAGAAAGTAAATCATTAAGCCCTTCTGTTATTTTGGACTACATGGATTTAAAGAATATAAAGGTAAGGCAGAGAAACAGTTTTCTTCGAAATATACATATTTCTGATTGTTCGACACAAGAATGCCTGATCTCAGCCTCTTGCGTACTCCTCCAGAAAGATAGATGTTAAGAACTGCTGTAGTTGTGTACAGTTAGTGTTATTTGCGAAACGATGAAGATTAAAGACGTTAAAGGTACGTGATGCAGTGCAAACAAAGGATTTGTTAAATCTAGTGGTACGATGAAGGGGAATTTGAAGGGTGGTTTTTGTAAACCTATTATCTCTGTTATGTACCGACTCCATAGGTTTAGGGTAAGAGAAGTAGAGGGAGACCAAGACGACGATGGTTAGACTCTGTTTCTAACGATTTAAAGATAAGAGGTATAGAACTAAATGAGGCAACAACACTAGTTGCAAATCGAGGATTATGGCGACGTTTAGTAAATTCTCAGAGGCTTGCAGACTGAACGCTGAAAGTCACAACAGTCTATAATGATAATGTATGTATGTATGTATGTATGTATGTATGTATGTATGTAGGTATGTATTATTATTATTATTATTGTTGTTATTATTATTATTATTATATTAAAGGAGTTTACGAAAACAGTTTTGGCAAATCCGTCCGTCCGTTCTAATGGACCGATTTGCTTCATGTTTGTTTTAATCTCTGCGGAATTACCTACTGGTTAGTCATGAGGCATTGAAAAGTCTCGAACTTGAGCCAACTTTGAGGAATAATAAATTCAAATTATAAAATGATCACTCCAGTAATTGGAGGGGAAGGGTTACCCTAACCCGCAATACATTCTGTACTTAGCACGTTGCTAAGCGACTAACACTTTCATTATTATTCTGATATATGTGATTTTCATCCTTATTAATGTCATTTCATGCAGCCATGTTTGATTACCACCTGTCAAGCCAGAGAGTATACACTTCCACTGATCATGGAAGAATATAATTCTGCGCTATATACTCTTTGATTCTCTGACCTTCCCCAGCTTTTAAATGTACTCAACAGATGGCAGAACGTTCCTAATAACTTGCATACTGCCAAGGGAAAACATTAACGTACGTACAGACGGAAGGTACCAAGTCGACTGGCCTTCTGCATGACCATTATAAAGCGCAAGGACAAACTCTTGAAAAAGTAGGTGTCTACTTACATGAACCAGTATTCCGTCACGGCCAATTGTATGTTGCGCTATCGCGGTGAAGATCTTATGAAAATGTTAAGATGGAAATACGGCCGAAAGGTCGAAGCACAGTGAATACTGTATGGAAAGAAGTATTATAAATTAGATTACGAATGAATCAGTTCTTATGTACCAGTATTAAATATTCATGACTACGACAGGCATACCAAGACGAGTTACACTATCTGATTGAGTGCTGCGGAACAACATGGGTCCACTAGTTGTTGTTGTTATTATTATTATTATTATTATTATTATTATTATTATTTTATTATTATTATTATTATTATATTATTATTATTATTATTATTATTATTATTATTATTATTATTATTATTATTATTATTATTATTATTATTATTATTGTTATTGGCATTTTATGCACTTTAGATGAATTAAAGCATATTCTAAGATTCTTAGTAATTTTATTCTTTTATTTTCAGTTTATGTAAGAGTTCTGAGATGTACGAGATCTGTGTTCAAAAGAAACGCATTGCATAAGGATTATGCCATGTTTTACTGAAATTTTCGTTTAAGTATTAATTATTTTGTAGGTCTACACCTCGCAGATTTGTGTTAGATTTATCAGAAATGGAATTGCTTAGAAACTGGGCTGATAGAAAAAGAAGCACTGGCAGCTCGAATAAACAAAGTCATTGTAGCATACAAACTAACTATGAAGGTCTACAACAAGAAGAATATTTCGATTAATACAAAATCGAGACATTACCAGACAGTGATCCAGCATGAGGCCTTATACACAACCAAGTAAGAACAGGAGTACTTAAGAGATTAGAAATGGTGGAACGAAAGATTCTCAGGAAGATAGAGGACGGTCAGTTTAGAAGACGAGCGAACCAAGAACTGTATACACAATAGAGAGAATCTCGGACGTCATACGGGAAAGAAGGAACATGTTCTGCGGACATATCCTGAGAATGGACCATTGCAAGAACAAGAGAACCAATGTGCGTTGGATCCAAGAAATACAAAGGGATCTAGAAGAAATTGGACTATATGAACCAGATATACACAACAGAGTGATATTTTGGACTGAACAAGGCCCAGAACAAAATCATTATAGACAGAAGAGCGAAGAATGTTGCGAAGTATGAGAAGGAAAGAATAATGAATAAGGAGAAAGACCAGAAGAAACGAAGGTGATCCTCAGATGGCCAAAACGAAAATAATAATAAGAACAAGTGCTTAAGGAGCAGGTAATTCCATTCCATATGGGACTCATTCTGAGATATAAATCAAAACATGTTTGAAATAAATCACATAAGTACATTACTGATATTCTCTTATATTTATTACGGGTGCAAATGTTTCGTTCTTTCAATTATATGCTCGTATGTGTTTGCGAAATCATTGTTTCAAGATACATTACTATAACATTGAAAATATGAAAGCACTTACCTTCTGCGAACTTAAGATTGAAAATATAGTTTAGATGTGACATAAGGCTATCTTGATGAAGAAGTAAAATTCTATGAAGAATCTATTTCTTCCACGTCATTTGTTATAAATTCATTTGAACTCCCCGAACTCATATTGGCAGCTTCTTCATCACTGTCACACACTAATAGCTTCCGTTTGACGAGGAGCAAATTACTACACAGTTTGTCACTCTTCGCTATCTTGTAAAAGTAGTGACACAGGACAGCCTTGTTAAAAGAATATCAATCTAACTTGGAGAAATCTAGAACAAAAGTTTCTGTACTGGACTGCTGTATCTTGACGTAATGGCACAGACACAAGCCAGTATGCTTGGATGGCAGTTTTAACCAACATGCTTCATTGGAATATTTGCTCTCAGGCCCTTCAATTATACACTGATGTCTTTAAAAAAAAATTTGAACAGTGCTACATATCTCCAGTATTAGGCACGCCATGCACAGTTTTCATAAAACCCAAAGGATAAGAAGAAATATTAATCGCTGGCAGTAGTGGAGACTGGGAGTTAGAAGTTAGGGAGGGGGGATGTATAGAAAACAAAAATGTACCGGAGGTCTGGGAAATATAGTGGCGGATACGCAACAAAACTGAAACAAAATAACTACAAAATGGAAAGTTTTAGATGCTCTCTGAGTGAATTTCGACAGAGAAGAAAAGTTTGATAGTCTACCAACTTAACTCCGGTAATAATACATTTTGGGGGTTTAGATTCAACACTGTACAATAAAAGTTTCACATGTGCACAACTAAGGTTTATGCCTGAATATTAATCGCGCTTCTGCACGCTGCTACGCTAGTCTCCACTACTTGCCGTGGCGCTAAAAAATAGGTATAGTTTGCGTATTTCCGCTAAGTATTCTTTAATATTTAAAGAAATTAAGGGAAAGAATTAGGTAATACACAAACTGGTTTTATAAATTGCTTTTTAAAAAACAATTCCCAGATTTAGGTGGCTAAAATAGAATAAAAATTTTATTTTTCTCCACAAAGTGGGGGGGGGGGCATCTGATCCCCTCTAATCGCCACTACTGATCTCCGGTAGATGCCCCAAGGGCTCTTAACTTGGGAGAATGGTTTGGTGACCACTGGGCCGCTAGCTCAGTCCTGGCATTGCTTCCACTTACTTGTACCAGATTCCTCACTTTCTTCTCTTCTATCCGGCTTGCCTTGGTCTTTACCGACCAATGACGGTGTTAGGTTTGCGAGTGTATCATTTTCACGTCCTTCGTACCCCTTCTCTTTCCTTGGCCAATTTTTCAAAGTGTCCAACCCCATCCATGATTTTCCTTCTGATTACTGTTAATAGAGGATGGTTCCCAGCTGTACTTCCTCTCAACACAATAATCACCACCACTGCTCTCTCGTAGGCAAGATTTTAAAAGTAGGAAAGATCACAACATGAAGATACAGCTGGAATTCAGGAGAACAAACTGGGGAAAATATCAGTTTATAGGAAGAGAAGTTAGGGATTGTAATAATTTACCAAGGGAGGTTTTCCGTAAATTTCCAAATTCTCTGACATTACTTAAGAAAAGACTAGATAAACAACTGATAGGGAATCTACCACCTGGGCGATTGCCCTAAATGAATCGTTTGTTGCAGAAACAGCACTTCTCCACTTTTTGACACTATATGAGTTATTAATACTGCCATGATTAATGCACGAAGGGCTACCATTTTGTGCAGAAAAAACACTTCTACCATATATTTCTGCCTGTCAGTCGCGAATGAAAGTTTCCGTTTTGTGCAGAAAGAACACTTATCCTGGAGAGGTGTTGTTTTTACTTCACTTGAGTCGCTAGGAAGAGGTGTGAAAAGAGATGCAAATGTCGCGTTTTTATATAAATCAATTTATGGAGTTTCAGTATGAGGCAAATCATGTCTTAGGAAAATACTGTATTGATGGACTGTGAGTTCATACACTGACTGACAGAGCAAATGGAACACCAAGAAGGAGTGGTCAGAACTTTATGCCAATTGCAGGGTAGACTGACGTCACTGAGGTATGCTCATGATGTGAAATGCGCCGCTGTGCTGCGCACGTAGCGAACGATAAATGGGACACGGCGTTGGCGAATGGCCCACTTCGTACCGTGATTTCTCAGCCGACAGTCATTGTAGAACGTGTTGTCGTGTGCCACAGGACACGTGTATAGCTAAGAATGCCAGGCCGCCGTCAACGGAGGCATTTCCAGCAGACAGACGACTTTACGAGGGGTATGGTGATCGGGCTGAGAAGGGCAGGTTGGTCGCTTCGTCAAATCGCAGCCGATACCCATAGAGATGTGTCCACGGTGCAGCGCCTGTGGCGAAGATGGTTGGCGCAGGGACATGTGGCACGTGCGAGGGGTCCAGGCGCAGCCCGAGTGACGTCAGCACGCGAGGATCGGCGCATCCGCCGCCAAGCGGTGGCAGCCCCGCACGCCACGTCAACCGCCATTCTTCAGCATGTGCAAGACACCCTGGCTGTTCCAATATCGACCAGAACAATTTCCCGTCGTCGATTGGTTGAAGGAGGCCTGTACTTCCGGCGTCCGCTCAGAAGACTACCATTGACTCCACAGCATAGACGTGCACGCCTGGCATGGTGCTGGGCTAGAGCGACTTGGATGAGGGAATGGCGGAACGTCGTGTTCTCCGATGAGTCACGCTTCTGTTCTGTCAGTGATAGTCACCGCAGACGAGTGTGGCGTCGGCGTGGAGAAAGGTCAAATCCGGCAGTAACTGTGGAGCGCCCTACCGCTAGACAACGCGGCATCATGGTTTGGGGCGCTATTGCGTATGATTCCACGTCACCTCTAGTGCGTATTCAAGGCACGTTAAATGCCCACCGCTACGTGCAGCATGTGCTGCGGCCGGTGGCACTCCCGTACCTTCAGGGGCTGCCCAATGCTCTGTTTCAGCAGGATAATGCCCGCCCACACACTGCTCGCATCTCCCAACAGGCTCTACGAGGTGTGCAGATGCTTCCGTGGCCAGCGTGCTCTCCGGATCTCTCACCAATCGAACATGTGTGGGATCTCATTGGACGCCGTTTGCAAACTCTGCCCCAGCCTCGTACGGACGACCAACTGTGGCAAATGGTTGACAGAGAATGGAGAACCATCCCTCAGGACACCATCCGCACTCTTATTGACTCTGTACCTCGACGTGTTTCTGCGTGCATAGCCGCTCGCGGTGGTCCTACATCCTACTGAGTCGATGCCGTGCGCATTGTGTAACCTGCATATCGGTTTGAAATAAACATCAATTATTCGTCCGTGCCGTCTCTGTTTTTTCCCCAATTTTCATCCCTTTCGAACCACTCCTTCTTGGTGTTGCATTTGCTCTGTCAGTCAGTGTACTTTCAAGTTGCTTATTTCTGCAACCCGTCTCCCTGTATTACCAACTAGACTTGCTTATCCACAAGGCTATGTTCCATCAAATGAAAAGAAATTAGCAGACATAAAGAAGTTGGAATCTTACATACCATAAGAACACCATCAGTTTTATAATGAACTGTTTGCATGGACAACATCAGCGCAATAGAAGTGAGAAGCATTGTTCAAAGATAAGAGACTTACATGTTACTTGTATTATATTGTGTTGTTTTGTTTTATATATATTTTGAACTTTGGAAAGGGGCATAAAAGGAGTATTCTTCTGTTTATTTTTCTATACATTGTGGTCTAATTATAATATGTGCAAGTAAGTAAGTCTTACAAATAACTATTAAATAATGAGTTTAAACACTGTATTTCCTCAGTACAAAATTTGTACTTTATTTAAAAAAGTTCCTTTCGAAATTTAAATGACATTAAAATCAATATTACACGTCCTTATATTCTCATTAATGGTGTTTGTTGCAGAAACAGCACGTCTCCACAATTTTCAACAAAGTCTGTAAAGGAACGTATCGGACTAATTCATACAAGCAACCTATCTGTCATAGTCATTTCAACAGTAGAATAAGCATAATAAATATCGGAAGGATAGAAATGACATTACACATTACAGACACTTTTTCCTGTTTTCTGAACAATTTGGTACGTTGGAGAAGTGTCGTTTCTGAAACAAACGATTCAAATGCAGATCACTGGTGATTGCTTGCTTGATTGAAAATGAGCCATATTTAGATAATTTATACACTGTATTACGCCTAACGAATACTTAATATGTAGGCCATCCAGAAATTAAGTTTCCCTATTTCTTTTCTTGTAAAATAAAAGTATTTAGCCAGGAAATGTGAGCATGCGCGACAGATTTATGACGTAGCAAACAGATACCGGCCGGACAAGACCTACCTAGTGTCAGTAGCGTAGCAGTAGTGGCTCGTGTTCTTTCTCCCGCCGCCTGTGTTCAAGTTTGTACTGAAAGTGCGATGGGCCATAAGAGGCGTGGAATACTCGGTACAGGTGTTGTGTTGTGCTGATCCATGGCAATGCTCTGTTCTGCAGGAGGTGTTTGATCATCCACCGTACCGTCCTGTCCTACTGTCGGCATTTCACTTGGACAAAGAGCTGAAGACGAATGTCACACGCTGCTTTCATTCCCAGGCAGCAGACTTCTACGAAAGCAGCATACAAAAGTTATAATAATTATAATTTCGTGTGGCTATTTCTAGCGGAGTGCAGCCCTTGTAAGGCAGACCCTCCGACGAGGGTGGGCGGCATTTCCCATGTGTAGGTAACTGCGTGTTATTGTGGTGGAGGATAGTGTTATGTGTGGTGTGTAAGTTGAGGCAATGTTGGGGGCAGCACAAACACCCAGCTCCCGAGCCATTGTAATTAACCAATGAAGGTAAAAATCCCCGATCCGGCCTGGGTTCGATCCCGGCACTCTCTCAACAGAAGTCCAGTACGCTGACCATTCAGCCAATGAGCAGGACATACAAAATTTGATCCCACGACATGACAATTGTCTCAATTGTAGTGGTGATTGTGTCAAAAAATAGTTCCAGCATTGCTGTATCGGGTGCCGGCAAACTTTTTCATTTAACTACAGGGTCTCTCATATAAACCCAGAGTGAATGCACGGTGTTTGGACTCTGCGCTACAGCAGCTGCAGTATGGGAGGAGCGTGCATAGTTCTTGACCTTGCAAGTAGCCTGCACGTGTTCGACCTGGCAAGCATCAGTCGCCAGTCTCAATCTCAGCTGTTAACAGCTGAGACAGTTATCATTTCAACGCCGTATTTCGTATGTAAAATTTATGGTTTCATCTTAATAGTCGTACGAACAGCCATAACTCTGGCTATTGGTCTGCAAAAATTTTTAATGGTGTTTATGAAGTCTTTCATTATGATAGGACGATTGGTGTGTTGTGTGCTGTTAGTGCAAGACGAATAATTGGACCTATTTTATTCGAAACGAGAGAGGTACCAAGATGACATTTTAACGCCATTCTTCCATCAGTTAATGGAAGAAGAAGGAAAATCGCGTGGGTGGTTTCAATAAGATTCAGCCCTTGCTCACAGAGCAGACGATGCCGTTCTTACAATCTCGGAAGGGTTTGCAGACAGAGTGATGAGTAATGGTATACTTCCCCCTCGTTCTCCAGATTTGACAGTGTATGATTTTTACCCGTGGGGTAAACTGAAAGGAAAAGTGTATCAAATAAATCCTCACACACTGGAGGAACTGAAAGAAAATAGTACGAATGAAACCAGAACATTACAGTGGCAGAACTCACTCGCGTCAACCAGAATGTGGTTACTAGATACAATGTTTGTATAACCGAGGAGGGACGACACTTCCATCATCTATCATCTATATATATAAAATAAGAGTTTTGTCTGTACATTGCTCAGAATTTGAAAATAATGGTATTTCTGTATCGGTCATGTCCATAGTAACATGAAAATGCCCTTTTTACTTTTCCGTAATTTCTGTCTGTCTGTCTGTCTGTCTGTCTGTCTGTATGTATGTATGTACACGCATCACGAGAAAACGGTTGAAGAGAATTTAATGAAAATCAGTATGTGAAGTCGGGGGATGAGCCTCTACAATCTAGGCTATAAATCACTTTACTCACGCTGAGTGAAATGGTAGTTTAGGGGAAGGCCTAAAATTGAATTCTCAACTATTTATGTTATTGGCGGTCTAATGAAAATCGGTATGTGAAGTCCGGGGATGAGCCTCTACAATCTAGGCTATAAATCATTTTACTCACGCTGAGTGAAATGGTAGTTTAGGGGAAGGCCTAAAATTGAATTCTCAACTATTTATGTTATTAGTGGTCGTATTTCAAAGAAAATGGGTATGCAAAGTTGGGGAATAAGTTGCTACAATCTAGGCTACCAATAATTGTATTCACGCTGAGAAAAATGGTAGTTTAGGGGAAGGCGTAAAATTCAATTCTCAAATATTGTTGTTATTAGTAGTCCTATCTTGATGAAAATCGGTATGCAAAGTCAGGAAATAAGTCACTATAGTCTAGGCTGTAAATTATTTTATTCACGCTGGGTGAAATGGTAGTTTAGGGGAAGGCCTAAAATGTAATTCTCAAATATTTCTTATTAGAGGTGTAATCGATGAATGCTACATAACTAAGGATATATAGTATTAAATTTCCTATTATTCATGTCTTATACATTGTTACCGTACTGGCTATGATCACAAAGATATTCATGAATTTGGATTTTTGTTACTAAGTACATATCAGCGCCGAGTAACGAGAAAATGGGTAAACAGTATTTAATGAAAATCTGTATGTAAAGTCGGTGAATAAGAAACTACAGTTTATGGTATCAAATATTTTACAAATCACAGAGTCGAAAGAAAACTAAATGTGAAGGCCTACAATATAGAAAGCTCATAACATTGATCAACAATAACATTACATTGACCATTGTTTGTCGTGATGTGCTTTGTGTCTTCTGTTGCCCCTCATCTCCGGTAGATAGGATTACTGCTGTGTACAGAGTATTTTTTATTTGATTTACGTTGCACCGACATAGATAGGTTTTATGGAGACGATGGGATAGGAAAGGGCTAGGAGTGCCTTAGGCCTTAATTAAGGTACAGGCCCAGCATTTGACTGGTGTGAAAGTGGGAAACCACGGAATACCATCTTCAGCGCTGCCAACAATGGGGTTCAAATCCATTATCCCTCGGATGCAAGCTCACAGCTGCGCACCGCTAACCACACGGTCAACTCGCCCAGTCGTACAGTGTGTAACAGCCTGTCTGAATATTGAAGGGAAGTAGCTGGGGAGTTAGATAACTTTCTTCTTTAGCATGCCATTCCCCTGGTTTATAAATTTTCTGATACTACTGGTACGTAACACACTGGATCATCATAGCATTCGGGCTATTCAGTCCCTACTCTGAGGCACTGATTGGAATGAACAGTGTGCATATTTAGCGGAATAATGGCAGATGAGTGTTCATGGCAATCTGCGGCCTGGTCATCCCAGCTCTGGAACTTTGGACTATTAGATTGGCACCGCAATCTAACCGCAGCACTGTTCGTTAAAAGTGATAAAACGTGCGGCTTTCCATTTGATCGAGTATTTTATATGATAGCATTGCTTTTAATCGCTACATTCATACTTACGTTTTTGTAATGACCTATGTTGATTTCAGGTTAGGAAAACCACAAAGTCAGTCTTTCTGAGAATCCCGTAGCGAAGCACGGGTACATCAACTAGTCTTTTATAAGGTAAGATTTCGTATAAGATTGTATACACGCAGGGCGGCCGCGCGCGACATAAGTTCGGCTGAGACAGGTGCCGTAGCGCAGAGTACAAACCCCGAGCGCTCGGTCTGAGTTTATATGGCAGATCCTGTATGTTGTTCTTTTTTTCAAAATAAGGAAACAATTTGTGGATGGGTCATCTTTTAATGTCACCTACGGCAATGAACACTTGAAGGCCTAAAAACAAGAACACGTACGTACGTTCCTAGAAGTAAACGTGCACTGACCTCCTCCCCTTCCCGCCCGAGTGTCAAGCGTAAGACAAGTGCAGAGCTCGGCCAACTGCGCGTGGAGCGGTCCCGCGGAGAGTAAATCAGCGAGTACAATAATTAGGCCTTAAAGCTGAAAACAATTGGATTACAATTTCAAAACTGAGAGATGTGAAATGTTAATTTTGAATTTCATTGCAGGGTCACGATAATGTTGGTTCTGAAGACCAGTGGCTGTGGCCTCACGCTCAAGACAGGTACGATCATCATAGGCGTGCTGCAAGCGGTAAGTAAACAAACAGTGTTTACATTAGCGTGATACCACGCCTCAGTGTTGAGACGTGAAAATGTCCCCTGAAACAGGGTGAGCAACCGTATTTAGAAAATGTCCCGCAAAAGTCTCCTCTTCTGTCACGACAAATTTTCGTGTCATTGTCATCGGTACGAATTTTCACAATACACAATTGTCCTGTCATCTAGCTTCAACTAGTTCAACTTTAGACAAACATTCCAGATCAACTGAATGACAAAGAAAATGGGCTTGTGAAAAATGTGCCGAGAAACACAGGGTATTTCAAAATGAATATCGGGACTTTAAGGCTCTGTAGTGTTTATTACATTGACATTACGTTTGTAAATAGTATATCAAGTGAAAGAGGAACTGAAACACTTTGTCATACAGGTGTTCACTATGAGCACCATTCGTCACACTGTACATGTCGAGTCGATAGCCGAGTTCATGACACACCTTTCTCAGTGTGTCTGGAGTAACTGTTGCAACAGCTGCTTCAAACCTGTTTCCTAAATCGGTTAGATCAACTGGCAGCAGAGGTACAAACACATGATCCTTGACGAATTCCCAAATATAAAAATCGCGTGGCGTCAGACCTCGTGAACGTGGAGCTCTGTCATCCGACCCCTTCGCAAAGACAGCCGATGTCTTCAAACTTATGATACCATCTACGGATGTTGTTATCACTTGTAACTTGGAACTTAATACGCATCGCACGTTGCACAGTAACTGCAGATTTAGTCCTTGCAAACTGTAAAACACAAGAAGCTTTCTCTTCCCCAGTCACCATCCTTGCTACTCGCACTACTATACTTCATTCCATGTTAAGAAAACAATATGGCTCCTATGGACCTACAAGGAGTGAACGCATGCCCTCTTCGACACCAACAATCCTTCGTGATTGAGGAATATAATAATATACTTTTTATTGTATTATGTGTTACCGTGGTTTGGTGGATCAGCAGAGGTGAAATAAGGTGCCGGGGTGAATGGGTCTAACTACTTGTCAAGAAAGAATTTAAACTTAAATGGAAGGTTATATTTTCGAAAAGCAACAAGTTAACAAATTCTCACTTAGTGAGATAACAATTACATAGCACATTAAAAACAAGACTTTAGAACAATCCAAGACTTCAAATCCTTAACACACTTGGGCTACCAGCCCCTAGTTTTACAATCTTTGAGCTTCCAGATCAAGCTTTACAGAGGAGCATAGATTTACAAAAGGACAGAAATCCCCTAATACCTGGAGCACTTGCTCCCTAATTTACAATATCAAGCCTCCTGGAGGCACTTTTACAATACTTGAAAAGAGCAGACACGCTCTCAGCTTTTCCAGCCTAGTCAAAGCACCACCAAAAATGTCTTACACTTTCTGGCCTTCCATGGCCCAGCCTACAAAAGTGAAACAGTGGTATGTCGTACCCAACCTACAGGGCCTTCGAGTAAAAGAAATAACCGTTAAATAAATGGCCCAAACAAAAGGAAGGACGCGGATACTTGCACTCCTCTATGTAGCTTCCTAAAACCTAACGGGCACAAGGCCGATGAAACAGGAGCTATTCCCAAACTATGGAGGTGACCCGTATAAAAAAATGTAAAACATAAAGGAAGAGAAGAAAATCAGTTACCAAAACGTAGTCACCTCAAACCAAAATGAAGGGGAGCTCGAGAGGGTAAATCACTCCGTATCCCCGAATTACAGTTACAGATTTAATTAAGTTTTTACATAAGCCGGCAGAAAATTGCGTATTTAGAAAGATATGTTACATGGTAAAGGTTTCGGGCCTTTCCCGCGGGTTAAACTGCTGAGCTAGCAAGAAATAAAGATGTTAAATGGCCATTACCTTGCTGAAGACCTGCTGCCTGATGAAAGAGGCGCCTTCCGCTTCCTGCTTCACGTATACACACTTAGTTAGATGTTGATCAAGTGGCCAAGAGACGTGAAAATCCGCAGTTTATAAACCCTCGGGGAAAGTTCGAAACCTTTCATGAATAAACAAGCCACATCCTCTCACTTTTATTGGTAGATGAAAAGTTACACATAAAATCGAAGAAAAAACCTATGATAGGCTGAAAATAAATTACAGAAATTAGGGATTGGCTGAATTCAAAACTGGCGCGAAAGAAAAGGTCAATTTGCCAACCCAAAAATGAACGAACATAATTTAGTAAAGGACAAACTTATGAATACAAAATTTCTTCAAAAAGTTCCTTAACTTCTCACCAGGGCGCATGATCATAGTTTTTTTAGCAGAGACATCTATGAGAGAATGTCCACACTTCTTGAAGAACGGAAAACAAAACAAGTTTAAATGCATACAGTTCAGGAAACTTCACCATAAAAAAAAACTTACGGTAGTGACATCTTCTGAGGAAACGTTTAAGTAAGTCAAGTTCCAAGTTCGGAGTTTCTCCTGTAGAGGAGAAAAGTGCGGCGTAGGGGTGTACCGCCCGGTACATTATGAAATAAAGAAAATGGACGGGGCATGTTTTTGCCCGTGAGTTATTAAAATACCTACTGAAGCTTTTCTGTTTCACAAATACACTCACATGATGGAAGCATAATGGCGGTGACATCCATCACTTTGTTGCCTTCCTCCATTTTTCTTCTAAGTTGCTCGGGTGAATCGCCGGCAGTTTATCACTGTTGAAGAGAAGTCATCTACTTATTTGTGTGTTCTAATATTCTCGTACTGTACATCAGTTGTTACTGAAGATTTTGATGCTGTGATGTGCAGCAATACATCATGGCATGACTTGTACTGATACAAAAATTCGCTATGATTTTTATCTGCGCTTGGTTTTGTTTCTTAAACGAATTTTATTTTTTGCCACGTTTTTACCACATTTTTACAACCGCATTTAATTGTTACCTTCTTTTTTTTTGCTGGGGAGATATAAATGAAATTTCATATGGCTTTTAGTGCCGGGATATCCCAGGACGGGTTCGGCTCGCCAGGTGCAGGTCTTTCTATTTGACGCCAGTAGGCGAGCTGCGCGTCGTGATGAGGATGAAATGATGATGAAGACAACACATACACCCAGCCCCCATGCCATTGGAATTAACCAATTAAGGTTAAAATCCCCGACAATCCTTCGTGATTGAGGAATCGAACCCGGGACCCTCTGAACCGAAGGCCAGTACGCTGACCGTTCAGCCAACGTGTCGGACTGGGGAGATATGACGGCACAGTAGTACTCGTTGTTGCCTGGGCAAATTTATTAAATGCAATTATGTGCATATTATGTTATCTGTTTTCTGTCTCGGTTTGCTCTGAACTTCAATTCTGAGGTTTTCTTATGTGCAGTAGTTAACTCATGTTCCTGTAAAACATAAATAAGCCCCCTCCCCCAAAAGCTTTACAACCCCTGTACCTTAGATTTAAAAAGAATGCAACCGAGCTCGATAGCTGCAGTCGCTTAAGTGCGGCCAGTATCCAGTATTCGGGAGATAGTAGGTTCGAACCCCTCTGTCGGCAGCCCTGAAAATGGTTTTCCGTGGTTTCCCATTTTCACACCAGGCAAATGCTGGGGCTTTGCCTTAATTAAGGCCACGGCCGTTTCTTTCCCACTTCAAACCCTTCTCTGTCCCATCGTCGCCATAAGACCTATCTGTGTCGGTGCGACGTAAAGCAACTAGAAAAAAAAAGAAAAGAAAAAGTATGCAGCTTGTTTTTTTTCCTTCTTTTATTTTGAACTTCAGTATTAAGTTTCATCAATATATGCCACGGATTTCCCGTGATGGTGTTGAGCAGAGCCTTTCCATATGGCAACGCTGTTGTTATAAGAGCAATACTGTTTGCTTAATGAGGAATGGGCTATAGCTACTAGCAGTGCATGCGTACACCAATGACAGCGCTTTCTAACACAAGACACAGGAACCGGTGCATGCGCACACCAATGACAGCGCTTTCTAACACAAGACACAGGAACCGGTGCAATGAAGACTTGTAGAACAAACTGTCTGAGTTGCTCTTTCGTTTGATGTATTAATCATAATTGTAAGTTCAATGCAATAACTGCTACAGAGTCTTAAAACTTTGATATTCATTTTGAGAGGTACAGTTTCAAGTAGGATAAATGATGCAATTGTTTTACTCATGTTGACTTTTTCAGTATTTCTATACTTGGTAGTTATAACTAGAAGTTGAAATTTAGAGCAAGTGTTGATATTTGTTTGCTTATTCTATAAATTGGCCTAACATCTAGGTCATCGTGACTGGGAGAGAGGATTTTTCTTAGTTGTTCTATTCATTGAATACTTAATTAAATTAAGTAACTAATGAATTGATTCACTCATTCATTCAAGTCATTCATAAAACTCTCACCTAAGTTGGTGGTTATCCGTGACTGGGAGGGAGGATTTTTCTTAGTTATTGATTAAATCGTTGATTAATTAAATTCATTCATTCATTCATTCATTCATTCATTCATTCATTCATTCATTCATTCATTCATTCAAGTCATTCATCAAGCTCTCTCCCAGTCTGGTGGTTATCCGTGAATGAGAGAGGATTTTTCTTAGTTGTTTTATTAATTGATTGATTAATTAAATTATGTCACTAATTAATTACATTCATTCATTCATTCATTCATTCATTCATTCATTCATTCATTCATTCATTCATGAAACTCTCTCCCAAGTTTTTGGTTATCCGTGACAGAGAGAGAGAGAGAGAGAGGATTTTTCTTAGTTGTTTTATTAATCGATTGATTAATTGAATTATGTAACTAACTAATTAATTAATTAATTCATTCATTCATTCATTAATTAATTCATTCAAGTCATTTATGGAACTTCCCCCCCCCCAAGTTGGTGGTTATCCGTGACTGGGAGAGAGGACGTTTCTTAGTTGTTTTATTGATTAAATAATTGATTAATTAGATTAACTAATTCATTCATTCATTCTGTCAAGTCATTCATGAAACTCTCCCCCAAGTTGGTGACTATCCGGGACTGGGAGGGAGGACTTTACTTAGTTGCTTCATTAATTGATTGATTAATTGAATTAAGTAACTAATTAATGAATGAATTCATTCAAGTCATTCAAATTGATGTTGTAATTGTAGGATTACGTTTAAGTATGTGTAACAATACATGCAATACATTATAATTCTAAATTCTGAAATGTATGTCATCGGCCCGCCAAGCGCTGTTAGAAAGTATTCCATGTAACTGATTAAACTAAGAAGTGCCATGAATATCCAATTTTTCCTCTACTTGCAATTTAAGAGCTTGTGATAACATTTAGACTGTAAAATGTTGAATGTTTAATTATTTCAGAATTTATTGACTTTCATATGTTTTCATTCAGATAAAGAATCTTTAAACCACAAACTGGAAGAAAAATTGTACAATAAAGATGAGTGAAATGTATTTTTCTGTGTTGTCACTTCAGTAGTCTTGGTCAAAAAGGTTGTAAATTGGCAACACAATGCTTATAAAACGTTATCTTTTGTCCTTTTAAATTTAGAGCTAAAATTATTGTAGCTGACCCTCAAGATTGTGGAATGTTGTCCTTTTTAGACTGTCTTGTCCCTCATTCCTTCCTTCACCCTAGCCGTGATGAAGACCGAGCTGGAAAGTTGCACGCCTTTTCTTCACGGTTACAACTCGAGAATTTTGGGATGGTAGAGACGTGCTAATTTTGCAGCGTTCATCCGTCAACGGAGCGACTCAACCTGGGAAAGCGCTCGGGCGATTTGTGTATTTCCGTGTTGTAAGCTAACAAATGATCACGTTTTGAAAAGAGTGGAAGAGAAACGCTCATTGTTACCAACTGTTGAATATCGACAGAACGTCTGGGTTGGTCATCTATTGCGTCATTCATCCTGGTGCATCTCACTGATCGAAGGAAAAGTGGAAGGGAGACCAAGAACAGAATTTCTAGATGACATAACAAGAAGGCATCCCTACCAGCTAATTAAACGCCTGGCTCAAGAGCGGAAGTGATCATGCTGCCCACCAATCTTCGCGTTGAGGGGACAAAGTAGAAAGAAGAATTTGTGTTCCTACTTCGATGTAGTTTCGGATTCTTGATCATGTCTACTACATCAAGTGATGAAGAAGATATGGTTTTCTATTATTACTACACCACTATTGTGGAGGCGAGAAGGAAATGAAGAAAATACTGGGTTCGCCCCTACTTAGAACTGAATGTAGCAAAAGAATTGAACACATCATATTCGAAGTTCTGTGAGTCCCTCTTCTCATCTTCTTCGACGCCAAGGCTTCCATGGTGCCGGACGTAATGCTTGGCACGGAACACGACAATCAAGTGGAGAGAATTCTTCGCTTTTAAGCTCGTGGTTTACACTGCGACGCGAGTCCTCCACTTCGTCTCCTCGTTCCATTCTAACAGCCTGCATAAAGCTTCCTAGCAGTGGAAGTGCCGACTGAGCTACAAGGTGTTACCAGCTTACCGCTTGCATGAAGCCGAGTGCGGAAGACCTTACACGCCTGGGATCATCAATTTCGATTTAATTACTCACTCAGTACTGTGCCGTAGTGCTACCGATGTGCAGTACTCTTGCTAAAGTTATTAAAGTTGGCGCAACAAATTCCAAAATTTTATAAGGATAGAATGAATAGAAGGTTGTGGATTACCCACTTAGAGCACCTTTGGAACGTAAATACCGTCGGCTCGTGTACTGGACTTCTACTAATGACATTCCACGCCATTTTTCAGCTGACAGCTCGGAATATACCACCTAGTCGAGCAGCTCGTCTCCTTGCTCCCAAGTCTTCACAGCCCAAATTTTGCAACATTTTCATAACACTATTTTGTTGTCGGATCCCTTCCAGTTCTCGAATCAATTTTCTGGCGTGGGTCCTGTACAGTGGAACCATACTCTATTTTGGGTCTTACCAGAGACTTATATGCCCTCTCCTTTACATCCTTACTACAACCACTAAATTCCCTCATAACCAGATGAAGAGGTCTGTAACCTTTTTTTACAATCCCTTTTCTAAGATTACTCCAATTAAGGTCTTTCTTTATATTAATACTTTCAATCTTCGTCATTTCTTACGAATAAGAATTTCTTACACTTTTTGAATTTTAATACAACTTTCTTGGGACTGAAGCCGTCAATTGACAGCTGCTGCAGCTCGCGGATCCCGATTCTTGTTGTCATCTGAATTACATCATACAGGCAAGGTTCACTCCATATAGTTGAATCAACCGCACGGTATTGTTCTTCGAAAACTTCAGACTGTTTGTTCAAATCTTGTTGTTTGATAAAAATATGTCTTATGGATAGGGGTCATGTAAACATTTGTGTTATGGAATTAATAACCGTGTAGGCTGTGATGTAAAGTATGGGTGGATGGCCAGATAATGTTACCTAACAACCACGCAGGCTGTCATGTAAAGTATGGGTGGATGGCCAGACAATGTTACCCTAGCAAGCGTGCAGGCAGTGACGAAAGATATGGATGGATGGCCAGACAATGTTACCTAGCAACCGTGCAGGCTGTGATGTAAGGTATGGATGGATGGCCAGACAATGTTACCTAGCAACCGCGCAGGCTGTCATGAAAAGTATGGATGGATGGCCAGAGAATGTTACCCTAGCAAGCGTGCAGGCTGTGATGTGAAGTATGAATGGATGGCCAGACAATGTTACCTAGCAACCGTGCCGGCTGCGATGTGAAGTATAGAGGGATGGCCAGACAATGTTACCTAGCAAGCGTGCAGGCTGTGATGTGAAGTATGGATGGATGGCCAGACAATGTTACCTAGCAACCGTGCCGGCTGTGATGTAAGGTATAAATGGATCGCCAGACAGAGTTACGTAGCAGCCGTGCAGGCTGTGATGTAAGGTATAAATGGATCGCCAGACAATGTTACCTAGCAACCGTGCAGGCTGTGATGTAAGGTATAAATGGATCGCCAGACAGAGTTACGTAGCAGCCGTGCAGGCTGTGATGTAAGGTACGGGTGGATAACCAGATAATTTTACCTAGCATCCGTGCCGGTGTGATGTGAATTATGGGTGGATGGCCAGACAATGTTAACTAGCAAACGTGCAGACTGTGATGTGAAGTATGGATGGATGGCCAGACAGTGTTACCTAGCAACCCTACAGGCTGTGATGTGAAGTACAGGTGGAGAGTCAGTTCTATGTTCCACTGAAATGTCCAAAAGAAACCACTTTTCCCTTTGCGAAAAATGAAATGATAATAAATATATCTTTTGGTCATGGCCATCCATCAACAGCTGCTAAATTTCAAATGACCACCAGTCATAAGACATAGCCTGCATGGATGCTGGGTAACACTGTCTAGCCATCCATCCATACTTAATATCACAGCCTGCACGCTTGCTAGGTAACATTGTCTGGCCATCCACCCATACTTCACATCACAGGCTGCACGGTTGCTAGGAAATCCAATCGTGGTACCACGTTAATGAAAACTGACCTGAAAATCTATTTTTTATTTAAAGCAGTCGTCGTAAAGTTGTGATCATTATTATACTCATACCTGTCCATTTCTGATCCATTGAATTTATTGTCAAGTACTGAGCCCGTTTAAGAGCCTTACTCTTTGAATGTCTCGACTCAGAATTGTCTGGATATGAATGTTGACGTGTACACATTCTTCATCGAGTATCGAAAAGCTCTCGATTGCATATCTCTGGTAAAACTTGCTGAGATTTTGAAAACTATCTCGTGTTGATGGTGGTGATCTGGGTTCTACTGGAACCAGACAGAAGAGGTCGAAATAGAGGGATAAACAACTGAAAACAAAGCTATACATAGAGGCCATTTCTGTTCCCCCGCGTTTCTAATATCTACTCTGTGATAGTACATGTATCACACCCTCGCACTATATGTAGAAGTAAGAGATATTATTGTCAGTATTCAATTTATTATTATATTTATTATTATTATTATTATTATTATTATTATTGTCAGTATTTCATTTGTATATTTTGTCATTGATATTTATAAGCTGGGAGGTCTCCATATATGTAGTATGAGTAATTTGTTTTGAACAACGAGTGGAATAACATTGCTTTAATAACTCTGGTAATTTGTATGACTCATGCGGGCATCCCAATGTTTGATGAGATGTACTTGTTGTCATCGGGAAGTTCTATGAGTCATGTATATATCCCAGTCTGATGAGATGAGCTTGTTGTTGTGCTAGGAAAAGTTATATGACTCATGTGAAACACCCCAGAGTTTGTTCATGCCTTGGGACCAAGAAGAAGTTCAGGGCACGGTCTTGACAAGAGGATCACTCATAATTGGCTGGCAAGGATCAATCTCGGCGTATCATGTGAGAACTGAGGTCTTTATATACTTCGACACCACAGCGGAAGTCAAGTACAGACACACACTGTACGGGAAAGGAGTGCTGACAATGTACCAGAAGGAAGTAGTGCGGACACACTGTACGGGGATGAAGGAGTGCTAACACACACGGGAGTGAAACTGGATATACGGTATTCGAGTGACACTGCTACAATGGACTGGACTTCAAACGTTCGTGGAACGTAGTCTTGTTATGTTCGTGGAAAGTGGATGATCGACAAATTGTGGAGTGCTTACGCATTAGGTATTGTAGCACTTGTGGCGGCCTGGCATTATATGTTGGTGAAAGCTATCTCAGACTTTCCATAATTTATGTTCAGGATCGACAAGCGTGTGTTGCTCAAATGTATATATCTTTACACATGTGTTAAAGTCTGTGAACATAGTATTACGTGGTACAGTATCTGTGTGATGTTATAACTGCCGATTCTGAGAATCGGGAAGTCGTGTTGGTACAGAGACAGTGAAGGGTTCTTATAAACATATATGTACATTGTTCAACGGACTAGCTACAAATGGTGGCTTAGTTCCCGCTTTCGTTTTCCCATTGTTTTCTTTGTTGTTGTTGTTGTAAATATGGAGTCTTCCAGCAATCTTTTGTTTGTGTATTATAAGTGTATTTTGGTGTGTTGATGAGGTGCTCATGCACGGATTTTGTTGAGAATATAGTCAGATATTTTAGAATCAGTGGAGTTATTGATGAACCTAGGTGCAGTTCCTACCTATTTGGTCGTTTTCAGAAGGTTAGGTAAGGTTTGAAACAGATGTACCAGTACGCAGCGTTGTGTACAAGCCCTGGGATATAAAGAATTATCATGCTCTATCTAAATTCGAGGGATCCATTCTGGTGAATTCTGGCACCCATACTACAGACATTTCGATTAACTATTTTTATTAATTTAATTTATTTCAAGTATTTTATGAAATTTTATTTATATAATTTTATTTATTCATATATTTTTATTTACGATTTTCTATTATTATTTATTAGTATTCAAATACAGGTTACATCTCAAAGGGTGGGTTCTGAGATGCTATCGAGGATGTTAAGATAGAGATCAGGGTAAATGGTGATGTAATTAATAACATCCGCTTTGCTGATGATACGGTTGTGTTAGCCAGAAGCCTTACTGACCTTCAAAGTATTGTTAATAACATTCTAATGAGCAGTGATGCCTTAGTCTGTTGGTGAATATTGGCAAGACCAAGCTGATTATATTTTCGAAAACACCTAAGCAGGCCTCCCTGCACATTAACAAGGCAATTTGTTCGACAAGTGTTATCCTTCAAATATTTTGGAACTATAGTGACTGAGCATTGCGACACCAAGAATGAAATATCCAGGATTCGGCCATCAAAATTTGTTTAACAGTATGAGAGTCCTATTCTCCGGCAGAGATCTCAACTTCCAGCTCCGAGTTCGGATGTTGCGATGTTAAGTTTTCCCTGTCCTTCTGTGTGGTTCCGTTAAGCTCTTTGCTGAAGAGGTAAATTAAATATTTCAAGATGTACTGGTGTAGACGAAACCTTCTAATATCCTGGGTAGAAAGGGAGACCAATGAGCAGGCCCTTAACTTCTTAATTAAGAAATAAAAGCTTCTAACAACAATCAAGGAGCGAGAGCTCAGGTACATCCTGAGAGGTGAACGCTATGGACTTCTCCTCCAACACCTCATCTAGGGGAAAACTGAAGTACAGCGATCTGTGTGGACATGGAGAAATTCCTGACTTGAAGACCTGCGCCGCTGGTGTGGACAAACTTATGTTGAAACCTTTTGAGCCGCTGTTGTACGAGTGCCGGTCTGAGTGACTCACACGGATGTGGCGCTGGCCTTGTGACTCCAACTTGGCAGGTTCCATCCTGGGAGGGACGAACACCTCACCTATGCGAAGCCCAGTAGACCTTAGTTAACATGCAGTCTGTGATGTACAGAGACGTGATGTTTTCGCTTGTGAAATATGCCTCACGAGCAGGATGTCAACTGTTGTCATCTGTTGAGTGGACTCGGATAATGTACAGATCTGCGTGGGAGTGGTTGATCTGTGAGGGATGTATCTTACATGTGGCCGAATTCAATCTTTGGTTGAAAATGCATGGCTGCAGTGGTCAAATGATGGGACACCCTAATCGGAGACCTTGGACAGGACCAATCCGACAGACAGCAGTAGGGAAGTATCGCACCACCCTGAAGAGAACCCCAGTGCAACAGCAACAGAATTCCGATCTACTGTGGCACACCACGTCCCACGACAAAGAGTTGATAATCGTCTGCATGCAGCTTGGGCTGTTTAAGCAGCACAATACGCGCCCTTACATTGTAGGCATATCCAAGGAAGCTTTGCAGATCATTAGACCTTTACACTGGCCTGCAAGTTCCCCGGACCTAAGCCCTGTTGAACATTTGTGGAACATGATGGGTAGACTCCTACACAAATCTCCTCAGTTACCCCAAACTGTAGACGAACTGCCCTCGAAGTGCATCAAGCATGGGCCAGAATTTTGCAGGGCGTGACTCAGATCCTTACTGACTCCATACCACGCAGGATTCTGCAAAATATTGCTGCACAAATTGTGAAAATCCATTACTGAACTGTCCACAAGTGCATTAGATTCCCTTTCCCCCAGCAAGATTGCTTCTCTGGTCCTCAACTAAACATAGTTTCCTGTGCCCAGAGAACGTTAATTTACTTGACCTTCTTCACAATAAATACGACCTTTTCTAAAAGCCCAAATTGCAGGTAGAATTTTCTGATTTTTGTTACTAAATATGTGTGTTTTTGTAAAAATAATCAGTTTTTCACAGTCTTTTGACAAACAGTCAATTCATCTTCTCAGCATAATCGCCCACTAGTTGAAATGTGCAATTTTTAGCTCATTGTTTTTAATAAGAGGATCTAATGTCTGGTATAAATGTAGACCTTTCTGGGTTATAAGCACTTACCTCGAATACTAAATAATAGTCAATGACTAAAATACTATCATTCTGACTCATTTATGGAGGCAGCGGCACATACCTCTTCCACATAAGGATATTCCTCCCGTTGAAATCGTTGGATATGTGGGAGAAAATGTAAAAGAACAGTTTTGCATCACTATTCACATATTATTTATACATTACAACATTTACATAAGGAATATTACTGACATGAACATTGCAATCTCAACTTGATACACCTTTGAATTCGGCAACTGTCTAGCGTGGTCTGCACGGCTCAACTCATTACGCCTTTGACATTGCCCCTTGATTATAGAAAGCACATTGTGCTTCCTCCTGAACAGACCAGGGATGGTAAACCTTTACCGACAAGGTCTTGTTCTCTACTTTCTACTGTCCAGTGTGCCATCCTTTAAAATCATCATGAAACCCCTCATTTGACTTCATTTAGGTATTAGATTGCATTACATATAAATCAATTACAGCCAAGCTGAGTGCCTCGGACGGTTGAGGCGCTGGCCTTCTGACCCAACTTGGCATGTTAGGTCCTGACTCAGTTCGGTGGTATTTGAAGGTGCTCAAATACGCCAGCCTCGTGTTGGTAGACTTACTGCCACGTAAAATAAATCCCGCGGGACTCAGTTCCGGCACCTCGGCGTCTCCAAAGCCGTGCGATATAGTTAGTGGGACGTAAAGCCAATAACGTTATTATTATTATTATTATTATTATTATTATTATTATTATCCATTCGACTGAATTTTGTAAGCATCACTGGAAATTACGTTTTAAAAGCAGGCAAATGTTTTGCTTTGATTTAATAAAGTTTGTAATAAATATGGCCATAGAATTGAGATATATTTCTTTATTAAAACATAACGTTAAACTATGCTATGTTGATAGATTTTCGACCTATTTCTTATTGTTAAAAACATTAAAATATACTATTATGTTGTCTGACGTGCCATAGAAGTCGTCTACGCGTGTTACCTAATGGCACGCATGTCAGGTTCGCCATCCCTGCCCTAGACCATCATAGATCAATCGAGAGAGCATCGGACCAGAATTGCGAAGGTTGTGAGTTAGATTTCCAACGACCGAGATCGATAGCTGCAGTCGCTTAAGTGCGGCCAGTACCAGCAGTCGGGAGATAGTAGGTTCGAACCCCACTATCGGCAGCCCTGAAGATGGTTTTCCGTGGTTTCCCATTTTCACAACAGGCGAATGCTGGGGCTGTACCTTAATTAAGGCCACGGCCGCTTCCTTCCTACTCCTGACCCTTTCCTGTCCCATCGTCGCCACAAGACCTATCTGTGTCGGTGCGACGTAAAGCAACTAGCAAAAAGATTTCCATGGACGTCTTGCTGATTATTTTTTGTCTGTGTTTACCATCTCTTCGGTATGTAATTTTATGTACTCATCACGATCTGGTAAGTTGAAAGTTAATTTCAGGAATATAACTTTTCTTTTTACAAGAATATTTCGGTTCCTTTTCAACTCTTAAAAATATAATAATAATAATAATAATAATAATAATAATAATAATAATAATAATAATAATAATTGCTTTACGTCCCACTAACTACTCTTTTACGGTTTTCGGAGACGCCGGCGTACCGGAATTTAGTCCCGCAGGAGTTCTTTTACGTGCCAGTAAATCTATCGACACGAGGCTGACGTATTTGAGCACCTTCAAATACCATGGGACTGAGCCAGGATCGAACCTGCCAAGTTGGGGTCAGAAGACCACCGCCTCAACCGTGTGAGCCACTCAGCCCGGCACTCTTATAAAGAACCAGACGCTCTGTCTCCAAGATAAATATTTTAGTCCAACCTTTATTTTAACACAGTCTGTGCTGTTTTCCTCGTAGTATACATCTTAGGCTTTGAGATAACTCTCTGTATTTTATGTTCCAGTTGGGAGGATTTTCTGTGATGATCTCGGAGTCCGTCTCCGCATATCGGTCGGACAGGACAGCCATAATATCAGGACCAGATCATGGCATTAGCAAAGAGGAAGAAGAAAATGTCAAGAGATATGTCCAAGGTGAGCGAACGTAACATAGTGAGTTTGTTCAAGAGCTTTTGCAATACAGATATACTGTAGGATGGAGCGTGGGAAGTTTCGGGATGGTCGTGTGTTTATTTAAATGAATTACAGAGGTCGTTTAGGAAAGTTAGTTTAGATGATCGTGTGCTGGTTTACCAGTAGGCCTATAACCGAGGTCGTTTGGGATCCTGGATCTATCCGGTGTGTACACTTCTTGAAAATTGGATTTGAAATCCCGAAATTGCGCCGACGACCAGTCACTCTGGTAGTGTAGTCAGTGTGTGTGTTTGTGATATTTTTTGTCGATTTTTACTCGAAAGTAAACTAGAGAGTTAAATAGAGTCACCCATTTTCACACCAGGCAAATGCTGGGGCTGTACCTTAATTAAGGCCACGGCCGCTTCCTTCCCACTCCTAGCCCTTCCCTGTCCCATCGTCGCCATAAGGCCTATCTGTGTCGGTGCGACGTAAAGCAACTAGCAAAAAAAAAAATAGAGTCATATTTATTTTTATGTTAAAAATATTTCTTAGCAGAAAAGGTAGAGGTCCCCACACTACGAAAACGTAAAATTAAGCAATTTCCTCAATTATCCCGAAAGTTGAAGGGAAAAATGTCTTGAATAGTTATATCAAACTAAAAAATCGAATATCACTTTCGGCCTAAATACAGTTCCAAAATGTTTTTAACCCTACTACTGCATGAATTATTTTTCGTTTTCGTTTGGTGAAGAAAATTTCAAGCTTTAATGTTCAACATACGTTCAGTGTTTTAGATGTACCAGCAATTCTTAACCGGGCCTAATAGCTTAACACTCGTTCTATCTTATCTATTACATCATGTTACATTATATGTTTACTCTATTTTGTTTTATAATTACTTTGTGAATATAGCCGCCGTTTTAATTCACCTGTATTGCACCAAGAAGAGCCTTGGTTTTGGTGCCTATATTGTATTGAAATAATTTAAGAAAGTCTTCTCAGCCCAAAGTTTGTAACATTTTCCTAACAGTACTCTTTTGTCAGAAATAACCCAGAACAGAACATGCTGCTCTCCTTTGAATCTTTTACACTTCTCGTACCAAGTAACCCTGGTGAGGGTCCTATATTGCATTAATAAATCTTGTTGTTGTTTGAGTCATCAGTCCATAGACTGGTTTGATGCAGCCCTCCATGCCACCCTATCCTGTGCTAACCTTTTCATTTCTACGTAACTATTGCATCCTACATGTGCTCTAATCTGCTTGTCATATTCATACCTTGCTCTACCCCTACCGTTCTTACCACCTACACTTCCTTCAAAAACCAACTGAACAAGTCCTGGGTGTCTTAAGATGTGTCCTATCATTCTGTCTCTTCTTCTCGTCAAATTTAGCCAAATCGATCTCCTCTCACCAATTCGATTCAGTATCTCTTCATTCCTGATTCGATCTATCCATCTCACCTTCAGCATTCTTCTGTAACACCACATTTCAAAAGCTTCTATTCTCTTTCTTTCTGAGCTAGTTATCGTCCATCTTTCACTTCCATACAATGCCACGCTCCACACGAAAGTCTTCAAAAACATCTTTCTAATTCCAATATCAATGTTTGAAGTGAGCAAATTTCTTTTCTTAAGAAAGCTCTTCCTTGCTTTTGCTAGTCTGCATTTTATGTCCTCCTTACTTCTGCCATCATTAGTTATTTTACTACCCAAGTAACAATATTCATCTACTTCCTTTAAGACTTCATTTCCTAATCTAATATTTCCTGCATCACCTGCCTTCGTTCGACTGCACTTCATTACTTTTGTTTCGGACTTATTTATTTTCATCTTGTACTCCTTACCCAAGACTTCGTCCATACCATCCAGCAACTTCTCGAGATCTTCTGCAGTCTCAGATAAAATAACAATATCATCGGCAAATCTCAAGGTTTTGATTTCCTCTCCTTGGACTGTGATTCCCTTTCCAAATTTCTCTTTAATTTCCGTTACTGCCTGTTCTATGTAAACATTGAAAAGAAGAGAGGACAAACTGCAGCCTTGCCTCACTCCTTTCTGGATTGCTGCTTCTTTTTCAAAGCCCTCGATTCTTATCACCAGACTGATTTTTATACAGATTGTAGATAATTCTTCGTTCTCGGTATCTGATCCCTATCATCTTCAGAATCATAAATAGCTTGGTCCAATCAACATTATCGAATGCCTTTTCTAGATCTACGAATGCCATGTACGTGGGCTTGTCCTTCTTGATTCGACCCTCTAAGATCAGACGTAAAGTCAGGATTGCTTCACGTGTTCCTACATTTCTTCTGAAGCCAAATTGATCTTCTCTTGTACTTGTTTTTCCATTCTTCTGTAAATAATACGTGTTAAAATTTTGCAGGCATGAGATACTAAACTAATGGTGCGGTAGTTTTCACACCTGTCGGCACCGGCTTTCTTGGGAATAGGCATAACAACATTCTGCCGAAAATTGGATGGGACTTCTCCTGTCTCATACATCTCGCACACTAAATGAAATAAATCTTACGAGTGACTTATACGCGATCTCCTTTATATCATTCCTGCAACACCTGAGCCAGAAACAGGCCTCGTAAATTAGATCTTCCTCACAAGACATGATCAAACTTTATAGGATACGATCGAATCATGGCAAGTGCGGCAATGTACTCTTCAGATGTGTAAATGTCCATTCAGCAGAATGTACTGTAAGCGAGGCTTACCGAATAGCACTGTCAAACACATTGTTGAAAAATGTCATCGTGACCTCACACACTTCGCAGGTGCTACAACAGAGAAGATACAGTATATTGTTGTAACAACAAAGACGCACACAATTGTGTACACTGTTTTATTTACAAATTGTGTACACATTGTACACACACATTAATGAACCGCCATCTTGACAAACATTTGACAGCTACAGTAGCGTGTCAACAGAATCACAACAATCACGAGTTTCACTAGCAACTCTCGCTAACAACTCAACTCCAACTCCCAGGACTGTCTCTTTATATACATTGCCTGGCCAGGCTTCTAGAAAAGTATGACACAACATGTTTTCGCGTAATTTATAGTCTCCAACAACCTACTTACAAATGGATCGTATTCGGGAGATAGTGGTTTCGAACCGCACTGTCGGCAGCCCTGAAGGTGGTTTTCCGTCATTTACCATTTTCACCAGGCAAATGCTGGGGTTGTACGTTAATTAAAGCCACGGCCGCTTCCTTCCAACTCCTAGCCCTTTCCTGTCCCATCGTCGCCACACGACCTACCTGTGTCGGTGCGGTGTAACACATTTTGTAAAAAAGAAAATAGATCGAATGTTCTGTAACTCTCTAGTGAGAAAGATACGTTATTTTGGACTATTACCGTGTGTTGCACAACATTACACTGGATTTACTGTATACGTCATACTTACAGGTAACAATAATTTATATAGTTTTAATTACGTGTTCTTGCATTAAATGAATTCGTATTAATATATACAGAGCAGACATGTCGTGACATAACTTCACATGTTTTGTTACGACCACGATTTATACCAAATATTTTTTTTGTGTTAGTTGTTTTACGTCGCACCGATACAGATAGGTCTTACGGCGACGATGGGGCAGGAAAGGGCTAGGAGTGGGAAGGAAGCGGCCGTGGCCTTAATTAAGGTACAGCCCCAGCATTTGCCTGGTGTGAAAATGGGAAACCACGAAAAACCATTTTCAGGGCTGCCGATAGTGGGGTTCGAACCTACTATCTCCCGAATACTGGATACTGGCCGCACTTAAGCGACTGCAGCTATCGATCTCGGTTTATACCAAATAAAGTCCGTACATAACTACGTATAATTATATTGTAAATAAAAAATAATTTTCATGTATGCTATACGATAAATAAAAATACGTAAAATAATAATACTAACAGACGTAAATGACTTCATAACCGCACCTCACAAGTAATAATAATAATAATAATAATAATAATAATAATAATCGAGCTCGATATTTTCATTATTTACCCATAGGTTTGAGAAGTGTTTTCAAGTTATACCAGTACATTATACGTGTATCAATATCAATGACATGTCTGTGAACTTGTAACTATTTCATTGTTTAGCTTGTAATTGTTTATTTATTGATTTAGTAAATGAAATGGCGTATGGCTTTTAGTGCCGGGAGTGTCCGAGAACAAGTTCGGCTCGCCAGGTGCAGGTCTTTTGATTTGAAACCCGTAGGCGACCTGCGCGACATGATGAGGATGAAATGATGATGAAGGCGACACATACACCCAGCCCCCGTGCCGGCGAAATTAACCAATTAAGGCTAAAATTCCAGACCCTGCCGGGAATCGAACCCGGGACCCCTGTGACCAAAGGTCAGCACGCTAACCATTTAGCCATGGAGCCGTAATGCCATACGATTCTTCTTCTTGTTCTTCTTCAAGTGCCGTATCCTGATCACCCTGGAGAAAGCAGCCCTTTCTTTAGCCAACTTGAAGAGTTGTTCAGTGTTGTTGGTGCAAGTCCAGTCTTTGATATTTGTAGCTATGACATCGGTGGTCTACCAGCTCCTCTTTCCTTGTAATATGAGGTGTAGAAGCCCGTACTTTCTACCTCTAGAACATGGCCTAACTAAGCTGTTTTCCTGGCTCTGATGATGTTTGCCAACTCACGCTCAGCTCTAGTTCTTCTTCTTCTTCTTGGTTGAAATGGGCCTACTTGTACCACACTTGTTAACTATTGGGCCCAGTAATCTTTCATTTTCTGCCAGTGTAACTCCTTTCTTTCATCTTCCGGGTATTTTTCCTGAAATCTGTGAACTTCTTTAAGGATATGTCATACAGACTGTCTGTCTTGAAGATCTGATATTTCCAGTCGTTCAATGTCCTTCTGAGTTTTTGTCAGCCAAGTGGAACGAATATTCTCTTAATGCGTGAAGATGAACAGGTGATTGGTCAATGGGAGGCAGTCTTATCATATGTCCGTAGAAAGCTACTTTCCCTTTCCTGGCACAATCAGAGAGCCTACGGAATTCTTGATCGTCCTTTACCGGAATTAAGATCTCTCTCTAACTTCCAGTTTCTCCATCAGAACTTTTCGGTTCAATGAAAGATACTCCATGGCATTCAGAGCTTCTGGTCTTATGACTGACGTGCAGTGCTTTAGTGACCGGCTCCGTGGCTAAATGGTTAGCGTGCTGGCCTTTGGTAACAGGAGTCCCGGGTTCGATTCACGGCGGGGCCGGGAATTTTAACCATAATTGGTTAATTTCGTTGGCACGGGGACTGCGTGCATGTGTCGTCTTCATCATTTCATCCTCAGCATGACACACAGGTCACCTACGGACGACAAATCGAAATACCTGCATCTGTCCTCGTACACTCTCGGCACTAAAAGCCATACGCCATTTCCATTTCAGTGCTTTAGTTTCAGGTTGCGTGACAGGAATTTCTTGTTATAAGTGTTATTTAGGCCTTTGCTGGCACTGTTTACAATGCACTATGCCTTCTGGTATGGGCTAGAATAAATTTGTTACTTTCATTGACCTGTCTCAGTCTTATACTTGGCTTTGACAATATGAAAGTGGCTGAGGTATGAGTGACGCTAGTAATGCCATTCCTTATGCAGCCAGTCCCTGCTATGAATGGTGTGAAAATGTCACTCATAGGGTTGGTTGGTGCATGCATTTCAGTGGGCTTGGCAGACTGATGTGCAATAGCAACTTCTGGCTCGGTGAGGAAAGCAACGGGAAACTACCTCACTCCTCATTTCGGTAGTACGCCTCTTCAGTGACACCTAGGCCATTTATGACAGCTAATGGTGAACCTGTTGAGGATCCAACCAGCCTTAGGGCTGAATACCCAACATACAGTACACACATACATAAGTGTTCTTTGTTAGTCGATAGGGCAGTTCCAACTTGTAGACTCTCACGGATAATAATGCTTTTTCTGAGGTACTGGTCATTCTCCCCAGTTGTATCCCCGACCAAGAGTCTGAAGCTCCAGGACACTGCCCTTCAGGCGGTAGAGGTGGGATCCCTCGCTGTGTCCGAGGGAAAAGCCGACCCTGGAGGGTAAACAGATGATGATGATGATGATGATGATGATGACTGTGGTATTGATGTTTAGTCCATATCGTAATCCACTGAGATGAATTCTACTGAGCAGTACTTGAAGACCTTCAGTGGTATCGCATATAATTAGGGTATCATCTGCATATCTAATATTGTCTATGACGACTCCATTTACTTTCACACCTAGCTCAATATCATGAAAGGCTTCTTTGAAGATGTGATCGGCATACAGGTTGAATAGGAGGGGTTCTGCTAAATACCATGAATTTGGTTTAATGAAGTTCTTGTCAGTCCAATCCTGACTGTGGCTCGCTGTTTCCAGTGAAGATTTTGTATGATACGAATATGTTTTATATCTAACCGTTTCTGCTGGAGAATTTCGGTCAGTTTTTCATGTTTGAATACGATTATTAACAACAATGATTTATGTTTTCTTTACCACAAATTTTCAAAATACGTACAACAGACTAAACTTCCAAAAATGCTATTTCAGTGCTGTATTTCTACAAATTCTCTGTTATTGATTTTAATACGGTGTTTTTTAACTTACTGAATGTTCCCCGGAAGTTTGCTTAAGTTTTAAATAGCAACTATCTATCATCAGGGAACTTAATTGTAGCTACTGTGCTGTTTCAGGACACAAGGAGTTGTGTATCGTGTTGGCCATAGCAGGAGGAATACAACTAATACTCAGCATCCTGCTGCTCTACGGAGCAGATTATGTAAGTATACACATTTTAACAATAACACCATTGGCTCTGCCGTACAGAATCATTAGAATCAATGAATTCAGAAAGGACCTGAGTCACTGCAGTCTAGTATTACGTTATTGACAAAACCTATTTAAACGTTATAACGATGTTTTTAAATGTTTTAGTTAACTTGTCTGGAAAGAATACCTCAAAATCACCATTTTACCTGTATTATTAAAACAAGCTCCTTTAATATATAACTTTAAATTTAATTGATACTTGATGGACATTGGTCATTTCTGCAATCAACATGACCATAACACACAATATAATAAAGAAACAGCAGATAAATTAGGGCTACAAATTTCGTTTGAGAAGACGAAATACATGACGAACATAAGTGATGGTCCCGAATGAATGTTAACACACCACGGAAAGATTGGAAGAGTCGAGAAGTTTAAGTACCTGGGTGAAGTAATCCAAGAGAATGGGTTAGAATCAAGTTAGTGGATACAAGGGCGTTATGTTGAATGTAAAATTACAACTGTGTTTCACAATAAGTGTTATGTATTTATTATATACAGCAGAACCTCGTTTATCCGAAATAAAGGGGGCGGAGGAACTTCCGTTGACGCGTTTTTTCGGATGACACGTGGTAAATATTTTCGGAAGTTAAATGTTGAAACAAAAATGCATAAACTCTGTTAAGCAAAGGTGCATACGGTATATTAACATTAAAACCTTTACATAATGTAACTCGTTGTATAAAATTAGCGATTTTCTTCTGAATTTCCTTGGTGCAGCTGTGTCGCACCACCGCTTATTCAACAATACATCAGCTGATGTAGATTCGTTGCTTTGTTTAACAAAGCGCAAAGCGATCTGAAATAATGAAACAGTTTCTTTTGCAATGGGGTGAGAAAAGCATTGGAACTACAGTATAAAACCGCAAGGCCAGTGGAACGACCTTGGCTGAAAGAAAAATATAAACGGAGAAGGGTCGCTGGTCGCTGGACTTCCTTGGTTTAGAAGCTGCAGTATAGTCCGAGCAGTAAATAAGATGAAACTCCCGCAATTGAAGCAACGTTAACCGCAGTCTACATAATCTTAATGACGAACAATACGGTAATAATAATAATAATAATAATAATAATAATAATAATAATAATAATAATAATAATGTAGTAGTAATAATTCCTGCTTGTTCAAGAAAAAAAGTATCATGGAACGAACTAGATGGTAAGAAACAAACTGTTCTGTTTTATGCTACGCGTGTATTCTGGTATAAGTCATGATATAAAAATAGGGTTTGCCTAATAGCTCTCAGCACATACAGCAAGATAATTACTAATATCGACGGCTAAGAACGAGAGGGTAAAAACAAAACATTAAAATACAATTTTTTCCAGAGAATTCCAGTTAAGCGGGGTGCTACTATACAGTTATCATCATCATGAGTCGTGTAACTCATTGCTGAGTGTTGTGACCCCATTTTACTTCACACAATATTCTCGATTAAGCGGCGCCAACTTTGACGACGTTCAGCTTCTCTTACAGCCTACTGAAGAGTCAGACCGGTGGTACGCAGAACTTGATCAATCCACCTGCTCGATGTCCTTCCTCGTGGTGTTCTGCCTTTCATGATACACTTCTCCAGATTTTCACTATCCCGTCCTACAATATGTCCGAAGAATTGGACGATTCTCCTTATGACGCGAGAAGAGAAACGTTCGGAAATATTCAGTTCTTGAATAATAGATGCACTAGTCCTTCCTTCCGTCAAAGGTACACGGAGCATCCTTCTCCAACACCTTATCTGAAAGGCGTCGATACGGTACTTATCTCTTGCCTTGAGTCCGACTAGTTGGCTGAATGGTCAGCATACTGGCCTTCGGTTCAGAGGGTCCCGGGTCAGGGATTTTAATCTTCATTGGTTAATTCCATTGGTCCGGGGGCTGGGTGTTTGCGCTGTCCCCAACATCCCTGCAACTCACACACCACACATAACACTATCCTCCACCACAATAACACGCAGTTACCTACACATGGCAGATGCCGCCCACCCTCATCGGAGAGTCTGCCTTACAAGGGCTGCACTCGGCTAGAAATAGCCACACGAAATTATATATTCTTGCCTTGAGGGTCCAGGTCTCGGAACCATAAAGGAAGACAGAGAACACAAGAGAATCAACTAGTCTAATCTTTGTACTGTTTGTGATTGCTCTGCTCTGCCATATTTTTGTGTTTGCTCATGGCAACGCACCCTAAGGTGATACGTCTTCTAATCTCTTTGTCAGAACTTCCGGTATCATACCTCCAGTTCCCTTAATCGACCTGCCAGCTCGATCTGTGCCGCTCTGTCAATTACCATTAGTTTGGACTTGCTCAGGTTGATCTCTAGCCCATTATATACAGTATATGTGGTATTTTTTTTATGGATTACAATGCATTGTCAGTTCATTCTTATATTAATACTTCAGTGAGATACGGTGCATTCTTTGGATGATACCGATTGTAGAACATTCTTCTTTCTTTCATTGTTTTTTTTCTTAATATGTTTACCATCCAAGGTTGGTTTCTCCGTGGGACACAGCGAGGGAACCCACCTCCACCGCCTCAAGGGCACTGTCCTGGAGCGTGAGACTTTGGGTCGGGAGACACAACTGAGGAGGAGCAGTAGCTCGCCCAGGCGGCCTCACCTACCATGCTGAACACGGGCCTTGTTGGAGATAGGGAGATTGGAAGGAATAGTGGCCTTAATCGTGGCATTTGCGTGGAAGAGAAGTGGGAAACCACGGAAAACCACTTCTAGGATGGCTGAGGAGGGAATCGAACCCCCCCCCCCCGTCCTCCCTTCTACTCAGTCGGCCTCCCGCGGCTGAGTGGACCCCGTTCCAGCCCTCGTGCCACTTTTCAAATTTCGTGGCAGAGCCCGGAGTCGCACCCGGGCTTCCAGGGGTAGCAGCTATTCACACTAACCACTACACCGCAGAGGCGGACGGTAGAAACATTCGAAATTTCGCACACCGCGAGAATCGCGGGAAGGCAGGTTTACCATAGTTACATTTCTAGGTGGGAAGTTCACTGGGGAAAAAAAAGTCATTAACATTACTGAAGATTTCACGTGTTGGCAATACGTTTGTGACAAACCACGCATAACGGGCCATTTTTCCAAAAACTGGCATTCGCAATTGACTATGAATCAATGCGTGGATTTTTATTCCGTCGCGTGTTGTCGTGGTGTCCCTTTGCTATGCAGTGAGTGTAGAACAACTGATGTTATAAAATTCATTTGTCCGCCTCTGTGGTGTAGTCGTTAGCGTGATTAGCTGCCACCCCTGGAGTTTCGGGTTCGATTCCCGGCTCTGTCACGAAATTTGAAAAGTGCTACGAGGGCTGGAACGGGGTCCACTCAGCCTCGGGAGGTCAGCTGAGTAGAGGTGGGTTCGATTCCCACCTCACCCATCCTCGAAGTGCTTTTCCGTGGTTTCCCACTCCTCCTCCAGGCAAATGCCGGGATGGTACCTAAATTAAGGCCATGGCCGATTTCTTCCCTCTTCCTTGTCTATCCCTTCCAATCTCCCCACCTCAGCCCCCACCCCCACAAGGCCCATGTTCAGCTTAGCAAGTGAGGACGACTGGGCGAGATACTCGTCCTCTTCCCCAGTTGTATCCCCTGACCCAAAGTCTCATACACCAGGACATGCCGTTGAGGCGGTAGAGGTGGGATCCCTCGCTGATTGCGAAGGAGAAACCAACGCTGGATGGTAAACAGAAGAAAGAAAGAAAGAAAGAAAGAAAGAAAGAAAGAAAGAAAGAAAGAAAGAAAGAAAAATTAATGTACGTATGGACGAAAAAGCACAACGATATTTCAAAATACATTGAACAAAACCATTTGTGTAGTAATCGCCAATGGACAAAAGTAAATACATGAAATAAAGAACCACAATTCATGGGGATTTGAACATGCGGCGCAAAATTTAAAGCCAAGATGAAAGCCACTGTGTCGGCTGAACTTTGTCTGCCTGTTAGGTCATCAAGCCAGAGGCTGGTTGGATCCTCAAATAGCACCACTAAAGGTTATGCGGTTATAAGGAAACCCCAAAATCCAATGGCAGCACCAAAATGAGGCGTACTAGGCAAGATGAGGAGTGAGGTAGTTTGCCATTGCTTTCCTCACTGGGTCAGAAAGTGCTATTGCAGCACGACTGACCCTATGAGCAGCATCTTTAATAACACTCAGGTGCACTAATCATGCTCTGAATGTCATTACTCAGCACTACCCATACCCCAGCAACTTCCACATTGTCACAGTCATGGATGTTGACTGGGACTTCGGTGGAAGCTACACTTTACTCTGGCCTGTGCCAAGCGATGGATGCAAAAGTACTGTATCCATCAAAAAATGACAGCAGGCAGCGGTTGAACTTACTACACGTTAATAGGCAGATACAGCACGTCGGAAATTTCGATCGTAATTTTCTCGGAATCGGTCGAGTGTCTGCGGATAAACTAAAACTTGTGTCTGTTTATTTCGATCCCTCTCTTACTAAGCGAACTTTCTGGCAAATCGGGTTGTTTCAGTTGGCGGGTGTCCGGCTCCATGGCTAAATGGATAGCGTGTTGCCCTTGATCCAGTGTGTCCCGGGTTCGATTCCCGGCCGGGTATTTAACCTTCATTGGTTAATTGCGATGGCTCGGGGACTAGGTGCGTGTGACGTATTCAGCATTAGAATTCATTACAGGTAGGGCCCCATCCTCACAGACATGCAGACGTCAACTCGAAAGACCTGCACCAGGCCTCCTCGGAGGGTGTACGTCATTATATACTTGGCGGGTTCCCCTCGCAAGATGCACTTGGGATGTCCAAGAACGTAGTCAATATATCTAACCGGTCGTTCTCACAAATTCTTTGAAAGCATTTCATTGGACGGCGGTCCATTTACATCTCGCTGGTCCAACACGCTTGATATGTCGCTGCCCTTTTACTTTTGATACCTTCGTTTTGTTACGTTCGTAATCAGCACTATTTCGGACTCGTCTTTTGCGTTTATGTGGTTTTTTGATTATTTAGTCCATAACCTGTTTCCATTCTGATTTTTACAAATAGAACCAATTATTTCACTTCATCACAAAACAAAATGCGAGATTATTACGCTGCAGTAAATACGCGAGGAGAGGGAAGCATCTGCGCACAATAAGCCACCAGTTCGACACAGAAGGTAACTCAGTCCTAGACTTCGGATATTTCTGCCCTCAATAAATAATTTAGTCTCATGTCGGCGACGCTATATGCCCATAGATTCGGAATCTGATCATAACTCAGTATCGTAAAAGTGACTCAAATCCTTTCTGTAATCATCGACGAGGCCATACTCGTCTCGAAAGATCTTTCCATCAGCTCATCCTCCTTTTCCTATTCCTCCATATTATAATTTTAATTGAGTGTTTTCATTGTGAAGTATATTTCTAGATCATTCCTGTACATTTTCGCAGGAAAGCCCTAAACTTGTGAAGCCGTGGGTGATCTTTTCTATGATCATGACCGGCGTGATGGTGGCCACGTACTTTGGACTGGGAATTGTGACGTTAGTTCTTGGATTTGACAAGGTTGGCGCCTCAATACTCATCGGAATCGTTCTTGCTTCAGGTAAGAATTAACCTGCAACAAGCAACCAAAATTTATAATAATATTCCATATTATTATTTTTTCTTCTTTAAGTTGGGGGGGGGGGTGGGTGTTGATCAGAGCAATGGCTTCACTGTTGACGTTTGAACGGAAGGCTGAGGCTCGAATTAGTCAATCCTAGGTTGCAATTTTCACCTGGAAAATCACATAACCCCCAGACATATAAGGATAATGTTTCTGGCTCGTTTTAAGAGGAAGTTCATCTGGAAAACAATCGTCTCATTACACTAACAAAAAAGGTGGTGGTGGTGATTATTGTTTTATGAGTACGTACAACTAGACAAGCATTCTCTATGAACACTAATCTATCGTCACGATATCTGTGTCGGTGCGACGTAAAGCAAATTGTAATATAATAACACTAATAAGAGGGAAAAGTTCAGGGGTTCTGACACTTCGAAGAATGAAGGTATCGGCCAAAGAAAGACAAGGGCCAGGAAGGGCGTCATCACCAAATACCTTACGGGTATGAAAAGAACAATAGTTGAATAAGGGAGGTTGGATAGGAGCCTGGCACGAGTAAGGAGTAGCAATGCCAGATTCAGCTAGGGGCCTCATTGTCACCAATCCACACTGCCAATATTAGAGGCCCTTCTAGTCAACTCTTAGGACATACAGGGCATTCCATCACTTTCTGGGCAGGCGGAAAATATTGTGCAGGTGTATGGTATGGATCCGTCCCAGAACGAATTGTGTAACTGTGGTCTTAAAGGAGGTCAGGTAATATGTGTAACCGAAAACAATTTTTGCATTTAATATAGGCTAGGTTATTTCTTCATGCTTTATCATGTGTACATAGCCCATGTATTATAAGTTAGGTTATATTTATTGGTTGTAAATAATCCTTGATGTATTCAGAGTCATTCAGGAAACTTCTGCTTTTATGTATATTAACTCAAGGGAAGTTAGATTAAGGTTACATCATGTTTATCATTTGTAAATGACCTCCCAAGAAAGCAGAATTATCTAGAATCTTAGCCAGTATATATATAAAAAATAAGAGTTTTGTCCGTACATTGCTCAGAATTGAAAAAGAATGGTATGTCTGTATCGGTCATATCCACAGTAACAAGTAAATGCACTTTTTACTTTTTCGTAACTTCTGTCTGTCTGTATGTATGTATGTATGTATGTATGTATGTATGTATGTATGTATGTATGTATGTATGTATGTATGTATGTATGTATGTATTGCACCCGTCATGCCGGGCTCAGCTCGGCCGGTGAGCGAGGATCTCCAGGGGGTAGATCGTTCGCTTATCGGCTGTGCGAAAATTTTAAAGTGCAGGGATAGATGATGAACTAGTGGTAAATAAGAGAAAGCTAAATAGGTTTCACACATTTATTACAACTACTGCTCTTCTCAAACTCTACAATAATTTACAAAATCTAGGAATTTTTATCCGATTTGTCTTCTTTTATGGCGTTATCAACATGGACACTCCATCGATAAACGAAACAGCAAATGCCTGAATCTGTAAATATAATATTTATATTTTTAGTTGAAAATTAATTAAATGATTAATAATAATTAATTTGAGATTATCTCTCCCATAAATAATTAAATAATCTGAAAATAAAATTTCCTTCTTTAATGGATTCAACTTAGATCGAGTTTGAAAATGATCATTTTCATTCCTTTCTGAAAATTAAATAAAAATTTTTCTCCCATGAAATTATGGTTAAATCGTCTTCCTTGACCTTTAAATTAGTTAATAAATTCTCCTTTTTAATTATTTAGTAGTTGATTTTCACATAATAACTTGGAACTTGACATCATGTCAACCCACATTTATCCATTGATTGAAAATAATTAGTTATACTACTCTTACAATTTTGATTTTGTGAGTTCAATCCACTGACATGGCCTATACGTATTTATGTGTATTCGTTAGATAAGATCCTATTCTTCCTTAAAAACGAATAAAATTCACTAAAGGTTTAAATTCAGTCAAATAGTGAACCACTAAAGTTGGCATAAAATCAGCCAAAAAATCCACGAAACATCGAAGAGCATCATCATAAATATGGATTGAAAAATTACAATAAGCAAAATACAGACAAATCACACACACTACACTCACACAAAGATACACGTAAACATTATATACATATTTACACGAACTCTAGCCCTTGATTATTATTTTCACATTTAGTCAAAGTCAGGGAAAATATTCTCTCGATGACAATATCGTGGGGACCTCCTCTCCTCAACTTGAAATGTGACAGAGCAACGATTATCACTTTATTAAAGAACTCAGTTATACGACGATGTTCAGGGAAAATTTACGAACAAAAATCATCCGAAAATCATCGACAAAATTGCTTAAACACAGGTCAGAATCAACATTCCGCGCACGCGGTTCATGAGCTGCGATATTTATTTTTACTTCTCCACCATAATTGTGGCTCTCAATTAATCTGCGCTCACAACGAAAAAATTACGTCAAGTAACATATTTCTTCTTAACCTGACTCAGTAATGGATGTACAACCTATCTATTAAATTCAATAATATCCATCTACCAGTCAAATAATTATCACAGCACAGCAAAAATATATATCAATGTATCGGTCAGAAACTGCCATTTCCCAGGCCTAAATTACTATAAATGAGCGCACATCAACCTTATTCAATAATAATTAATATTATGCTCATGACCTTAGGTGTTCTTTTACGCGATAATTAGGTTAATTTATTTTTATCATTATTATTATTATCATCCCTGGCCGCGCAAGATCATACATGCGGAAGCTACTGCACAACAATATCACAGATGACTCTATTGCACTCGAAATCCAACCATACATCGTATAATCGAGGAATGAACTCTGATATAATGGAATCCACGAAATTACTGTCCCATTTGATCTCAATTCAGGTATACAAAATATTCAAATAGTCCTAGTTTAACGTTGAGGTCGTATTACTTTTATTTCTCCTGCCACAATGAACTCGGGACAATTGAAACACTTCTCGATGACATTCACTCAAACAAGCTAATAGGTTCAAATACACACTCATTCCCAAACTACCTTCACCAAGAAAGAAGAGGTGGAAATATTCTAACTAATAGAAAATTTTCTAAGCAAATAAGTAGAGGCTATATCATTACATTTACATTTATAAATAGAAAGAAAGAAAAACAATGTTTAAATATTACTTGGTGGTGACTGTCGGTCGTAGAACTCGGGCTGATGACCTAGTGCATTACCACGTTACGCACCATCGATCCTGGTCACGCCCGTCTGGACTGCTTTACATTTTACTCGTACATCGAGGACATGCTGGCGCGCTGGAAATCACACCATTCATCTCGTAAGAAGGCAGGCATCCTGACTTGCAGTCGAACCAATGATCTCTTCTGTGGAAGTTCTCGTGAAAGCTGAAACTAAAAATTACGTCTGAGACAAGTCCAAAACACACACCGCTGTTTGATGAGATGGAAAAGTAACTTATCTTTTAATATCTGGTGAGTTGTAGGTAGAATCCGTGAATATCTGAACTGCTGTTGCAACAAGTTGTAGGCTCTAAATAAGACGAAGTTCCCCAGTAAGCAAAATGTGTCTTCTCACGTCCGTAGCTGAAGTCAGAGTAATTCTCCACACGTCGCGTTCAGAGGTAGAAATTTCAGAGTAAAGTTTCCTTAGGAAAATCCATAATTCACCGTCTTAAGACAGGGGTGCGTCTTTTCATTATAAGCGATTGGTTAATTTATTAACTTCACACCAAATTGACCACTTGATTGGCTGCCGTAGTCAGACGTCATAAACCTTCACTAATATCGATCGAGCACTTGACACACATTTCGCCTGGTCACGTGGCACTCACGGCTGATTTGAAGGTCACTTGGCTAGCTGTATCTGCTCTCTCCCCTTGCTCGTCCTTGGCTGGGATTTCCGTACACCTGGTGACTAGTTCAGCCGACTCGATGTGCTAACACTCCCTTCCTGGTTCACGAAATAATGTTCCAACACACAGTAGAAATAAAATATTCTCCAGTAAATGATTTTTACCACTTTTGAAGGGGACAGTATGTATGTTTACTCGGTCTGCCATCTAGTGGGGACCTAGAGTAAAACGGAACGTCGAAATTGACGAGCAGACAGCCAGATGGCGTCAAATTGAAATGTCTGCACACGGTAGCTGAGGCCATACGATTATTATTATTATTATTATTATTATTATTATTATTATTATTATTATTATTATTATTATTATTATTATTATTATTATTATTATGTATGTACGTGCATCACGAGAAAACGGATGAAGAGAATTTAATGATAATTGGTATGTAACGTCGGAGAATGAACCACTACAAACTAGGCTATAAATAATTTTATTCACGCTGAGTAAAATGGTAGTTTAGGGGAAGGCCTGAAATTTAGTTCCCAAATTGTCTCTTATACTGCCACTCATCTCCGATAGATGGGATTACTGCTGCGTACCGAGTATAATAGACTGCCGGAATATTGGCGGGAAATAGCTGGGATTTAGATAACTTTCTTCTTTAGGATGCCATTCCTCTGGTTCATACATTTTTTAATACTGCTGGTACGTAACACACTGGTTCATCATAGTATTCACAATATTCGATCCCTACTCTGATACGCTGATTGGAATGATCAGTGTGTACACTTAACGGAATAATAGCTGCCTCTGTGGATCAGCGGTAGAGTGTCGGCCTCCGGATCCCAAGATAGCGGGTTCAAACCCGGCAGAGGTAGTCGGATTTTTGAAGGGCGGAAAAAAGTCCATTCGACACTCCATGTCGTACGATGTCGGCATGTAAAAGATCTCTGGTGACACATTTGGTGTTTACCCGACAAAATTCATTAAAAATCTCAGCCATAGACGCCCAAGAGAGTTTCGGTTTACTCGGTCTGCCATCTAGTGGTGGCCTAGAGTAAAACGGAACGTCGAAATTGACGAGCAGACAGCCAGATGGCGTCAAATTGAAATGTCTGCACACGGTAGCTGAGGCCATACGATTATTATTATTATTATTATTATTATTATTATTATTATTATTATTATTATTATTAACGGAATAATGGCAGAGGCTCACTTATGACCTGGTCTAGAATTACAATTTCGGCCTATTCCAAATTATAGCACCACAGTTCACTAAATAATTCAAAATTCAACCCTGAAAGGAGCCGTTTCTTAAGAAAAGTTTCTTCCTCTTCACTTTTATTAAATTCTACATTGTTTTTATTCCAAATTATTAGCGAAGAGGGGGTTTCTCCTCTGGCTTGGAGGAAAAATTTGCCTCCAAGTCAGATAGTCCTCCTCCCCGCTAGTGTAGTGAGTTGAGATTTCCCGACTCATCGGGTACTCCTATTAAACAGATGAGTAAGACGACATAGTTTTGCCCTGGGACTCTACAATGTTCGCCTCCCTAAATTAAAGAGTGTTCACGGCTCACGGCTGTCTGCGGCCTGGTCATTCCAGCTCTTTGGACTGTTAGACCGGCAGCGTAGTACTATTCGTTAAAGGTGGGAAAATGTGTGGTTTTGCATTTGATCCAGTATTTTATATGATAAGATCGCTTTTAATCGTTACATTCCTACTGGCGTGATTGTAATGACCTATGTTGGTTTCAGTTGAGAAAACCACTGAGACAGTCTTTCTGAGGACGTAAAAAAGGCAGCTGGAGTGTGAGTGTCTGCCATTATAATGTAAAGTCCCCAACCTGATTGCGACTAATGGTAGGCAAGAAGGCCTTAGAATGAATATTCCCTTACCCAGTCTTCACATGAGAAAAGACGTATGGTGACTTCCCCGTCTTGTTTCTGGAGTAACGTTAAGAGCTATGCAATTTAATACAATCTTTCTCACAACGCGTACATTATCTAACATAGAATTCTGTATACAATGTACAGTAGAGTTCCATAGCGAAGCACGGGTAGATCAGCCAGTATTGTTATCTATCTATCTATCTATCTATCTATCTATCTATCTATCTATCTATCTATCTATCTATGTACATATATATGTAAGAGTTTTGTCTGTACATCGCTCAGAATTGAAAAAGAATGGTATTTCCGGTATCGGTCGTCTCCACAGTAACAAGCAAATTCACGTTTTCATTTTCCGTCATCGTTTGTCAGTCAGTCAGTCAGTCAGTCAGTCTGTATGTATGTATGTACGCGGATCACGAGAAAATTTATGACGAGAATTTAATGAAAATCGGTATCTGAAGTCGGGAAATGAGGTACTACAACCTAGCCTATAAATAATTGTATTTACGCTGAGTGACATGGTAGGTAAGGGAAAGGTTTAAAATGAAATTCTCAAATATCCATGTTGTTAGTGGTCCTATCGATAAATACTACATATCTAAAGTTATATAGAATTAAATTTTCGATCATTTATGCCTTATACATTGTTACCGTACCGGCTATGATAACATAGATATCGTGAATTTCGATTTTTGTTGCTAAGTCCATATCAATGCCGAGCCACGAGAAAATGGGTGGACAGAATTTATTTAAAATCGGTATGTAAAGTCAGAGAATAAGTCACTGCATACACAATTTTATTCGCGTTAGATGAATTGGTAGTTTAAGGGAAAGCGCCTAAATTTTTTTTAAATACGATACCTATGTTATAGGTCCTATCGAAAAGTATTACATACCGTAACAAAAGTTATCGAGAATATAAGTTCCAATCATTTATCTCTTATACAGTTTTACCGTACCGACTATGATAATATAATTAATTAACTTAGACTTTTGTTGCTTAGTTCATATCAACGCCGATCACTGCTAACATAGAAATATTGTTCAATGGTGTTAAAACTGCGTGGTCATTGGTCCATATCGACAAGGAAAATTGTGAATATAACAATGCGACAAAAATCGTAAAGAGCGATCGCTTCAAATATAAGGTAAAATGGAGTCATGAAGGAAGGAAAAACTTCCTTTACATCAGATGCCCTAATATGATTTTATAATGTTATGTGACCCTCTTAGACTGATTCTGATGGTTCGGTCAGCTTCCGCTTCGAACGCTAGCGCTGTGCCACGTGCGGAGAGCCATCTGGTGACGAATGAACGTACCATTTCCATTTCTATTATAACGTCTAAATTTCCAAAGTTCAGTCCGGCTCCATGGCTAAATTGTTAGCGTGCAGGTCACAGGGGTCCCGGGTTCTATTCCTGGCAGGGTCGGGAATTTTAACCATAATTGGTTAATTTCGCTGGCACTGAGGCTGGGTGTATGTGTCGTCTTCATCATCATTTCATCCTCAGCACGTCGCGCAGGTCGCCTACGGGTGTCAAATCAAAAGACCTGCACCTGGCGAGCCGAACTTGTCCTCGGACACTCCCGGCACTAAAAGCCATACGTCATTTCATTACATTTCAAAAGCTCATTGTTTAAGAAGCCTTTCTCGTGGACAGTCGAGATTTTCTTCTGATGACGCAGAGCACAGTTCTCTGCGAAACGTAAAGCATTTCACCTTATTTTCTTGACACGGCGTAAGCCCAAAAGCTTATACAGTATCATGTCTATAAGTAGGGGCCGTGAAAGCATCAATGGCAATATTTTATAATTTGCTTTACGTCGCACTGACACAAATAGGTCTTATGGCGACGAAGGGGGTGGGAAAGGCCTAGGAGAGGGAAGGAAGCGGCTGTGGCCTTAATTAAGGCACAATCCCAGCATTTGCGTGGTGTGAAAATGGGAAATCACGGAATACCATCTTCAGGGCTACCGACATTGGGGTTCGAACCCACTATCTCCCGGATGGGTCGGGGCGGTAGAATATCACCCACGATATCCCCTGCCTGTCGTAAGAGGCGACTAAAAGGGGCCCAAGGGGCTCTGTACTTTGGAGCTGGGTTGGCGGCCATGGGACCCTTAGCTGAGTCCTGCCTGGTATTGTTCCCACTTACTTGTGCCAGGCTTCTGACTTTCATCTATCCTATCCGACCTCCCTTGGTCAACTTTTGTTCTTTTCAGACCCCGACGGTATTACGTATGGAGGCCTGCGGAGTCTTTCATTTTCATGCCCTTTGTGGCCCTTGTCTTCCTTTGGCCGATACCTTCATTTTTCGAAGTGTCGGACCCCTTCCATTATTTCTCTCTGATTAGTATTATATAAAGGATGGTTACCTACTTGTACTTCCTCTTAAAACAATAATCACCACCACCAAGAACCTTACATTGGCCACTGTTGTGATGTGTTTTGTCTCTTGTGCCGCCACTCATCTCAGATAGATGGGATTACTGCTGTGTCCCGAGTTGAACAGCTTGCTTGAATATTGGCGGAAAGTAGCTGGGGAGTTAGATAACTCTATATGACTGTCCCGTACTGCAGCTAGTTAAGGGATATTTGCTGTGGAGGATATCAGATGAATGATGTCAAATTGGGAGGAAAAATGGCTCTCCCCTTTCTGGGGAGATACCCACTGCACTGCGACATACTAGCTCGTTTTCTCGCAGCAGTAGAGTGTACAGGTGTACTATCGCTTATCCCCCTCTGATCCACAATATCGACAAGAGATAAAGAGCTGTAGAGTGTAGTGTCACCCGCCTGACTTTGTGTTCCGTGTGAGGCGTCATACCCTATTGATTACAGTACGTCCCTGGCTGCTCACCAAGAATGACCTCACTGTTGAGCCAGTAAAAGCTCTCTTAAACTACTGCTCTCCGATTTGGACAACAGCCGCCCCCTCCAGTACTAAGCAGTTAGACAGAGCAGTGTCCTTCTTTGCTGCAATTGTAAAGAACAGAAACCCCAAGCTCAGAAATCTGTCTACGCAGCAGGTATTAATGGCAATTAATGTGTCACCGCTGCATATCAGGCGACAGGTAGCTGACTTGAGTTTCCTCCACGAGATCTTAAATGGACATTACCACTCGGAACATCTTGTTTATCTCTTCTCTCTCCGCGTTCCTTCCCGTTCCACCAGAACCAAAGACCTTCTCCACATTCCCCACACTCAGCACTCAATACTTCAACGATATTTCCTAATCCGCCTCCCAACACTCTTTAACAATATTAATAGGAGACAAGAGCTTGATATAGCACCAAATAAAAGTGAATTCGAGAGGTGTGTAAATAGTATCTTAAAGATAAGTTGATGTGAAGGGATTATACCGCCATCTTGACCCACGACGACTTAGCTATGAACATGGACATTCTATGGTTTTCGATTTGGACAGTTGGATATGTACCTGATCTTGTTATATTTTGTTATGTTTATTATATTTTATTATGAAAGTTTACGTTTGTTAAATAGTCTGTTGACAGTGCAAGTGAAATTTGCTCAGTGTAGCTGTATCTTGTGCTTCGTGAATAAATAAATAAATAAATAAATAAAATAAATAAATAAATAAATAAATAAATAAATAAATAAATAAATAAATAAATAAATAAATAAATAAAAAGTAACATCACCATTCTACCAAGTCGGTAGTGGACCGAATCCTGGCCAAGGCAGTTGAGATTCTTGAAATGAATCTTGAGCGGTGGTGGTGGTGATTACAATTTTAAGACGGAAGTACAACTGGGCAACCATCCTTTATTGTCAAGTATTATTATTATTATTATTATTATTATTATTATTATTATTATTATTATTATTATTATTATTATTATTATTATTATTATTATTATTATTATTATGTTGGGTATTCAGCCCGAAGGCTGGTTTGATCCTCTGCAGCTCCGCCAACAGCTGTCATAAATAGCCTAGGCGTCACTGAAGAGGTGTACTGGGGAAATGAGGAGTGAGGTAGTTTCCCGTTGCTTTCTTCACCGAGCCAGCCGTTGCTGTTACATATCAATCTGCCAAGCCCACTGAAGTGCATGCACCAACCGACCCTATCAGCGATATTTTCATACCATTCATAACAGACTCTGGCTGCATAAGCAATGGTATTACTAGCACCACTCATACCTCAGTCACTTTCATATTGTCAAAGCCAAGGATGAGACTGAGACAGGTCAATTAAAGTAACAAATTTGATATATCCCATACCAGAAGACATAGTGCACTGTAAACACTACATCTCCCCAGCAAAGGCGTATTATTATTATTTTCCGATTGAGACCGTATCGAGAACTTTATGAATAAAATGGAGAAGATAACAACTACTCGTGTATAAGGAGAGGAAGACTCACCTTAGGGCTTATTCTACGAGAAAAGTGGAAGGCTTAATAAGGTTTACAAGGGCTTGGAAGAAGTTGGGGTCCAGGAGGGAGATATACAGGAGAGAACAACGTTTAAGAGGAAAATTTCGGGAATGAAGGATGGACCGGAGAAACTCGTCAAGTCACGCAACATTTCGGTTGAAGAGGGAGAAACGAGACGTCAAAGACATAAGGACAACTCGAAGGAGTGCAAAGAAGAGGGAATACATTTGAGGGATAGAAGATATGGTGGATTGTGTAAACGTGGTCCATAGATGACCTTAACGAATGAAATATATTATTACTAATATTAATACTAGCTGTAGTAGGAGCAAATACAGTAGAGACAATACGTGACACTCTGTGAGATATCGAGGGACAGCGATTAGAGCTCTGTCTAGCGGAGTGACCTGAGAGTTACTCATTCTGTCATAAGAGCTCGTGTATTTGTTTGTGACGTTTTGGCGTTATTTATGCGTTTGCATTAAGTTGACATAACTAAATACACTTAAGAAAATGGAAATTGCAACACTATGAAGGCATTGGCCGTTTATGTTGATTTTCAAGATATGGAACGATGTCATGTAGGTATGTAAACGATCAAAGTTTCAGATCCATTGGATTGTTGCTACAGGTCTCCACACGAAATTGGTCGCGGGGGAATCAACTCCAGTATACGGACTCTGGTGTAGCGTAGTTGACTTGCAGTCTGTGCAGCGAAGTGTTCCCCGTCAAACATGCTTCGACGACAGAGAAGAGCACGCTATCAACAACTGTCGCCCTTTGAGAGGGCTCGGATAATTGGGCTGTGTGAGGCTGGATTATCGCTAAGGACTGTCGCTGCACGTGTTGGCCGACAGGCATCTACGGTACAACGTGTATGGCAGCAGTGGTCAAATGAAGGTTCCCACACTCGTAGACCTGGCACAGGCCCAGCGCGACAGACAACTGTGAGAGAGGATCGCCGCATCATTCGGATGGCCCGGATGGAACCCCATGCAACAGCAGCGCAAATTCGAGCAGCTGTGGCACCCCACGTTACACAACAAACAGTTAGTAATCGCCTGCGTGCAGCTGTCTTACGAGCCCGTGTCACTGCAGAAGGTGTTCCATTGACCCCACAACAGCGACGTGTAAGGCTGGCCTGGTGTCGAGAAAGATCGACGTGGGTCGACGAATGGCATAGGGTCGTCTTTAGTGATGAATCGCGCTTCTGTCTTGCCCGCTGTGATCACCGGAATCGTGTGCGCCGACGTACTGGGGAGAGGGGTCGCCCAGATCATATTGTCGAGAGCACACAGGGCCAACATCAAGCATTATGGTCTGGGGAGCTATTGGCTTTAATGTGAAACCACAATTAGTGCTTGTTCAGGGCACTATGACTGCTCGACAGTACGTTGATAGGGTACTCAATCCAGTGGTTGTCCCTATGATGGCGAACATTGCTAATGGGATGTTTCAGCAGGACATTGCCCGGGTTAACACTGCACACATCTCCACAGAAGCTCCCCACGACATCACAACCTTAGAATGGCCCGCCAGATCCCCGGACCTCAGTCCTATTGAACATGTGTGGGACATGATGGGTCGACAACTGGCCAACCGACCTCCGCCACCCACAACATTGGAACAACTGTCCCGTGCAGTGCAGCAAGCATGGGCCACAATTCCTCAGGAAGCGATCCAGGGCCTTATTGACTCCATGCCTCGACGAATTCATCAATGTATTGCAGCTCGTGGTGGGCACATCCTGTATTGATTGTTGTCCAAACTTGCAGTCAGAGGGATCTGAAATTGTAATCATAGAATCACAACCAAACACTCGTCCTGCATGTTCTATTGCAGCAATGTAGCACCACTCCTTCTGGGTGTTGCAATTTCCATTTTCTTCAGTGTAGTAGTGTATATCTCCTCTCAATATGAGTGGAAAGATATATGGTGTGTTTGGCTGCAATGACTATGAAGTGCAGAAGGATTCGCGGTCTTTCTTCCGTTTCTTCGTGACAAGAAAATGTAAATAAATATTATGGTTGCATAGATATTCTTCCAGTTACAAAGAGATTTGTATAGTAGTTCCAAAATTTCTGAGCTGCGCAATTCATATTTTAACTGGTTTAAAATGTAATCTTATTTTATTGTATAGTGCAGCAGTTAACCTTCAATACCGATGCGTTGTTGTAGGTGTGATCTGTGGGTTTTGATTTAATTCAAGAAAATGCATATGCGTATGTGTATGGCTGGTTGTGTTCCAAATTACCCCATTTGGAATGCCGTAATGCGTTGTCAAGCACTGAAAAAAATATAGGTGATTTAAGAAATGTACATTTTTTGTTGAAACAATATGACGATGCAAATTTGCTTTACCGTAATGTAAGGGCAAGTTGCTTATAGGGAAATTTTGAATGTTCTTGAAGGTAAATTTATAGATTATCTTTCTATTAGTGGGCTTCAAGTTAAAAAGAACATTGTCCAGCTCTTAAATATAAATTCATCGAATCATGTGTGTGTAAGGAATGTGCCGATATTTTTATTGACAAGTATCTTAATGTGATAATACAATGTTTTCAAATGAGAAAAAAGACAAATCCAGCATGAAAGTTCAGGTAGGAATACTAAAGCTAAAAAAAGTCCTTTCATACCAGTCCATTTCACATGTTGGTTTTATGTCTAATTTCAGTCTTTAAATAATAACCTGTTAAATACATTTTTATTTATTTATCCAGAATTGCTTTAGCAACTTTGAAGTTAATATCTTAGTAACACTTTCTTTCTAGACGTAATTTATTTATCCATTTCCGTATATGCATTTCCATTGATATTTGAATTTAGCGCTAATTTTCAGGTCATGCCACTAGGAGCGCCACTTGCGAATTTTCTCCCATTTTATCAAGGCTAAATCCGGAAGTAGCGCGTATTGTCTCTACTGTATTTGGTAGTAGTAGTATCTCTAGGCTTAGAACAGAGAAAGTGAAATCTGTCTGCAGACGAATAAGCATGGAGAATCTCCAGGAAGAGAAAACCCTTAAATACGCGATTTATTCTTTAATTAAATATAATTGTTTTTCCTTCCAAAAGCAGTATTTCTTCTTTCGTTTCCGCCGACTATGGACCACATTAAGTATTCTGTTTCTGGGCTTTATTCCTCGCCCAGTTCTCCTTCATACTTTCATTTAGCAATCTCCTCCTTTCTCCATGGCGCTTGGGTACGAGATCTAACTTTTTCTTGGAACCTTTTCGTGGCGTCGATCCTCGATTTGTAAGTATCCCTGTTGCTGATTTCCGTCCCTTGTATTCTCATTTCTTCCAGGCCCTTCTTTACCTCCTGGTACCAGCGCTCTGTAGTTTTCTGGTCTCAAAACCTCTCATTATCTAATTGGTCAGTCTTCCCGGGTTCATTCTGAAGAACATGGCTCTGCTCTTCCGGATGGTATCTGAGACGGTAACTGCGACGGAGAAGGTAGACTTCGGTACGGCGTATTTGGTAGAGGAGTCAACCCAGTGCTCGGGATTAATGGGCTAAAAGGTATCTGAACTATGGAACCATGTTAGGGGCAGTTATCAGACTTACTCTGAGTGTTTGAACCCATAATGTGCGGCTCAGGGCCACCGTCTAATCTCCATGTTAGGAGCGGCTGTGAACTTAACTCCCCTGAGGCTAACAATCTCAATTGTATCTCTCGTCGATGTCTAGGCATCGGCCCCAAACCGAATCATTCGACTCAGCATGATAGAAAGATCAAGCATTGGCACTAACCCAGGTGGTATGCAACCAACTGTTGTCAACAACAACGTCAGCGAGCCTTTGGATTCTGGAGAGCTCGCACCAGTAAGCAAGAGATTATTTTTTTCTAGGGGCTTTACGTCGCACCGACACAGATAGGTTTTATGGCGACGATGGGATAGGAAAGGCCTAGGAGTTGGAAGGAAGCGACCGTGGCCTTAATTAAGGTACAGCCCCAGCATTTGCCTGGTGTGAAAATGGGAAACCACGGAAAACCATCTTCAGGGCTTCCGATAGTGGGATTCGAACCTACTATCTCCCGGATGCAAGTGCAAGAGATTAAAGAGCAAGGGATAAGGTCACTTTGCAACATTGGATGTCAATTCACTTCTGAAAGTTTGACAACTCAAACATCTCACTGGTACCTTGCCCAAAAGTAGTACATTATCAGAAAAAAATATTTTTAATTTTCTTGGATCAGTCAAAATGTGAAGAGTTTTGAATGTTCCATATACCGGTATATGCAAAACTGTACGATTACTGCAGCTGCTGTCACACTTCAGCCTTCCTTGCTCACGAATTGTCAGAGGTAAACACCATTGTATTTGTTTTACCTTAACTGTTTAAAGTTTACATTTCACTCCCGCAGATTAGCAAGAAACATGATAAAATAAGAGTGTTCATTTTCAATACACTTGTGACACTTTGCGAGTTCGCCTGCTGGGTGGAAGTAGATGCACACTTGAAAAATCATAAATCAGGTTTAACAAACATGTAAATTCTCTTTTGCATATATGCAGTGCTGTGCATATAAGGGTTAAACAGAAGTACATGGGTATGTCTAGTGAAAATGTCCAAGGTATAAACAGTCATCAGGTTCAGGATTTTTTATTAGTTAGGTATGATGTAGTAGAAACAGAAAGTGAATGCCTAGGAACAACTGTGTTTTAAAATGATAAAAGAACGAGTATCTTAGTGTGCGCTCTAAGAGTCTCATATAAGGAGGAATGTAATATTGAACAAGTCTGTAATTCCAACATTTTCAAAGGTTAAAGCGAGGTTCAGGCTCCGATCCAGATAAAAGTCTAGTGGTACGTATTATGCAGACTCGATCATTTTCGGCTCTGCGGCGGATAGACACAATATATGAGCAAAGCACTTAAGGACAGAAAACAAAGTCCAACTCATTCCAGATGACAACAGACAAAAATCTGCTTCAGAATCTGGAGAAAGGGCCGAACTTCTGTAATTCCATTATCGATGTGTTTGCAGAGAATAACAGTCGATTTGAACTGATGTACAATCAGGATTATTATTATTATTATTATTATGATTATTATTATTATTTTTATTATTATCTATATATTAAAATAATTTATTAAACACAATTTTATCCAATCCGTCCGTCCGTTCTGCTCAGCCGATCTGCTTCAGTTTTGTTCTATTCTCTCCGGAATTACTTGCCCGTGAATCATCAAGCATTGATAAGTCTGTAAGTTCGGTCAATTTCGAATAATCCTAAAATGAAATCACAAAATGACCCCTCCAGGCGGTGGCTCACCCTAGCCCGCAATACATTCTGTACTTAGCGGGTTGCATACGCTTAAGGAGCACTGTCTTTACGTAGAACTATCGGCGAAGCTAAACGATTAAAAAATAATATCGGCGAAGCTAAACAATTAAAAAAATATCGGCGAAGTTAAACGATTAAAAATACCGGCGAAGGTAAACGATCAAAATATCGGCGAAGCTAAACAATTAAAAAATAATATCGGCGAAGTTAAACGATTAAAAATATCGGCGAAGCTAAACGATTAAAAATGTCGGCGAATGCAATTTCAACAAAATTTGGTACACATACAGTACCGGTCAAATGTTTAGGACCACATTAAAAAATCATGAACTTCCATCTACAACATAAATTTTTGCTACTAAACCTCTGTATTTTTTTTCCTGAGCTCTAGCATCTAATATGATATACGTCGCCTGACTTCAGTGATTTACACCAAGTAGTGTATAAGTTATACATTTTTAACTGTTGGAAGGTCACGTCAGAAAGTCAACATTTTTGGAAATATTATGTACTATATACTCTAATCGGCTTCAAGTATCACCAACAAGATTCTTTTATAGACTTAGCAATAGTTGGGGGTCATTTTGGTACAAATAGCAAAAATTCCTAAAAAAATGCGGCACCGACTTTTGTGCTTTTATTTTTTGTTTCAAATCAGCTCTAAAATGGTCAGTTTTCCCTTGTTCTTGTCATAGGTCTCAGTGTGAGCTATCGTCATCAGGAATGTGTTCTTGGTTGCCATCCACAAAGTGCAAATGGAACTATCAGGGCAGGTAAGTTACATGCCGATAGCTCGTCCCGAGATCTTGGGCCATACATGATAAAGGCAAAGAAAAATCAACCATTTTGGAATGGTTTGAAATAAATAAAACACGCAAAAAAGGTGCCGCATATTTTAGGAAGTTTTATATTTATACTAAAATGACCCCCACCTATCTCTAAGTCTACAAAAAAATTAGAGATGTGTCGTTCCTGACTGAACTGCTCCTAGACAACTGCTCCTCAGGATGAGTAAGTCTTCAAGGAAGGACTAGCTACGGAGTTGTAGTTCTTTAAGTCCCAACCGACCAATGAGACACTTGCATGCGATATGAGCGGGACATGATGGAACTAAGAGTAGGAGTACACAGCCGACTTGATGCGTCGCTCTAACTAGCTCAGCGCAGAGAGGGATCCAGTCGGCCGTGAGGAGTAAGACTAACCTGAACAGAAGATTGGCCAATGAATAGTGAAATGTAAATTTTATTTGTGTATTTTATTTTCATTATGTGATACCAGTTGCGAAACAATAAATCTGGGAGTTTATTTATGTTAGTGTCGACATAATCTTTTACATTTTCGTGTCGGGAGACTAACTACGGAACTGTAGTTCTTTTAGTCCCAAGCGACCAATAAGAGGCTTGTATGCGATTTGAGCAGGACGTGATGGGACTAGGAGTAGGAGTTGGAATAAGACTAACCAGGGTTGACCCGAGACTCTTCTACAGGAGTGCGCTGAGGAAATTTTCTAGTAAAATGAAAATTTACTTGTATAGATTGATTGCAATACGAAACACCAGTAGGGAAACCATAAAACGTGGCCTAAATTTATGTAAGTATCGACACATTTTTTTACATTTTTGTGTTCGTGATGTTAAGTACTCTAAGCTAAAATAGGCCTAATCCAAACGCACGTAATGTGATATTTAGAGAGTTTGAAATCATAGACCAAGCTTCATAATCAAAATATTAATAATCTGGAATCACCGAACTCATAGTTTATCGCCGACCGGTGTAGCATGACAGTAAGTACTGCTTGCTTGTAACCCGGACTCGAGAGGTGATGTGAGTTTGAATCTTCCCAACGGCTGCTCTCTAAGGGTTTTCCGTACTTTTCCCTTTTCCCTCGAGGAACATGCTAGAACAGTACCATCTTCAAAAACTATGGCTGATTCCTTCCAAATCCTTTTCCAAACCCCCACTTGCAAGTGAAATTAATACCGTACCACGGTTCGTGATCGTATTTTGTGAATGATGGCCAAATTTCAGAGGTATTGTAACATCGTTCCTGTAGATACAGTATTTAAAGAAAATGCACTGAAAATCCAACCATTAATAATTTTATTCTCAGTAACCTAATTGCTATGCCCTTTAAAACAATCATGATTGTTAATTTTTAAAGGTACTTTCGGCTGCTGTGGTGCGTAGCGCGAGCAGGTATAAAATACCCACGTGCTGGTCACGGACCATTTGTTGGCAGCCCAGCCGCCTGGGATTCTAGCGAGCGAAGTTACTGAGGGAGAAGAGTAGGAACTAAAATAACTGCTCCCAAAGAACTGTTCATTTCAGGGACTGAGCAGTTCTGATACTAGTCCTTCTGGTTAACTACTCTTACCCATCTCTAAAAAAAATCTTGGCGGTGATACTTGCAACCAATTAGAGTGTACAGTACATTATATAACCAAAATTTTTGATCTTTTGTTGTGACCGTCCAAGAGTTAAAAATTCATAACTTGCACATTATTCCGACTAACTGAATGAAATCAGGCGACATATATCCTATTAGATGTGAGAGCTCAGAAAGAAAATTACAGATATCTCGTGGCACAATTTTAGATTCTAGATGCCATTTCGTGATTTCTTTACGTGGTCCTCAACTTCTGACAGGTACTGTATGAATACTGAAAATGAATATCTTCAGCCTGTTTCCAGTCATTCGACCGGGTCAGGAATGAAATGAATGAAGCCCCCATCTAGCGGCGAGGATAGGAATTCTGCCGGCTGCCGAAGCCTGTCGCACTCCTCTGAGTCAATGATTAATGATTGACAGATGAAATGAAATGAAATGATATCGGAGAGTGTTGCTGGAATGAAATATGACAGAAAAAAGCTGAGTACCCGCAGAAAAACCTGCCCCACCTCCGCTTTTTCCAGGACAAAATTCGCGGGGAGTGACGGAGATTTGAACCATGGAACGCAGCGGTGAGGGACCGGCGCACTGCCGCCTAGCCACGGAGGCTTCAAATACATGAATGCCACATGGAGATACATACTATGGGAGTAAGACACACCTAGGGGTGAGCGGGGACGGAGTCACATGTAAAAATCGTCGAAAATAACGTATGTTAGAGTTGAATGCATACTTTTCGGTATCGCTGAGATGAATTGTGACACTCTTGAAGGCTGATTGGTGACATTCTCAAAGACAGTTGGAGTCGTGTACATCAGAGGTGCTTACGCTGGGCATTTCTTCGCGCGGGCGCCCAGCACTGTAGGAGGGCGAGCTGGTAGCCGATGACCGCAGCGTACGCTATTCAACCACAGTGACGTTGTGGCTACGTCACAGACCGTAAAGTTAGGGCGAAGTTCTCCCAGACACTCTCGATCACTGCTGCGATACCCGAGTTTGAAATGGAGGCAGAAAATAATGAAAGAAAGAGGGCAGAAATCTGCTTACCCTCCAGGGTTGGCTTTTCCCTCGGACTCAGCGGAGGACCCCGCCTCTACCGCCTCAAGGGCAGGGTCCTGGAGCGTGAGACATTGGGTCCGGGTATATAACTGGGGAGGATGACCAGTACCTCGCCCAGGCGACCTCACCTGCTATACTGAACAGGGACCTTGGGAATATTGGAAGGGATAGACAAGGAAGAGGGAAGGATGCGGCCGTGACCTTAAATTAGGTACCATCCCAGCATTTGCCTGGAGGAGAACTGGGAACCACGGAAAACTACTTCCAGGATGGCTGAGGTGGGAATCGAACTCACCTCTACTCAGTTGACCTCCCGATGCTGAGTGGACCCCGTTCCAGACCTCGTACCACCTTTCAAATTTCGTGGCAGAGGCGGGAATCGAACCCGGGCCTCCGGGGGTGGCAGCTAATCACACTAACCCCTACACCACAGAGGCGGTCATAATACGGAGTTAAAGTGGATAAGCTGTGGCCTGTGGTTGTTCGGGTTTAAATGATCTGATAAAATCACCAACAGTCCAATTATGCTTGCGGGGAATAAAATCAACGAGGTTATTTATTTTAACTCATTCTGTACATCTAATTGGTAGATACATTTACGTTGGATAGTAAATATCTATGTCCTCACTCGTGATGAAACTCCCTTTCGCCATTTAGAGGCTAACTATTATCACCGGGTGGGTGTTAAATTTTAAATACTATTTTCAGAAATTCAGTGAACAGGGAAAGTTACACAACACTAAAAAAACCTGCAAAATAATTGTTGCATTATGTAATTATATTACTTTTCCCTCAATGAATAAGAGAAATTTTAGTTTAAAAAATGAAAGTACTGTCAATCCCATCCAAGGAATTGTAAATCGTAGCTTGTACCCTGAAAGCCTGTACCGTTGTAGATTGTAACACAAAAAATATAACGAGTCAGTTTTATTTGAATGAATAAATATATGAAAATAAAACTGACTCTTTATATCAGGCGCAGTATAAATCAAACCGAAATATCTTAAAAAGGTCAGTTATTTGTTGCGATTATAGAGTTTATTTTAAATAATATATCCCAATCAGCACTTCGGTGAGTGGTGGAGGAGAGCTTCGTAATCACAGTCAAACGTCAGTGCTCACTCGCTTCCTGCAAATTGTGTTCGCTCTCTCGCTTCACTGTGACGTATGCTTGCTACGTAAACTGCCTGAATCTACGTCAAGCCAGCCCGGTCGCACTGGGCGCCCAGTTGAGCCCCTCTGGTGTACATCATACCTGTAGGATGACACGTAAAAACATACTGTTATCGCTTATTTTTATTCTTTATTTGAAGGGATCAAGAACTTTCCATTCAGTATGGGCTGCAACAAGAACAAAGCCCCACGTGAAACAAAACAATCTTAAACTAAAACTGTGAATTAAACGCACAACAGTAACTATAACACTACAAAGTAGTTCGTTAAATAACAATCAACGTCGCAATAAGTCTACAAAAAATGACTTCACACACAAATCTTAAAAGTAGACATTCAAAACAGCACCCGGGTTTGTGGGATATAGCGCAAGGGGAAGGGGTATATACATGAAAACTGAAGAAGCAAGCTCTCTGGGTGAATTTCGACAGAGAAGTAAAGGTTGACAGTTTGCCAATTTAACTGCGGTAATAATAGCTTTTTTTTTAGGATTTTGATTCGATACTACACAATAACACAGTCACCAAAGGAACGATACTAAGCTTTTATTATAATGAAATAGAAGTACGGAGTGATGATACAATAAAAATCATTTAGTATCTGACTACACACTAAGACAGGGCCTCTCAGGGTGCATGCGCCTGGTGCATGCACTGTACACGGCGCAAAAGACGATTTCGCTTGGTTGCCCAGAGTGCAGACCCCCACTCCTCGATTTGGAGCAATAGCGCTGTATCTCTTTTTCCCCGCGCCTGTCTCTCTCGCTTCCCCTGTCTCCCTATTCCTCACTCGCTCCGTAGCGCTCCAAATCCGAGCCGGGTGAGCCGAGCTTAGCCGAGTAGCCCAGAGGCGAAGCGTTGGTCCGAGCTGAGTGGAACCAATGCACAGTGCACGGAGCTCTTGCGCCTCGATTCACACGCGTGAAATTTTGAGCGTTTGAGAGGCCCTGCACTAAAAAACTAAGAGACGCTAAAGAGACTGCCAGACTGAGGAATGCGCGTGGCAAGCGGGTGAATCATACCTCAGTGTCCATGGCCTTGGTAAAATATACATATACCAGCAAGATACCCGTGCTTCGCTACGGTATTATAATGAAATTTATGATTGAATGCTTAATGTTTTATATATAATCCGCCGAAATTCGCGATCTAACTCGTTTTCTGAGAGAATCCGCCAAAATTCGTGATCTGACTCGTTTTCTGAGAGATTACGGCAGTGTTCCTCAAATTTATCAATCTCTGTTTCCAGCAATCGATTTCTTACTTCCAGGTATTCCACCCGGTCAGTTGGGTCCCTAAAACTTTGCCATCTTTTCCTATAACCATTTTTAAAATGGATCAAATCCTTGAGGAGATCCGGCGCGGTGTCATCTTGGGTGCCTTGGCCATACTGAACCCGCGGCCGAACTGCAATCGGGTCATTACCCGGCCAGGACCCGCTCCAAGCGCGGTCCGCACATTCTGACGACGGTCCAGAAAATTATTATTATTATTATTATTATTATTATTATTATTATTATTATTATTATTATTATTATTAATGTTCTGGACCCCACAGCAAGGTCAAGACCGCTAATTGGCGGTAAATTACATCTGCTGCCATTGTCATTGCTGACAATGTGACCAGCACCATCGTCGCGCCTAGGTAAGTGCGTGAGATTTCTTGCGACACGAATGATTTACTTCCGTGCATTATTGACCTTATTATAGAGGTGAACATTTGCACGGTCAATATCATTTCTATCGTTAATTTCAAATGTGTTTAAATTTTTATTTATATGCCAGGAGAATCTACTATAGGCTAACTTTATGTTCTCCTAAGGAAAAGATGGCGCTTGAAAAACGAACCCAGGAAAGATTTAAAATGATCAGTTTATGATCGGAATAAGTATATTATGAACAGTAAAATCAATAAGTCACAACTCCTTTTTCACCCGACCGTCGTTAAGAGAAGGTGTGTTTCTTTGTGCTTAAAGGCGACTCCAAATACCAATGTGCACGTCTGTTACCTTCAGTTCTGAGATATAAGTATCCCTTTAAAAAATTCACTTTTTTCACTTCCTTCCCCACGCCTCCCTTGAGTGAATTTTCCGGCAAAAAATACTAATTTCTTTAATAGTAAAGGATCTTCTAAATACAAATTATCACGACTCTAACTTCTCCAGTTTTTGAGATATGTGTACTCATAAAAGGAATTCAACTCCTTTTCACCCCCGCCCCGAAGATGTTTTCCCCCAAAACTCTTTTTTCTTTGTTTTTAAAGGAGATCCAAAATACTAATTTTCACGTCTGTAACAACTTCAGTTTTTATTAGATGTAAGTATCATACAATTAATTCAGTTAGATTTCAATTCCTTTACCTCCCCCCCCCCCCAACCTTTAATTTTAAAGCAGATTCTAAATACCAATTTTCACGTCTGCAAAATATTTCGTTTTTGAGATAATAGTATGCTCATACAAAGAATTCAACTAATTTTTCAATTCCCCCCCACCCCCGCTTTAGCTGGATTTCCGAAAAACAAAAATACTTTCTTTCTAAAGGAGATTACAAATACCAAATTTCACGTCTGTAACATCTTGAGTTTTTATTAGATGTAAGTATCCTCATACAATTAATTCAGTTAGTTTTCAATTCCTTCAAACCCCCCCCCCCCCGCCCAACCTTTAATTTTAAAGCAGATTCCAAATACCAATTTTCACGTCTGCAAAAAATTTCGTTTTAGTGATAATAGTATCCTCATACAAAGAATTCAACTAATTTTTAAATTCCCCCCCCCCACCCCGCTTTAGCTGGATTTCCGAAAACAAAAAATACTTTATTTCTAAAGGAGATTACAAATACCAAATTTCACGTCTGTAACATCTTCAGTTTTTGAGATATCAGTATCCTAATTAAAAGAATTCAACCCCATTTTCAGTCACTTTTACTCCTCCACCCAAGTGGTTTTTTTAGAAAACAAAAAAGACATGTTTCTTTATTTTTAATAGAGATAAAAATACTATTTTTCACTTCGGTAACATGTAAAGTTTTTGAGATATACTGTAGAAATGCTCATTTTAAAATTTATCCCCCTTTTTAGTTCCCCTTAAGTGGAATTTCCAAAAACAAATCACCCTTCTTTACTTTTACAGGAGATTCCAAATACCATGTTTTACGTCTGTTACATTTTACGTTTCTGAGATGTGCTGTAGATATAGTCTTTCTAAAAATTCACCCCAATTTGTCCCTGCTGTTTAACTCCCATTAATTGGATTTTCCAAAAACAAAACATACGTGTTTCTTTATTTTCAAAGGAGATCCAAAATACCAATTTTCAGGTCTGTAATATCATTTTCTGAGATATAAGTATCCTCATTAAAGGCTTTCAACCGCTTTTTCACCCTTTTTCACCCCTCCTATTGGGATTTTCCGAAAACAAAAAATACGTGTTTCCTTATTTTTAAAGGAGATTCTAAATACCAATTTTTACATCTGTAAACATTTAAAGTTTTGAGATACAGATACTCTAATTTTAAAATTTCACCCTCCTTTCCACCTCCTTAGCGAAGGAATATCCAAAAATTCTCCCTTAACGAGCACCTACATTATACTATAAATGTATCCTCAAAATTTCATTTCATTGTGTCCAGTAGTTTTGGCTCAGCGATGATGAATCAGTCAGTTAGGACAAGTTATTATATATATATATATAGATTATTCACCCCTGCTTCTTTGAATTTTTCCGTAACCACAAAACAAAACCCAACTGGTTTAAAGAACCTGAATAAAGAGCTATTAGAACTAAAAATTACAGAAAATTCACTATTCCATCGAACAGGTAAAGTAATAATTAAAGACGAAAACATAAGGTTCCAAGACAAATCTACGTTATAAACGAAGTATAGTCTCTCTGAAGAAGAGAGGAAACTGAAATCAGAAAGAATGAAGAAATACTGGGCACTAAGGAAAGAACAACACACAGAAATGATCGACTCAACGTACCCCAAAGGAGGGTGAAACGAGAGAAGAAAATACCCCTGCTACCCTTTCTCAGAGCACATGCAAAGTGTCCACGACATCTTGTGCGTACTTCCGCTAGTAATTTTCTTAAGAATAAAATAAAATAAGGGAATGAATGAGCAGATAAGACAACTCAGTTCGTACAAATTGCTTTTTTAAAATAATTCCATGTTTCAGCTGGCTAAAATGTGAACAAAAATCTAATATTTTCTACAAAAAGTGGGGGGAGGGACTGCCTCCCTCCACCTAACCACGCTACTGATTCAAAAAGTACCCCGGTAACGCATGCAGTAGTTTCATATCTAGGCACGTTATCTGACGGGGCCTCTAGTTATTATTGATACCACAAATCTATCTTAGTATTTTCACCTGTAAATTACTGTGTTTTCATTTTGTTTTCAGCTATCAGCTTCTACTTCATCCTAGTGGTGCACAGCTTCTACAGATACCTCATCGAGCTGAAGTCCCCGATCATCATCTAAGTGACGCCTTCTTCTCACGCAATTCTTTCAAGAGTAGAAATACTGTTGTGGTACTCTAACTTTACTATACAAATGTATCACGTCTCTTTACTATTTTCAACATTTCCTTTTCGTGGAAAGTGCATGTGATGGAGGCATGCACGAGTAATGCTAAGTTCTTGTTGTTGAAGGAAATTAAGTGGAAGTCATTACGAGTTTCTTGTATACATTTACTATTTTCTACTACAAAAAACATGTTTGATATAAGAGTTTTTGACACTACGCTTCATTAGACTTTTTGTTAAATGGAATTCATATACAAGTTACTTGTGTTTATATATTTTTAATGCTAGACAAGGGATGGTGAACCTATGGTTGTGATCAATATTGAATAGCATGTTCAAAAATAAGACGCTAATAATTCGGTTTGTTTCTTCACAGTTAGGAAACATTGACGGATGAGAAGCACTTCCAATAAGATTTTTCCTCCAAAATTAATAATATGTTTTACACAAAAATTATTAATGTTCCCGAAATAACTAATTTTCCAGGTGGTTTTTTGAAAATATGAAATCTGTGATAGGAATTGCTTTCAGGTGAGCGTCTATATACGGTGTCCTTGAAAGAGTTTCAGTATTTATAGAACAGGCAGCAAACCGGTTGCAAACCCAATATCTTGAAAGTTATTGTCCGCTACCACTGCAATAAAAAATGTAAAAAACGAGATTTCCACTTCCGGAGGTGCACATGGCCCTGAGGTTCACTCAGCCTACACAAAAAATGAGTACCAGGTTAATTCCTGGGGGCAAAAGTGGCCGGGCGTAGAGCTAACCAAGTGCCGAGGTTACGGATAGTGGAAGCCTTTACCTTCCACCTCTCCAAGTGCCTTCATGGCCTGTACGGAGATGACTTTGCTTTGCTTACCACTACAATCAATGATCACTATGTTCCAATAATCTACAGAGGATCGTATGCAACAAAAGACAGAGGTACGCTCCTACGTAAACATTGCTCGAGAACCTATCAGCGTGTTGCGTTACGGTTTTGTTATGATGGGGCACCAGACCATTTTCATCCTAGGGTTAGGCGACACTTAACGCGTGTCTTTCGTGAGCGATAGATTCGTCGGAGAGGGCCAATACCTTGGCCTGTCCGTTTTGATTTAGATTTTTGGCTTTGGAGACATGTAAAGACCATGGTGTATGCGGAGGAAGGATGTGGATTCACTACGAGAATGCGTGCTCAATGCCTGTGATGTAATCAGGCAACAGCCAGGAATATACCAACGCTTGTGTCATTCTTTGCGATATGAGATGGAAGGCTGCATTGCAATGGATGCCGACAGCGTTGCCAACCGTTCGAATGTCAAACCGTACACCTTATTTACGGTTCTGCAAATTCCTAAATGAACATTTATATTATTGGAAATGTTCAGATTTTTTATGTCTGACTCGTTAGCTGAATGGTCAGCGTACTGCCCTTCTGTTCAGAGGGTCCCGAGTTCGATTACCACCGGATCGGGGATTTTAATAGCTTCTGATTTATTCCTCTGGCTCGGGAACTGGGTGTTTGTGTATGTCCCAACACTCCCCTCTTCATATTCAGACAACACACCACACTACCAACCATTACAGGAATATGCAGTAGTGATTGCATTCCTCCATAGAGGGTAGGCGTCAGGAAGGGGATCCGGCCGTAAAAAGTCCAAATCCAAATGTGCGACGCAGTTCGCACCCGTGACCCCACAGATATGGGGAAAGGCGGTAGAAAACGAAAGAAGAAAGTTCAGATTTTTTATGCAAAATTATGTTTTCTCTTGTGTGAACATACCTCATTTCCTGATCGTGTATGAGGTGGCCTCCATTTCTTTAGGAGACTCCCAAGCTTTGAATGCCGTGATTCACCTTTGAGTTGGTTTCAGATCAAGCAATGAAACGCTTGAATACACTGACACGTGGAATGTTTCTGTCTCACTCTGCGGCCGGGATTACCCTACTGTTCAAACTTTACCAACTGCGGATCTCGTAGTCGTGTATGTGTTCACAGTCACACTCTGGGATGAGCTCACACCGAGCTCCATCAATCGTTTGCTAACCAATACCAAGTGTGGTGTAAAGCAGACCCTACACGGTCAGTAATACTGATCAGTAATACTGAGTCAATAATACTGACAGTACGCATCAATATTGTAGCGACCTTACACGATCATTATTACTGTCAATATTTTGGTCAGTACCAGCTTACCATTGCGGCATTCTCACTTTACAAATAAAGTCAATAACCGTCACTACGGAATGAGATTTATAACATACAATTGCGGTATTCTATCAAAATGGATCGTAAAAGACGGGCATTTTGTAGCTATCATATTAGTACTGCACGAAACGCAGTTTTAAACGTAAACGATGGGTTAAAGATTGGCTTAGAAAAAGATAAGAGTATTCTCATATGAAGTGTTGAGGGAAACACAATATACCGAAGCAGAAGATTATTAGAGCTATCTCCGAATGCGTGAGGGTACTTTTGCGAAATTACTACGAATGGTAGAGCCTTTTGTAATAAGGCAAATTACAAAGATGCGGTGCTGTTTATCGGTGGCAGAGAGATTAGCGGTGACAGTGAGGTATCTTACAACTGGTATAAATTTTGAAGATTTAAAGTTTTCCGCTCTAATGTCACCAGTTTCCATCAGTACAGCAGTTGTGGAAACATGTAAAGTATTGTTTATTCTGGCAGCGTTTCATATAGTTCGATAAACTTTTGCAATACCGGTAGGCCTACTTGACGGTTCCACAAGCACATCTACTTGGCCTTGGTGAGAAACGCATTTGTCGTCGTCCACCGCTGCTCCGTTGATACTGACAGAAATAATGACAAGCGCACTCACACGGTCAGTATAACTGTCAGTATCCCCACCACTCTACAGTACTGACGCTCGCAGATCAGGAAATCCGGATCTGCTTCAGTACTGGCCTTCATTCCATCATTCCAGTCCACACGCGATCAGTATTACTGTCAATATTTTTCGGTACTGACAGTTTTATTGATCGTGTAGGGTCTGCTTAACGGTGCAGCGTCTAGTTGTAAATCTCATGTTCGTCAAACTTATGAATAATATTGTGAAGTGCGTACAAATTCTTTTACGTGACAGCGCAGTGTACAATTCTTGTTGGTTAGCTTTACATATTATTTTCTTTGGGTTTATTTTGAATGTTAATTAATTAATTGTTTACTATTTGCTTTAGCCAAAGGCCGTAGCCATGTTAAAACACCGGATCCCGTGAGATCTCCGAAGTTAAACAACATTGGGCGTGGTCAGGAGTTGGGTGGGTTGCCACGCGCTGTTGGTGGGGGTAAGGGAATGGAGGAGCGGAAAGGAACTGGCCACCCTACCGCACGTAAACTCCGGCTCAGGAACACCTCTGCGGAGGTTTGGACCTGCTTTCGGGCAGAATAACCCTTACCTTACCTATTTGCTTTACGTCGCACCGACACAGATAGGTCTTATGGCGACGATGGGGCAGGAAAGGGCTAGAAGTGGGAAGGAATCGGCCGTGGCGTTAATTAAGGTTTGCATGGTGTGAAAATGAGAAACCACGGAAAACCATCTTCAGGGCTGCCGACAGTGGGGTTTGAACCCACTGTCTTCCGATTACTGGATACTGGCCGCACTTAAACGACTGCAGCTATCGAGCTCGGTTTAAGTAATTAGAGATGCGGTTAACTTCTGATTTCAAGAATAAAGGAGATCCTTCGACACCCAAAAAATTAAAACTTTCTGTTAAAACTCCCAGAGGTGCAGGCAGTCGTGGGAGAATATAGACAGTATAGGAAGTGCGTGCGTCCTGATCCAACATGTTAAGAAAGGGTAAAGTATACATGTTGCATTTTCTTACGTCTAGTAATACGTTTCAGTTAAGTATTCCTGTTTTGTATTATTGTTACTTGTTATCACAGTATTTTAGTTTACAGTATTTGGGTGTATGCGAGACTACACAAGTGTACAGCATGTAGTAATATGTTTTCACGAGACAAACTAGGAAATAAGACGTATAATAATGCTCTTCAGGACTTGCTCACCTGATGAGTTCAACTGAGCACTGTCACTGCATTGCCCTTAGCAGATTTACAAGGCTATTTATTTATTTATTTATTTATTTATTTATTTATTTATTTATTTATTTATTTATTTTAGTACTGTTCGGTTTTACGATAAACAAATACGGTTAATTTTGAATTTCTGTACGGTTCTTCAATTTTTGGCGGTTAGCAAAGCTGGATGGTGGTCACATCGAGCACATGTTGTGAAGAATATTTCAAAGACATGGTGATAATTGATGGTGATAGTAGAGGACCATAACTCTAAAGATATTTGGTTTGCGACCAGTGGTCATAGGACCATTTTTTTCCTTCGGTTCTTGAGTGCTATATTCCTCTCTAAATACTGTAAAAAATTTCGGGGACACCCTGAATTTTAAAGATAGTAATTTGCAGTCATCTTGAAAGGTCATATTAATGGTTTGCCATCTCAGTTCTAGGCCTAAGAATGCTGTTCTTTATCAAGTATGCTCAAGAGTCAGGTTGAACATTACAGTAGTTTAGAGAAAAATATACCAAAGATAGATCAGTATTGAAGGTTTTAGCGAGCTGTTGTCAATGAAGGTGCTGTCTACAGACAAATAGAAGAATATTGAATGTTGTTTATTGATGATGGATTATGCAGAGATTTATGATATTTTAATAGTGAGAATAAGCTGAATGGAATGCACAATAACTTATTGCTATTTTTCAGCAACATGAGCTATCTTTTATCCTCCATGATTTTTGAAGGAAGTACGCGAATTGACCGAAGAATATCACAATAAAGAGTTCGAGGAGAAGGTGGGGGCATTAAAATTTATCTTTAAATCGTTCTCTTCACTGTAAAAACTTCCGCCAAAAGTTCTCTTTCCTGTGACATGGAATCATATTTCAACCAAGTTTGTAATAACCTTCTCATTAGCTGCACTGTTTATTTTAAAAATGACGGATGTCGATCTTCTTTTGTTCTCACAGCCTTCTTTGAACTTGAAAGCGAGTGTTCTATTCAGGAAGCTTTTAAAATGTTTGGAGTAAATTAGAAGTAACGTGTCTTGCCTGTCACGCGAACTGCAGTGGATGTGTTTAAAAATTCATACGGAACAGTTCCGTGTGTCGGCTTCCGGTGCACGAAAGAAGCATTAAAATGGTTCTGTGAGTTATGGGCACTGGGCTACATTCACCGAGCCATGAAAGTGTAAATCGAAACTAAATATTTCGCAACAACCGCTTAGGGGTAGTTCAGACAGAGACCATTCATGGGTGTTAGCTGAAGGATTTACTCTGGAATTCGCAGCATTACTGAGCGAATGTGTCATGGATCACACTTTTAGAAGCCAGGGTACTGAATCCCACAAATCTCGAAAGCCATGTTTGGGTATTGATCCCCATATGATTACCCTATTTCACTTACATCAGGTAAGTGTTTCAAGTGTCCGGCACGCCGAATGGTTCATGTGCACAAACACTATTTCCATGTCTCGGTACCGAAGGCTGAAGCCCTTTTTTGTGTACAATTTACAAATCATTCTGAAGAAAATATTATTGAAGAGCTGCATAATAGCCGATAAGCTAATGAGCACAATTAATTCGATTTTCTGTATGACTGGTTGCACTTGTAGGCTTCAAAAGATCTTTGTCGTTGTTGCAATTCAGATGGACGGACAGAGTGAGCCAGTTAAGATGTCAATATCAAATAACTCATATTAAATAAAGTGAGTTTCACTCATCGGTCGGCCGGCGGGTGCGCGGTGCCGGCCTTCTGTTAATCCATCACTTCCCCCTTCCACGGTAGAGCACCAATAACGAGTAAAGATTAATCAAAGACTTACTAAGTAAGAATATGAGAGCATTGACAGTACATGCTGCTGAAAAAGATACCATTATCACCATAACAGGAAGCCAAAAACGTCACAAATCTATACAAAATATCCAGAAACTGAAGGTGAAAGCAAATCAATGGAGGTTGAAATAACCGGTCAATTTTCTGCATTAGGTCTACATGAATTAAGCTGCATGAACTGAGCCCAAAATTAGGAAATGAAAACATGCATCTGTAAACAGTACTTACACAGTACACTAACTTGCAAAATTCCCCACAGTTAAGCAAGCAAAGGAAGGATCTCGACGCCATAGTTAAGAGGCACCTGTGATGTATATTTTTATACGTTAACATGGATATACTGTATATTTGGGATGGGAGGCTATTTGGACTTAGCGCCATCAACTTAGCGTGGACAGAAAACCGACAGTGTGGTAACCAGGCAACCAGTGTTCGTCATCTTCTTCCTCACGTTATTACACTGCCTTCTATATACAGTAGGTAAATGGCGCCGTGTTTCTATTGTCTTTGAGTGGCGTTTCGTCTAGGTCACAGCAAAGCCCCTTACACACGGTAACGTCACCGAAGGCAGCAACATTTTTTTCATTATCCGTAGGCTATCTTGCGAATATTTAAGGCCATAAGTTGTATTCTAAATCAGAGACCATTTTGTTGGATGCATATCTTGATAGGTGGAGCTATCTTGTGACATGACAAAGGAATGTTGTGTGCTACATCAGTTGCCATATTGTTGGACGTAGTTACGTCGTATTTCTTTCCATTTATTGTAACTCTCTATCATCCTGTGGGTAAAGTGCGCATCGTAAGAGGCTACTAGAAAACAATCCCCATGCCGCAACAAGTGGGGGGAAATCAAATAACTGTACTCTGTCTCTCGTCTTGTAAGCCCCAAAACATATCCATGACTGTATGCTTTTCTGTGTAGCGGAGACGTTTACACATATTTTTTTCCTCTTAGAATAAAGGAGTTCTGGAAGAGCAATTTCTGCAAGTTTGTACACATTCAGTTCCTATTAGTGTTCCCTGGATCATTACCGGAGGGGATCGGGAATCATTAGCGACAGTTTCTCACACCATTAACTTACACCCCTCGTTCTGGCTGTGTGACATTGCATAATGAACCGTACATTTTTGCGCTGTCCAGCACGTTTACATATCGGATTCAAAGACCATCCATATCCAGAAAAATATCTGGATTCCATTCGTACCAACACTTGTCACGATGCCAGGACAAAAGTGCAAACGAACTCTGACAGAGACAACGTCAGAAATTCCGAGAGGACAAATCCCGAGCTGGACGGAAAGAAAAACCAACCTGGAAGTCTTACGGGAAGTTAAAGAAGAGAGAAGATTTTTAAACGAAATGGAAAACAGGAAATTAAAATTTATTGGAAATGTCATCAATCAATCAATCAATCAATCAATCAATCAATCAATCAATCAATCAATACTGATCTGCATTTAGGGCAGTCGCCCAGGTGGCAGATTCCCTATCTGTTGTTTTCCTAGCCTTTTCCTAAATGATTTCAAAGAAATTGGAAATTTATTAAACGTCTCCCTTGGTAAGTTATTCCAATCCCTAACTCCCCTTCCTATAAATGAATATTTGCCCCAGTTTGTCCTCTTGAATTCCAACTTTTATAAACGCCACTCAAACTTATTCTTCTACTAATGTCATTCCACGCCATCTCTCCGCTGACAGCTCGGAACATACCACTTAGTCGAGCAGCTCGTCTTCTTTCTCTCAATTCCTCCCAACCCAAACTTTGCAACATTTTTGTAACGCTACTCTTTTGTCGGAAATCGCCCAGAACATATCGAGCTGTTTTTCTTAGGATTTTTTCCAATTCTTGAATCAGGTAATCCTGGTGAGGGTCCCATTCACTGGAACCATACTCTAGTTGGGGTCTTGCCAGAGACTTATATGCCCTCTCCTTTGCATCCTTACTACAACCCCTAAACACCCTCATAACCATGTGCAGAGATCTGTACCCTTTATTTACAATCCCATTAATGTGAATACTCCAATGAAGATCTTTCCTTATATTAACACCTAGATACTTACAATGATCCCTAACAGGAACTTTCACCCCATCAACGCAGTAATTAAATCGGACACAATACTTTCATCACTAACATACTTGAAGGGAAAGTGCTGGGAAAGAAAGGGAGAGGAAGACCTAGGATGAAGTATTTGGACATCAAGAAGAACAGCCAATGAAAGAAAAGAGTGGTTGCATCGAGAAGGCATTAGCCTTTAGAATATTGATTGATTGATTTGAAATCCCGTTCTTCGAGATTCCTTGATGTCATGTTAGTCAGCACAGTATTATATTTAAAAATTGCATGAATGTCTCTAAATGGTGGCCAATGACGCCGTTACACAGGCTACTGCAGGTCGGATGATAAGATTATTATCTCGTCTGGTAGTCCAACAGTGTCTCCTAGACCCTTATCGACATGTTCCCACTGCTCCTAACACCGTCGTTCAACGTTACTCGAAACGCTAAATTATTGACTAGGCTGCCTCACTGATGCCGACGATGCGGCTTGAGTGCTTACTCACATTCAATCTGTACGATCACGCAGATATGACTGCTTTCCCCATGTCTGCGTGACTCATGCTGGAGGACCAATAACACCTGCGGTGACGCTTTCGAGCATCAGTCTTGACCAAAATGGAATTAGTGACTATGGTGATACTGTCTATCAATATTTGTTGTTCTTGCATTATTCCTTATTGGTGTGCGATGTTTTTGCAACGGGGTTAACCTTTTAGAGCATTTTTATATAGCTTATTCCCGTATAAATGGTAAAGTTCAATATTAATCGTAACCTTGCGTTGATAAGGCAACGCCTTAATCCTTTATGGAATAAAATGCATTGAATTATTTTTCATAGATATGTTTTCCCTCTTCTTGAGATAAATTAGACACTACTTCTTCTAATTTATACAGTGTGTCCCTTAGAACTTCCGTTCCCGCACAAAAAGCAATATTTTTCATTTTCACGAAGCGAAATACGATAACCATAATAGGACGTAATAGTTGTTAGTTCAGTAATTTACGAGCATTATAATATTATTCTTATTTGCCGGAAGCTAGCAGTATGATACTCAGTTGTATACATTTAGGCAAGTGCGTTTTTCTCACTATTCACGCATAGTAGGGGATGGTAAGGAGTGATAGGCAAGGGAGAACAGGGCATAACCGCAAGAGAACGGGTGGGACGGGCCCACCCTAAATATGTAAAAGAAGGGAGAAATGTGAGAAGTGGGATAAGGGAGGAGAGCCGCAATGGAATGGGAAGAGAAACGCACTGTCATCTGGTAAAGTTGTTGGGGTCTTCCTTAGGGCCTCACGGATAGGGCCGGTCGTGTCATCATCGGGAGGGCGGCTTCTTCTCACCAGGGTTGATGACACGGCCGGGCAGTAGGGGTAGATTGTCCTTAATATTAGTTCTTGTTTTTATTTTATTATCCCTTATTGTTCATTTAATTTGTTTTTTAATATCAAGTGTAGACGAGGGGCGTGACTTGTAGGGACTGAGGATGACTGCTGTGGTGACCCTCCCTTGGGAGTGTCACGTTTCCGGGGTGTCCAATGAACTCCATGGCATGCCCAGAAATTTTGTATTTCTGTTTTTCTTATTTTGTTGTCAGCTGTCCGTGTGAACATGTATTGGGGCTAATTCGCCTGTTACGTTCAATAAATACATAGTAATAGTTGTTAGTCATTTATAAACAAACAATCTTTAATATCTGTTGATGTTGATAACATTTCGATTATACTTGAAAATACGTAAAATCTTCTTCTTCTAAACTAAGGGATCACTTAGGATCACGCGGAGCTTTCCTCCTCGCCCAATAGTTCTTCATTTTCATCGATTGTTGTAATTTCTGTTCCTCCGACCAAGTATGTCGTTGGTTTCTTCTCATCTTCCTCAAATCCCCTATAATTTTCCTGATTACATTTATATCCTGCATATTTGGTGATCCTATTTCAGTGAGGTCTTTCTCTACTTGCTTATACCATTCTGATATCGTACGTGTGCTTCGCAAAAACTTGTGTATTTGATAAGTTTGTTGTTCTTCATTCTTTCCAAATGGTTTATAAATTGAATTCGCTGCAGTCTAATTGTATCAGAGAGTTAAAATATTGTTAAATATATTTCCGAGTTGGGTTTAGGTAATGCATTCCATTTTTAATTCTTGTTCCTAAGACTTTTATCATGATTTTCCTTCCTTTAATCTCTAATTGTACTTTTAAATTTTATTATGAAAATTGAGCGTTTCTGAAGCATAAAGAGCTTGAGGTTCGATCACTGTTAAGTAAGGACGAATCTTACTGTTCCAGGACAAGCATTTTTAAAATTAAAAATAACGTTCCTAGAAGGAAACCACAATTTAATTTCATCAATTGTAAAGCGTTTAAGCTCTTTAGGTTTTTTAAACCGTGAAATTACCAGCGTTTCGCCCCAGTGTAGCAGTGGGCTCATCAGTTGGATTGCTAGACTTTTCCAAGGCGCTGGCGGGTAGTGCGCCGTTGAGACAGCACTGCAAGGCTTTTATATAGCACAATGCAGTGATAATTTCATGATTGATAAATCCTAAACATTTGAAATATTTTAAGCATTTTTTGTTATAAACATACGTAATGCATTGGGGAATAAAATATTGGGGACATCAAGGGATCAAACTGAGTTTTTTACTTTCGGGAGACTCGAAAATTTCTCCCTCAAGGATAATGCAACGATAATGTTCTACTACGTTCCCTGTACATGTAAGTAACTATTAGGTCTTTTATCTTGTCTTATAAGGACAGGAAGTGGATGTTATACATTCGAAATTTGTTTATTTTATTCGAATTAGGAATTCGATCGGTTTTTTTAAATGTAAAAACAAATTTTCGTTCTGGATAATTAATGTGAGTGAAGAAGTTGAAGAATCATTTATTATATTGCAAGTTAAAAATGATCTTATACACCTTAAGTTTCTGGATATCCCCCTCGTAGTTTATGTATAAGGAGAGCATAGAAGGTTATTTTGCTTTCCCAGGAGCAAGTTCTATAGGAGAGGAATGTTTTAATTGTACAGTGCAAAGGTCATGCTATTTGTGTAATGTAAAGGTCAGCTGAAATATCAACTTTATAAATACTCTCTTCTTTGATGTTCGCCGTTCTTACGCCACAGATCTAGCGTGGGTGGTTCTCCGGGATGCGGCAAGGTGAGTGAAGACCTCCCGTGTCTGATATGACATATACACATTGATCAAAACTCTTCTGGGTTTTACTTTCCTAAAATATTTATTTCTTATCTTCAGTGTTCAATATGTAACAACAGGGAAAGGAAAACAGAGAATGATCATAAAGAAAAAGAAAGATAAAACAATGTAATTCTTCTCCCTCATTAACACCTACATATAGAAGAGATACTTAAAATTGTGTTTTAATTTCTCTAAAAAAATTTAAATTTAAATGAAAATATCAACTTATCTCCCACAGGAGTGAAATCGTTAGTTACAATTTAATCAGTTGTGTTTTTACTGTTAAATGTGGCATGGCGCAATGCCAGTTCATCACTTATCTTAAATATTCGTTATGGTTTACCCTGTTCTTTTTGTACTATTGCTATTACGTATATATACATTCCACCCTCGTTTTTCATGTAGTTTGTGTTCTTTCTTCAAATAATGCTGATACTTGTCACACAAACTACTTTTGCTCAATTTACGCATCTTCTCTTTCAAACCAGTCACTGATTTTGTTCAATGTACAAATTTCAAATCAGCTTCAGGTAGATCTTTGTTCAGTACATCTGCACCCCTTTCTCTAACATCTGTACGTCAAATGAGTGTAAAGGTCTTTAATGTAGAGATCCTTTACAATCTTCCTGCTCAAATATATGATTGTGTATTTTTGTGCGATATACTAATAAGTGGTAAATGTTAAGATGAACTGTGTACTTATTGTGTCTGACAGAATGTGTCAACAGTCCAAGCTGCTAACTGTAAGCTTGTCAGTGTTAATCTTATTTGACAATCAGTAATAATCAAAATGTGCTCCTTCTCCCGATGCCATCGAGAATACGTAATTTGTCTTGCAGAGGTGTGGCTATCCAACTGATGAGCCTACTGAAAAGCTGGGGTGAAATGTTGGTAATTTTATGACTGAAAAATATGGAGCTCGAATACTTGTATGCATAATTGATACCGTGGCCATGTACTGTTAGAAATGAGGCCTGCGATATATTTACGATGTCCATACATTTCAGTAATGAGTAGTGTATTAGTTTGGAGAACAAACGAGAGATCTCTGTTTGAACATCAGTCAAGTCAGCTTCACAAAAGGCATGTGGAGAGGAATTTCGATACCGTATTCATGATGATGTCAGGAGATGGAGGACCTGTGTAAACTAAGTCTTTTGACTCGTGAGATGTTAATTTCCTATATACGCCAGTATGATACAGTAAAAGTAGTTGATACTAATTGTAAAAGTTTGAATTCTAACTTGAGAATGTGATCGAACAAAAGTAAACATTTTGTACTGTGGCACAGTGACCTTGTGTGAAATATGTAATTTCAGAGTTCATCCAATTTTGAGTTATTCATCTAAGATGCGACCACTGTTCTTTACATAGGAAGTTTGTAATTGTGGTCGATTTTCAAAGTTCATACTTACGTTTAAAATCGTTAAACTGGATCAAGTAGTCTACCAGAATTACTAGTACGTAGAGTTTATTTCTAATTTGTATAACATATGGACGTCATGTATTTCTATCGTGAGTTACACAAATCTTTAAACGGCTTTTATGGGTGCTGTTTTTAATATCCGTATGCAGGTGAACAATTTTCAAGTCATAACTTCTCTACATCTTTTCAGTTTCTTCTAAACTTCACTGAATTTTGCCTTAATATGACGAGGATATTTAATTGAATCTGCACATGTTATAAGGGCCTCATTCAAGAAGAATGGAAAATGGAATATATTGAGATCTTGGCCGTCTATCTGAATGGTTCCACCCGTCTGCGGACCGCACACCATGTACTCTGTTTTCTTGGTATTCAGTCGAAGTCACTTTTCCATTATTCACTCCACTTCTGAACCTGCTGTTGAATCTGTTGACTCTCCGCAGCAGCCAGTAGGGCACTGTCAGGATACAGAAGGTACTCTGGGGTGAATACTGGATATCGGAGCTAACTGTGTCCATACACAAATATACGTAGTAGGGTCATTAAGTTCGTGGAAAGGCCGTCTAGTGTCGCTTAGAGAGTTTGCACCACACGATGTTGCCGTGAGAGTTCTTCACTAGTCCTAGCAAGAGGCAGTTGCGTGCAGAACTACGGTCTCTGTTGTGAAGGGTAGTTGAATGTTAGCTGCGGAACTTGAGAATGTCGTAGTTTGAGCAACGAGCAAATTTCAAGTTCTGCCAACTATCAGGCAAATCCGCTAGTGAATCGTTTGAGATGATCAAGTCAAAATCGCCCGGATCACCTAGACGGGAAAAAGAAGCGAAAAGGCAGGTCAAAAGATTATGTAATCCTTGTTGGCGCCAATCCGCGAACATAATGACTATAGTATGTACATAGGTGTACACTGTGTTGCCTACACTGTAGGCGCCAGCCCAAGAAGTTATTATCTGTAGTACACGAGTGTAGGATGTGTTGCCTGCACTGTAGGTGCCAGTCCAAGAAATTATTGAATGTAGTACACGAGTGTCGGATGTGTCGCCTACACTCTAGACGCCAGTCCACGAAATGTACGCCGCGTTGCCTGCACTGTAGGCGCCAGTCCACAAATATATTTATTGACACTAGTAGTAGATTAAATCTATTGGACTAATGGTTCAAGTGTAGGGTATACATGTTTAGTTTTCTCGAAACTGAGTCTGACCGACTGAGACACTTTTAGCACATGCTGGTTCAACTGGTTTCTGTTATCAAATATTAGGATGGACTTTGAAATTACTCTCATGGTAAACTTCAGTCATAGTAAGCTTGCGTTCCGACGTGCAAAGTTCCCAAAGTTCTCTTAAAACTAAAGTGTCCTGAATTCTAGAACTGGTGTCTAGCTTGTTAGGTTGTCTTAGGTTCCAAGGAAGGCCGTATATTGTTGTTACTGCATGTACAGTATGCGCACACATTTTCATCCTAAATTCAGGTTTTTGGAAGCTTTTACATGTGCAACTCCTTCGCCACTTAACAGTCTTTATCAGATGAGCTTGTCTCCCTTGTTGTTTCTGTCGCAAGGATAAGTGAGATTCAGAATTTATCTTGTCCACGCAATATGTTCTGGAGGGTAATAAACTAAATTTGTAATTAAGAATCATAATTTGTTAATATACTTTATTTGAATTAAAGTTTAAACTCATATATATTAGTATGGTACGAAATGCATTAACGTCGTATAATTTTGCCCATCGATAGCATTTCGCAGTAAGATACATTCATTTAATATTAGACTTCATATTTGTAGGCAGTGATAGGCTAGATAACAAACTTAGCGAAGGGAATATCAAGCATAATCTAGCCTGCACAACGGTGAAGGCATGAAATTTGCATATACGTCAGGAGTGCGACCTATTAAAACTCCTAAAATGTATGTTACTCTCGCTACGTTGTGGAAGAGCGAGCTAGTCCTACCCACCAACTTTGTTTGCATTCTGACCTATTACTGACTAAAAATCCATGTCTATTTATTATATCGGTGCCTTTGAGCAACTCAGATCTAGAAAGTGCTTTTCTACCTATCAATAATTTGGTATAAAATATAGCTTCCGAATATTACAATATTTTGGTGAAGATATCCCTTTTTTTATAAAGAACAATATTTGCTATGTTGGTCAACAGGGATGAGAATTATGTTCCGTAGGATGTAAGAAAATTACAAATTTTATTGGTGCAGGTACATGATAGAAGTATTTCGCGAAGTACACTGTATTTCAAATCTAGTTTATGATAATTCCGTAATTTCATTGGTAAATAATTATCTAGTCAGTACTTGTCAATCCTTGCTGGACTTTCAACATTAATCCTATAATATCTTTGACAAAAGTGTTAAGTTATGAGAGATCTTGATCTTGGCTTTTTCTCTTACTACCGATTGAGATACATGTGTCACAAATACGTAAAGAGCTTCTGGAGGAAATGTTTAAAACTAGATTCCTACAAAATTCTCATCAATTCCTTGAGGATAGCCGACATATACTGTGAAAAATGTGAGTTTTTCCTGTAAAGACATTCAGAAAAATTTACACTTAAACCTACATAGAACATTGAGAATGTTTAATACAGACAAATGAACTTAAATACTTTGTTGATTATATTGATGACTTAGACATTTTATTGGCTTATTTTGATATTCAATAATTACTGTAATTATATTTTCTAACAATCTACTATATGCACATGTTCCCGATTAAGATGATACGAATGAATCTCGCGTTGGAAAACAATCGGGGTGCAATCCTACTCCTTACCCACTGTTACAGTAATAAATTACATCAAAATGAAAGGGTAGAAAACAAGTGTAAAAGTATGATCAATCGTTTAGTGTTAAACAGTTTTTAATATTTTCGGTAGGTTTGTTTGGTTTGTTAGTTTGTCTCCATAGCAGAAGATGAAATTCTAGAAGTGACACGTTTTTGGCATTCAGGAACAGAATGGTCACGTGAATAGCCTGTTTGAAGTACTCTTGTAGTAGATTTACCATTTTGTTCAGGTGACAGTCATTAAGGCGCTCCTGCGTGGAATTATCAACTATCACTGAAATACCAAGCAAAGCTAAGGAAGTATCCCATGACCATTCTGAATAGTCTAGTCGTAACTGTGTGGATATCGCACTACTGGGAAACTTTTCCCTAGTACGATATACGTATATTAAAGTTACAAGCCTGTTTGATTAAGGGGGAATTAACCGGGAAGTATCGGGAAAAATATTTTTCTGTTTTAAATGCAATTTTATTTCGAAGGGTGTAATGCAATCCTGTGTGAATTTTCCGGCGAAAATATTAATTTTTTCTTGTCATTTTTTGCATTTCAGCCTGCGTATTGAACACACTAGTGCATAGACTGTGTTAGTGTACTTATTGTGAAGGCCATTTGTTTTATACATTTTGTCACTAATTAGATTTTCTCCAATACAACATACCTTTTCTCTGGAATTATTTGCTCTATTAACTTGAAATTTTCCTGATCGTACTTTGTATCCTTTCAAAGAATCTAAATCATTTAAAATGTTAGGGTGATGTGTACTTTTTCTATACACTTGATTTAATATCAGAATTTGATGAAATTTAAAACTGTAAACCAAAACTTGATTAATAAAGACAAATTAAGTTAATTTGAAAGGTAATTAATTTTTATTGTTAAATCAGCTTATAAAGGAATAAACACAGAGGCCCAGAACATTTGCTTTGGTGGTTGGATTAAAATGGCACATTGTTTTTAGTGTGATAAAATATTTATAACAAATTTTCAACAATTATTTGCAACATATGAAAGACAGTTTATTGTTTAAGTAATGTAAAAATGTTTGCTTAGATTGACTGGTAACTTTATTTTTTATGACTTTCTTAGTAATGATTGGCATTCCAGATAGATATCTGGTTAATATCCACTTAATGTGCGATCTCAATTCTTTTCAGCTTCCCTTTCACATGCCATGCATACTCTTCCTTATCTTCGTGTCATTAGAACGAATGTTTTCTTTATCCTAGTCTGTTAATTCAGACAGCATCGCGTAATTCACCGTGCGTACAGAAAACGTTTTCCCGCCTCATTCTGTGATAAAGACAGTGAAAGGCCTTTGGGAGGGCCAATGCCAGTAAAGTGAATTAAAATTGTGGAGAATAACTCGGCCCTTGAAAACAAGCAAACCACACGGTAGCTTGTATTTCAATTCCAAATATTATTTTTGAACCTGAAACACATTGCAGATTGCAGCTCAGGAATTGTCCGAGATATATCCACATTAAGATTACGTGAATTTTTTCACCATACTCTGAGTTGTGATCTAGATTTTGGTCTGTGGATTTTAATAGCCTCATGAGTGTAGGAATACGCGTAAATGAAATGCTACTCCTCTTCGCGCAGTGATGGAGGATTGTAATGTGGTGGGGATCTGGGAAATTGATGGAGTCGAGATGTTTGGATGTCAACTCTCTTGTTGTAAAGAGTATCAGACGATATAATTGAAGGGAATTATATTGTACTTCGCAGCTTTATCAGCTAACATCCTACGTCGGAAAAGCCAAAGGATGAGAAATTTATGATATTCTGTTAATAGTTATTCTATCAGAACTTTATGTGTGCGAGTGAAGAAAAAAGGAATCTGTCCAATTTTTGAAATATTTATCCATATGAATTTTATGTTAGCATTAAGAGAAAAAGATCAGTTGTGAATTTATTTGTACGCTGTTTACATTTGGTGTTAATTGATCGTTTAATGGAAATAATGTATAGATATGCTGATATATATTATTGAAATATATTATACTACCACTGTTATAAAACTTGTTCTGCATTCTTATTCATGAACCCATATCACACTCCTATTATGTTTAATTTCTAGAAATAATCGCTCTGAAAAATAAACACACCTTATATTAAGATTTCGTTTCCTACATTTTAAATTGATAACCATTGGACTGCTGGTATACCCTATAATGTTTTAAATTTGCGGAAAGGGACTCTTTCCAAAATGTATTAAATACAGCGAAGAAAATCCATACAATAATATTTTTTATAGCTCTCTAGGATTGCCAGGTTGTACGCTTCCCCCGTGTTCTTACGTTTTTTTTCTTTTCTCGTACAGCACTTCCTTTTTCAAATATTTGGCGCTTGGATATTTACAAGAACAAAGAGTTCATTTACGAATGTGAACACTCCTGTAGCTTATGAAGAATTGTAAGTTCATCAGAGTTATGCCATACGATGTACCTTTAACACCATGTACTACTGTATCTCTAATAACACTCACACTTTTAATTGAGTATCCAAATGAAATAAAGGTTCTACCTGACGGTAGAATTATTGAACATTCACTCGATGTGATGGAAAGTTGGCGGTTTTTTTTTCCTAAAGTCACCGTATAACACGAAGTCACGATTTTAATTTTTTTTTTTAGCGAAAGATAAGTTTACCTTCGCCAAAGAAAATGTAAAAGTTCGTAGACGAAGTCCATTTCTTACGAAGAAATGTTAAGTTCATCACACGGTCAAGTAGAAATGCAAGTCTTATTTCAACAAGAAATATTATAACTTTTCGCTGCTCTAGTTTCTAAGTCCGTAGCACTTCGTAAACTTTGTCCCAAGAAATACGGTTGGACTGGCAAAACATCCAGCAGCTAACCGACTAGATAGAGCTCTGGATCATGACTGCACAATTTGATCAAATTCTGGTCTCCTTATATACTGAAAAGTTGCAGCTGGTGGGATACGTCACATTTGTTGCATCAGTTTCATCTAGTCCCTCGAATAACTTTTACAGTAATAGTCGGATTTTGATTAAACTTGAAGATTTTGTAGATATAGTAGTGAAGTATACGATGCTGTCATTCAATTTATTGTAATTCAGTTATTTTAGGAGTTATAAAATACGGCAGAATATCAGTTGATACAGATCGTGAAAAATCGTATATATATTCCACTATGGCAATCCACATCACATACGAGTGTTAAGCTATTAGCCCCAGTTATGAATTGCTAGTACATCTAAAACCCTAAACGTATGTTGAACATTAAAGCTTGAAATTTTCTTCACCAAACGAAAACGAAAAATAATTCATGCAGTAGAGGGTTGGCAATTACTGTGATTACGCATGACGAGGAAGAAGAAAAGAATACATGTTTTAAAAGAATAGAAATGGAGGACATGTTGGATACATCCGAGCTTAATTAATAGGAGAAGCGAAGGGGAATTTAATACATTCTTTCCTCATTTGATGGATATGAAAGTAATTTTTACAATACTTTCTAACGAACATTGGTACCTTTGAAAAGATACTGTCAAAAGTTACTCCTGAACTTCGGAGAGAAACCATAACTTCATAACTGGGTGTTTGATCAAGGTAACAGAATATTTCACATTTGTACTAATTTTAAATGAGTGATTATTTTATTTGTCGCCTTTGTGGTGTAGTGGTTAGCGTGATTAGCTGCCACCCCCGGAGGTCCGGGTTCGATTCCCGGCTCTGCCACGAAATTTGAAAAGTGGTACGAGGGCTGGAACGGGGTCCACTCAGCCTCGGGAGGTCAACTGAGTAGAGGTAGGTTCGATTCCCGTGGTTTTCCACGGGATGGTACCTCACTTAAGGCCACGGCCGCTTCCTTCCCTCTTCCTTGCCTGTCCCATCCAATCTCCCCATCCCTCTACAAGGCCCCTGTTCAGCATAGCAGGTGAGGCCGCCTGGACGAGGTACTGGTCATTCTCCCCAGTTGTATCCCCGAGGGAAAAGCCAACCCTGGAGGGTAAACAGATTAAGAAGAAGATTATTTTATTTATATACACAGTTTAGAAAAGAGGAAAACAAATCAAATTTCACGGCACTAAAAAACACGCCAATACGCACAAATAAATATCAGGTTGGGCCACTCGACGACTATCATAAGGAACGTGGAACGGGTCTGGGCAAACCTAACAGGGCCATAGAGATACGAAGGTTGCGGGTTTCCAGAAAAATCAACGGTGATTTTTGATTCAAGATATTATTTTCAAAATTCATCTATCCAAACAATCCAGTTACATAATTTACGAATAGATTAGATGTTGTTTTACAAGAGCTTTGCTATTAGGCCAAGAGGTTAACTAAAGACCTCTTAGCATAATCCAAGTTCTACAATACAGTTTTGAAGGTGAGAGGAAACACAAGATACAGATACAACATTAAATGAAAGTAAACGTGCTTTCTGAAGCATCTGAGAAATAGAGTGGCGAGTAGGGCAAACTCCTATGTGATAACACCAGTGAACGTTAAATGTAAATTAAAGCGGAACTGAAATCAACCGTGCTTACCACAAGGTAGCCCATCCTGGGAGCGAGGATACGCCGACGTGCGCCAAAACGCTGGACTAACGAGAGAACCGAAGGACCACGAAATCGTGCCTTGCTCACTTAAAAAGGGAAGTCTGGCCTTGGTGTGACTACCGAGTGACCAATCAGAGCACAGGAGCTAGCCTATCGCCACCCAGATCCGCCAATCATAACCCTTTATCCACTCTCGACGTTTTGACTATGTTCCAGAACATATACAGACACTAGTCGCAAACTTTCCATCTTCCAGAATTAGTAAGGACATATTTCTAGAATCGATAGAGGCCAACATACCCTGTTCCAAAAGTCCTACCCAATATCACAGAACAATCTAGTGGTTACTTAAGTAGATAAAGGGAATACAAATAAAATACACTAAAATGATATCTTACACCATACAGGTTAGGTAGCTAAATGGAATACGAATAAAATATTTTAAAACAACATTCCACATCACACAGTAAATATTCCTTATAAATGGACTCCGCATAGGTCTCATCCTTCCTCCCCCCGAAAATCGAGCTACGCTCGTCAATTAAGATAATATTACTGTGTGTGTGTGGGGGGGGGGGGGCGTTGATCACTCCAGGAAACTTGCACACCATAGCACAGATTTGTAAAACATAACGCACAGACAGTTCTTGGAAAGTTCAACAGTCACCTTACTAACAACCATGATTTTCTTCAAGTTGAACTTCCAGCAATGAAAAACAAACTGTCACTACACCAAAGGTCCTTTCAGTAACTCGGAGTATTTTAAGATTTACATATAAACACAACATAAATGTCAAAATGTGATACAGTGCGAAAATGCTTTTGCCAATATACCAAAATGCCTTGACCGTTTTAACTCTGTCCACAGAAAGGATGTACACTCTTTTCTTCTGTTAAATGTCAGTAATTCAGTGCCCATTAACTTTCCTGTAAGAACGCGTCCAATGCCTTCTTCTCAGCAAAGTTACGGAATAAGGTGATCTTGCATCAATTTTCACACCAATCATAGGATCGAAGTTGCACAACTAGGCCACAGGTTATTGCTCATGATGTGGCTGCCGACACGGTCGTTTGCCAACAGCCTCCACTCGAGTTCAGTCCAAACCAGGTTCTAGGTAAGTTGCAGTGCAGCCCAGTCGTATCTTGAACCAAATGAGCAGATGGGTGAGGCACAGTCTAGCCAGACTGCCTCCATTGGGACATTTTGCCACAGGATTGTGGTGCCGGATGGTAGCGCCCAAGTTATATAGTGTCCCTCTCAACTTGGCACGTTAGGTTGCCGTCAGATGAAGTTGATCACTGCAGCCACTGTAACATAAACCAACACGCAGCAGACAGGGGAATACTCGAGGCAAAACTACCCTGCCGGACTAGACGATCTTGGAGAAAAACTGTTTTCAAGGAGGGTGAGAGTTCTGTCTTTAATTTACTGACTATCATAGAGTCACCCAACTGGTGGCTCAACGAATTTCATGGAGAGACCCCTTCCCATACCAGGGACATTAGGGCACCTAGCCCTGGTATATGCACTATCCATATATTTTAGAGAAGATTACGGTTGGGGTGAAAGAAAACTACAGGAGTTTACCCTGAGCCCGAAATATTAGGGGAATAAATTCCAGTCAGTGATCCTAAACTAAAACCTACCTAAACTTATCATACTAAACCCATTACACTAAGAGAGATAAATGCTTGATGATTCCTAATGTATTTACACACGCAATTTTATGAGCAATTTACACAAATCACTTATGATTAGTATATAGATATAACTAATACTTGCTGGCCAGCATCTAAAATCTTACAATTACCTTACACCCAAAACTTACAAATACTTTACAATTAAATCTTCATGGTCACGAACAATGGATCAAGGTAAGAGAATATTTCACATTTGTACTAATTTTAAATGAGTGATTATTTTATTTATATTATCTACATTTGATGTTTATCTAAACAAACACAAAATTGCAAGTTAATTGTACAGCTGTTTAACATTGAAAAAAAAGTGTTTCTTTTTTCAACCAGCACACAAAATAAAATCAAGTCTGCCATGTGTTCTTTAAAAGTCTAGGAAAGTTACTGAACTTCAAAGTGGCACCACGCAGTCGACTGGAAGCTGCGCTGGAGGCTAAGAAGCGCGAGTACTGCGCCCACTATGCTCGATGTACTCACACTGCCGGTCCAGTGCGATCAAGCTCCAGTCAAATATTCTTTGAAATGATCGTTTTGATTAACACTCTCTATTAATAACAACAATAATAATAATATCGTACATTTAAAAAGACCCAGACTTCTTCAAACACAGATTACCCGACACAGCAAAAGATGAGAAAGAAGTCAATGTTCCTGAGAGATATCGACCTATCACGTGCCGCTCCACATTGTACAAGATTATAACATCAAACATAACCAAACGAATCTACAGCGCTGTGAGCAGAATAACATCACCGCAATACAGCAGAAAGGATGCCAACGCGGTTCGAAAGGATGTAGGGAACAACTCATCATTGATGCAGTTGAATGCCGACAGGCCAACACTATGCATCGCAACCTGTGCATAGCATACATGGATTACAAGAAGCACTGGAGATTTATAGTGTTGATCCACAATTCATTGACTTCCTGCCTCATGCCATGCTAATTTGGAGCACAAGAATGCATCTCAAAACATCTACAGGACACATTGAAACAAATACCATAAACATACAGCGTGGAATATTCCAAGGAGAATCCTTAAGTCCATTGTGGTTCGTCCTGGCAATGAATCCATTGTCAAGGATATTGAACGCCACTCGATATGGCTATTCCATCAAGTCCAAATCATGAATCCAGTACTGACTGTGTCATCTTTTGTACATGGATGACATAAAACTGTTTGCAGCCAACCAGCAACAGCTTGAACAATTACTAATAAACGCTGAGAACTTCTCAAAGGAAATTTGTATGGACTACGGGATTGAAAAATGACAAATGCTTAGTATCGGTATGGTCAAAGGTAAATTTTGTGGAGAAGATTCGTTTGAACAGAGATATGGGCGATCAATCAAAACGATGATTTCAAACGAGCCTTACAAGAACTTGGGTATCAAGTAAACATCGCGCACAGAACACACAGTGGTTTAGTATGAATTGGTTGAGGAATTTGTTAGACGGACCAGGTTAATCCTAGAATCAGTCCTGAACAGGAAAAATATGACTAAAGCAACCAACACTTAAGCGATACCAGTTCTCAGCTACTCCTTCGGAGTTATCAAGTGGAGCAAGACTGACAAAGAAACTGCGCTGCCTGATGACCAAGGAACGAAAACTCCACCCAAAGTCAGCAGCTGAGCGAATGACTCTGCCACGCCGCCTGTGTGGTCGTGGTATTGTGGACATTGGGCTAATACGGCAAGTAGTGACACTGAGGGAGTATTTTCATACATCAGCTGAAAACTCAGACCTCCACCGAATGATATGTGAAGTCGTTGATATAACTCCGTTACTTCCTAACCACCGAGACTTTGAGCGAGAAGTAAGAAATGATTTGAAAAAGCTGGACGTATGCCTAGCAAAACCATTACATGGAAAGCATCCCTACTCAGTTAGACAAGAAAATATCGATTTAGAAGCAACGAACTTTTGGCTGCCTGCAGGGCGAATATTCCCCGAAATAGAAGGTTTCATGTTGGCTATACAAGACGAAGCTATTCCAACCAGACGCTACCTGGAAAATGTGGTGGGAGACCCAACAGTCATGAGGGACCCGACTCGTGCCGGTATGGCTGCCAAACGCAAGAAACGATCCATCATGCTACTTCACAGGAAGGGAGTATAACGAACGCCACGACTCGGTTGCCAAGATTTTGCACCAAGAACTTACCATTAAATGCAGACTGGTTGATGAAAGACTGGGACCGAACAATGATCACAAATAAGACGACTATCCACAACAGACCCGATATAGTGGTGTTAGAGAAGGGAATAAAACATGCCGTTCTAATCGACATAGCTGTCCCGAACACCGGACACTTCCATGAAAAGTATACTGAGAAAATCAACAAGTATACACCACTGTCAGAACATATTGAAAGATTATGGCACTTTCGAGTACAGCTGGTGGAAGGACTGAAGAAGTTAGCTGTCAACACCAACATCTACAAAACCAGGCAGAAGACGGCGGCCATTGCCACAACTGGAATTGTTTGGAAATTTATGGGTAAAAATGTAGTGTAAATAAAGGTTTATTGTGCTTTGATTTTCTAAAGTCTGTACAATTGCTTGGATATCATTACCACGAAAGTATGCAAAGTAAATAATAATAATAATAATAATAATAAGAAGAAGAAGAAGAAGAAGAAGAAGAAGAAGAAGAAGAATGTCCGCCCTTGTAGTGTAGTGGCTAGTGTGATTAGCTGCCATCCCTGGAGGCTCGGGCTCCATTCCGGGCTCTGTCACGAAATTTGAAAATTTGTACGATATCTGGAAGCGGGCCCACTCAGCCTCGGGTGGTCAACTGAGTATAGGTGGGTTCGATTCCTATCTGAGCCATCCTCGAAGTCGCTTTCCGTCGTTTACCACTTCTCCTCCAGACAAATGCCTGGATAGTACCTAACTTAAGTCCAGGGCCGCTTCTTTGCCTCTGCCTTGTTTATCCCTTCCAATCTTCCCATCTTCGCACAAGGCCCCTATTCAGTATAGCAGGTGAGGCTATCAATTAAGTAATACTGGTTGTCGCCGTTAAGAATTTACGTAACTAGTTCCCTTCCTTGGCCCTTCACTATTGTTATTTCGTTTTGGTGTTTTCCAAATGCGTACGTTCCTCATCGCCAGATGTTTTATTCCAGACTTGTGTCAATGTCATACCTTCATATGAGCGTACGCCTGTTATGTTATGTGACCCTCTCAGACTGATTCTTATAGTTCCGTCAGCTTCCGCTTCGAACGCTAGCACTGTACCGCGTCCGAGGAGCGATCTGGTGACGAATGAACGTACCATTTCCACTTCTATTGGGTAACGTCTAAATTCAAAGCTCATTATTATTTGGAAGCCTTTCTCGAGTACAGTCGAGATTTTTCTGACGACGCAGAGAAAGAATTTCACCTTATTTTATTGGCACAGCATAAGCCCAAAACCCTATATCATGTCTATAAGTACGGGCCGTGAAAGCAATAATAGCAACAAGTCGATTATATTATCTGCTGCTCAGTCCAATCTGTTAAAACGTTCTCTAGACTAGAATGGGGTTCAAACCATGAACTGCTTCTAGTAAAGATCACAAGCAAATTGCATAAGGTCGGAAACAAAGCACCACCACAAAACTTTGATGTTAGCAAGGCTCCTCTGTCGTGCACCGTCGAGCTTAAGAACAGATATTTGAACTGTTTGGGCGTGAGGAGCAATGCAAGTGGCTTTCAGAAGGAATCATTCGAATTGTGGATTAGACAAGGCATACCAAAGCTGCTGGCAAAACAGCTGAGGCCAGTCCGGCAGTAGGGAAATGTTTTCTTATTTAGTGTATGGCTTATACAGACAATATCAGTAATATACTCGTATATATTGTGCCCTAAAAGGAATGCATGGAATCTCCGGTCAATACGGGTCAGTATTGAACAATGAGTGCATAGGATGGCTGGTTACACAAAGAGAAGGTTATAGTTTAAATGAAAAAGGAAATAAAACTGACATCCAAGAATATAAATATATCTTATGAAAGACAAAAATGTTGAAAATGACATTCCATCACAAATCCAACGTTGTGCCAAGCATAACAGACATCATAAATGTTATTGATTAATAATTTACCTGCTCTTGTCTTTCAAACGAATAACAGAACATAAGTTTTTCACTCAACTGTGGCTTCACTTCCTCTTTTTATAATATTTCAGTTATTAAGTTCTTCACTTTATTAACATTCAAGTCACTTGAATGTCCTTTATTGTTTGATTTAAATACCTTTAAACCATATATTTTATTACTCCATGGCCATCTTATGAAAACAGGCCAAATATGCTTAAATTACTGATATCACACTCCTCCATGTAATTCATAAATATATTTATATGTTAATTTCCAGTCCAAAATAAGCTTACGTTAATTTGCATGTACTGTCACCAAAGTGAGAATTTTGCATATATAAAAAAGTATTCTGAATCTAAATTTCACACTCAAAATAGAACTCGAAAAATATATGTTAATTTAACTCCAAAATACTCATACAAGAAACATCATCGCTGTCATCATGTAATCCAATGTTATGCTGGAATTTGTGGCAATTTAATACGATATGATTTCACTTCAGAAAAACAATAACTAGGATAAAACAAACTCACATACGATCATGTATGCCCCCACCATGTGTTCATGGCGTTCTCCGAGATTCGTAACTCATTGCTGTGCCTTTTTGAAGTCCTTTACGACATGTCTTACTCTTCAGCTCCCCTCCATGATTAGTAGTATAATTGGATGGTTCGGCCGCCTCCTCCTCCTCCGGCTCTCGGAAGAGGCCTCCTCCTCAGCCAGTGGCCTCCTCCTCCTCCTCAGCCAGTGGCCTCCCAGTGGCCACCTCCTCCTCCTCCTCAGCCAGTGGCCTCCCAGTGGCCTCCTCCACCTCAGCCAGAGGCCTCTTCCAGTGCTGCCAACTTAACCTAACTAGCGCGAGATAAACAAAGCCACGTGCTTTTTGACAGACAACAACGCACCGCTAACCTCAGTACTGCCATCTTGACGGGCCTAAACCTCAGTAGTGCCAACTTAACCTCACAAGCGCGAGGTAAACAAAGCCACGTGCTTTTTGACAGCCACGTGCTTTTTGACAGATTTGTAAACAAAGCCACGTGCTTTTTGACAGACAACAACGCATCGCAAACCTCAGTACTACCATCTTGACGGGCCTAAACCCCAGTAGTGCCAACTTAACCTAACTAGCGAGAGGTAAACAAAGCCACGTGTTTTTTGACAGCCACGTGCTTTTGACAGATTTGTAAACAAAGCCACGTGCTTTTTGACAGACAACAACGCATCGCAAACCTCAGTACTGCCATCTTGACGGGAATAAACCTTAGTGGTACCAACTTAACCTAACTAGCGAGAGGTAAACAAAGCCACGTGCTTTTTGACAGCTGTCATCCGCCATCTTTAAACCACAAAGCACTGTGCTGCCCTCTTTATCGCAGTAGCTGCAAAATTCGTCACCTGTCATCCGCAGTGCTGCCATCTTGACGGGTCTAAACCTTAGTGCTACCAACTTAACCTAACTAGCGTGAGGTAAACAAAGCCACGTGTATTTTGACAGCTGTCATCCGCCATCTTTAATCTATAGAGCACAGTGCTGCCCTCTTTAGCTACTTACCTTTGAAATGTGGTGGCGGATAATTTGAAAAATGCTTTTTGACAGCAGCCATATTTGTACACCGTGCTGCCCTCTTTAGCTAGATACCTGTGGTGGCAGACAATTTCACGTGACAGCAGCCATCTTTAATCAAGAGAGCACCGTGCTGCCCTCTATGTGGTGGCGGCAATTTGAAAAATTCTACATTCTCTTGTTTGGAAACAAACCCATGCGCTTTTTTTTGACAGCTGTCATCCGCCATCTTTAATCCAGAGAGCACCGTGCTGCCCTCTTTAGCTACTTACCTTTGAAATGTGGTGGCGGCAAATTCTACGTGCTCTTGTTTGGAAACAAAGCCATGTGCTTTCTTGACAGCTGACATCCGCCATCTTTAATCTATAGAGCACAGTGCTGCCCTCTTTATCGTAGTAGATGTAAATTCGTCACAGCTGTCATCCGCAGTGCTGCCATCTTAACGGGCCTAAACCTTAGTGCTACCAACTTAACCTCACTAGCGTGAGATAAACAAATCTACGTGCTTTTTTTGACAGCTGTCATCCACCATCTTTAATCTATAGAGCACAGTGCTGCCCTCTTTAGCTACTTACCTTTGAAATGTGGTGACGGATAATTTGGAAAATGCTTTTTGATAGCAGCCATCTTTGAGCACCGTGCTGCGCTCTTTAGCTAGATACCTGTGGTGGCAGGCAATTCCACGTGACAGCAGCCATCTTTAATCATGAGAGCACCGTGCTGCCCTCTACGTAGTGGCGGCAATTTGAAAAATTCTACATGCTCTTGTTTGGAAACAAACTCACGTGCTTTTTTCTGACAGCTGTCATCCGCCATCTTGCATCACAAACCTCTGTGCTGCGCTCTTTAGCTAGATACCTTTGAAATGTGGTGGCGGCAATTTGAAAAAATCTATGTGCTCTTGTTTAGTAAACAAAGCCACGTGCTTTTTTTTTGACAGCTGTCATCCACCATCTTTAATCAATAGAGCACTGTGCTGCTATCATGCGGGTAATTTCATCACCTGTCATCCACCATCTTTAATCTACAGAGCACCGTGCTGCTCTCTGTAGTAGCGGGCAATTTGAAAAGTTCTGTTAGCTGTCATCCGCCATCTTTGAGCACCGTGCTGCCATCTATGTGGTGGCGGTAAATTCCACGTGCTCTTGTTTAGTAAACAAACTCACGCGCTTTTTTGTCAGCTGTCATCCGCCATCTTACATCGCAAACCTCAGTGCTACACTCTTTAGTTGAAATATGGTGGCGGATAATTTAAAAAGAAAAATTCTACAGCAGCCATTTCTCGGCGCTAATTGCACAAGATGGTGGCTATACATGACTCCTTAAAGGTGCTTATGCAAGATGGCCGCTATACATAGACTCCCTTGGGATGCTTGCGCAAGATGGCGGTTATACATGGCTCCTTTTGAAATATGGTGGCGGATAATTTAAAAAGAAAAATTCTACATCAGCTATCTCTCGACGCTAATTGCACAAGATGGTGGCTATACATGACTCCTTAAAGGTGCTTATGCAAGATAACCGCTATACATAGACTCCCTTGGGATGCTTGCGCAAGATGGCGGTTATACATGGCTCCTTATGAGACGCCCTAGAGATGCTTGCGCAAGATGGCGGTTGCTCTTATGAGGTGGCTTAAGGGTCCTTGCACAAGATGACTAGAGACGCCCTAAGGATGCTTGCGCAAGATGGCGGACGCAAGATGGCGGCTATACACAACTCCTTATGAGACACTTTAAGGGTGCTTGCGCAAGATGGCTGCTGCTCTTAGCTTAGAGGCTAACGTGTCGTGCTAGTTCGATTCATTAAATTTGGAGGCTTAAATGCAAAATGTTAAAATTCTCGAAAACGATGCATCGTAGAGCAAAACGGACAAAATTTTTCTGACCAATGATTTAACAGCTGCTGTTATGCATGCGGTGGAGGGCAATTTGAAATTCTATGTGCTTAATCAACAGAGCGCCCTGCTGCCCTCTTTAGCTGAAATGTGGTGGTGGATAATTTGAAAAATTCTTTTGACAGCTATCATCCTTAAACAATGGCGACTATACATAGGCTGTTAAGGCCTTATCATGCTCCTCCTCCTCCTCCTCCCCCTCCTCCTCCTCCTTCTCTACCTCCTCCTCCGCCTCTTATGTCAAGGCATAGCTTTATATCGAACAAGTTTAAACCTGCATCGCGAAGGCAAGCGCGTGCAGCGATAACATTATTGTGCATGTTTAGACTTTCGAAACATAAGAAGAGTAGAATCAAACGCTGTACTCGATACGACATGTGATCAGAACATTGATTGATGCGTTCAGAAAACAAAATAAGTGATCAAGACTAGAATCGAACACTGTACTCAATACATCATGTGTTTAGAATATGTCAGGGGATACGCTTGTTCTAAGAAGATCAGATTGAAACATAACAAGACTAGAACAGAACACTGTAATCGATGTTGTTAACTTCAACATGTGATCAGAACATTGATTGATGTGTTCAGAACACAAAATAAGTGATCATGACTAGAATCGAACACTGTACTCGATACAACATGTGATCAGAACATTGATCGATGTGTTCAGAACACGAAATAAGTGATCAAGACTAGAATCGAACACTGTACTCAATACAACATGTATTTAGAACATGTTAGGGGGTACCCTTGTTCTAAGAAGATCAGAATGAAACATAACAAGACTAGAATCGAACACTGTAATCGATGTTGTTAACCTCAAGATATGATCAGAACATTGTTTGATGTGTTCAGAGCAAAAGTACAATTTTGATGATTTGCGCAGCTAACTCGCTCGGTAAACGATGTGGCCAAAGTATAACTTCAAATTATTTACCTTCCATCATTCGTCTTGTGTGTAAAAATCAGTCGAACAAGTTATCGCATAAACATAGCTGAAAAAAAATCGTGATAGGGTATGGAACCCAGGGGTTACATCTTGTCAGAAGAGCAAAAAGGATGAAAGGACTCTTCCTCCTCCTTACCGCACATTCCTTGGCTAAAGGGCTAATAGGCTAAAGGGCTAATGGGCTAAAGGGCTAATGGGCTAAAGGGCTAAAGGTGCAACAACCTCGTCGATCGCTATCAGCAAGAACGCTTGTACTTTGTAGAAAATTAATCTTTATTTGTAAATGGTTTTATGTTCAGAACAAGGAATGGAACCTAGGGGTTACGTCTTACGTAATAAAATCCCCGAGGTGCGATGAGTTACGTTTTTCGAACTAGTGTTTGGAACACTGAACTTTTCAAGATGATAGCAGAGAGTTTAGCAATGTTCTGTTGTTGGATTTTAAATTCCGCGCTACAACATGCATAAGGTGGCAGCCTTGAGGTTTACCGCCGTAAAGATGGCAAGAGTGAGGTTAACAATGTTCTGTTGTTGAATTTTAAATTCCGCGCTATAACATGCATAAGGTGGCAGCCTTGAGGTTTACCGCCGTAAAGATGGCAGCGGTGAGGTTAGCGACGCTCTATTGTCCTTCAAAGTGAGGTTAGGGTTCGTCAAGAAGACAGCTGTCAAAAAAGCACGTGGCTATGTTTACCAAACAAGAGCACGTGGCTGTGACGTCACGGTTACGTAATCAATCCTTAGCTCGACGTCGTTAAGAGCAGTATTAGGGTTAGCTATGCTTAAAAGTCTTGGGAACAGAGCAGCAGTATGAATTGCTATGTTTCAAAGCGTGTACACATGACCTATCGATTTTACATGCATCGACCATCGAACTAAACTTCACCCGCTAGATCGTGCTGCTATCTTAGCATAACCTATACCCATAAAATTAAAGTACAATGAATAGCCATGTTTCAAAGCGTGTACACATCACCTATCGATTTTGCACACATCGACTCTTGTACTAAACTTCTTCCGCTAGATTGTGCTGCTATCTTAGCATAACCTATACGCGTGACCTTAAGGTACAAAGAATAGCCATGTTTCAAACCGTGTACACATTACCTATCGACTTTGCATGCAACAAATATCGTACTAAACTTCTTCCGCTAGGTTGTGCTGCTATCTTAGCGTAACTTATACACATGATCTTAAAGTACAAAGAATAGCCATGTTTCAAAGCGGGTACACATTACTTATTGATTTTGCATGCATCAAATATCGTACTAAATTTCTTCCGCTAGATTGTGCTGCTATCTTAGCATAACCTATACCCATGAACTTAAAGTACAATGAATAGTCATGTTTCAAAGCGTGTACACATCAACTATCGAATTTGCATGTATCGACTCTCGTACTAAACTTCTGCAGGTAGATTGTGCTGCTATCTCAGCATAACTAAGACGCATGAACTTAAAGAACAAAGAATAGCTATGTCTCAAAACGCGTACACATTACCTATCGATTTTGCAAGCATCGACTCTCGTACTAAACTTCTTCCGCTAGATTGTGCTGCTATCTTAGCGTAACGTATACGCATGACCTTAAGGTACAAAGAATAGCCATGTTTCAAAGCGTGTACACATTACCTATCGACTTTGCATGCAACAAATATCGTACTAAACTTCTTCCGCTAGGTTGTGCTGCTATCTTAGCATAACTTATACACATGAACTTAAAGTATAAAGAATAGCCATGTTTCAAAGCGTGTACACATTACTTATTGATTTTGCATTCATCGAATCTTGTACTAAATTTCTTCCGCTAGATTGTGCTACTATCTTAGCATAACCTATACCCATGAACTTAAAGTACAATGAATAGTCATGTTTCAAAGCGTGTAATCATCAACTATCGATTTTGCATGTATCGACTCTCGTGCAAAACTTCTTCAGATAGATTGTGCTGCCATCTTAGCATAACTAAGACGCATGAACTTAAAGTACAAAGAATAGCCTTGTTTCAAAGCGTGTACACATTACCTAATGATTTTGCAAGCATCGACTCTCGTACTAAACTTCTTCCACGAGATTGTGCTAAAATCGTGTAAGTGTGCTGCTATCTTAGCATAACCTATCGATTTTACATGCATCGACTATCGCGAGCATAACTAAGACGCATGAACTTAAAGTACAAAGAATAGCCTTGTTTCAAAGCGTGTACACATTACCTATCGATAATGTATGTATCGAATATCATACTAAACTTCTTCCGCTAGATTGTGCTGCTATCTTAGCATAACCTATACGCATGACTTTAAGGTACAAAGAATAGCCATGTTTCAAAGCGTGTACACATTACCTATCGACTTTACATGTATCGACTCTCGTACAAAACTTCTTCCGCTAGGTTGTGCTGCTATCTTAGCATAACTCATACACATGAACTTAAAGTACAAAGAATAGCTATGTTTCAAAGTGTGTACACATCACCTATCGATTTTGCATGCATCGAATCTCGTACTAAACTTCTTCCGCTAGATTGTGCTGGTATCTTAGCATAACTTATACCCATGAACTTAAAGTACGAAGAATAGCCATGCTTCAAAGCGTGTACACGTCACCTATCGATTTTGCATGTCTCGTACTAAACTTCTTGCGCTAGATTGTGCTGCTATCTTAGCATAACCTGTACGCATGAACTTAAAGTACAAAGAATAGCCTTGTTTCAAAGCGTTTACACATTACCTAATGATTTTGCACGAAACGACTATCATACTAAACTTTTTCCACTAGATTGTGCTAAAATCATGTAAGTGTGCTGCTATCTTAGCATAACCTATCGATTTTACATGCATCGACTATCGTACTAGACTTCTTCCGCTAGAGCATGTAGCAATCGCTTTTGTGTATCCCAAACCCATGTGCACGAACTTAAAGCATAAAGATGAGCTATGTTCTAAAGCGTGTACACATCACCTATCGATAATGTATGCATCGACTGTCGTACTAAACTTCTCCTGCCAGAGCGTACGACTATCGCTTGTGTGTGCACGAACTTAAAGCATAAAGAATAGCAATGTATAAAAATCTTGTAAACAAAGCAGCAGCATTACGTATAGTCAAGTTTAAATGCGTGCACACATCATGTATCCATGATGCACATAGTACTAAACTTATTCCATTAGAATGTACAAAGTTCGCATGTGTTTGTGCTGCTATCTTAGCATAGCCTATGTGAATGAACTTAAAGCATAAAGAATAGTTATGTGTAAAAAATCTTGTGAACATAGCAGAATGTTTACTACGTAGTTGTAGACATTAAACTTTGCATGCTGAGGCGGCATACTACGTGACCGTGACGTCACAGCCACGTGCTCTTGTTTGGTAAACATAGCCACGTGCTTTTTTGACAGCTGTCTTCTTGACGAACCCTAACCTCACTTTGAAGGACAATAGAGCGTCGCTAACCTCACTGCTGCCATCTTTACGGCGGTAAACCTCAAGGCTGCCACCTTATGCATGTTATAGCGCGGAATTTAAAATTCAACAACAGAACATTGTTAACCTCACTCTTGCCATCTTTACGGCGGTAAACCTCAAGGCTGCCACCTTATGCATGTTGTAGCGCGGAATTTAAAATCCAACAACAGAACATTGCTAAACTCTCTGCTATCATCTTGAAAAGTTCAGTGTTCCAAACACTAGTTCGAAAAACGTAACTCATCGCACCTCGGGGATTTTATTACGTAAGACGTAACCCCTAGGTTCCATTCCTTGTTCTGAACATAAAACCATTTACAAATAAAGATTAATTTTCTACAAAGTACAAGCGTTCTTGCTGATAGCGATCGACGAGGTTGTTGCACCTTTAGCCCTTTAGCCCATTAGCCTTTTAGCCCATTAGCCCTTTAGCCTATTAGCCCTTTAGCCAAGGAATGTGCGGTAAGGAGGAGGAAGAGTCCTTTCATCCTTTTTGCTCTTCTGACAAGATGTAACCCCTGGGTTCCATACCCTATCACGATTTTTTTTCAGCTATGTTTATGCGATAACTTGTTCGACTGATTTTTACACACAAGACGAATGATGGAAGGTAAATAATTTGAAGTTATACTTTGGCCACATCGTTTACCGAGCGAGTTAGCTGCGCAAATCATCAAAATTGTACTTTTGCTCTGAACACATCAAACAATGTTCTGATCATATCTTGAGGTTAACAACATCGATTACAGTGTTCGATTCTAGTCTTGTTATGTTTCATTCTGATCTTCTTAGAACAAGGGTACCCCCTAACATGTTCTAAATACATGTTGTATTGAGTACAGTGTTCGATTCTAGTCTTGATCACTTATTTCGTGTTCTGAACACATCGATCAATGTTCTGATCACATGTTGTATCGAGTACAGTGTTCGATTCTAGTCATGATCACTTATTTTGTGTTCTGAACACATCAATCAATGTTCTGATCACATGTTGAAGTTAACAACATCGATTACAGTGTTCTGTTCTAGTCTTGTTATGTTTCAATCTGATCTTCTTAGAACAAGCGTATCCCCTGACATATTCTAAACACATGATGTATTGAGTACAGTGTTCGATTCTAGTCTTGATCACTTATTTTGTTTTCTGAACGCATCAATCAATGTTCTGATCACATGTCGTATCGAGTACAGCGTTTGATTCTACTCTTCTTATGTTTCGAAAGTCTAAACATGCACAATAATGTTATCGCTGCACGCGCTTGCCTTCGCGATGCAGGTTTAAACTTGTTCGATATAAAGCTATGCCTTGACATAAGAGGCGGAGGAGGAGGTAGAGAAGGAGGAGGAGGAGGGGGAGGAGGAGGAGGAGGAGCATGATAAGGCCTTAACAGCCTATGTATAGTCGCCATTGTTTAAGGATGATAGCTGTCAAAAGAATTTTTCAAATTATCCACCACCACATTTCAGCTAAAGAGGGCAGCAGGGCGCTCTGTTGATTAAGCACATAGAATTTCAAATTGCCCTCCACCGCATGCATAACAGCAGCTGTTAAATCATTGGTCAGAAAAATTTTGTCCGTTTTGCTCTACGATGCATCGTTTTCGAGAATTTTAACATTTTGCATTTAAGCCTCCAAATTTAATGAATCGAACTAGCACGACACGTTAGCCTCTAAGCTAAGAGCAGCAGCCATCTTGCGCAAGCACCCTTAAAGTGTCTCATAAGGAGTTGTGTATAGCCGCCATCTTGCGTCCGCCATCTTGCGCAAGCATCCTTAGGGCGTCTCTAGTCATCTTGTGCAAGGACCCTTAAGCCACCTCATAAGAGCAACCGCCATCTTGCGCAAGCATCTCTAGGGCGTCTCATAAGGAGCCATGTATAACCGCCATCTTGCGCAAGCATCCCAAGGGAGTCTATGTATAGCGGTTATCTTGCATAAGCACCTTTAAGGAGTCATGTATAGCCACCATCTTGTGCAATTAGCGTCGAGAGATAGCTGATGTAGAATTTTTCTTTTTAAATTATCCGCCACCATATTTCAAAAGGAGCCATGTATAACCGCCATCTTGCGCAAGCATCCCAAGGGAGTCTATGTATAGCGGCCATCTTGCATAAGCACCTTTAAGGAGTCATGTATAGCCACCATCTTGTGCAATTAGCGCCGAGAAATGGCTGCTGTAGAATTTTTCTTTTTAAATTATCCGCCACCATATTTCAACTAAAGAGTGTAGCACTGAGGTTTGCGATGTAAGATGGCGGATGACAGCTGACAAAAAAGCGCGTGAGTTTGTTTACTAAACAAGAGCACGTGGAATTTACCGCCACCACATAGATGGCAGCACGGTGCTCAAAGATGGCGGATGACAGCTAACAGAACTTTTCAAATTGCCCGCTACTACAGAGAGCAGCACGGTGCTCTGTAGATTAAAGATGGTGGATGACAGGTGATGAAATTACCCGCATGATAGCAGCACAGTGCTCTATTGATTAAAGATGGTGGATGACAGCTGTCAAAAAAAAGCACGTGGCTTTGTTTACTAAACAAGAGCACATAGATTTTTCAAATTGCCGCCACCACATTTCAAAGGTATCTAGCTAAAGAGCGCAGCACAGAGGTTTGTGATGCAAGATGGCGGATGACAGCTGTCAGAAAAAAGCACGTGAGTTTGTTTCCAAACAAGAGCATGTAGAATTTTTCAAATTGCCGCCACTACGTAGAGGGCAGCACGGTGCTCTCATGATTAAAGATGGCTGCTGTCACGTGGAATTGCCTGCCACCACAGGTATCTAGCTAAAGAGGGCAGCACGGTGCTCAAAGATGGCTGCTATCAAAAAGCATTTTTCAAATTATCCGTCACCACATTTCAAAGGTAAGTAGCTAAAGAGGGCAGCACTGTGCTCTATAGATTAAAGATGGTGGATGACAGCTGTCAAAAAAAGCACGTAGATTTGTTTATCTCACGCTAGTGAGGTTAAGTTGGTAGCACTAAGGTTTAGGCCCGTTAAGATGGCAGCACTGCGGATGACAGCTGTGACGAATTTACATCTACTACGATAAAGAGGGCAGCACTGTGCTCTATAGATTAAAGATGGCGGATGTCAGCTGTCAAGAAAGCACATGGCTTTGTTTCCAAACAAGAGCACGTAGAATTTGCCGCCACCACATTTCAAAGGTAAGTAGCTAAAGAGGGCAGCACGGTGCTCTCTGGATTAAAGATGGCGGATGACAGCTGTCAAAAAAAAGCGCATGGGTTTGTTTCCAAACAAGAGAATGTAGAATTTTTCAAATTGCCGCCACCACATAGAGGGCAGCACGGTGCTCTCTTGATTAAAGATGGCTGCTGTCACGTGAAATTGTCTGCCACCACAGGTATCTAGCTAAAGAGGGCAGCACGGTGTACAAATATGGCTGCTGTCAAAAAGCATTTTTCAAATTATCCGCCACCACATTTCAAAGGTAAGTAGCTAAAGAGGGCAGCACTGTGCTCTATAGATTAAAGATGGCGGATGACAGCTGTCAAAATACACGTGGCTTTGTTTACCTCACGCTAGTTAGGTTAAGTTGGTAGCACTAAGGTTTAGACCCGTCAAGATGGCAGCACTGCGGATGACAGGTGACGAATTTTGCAGCTACTGCGATAAAGAGGGCAGCACAGTGCTTTGTGGTTTAAAGATGGCGGATGACAGCTGTCAAAAAGCACGTGGCTTTGTTTACCTCTCGCTAGTTAGGTTAAGTTGGTACCACTAAGGTTTATTCCCGTCAAGATGGCAGTACTGAGGTTTGCGATGCGTTGTTGTCTGTCAAAAAGCACGTGGCTTTGTTTACAAATCTGTCAAAAGCACGTGGCTGTCAAAAAACACGTGGCTTTGTTTACCTCTCGCTAGTTAGGTTAAGTTGGCACTACTGGGGTTTAGGCCCGTCAAGATGGTAGTACTGAGGTTTGCGATGCGTTGTTGTCTGTCAAAAAGCACGTGGCTTTGTTTACAAATCTGTCAAAAAGCACGTGGCTGTCAAAAAGCACGTGGCTTTGTTTACCTCGCGCTTGTGAGGTTAAGTTGGCACTACTGAGGTTTAGGCCCGTCAAGATGGCAGTACTGAGGTTAGCGGTGCGTTGTTGTCTGTCAAAAAGCACGTGGCTTTGTTTATCTCGCGCTAGTTAGGTTAAGTTGGCAGCACTGGAAGAGGCCTCTGGCTGAGGTGGAGGAGGCCACTGGGAGGCCACTGGCTGAGGAGGAGGAGGAGGCCACTGGCTGAGGAGGAGGCCTCTTCCGAGAGCCGGAGGAGGAGGAGGCGGCCGAACCATCCAATTATACTACTATGATTTAAACTTCCATATTGGGATTGAAAAGATTTTTTCTTTGCTATTTGCTTTACGTCGCACCGACACAGATATGTCTTATGGCGACGATGGGATGGGAAAGGCCTAGGAAGTGGAAGGAAGCGGCCGTGGCCTTAATTAAGGTACAGCCCCGGCATTTGCCTGGTGTGTTTGAAAAGAGTTGTTGGCTGGTTGGTTGTCATCGAACTCCTATACATGTGGAATCCAGGTGAAGAGAGATGTGGACGTCGTTGTGAAATCTTGCAGGTTATAATATGATGCCTTATTCCTGATGAACTCGTGCCACGATGAAATGTACTTAAAGAATTGCACTTCAGTCTGCGGATCACCTCGAACTTGTTCGACATCTAACACAAGATAATCTCTTCGTTGAAATATTTCTGTATATTGGCTTTCCACTTTGCGCTATAACTGTTCATGTTTAAACACACTCAAGTTCAACATGATTAACATGATTTACCACATAAGACAAAACGTAACTCGACGATATGTCAGTGATTGACGTGCACATGTCACACTTTGTAGACTGAATGAACATAAAAGAAAATGTAACTTGACCATAATATGTCAAGGATTAACGCACTCATGTCATAGTTCGTAAAACACAAGAATATTGTCTTATTAACAAAATCACTGAATATTTACACTAATTTTTGTGTTTCTTCTCTGCATTTGGCAGTCCATTCAAAAGTAACTCGCATTTAAGTTCCAAGATGTCCTATCCGAATGTGCGTGGACTTCTACTGTCATACTTCACAGTCACTGTTCAATTTATCCATTTAACAAATGCTTCAACACATTTATACACTATTGAGTGTTTGTATGCTCGCATTAGTGTGGATAAGAGTTCAAAATCCACGTGCCCAATTCGACGTGGTATAAACTACTACCTCGAACAAATTAAAGTTCGTGAACACATGTTTAAATTTATCTAAATTCATTACGACAACATTCTCGAGGTTTCGAACAACTAACAACGTACAGAAACTTCGAGTTGTACAGACGATGTTCCATACTGAAAAGAGAACGAAGTTCTTCTCAGTGTCCGTTTTATTCCCTCCATGTTGTCCAAAGACGTCGGGCGGAAAGATGTACCAATTCCGAGTATCACCATGTGGTCCAAAGAACATATCGTGAAGACGGCACACATGAGTCTGGGAAACATGGGGATGGACTCATACATGTAACCATTCCGGGTACAATATATATATTTACAGATGAGAAACAAAATAATTTGTGCTTCACAATTGAATATCAAGTTTTTCAATCCAGCGTACAGCATCTGGAGTTGCTAGCAAAAATTCATCTTCATCACCGCGATAGGCTCGAATCTTACATTCCCTGATGATATGATCAAGAGTTTCGTGCGGAGCACCGCAGTCACAGTCTGCATTAGGTAGCTTTTTCCACTTATGGACAGCAGCTCTGCACCGGCTATGTTCTGTTCTGATTCGATTCAGGCCAGTGCAGATCTTGCGGGGTAGGTGGGATCCGCTTGGAAGTCTGGGACGTCAGAAGAAGGTATGCAAGTGCACATATGTTTCTGCTTGCCATCTACCTTTCCTTGTACAACTAAGACACTATTCTGTAATGGAATAGTCATCACACCATGTTGTTGTTCTTTATCCATTCTGAGTACTTTTGATTGTTAGTGTAAACACTCGGTATACCAACCATTCCACACTTGTCAGATCCGAATGACGCCATTCCGACCTGTAATCATAAAGAAAGAACTTCATTATTAATGCAACAGCCAAATCGTCAGTCCTCAACGGAGTAGAGTGCCTGTCTCTAACTGAGAAGACACCTCAAAGAGCCCTTGAAGTAGGACCAAGGATCCTATCACATGGAAGCCGATGGTACAAACCAAACCGTGAACTTTACGCACAGCTAGTTGATGCGTACAGTTTACCGCAAGCATGATATGCCTTGTCTAGTTTGATTCTCCCCGGTTGGAAAGCAACCATTTCAATAAGGTCTTCCTGCTCTCTTGTACTTGGTGTCACTGATTCTCATTGTTCTAGCGGCATCTTTGTTGTTAGTAATGAACTCGGTCTTTCCAATGTTGATCAGGAGTCCTGTTTTAGCTGCTATTGAGTGTAGTGTTTGAAGTTGCGTACTAGCCTCTTGCATGTGCGTTCAGGTCATCAGCAAAGGCCAGGTATGGGATCCTTAGGTTGTTCTGCTTTGACCCCCATTCTTAATCCACTGTTCACTGGATGCAGTTAAATAATATGCATGAGATCCTATCTCCTTGCCTCACCCCTGCCTTGATTGGGAAACTTCCCGAAAGCTGTCCTCTGAACTTTATTTTGGAAGTTGTGTTTCGCCGGGTGGCTTGTAGCAACCTATTCATTTTCTCGATGAGTCCTAGTTATTATTATTATTATTATTATTATTATTATTATTATTATTATTATTATTATTATGTCGTTATGCCCATCCACACAGTGCGTTGAAACTCTTTCATTAGCTTGATGAGTTTCGCCCTCCTATTCTTCTAAAAGCTCGTTATGAACTCACTATGTTGCCTCTTCCATACTTCTAACCCCACTTTGTACCAGTCCTGCTGCTAGTTTTCACCCCAAATGTGTGTTTATTTACTGAATTCCTGAAGACTTAGCGATTTCTCATTAGGTCTTCCCCGATGTTCAATTCATTCAGCCCCCTTTTCTTTCCCCCAGCCATATTATCCTCCCATTTTGGGAATTCATTACATTGAATAATGTTCATGTGAGTCTATTGTTATCTATCGTAAAAATGTGTCAAAAATTTCGAGCTCTCCTCCGAACAGTATTGAAGATCCAAATTTAATATTCATGAGTGGGGCAGGACATTTTCATAAGAATTTTACGTTCTTGCTTTGCAATGTCTGAAGTTTTAGATTGACAGCCTAAAATTTAGGTTTCTGATGGTTCTCGTATAGAGCTACGAGGACAACTGTTTCGTATTGTTTAAATTTAGCATTTCGTGACATTAGCTGGCAAAGATGTCGAAGCGGATTGACTCTTAGGCCGCTATTATCCGTGGGTGACTAGTGGCACAACTAGTTGCTCTGGCGAGTCACGGACCATTGGATCAAATGGAGCCTGTTAGTCATGGGCGACTAGTGGCGCAACTAGTTGCTCTGGCGAGTCACGGACCATTGGATCAAATGGAGCCGGTTAGCCGCGGGCGACTAGTGGCACAACTAGTTGCTCTGCCGAGTCACGGACCATTGGATCAAATAGAGCCTGTTAGCCGCGGGCGACTAGTGGCGCAACTAGTTGCTCTGCCGAGTCACGGACCATTGGATCAAACGGTGTTAGCCGTGGGCGACTAGTGGCGCAACTAGTTGCTCTGGCAAGTCACGGACCATTGGATCAAATGGAGCCTGTTAGCCGCGGGCGACTAGTGGCACAACTAGTTGCTCTGGCGAGTCACGGACCATTGGATCAAATGGAGCCTGTTAGCCGTGGGCGACTAGTGGCGCAACTAGTTGCTCTGGCGAGTCACGGACCATTGGATCAAATAGAGCCTGTTAGCCGCGGGCGACTAGTGGCGCAACTAGTTGCTCTGCCGAGTCACGGACCATTGGATCAAACGATGTTAGCCGTGGGCGACTAGTGGCGCAACTAGTTGCTCTGGCAAGTCACGGACCATTGGATCAAATAGAGCCTGTTAGCCGCGGGCGACTAGTGGCGCAACTAGTTGCTCTGGCGAGTCACGGACCATTGGATCAAATGGAGCCTGTTAGCCGCGGGCGACTAGTGGCGCAACTAGTTACTCTGCCGAGTCACGGACCATTGGATCAAACGGTGTTAGCCGTGGGCGACTAGTGGCGCAACTAGTTGCTCTGGCAAGTCACGGACCATTGGATCAAATGGAGCCTGTTAGCCGCGGGCGACTAGTGGCGAAACTAGTTGCTCTGGCGAGTCACGGACCATTGGATCAAATGGAGCCTGTTAGCCGCGGGCGACTAGTGGCGCAACTCGTTGCTCTGGCGAGTCACGGACCATTGGATCAAATGGAGCCTGTTAGCCGCGGGCGACTAGTGGCACAACTAGTTGCTCTGGCGAGTCACGGACCATTGGATCAAATGGAGCCTGCTAGCCGCGGGCGACTAGTAGCGCAACTAGTTGCTCTGGCGAGTCACGGACCATTGGATCAAATGGAGCCTGTTAGCCGCGGGCGACTAGTGGCGCAACTAGTTGCTCTGGCGAGTCACGGACTATTGGATCAAATGGAGCCTGTTAGCCGCGGGCGACTAGTGGCACAACTAGTTGCTCTGGCGAGTCACGGACCATTGGATCAAATAAAGCCTGTTAGCCGCGGGCGACTAGTGGCGCAACTAGTTGCTCTGGCGAGTCACGGACCATTGGATCAAATGGAGCCTGTTAGCCGCGGGCGACTAGTGGCGCAACTCGTTGCTCTGGCGAGTCACGAACCATTGGATCAAATAGAGCCTGTTAGCCGCGGGCGACTAGTGGCGCAACTAGTTGCTCTGGCGAGTCACGGACCATTGGATCAAATGGAGCCTGTTAGCCGCGGGCGACTAGTGGCGAAACTAGTTGCTCTGGCGAGTCACGGACCATTGGATCAAATGTAGCCTGTTAGCCGCGGGCGACTAGTGGCGCAACTAGTTGCTCTGGCGAGTCACGGACCATTGGATCAAATGGAGCCTGTTAGCCGCGTGCGACTAGTGGCGAAACTAGTTGCTCTGCCGAGTCACGGACCATTGGATCAAATGGAGCCTGTTAGCCGCGGGCGACTAGTGGCGCAACTAGTTGCTCTGGCGAGTCACGGACCATTGGATCAAATGGAGCCTGTTAGCCGCGTGCGACTAGTGGCTCAACTTGTGAATAATTGCTCGGTTCATACCGGAGAATAGTCAGTTGAGAGAATGGCATCCTACGAAGAACTTCTTCTTCTTCTTGCTCTTCTATTAAAAAGAAAAAACCGAAGGGTTAGGAAAATGTGAAAACATCCTATATTTGTTTCTCGACTGACTAGAGGATTTTATTATACATTGTTTGACGATCTAAATGAGGATGACAGTAAATTTTTCAATTACCTGCGCATATCAAAGTCGTCATTTTACGTATCGCTCGACTTCATAAAAGAAGAAATTACGGAAAACGACACAGGACTAAACAATCGTTTCCCAGCTGAGCTGTAATTCACTACAATATAACTGTAATATAGCCAGATAATGAATCAATGGTACATATAAATGTAAACGATTATAGAATTTTTATGTGTATTATATATTTCCATCTAAGAGTTTTTTTTTTCCTAGTTGCTTTACGTCGCACCGACACAGATCGGTCTTATGGCGACGATGGGACAGGGAGGGGCTAGGAGTGGGAAGGAAGCGGCCGTGGCCTTAATTAAGGTACAGCCCCAGCATTTGCCTGGTATGAAAATGGGAAACCACGGAAAACCATTTTCAGGGCTGCCGACAGTGGGGTTCGAACCTACTATCTCCCGAATACTGGATACTTGCCGCACTTAAGCGACTGCAGCTATCGAGCTCGGTCCATATAAGAGTAGTACCGGGCGAGTTGGCCGTGCGGTTAGGGGCGCGCAGCTGTGAGCTCGCATCTGGGAGATAGTGGGTTCGAACCCCACTGTCGGCAGCCCTGAAGATGGTTTTCTGTGGTTTCCCATTTTCACACCAGGCAAATGCTGGGGCTGTACCTTAATTAAGACCACGGCCGCTTCCTTCCCACTCCTAGACCTCTCCTCTCCCATCGTCGCCATAAGACCTAACTGTGTCGGTGTGACGTAAAAGAAATAGCAAAAAATATATATATAAGAGTAGTAAACGTTTCATAATACTCACATACCGGGCGAGTTGGCCGTGCGGTTAGGAGCACGCAGCTTTGAGCTTGCATCCGGGAGATAGTGGGTTCGAACCCCACTGTCGGCAGCCCTGAAGATGGTTTTCCGTCGTTTCCCATTTTCACACCAGGCAACTGCTGGGGCTGTACCTTAATTAAGGCCATGGCCGCTTCCTTCCAACTCCTAGCCCTTTCCTATGCCATCGTCGCCATAAGACCTATCTGTGTCGGTGCGACATAAAGCCACTAGCAAAAAAAATAATAATAGTCACCTACAGTATTCTTCTCGTCTACGGGTTTTGCTTCGAATTCTGGAATAAAGTTCTTAAAAATGCTGTTCCAAGAATTCAGTGTTTCTATTTTGTCAGTGTAAGCTTCAGTTCTGGAATCCCAAGTGACCGGTTTTCATTCTACCTCAAAAATGTTCTTGTATTTATTTGACTTTCAAATAATTGTGGCATCTTCTTCATTTGCTGTTGTAGTTTATTTGATGTCTCCAAGTTCAATAAATAAACTATCACAATAAGTAGAATATTCACTCTACCACAGGACGAGACCAAACAAGGTAATGAAGAAAGATGATGGATAGATGGATCGCTGACTCAATTGCGTTCCATCTTTCGCATTACGTGAAGCTGGGGCCTGTTCCACGAACGAACTTTGCAACTTTTCAACTTTGCACTTTTCACTTTTCAATTCTTGCAAAGTGCAAAGTCTTTCTGTTCCACCATGATCTAGGTTGTACTTTTCAATTTCTTCGCAAAGTGAAAAGTCTTTGCGAATGAGTGATCCGATCGAGTTTATTCCATGAGCAAACTGTATAGGCCTAATACTCTATGATTTTAATGCTTTATTTTTCGCGGCGAATTTGACGGTATAATTGTCGTACCGTTTAAGTTTCTATCATGGGAAAGAAAGGTTAGTATTACCAGAAGCTGGCTGTGCTGGAAGTTATCAAGGAGAAACGTGACATCCTTTTTGACAACTTTAAAGATATCCCCTAAAATGATGACACACATCAATGTTAACGAGAGTACCGTCAACACATCCACACACAGAAGGAAATTCACCATTCATTAGAAATCCCGACGCTATATTGTGTGTATTATCAGGCCAACGACTTTAGTAACAGTTCTGCAAGTAATTGATTTTGATGTCCCATGCATTGGTGCTACACAGTGCAGTTGGGCACCATTTACTAACCAATGTAAGCATATAAGTATTTGTTCTTTTTCGGAAAGGAATTGACTTCTTTTTGTTACATGTTTCAATAAATGTCCGATCATTTCAAGAATATAGTGAGCCTGTGTTGGGGTAATACGAAATCACTCGCGAAAGTCCGTCGAAGTGAGCTTATGAAAATTAATTTCGTCTTTGTACGTTCCATTATTGGATTCTTCATCACTGTCCTCACTTGATGCTAATAAAAGCTCACGTCGTAACGTGTTTATATCACTAAACAAAATTCTACGCCGAGAAACTAGTGTATATACTTGTTAATTAACAGATGAAAAGGGAATCACCTCTTTGCAAGATTTATGAAAACTTTTCACTTCATTTATTTGCACTTTGCATTTCTGTACCAATGGAGGAACATAACAGGCTTGAAAAGTGAAAAGATTCCTAACTTTTCACTTTTCACTTTGCAAGCTAAATCTGAAAAGTTATGGTGGAACAAAATCTAAACTGAAAAGTGCAAAGTTGCAAAGCTCGTTCGTGGAACTGGCCCCTGGTGTGAGAACACGAACTTGAGTGACGTTTCCGTATGCGCAGCGAGGTACATCGGACGACTAGTTGCGCCACTAGTCGTCCACGGCTAATAGGCTACATGCCCCGTCACGCATTTGAGCAACTAAAAGTCGCCAGAGCAGTTGCCAGCTCAGATAACGGCCGGCAACTAGTTGCTCAGTTGAGCCACTATAGTCCGTTTTGGTTGAAAGCGTCCTGCGCGAGAAATGGTTGCGCATGCAGTGGTGGGAGCTATCGTCCCCCCACTCCTACAGCAGGTCCAGTCGCCAGGCTAGCGCTGAAGTGAAAACGTCTCTCAAGTGGCGCGTGTTGATACGTGCGGGCTAAGTTGAAATTACTGAAGTGACGAGCATGGCTTCTAGGTCCTCTTCTAAATCTGGGAGACCACTGCGAGGCTAGGCACGTGAAAGTGTTTATACCATGAGTGAACATATGAAACATATCATCCAGATCTCAATCACACTGAGTCGGTTTGGGGAGATATCAAAGGAGAGGTCCGTGATAAGAATATATCTCACCGGGCGAGTTGGCCGTGCGCGTAGAGGCGCGCGGCTGTGACCTTCCATCCGGGAGATAGTAGGTTCGAATCCCACTATCGGCAGCCCTGAAGATGGTTTTCCGTGGTTTCACATTTTTACACCAGGCAAATGCTGGGGCTGTACCTTAATTAAGGCCACGGCCGCTTCCTTCCAACTCCTAGGCCTTTCCTATCCCATCGTCGCCATAAGACCTATCTGTGTCGGTGCGACGTAAAGCCCCTAGCAAAAAAAATATATCTCAATTAATAGTAATACAGCATAATTAGTTTTTTAGCATAAAAATGTGTGCCATAGCATCTCTAATGCCTTCACTGTTCATAAATGACGCGCTCCTATTCCCAATATAAATAAAAATGCTTATTCTGTACGAAATATTTCTCTGTCTTATAGATCACTCGTGACTTGACAGCAGACACACTCGACAAAAAGGAAGCTCTTTGCGGATATTGCTTGCACAGTATTCGCAAGACAAACGGAAAAAATGTTGCGACCACGTAAAAGACACTGAGCAGGAATACTGGGAGCGTGACAACACCATGCATAAGGAATTAGAATTAGACCAGTCCGACATCAACCTCGGTGAAACTTCAGATGACACTGATTCAGACGAGAGTGAAGATTATTCTGAATAATTTGTAAATAAGATCCCCGAACTCCAAATATTAAACAAAAGTGATCATAGAACACGTAAGAAGTCCGATAATATTTTTGCTCTGATTTTATGAGACAGGTTTATATTGTCTATTGTTCCGGAGCATTTTATTGCTGTTTTCGTTGTTTTTGTTGCTGCTGTTGCTGTAGGAGATCTGTTCTCTGTCATAACAATAGCATGTTATTCAAGAGTATTATATATTATTATATTTCTTCTGATGGACAAGAAAAGTAGACATTGTTAATGTTATTATGAAAGTATCTGAAGTATTTCTACTAATGCTTCTTCTCTGCATTTTCCCGACAAATTTGCATTAATTAATCTCTTTTATACGCATTTCACTAGAAATCACGTTAAGTAGATTATATCTCCAGGCTGTCAGTGGAAACAACTTCCTCCTATTCGTTAGGCGATTGATGAACTGATAGCGCGTACCGATGCGCCTTTCCTTGGTATACAGTACAGTACAGTTTCAAACGAACTTCCTTTATATTCATATTCGTAAGAATGTATAAGAATAAATTAAAGGCTACAGTGTGCCAAAATATTGACCTCCACTTTTACTATACACTGAGATTTATTTCACGTTGTGTCGAAAGCATCATCCGATATGAATTCTTTTAGGCATGACCCTCTGATTTCTTGACGTCACCAACATTTACGACGAAAGTTACGAAGTATTTCCGTACTGGAATAGAACTGAAATTTTAGAATGTTATGCTCAAAGGCCTGTGTAGTTAATTGACAAGGTTTTAAGGCAGACAATCGAAATATAAGACTCGATTTGTACAATGTACGGTACTATTTTATTTTCTCTAGTTTATCATATTAAGTAATTCCTACACCTTTGAGTTAGTGTGATGTATGTACACCAATGAGCCATTGCATAATGACCACCCCGACCCGGGAACGTATCGCGCCTAAGCTTTCCACACTATTTCAGTCAGTTCCCAGGGCTACGTCCGCTGCCTGAACTCGACTGTGTCAGCTGGAGGAAAGGTTCAAGTTCTTCCCCCACCACCAGCGCGAACGCTCCCATAGTTCCTCGCACACGTGGCCAGGCCACACCTCCGGTCGTCCAGAAAGACGCTTACTACGAAGATGGACTATAGTCGCCTACGGCAATAGCGGCTTAGTTTCCTTTCACACGATCCACTGGTTTCCACGCCAGTCCACTTTACCAGAGGTGTAGAAAGAAGCCCGTAGCATTCACACGAGACACTTCGTGTTGCGCAACCTCCCTCCACTTAACAGCAGGCTGCTGTCAACCGGCCACTCTTGGTCTTGGCGACCGGAAGCTCACTAAATCAGACTAGTTCATTAGGACGGTCAACATTGTGTGCGCCACAAGTTCCAAGTTTTTGTTTCAAAATATCTGTTGCATTAATAGATGCTGAAAAGTTAATAATAGAAATAAAAAATCGTCCTTGTCTGTGGGATTTACGAACGACAGACTATTCAAATACAATTTAAATAGCTTCAATTGTGGATTGAAGTTTCCCGATAAGTGATTCTCAACGAATCCTGGTACTCTTCTTTCTCCTCAAACTTCTTTTCGTAAGAATATAACTACCAAGGATAACGTTCGCGTCCATGGTCCAAATGTGAAACTGGGGCACAAAAGATGTGGTGGGAACTAGAAGTTGCCGGAAGTGGACAGCAAGGAAAACAGAGTGTCTAAGAAGTGGAGTGGCGTGGATCGTGTGAAAGGGCCATTACTGGGAGGGCTAAAACAAGAACCCTTTCCGATGCTAACTATAGCTATTCTGCAATCCAAGGAATGTGAAAAAAGCGTAATTTTTTTTATATCAAAGAGTGGGATCAGTTCTGTATTGAATAAGAAAGCCAAAGATTGACTGAGCTTAATTCCAGCGGGGAAAAGCAGGCAAATCCACGACCAGGCACCAGCCGCACTGTATACCAGAAGTGGTGAGGAAAGTGAAAACCGTTGTCCCAAATGGTAGTCCTGCCGCCCAAAGGACTATCGCAGGTAAGTTGGCGATGTCTGTTTCAACATTTAACACCATAATCAACAAGAAACTATTTTTTTCCCATGATCATACACTCTTTATTTTATTAATAATCACTATTCTAGTAGCTTAGAAAAGTGGCATAAGGTCGAGTTCATAAGCTGTAGCTTCGTCACAATTCGGAACATCGCACTAACGCAAGAAAGCTGTATGAGGGCTGTCTGGCAGATAGGAAAAATGTGGTGACATTAGACAAAGCACCTTAGTGATTGTAACAAACCCCGCTCGATTTACTACCGTCCTAGAGATTTTTAAAACTCAAATATATAAAGAATGTAAAGAATATAAAGAAAGTTTTCCAAGGGGTTTCATGATTATCGATGGATCCCTGATACAATGGCACTTTAACCATTCGCCATGTCGCTAATAATGTGAAGGTGAACTCTACGTGCTGTCAGTAAGAGGTTTTAACACCCATTTACAACACAGATATCCCAGCACTGTATGGGAAGGTGAAAAATCAGGTATGGGTGCATCAAGATAAAGCATCCAGCCACACCACTCGTTCAACTCGTCCGTTCTTAGAGAGAATGGAGATGGAGACTGGAGTCCGTGCAATTTCTTTTACTAACATTTCGGTGAAGGCACCCGATGGGTCATCCATGGACTTCTGTGCATTTGGACTCCTAAACTAGGAAATAGACGTCCACGCACGCCTCTGGAAAGCCTGTCAGGAGGAGTGGGATAAGATAGGGACGCTAGCTCTGCGAATGAGTCTACTGCAAAATAAAATTACGTTGTCGGGCTATATCTAGAAGTGCTGGCTTTCCAATAGAGCACGATCCTTAGTGGAGACATGGCGTTTCATTAGGTAACTACCATTCAACCCGAACAATCTTTTATAGTCGACATGCCTTCTGAAGTTTCGAGGCCCTTTCTGTATTAGCCAAACCGTATAATGTCTAAGGAATAATTATTTTCTTCAAGGTATTTAAAAAAGGACACCTGTGAGATTGTCCTATATGCCGTTTGAATTTTATCTTTCGTCCACGCTTGTTGAAATTACTTGTTTTTCTCGAATGATGTTTGAAGGCCTGTCTGTGATGCTATACTGTAGTTTTATAATTAGTATTAGTATTATTATTGATCGTGGCCGGAGCTGCCATGAATGGGGAATGTGGTCCGGCTCGTTTCATTGATGGTCGCTCGGAGAAGCCTCACATTCACAGAATTGATGACGTCACGGTGCGCAGAACACACACGTCGGAGGTGCGTATTGAGCCGCGGAGACGCCGCGCCGTCATCTGGAAAGAGGGACGCCAACCCGTCTGTCCATCAGTTTATTATCTCTAGCCAACAGGAAGACAAAAGTGCCATATTTTGTTAATATCTACGCTTAAATTTTGTGTGAAATCTTCTGCTTTGTGTCGTCAGTGACGTTTCAGGTGAGTCTGATGTTCCCAGTAATACGCATGAGGAGTAGAGCTCGGTCATTACACATACAGTAGCTACCATATGGTGAAACATACGCCTCTTTTGGATGGGCATTAGATTTCATTACAGATAGTTCTGAATGTGCATATTAAAATGATGCGATATCATGGTGACAAAACATCGTATTGAATCTAGTGATATCTACCGATTTTGAGGAATCAAAATTAGAATATCTTATATTTGAACCTCCTAATGGGAAAATTGTTTCCTGAATCGTGACATTCTTTGAGATATACGGAGATTTTAAATAATTCCAGATAAGAACAATTGCCGATATCAACGATCGTTCAAGGGAAAAAATTGTATGTGTGTCTTACCTTTGATCCTTCCTACAACAATGTCGCTTGCCTCAATCGTATAGCAACATTCTATGCTAGAATTTCAAATAAACTCACACCGGAATACCTCCAGGCTTTTAGTTTCGGGGGGAAATTTAGAAGTATCTCGCATTGATCCTTCGTACAACGCAATCGCTTACCTGAATTGCGACATTCGTCGTGCCGATGGAGCGATTTCAAACATTTTCCCGTAGGAATGAATTTAAGGCTCGTTTTGGGGAAAAATTAAGTATCTTACCTTTGATCCTTTCTACAACGATCACGGTCCCTACCTCAGTTGTAAGAGATCACAAGGTTCAAACCTGGCAGATTTTTGAAAGGTGAAAAGAAGTTATTTCGATACTACAAGTTGTTGTACGATGTCGACAAGGAATAGATTTCTGATCACACGTTCGGGATTTACCCGAAAAAGTTAATATTAAAAGCTCAGCCATAGATCGCTCATGAGAGATACGTTTTACTCTGCCATCTGGTAGTGTAAAACGGAACGTCGAAATTGACACGCAGGAAGCTACATTGTGTCAAATCAAAATGCCTCTGCCTGGTAGCTGAGACTATATTATTTTTATTATTATTATTATTATTATTATTATTATTATTATTATTATTATTATTATTATTATTATTATTATTATATTGAATGATCCATTTCGGAACACACGAAGCTTTATTTATGATTTCGTTTGCGGAGGATCCAGGATGCTTCAATCTGTTCACTAAAGATCCTCTTCCTTCCTTCCGTGGACTTGGTACCTGCTCTTTTTTGGTACTTCTTACCTAGTGTTTACAGTGCACTATGTCTTGTGGTATGGGCTAGAGCAATTTTGTTACTTTCACTGATCTGTCTCAGTCTCATCCTTGGCTTTCACAAAGTGAAAGTGACTGAGGTATGAGTGATGCTAGTAATGCAATTCCTTACGAAGCCAGTCCCTGCTATGAATGGTGAGAAAATATTGCTCATAGGGTCTGTTGGTGCATGCATTTCAGTGGGCTTGGCAGACTGATATGTAATGGCAACTTCTGGCTCGGTGAAGAAAGCAACGGGAAACTACCTCACTCATTTCCCTAGTACGCCTCTTCAGTGATGCCTAGGCGGAGCTGTTGAGGATCCAACCAGCCTTCAGGCTGAGGACTAAACATACTTACAATATTCTCTGGAGTAACTTCCCACTTGCCAATTTTCTTTGTATATTATTATTAACGTGCACTTTTAATTTTCCTTCCAAAATTATTACTGAGAACCGGATATATTCTTATGTGGCATATTATTTGTTGGTGCCCTCAATAGCAACACTCTTTGTGTTAAAATAGCGATTTTAAATCATGCCACATAAGAATATATCCGGTTCTCATTAATAATTTTGGAGGGAAAATTAAAAGTGTACGTTTTAACCTTTTATTGCGAAAACAGTTCACTTAGTTGTAGCATACTTTGAGAAAGATAGAGCTTTCAAATAGCCTCCTATTAAGTTCTTGGTAAAACAAATATTTTTCAAGATGTTTAATGGAAGAATGTGCGAGATTGTATTTTCTTTATTTTTTTTATTTTTTTTAATTTTTTGTTTTGTTCGCGGATTAAATTAGCACTATCACATGGAGGGTTTTCCCGACGTTGCTAGGATTGGGAAGGAACGTTCGAGGCCTTAATTCTTATTCTATTTCTATTTCTTCTTCTTCTGCGTGAATAGGTCACTCAGTACCACGCGGAATCAAACATTTGTTCAGTTTTCCTCCTCGCCCAATAGTTCTTCATTTTCTTCGATTGTTGTAATTTCTGTTCCTTCGACCAAGTACGTCATGTTGATTTCCACTCGTATTCCTCAAATCCCCTCGTGTGAAGAGTTTTACTGATTCAGTGTGGTCCTTTTCTACTTCTCTACTCCATTTTGATCTTGTACGTTTGATTGGCAAAAATTTGTATATTCGACGAGTAAGTCTGTTATTATTCATACTTTCCAAATGGCTTTAAAATGGCCTTATATTAGCTATAGGTACTGAATTTGACTGGTGTGAAAATGGAGAAACCATGGAAAGCCACCTTCAGCGCTGTCAACGTGGGGTTCGAACCCGCTATCCCCTGAATGCAAGCCTATAGCCATATGACCCGAATCGTGCAACCAACTTGATCGATGAGATTCTATTAACCACATTGGTAGCTTCTCCTCCTCTAAACACTATTCCCTTCACGAAGGACTTCATTCCATTTTCTTTTGTTCCCCGTCTCCTTGGTGGTGGTGATTATTGTTTCAAAAGGAAGTGCAACTGAGAAACCATCCTCTATCAATGGAAGAGGTCCAATCCTTCGAAGAGGAAGGGCCACGAAGGGTGTGGAAATGAAAGACTCCCTCAAAAACCTAGTACCTCGGGGTCGGAAGAAAACAAAAGTTGACCAAGGGAGGTCGGATAGGTAAGATAAAAGCGAGAGTTAGGTGCCCCGTTGTTGCCGAACCACGTTCCCAAGTTGAGAGTCCCTGTTTCCCCTTTTAGTTGCCACTTACGACAAGCAGGGGATTTCCTGTTCGAGAGAGTCCGGATATTTTCCAATATCCACGACAGTTTCGTGGGAAAATTTGAAGTGTCTTACATTTAAAAGGGGCTGCCTTGCCGAGGCGGTAAAGGCGTGCTCGGTTCGCCCGGAAGGACGTGGGTTCGAATCCCCGTCAGGAAGTCGTAAAATTTAAGAAACGAGATTTCCTCTTCTGGAGGTGCATATGGCCCTGAGGTTCACTCAGCCTACGCCAAAAATGAGTACCGGGTTCATTCCTGAGGGCAAAGGCGGCCGGGCGTAGAGCTAACCACTCTACCCCATCACGTGCCGAGGTTAACAATGGCGGAAGCCTTTACCTTCCACTCCTCCAAGGGCCTTCATGGCCTGTACGGAGGTGACTTTGCTTGCTTTGCTTACATTTAAACCTCCCATTACGAAAACAGTTCCCTCAATCGTAATATTCTTTCAAACATACCGAAATGTCAAATAATCTCATGTAGGAACACTTAACGATAACTTTGGGGAAGAAATTATCTTACATTTGTCCGACTCCTTGGCTGAATGGTCAGCGTTGAGGCCTTCGGTTCAGAGGGTCCCGGGTTCGATTCCAGGCCGAGTCGGGGATTTTAATCGCTTCTGTATAATTCTTCTGGCTCGGGGGCTGGATGTTTGTGTTTGTCCCAACACTTTCCTTTTCATATTCATGCAACATACTACTACACTACCATCCTCCAGTGAAAGACGCAATAGTGATTGCATCCCTCCATATAGGGTTGGCGACAGGAAGGACATCCGGTCGTAAAATAGCGCCAAATCCACACGTGCGACACAGTTCGCAACTGCGACATCACAGGTGTGGGAAAAGCGGTAGAAAAAGAAGAAAAATTATCTTTTGCCATTTTTTTGTTTTGCTATTTGCTTTACGTCGCACCGACACAGATAAGTCTTATGGCGACGATGGGATAGGAAAGGCCTAGGAATGGGAAGGAAGCGACCGTGGTCTTTATTAAGTTACAGCCCCAGCATTTGCCTGGTGTGGAAATGGGAAACCACGGAGAACCATCTTCAGGGCTGCCGACAGTGGTGGTCGAAGCCACTATCTCCCGATTACTGGATACTGACCGCACTTAAGCGACTGCAGCTATCGAGCTCGACACATCTTACATTTGATCCTTCCTACATCTTAATAATAATTAACTTAAACTCTGTGCCAATACATCTATTTCAAATCTATATAAAATAACTTGTCCTGACTGACTGACTCATCATCGCCGAGCGGAAACTACTGGACATAAAGAAATTGAATTTTGGGGATACATTCTTATTAACGTGTAGGTGCTCCTAAGGGTGGATTTTTGGATATTCCGTCGCTAAGGGGGTGAAAAGGGGGTTAAATTTTAAAATGAGAATATCTATATCTCAAAACTTAAAGGTTTAGAATAATGAAGATTGGTATTTGGTATCCCCATTAAAAATAAAGAAAGACGTATTTTTTGTTTTCGGAAAGTCCCATGAAGAGGGGTGAAAAGGGGGAAAAAGAGGTTGAGCACCTTTTATGAGGAGACTTATATCTCAAAAACTGAAGATGTTATAGTCATAAAAATTTAAATTTGGAACCTTCTTTAAAAATGAAGAAACACGTATTTTTTTGTTTTTGGAAAATCCAAATAGTGGAGGGTTGAATTTTTAAAATGAGTGTATCTATAGCTGAAATCTTTAAGAGTTTACAGATGTAAAATTGGTACTTAAGATCTCATTTCAAAATAAAGAAACACGTATTTTTTGTTTTCGGAAAATCCCATGAAAGGGGGTAAAAGGCGTTGAACATCTTTTATGAGGAAACTTATATCTCAAAAACTGAAGAGGTTACAGTTATGAAAATTTAAATTTGGAACCTGCTTTAAAAATAAAGGAACACGTATTTTTTGTTTTTGGAAAATCCAAATAATTGGGGGTGAAAAGGGGGATGAATTTTTAAAATGAGTGTATCTATATATCGAAACTGTAAAAGTTTACAGACGTAGAAACTGGTATTTAGAATCTCTTTTCAAAATAAAGAAACATGTATTTTTTGTTTTCTGAAAATCCCAATAGAAGGGGTGAAAAGGAGTGGAAAATGGGTTGAATCCCTTTAATGAGGATACTTATATCTCAGAAACTGAAGATGTTACAGATCTGAAAATTGGTATTTGGGATCTCCTTTATAAATAAAGAAACACGTATTTTTTGTTTTTGGAAAATCCAAATAGTGGGGGTGAAAGGGGGGTGTATTTTAAACATGAGTGTATCTATATCTCAAAACTTCAAAAGTTTTCAGATGTAAAAACTGATATTTAGAATCTCCTTTAAAAACAAAAGAACACATATTTTTTTTCTTTTCTGAAAATCCCAATAGGAGGGGTGAAAGTGTGAATAAGGGGTTGAATGTCTTTAATGAGGATACTTATATCTCAGAAACTGAAGATATTACAGACCAGACAGTTAGTATATGGAATCTCCTTTAAAAATACAGAAATATTTATTTTTTTATTCTTGGAAAATTTAAACAGGAGTGACAAATTGGGGTGAATTTTTAGAAAGACTATATCTACAGTATATCTCAGTAACGTAAAATGTTACAGACGTAAAAACTGGTATTTGGAATCTCCTGTTAAAGTAGAGAAACAGGTATTCTCGAAAAATCCAATGAAGGGAGGGGGGTTGAAAAATTGAAAAATTAATTGAATTAATTGTATGAGGATACTTACATCTAATAAAAACTGAAGTTGTTACAGATGTGAAAATTAGTATTTAGATCTTCTTTAAAAATAAAACGACGCGTTTTGGGAGGGGGCGGGGAATCATCTTTGGGGGCGGGTGTGAAAAGGAGTTGAATTCGTTTCATGATGACACATATCTCAAAAACTGAAGATAATCGGTATTTAGAAGATCCTTTACTATTAAAGAAACACATATTTTTGCCGGAAAATTCACTTAAGGGGGGGGGGTCTGTGAAAGTAAGTGAAAAAAGTGAATTATTTGTATGGGAATACTTATATCTCAAAACTGAAGGTAACACACGTGAACATTGGTATTTGGAATCTCCTTTAAACGTAAAGAAACACGCCTTCTTTTTTTTGGGGGGGGGGGTAAATCAACTTAACCGCGGTGCGGTGAAAACGGAGGTGAGACCAATTGATTTTACTGTTCCTAATGTACTTATAAGGAGCCTCCGTGGCTCAGGCGGCAACGCGCTGGCCTCTTACCGCTGGGTTTCGTGGTTTAAATTCCGGTCACTCCATGTGAGATTTATGCTGGACATAGCGGAGGCGGAACAGGTTTTTCTCAGGATACTCCGGTTTTCACCGTCATCATTCAATCCAGCAATACTCTTCAATATCTTTTCATTTCATTTGTCATTCATTAATCATTGCCCCAGAGGAGTGCGGCAGGCTTCGGCAGCCGGCACAATTCCTATCCTCATCGCTAGCTGGGGGCTTATTCATTCCATTCCTGACCCGGTTGAATGACTGGAAACAGGCTGTAGATTTTCAATGTACTTATCCTGATCATAAATGGATCATTTTTAATCTTTCCTGGGTTCGTTTTCAAGAGCCATCTCTTCCTTTGAAGAACCTTCTTAGATTAGAGTAGATTCTTCTGGCATATAAATAAAAATTTAAACACATTTAAAATAAACCATAGGTATAAGATTGACCGTGCAATTGTTCACCTCTATAATAAGGTCAATAATGCACGGAAGTATGTCATTCGTATCGCCAGAAGTCCTGCGCACTTGCCTACGGGAGACAATGGTGCTGGTCATACTGTTATCAATGACAATGGCAGCAGATGTAATTTATCGCCAAGTAGAGGTCTTGCATCTTGCTGTGGGGTCCATAATAATAATAATAATAATAATAATAATAATAATAATAATAATAATAATAATAACAACGTTCTGGACCGTCGTCAAAATGTGCGGACCGCTCTGGAAACGGATCCTGGACGGGAAATGACTACGATTGCAGTCCGGCCGCCGATTCAGTACCGCCAAGGCACCCAAGACGACACCACGCCGGATCTCCTCAAGGATTTGATCCACGTTAAAAATGCTTATAGGAAAAGGTGGCAAAGATTTAGGGACCCAACTGACCGGGCGCAATACCTGGACCTAGCCCGGGAAGTACGAAATCGATTGCTGGAAAAAAGATTGAAAAATGGGAGGAACGTTGCCGTAATCCCTCAGAAAATGAGTCAGACCGCGAAATTATATATGTCAGTATAATACCGTAGCGAAACACGGGTATCTTGCTAGTAATCTCATATAAGACTATCCCCCAATTTCGACGATACTTTTGGAGGAAAAATTAAGAATGTTTTGCATTTAATCCTTTCTAAAACGAAATCGATTCCCTGAATCGTACCATTATTTGTACCAATACAGCAATTTCAAATTATCTCATACAGGAACATACTGCAATTTTAACGTCACTTTTTGGTAAAAATAATTAAAAGTGACCTACATTTGGTCCTGACAACAACGAAATAAACTTCTATGATTGGGACATTCTTTGTGCTAATACAGCGATTTGAAATAAGCTGCTGGGCTGAGTGGCTCAAGCGGTTGAGGCGCTGGCCTTCTGACCCCAACTTGGAAGGTTCGATCCTGGTTCAGTCCGGTGATATTTGAACATTCTCAAATACGTCAGTTTCCTGTCGATAGATTTACTGGCATGTAAAAGAACTACTGCGAAACTAAATTTCGGTAGCTCGGCGTCTCACAAAATCGCCAAAGTAGTTAATGGGACGTAAACAATTTTATTATTATTATTATTATTATTATTCGGACCGAGCTCGATAGCTGCAGTCGCTTAAGTGCGGCCAGTATCAAGTATTCGGGAGATAGTAGGTTCGAACCCCACTGTCGGCAGCCCTGAAAATGGTTTTCCGTGGTTTCCCATTTTCACACCAGGCAAATGCTGGGGCTGTACCTTAATTAAGGCCACGGCCGCTTCCTTCCCACTCCTAGCCCTTCCCTGCCCCATCGTCGCCATAAGACCTATCTGTGTCGGTGCGACGTAAAGCAACTATAAAAAAAATATTATTCGGTACGTATTTAAGATCGAACTATAATTTATAGGTTTTCTACAATGATAGGATCTGACAATTCTGGGACTGCAAAAGTTATTAATAATGTTAATTACTCTACGTCCCACTAACTACTTTTAGGGTTTTCGGAGACGCCGGGGTGCCGGAATTTGGTCCCGCGGGTGTTCTTTTACGTGCCATTAAATCTACCGACACGAGGCTGACGTATTTGAGCACCTTCAAATACCACCGGACTGAGCCAGGATCGAACCTTCTAATTTGGGACTACAAAAGTAGCGGGCGTAGGCTTAAGGTGAAGCTGTAGAATTTCGGTCGTACGAAAATGGGGAAGTCACGGAGAACAATCCTGTGGGCTCCCAATAGTGGGGTTCTATTCTATGATCTCCCAAGTGCAAGCTTAGAGCTAGTGGAGGTGGTGATAGTTATTATTGTCTTAAGAGGAAATACAACTGGGCCACCATCCTCCATTAAAACTAATCAGAAGAAAAAGTGGAAGAGGACTTACCTTCGAAGAATTAGAATATCTGTAAGGAAAACGGAAGGGCCAGGAAAGGCGTGAGAAATGAGGCTATCAATCCCTCGTAAACCTAACAACGTCAGGTTCGGAAAAGAACAAGAGTTGGCCAAGGGAGGTCGGATTGGATAGATGAAAGTGAAGAGTCTAGCACAAGCAAGTGCTGGCAATGCCAGACTCAGCCAGGAATCCCGTGGTCGCCACTAACTTGCTCATTTTATCTGTCTTTCTATCTTAATCTGTTTACCCTCCGCGGTTGGTTTTCCCTCGGACCCAGCGAGGGATCCCACCTCTACCACCTCAAGGGCAGTGTCCAGAAGAGTGAGACTTTGGGTCGGGGGATACAACTGGGGAGGAGGACCCGTGCCTCACTCAGGCGGCCTCACCTGCTACGCAGAACAGTGCCTTGTGGGGGATGGGAAGATTGGAAGGGATAGACAAGGAAGAGGGATGGAAGCGGCCGTGGCCTTATACGTTAGGTACCATCCCGACATTTGCCTGGAAGAGAAGTGGGAAACCATGTAAAACCACTTCGAGTATGGCTGAGGGGGAAATTGAAATCCCCTTTACTCAGTGGACCTCACGATGCTGAGTGGACCCCGTACCACTTGTCAAATTTCGTGGCACAGCCAGGAATCGAACCCGGGCCTACGGGGATGGCAGCTAATCACACTAACCACTACATCACAGACGCAGCTCAATTTAGAACCATCCTTCAGTATCCTCTTATGATAGGTAAAGAGGTAAAGGAAAGCCCTAAAATATCACAATAATATAGATAGGTTTTCTGTGACGCTAAAGAAGGAAAGATCTAAGAGTAGGAAGGTATGACTGTAGCCTTCATTAAGGTACAATTCTGGTATTAAACATAGCTTGCCGGCAGAGGTGCTCGAGTCCAGGTTCTCCCAAGTGCAAGCATAAAGCTGCACGACCCATAGAGTGACATGAGTTATTTCTCTCCACTTCTCTGTACTAGCACAAAGCAGGACATAATTCCATACAGGAAGGTTCTACCGTAAATTTGAACTTGTTTCCGTGATGCGCGGGCTCTCGACGAAGCTATCTTTACATTGATCTGTTTTAAGACCCACTTTGCTGTGCGCAATTCAAAGCTGGGTGGACTCGCGACATATTATTCGTAAGTTAGAAGTAACAGATATAAAAGCAGGGAGAATGTTTGCTTGTAAAAATAGATGCAAGTAATTACTCAGAATTAGAATACAAAGGCTAAATTAGGAATAAACAGTGGGGAAGAATGTAGGTTACCAGGCCATGGAGGGCAAGATAAATATAGGAAAACCAAGGTGATGATCATGCGAGTCAGTTCTGGACGATTCAGTGGTAACATGTGTTGAACTAAACGAAGACATAGGCCTTGTTCCAAAAACAGGATTGTGGACGGACTTAGTTAATTCACAGATGCTTACAGACTGAACGCAGAAACACACAACATACCATAATGGGATCCACTTCTGATTAGATACAGTGTTATCTAGGTCTTTTGGCGTGATCTGAAGTCCAGCCTTCGGCTTTGAGGATGTGAAAGTGTCTCAGTTAAGAGCTATGCTATTAACACTATTCCATATACAGCCAGTCCCTGTGATGAATAGGGTGGAGGTCGGTTGTTGTATGCATTTCAGTGGGCTTGGTAAACATAAATATAATAGCACTTTCTAGGTCAATGTGTAAAGTAGCATCATCACTTCCTTAGTAAACCCTAGTATTTAAAACACAGCGTACAATTTGTAAGTTGCATGGGTGCTGAAAGCACTTCGCAAAGAATAGCAATTGGTGTGTCTCAGGGATCTGTATTCGGACCAATATTAACATGGATATATTTTTGGTCTGGAATTAGCTTCATCAATTTAACGTAGACAGAAAACCGACACCGCGGTAACCAGGCAACCAGTGTTCGTCATCTTCTTCCTCGCGTTATTAGCAAATGCCAGAACTCTGCCTTCTATATACAGTAGGTATAAATGGCGCCTTGTTTTAAACGAGTTTCCACTGTCTTTGACTGGCGTTTCGTCTGGGTCACAGCAAAGCCCGTTACACACGGTAACGTCACCGAAGGCAGCAGAATTTATCTCATAATACACATCTTCCGAATATTTCTGGCAATAAAATTTTTCGCTAAAGCAGCGAACATTTTGTTGGACGTACATCATGTCGCTACATATTTCTTTCGATTTACTGGAACTCTATCCGCTCTGTGGGTGGAGTTACAGGATGCATTATCTGTACACCCTGCATGTCGCGTAGTAAGTGGCTACTAAGAGGGAAACAACCAAAGAAGCTGTATTTCCTCTGTCTTCTTCTAAGACCAAAAACATATGCATAATTCTATGATTTTCTGTGTAGCTGAGAAATTTAGATATATATTTTCTCTAGTATTTACTAATGACACAGGACAATGAGAATTCAATGGCAGAATACCATTATTTTCAGATTATAACAATATGGTTTGCAGTGGGAAATGTGTTATAGTCTTCAGCGAGGTATACAACTGCGTCGCACATGTGGATTTGGCCCTGTTTTACATCAGGATGTCCTTCCTGACGCCAACCCTATGTGGAGGGAATATGAAGTCGAGAGCGTTGCGTCAAACACAAACACCCAGGCGCCGAGCAAGAAGAATTAATCAGACGCGATTAAAATCCCCGACCAGTCCGGAAATCTTACCCGGGACCCTCTGAACTGAAGGTCCAAGGCTGACCATCCAGCCAAGGAACCGGACACCAAAACAAATTACATTATATTTCATAAACAATCATTCAGTCTTATACCTGACATAACTTTCAAATTTTATGATGATAGGGTACTCCGTGTTGAAGCTACAACATTTCGTATCATAGATGAATCACCACTATCTCTTAGTTTGAGGTAAGGTAGTTCCAGCCATATGTGTTTTAAGTTGACTAAAATATTAATACTGTATTTTCCAGGACTGTTCAATGGTGTTTTTGACCCACTTATTGAGTTCCATGTCACATATATGATCCATATTTGGACAAACAGTAATAAAGAATGCTTTGTATAAAAGAGAGCTTAAGATACTCTTCAACCTACCAACGTTAACACCAAAGAAACAGGCGTATCAATATTCACTAGTAATATTCTGTCACTTAAATAATCCGTCATAAAGTTGTATAAAATGAAAAATAGGTAAGCCCTCCCTAAGACCCTATTTATTTATTTATTTATTTATTTATTTATTTATTTATTTATTTATTTATTTTATGCCTTTGAATGTGGCGAAGTTGGGGCTCACGGCCCTCTCTTACACTTAACCACTACGTACAGTACATAATCACATACTTTGGTAAATTAACATTAACAGTCCCTAGGTGCTACCTAAATATATGGTGTAATATTATAAGAGATTGTAATTATTATTTTTATTTTGAACTCTGATGTGCGAACTTATAAAACAAGGGGAGCTAATAAAATTTGCTGTCATTCTATTTATTTTACTAGTTATCGTAACAACTAACTGTGGCATTACCCCATTAAGTACTTCCATGGTCTCCCTGGGTACATACAAGCATGGGCGCCCGCGAGGAATTCTAAAAAGGTTGATGTTCAATTGTTTAAAATCATACCAAATTATTTCATAAACTGAATTTACTGACAGTCATCTAGCATCTGTTATAACCGAAAATTTCTTTAAAATGTTGCTGACGTTTTATTGGTTTTTATATTCAAGAAAATTGTTAATGTGCCCCACCCCCTGGAAAAGATCCTGCGGGCGCCCATGTATACGAGTCTTCTTCTCAAGCAAAGGTCAAAAATAAACTTGTTAAATACTTGAAATTATAAATCTGTCGAATAAGGGTTACTTACCAAATTTCATATTTGCTTCAATTGAAGAACACATTATTTACGGAATTAAACTGGGAACCACAACACAACAAGATTTTCCACAACAATGTCTCTTTCAAAACTTCGCCGATTCACTATTGTCTTTTTATAAACAAGATTCTAACAAAACCAACCTATCAAATACAATTATGTTTATTTTAATAGCTGGTGTTACTGTTGCCAAAGTAGAACCTGGGTGCATTGTAATTCCTTGACTGTCTGTGGATCCACGATACTTTGTAAGGTGGTGGTGATTATTGTTTTAAGAGGAAGTAGGAAGTACAACTGTCTTGTCTCTGTCACCAAATAGTAGGCCTACTCTACTGCAATATCACGCCACGGCTCAGTTACCTGTTTTGAGTTAATAATAATAATAATAATAATAATAATAATAATAATAATAATAATAATAATAATAATAATAATAATAATACAAACCAGTATCGCTGTACGCATCTGAATGCCTTATCCTATCCGAGAAATGTTTGCTTGTGGATTTAGAGAGGAAAGAAAGAAAGATCCTACACACCATACTTGCTCCAAACTACAAACATGGCATCTACATTAGAAAATCCAGGCAAGAAGTATACTCTAAGATAGAGAAGATCACGGACACAATGCGTAAAGGCAGAGTTCGCTTCTAGGGTGAGCCGCACCCTTCCCTTACCGACAACCTATCTCACCATAAAACACACACATCGGAAGATTCGAGGCGTGGACCGCGACTAGGAAAGGCCAAACGCAGCCCTGAACTGGAAACGGTCCTCGTTTCAAAACCAGAACAGGAATGAGACTAAAGCTACTAGCAATAAATTCCCGACTAAATTTAAATGAGGGTTTATTGATATAACAAAATTCATAAAGAAACCAGCAATTAAAAACAAAGTATACGTACATGTGCAAAGCTCATACAATTGAAGTCATAACACTAATGCGTGAGCACAACTTTTTCAAACACCAAGCTTAAATTATTCATAAGACGGGCTCACCGTCTCAATTGCAATCACGCTACATAATGTGTTAATGTGAATACAATCCACACGGATCAACTCGGTCATTCTTTCCGCGAAATTAATAAAATTCATTATATACGCGTCTATTTAACTTCCACATAGTCTCAACAATTACCACACAGATCAAAACTCCCACACAGTATGGAGAAGACAAAAGGTCCAGAGAAGGTAAAAATAAGATGCGAGAGATCACAACATAGCGCAGAGAGACGTCTCTGGACCGAAGAAATAAAATTCAAACCCAGAGAGAATCACAGGCACGCGAATAGCCTGAATATAAGAAACGAACATGGCGGACTCGTGGGCAAGCAAACGGCCGTGATTGAAACCGAGGCAAAATAAATATCACCGTGCCGGCAACAAACATGTGGCTCAGAAACGAGATTAAAATATAAAATGCGCTGACCGATACGTCATCCTTTCTCTCTTTCCACACACACACACACACACACACACACACACACACACACACACACACACACACACACACACACACACACACACAAACATTGAGACATTGCCGGTATCGGCAAACAATCCGAGCAGTTGCTCCAGTTAATAAGTTGAACACAATCTCATATAGTATGACTCTCATGGTCACAAACAAAGGTCTCACATATGTCAGGAATAGCGTGCACGGTGCAGGCAATTAGCAGCAGGATAGTAGAGACCCAGTGGTCACACATAAACCCACCAGCTCACGCACTCCGTACGACACGAATGGAACTCCGCGTCGACACGCACGGCATACATTCATCGATGGCAAAATACTTTACAATGAAGTGCACGAAATAAATCAATCTGAGACCCAGCTATGAACACATTACGATCACGTCAACCACAGACACGCAGCCCATTCTCGCTATAGAACACAAGGACGCATATCAATCGGCCATCATTAGAAGAGGTGAACGGTACATTTTAACCGTAGAAATAATATAAAACCGAGCTCGATAGCTGCAGTCGCTTAAGTGTGGCCAGTATCCAGTATTCGGGAGATAGTAGTTTCGAACCCCACTGTCGGCAGCCCTGAAAATGGTTTTCCATGGTTTCCCATTTTCACACCAGGAAAATGCTGGGCTGTACCTTAATTAAGGCCACGGCCGCTTCCTTCCCACTCCCAGCCCTTCCCTGTCCTATCGTCACCGAAAGACCTATATGTGTCGGTGCGACGTAAAGCAACTATAATAATAATAATAATAATAATAATAATAATAATAATAATAATAATAATAATATAAATACAAGGATTACCATACCTGATATATTAGTCGTCAAAAGTAAAGGAAGGATGGTAGTATGGGTCAAGTTTAAATCTATTAAAAACCCATTTATGGCATAAAAACGCCACTCCAATCTGCGTAGGGTCCATGATTATTTTCCGCACACATAACAGTGCAAAGAATCGCTCCAAAGAGATGAAACAAACGTCTCGCCGAAAGAATGATCTTCCATACCTATGACCGAGGGTGCTGCCCTCTCTGGTACAATCATGGAAACACTTAAGTCAATTGAAGTGAGGCCGATACAAGCTCTTTAGCAGTAAGGGAAACATCATCTTTATGATCATGCCATGTTAGCATGGCCCAACGGTCATATACGACGGTTGATCGACTCTCGATGTACAAAACGTATCTTCAGTATATTTGACTCAAAACCAAAAACGGCAATGCCATGGTACGTTAATGTCAAGAAAGATCTTAAAGAACTGGGCCTACAAACAGAAGATGCACAAGACCGAAAACTTTTCAGAGCAGCCATCAAGACTTTTGGAAATTTCGGGACGAAAAACAGGCAACTGGCGCTAAATGAACAGAAGAACGTCGTGCTAAACACAGTGAGCTAATGAAGACGATGTGGATCAAGCAACAAATGAACGAATGCCAGAATGTAAAGTGAAGCTTATCGTGGTCCCTAGTTGACCGATTAGCGAAGTTGAATAATAATAATAATAATAATAATAATAATAATAATATTAATAATAATAATAATAAACTTATTATGTGATATTCAGCCTTTCTGATGAAGATGGAGATACAATCAACCTCCAAGCTGATGAGTCAACCTACGAAGTTCATGAAAAGTACTGTTCAACTCGGGAAATATTCCTCGTTTCTCTAATGACCTCGTAAACTATACAAAGGTACGCAGTGATCTAGACATCATCAGACATACGTATTTCTTGTTAGTGTTATTATAGAACAGCATTTTTCTACACCGTATACGTCAATAACAGTCTTTTCATGTTTCACATTAATCACTGTATCTTCAGGGCCACTTTTAAGTCAAAAGAGTGAACGAGTTGGCCGTGCGGTTAGGGGCGCGCTGAACTTGCAGCTAGGAAATAGTGGGTTCGAACCCCATTGTCGGCAGACATCAAGATAGTTTTCAGTGGGTTCCCATCTCCACACCACGTTAACTAAGACCACGGCCGCTTCCTTTCCGCTCCTAATCATTTCCTATCTCATCGTCGCCTTAAGACTTGTCTGTGTCGGTGCGGCGTAAAGCCAATTGTAAAAAAATTAGTCAAAAGTTTTTTTTCAGTTTGTCTACGTCGCACTGACACAGGCAGGTCTTAAGGCGACGATGGGATAGGAAATGTTTTGGAGTGAGAAGGAAGCGGCCGTGGCCTTAATTAAGGTACTGCCTAGTGTGAAAATGGGAAACCACGGAAAACCACCTTCAGGACTGCCGACGGTGCGGTTCGAACCCTCTATCTACCGAATGCAAGATCACAGCTGTGCGACCCTAACCGCAAGGCTAACTCGCTCGGTAAGTCAAAAAGAGGATTTAAAAGTAACTTATTCGTGCAGTCAAGGGAACATTCTCAGACTTCTCAAATAAAATCAGAATTAAAAATCACATTGGAAAATGTTATATATAGACAACTGAACGAACTGTAAATGTGCTCATGTGCTGGAAAGGAAGATCAATTTACCTTGTTGTAAGCTGTGCATGTGCTAGTGCGTGCCCTCTCTCACCGCCCCAACAAGTACAGCACTGAAGATAAAATATTTCTCCTGTCCTACTTTCCATGTATGTTGTATGTTGGGTATTCAGCCCGAAGGCTGGTTTGATCCTCCACATCTCCGCCAAAGCTATCATAGACAGCCTAGGCATCACTGAAGGGGCATACTAGGAAAATGAGGTGTGAGGTATTTTCCGTTACTTTTCTCACCGAGCCAGAAGTTGCTATTACATATCAGTCTGCCAAGCCCACTGAAATGCATGCACCAACCGACCCTATGAGCGATATTTTCACACTATTCATAGCAAGGACTGGCTGCATAAGGAATGACATTACTAGCATCGCTCATACCTCAGTCACTTTCATATTGCCAAAGCCAAGGATAAGACATAGATCAATGAAAGTAACAAAATTATTCTAGCCCATACCAGGAGACATAATGCACTGTAAACCCTACATCTCGACAGCAGATGCATCACTTTCCAATCCCGAGTAAAATGTTTTGGTCTTGTTGCTTGATCTTTAAACGGGCCTAACATCTAAGGTCATCGGCCCTTTTGTTCTTGTTATCGACCCTACAATTCGCTTCGATATTAAGCACACGAAGGGAAGCGAGCAATTTATCAACCGTGTTGTCAAGATCTGCGGGCAAAGTACGACATAAATCGATAAAAACTTGTTGAGCTGATGTTTGGTACGAGAGGCACTATACCTCGTAGAACGCTGGAGTTCTGAAAAGACGGAAAAAAGGTCGAGAACACAATCGAAGAAATTGCATTTTCAGAACTGTTTTCCCCCCAGAATATTAAAAATCATCACTTGTACTCTGTAGTCTCACACTGATACGTGATCGTTACATATAAAACACGATCAAAGATATAAGCGCCGGCGGTGCAGAGTGGGCTTTGGCCTACAGGTTACCCCGGCTGGTCCGTGGTTCGACAGCTCTGCACTCCGACCGGCCACTCGAGCAGTGGAGGGAGGGGTGGCCGCGGCTCTACGCCTCCGTAATCGGGACAGCCTACGGTGGGGATAATGGTTTTCCGTGGTATTCCCTGCTTTTCCATTCCCTGCACTACGGCGAATTCCGAGACAGTTTCTAGTTTAAGCCACGGCCGCCAAGCCTCTCATTTTCTCCGAACATCTCCCTGGCATGAAAAACGGCGTTACCGCCTAGGAGCCCCTCCTCCCCCCTTCAGGGATGGAATGAAAAAGTTTTAGTAGTATATATAAACTAGTTTTCTCCTAAGCTCTTGTTCTGATTAATTGATTAGGAGGCAAGTCCTTGGTTATTCACCTGCCTGTTGTAAGGGAGACTAAAAGGAGCTCTGAACTTTGGAGCGTGGGTGGGCGACTATGGGCCCCTGGCATTGCTTCCACGTAGTTGCGCCAGATTCCTCATTTTCTCCTACCCTACCCGTTCCGTTGGTCAACTCTTGTTCTTTTCCCATCCCGACGGTATTAGGTATCGAATCCTAGGGAGTCTTTCATTTCGACGCCCTTCGTGCCCCTTGTCTTTTTTTTTGGCTGATATCTTCATTCGAAGTGTCGGATCCCTTCCATTTTTTCTCTCTGATTAGTGTTATATAGAGGATGGATGCCTAGTTGTACTTCCTCTTAAAATAACTATCACCACCAGCACCTTAGCTGTTCATTGTACTCTTAATGTTTGTACATTGCAAAGTGGTGATGGTTTCTCAAGTTCAAACTCCTTTATTTTATTTTAGAAGAAAAATCTCCGCATACACACATCTTCATTATAGTCTGTTTGGCCTTTCAACGGTCACTCTGCAAGCCTTTGTGAATGACCTACGCACATCTGTGGCCACATTTAGTGTTGCACCTTTTATCATTAAATCAATAACATGTGAGTCCTTGTTCTACTGCTTCTCTCACCCTCCAGCGCCAAGTCAATTATTCCTCTCCTTCTACATAACCGAACTTCCTATGACTCCACGGCCCAACTCGCTGCTCGCGCACAGCTTAAGCCATCGAGTTCATTTCTATCTTAGCCTTTATCTCCACATTGCGAGGGCCCTTCTGCCAATGTTACCATCTGTGCCTACTCGATTCTCATGTATGTTAATTCCAACTCAAGATATCCTGAGTTCATCCAGATTCACCTCCGTTCGACCGGTGTAAAGATAATTTTGTTCCGGTGCTGACTTCTTTCTGACAAAGTACTGAGCTGGGAGCTCGCTGCATTAGCTTTGCTACACCTAGATTCGACTTCATCCTGGGAGAATACACACTCTAATTACTTCAAATGATCCATCTTCGTATTCTCTACTTCACATTCAACTCTCTCCCAACTTTACGGGTAGAACCCCACATTTTCAGACCAACTCATTGCACCTCTTTTCAGATTCCAAGGTTGCAGTTCAAGTTTTCAGCATAATCTGCCATTAAGGCCAAGTCATCCAAATACGCCAGACTGCTTACTACATTTCTTCCAGGGCTGTAAGCAAAGTAGTAAGAACGTAGTCCAGACTCTCGCCGGAGATCGGGCATGCGCAAATAGGATATGGGAGCGGTCAGATGGCGCTGTGCTTTTGACGGGCATCCATTTGTAAGTATTGTTTCTGTGTGGCGTTGAAATAAAGAGTGTCGATTTCACCGCTCTAAAGCATGTTTTAAAAAGTTGATCATCGTTCATGGATTAAAATTGAGGTTGTCCGTGACAAAAATCCATCAGAATGTTATCCAGAATTACGTGAAGCCTGTGGTAACAATGTACATTGCCGTGCAAATCTTAAGGATGAGATAGATAACACAACATAACTAAAGTTTGTGATTTTTAGCATTTGCGATAAATGCGAAATATGTCGAAACTTTGTCAGTGTATGTGCCTTCATCTTATATGACCCGTACGAGTGGTTTCTAGCGATTTCAAATTAGCGATAAAATGCGAAATTGATTCAAAATGCGAAATTATACAATTTATGCGAAATAGATGCGAAACTCGCAGTTTTATACGAAATAAAAATATATCTTTTTAAAAACGATGCATTTTTCTTAAAAATAAGATATATGTTGTTATTTATTTCAGGAGAAATAATTATTACGGCGCCCATTGCGATAGTAAAGCGGTAACATGCTTTGACGGACACTTCCGACCTGCTGCACGGGATATTTATAAGTTCATTATCGCAATTAGCTGGTCGGAGAGATTTATGCTCTTTGTTTTCAGCCTACCCGATTGATGTCAGATGATACCTGAAACTATTTTCTCTACATTCAATCCCAACCCATCTCCTCAAGAAAGAAAGAAAGAAAGAAAGAAAGAAAGAAAGAAAGCTATTTTCTCTGTGTAAATAGTAACTCTGAGCTGAAATACGGAAAATAAAAAGCACCTCATTTTGCCGCTCGTTGCAAACAATCATGGCGGCATCCAAGCGCGGCATGGGTGAGTTTTTTCGTAACTGGTTTGAAAATAGTGATGTTGAAAGTGGAAATGATTTTCTGGAAAGTGGAAAATACTTCTTCTTCTTCAACTGAGTGATGAAAGTGATTCCGATTTCAGTTCCGAGATGATAGTGCCAACTGAAACTACGTGACAAAACCAGAATGCAACAAGAACGAGTGAGAAGTCTAGTTTTTTTTGTTTTGTTGTTTTGCTAGTTGCTTTACGTCGCACCGACACAGATAGGCCTTACGACGACGATGGGACAGGAAAGGCTTAGGAATAGGAAGGAAGTGGCCGTGGCCTTAATTAAGGTACAGTCCCAGCACTTGCCTAGTGTGAAAATGGGAAACCGCGGAAAATCATCTTCAGGGCTACCGACAGTGGGGCTCGAACCCACTCTCTCCCGGATGCGAGCTCACAGCTGCGCGCTCCTAACCGCACGGCCAACTCGCCCGGTGAAAAGTATAGTAAAATGATACTTGGAATTATGATCTTGTTGAGAATAAGCCTCTTTCTGTAACATGTAAACCAGTTTTTGAAATTCACTCTATAGTGGGGAGGGGGTGGGTAATAATCCGAAAAAATGGACGTAGGGAATGAATTTCTGACCCCACAGTTCTGGGATCACGTTACTAAGGAAACCAATGCCTATGATTCTACATTTCTTGCTAATTTATCTGCTTCCCTTGAAACCAGTAATACTTACGAACAAAAACATTGGTTTCCTGTTACTATAGACGAGCTAAAAGCTCACTTTGCTTTGTGTATTCTTATGTAGCCTATGTGATTAATCAAATTTATGTTAAAGTGACGAAAAAATAAATGGTATGTAAGGGAATATTTCCTTTCACAAGTAATGGTAGGCCAAAGGGTTAAATCATTCAATGTGTGGAATTTCTTTCACTGGCTAAAGAGCACTGCAAAGAACAATCAAACAGCAAATACAGTTTCAAGCACCACGTTCATTCTCTTTGTGTGTTGACCCTTGATCATAGTCGGTTATTTTTGACATTGGTGTTGAGTAGTAGTTCCGTTTAAAAGTACGGTAGCGATTTATTTTATTGTCTGGTAGCCGATCAAACAGCATGCCGAAAGTCACAAATCGGGACATTTTTATGTAAGCGATACAGATGGCCTATATTGATGTGCCAACTCTGCAATCAAAGACTTAAAGAAAAAAAAAGTTTTGCAGTCCTTCCTTTGCCTTGGCAGCACTTCTGTCCCTTTGGGCCTCTACGAACAGTGTCGATGTAGAGTTGTTTTAGCAACTACAACATAACTGTAACTGATAAGCGGTCTCAAATGAAGGAGGACACCTTTTAAGCAATTGGCATGTTGTACTTTAACCATCATTGGAATTCCTCTTCCTTGTAGGTGTGTTGTACTGTGATAAATAAGTACTTTCAGAATAGTACTTTTCACTTTGAAATTGTGTTTGTAAATTTGAAAATAAGCATATTCTTGTGTGTGCGTTAATACTTCTTGCAGTCTTATGTTGATGTTTGTGTTATTTTCCTAAAGTGAATTCAAAACTGCATGACGAGCAATGTGTGATTAAACAGTATGATTTTACTCCCAACTGTTGTGTGTGCAGTTTAGCAAATTATGCCTATTTTTAACCAATTTGCTACAAAACACTAAATTTGAGAAGTTTAGATGCTACAAAACGCTAAATTGGAAAATCAAAACGCTAAATCTCGGATTTTTAAATGCTATAAACCACGAACTCTAAACATAACATATCAACTACTTGGTGGAAATGAATGAAACTGCGGTAACATGTTGTCAGAGGTTCCCCACACGTGCATAAAAACTTGGCGTGGGGTCAGCGCGACTATAGCGCCAAATGGGCCTGGTTCCACAAAACGAGGCAGTTGAAGGAACGGGACAAGACAGTGTGAATGAAGCAGCTAAAGTGCACTGTGGTGGTATTATTCATTACAACATGGCCCGGAGACAAAATGTGCATGCCTTGATACGGGGAAGAATCATGGAGAAATTGAAAGAAGGACGAAGTGTGACGAGTGTAGTCCAGGAGATTGGTATTGCTTACAGCATTGTTCACGTGCATGAAGAGCATTCCGAACCACATGCACTGCCGCCCGAAGGAGAGGAGGGGGTCAACCACGGTCAAACTACAGCAGCAGATGGCCGCTACATTGTGCAACAGGCAAGAAGATACATCAAACAGCGAGTGTAATTGCAACCAAATTAACGGGACTGCAAGGCACCCAATCTTACGTTCCACAGTGGCACGGTGACTGCATGGGGGTGGCTTGTTTGCCCGACGACCATTACGTTGTGTTCCGTTGACACCCGAAGATCGCCCGCACCGTTTGCATTTGTGCCAAGAGCATCAGGTCTGGACCGACGAAGAGTGGGGTCGCGTGTTCTTCTCATATGAGAGCGAATTGAGACTCAGTAATGATTCTAGGACTTACCCTCATCTGACGAGATGTAGGTAAGGTAACGGCGTATTCTGCCCGAAGGCAGGTCCGAACCTCCGCAGAGGTGTGCCTTAGCCGGAGTTTACGTGCGGTAGGGTGGCCAGTTCCTTTCCGCTCCTCCATTCCCTTACCCCCACCAACAGCGAGTGGCAACCCAACGAAATCTTGACCATGCCCGAAGTATCTTAACTTCGGAGATTTCACGGGATCCGGTGTTTCAACACGGCTACGGCCGTTGGCTGACGAGAAGTGGGAACACATAATACACCCAAGAACATTGTCGATCATGATCATTTTGGTGGTCCAAGTGTTATGGTGTAGAGAGGCATAATGTTGCATTGGCGTACCGACCTCCTAATCTTTGAACGGAGTACACTCACCGGTCAACGTTATTGTAACAGTGTACTCCTTCCCCATGTGCGTCTTTTCAGGAGTGCATTTGTCCCTGACAGCGTAGGTGGTGGTGCTTTTGGAAGGAGAAGAATGGCCTGCCCGTTCCCCCGGCTTAAATCCCACCGAGCACGTGTGAGAGATGTTGGGCAGACGTATTGGAGCAAGTCCACATGCACCAACGACCATCCCGCAGTTGTCATCAGCGCTGGTGGAGGAATGGAACGTCCTACCACAAGAACTCCTTATCAATCTTGTGGCCATCATGGGAACACATTACAGAGCATGAAACATCGCCTGTGGTGATCACACACCCTTTTAAGAACGTTGTCATGTCCGGGAGACTATCACGAGTCGGAATGACTTACATGGAATTTATTGTCTCTGTACAAAAGTGTAATTTCTGTTCATTTCATCGCATATTCCTTCCAGTTGGCTACCGTACCATACTGTAGCAGTTCCCCCAATGTATGGTTCAAGTTTCATCGAGCTATGTTACCCGCACTTGGCAGTGACACAACAAGTGGAAGTTACTTTCATCCTTACGTTTTTAACAGCAGTATACCTTGTATTATCGTATGGGACGGTTGCATGATGGGTCGATGTGGGGCGGAATGAGACCAACCTCCACGGATAATTCCCGACAATTCGTCGAGAGTCTACGGAAACTAGAGCACTCACGATGCCAATCTGATCTTGACGAATGGACAGCGGTGCAAATCAGCAGTCTCATTCCGTCCTATACAGTAATGCATTCCCGTCACAGGCTTCACGTAATCCTCGATAACACTGATGCATTTTTGTCAGGGGCAACCTCGATTTTAATCCACGAACGATGATCACCTTTTGAAAACATGCTTTAGAGCGGTTATTTATTTATTTATCGTTTGATGAATCTATGTACACACATGTATATAGTTCAGGGTAAATGTGCGTAGTCACAAGTCCGTAAAATACTATAACTCTAGGTCTAGCATTTTGACCCAATTAACTGCTTCATCCGATGTGCGGTGAATGCCTATCAGCGTTCCTTTGAAAGCTCGAATTGGGCAGTCAGCAACAATGTGGTGGATTGACTGAGAACATGCACCACAATCACAATCTGCAGACCTAGTCCAACCCTATTTGCACAACAGATAACCACATCTGCCTTGTCCAGTTCTTATCCGATTGATGATTCTCCACTGTCGTCTTGGAAGATCAAATCCTTGTACTCGTTTAGAAGGATTCTCAACCAGATGTTTGTTCACTACCAAAGACTGATCCCACTGGGCTTTCCATGAACTGTTAACAAGAAAAGAGGTTCTTTCAAGATCCATTGCTGTACGCCAGGGTGGTTTCCTTGATTTCAGTCGTTGATGTTCAGTGTGCGTAATATCTTGATGGATGGGTAGTTGGGGGTTGTGCTGAATGTTCTTCCAAACCTTTAGGAGAGCTTCTGATCGTCCACACTCTTCACTTCAATGCCACTCAGCAACAACACCCACCCCCTCCCCCCAGATGGCTGCCCGTCAAATGCATACTTCACGTCTTCAACAGCGCCACCTGACCGCTCCCATATCATATTTGCGCATGCCCGATCTCCTGCGAGTGTCTGTACTATGTTGCCAACACTTTATTTACAACCCTCATATCCAACTAAATCTCTCCCTGCCATTGTGTACAAGATATGTGTAAAAAAGTAGAGTGATAGACCTAATCGCAATGACAACGTGTGGAACACTGCGTGCATGCGCGTGTGAATCGAGAGGCACCACGAGGGGCGGCGCGTAGCGTTAGAAACATGGAGTGTCGGCCAGTCGAACCTAGTGTATAGTGCAATGGAGCAACGTACAAACATCAAGTTTTGTTACAAATTGGGAGAAATAGCGACGGAGACTCATACGATGTCGGTGCAAGTGTACGGAGCAGAAGCCATGTGGCGTATCATCAAGTGTTTTCAGTCCATCGCGAAAGCGTTTGAACCAGTCGTAAACACATTTTCTCTTGGAACCAAGAACTCGTTTTACCATCAACTCTACCTGTGACTCGATTGTCTTTGATTGCTATAATCCCATATTCCCTCATTACGACCAACATCTTCTTCCTAGGTACTCTGTCGATGTCTTCTCTGCATCTACGAAAATAGATAGCCTATTCCTTCGTAGCCTTATTGAGTTACTTCACTCTGGTGGCACCTCTGTGGTCTCAAGACACACTGGGTTTCATCCAGTGATCGCACTCTTCTTTCCAAAATGCATGTGAACTGCTTGTCTTGTAAATTGATCAATGAAATACCGGTATTTCGATAGTTGCTACAGTCCACTCTTTTCTCTTGCTAAAAGATAGGTGCAATTACTGCCTTCGTCGAATCAGAAGATACTTTGCTCAAATTCCAAGCTAATCATATTACTCTACGAAACCAGTTCATCCCAGCCTCCCCAATATATTTCGCCATTTCAGATCTAATTTAATCCACTCCTGCTACTTTATGACAATACAGTTTATTTACCATCCTTTCCACTTCATCGGACATAATTTAACTACCAACGTTGTCTTCCTTCTCATGAATTCCATTGCTCGGAATTTAAACAGAGAAATTTCCCCTTACGTTCAGAAGATTTTCTAAACATCCCTGAACTAGAGATTCCTTCGGATCTACATTTTCACCTGATTTACTCAAAACTGCTGTTAATTTCCCTTTTTCCTCCCTTTCTAAGATTATTACAGTCCAAACAACTTTCCTTGCCGTTTGATCTAGCCTTACAAAGTTATTTCCAAAATCTTCTCATGATTCCTTCTTGAACTCTATATTGTCTACTTAGTACTCTCTCTTTACATTTCAATGTCTACATCAATTCTCTTTGGGATCAAATTTGATACGTCGTCTACGTTTACATGTATCCTGACTTCATTATTCCACCAAGTTGATTTTTCCTATATTTATACACGGTTCTTTCAAGGGCATTCCTTTCCGTTTGTACTACAGCGTACCTATATGTCACCCTTCACTTTCTATGTCCTGAGTCTGTTTAATCTCTGTTGCTTCGATCTTTTCACGAATCATACTCACGTACTTTTGTTTAATTTCATCGTCCTGGATATTTTTCCACTCTTACCTGTTTTCAGTCAGACTTCACTATCTCTATCCCAGGCACAGTGATACTATGTGTTCTCTATCATCGAAAATCGACCGTAATACCTGTATATTGTTAAGAGATTTTCTGGATTCAAAGTCGGTTAGTCTATTATGGATCCGGTGCCTCTACTCTCTCATGTGAATCTGTGACTAGCCTCAAGCTAATCAAATGGTGGAAAACATGAAAATCCACAGCCTGTTTCCGCTCATTCGACAGATCTAGCGGCGAGGATAGGAACTGTGCCGGCTGCCGAAGTCTGTCGCATTCCTCTGGGGCAATAATTAATGAATGACAGATGAAATGAAATGATATTGGAGAGTTTTGTTGGAATTAAATATGACAGGGAAAACCGGAGTACCCGGAGAAAAATCTCTCCCACCTCCGCTTTGTCCAACACAAATCTCACATGGAGTGACCGGGATATGAACCACGAAACACAGCAGTGAGAGGCCGGCGCGCTGCCATCTGAGCCACGGAGGCTCTAATCGAATGGTATCACACCATTAAACGCGCCCCGTTCCTATTATCTTCCATATCCTCTGCATATTTACCCACCGTCTCCCCAAATATATTGACGAAATGAATATCCCTTCTGTACACCCTGAATACGAAATTTCACTCACTACTTCATCCTCATCGGCACCCACACACGATGAGCACACTGAGATGGTTCTCGTCCAAATTGCTCCAACCATTAAATAACTCGTTCACTTGGATGCACCTAACAAAAGCTCTTTTGCGTGCTATCGCTTCCCGAATTAAAAATCACATCCCAAATTCTGCCCTTCCCTTTTTAATACCTGTCAAGAACAGCTTATAATCTCATATCTCTTCCTTGTTATCTCCCCTTACCCAAACTTCATTAACCTCCCTAACACATTCTCTTCACCGACAGTCAGTTCAACATTACTTATCCCACAAGCCACACTAATAATGAGAGCACCCCCAGCTTTTTCCAAGGAGTTCTTGTTCTGTCAAATGGAAGCGGGACCCCGTCACTGCTACAGGTCCGAGGCTTGCTAAATCATTCTGAGCGTGCTCAGTAAATTTCTGTGAAGCAGGACGTTAGCCTTACTCACGCAAAGTTTCAGCCGAGAATTTTCACGCTAACGATGAAATGAAATGGCGTATGGCTTTTAGAGCCGGGAGTGCCCTAGGACAAGTTCGGCTCGCCAGATGCAGGTTTTTGACTTGACGCCCGTAGGCGACCCGCGCGTCGTGATGAGGATGAAATGATGATGAAGACGACACATACACCCAGCCCCAGTGCCAGCGGAATTAACCAATTATAGTTAAAATTTCAGACCCTGTCGGGAATCGAACCCGGGACCTCTGTGACCAAAGTACAGCACGCCAATCATTTAGCCATGGAGCCGGACACGCTAACGATTAAGAGACCATTGGTGGATTGGACTGCCCTAGCCACCTGAGCACGAAAAGGATCATGACTCAGAATCAATTCTGGGATTCGAATGAAAACTACCGAATCATTCGCTAGTCGTCAACTACCGTTACAACCAATTGTTTCCGTTTGCATTCGGGTTTTCATTCGGATCGCAAATTCCAACTGCTTCCACTAGTCAGCGCTGAAATCGGCCTCCTCTTTCGTTATGCAGTGAAGTCAAAGTCATTTATTATAATTGGATAGATATCTGACTCAGTCCGCCTCTATGGTGTAGTGGTTAGCGTGATTAGCTGCCACCCCCGGAGGTCCGGGTTCGATTCCCGGCTCTGCCACGAAATTTGAAAAGTGGTACGAGGGCTGGAACGGGGTCCACTCAGCCTCGGGAGGTCAACTGAGTAGAGGTGGGTTCGATTCCCACCTCAGCCATCCTGGAAGTGGTTTTCCGTGGTTTCCCACTTCTCCTCCAGGCAAATGCCGGGATGGTACCTCACTTAAGGCCACGGCCGCTTCTTTCCCTCTTCCTTGCCTGTCCCATCCAATCTTCTACCCCTCCACAAGGCCCCTGCTCAGTATAACAGGTGAGGCCGCCTGGGCGCGGTACTGGTCATTCTCCCCAGTTGTATCCTCCGACCCAAAGTCTGAAGCTCCAGAACACTGCCCTTGAGGCGGTAGAGGTGGGATCCCTCGCTGAGTCCGAGGGAAAAGCCAACCCTGGAGGGTAAACAAATCAAGATAGATAGATCTGACTCAAAGTTGTATAATAATAAATGCAATGTTATTATTGTGTACTTTATCAATAGACAATCATGTTATAGTTGTTATAAATACTTTCCATATACTAACCATGAACCTCTAATAATTGAACATTAATCTTAAATGATTGGGATTATTTTAAAATTAATATATGCATTATTACTTGGTCCTAAGCAAATATGATACTTTATCATTTAGTTAGTTTGCTGTATTCACATTTCTTTAATATGTGGTGGAATTGCAATAACGCGTAAACCTAACCTTCGTCTAAAATAGCCTAACATTTGTTATTTTAGGAACAAACGATCTAACATTCATTAACTTGTGGTTAGGGACACAAAATGCATGTTATTTAAAACGAAACGTAATGACCACAATTACTTTAATCGGGACATTAATTTTATCTTATTTTGTAGACCAAGGTAGGTATTGCAGTTTCCAACCTCTTCACTCGAACATTGTGTAACGTTTGTTACTAGTCTCAATATTTCCGCTTAGAGATGGGCACTATCGATTGATAACTATCGAACTAGTCGATAGTTAAAACTATCGTAACAGTCGACTACTTTAAAAAACAAGTCGACTGAATTCAGCCACAGTCCCCGTCACACATCTCTCCACGTTTCACTGTCCAGTCAGCACAAAACAAGTCGACTGAATTCAGTCGCATTCCCGTCACACATCTCTCCACGTTTCACTGTCCAGTCAGCACAAAACAAGTCGACTGAATTCAGTCGCACTCCCGTCACAGCGACGCGGAAGCGAATGGAACTATCGGTTTATGGTCACATCGGATATGTAATAATTATATAATGTTAACTGTATATGTACCTACTTAATATGGCGATTTTCTCTTGTCGTTTATGTGCTCTTTATTTCGTTACATATTTGTTTATATTAATCACGTTATTCGAAAATAAGGCATAACTATAAAATAATCTGCATAACTATAATAATCTAGAAAATACAGTAGTAGTGTGTTTGGCTATTCTCATATATATATCTTGATTGAGTACTACAGCAACGAGTTTTACATATTATTATTGTTAGCATTGTTCGGGAATAGAGTCTCGTTGTCGTCTTTCTACGTTTCACTGTCCATTTAGCACCAAGAAAGGCCATTCGTATCATGTTGGTTCGTATTAAGGGCATCTGTTTATTTATTAGCCCCGTGTACGGACGAGTGCGTAAATCGGATTTTAACCTGCGCAACTGTGAATTCCTCGATAGTGTGATTATATAATCCGGGATTGGGGTATGCGCCCAAGGTACAGTACTATTGCGGCATTTGCCAGGAATGAATGTAGAAAACCCCACGGAAAACTGCATTAAGGATATGGTATCCGCTGTCAGTGAATGGAATACGAACCTAGTATATCAAGGTGGTGCAGCTTCTTATTCCTAATGTGGAGCGGAGTGGACTCCTCGGTTGCGAACGTGAATAAATTTGTAAGTCACTTAATATAACATTAATTTTGTTCTAATGAGTGTCTATATAAGTGATTTCTAATTATTGGTAAATTGCGTTAAAAAGAGTCGAATTCGTAAAAGTACGACTCTCCTCTTTTGATATGGAAAGAACTAATTGGCTGATGATGACACTTGAAATGTGTTGAAACCGGTCCCAATAAACAGGTTGTAACTACTTTTTACTACGGAGTATTGAAAGGTGGATCCTTCCCTATAATATTGTACATCTTATTTCTCTATTCAATACGGAACAATCATGAAGTTTTTAACTTTAAATGGAAAGTTTCGACTGGAAACATTCGAATGTTTTTCATGGACTGACTCCTTGCGTTATATGAATACTTTCATTCGACTGTTCAGTCTTCTCGACAGGAGGCAATGAATACTTTTGTTCGACTGAAAACATTCGACTATTCAGTCGATAGTTCGAAGGGACTATCGCCCGACTAGTCGATAGTGGTCTTCAGTCGATAGTGCCCATCTCTATTTCCGCTTATGTCACTGCCAACAAAAGAAACACGCTACAAAAATCGGTAGTATAATGCAACAATCCACATTTCGGTAGTTACCAGCAAATGACTTGTTACTAGTTACTAGTACTACTGCAGATCTCTGCACATGGTTCTGAGGGTGTTTAGGGGTTGTAGTAAGGATGTAACGGAGAGGGCGTATAAGTCTCTGGTAAGACCCCCAACTAGAGTATGGTTCCAGTGTATGAGAACCACACCAGGATTACTTGATTCAAGACCTGGAAAAAATCCAAAGAAAAGAAGCTCGATTTGTTCTGGGTGATTTCCGACAAAAGAGTAGTGTTACAAAAATGTTCCAAAGTTTGGGCTGGGAAGAACTGGGAGAAAGAGGACGAGCTGCTCGACTAAATGGTATGTTACGAGCTGTCAGCGGAGAGATGGCGTGGAATGACATTAGTAGACGAATAAGTTTGAGTGGCGTCTTTAAAAGTAGGAAAGATCACAATATGAAAATAAAGTTGGGATTCAAGGGGACAAATTGGGGCAAATATTCATTTATAGGAAGGGGAGTTAGGGATTGGAATAACTTACTAAGGGAGATGTTCAATAAATTTCTAATTTCTTTGAAATCATTTAAGAAAAGGCTAGGAAAACAACAGACAAGGAATCTGCCACCTGAGCGACTGCCCTAAATGCAGATCAGTATTGATTGATTGACTGAGTACAAAACGTACCTCGTATATTACTACTTTATAACCGATTTTAAACCGAATGAAAACTATCGAATTTTTCCATTCGATAGTCACGCTTCACAATCGGTAGTCTACCGATAGATTAAAACATTCAATATTCCCACCACTACTCAGAATATCTCGTATTCCACAACAATTGGTATCCGGACTTTCGGATCACTTCCTACGTCACTGAGCCGTTGCTCATAGTTCACAAAATAGAACACGACTATAAGTTACACACGCCCTTAATCATAAAAAGTATATATACAGGGCGATGCCTTGATTATGATACACACTTATTAATCACCACCAACACCACCATAAGGAACGCCGTAGAAGGGAACGTGTTTGAGTTTGAGATAGTGAACCCTGGCCAGGAAACATCTCAGCCGCTGGGTATAAACCAAACTGATTTTGGGATACTTATGAATTTTTTTTGTTTTTGTTTTTTGTTTTTAGTCACCTCCGTACAGGCCATCAAGGCCCTTGGAGGAGTTGAAGGTAAAGGCTTCCACCATTGTTAACCTCGGCACTTGATGGGGTTGAGTGGTTAGCTCTACGCCCGGCCGCCTTTGCCCCCAGGAATTAACCTGGTACTCATTTTTGGTGTAGGCTGAGTGAACCTCAGGGCCATATGCACCTCCGGAAGTGGAAATCTCGTTTCTTAAATTTTACGACTTCCTGACGGGGATTCGAACCCACTCCTTCCGGGCGAACCGAGCACGCCTTTACCGCCTCGGCCAGGCAGCCCCTTACTTATGGACGTAGAATTTAGAAATTTCATAATCATCGTGTGGAGATGTAAGACCTTTATTTACCTGTGCACGCTACGAGGGCAGTCACAACAGCTGTTCAAATAGCGTCCACCAGCTTCGACAACGTTGCAGTAAGTTCTGATATATCCGGTCGAACATCTCTGACATCGTTCTAACAATGTCCTATTTGGCAGGAGATCTTCTTCAGTCCCTGCAAGTGTCCCATGACACCACAAGAAGAAATCAGATCAGGTAGCCGAGATGGCCACATAACAGAATCCCCTCTTCCTATTCACTTTTCCGGAGACGTCTGATTTAAGTGTTCTCGAGTATAATGTAAAACGTGGGCTGCAGGTGCATCATGCTCAACCCACATGCGTTGACAAACCTGCATCCTACTAAAAACATCGCTGGGGTATAAGATAGGACTGTGGTGTTTCCGGACCGGTGTTTTTAATCTGAAATTGATACATGCGCACTTTTCCAGCATTCCTAAAAGACTTTACTATCAGTACAATAATCTACTGTATAAATGAACTCATCACAGAGCCTAGTAAAGTTCTATGCGATTAAAAGCCGAATTTACTGTGATATCTTTTGGCTTCAACAGAAGTTCCGGGAATATGATGACGGAAAGGCATGTTTTTGGAACATGTGGACGTATTAGACATATAAAGAGAGGCTGTTACAAAGCAATGGCGAATAATTTTAGCGGGAAAACATTAATTAAAATTCTGAACACTGAGAAAGGAAGAGAAATAAAAATGAAACGCCCTGGACCAATAGCAGGTCATATTTCTCATAATACGAATCTTGCTAGTATTTATGGCCATAAAATTGTGTACTAAATCAGCGACCGTTTTGTTGGACGTAGATCTTGATAGGTAGAGCTATCTCGTGACATGACATTGGAATGTTGTGTGCTGGATCAGCTGCCATATTGTTGGACGTAGTCCTTGATATGTGGGGCTACCTTGTGACATGACATGGGGATGTTGTGTGCTGGATCAGCTGCCATATTGTTGGACGTAGAACTTGATAGGCGGGGCTACCTTGTGACATGACATGGGGATGTTGTGTGCTGGAGCAGCTGCCATATTGTTGGATGTAGATCTTGATAGGTGGGGCTATCTTGTGACATGACATGGGAATGTTGTGTGCTGGAGCAGCTGCCATGTTGTTGGACGTAGACCTTGATTGGTGGGACTACCTTTTAACATGGTATGGGAATGTTGTGAGCCGGATCATCTGCCATATTGTTGGATGTAGATCTTGATGGATGCGGCGATCCTGTGACATAAACATGGGAATGTTGTATGCTGGATCAGCTGCCATATTTTTGGACGTAGACCTTGATAGGTGGGGCTATCTTGTGACATGACATGGGAGTGTTGTGTGCTGGATCAGCTGCCATATTGTTGGACGTAGATCTTGATGGGTGCGGCTATCTTGTGACATGACATGGAAATGTTGTATGCTGCATCAGCTGCCATATTGTTGGACGTAGACCTTGATAGGTGGGGCTATCTTGATAGGTGGAGCTGTCTTGTGACAAGACATGGGAATGTTGTGTGCTGGAGCAGCTGCCATGTTGCTGGACGTAGACCTTGATAGGTGGCGCTATCTCGATAGGTGGAGCTGTCTTGTGACGTGACATGGGAATGTTGTGTGCTGGATCAACTGCCATGTTGTTGGACGTAGATCTTGATAGGTGGAGCTGTCTTGTGATATGTCATGGGAATGATGTGTGCTGGATCAGCTGCCATGTTGTTGGACGTAGATCTTGATAGGTGGCGCTATCTTGATAGGTGGAGCTGTCTTGTGACATGACATGGGAATGTTGTGTGCTGGATCAGCTGCCATGTTGTTGGACGTAGATCTTGATAGGTGGAGCTGTCTTGTGATATGTCATGGGAATGATGTGTGCTGGATCAGCTGCCATGTTGTTGGACGTAGATCTTGATAGGTGGCGCTATCTTGATAGGTGGAGCTGTCTTGTGACATGACATGGGAATGTTGTGTGCTGGATCAGCTGCCATGTTGTTGGACGTAGATCTTGATAGGTGGAGCTGTCTTGTGATATGTCATGGGAATGTTGTGTGCTGGATCAGCTGCCATGTTGTTGGACGTAGACCTTGATAGGTGGGGCTATCTTGTGACATGACATGGGAATGTTGTGTGCTGGATCAGCTGCCATATTGTTGGACGTAAATGATGATGTTATATATGTCTTTCGTTTTATCGGAACTCTTCATCTCCCCTGTGGGTGGAGTAAAACAAATCATTATTCGTACCCCCTGCATGTCGTAAGAGGCCACTAAGTGGGGAACAACTAATAAATCTGTACTCGCTCCTCGTCTTCTAAGCCCAAAAATATATCTATGCTTCTATGCTTTTCCGGATAGCGGAGAGGTTTACATATATATTTTGTTGTTCTCAGGCGAAGTTGATAAAGGTTGTGAACATTATGTGTACTCCAATTATCTTAGCCATAAGCAGGAAGCAACGAAGATGGAAGTGGCGACAACGCTTCCCACTAAGGGCTGGTGAGAACAATTCCAAAGTAGAAGGAATACAGTTCCGGGACCTGTGCTATGACCTTGCTTAGATCACGAGATCATACGATAAACATGAAGGAAAATAGATTAGCTAAGGGAATAATGAGCTTTAAAACAGAAGGTAAGAAACAGAGTGAGTCGAGAATATCAGGCTGGGAAATGACTTGAAGATAAGGAGCATGTAAGGGAATTTATTTTCCTTTTATTACAATTTGCTTATCGTCGCAGCGACAGAGATAGGTGTTACGTCGACGATGGGCTAGGAGTGGGAAGGAACCGACCATGGGCCTAATTAAGGTACAGTCCCAACCTTTGCATACTATGAAAAAGGAAAACCACGGATAAACACCTTCAGGGCTGCCGATATTGGGGGTTCGAACCCACTGGTAGCTACGAGACTCAAACTGCGCAGTTACTTGTTCGGTAAAGGAATTTTCCGTGATTGGGTTATGGACGTCTATATCGCCCTCGCTGAGACTTGATTTTTGAAGTTAAAACAGGCTATAATTAAATATATTTACGGTATCCGGCAAGACAAACGACATTGCTCACCTGTTGACCAAGTGAATTTAGTGTTTTGTTTGTACCGGGGGTACACCTTCTTCATCCAGTTAAACTGCGCACCTTCCATAGGGCCACCTATGTGATTGAACTCGAACTAATGTTGTGCAAGATACTTGGATTTCAACCGCTAGATGTCTGTAACTTTGGCCTAAGTGACCCCCCCCCTCCTTTGGCGGATTAAGGACAATTAATTCTTAAGGGAAAGTTTATTTTCACAGTTGGCAAGCCTTAGCTTTTGAAGATTGTTTTGTTCTTGTGTCAAGGTTGTCAACAGTTCTGCGCCCTCAATCTCTGTCAACCAATCAGACATTTTATGAATGTTTTCTCTAGCCAATTAAAATTGGGGGAGCGTAGAGGTATCCAGTCTATCTGTAAAGAGTTCTGGAAACTTCCCCTCAAAATATTATAAAAGCTGGGCACTTTAGGGCTGTGTCGTCTTCTTCATCGCTCCAGTTTGGTGAGTGCGGCGTGTTCTTCTGGGGCAAGAGGCGCAGTCCGGAAGGCCCAGCAACTCAAGGTAATGGCGGAAATTTCTTAACATGTGATAGCTCCGACAGATAGCTTGAGGGGAAGATTTCAAACTTCTTTATTATTATTATTATTATTATTATTATTATTATTATTATTATTATTATTATTATCATTGTGCTTTTACGGCCGCATTGGACCACTGTAGTCAATTTCTGTCCGGTCTTCTATGATGCTTTGTTTTTTTATTCTGATCTTCCAGTATTTCTTCATTCTATCTGATCTTCGTTGTCGTTCTTCTTCTGGAAATACTCTTTTAGTTGTTTCTTTTTTTATCACATTTTGGTAGGAATCTAACTTTACTAATTTCTAATTTCATGGTTTAAGTGTAAATTTTCGGCAAGTCTGAGGACTCTGTTCAAATCCCTGCTGGGACACATGGAATGTAAGGGAACAAAGAGTGATCATCCTCTGTTGATTCTCATTCAACTTGTTATGGGGTGACTAAAATTTCTAAACACTTAAAACTTTTAACACTGTTTTGGAATTTAATTTTTTTCATGTAGTCACCCCGGCGTAGAATAAGCTTAGACTCTGTATCATCGGCCCATAAGCCCACTTAGGGTTTTAAAAACTTCTGGAAGGAGTGCAACTGTATTGCCTCCTACCCTTTTGTTCATGGTCAATCATGTTCAGCCTTTTCCTTTTTTCATTAAGGCCATTCAGTAGGGGCACTTATTGCCCCTGGTTAGGTTTCTGGAAATGAAAGTGAAAACTGTTGAGCAGAAGATAAGCCCAAAACAGGGCTAAGTGTCTGCAAATACCTTATTTGAAGATTGTCAGATATAACCTTGCACGCCTCTTGAGAGGCTGGACTGTATTAATTTTGGAGTTCAGGTAGTAGAGCAAACAATTTCCTTATAAAATAGTGTACCTGTTTCAGAGCTGAAATGCTCATTCCTTCGTGTATTATCATGTTGATAATTCATTCTAGTTCTGTACCCGATTTTGGACTTTAAGTCATTGTTGTTGAAGCTGACGAGCTAATTATTATAACGTCATTGTTCATTCAGATCTTCTATCTATCAAATTTTAAGCTAAATAGTGGAAATAAAGTAAAATCTCAAAATTTAGTGAATTAACTTATGTTATGGTCAATTCCTTGTCCTCCCATTCACCCCAGCACCTTCTTACACGTCTGTGATCCACGATATTCCCGTCACAGTGTTGATTTCTGTAAGTATGGTTTTCAGAACTGAGTGGAAGGTATTTATCGTGGAAAATTATTTCCAGTCATACGGAGTGGCGCGTAATATGTGGATATTACCGACTGAAATGGAAACGCCACTCGAACGGGTCAGCTAATCTTTGTATTAGAAAAGTTTACCAAACACAGCTTTGTGCAGTCCATCTGGCCGTTCTACTGGACAGATTTGTTTTATTCTTTGGTTATTTTCTCTTAAATAAACTGCCGGTGAATCATCAGACATTGACAGGTCTGTAAGTTCTGTCAACTTCGAATAATCCTAAAATCATCATCATCATTTTACAGTTCCAGTTTCCCGGTTACTATTGGCGAGCCTCTTCCAATCTGTCTTATGGAGATACGTTCTCTTGTTAATGACGTTGTCCAGTGTCCTTCTCCGATCTGCAATGTCCATTTTGACGATGTCCATCCAGTGGGTTCTTGGTCTTCCCACCATCCGTTTCCCTGCCACATGTCTCTCCAAGTTAACATATGCTGTCCTTGTTAGCTCCATCCTCATTACGTGCCCAAACCACCTCAGTCTGGACATGCTGATCCGATCTAGCAATGATGCAACAATCCCAGCTTCCTTCCTAACCGCATCATTCCTCAACTTGTCCAGTTTGGTTTTCTGAATTGTGGACCTAAGGAGCTTCATCTCGGATGCCTGCGACCTTGATGTGTCTTTCTTCGTGAGGGTGCAGGTTTCAATACCATAGGTTAAGACTGGTATGAAGTACTGATTGAACGTCACCAGCTTTGATTTTGTTGGTACTTTGGGATCCCAGAGGAGTGTACGTATTTGCTGGTAAAAGTGAGAGCTCCTCTGCACTCTACACGTCACCTCCTTTGTGGCTAGTGTATCTCGAGATATTACACTGCTGAGGTATGTAAAGCTTTCCACACTTTCTAGTGGATGGTTTCCTAGCATGTTGTTCGCTGGTCGTCCCTCACTGTTTATTGCCATCACTACTGTTTTGAGTTTGCTTATCTTGAGATTGAACTCCTGGAACTTAACCTTCCATCCATTGAGTCTGGACTGTGCTTGTTCCTCAGTTTCTCCCCAGATCATAACATCATCAGCGAAGACCATTGCACTTAGTTCACCAGAGGTTTTCTTGATGTTATTATGTCACCCATGATGGTGATAAACAATAATGGGGATAGTGACTGCCTTGCTGGATTCCACTTTCATTTTTGAACCAGAATGAATGTCCGTACACAGCTGGTACAGTTCTCATACAGCATCTGAACTTTCTTCACAAGTCCCTCTGACACATTCCTTTTTCTCAGGCATTCCCATATCTTCTCTCTTGCAATGCTGTCATTGCCTTCTCAATGTCAAGGAAAACCATAAACAGATCTTTGCCTTTTTTCCAATATTTGTCCATTGAAATGAAATGTCGCAGGGCTTTTAGTGCCGGGATATCCCAGGACGGGTTCGGCTCGCCAGGTGCAGGTCTTTCTGTTTGACGGCCGTAGGCGACCTGCGCGTCGTGATGAGGATGAAATGATGATGAAGACAACACATACACCCAGCCCCCGTGCCATTCGAATTAACCAATTAAGATTAAAATCCCCGACCCGGGACCCTCTGAACCGAAGGGCAGTACGCTGACCGTTCAGCCAACGAGTCGGATTTGTTCATTAATATATGGACACTGAAGATTAAGTCTGTTGTGGGCCTGTTAGACCTGTTAGGCCTGAAGCCATACTGTTCCTCTTCAAACTGTGCCTCTAAGATCCTAAAATCAAATCACTAAATGACACTCCAATAATTACAGGCGAAGGTTTACCCTATATTGCAATACATTCTGCACTTGGCGGGTTACAAAGCGACTAACACTTTCATTAACATTCTGATGTAATGTCATTGCATGCAGCAATTTTTAATTACCTACTCTCAAGCCAGAGAGTATATACTTCATCAGATCATGGAAGAATACTATCCTCTGCCAGATACTCTTTGATACTCTAACCTTCTCCAGCTTCTGAATATAATCAACAGGTGGCAGAAGTAACATTCCTAATAACTTACATGCTGTTAATAGAAAACCGTCTACATACGTACAGAGTTGAAGGCATCAAGTCGACTAGCCTTCTGTATGACTATTAATAAAGCGCAGGGACAAACTCTTGAAACAGTGGGTAGCCTGCTTACCCGAACCAGTATTCGGCCACGGCACTATCTCGGCCAATATTGTTTGCATGTTCAGATCCAGATAGGCCCGAATGGTGGAAGAGCAGTGAATATTGTATGGAAATAAGTGATATAAGCTACATTACGAATGAATCATTATTATGTATCGGTGTAAAATGTTCCTAAAATTATTGAAAACGGGAGGCAAGACAATATGACTGCGACAGGCATTTCAAGACGCATTATCTAACCTATTTTTAACGAATGCTTGTAGTGAATACTCCATAATGTAATTAATGGTTAAATTGCATGTAATGGGTCAGGGTCCAATAGGGAGAATGTTTCTTCCTCAGCTGCTGGGGTTCAGTAGCTGTAAGATGACAACATTAATTCACTCATTCAGTCATTCATTGTCCCATTCATTCATTCATTCATTCATTCATTCATTCATTCATTCAGTTATTTGATAATGAGGACTCTCCGCAGTTACTGGTTATCCGTTACTGGGTGTGAAGAGTTTATTCATTCATGCATGCACGAATACAATTCAGCCACGCAATCATTAATTAATTAATTAATTAATTAATTAATTCATTCATTCATTCATTCATTCATTCATTCATTCATTCATTCATTCATTCATTCATTCATTCATTCATCTAGCCATTCAGTTATTCAGTTCATGCATGGTGTCCGTTAAATGTGAAGGAGAACTCTGTACAGACTAATGACAAATAAATACAACGAATGTTGCGGAGCAGGACGAGCCCTCAAGTAAGATCCTAATACGAGAAAAGCACAGGTAAATAAAGTCAAAGTTGCCAATAAACTGAGTTACTCTTTCAGGACAGGAAAATGTGTCCCTCAAGGCTCTGTGCTGAGCCCTATATTATTTGATGTCTGCCAAGAATGGATAACGAGTAAATCAATGGACAACTGGCATGGCGTTATCCAAATGCTAGGTGGAAAAATAACTTAAAACAATATAATGACTGACGACACCACAGTAACAGTTTCCCGAGAAGTTGATATGTGCAGTCTCCTTCGCAGAGCTGGAAAGGTAAGCAATGAAATGGGCTTACAAATTAGCAGAGAGATGACCAAGGTAAAAAAAAAAAAAAAGAAATGGTGTATGGCTTATAGTGCCGGGAGTGTCCGAGGACAAGGTCTCTTGATTTGACTCCCACCGAGCCCGATAGCTGCAGTCGCTTAAGTGCGGCCAGTATCCAGTATTCGGGAGATAGTAGGTTCGAACCCCACTGTCGGCAGCCCTGAAAATGGTTTTCCGTGGTTTCCCCATTTTCACACCAGGCAAATGCTGGGGCTGTACCTTAATTAAGGCCACGGCCGCTTCGTTCCCACTCCTAGCCCTTTCATGTCCCATCGTCGCCGTAAGACCTATCTGTGTCGGTGCGAAGTAAAACAACTAGCAAGATTTGACTCCCATAGGTGACCTGCGTGTCATGATGATGATGATGATGATGAAGACGACATATACAAACAGCCTCCCGTGCCAGCAGAATTAACCAATTGTGGTTAAAACTCCCGACGCTGCCGGAAATCGAATCAGGGACCCCTGAAACCAAAGGCCAGCACGCTAACCATTTAACCATGGAGCCGGACATGACCAAGGTGATAATCATCGACAAATCAAACCGGTTTAAAAACGTGAAACAGTTGAACAACTTTCAGGTAGTGAAAAACTGTCTTTATCTAGACTCACTTATTACCAACACAGTTGGCTGCACTGCCGAAATAATAATGCCTTTATCTAGACTCACTTATTATCAACACAGTTGGCTGCACTGCCGAAATAATAATGTCTTTATCTAGACTCACTTATTATCAACACAGTTGGCTGCACTGCCGCAATAAAAGAACTGGCAGTAGGCTGTCCCTACAGTAACGGCCACAGTGTTTTGAGGGTTTCTTTCGCAGACTGACTTACAAGAAAAAAGAAAACACAAATTTATTCAGTAGAACGTGGTACACAATAAATGTGGGTACTCGGTGTCTGCGATATGAGATATAGGAGATATCATTCAAGAGTTCAGGAGTAATATTACGAGCAAAAGTACGATCAATAAATGAATTGCCCAATGTTCTGGGATAGTTGCTGGGCACAACATTCAAATTAAAGAGATGTTTGAGAAAATCAACCCCCAGCTAAAGGCGCGAGTCAACACAGTGTCACCTTATAGCAAGAGTATGCGTGTGACGTCACAGATCTACCATTAATTTCCCCTTTCTTTGTAGCGGCTGTGGATTTGTGTAAATAGTGTGTATAGAAATGTCCGTGACGTCACATTAGATAGGCATTGGTCGCCAAGGATCCTGCGGCTATCGTTATCAATATTTGCGTTTCATTTACTGAAAGACATATACATGATCATTAGCTTTTTGCAAAGGGAAAAGTTTATTTTTATCTTCCAAATTAGTTGAGTTGTTTCATATTAAGAGACCAACTCCTGAAACTTCTGGCCCAATTTTAGAGTTTTATATTTCTTTCCTTCTGCTGTAAATTGAGAATACGTGATATACGTTTTAAAAGTCTATGTAGATTCTGTCCATAGGAATTCGCTATTCCTAACTCGTTATTCTAAGATTAATGATATAATCGGGAGAGAGGAGATTTGTTCTGGTTTTAAATTAATAAAATAATGCATTTCTGGTATTCTTACTGTTCTAATAAAAGTAATTATTATACTAACTAATGACTAGCGCATAACCATTGCCGGCCCCGGTGGTGAATGGGATAGCGTGCCTACCTCTTACTCGGAATCCCGGGCTCGATTCCCGGAGAGATGAAGGATTTTTACCTGGATCTGAGGTCTGGTTCGACATCCACTTAGCGTACTTGAATACAACTGAGGTGAAAAAGTGGCCTTGCTCTAGAAAGACAAGAATAATGGCCGAGAGGATTCGTTGGGTTGACCACACGACACCTCGTAATCTGCAGGCCTTTGGGATGAACAGCAGTCGCTTGATTGGCCAAGGCCCTTAGGGGCTGCTGTACCATGGTGGGGAGTATAATTCTTTATACTAAATTATTTTCTTACTCATAATGAGGATGAAAACGGAAAAAACTACATCGCATAACTATGTTGTTGTTGTTGTTGTTGTTGTTGGTGGTGGTGGTGGTGGTGGTGGTGGTACGATTCTACCTGAAAGGACGCATTTCACACAGACAGAAAGGACTGAACATCAACAGACTTGCCCGGATCTGCCATCCTCTACTGCGGTATGCAACACTGCTTTACAGAAGTGTTTGGCGGCTTGCCGAAACAGCTGGGCAACAGACTATTTCATTTAATCTATGGTCTTCATACCCTGTCACGCGCGGCTGTACAGTATGCACCGAAATGCTAAGCGAAAAAGCCGGCCACTAACGAATTGCAGTATTAAGCCATAATGTGCAATTATTTTGTCTTCATGCACCTAGTGCTGGTGACTTGCTGCCACGCACAATCGCTTGAAGGGTGGCATACACCAAGCCCCTACGTAATCCGATGTCACTGTTGTTACAAAGCTGTCTACGACTTTTTATACGGCCTACTATAAGAATATTTTGCTGTTTTGTATGGCTTACCCCTCACATACAAGTTCTAGTCAGTCATAGGACTTCAAACACGTTCAATACTGATTGATAATGCGTGTCCTGTCTATCCCTACAACAACACAAAAGACTGAATGAAGAGAGATAGATAGATAGATAGATAGATAGATAGATAGATAGATAGATAGATAGATAGATAGATAGATAGATAGATAGATAGATATCTTTATTGGCGTAGTTAAGGCTGTTAGGCCTTCTCTTACACTGAACATGGAATCAAAGCTAACACTATCGTAATTAATACTAAATATAGCGCAGTTAAACACAATCGAAATATTTTATAACAGAAATAAAATTACACCCCAGTGAGATATACATACTTACAGTAATAATAATAATAATAATAATAATAATAATAATAATAATAATAATAATAATAATAATAATAATAATAAAACAATAATAATAACCGTGCCAGGTCAGCTTGCGTGGGAGTTTGGCTCTGAACCGAGTATGAGCTAAGCATAACCCTGCGTGAGACACTGGGGTGGGGGCCCTTAAACCCGACACGACATGTTCAAATGGCTCATAGGGGAAGTTCTAGTAGATATGCAGGACAGGTGTGAATAAGGCATGCCCAAATTAGCACCCGCGGATCAACTGAGGTAAAGGGAAAATGGTCAACGGCTTGGAATGCAGAGGAGGGCATATCCTAATGGCAGATAGGACGGAAGAGCCAACTCAAATCCACTTCGCGTCTGACCTGCAGCAAGCGGTAAAGTGGTCAGCGTCTGATCACCGGAGGTGCGGTTGGAAATTCATGTTCTGGAACTCATCACTCCAGCCCTAAGAACTGGACCTAGGTCCAAACTTGTGATAATCAAGTACCACGAGGCGTGTTAGAAATCCCAGATGGTAACCAATCCACTGCTGTCAAGAACAGTAAAACCAGATTGTCGTATTCTGGGGAGTCTGAACTGACACGCAAACAGAGGGAGTCGGAGACCTTTGACCAAATTCTCCCAGACAGCAAAACCTTTTTCGGAACACTAAAATACTCTCATGCGAGCAGGAAAATTGTATGAATTAGAGCAAACCTTAAACGAACAAGAAATACAGATACTGGCACTACAAGAAACAAGACTGACTGACGAAAATACAATGGATTTCGGGAACTACAGACTCTTCAAAAGTAAAACAGACAAACGAATTCTCAAAAACACGCCACTTTTAGGAGTCACTTTTGCAATCAAGGAAAACATACTCAACTCAATAACAAATGTGAAGCCTGTAAACGATGGACTAATGACAATCACCATAAAGTGTGAAAATAAAATATACTCACTATTTAATGCACACATTCCAATCAATGAGGACAAAAAAACTGACCGCGGAAAGGTAGAGAAATCCTGGGAAACTCTAGAAGAAATAACATCCAAAATTCCTCCAAACCACGTCGACATCTCACTAGGTGACTTCAATGCGCAACTAAGCTAAGAATGAAAATACAGAAAAACAATTGAAAAATTCCAAACACATAAATGGACCAACCAAAATGGACAAAGACTAGTCGAACTCTGCGGGATATTCAACCTTAAAATCATGTCAACACACTTCAAAAAGGAACCTTCAAAAGAAATGACATGGAGATCACTGAGCACACTCATCAGCGAATTCCAAATTGACCATGTAGCAATCTCTTATTCAAACCACAGAGAAATTATGAATGTTCAAGTCAGGAGGGGTGCAAACATAGACTCAGATAGTTACCTGATAAGAATCAAACTACAGTTGAAACCTCAGAGATTCACAAAGAAGAAACCAAAGCAAAGCGAGGTCATCCCCGTCCAGGCCATGAAGGCCCTTGGAGTGGTGGAAGGTAAAGGCTTCCTCTATACGTAACCTCGGCACTTGATGAGGTAGAGTGTTTAGCTCTACTCCTGGCCGCCTTTGCCTCCAGGAATTAACCTGGTACTCATTTTTTGTGTAGGCTGAGTGAAACTCAGGGTCATGTGCACCTCCGGAAGTGGAAATTCGTTTCTTAAATTTTACGACTTCCTGAAGGGGATTCGAACCCACGTCCTTCCGGACGAACCGAGCACGCCTTTACCGCCTCAGCCAGGCAGCCCCTCTAAAGAAGAAACCATTGATCTCAAAATTTGACCCCACTAGGATCCAACCATTCCTCACAGAAGAATTAGAGAAAAAGGAGGCAAAAATTGGCAACAACTCAAAAGCAAACTGATTACAACAGCACAAACACTAATTCCTCTGCAGAAAAAGAAGAGACACCCTTGGTGAAATGAGGAGTGTGAACAATCTCGACAGAAGGCATACAACAACTGGAATAGCAGAAAGACGGAGAATAACCACAAAACATTCCTGGCAGTGAGGAAAGAGACAGCTCAATTGATAAGACAGACCAAAAGGAAATTTGAAAAGGATCAACTACTTGAAATCGCGAAAGACTTTGAGAAAAACAACACACGAAATTTCTACAAGAACTTCAAAACTAAGCTTGCGGGATACCAACAACAAAGTCTCTGCTTAAGAAAGAAAATGGAAAGTTGATACTAAACAACCAGGAAAACTGTGAGGAACTCGTCAGATACTTTAAATAATGACTGAACTCTCCAAAACCAACACAAAGATTTTTTCCACGAGAACCTGAAAATACTAATCCAAAATAATTTCCACCAAATGAAGAAGAAATCACAAGACAGATCAAAAGAACAACAAAGCATCGGGTAAGGATAGAATAATAGCAGAAGTACACAAATCAGCAAGCCCAAACACCATAAAAGAAATCAAAAAAATAACGCAAGACATTTCGAAAACAGAACAAATCCCAGTAGACTGGAAAAATGCATTAATTCACCCGCTACACAAGAAGGGAGACAAAACAGATGTTAATAACTACAGAGGAATTTCACTATTATCGGTTGCATATAAAAGTCTATCCCAATGTCTTCTTTACAGAGTACAACAACAACTAAAACCACAAATTGGAGATATCAGGCAGGATTCGGACTAGTCCGATCGTGTCCAGAGCAAATATTGAACCTAAAACTAACCGTAAGACATCAGAGAATTTATAGCAAAAATGTAGTCTGCACATTTCTTCATTTCAAAAAAGCCTATGATTCAGTGAATCGCAAATCACTCTTTCAGATACCGCAAGAACAAGGTTTAGACATGAAAACACTTTCAATCATAAAACAGACACTGACAGACACGAAGTCCAAGGTTAAATTCATGGGAGAAACCTTAGATCCCTTTGAAATCAAAACGGGAGTAAGACAAGGAGATGGACTCTCGCCTTTACTCTTCAACTGTGTCCTGGAAAAAGTTATACAAGAATGGCGCAAACAGAAATTGGTCCTCAAAATTCACCAACCAATCGCTTTAGGCTGAGGAAAACCAGCGATGGATTACCTAGCATTTGCGAATGACCTAGCAATACTAACCCGAGACATTTTAACAGCCCAAAATCAGACTGAACTCCTGAAAGAAATCGCGGAAAAAGTCGGCCTTCAGATACATTCTGAAAAGAGAGAATACGTGACCTGCAAAAAACATGGACCAAAATTCATGGAAGCAAAATGTGGTAAAATTAAAAGAGTATCACAATTTAAGTATTTTGGTGAAACAATTCCGTAAAATGGACTCGAAACAAAAGCCAAATAAATTAGATACCAAAAGATGGAAACTGCACATCGACTAACCGAAAATATCTATAACAAAAATGCATATCCAAGCATACAAAAGTGAGACAGTACAGAAGACAGAAAAGAAGCTCACAGTAAAAGAATGAAAGAAATATGGGCACAAAGAAAGGAAAATGTGCGCCTCTAAGTACTTTACGTAGTCTTAATGGGCTTATTCGCAAATATATTTATACAGGATGAAGCGAAATTTGTGCACTCGGGCGTCGCAGCGCGACTCCTCACATGCCAGCAATAAAAAAATGTATCTCACAAAAGTTCGTCCTGCGAGAAAAAGGACGTTGAAGAGCGGCAATCTGGCAACACTGTAACCACATGTAGGGTAACTACCTCTGTCAGCACGTATTAGTCGTGCTGAACAGTTGGTGAAGTGGCTAGAGTTTTGGGTTAGCAAGCAGGAGGTCGAAGGGTTCGATACATGTGACCTAAGGAACGGTGTCTTACTGTATTACAGTATGTAATGTCCGATGGAAATTAGCAAATAAAAAAGTGCGCCTCAACCCAGGATCGAACCCTCGAGCTCCTGTACGTCAACCCATGAGTCTATCTACTGCATCAACTGTACACCACGAGAAGTATGTGCTGACAGAGATACTTACCCTACATGTGGTTACAGTGTTGCCAGATTGCCACTCTTCAACTTTCTTTTTCTGCCGGATATACTCGCAGGACGAACTTTTGTGAGAGACATTTTTTATTGCTGGCATGTGAGGAGTCGCGCTGCGACGCCCAAGTGCGCGAATTTCGCTTCATCCTCTATATAATAAGTATGTCAAGTATGCCGAAGGATGGCAGTTTCACCATTACCAACTATCATAGACAGTCAAGGAATCACTGAAGTGGTATAATAAAGAAATGAATGAGGTCGTTTCACGTTGCTTTCCAATTTTTTTACAATTTACTTTACGCCGCACCAACACAGATAGGACTTACGGTGACGATGGGACAGGAAAGGGCTAAGGAAGCAGCCGTGTCCTTAATTAAGGTACAGCCTGGTGTGAAAATGGGGAAGTACGGAAGAAATCTTCAGGGCTGCCGACAAGGGGGTTCGAACCTATTATCTCCCACATGCAACCTCACAGCTGTGCGACCCCAAACCGCACGGCCAACTTGCTCGGCCGTTGTTTTCCTCCCTGAGGTCGACGTGGTATTACACATGGGCTGTCCTTACTCCCAACCACATTGTACTCGAAACTGTAAATCCATTAGTTAGTTAACACGAGAGCGGTCATAATGCTTCTCTGGAAAGATACTGCAACATTCTTTCATAATTTTAAGTTGCTTGATTAATATACATTATGTTTTTTTTTATACATACGCTAAATATTTCTGTTTCCTCCACAGACACAAGATGGTCTACGTTGTGAAGAACTGTTGTGGAATCCTGTCCCTGAAGAAAGGAACCATTCTTATTGGTGTTATACAAGCGGTAAGAAATATCCTACCAAGTCTTTTCTTATACTGTAATTGTCATAAAGGCCAATGTAGGTTTTAGGTGATGCTGGGAGTAGTAGCAGGTTATTGTATACAATCAAGTTACAGCAGTCAAAAGTTTATTAAAATGTATTAAAGTATCTGCGCAGTAGCAGTTTAACCATTTTGATTGGTTCAGACTGGTAGTTTTGTCGCATAGAAAGGCTTGAATCTCCTTCTTCTTCCTCCTCAAGTTCCCCCTGTTCTTAATTAGAAATCACTGTTCCTAATTTTCTTCTTGAGTGCGCCTTTCTTCTCCCTCATGTCCTCTGCCACACAGTCTTTCAATTCTTCCTCGGCCTCCCTCTTGCTCGTCTTCCCACCACTTGCAGACTGCTTACACTCGTTCTCTCTTCTGGTAACGTGTTCAAACAATAACAGTATTTTCTTTTGTGTCTTCCTTGATCTTCCACAACACCTCACACATTTCGCATCCTCTCATTCCGTATGTTCTCCTTCCATGTCTTTCCTACTATGCACTTCAATATCTTCATTTCTGCCACATTTAGCTCGTGGACTTTCTTCGCTGGCCATGTTTCACCACTTTCTGTCTCAGCTGACTCACAACCTATTTGAATGCCCATCCCTTCCACGTATCAATCAGTGCTTCTGTAATCTTCTTCATATTTCTCATTCCAGCCTAAATCACGTGAATTATCTTCCATTCTTCAATGATTTACGAGCCAAGATTCTGAAACACTCTGGTTGATGGTAAGCTATCCGCAAGTAGCCTAACATTTTCAAAGCTATCTTCACCTCCGAACCACATATACAGCATTCAGTCTTTCCTCTGCTAATTGTAAATCCTCCTTCCTCAAGGACCATTCATTCATTCAATCAATCAATGATCTGCATTGCGGGCTGTCGCCCAGGTGGCAGATTCCCTATCAATTGTTTACCTAGCTTTTCCTTAAATGCTTTTTGAAGAATTTGGAAATTTATTGAACATTTCCCTTGATAAATTATTTGAATCCCAACTTTATCTTCATATTTTGATCTTTCCTACTTTTAAAAGCTCCGCTCAAACTTGCTTATCTACTAATGTCATGGCACGCCATCCCTCCATTGACAGTTCAGAACATACCGCTTAGTTGAGCAGATCGTCTCCTCACTCCCAAGTCTTCCCGGTCTAAAGTTTGCAAAATTTTATTTTGTCAGAAATCACGAAGAATAAATCGTGCTCCTTTCCTTTGAATATTTTCCAGTTCTCGTATCAAGTAGTCCTGGTGAGAGTTCCATGCACTAGAACTGTACTGAAACTGGGGGCGTACCAGAGACTTACACGTCCTCTCCTTTACATCCTTACCACAAACACTAAATACTCTCATAACCATGTGAAGAGATCTATAACCTTTATTTGTTACTACCCCAATGAAGGTCTTTCCTTCAATTAACACCTAGGTACTTACAGTGGTCCTCATAAGGTACTTTCACCACATCAACAGTAATTAAAACTGAGGAGACTTTTCTTATTGGTGAAACTTACAAGATCTTGTTCCAGGTTTTCCTCATATCTCCTGTTGTTCTCATCTACAAACACAGTATCATCGGCAATGAACATAGACCAGGACGTTGGATCACTTACACCTTCAGTCAGTCCATCTCTTAAAGTGTTGAATATGTATGGACCTAGAGCTGAACCTTGGAGCAGGCCTGCCATGAAAGGGAAACTTCTTGTGGGTCCTACACTGGTTCTTACCTTGAAGTGGATTCCATCATACATCTCCATCACCACTTTTCTGGCACACCTTTCCTTTTCATGCTCATAATAATAATAATAATAATAATAATAATAATAATAATAATAATAATAATAATAATAATAATCGTATGACCTCAGCTACCGTGTGCAGACATTTCAATTTGACGCCATTTGGCTGTCTGCTCGTCAATTTCGACGTTCCGTTTTACTCTAGGCCCACTAGATGGCAGACCGAGTAAACCGAAACTCCTTTGGTGTCTATGGCTGAGATTTAATGAATTTTGTCGGGTAAACACCAAATGTGTCACCAGAAATCTTTTACATGCCGACATCGTACGACATGGAATGTCGAATGGACTTTTTTTCCGCCCTTCAAAAATCCGACTACCTCTGCCAGGTTTGAACCCACTATCTTGACATCCAGAAGCCGACACTCTACCACTGATCCACAGAGGAAGCTTTTCTTTTCCTTTTCATGCTATTCCATAGTTTTTTCTTTGTACACTATCGTAAGTTTCCTCTAGATCTATGAAAATTATGTGCAGATCATTTTTGCATCTCCTCATCATTTTTCTAACAACCGTCATAGCGTATAGGTTGTTCCTTTCCCTGGAATGAATCTAAACTTTCCTGTTCCTATCTCTTTTTATTCTGTTATCTGTTCCCAAAACTTCATGGTGTGTGATAGTAGCCTTATTTCTTCTTCTTCTTTATCTGTTTACCCTCCAGGGTCGGTTTTTACCTCGGACTCAGCGAGAGATCCCACCTCTACCGCCTCAAGGGCAGTGTCCTGGAGCTTCAAACTCTGATTCGGGGGGATACGACTGGGAAGGATGACCAGTACCTCGCCCAGGCGGCCTCACCTGCTATGCTGAACAAGGCCTTGTGGGAGGATGGGAAGATTGGAAGGGATGGGCAGAGAACGGGGATGGAAGCGGCCATGGCCGTAAGTTAGGTACCATCCCGGCATTTGCCTGGAGGATAAGTGGGAAAGACGGAAAACCACTTCCAGGATGGCTGAGGTGGGAATTGAACCCATCTCTACTCAGTTTACCTTCCGAGGCTGAGTGGACGCCATTCCAGCCCTCGTACCACTTTTCAAATTTAGTGGCAGAGCCGGGAATCAAACCCGGGTCTCCGGGGGTGGCAGCCAATCACACTAACCGCTACACCACAGAGGCGGCGTAGCCTTATTCCTCTATAGTTTATACACTGATCAGCCAGAACACTATGACCACCTACCTTCCATCGATATAAACCCGTCCAGACGATAGCAGAGTCAGCTTACGAGGAATGACTGCTTATCAGACACGCACGGTGCATGTAGTATCAGTGAGTGTGCTGTCCGTGGGTAGAACGGGGAAGGCGCGCGATCTATCTGAGTTTGACCGAGGGCAGATTGTGATGGCCCAGAGGCTCGGCACGAGCATTTCGGAAACTGCATGACTTGTTAGATGTTAGAGGAGTGCTGTGGTGAGTGTCTTCAACAAGTGACGAAACCGAGGTGAAATCACGTCCAAACGTCGAGCGGTTGGGCCGCCACCCCATCATTACAAATGTCGGACGTCGTAGGCAAGGCAGACTTGTAAAACAGGACAGGTGGCGAACTGTGGCAGAACTAACATCAGACTTTAATACTGGGCAGAGTACAAGTGTGTCTGAATGCACAGTGCACCGAACACTCCTAAGGATGAACCTCCACAGCTGACGACCCATGCATGTGCCAAAGTTAACATCACGACAGCGGCAACTACGGCTGAAATGGGCACGTGACCATCGTCACTGGACGTTGGCGCAGTGGCAGAGCGTTGCATGGTCTGATGAATCCTGATACCTTCTTCATCTTGCCGAGGGGAGGATGCGAATCTGTCGTCTTCCAGGGGAACAGCTCCTTGACACCTGTACTGCGGGACGGAGACATGCTGGTGGCGGCTCAATTATGCTCTGGGGAACATCCGCGTGGGCACACATAGGTCTAGTAGAGCTCGTGCAAGGCACCATGACAGCCAAGAAGTATCGTCAACTGTTTGCAGACCACGTACACCCCTTCATAACGATCATGTTTCCCAACGGCAGTGGCATTTTTCAACAAGATAATGCGCCGTGTCACAAGGCCAGGAATGTGATGGAGTGGTTCGAGGAACACTGTGATGCGCTGGCCCCCCAACTCGCCAGATCTTAACCCGATCGAACACCTCTGGGATGTGATTGAACGTGCTGTCAGAACTCATCCCCCCCTCCCCTCCCTGGAATTTATGGGAATCAGGTGACTTGTGTGTGCAGATGTGGTGCCAACTCCCTCCAGAATTGTTTCCAGGTCAAGACGCGTCGCCGCTGCTATCCGTGTCAAAGGTGAACATACCGGCTATTAGGTAGGTGGTCATAATGTTCTGGCTGATCAGTGTACATTTCTGGATTCTTCCCTTTGTATATGGGAAGAGAGTTTCTTCCTTGTCTATTGGCATCAATACAGTAAAATAGAATTCACACCCATCACCCAGTTCCCTGAGTGGAACAGCGTAGCTCCGACTCAATGGCAGACACTTTTCAATTATAAGAATCTTCCAGCTGGCTTTGATTTGCCCCGTAAGACATGGGTAGCCCTGAACAGAGTCCGTACTAACGACGGGAGATGTGGATCAATTATGTTTAAATGGGGTATGAGTTCTTCTCCAACCTGTGACTGTGGTGCAGTTAAGCAGACTATCGACCATATTGTCACCGAATGCAATGGAAGGGCATTTGCTGGATCCAGCCAGGACTTTGTGGTGGCTTCTGCTGAGGCCATACATTGGCTTGAGAATTTAGATCTAACTCTTTGAACCCTTTTGCTTGCATGATTGTTTTCAATGTTATAATGTGTATATCTTGTAATTTTGTATTTAATAGTTTGTACTTGCTGTTCATGTAGCTCTCTACCACTCCTTCCAACAATGAGGATGTTAATCTTTAGTACTACTTCCTTTAGTGCTCTCCATGTGTTACGCAGCCACACTCACTCACTTATTGGAGGAATCAGGCAAAGCCTCAGTTTATGGCGGACCCTCTAGCGTTTACTCCATTCTCCAATATATCACCCCCTCCCCAAATTTGTTCTTACAAAACAAAATACTTGCCAGGTGCCCTTTCTGCCCCAAGCCCCCAACTTACAGGACCACAGCTGCCATTGTCTTAGTTGATCAGCAGGTGCTCATTAGATCAAACCTTATTCACACCTGTCCTGTATATCTACAGGAGCGTTCCCTAGCAACCATTTGGGGCATGTCGTTTTGGCACTGAAGCTCCCAGTCTCATATTGCTCCATGTAGGTTAAGACCAACTCTTACTAGATTCAGCATCAAGGCTTATTAATGAAAGAGATCGGGATACATCCCCAGATTACAGAAGAAGTAAAAGGACTAGTATATGTTTTCAGTGATATTACAAAGCCTTATTTCTCCAAATTTTATGACAGTAGAAATGAAAGTCACAACATCGTGAATAAAGGTAGGATTTGAATTTCGGTTAACATTTGTCAATGCACCTTAACTGGATCACTTTTTATTAATGTTGATGAATCACTTTGTAAGAGATGTGTTAGTTTCACCTTTTCAATATAAATTGTAATATTCATTAAATAACCAAGGATAACAAGTCATGTTAAAGTGTAGGACACGTTTCGTTCCTCTTTTGCAATGTCTTCGCCGAGCAAGTTGACCATGCAGTTAGGGTCATGCAGCTGTGAGCTTGCATTTGGGAGATGGTGGGTAGGAACCTCACTGTTGGCAGCCCTGAAGATGAGGTTTCCCATTTTCACACAAGGCTGTATCTTAATTATGGCCATGGTTGCTTCCTTCCCACTCCTAGACCTTTCTTATCCCATCATTGATATAAGAGGTATCTGTATCGGTGTGATGTAAAGCAAGTTGTAAACTGGGACGTCTTCAGCTACACATATGAATAAAAAGTGCACTGTGTTGCATTAAAACTGAAAGTTTGTCAAAAAATCCACCCATTGTCTGAGGTGTACTAAATAAATATGTGTGAACGAAGATGCCACTGCACTATAAAATACAGCACTGTCACAAGACACACGTAGCAACATGAGAAATACCGATCTGTTTAATTCGTATGGAATGTTTTTATCATTGAAGTTATATGATTATAACACGACTTGTTATCCAAGTTGGAAGCAGATATCAGCCATAGCATCTATACCTCAGAGAGGGGGCTACAACAGCATCTGCTTCCTATGTTAAGGGTGGCTGATGAATAGCCTGAAATAGCATCAAGGAAGGCAATGGGAAACCATCTCAATTCATTTTCCCCAGGATACCATGTTTGGACCTGCCGAAAGGAAGAACAACCTATGATGGTAATAATGATGATGATGATGATGATAATTATGTTTTCCTTGGTCATTTAATGTATAGCACAATTTCTATTGAAAAGGTGGAACTAATACATTCCTTAAAAAGTGATTAGTAGACATCAACACAGAATTCATAAATTAACATCCAGTTATTTTACATTTTATGGCCTACATTGGACCACCTTAGTCAATTATACAAAGGATTTCTTGATTTTCTATCAGCCCAATATGTTTCATTCTGAGAGATGCTGCCTTTCTTTGTTCTGCTGAAAATACCCTCCCATTAAACCTTTTACTGACCTTGGTGTGTAGCCTGGTGTGTGTGTCTTAAAGTATCTTTATTTTTTCCATTTTTTTTTTTTTTTTTTTGAGATTGTCTATTGTTATTTGTAGTTCTTTAATATCCTCCTTAATCTTCATGACCCATTTAATCTTGGTCTTGCAATTCCATAATTTTTCAATTCTTCTTCTGCTAATTCTGGTGTCAGGTGTTCTGATAAGATATCCAAAGAATGATATATGTTTTTTCCTAATCGTGCTCAATATTGGTTCAATTTAATTAAAAACTCTTTTATTTGATGCTATTCTCCACTGTCCATTAACTTGATACTGTTTATTTAAATTAGCATCCAATATTCTAAATGAAATTACAAACTTCAACTCAATGTAATGTGGTCAGACCTCTTCTGGTTCATCAATAGATTTTCCCACCCATTTTGGAGTCCAGCATCACATTGTGCTCGTGAGAAGATAGGAAAACCACACAGTGTACAGGACACCAGCTCATAGCGATTGTTGTCTCAATGAAGACACAAGCCATCACTTTAAACAGAGAAGAGCCTTGATAAGGCAGTATGCCAGGAGCAATCACTGTATTAAGGCTAGAGTAGTGCTTTTGTGAACACATGTGTGTATGGTAGTCTGCAATTACATCACGGGCAGAAAAGTGAAGTAATGAGCCAATGTGATTTTAACGTAGACTTATGTTCCTCGAAAACAGGTACATGTAAAGAAACATTTTTAAAATGCTTTTAGTGTTTGGGTAGTTTTCAAGAAATAGTGCTTGAAAGTAAGGCAGCATTTGTGCTAAATATGTGGTGACACACAAGATGGCACTGTGTTGACTCGCTCACTCAGGTGGAGGTCAGCTGTCGTTGTGAAAATGTTGTGGCCAGGTGTATAGAATAACAAATTTAATAATGGGAAAGTAAGGTTTGATTAGGATTATTATCCACATAATATTTGTCTTTTATTTTTAATAAGTAAGTCTATGCAGGTGATACTGGTTTGGTTGGTGAGTCATCTCAGGAGGTTGAAGCAGTCTTGGAATGATGGCGAGTAATTTTAGAGGCAAATGGATTAAGAATAAGTCGCAAGAAGACAGAGTACATGTTATTCAACTTTACGCAGCCAGGGCAAGCGGGCCCACACAACACTGTCTTCCTTGCTGGGGAACCACTGATGGTAACCGCCAAGTTGTAACATCTTGGATCAGTCATCACAACTGATGGTAATGTCGACGCAGATGTCAAGCACCGCATCAGTGTTGGTTGGATGAAATGGTGGTCTCTTGCTGTGTGATAAGCAGATGTCAGTCAAATTAAAGGGCAAAGGGTACAAAAGCACTGTCCGGCCTGCCCTCACGTACGGCTCTGCATGTTGGGCAAGGCAGAAAAAGCATGATCAGAGAAGATGCGAATGTTGCGATGGTCGGCGGGAATTAGTCTGCATGACAAAGTGTGCAATGAACAGTGTGAGGATCCTTAGCGATTTCGCTGACAATAATGAAGATTATTAAATGAACAGTTTTACATTATTTACGTTTTAATTTGGAACACCCACTGACTCAAATATGTATTAATATTATGTAACAAGCATATATTTAGCCGGCCCCCTGGTGTAGGGGTAGCGTGTCTGTTTCTTACCCAGAGGCCCCGGGTTCAATTTCTGGCCAGGTCAGGGATTTTTACCTGGATCCGAGGGCTGGCTCGAGGTACAGAATTGAGGAGCTATTGGACGGTGAGGTAGCGGTTCCAGTCTAGAAAGCCAAGAATAACGGCCGAGAGGGTTTGTTGTGCTGACCACATGACACCTTGTAATCTGCAAGCCTTCAGGCTGAGCAACGGTCGCTTGGTAGGCCAAGGCCTTTCAAGGCTGTAGTGCCATGGGGTTAGGTTAGGTTAGCATATATTTAGGTTATGTTAGCTAGGAGGTCTGTAAAAATGGCAGCTCATTAAAAAGATCTTAAGGAGAACACTGCAAATACCATAGTTCCAATGTAATTTAAAACAAAAACCTTCACAACCCACACAGTATGAACCAAAATATGGATCACTCAGTATTAGCTACTTCTGTGAATGATAAAATATGGATATGACTAATTCACTCGCATCAGCTAAGTTTGTAATGTTATCATCATCACAGTGGCATGCACTGAACCCCATCTACCCCAGCGCTGCTGGGGAAAACATTTTTGATTTACATTTTCTTATTATTCCATAGAATGTTTCTTTATCAAGTTAAATACACTGAAGACATCTAAGTCAAGGCAAGTACAGCTGTCTCGATAACCTGTTTGCTCTACTGCAGTTTCTTTGCCAGCACGAAACCAGTCCAGGTCTCTCCAGCGAGCTGGGCTCATTTCGCCGGTGCAAAAGGGAGCTACCCCAGCAAAAGTCAAGTTGTTTGGTTGACGTACCATGAGCTTTAAGCTTCCTTTTCTTGGGGAGGTGGGGTGATAGCTACTGGCCTCGCTCGAGATTCACAGCGTCTTACAGCGGGGGAGCAGCTTGGGTACATGTCAGTCATAATAGTTAACACTCGAAGTGTTCAGCGCCACACACACGAAGCTACAGGACAAAAATAGTGTAGACACTTGCACGTAGTCTTGCTAATAAAAACAACCATTTTATGAAATCAATTGTAATAAATATATATACGGTATGAATATTTTGAATTTTGTTTGGGAGCGATTCATTGATGGCACGTGTAGAGGATGTTTTCTGATACACGCCGAAAAATAATTAGCTTGCCCAGCATGAACACTGAGCCAAGCGCAAATTACAAAACATGTTGTATTTGGTTGCTCTGTACGAGTAGGTTTGCCAGTAATGGTGGTATAATGTGAATTTTTGTAGCATTCCTCTTGGATTAAAGGTGAAGTTTTTGCAAGTTATGCATCATTCTTTGTGAATATAACAGTGGTATAGGTCATGAGGAACATTTTCTCTAGTTTGTCGTCGTTATACCTATGCTCAGTAAGCTAGTGAAACTGTAAAACTTTGGCGACGGTAAAATACCTGCTAAATTTTGCTCATTCAGTTTAGGTTACACTTTTTAAAGTTAAAAACAAAAAGTTAGTGACAGTATATTTCTGTGAAAAGCATCACTTTACTATGGCGAAGCGTCAGCGGGTGAAACTGTAAGTAAACAGTTTAAAATTTGCTGTAGCTGAAGTTATGATGGTGCTGACACTGTCGTGGTTACCAATTAGGAAATATGTGTGAGTATGCGGTTGAAAATTCAAATGAGATATCATTTCATAAATTCTTTAATACCTGATTAGTTGTTTGTCATATGCCCTCTTATTTATCGAGTGAGTTTATAAAAGAGTAATGTTGGCTTTAGAGAGAGAGGAGGGAATGCCATTGCTTCTTCTTCTTTTTTTTTTGTTTTTTTTTGTTTTTGCGGCTGGTTAATGAATCTGTTCATCGCATACCACTGCATCATCCTTTCCCTTTATCCAGCTACTGCTATGTCGGGTCATTTATGGCATTTCTCCACCTTCCTCTCTATTTCCACTATTCCTCTTTCATTATTTTGTCCGAGTCCAGGCTTCTTCTTCTTCTTGCAGTCCTCTTTGTTGAATCAATCGACCTTGTCTAGGTCTCCCTCTCCCTCTCTTGAACTTCATATCCATCATAACTTTTGGTATTTTTATCTCATCCATCCTCTTTACATCTACTATCAATTCTCTCACTTAGGTATTTTATTGACTAAGTTTGCAATGTATTATGTCAAATCAAATCATGAATCTTTGTTTGTTCTAGATCTTGGGCTTCTGTTTGATGGTCAATGAGGCTCGATATGCAGTTGAAGTTAAGGTTTATAAAGAGGACAACTTCGGCGTCCCGTTGCCTTCACTCCATTATGATCAAGGTATGATCTTCATGATTTAAGACAAACACAAAATGTATTTCAATAAAAACTACAAAGACTGTAAATAAAGTAGTCCAGACACTTGCAGGAGATCGGGCATGGGAGCGGTCAGGTGGTGCTGTTGTCGGTGTGTAGTACACATTCGACGGGCATCCAGTTGAGAGTGTTGCTGCTGTGCAGTGTTAAAGTGAAGAGTAGCAATTTCGCAGTTTTAAAGCATGTTTCCAAAAGGTGATCAGCATTCATGGATTAAAATCGAGGTTGCTTGTGACAAAAATGCATCAGAATGTTATTGAGGATTACATGAAGCCTGTGGTGAAAACGCATTACCGTATAGCACGTTTGCACAATGGGCCAAGGCGTTTAGCATGGATTGGAATGAGACTGCAGATTTGCCCCACATACGTCCGCTGTCCGTTCCTCAAGATCAGATTGACATTGTGAGTGGTATTGTTTCCTTCCGTTGGGATCCACATCAACTCACCGATCTACAAAAATGGCACCAGTACGCATTGGCTGATATCCACCTGGACAGATACCGCAATGAAGGTGACGCATTTCTGCAGTGTATTGTCGCCATTCATGCGACGTGGGCACAAGCCTATGGGCCTGAATTAAAGCATAAATTGAATGAATGGGGTCAGTGGTGGTGGTGGTGGTGGTGGTGGTGGTGATTAGTGTTTTAAGAGGAAGTACAACTAGGCAACCATCCTCTATATAATAATCAGAGAGAAAAAATGGAAGGGGTCCGACACTTCAAAAAATGAAGGTATCAGCCAAAGGGAGACAAGGGCCACGAAGGGCATGAAAATGAAAGACTCCCTAAGCCTCCATACGTAATACCGTCGGGATCTGAAAAGAACAAGAGTTGACCAAGTGAGGTCGGATAGGATAGATGAAAGTGAGGAGCCTGGCACAAGTAAGTGGAAGCAATGCCAGGACTGAGCTGAGGGTTCCGTGGTCGCCAATCCACGCTCTAAAGTTCAGAGCCCCTGAGGCCCCTTTTAGTTGCCTCTTATGACAGGCAGGGGGTACCGTGGGTGTTATTCTACTGCCCCCACCCACAGGGGTGAATGGCGTCACGTCCAGAGAAATTTCCACAGAAACCCAGTCAGGCGTTGTGGCATACGACTATGAAGTGTTATTCTTACGCATGCAAACTGTCAACAGTTTCCAATTTCTGGAGCAACATCTGCATCTGGCTATGGGAAGCAAGCATCCACATTTATTGTGAGACGATCGCCCTATTGTGTTGCAAACAGTGAGAAGCTCTTATTGCAACGGTAGCGTTGGGAGGTCTTGGAACACACTTTGTACTCACCAGACATGAGTCCTTGTGACTTCAACCTGTTTCGAAAGTTGAAGAAACCCCTCCTGATGTGGCATCTATACTCCATGCAGTAGGGTGCTCCGTCATAGTCATCAACAGAGAACACCTTGTCAATGGTCCCCTATGGCTTCCCGACATTTGGCAAAAGGTAGTAGACTTTGTAGGTGATTACACTACAGGAATGTAATGCAATTGTACTTGTCATCTATATACAGTATATAAAAACAAATCGGTCTGGAGCGATCTATATATAAAGAAATAAAAATGAAAATAGACGTCAATTAATACGGCACTTCTAGAAATCTCAGAAATTTGGTACCGGAGAAGCTAATGACCCCAGAATCACTAGAAAAATCGAAAATTCTCAAAATTCCCCAAAGGGGACATGATGGGGGGCTTCAAATTTTGGGCTAAGCATAAGAACACAGTCGTATAATTTTTCCAAAGCAACAACCTATCGGTTTCGTGGACTAAAAAAAATTTGTGATTTTCCTAATGTTTATCCCCCTTACCCCCAAATCAAGATCACGGCACAATCTGCCAGACGAGCTAGAAAATTTGAAATTTGCCAAAATTATAGCTTTTAGCCTTTATCCAACGGAAAAATTCTAAGATGTTCAAATTTTTCACTTTTTACCTGCAAAAATATCGAAATATGGAGGCAATTTTAATGACTGTGCAGACATTCCTTTTGAGCTATTTGTTGGCTAAACAGTAAGTTGTATCACAAAATGGATGGTACAATCTCCGTTCAATTGGAGTGATCTACAACTTTGGTCCTATGACATTTTGTCGTATCTCTCTCCCTTATACGTTAGATTTGGCTGTATTTCTGGATTGTTCATAAATTTGGTGATTTTTACATGCATATTTCATTGTTTGACACACTTATAGGAAAGATAGAGTCATCAAGTTTGGTGCGCACAATGGCACAATCAAACGCCATTCTACCTTATACATAAGTATGCAAAAAATAATGTAAAGCATTAAAAATGTACTCAAATTTCACGCTATTCAAAGTTTTGAACTCAATTTAATCCATAAATTTGGGAGACATGAGAAAATATTTTTAGAACCAAACATGTAGAAGGATAAAGGGGGCGCAGATGGTGCAAACTGTTTGTTAATATGATGTACCATTTAGGAGTAGTGAACCTCGAATTGGAGGGCTGCACTTTAATAAATTTAATAAAATCTCAATTACCGCACGTAAATTAATTTATTTAGAAATTCGTATACGATGTAAAAAACCATGGCAAAGCCCGGGCATTTGCTAGTTTCATTGAATATTGTGTTCTATCAATATTGCCACTTCTCTCTTTACAGCCCTTGTAAAATGAGAGAGAGGTTCCTTTAATTCAGCTAGGTGAATTAATGCAGGTCAAACTAAGAGTGTGGCTTGTAGGCTTATACTTATATTTGGAGTTGGAGTATATTTGAAAAGTTAAATGGAAATACAAAACTGAATTAACTATAGTAGAATAGTTACTGAGACAAAGTATTATTAAAAAATGAAGAAATAGAGGATCTGAATAAATATATTTTTAAATAACCATGCTTTTTCGTTTAGTGATAATAATTTTGTATTTCTTAAACTAGGGCCAACAGGTAATGTTTTGAATTCTATTAAAATAGTTGGTCTTATATTCTATCTATATATAGGCTTACACATGAATTTCATAACTGTGTACTCCTACACAAGGCCACACATAGGTCAGCCGAGCCAGTGAGAGATAGGCAAAGGAGTAAGAACTCGGACACTTCTATTATTATTATTATTATTATTATTATTATTATTATTATTATTATTATTATTATTATTATTATTATTATTATTATTATTATTATTATTATTATTATTATTATTATTATTATTATTATAGGTGCAATGAGTATGGAATGAAAATTAGCCTTTTGAAGAATAAATTGATGTCAGTAGATACGAAATTAAACAGAATTGGATGTCAGATTGGTGATACAAAGCTGGAACAGGAAGATAATTTCAAGTATTTAGGTTGTCTGTTCTCCCAGGATGGTAATATATTAAGTGAGATTGAATCAAGGTGTAGTAAAGCTAATGCAGTAAGCTCGCATTTGCGATCAACAGTATTCTGCAAGAAGGAAGTCAGCTCCTGGACGAAACTATCGGTCAGTTTTCAGACCAACTTTGCAAAAGCTGGGTGGACTCAGGATATCTTATTCATAAGTTAGAAGTAACAGACACGAAAATAGCGAGAATGATTGCTGGTACAATCAGGTGGGAACAATGGCAGGAGGGTACTATGAATGATGAGATAAGGGCTAAGTTAGGAATGAACTTGATGTACGCATAAACCGGCTTCGGTGGTGGGGTCATGTGAGGTGAATGGAGGAGATAGGTTACCGAGGAGAATAATTGATTCTGTTATGGAGGGTAAAAGAAGTGGAGGGAGCCCAAGACGACGATGGTTAGACTCATTTTCTAACGATTTAAAGATAAAAGATATAGAACTAAATGAGGCCACAGCACTAGTTGCAAATAGAGGATTGTGGCGACGTTTAGTAAATTCAGAGAGGTTTGCAGACTGAACGCTGAAAGGCATAACAGTCCTTAATGATTATGTATGTGTGTTTGAGTCATCAGTCCATAGACTGGTTTGATGCAGCTCTCCATGTCACCCTATCCTGTGCTAACATTTTCATTTCTACATAACTATTGCATCCTACATCTGCTCTAATCTGTTTGTCATATTCATACCTTGGTCTACCCCTACCGTTCTTACCACCTACACTTCCTTCAAAAACCAACTGAACAAGTCCTGTGTGTCTTAAGATGTGTCCAATCATTTTATCTCTTCTTCTCGTCAAATTTAGCCAAATCGATCTCCTCTCACCAATTCGATTCAGTATCTCTTCATTCCTGATTCGATCTATCCATCTCACCTTCAGCATTCTTCTGTAACACCACATTTCAAAAGCTTCTATTCTCTTTCTTTCTGAGCTAGTTATCGTCCATCTTTCACTTCCATACAATGCCACGCTCCACACAAAAGTCTTCAAAAACATCTTTATAATTCCGATATCAATGTTTGAAGTGAGTAAATTTCTTTTCTTAAGAAAGCTCTACCTTGCTTGTGCTAGTCTGCATTTTATGTCCTCCTTACTTCTGCCATCGTTAGTTATTTTACTACCCAAGTAAGAATATTCATCTACTTCCTTTAAGACTTCATTTCCTAATGTAATATTTCCCACGTCACCTGTCTTCGTTCGACTGCACTCCATTACTTTTGTTTTGGACAGGTTGTAGATAATTCTTCGTTCTCGGTATCTGATTCTATCATCTTCAGAATCATAAATAGCTTGTTCCAATCAACATAATCGAATGCCTTTTCTAGATCTACAAATGCCATGTATGTGGGCTTGTCCTTCTTGATTATGTATGTATGTTGTTATTATTATTATTATTATTATGATTATTATGATTATTATTATTATTATTATTATTATTATTATTATTATTATTATTATTATTATTATTATTATTATTATTATTATTATTCACAAACTTCATTCTTACCAATTTTTTCTAATATTTTCTTTTTCTTTCTAGATTTCTCTTACCTTTAAACTACTCTATAACATACAGAACCATTAGACCAACCCAGCAATTCAACTTTTTCATTTTGAGAGCATTTTCTACTGATTCAGCTTATTTCTAACTTAATATCAGAACATCAAGAATAATAACTCATCAGCTAAGTAGTGGACTATCGACCAGTGTTTTTAATTGAGTATTAGCTGTTACCCGTAGCTTTGCTCTCATGAATTTCATAATTCGACAAAAGTAATTGTTCCTCCGTACTGCATTAAGACATTATCTGTAAATCCCTAAAATACAAAAAACCCACTGAAAAATTGAAATTCATTTACCCCAGTACCTCTTTGTAAATCATGTTTTTGGTATTGCTTTTCGGGGCTAAGATGACCAGGCTTCTGGTAGAGCTAACTCTGAAACATGCAACATAGAACTGTAGAGAAACAGACATCTCTCAAGTTGAAAAAAAAAAAGGGAAAAAAATGAGGAGATTCCAAATACCAATTTCCACTTCTGTAACATCTTCAGTTTTTGAGATAGAAGTTCTCCCGCACCTATGTGGCTATTCCAAAAACAAAAAATATGTGTTCCTTCATTTTTAAAGGAGATTCCAAGTACTAATTTTCACGTCTGTGACTTGTTCAGTTTTTGAGATAAATGTATCATCATAAAAACTATTCATCTCCTTCTTCACATCTTTCACCCCCACCCCCACCCCAACAGGTTTTCCAAAATCAAGAAAAGGCATGTTTATTTATTTTTAAAGTAGATTCCAAATACTAATTTTCACATTTGCAACATCTTCAGTTTTTGAGATGTAAGTTCTGCCCACTTAAGTGGCTTTTCCAAAAACAAAAAGTTCATGTTCTTTTATTTTTAAAGGATATTTCAAATACCTTATTTCACATCTGTAATATCTTCAGTTTTTGAGATATAACTACCTCATAAAAGAATGCAACTTCTTCTTCACTTCTTTTCACTCCACCACTCCACTAAGTGTACTAGGAGATCCCAAATAACAGTTTTCACACCTGTAACATCTTCAGTTTTTTGAGATAAAAAGGATTCAACCCCTTATTCAGTCCTTTCCACCCCCCTTAGGTGGATTTTTCAAAAACAAAACAGTTTGTGTTTCTTTACTTTTAAAGCAGATTCCAAATACCAATGTTTACATCTGAAACATGTAAAGTCTTTGAGATGTACGCACTTTAAAAATTCACCCACTTTTTCACTTCCTTTCAACCTCCCTTAAGTGGATTTTCTGGAAACGAAAAACATATATTTCTTTATTTTTGCAGGAGATTCCAGATACTGGTACCAAGTTTTACATCTATAACATGTTATGTTATTGAGATATACTCATTTTAAAAAACTCATCCCCTTTTCCTCTTCTCTGCATCCCTTAAATGGATTTTCTGAAAACCAGAAACTATGTGTTTCTTTATTTTTACAGGAGATTCCATGTACTAATTTTCACATCTGTAACAACTTTATTTCTTGAGATATAAGTATCCTCCTAAAAAGTATTCAACCCCTTTTCACTTCTTTTTTACCCCCATCAATGAGATTTTCTGAAAACAAAAAAATAAATGTTTCTTTATTTCAAAGGAGATTCCAAATATCAATGTTCAAGTCTTTAAACGGTTAAGTTTTTGAGATATAGATATACTCACTTTTAAAATTCATCCCCTCCCCCTGTTTATCCCCTTACTGATGCAATATCCAACAATCCTTTCTTAGTGAACACCTATACTGTAAAATAAATATATCCTTAAAATTTCATTTCTTTAAATTCAATAGTTTTGGTTTGGTGATGATGAGTCAATCAGGATATGTTATTTATATAGATTTAACAAGGTCCAAAAAACTACCATCATGATCCATAAAACAATGCAACTCATATTAACTTTATAATCTTCTCTGTAGACATAACATTTTATTTATAAATACACATTTTAAGTAGGCCTGTTGAAGTGTATACTGGTATTTTTAATTGTGGCATTTGACTGAGTTCTTATTGTATAACTCGAGAAAGCATGGGTTACATCTGAATGGTAATGGAAAAGCAACTCTCTGTAGACAAATTGCTACAATTATCAACAGAGATTTGCAAACTAATCTGTACTTAAGAAAACCCATACCACTAAACTGGCACATACAGGGAAACTTGCCAGAAAACCCAGACCCTTAAATCAAGATCTATGTACAAGGATCTGGGTTCCAGGGAGGTTCTCAACTCACGAGTCAAACGTTACCCAATTGCAACAGTCAAGTTTTAGCGAGGAAGGAGGTCTGAGATTGTTCTCGGTAAACTGTCAGAGTGTAGTAAATAAACAATTAAAATTCAGTACATTGATGGACTCTTATGAGACGGATGTGGTGATAGGAGTGGATTCGTGGTTGAGAGAAGGGGTGGGTAATACAGAAGTATTTCCAGAAGGGTATACAGTCTATCGTAGAGACCGAGGAGATAAAAAGGGAGGGGGGAGGGTATTTATTCTGGCGAAGGAAACTTATTGTTCACGTGAATGGTTTAGTAATGAAAGGGATGAAATATTAGGGATAAAATTAGTTTGTGATAATATGAAGGAGGTGGGAATTATAGGAACATATAGGCCTGGAAGAGAGGAAAGAGACATGGAAATATTTGAAAAAATAATAGATTATACTCATAAAAACAATAATGATACGGTAATAATTGGGGGAGATCTAAACTTGCCTGAAGTTGAATGGAATGGAGCTGCAAGTGAAGCCCATGAACAGAAACTGGCAAATAAGTTAATTTGGGAGGGAGGATTTACACAAGTAGTACAAGAACCAACTCGTCTCAATAACTTGCTAGATGTATTCTTGGTTAAACCATGGGAAATTGTTGATAAAACTTAGGTAATTGAAGGAATAGGTGACCATAAGGCTGTAATAATGGATGTAGGACTCGTACCAAAAATGCTTAATAAGAGGGTCACAAAAGACAAGAAATTATACAGAAAAACTAAAGTTGATGAATTTGGGACTTACCTTAAATCACAATTCAGTTGTTGGATAAGTGAAGGGAATAATGTGGATACACTTTGGGCTAAATTTAAAGGAATCATTTGGGAAGGAGAGAAGAGATTTATACCTGTTAAGAAGGGTAAAATGACCTCAGACCCTGTTTATTATACAAGGGAAATAAGAAAATTAAAAAGAAAATGTAGAATAGTAAACAGGAAAATCAAAGAGGGTAGGAAGAATAGAGAAACTAGAAAAAAGCTAATGAGGGAACTGAATAGAGTGAAAAAGGAAGCAAAAGAGAATTATATGAATGGCATTCTTCAAGAGGGTAATGACCACAAAGGGAAATGGAAAAAGCTGTATTCATATACACTGACTGACAGAGCAAATGCAACACCAAGAAGGAGTGGTCAGAACTTTATGCCAATTGCAGGGTAGACTGACGTCACTGAGGTATGCTCATGATGTGAAATGCGCCGCTGTGCTGCGCACGTAGCGAACGATAAATGGGACACGGCGTTGGCGAATGGCCCACTTCGTACCGTGATTTCTCAGCCGACAGTCATTGTAGAACGTGTTGTCGTGTGCCACAGGACACGTGTATAGCTAAGAATGCCAGGCCGCCGTCAACGGAGGCATTTCCAGCAGACAGACGACTTTACGAGGGGTATGGTGATCGGGCTGAGAAGGGCAGGTTGGTCGCTTCTTCAAATCGCAGCCGATACCCATAGGGATGTGTCCACGGTGCAGCGCCTGTGGCGAAGATGGTTGGCGCAGGGACATGTGGCACGTGCGAGGGGTCCAGGCGCAGCCCGAGTGACGTCAGCACGCGAGGATCGGCGCATCCGCCGCCAAGCGGTGGCAGCCCCGCACGCCACGTCAACCGCCATTCTTCAGCATGTGCAAGACACCCTGGCTGTTCCAATATCGACCAGAACAATTTCCCGTCGATTGGTTGAAGGAGGCCTGCACTCCCGGTGTCCGCTCAGAAGACTACCATTGACTCCACAGCATAGACGTGCACGCCTGGCATGGTGCCGGGCTAGAGCGACTTGGATGAGGGAATGGCGGAACGTCGTGTTCTCCGATGAGTCGCGCTTCTGTTCTGTCAGTGATAGTCACCGCAGACGAGTGTGGCGTCGGCGTGGAGAAAGGTCAAATCCGGCAGTAACTGTGGAGCGCCCTACCGCTAGACAACGCGGCATCATGGTTTGGGGCGCTATTGCGTATGATTCCACGTCACCTCTAGTGCGTATTCAAGGCACGTTAAATGCCCACCGCTACGTGCAGCATGTGCTGCGGCCGGTGGCACTCCCGTACCTTCAGGGACTGCCCAATGCTCTGTTTCAGCAGGATAATGCCCGCCCACATACTGCTCGCATCTCCCAACAGGCTCTACGAGGTGTACAGATGCTTCCGTGGCCAGCGTACTCTCCGGATCTCTCACCAATCGAACACGTGTGGGATCTTATTGGACGCCGTTTGCAAACTCTGCCCCAGCCTCGTACGGACGACAGACTGTGGCAAATGGTTGACAGAGAATGGAGAACCATCCCTCAGGACACCATCCGCACTCTTATTGACTCTGTACCTCGACGTGTTTCTGCGTGCATCGCCGCTCGCGGTGGTCCTACATCCTACTGAGTCGATGCCGTGCGCATTGTGTAACCTGCATATCGGTTTGAAATAAACATCAATTATTCATCCATGCCGTCTCTGTTTTTTCCCCAACTTTCATCCCTTTCGAACCACTCCTTCTTGGTGTTGCATTTGCTCTGTCAGTCAGTGTATTAGGAATCAAAAAGGAAAAGTAATCCAAATTCCTAAAATGGTAGGAGAAGGGGGTGAACACTATTTAACAGATACTGAGAAAGCAAACCTCTTTAGTAGGGAATTCAGAGATTCAGTAGAAGATTGTCAGGACTTGGAAACCATAACAGAAGATAGAGAGGGAGAGACACACAGGGAAAAAAGAAGCCTCTCATTCAGAAATGAAGATATTTTCAGAGAAATCCAACTGCTTCAGCAAGGAAAAGCAGCAGGAAGTGATCAAATTACTGGGGAGGTATTAAAGACAATGGGGTGGTATATAGTGCCTTATTTAAAATTTCTCTTTGACTATGTCATAAATAATAGTGTAATACCAAGGAGCAGGTAGCAGGTAGGACAGGTAGCAGGTAGGGACCCTCTTCGGAGGCAGCCCTACCCAGGGAATGGCGCCCCTGCCTATGTGAGTCCCAGAGCACACTGACCCGGTGTGTAACATCTGGTATGGGTCCCAGCTCAGGGTTACGAGTGAAGACCTTAACGGCATCTACGGCGGAGAAGGTGGACTTCGGTATGGCAGAGATGGCGGAAGGGGCATACCCGTAGCGTCTGTACTCCAGAGGAGCAGCTACGAAAGGCGTCTGTCTCCATGTTAGGGGCGGCCTAATTTTGAACCTGGCAGTAGGTATAAAATGCCTTTGGGTGTGGCAAGCCCATCGTAACAATAGCCTATATGGACAAAGCAGATATGGTGCATCGGAAAAGGTTAGGGCGTCCCCTGCTAAAAGCGACGCGCAGCTCTTCAGGTGCTGGGGGAACTGTGAAAAATGGGCAACCAGCACCAAACAACATCAAAATTGCAACAGTTAATGTACTGACACTGACGGGAAAGACAGAAGAACTGGTTGACTTCATGATAGAAAAAGATTTAGCCATACTTGGACTGTGCGAGACCAAGAAGAGGGGTACAGGGGAGATCCCTCTGAGAGAAGGATACAGGCTGTATTACAGCGGAGGACCTGAAGCAAAAAATGGAGTGGCCATCATACTTAGAAGAGAAATCCAAGAATATCTGGAATATACAAAGTACCTCAGCGATAGGATGATGATGATGAGAATCCAGTTTGAAAATGGCGTGAAAGATCTATTTCAGTTGTATTCCCCACAAACTGGTTGCATAGATGAACATCTAGAGGACTTCTTAGAGGAAGTGGAGAGACAGATAGAAGATAAGGAAGTACTATTGATGGGAGATCTAAATGCACAAGTTGGAATGGAAAGACAAGGAAAGGAAGATGTTGTAGGGCCCTTTGGATATGGAAATGTAAATCCAGAAGGCGAGTTGTTGGTGGATTTTTGCATGAGGAATCAAATGATTGTTGGAAACACCTGGTTTAGGAAGAAGAACAGTCAGAAGATTACAAGGTATGGTTGGGGAGACAGACAAACAAAGACCATGATTGATTATATAATCATAGAGAAAGAACACCGGAAGAACCTTGTAGATGTAACAGCCATGCCTGAAGAAGCCTTTGGTGAAGATCATAGAGTTGTGATAGGAAAATTGAAAGTTGGAAACATTGAAAATCCCCACTTAAGAAGAGAGAAAAGAATTAAAGTATGGAAGTTGAAGGAGAAAAGCATACAAGAAGAATTTCAAAGGGAAATAATACCCTTGGTACCCAGGACAGAGGTGGGGAATGTTGAAGAGGAATGGAAAAGTTTTAAGGAAGCACTGGTTGGATAAGCAGAAAAGATGTGTGGTAGAACATCAGGAAATGTGAAAGACAAAGAAACACACTGGTGGAATGATGGGGTAAAGATTAAAGTGAAGGAAAAGAAAATGGCATGGAAAGCATGGAAAACATCTCAGACTGAAGAAAGTAGAAGAAAATATGTGGAGGCAAAGAATTTGGCCAAGAAAGTAGTGGAGGAAGAAAAGAGGAAAAGCTGGGCCTTATTCACACAGAAATTGAGAGATGATACGCAGGGCAGCAAGAAATTACTGTATGGTATCTTAAGAAACAAAAAGAGAGATCAAGTAAACACCAGATTTGTGAAGGATGAAGGTGGCATAATTTTAACAAAACCACAAGAAATAAGAAAGAGATGGAGAGAGTATTTTCAGAAACTGCTGAACATAAGAACGGATGACAGTCATTCAATGGACGACCAGGAAAGGCAATTAGTTGATGAAGAAATGGATAAAGAAATTACAATGAATGAAATTGAAATGGCATAAGAAAGATGAAGAATGGAGAAACTGCTGGAATAGATGAAATTTCAGTGGAGATGATAAAGGCAGCTGGAGCTGTAGGCCTGCAGTGGACATATCGGATTCTCAGGAATGTCTGGGAGAATAAGGAGGTCCCTGAGGGTTGGCAAAAAGGAATAATCATCCCAATTTTCAAGAAAGGTGATAAGAAAGTTTTGAAGAACTACAGGGGAATTACTCTAATATCCCATGTTGCTAAGATAATGGAAAGGATACTGGAAAGTAGAATAAGGTTGAGGGTTGAGAAGCAGATACAGGAAAATCAGTTTGGTTTCAGAAGTGGAAGGTCAACAATAGAGCCCATTTTCATTATGAGACAACTAATGGAAAAGCATTGGGAGTACTGGAATGATATGGTGATGACATTCATTGATATTGAAAAGGCATATGACAGTGTCCCCAGGAAGAAAGTTTGGGACAGTCTGGTGCAAAAAGGAGATCATGGCATTGTATAAGAAATGTTGTAGTTGCGTGCAAACACAAGTTGGCAGGACAAGTTGGTTCAAAATAACTAGTGGGCTGAGACAGGGAAGTGTTCTATTACCAATCCTGTTTACAATAGTAATGGATGACATCATGACAACAGCAAAAGCAGCATATGGAGGAAGAGAAATGAACATGATGTTATTTGCAGATGATATTGTGATTTGGGGAGAAGAGGATATGAAGGTTCAAGAACAGTTGAATGTGGTGAATGGGAAGATTGAAGAATGTGGATTGAAAGTAAGTGTAGAAAAGAGTAAAACTCTTGTTATGACTAGAGGGGAGAAAGAAGGGAAAGGTCAGATTAGACTTGCAGACAAGCCCCTGGAAGTAGTGGAAACGTTTAAATACCTGGGGAGTGAAGTAATGGAGAATGCTCGACTGGATACTGAGATTAGTAAAAGGATTCAAGCTGGAAGTTGTTTCTATCATAGTGTAAAAAACATGTTATGGGAAAAAGATGTGCCAATGGAAGCAAAGGATACTATGTACAAGATGTATTACGTACCCATAACAACTTACGGAGCAGAAACTTGGACAATGACAAAGAAGGATGAGAGTCGAATACAGGCAGCCGAAATGAAATTCTTGAGGAGTATGATACAGAAGAGTAGAAGAGACAAAATAAGGAATGAGAAAATCCAGGAAGAAATTGGAGTGGAAAGAATGAATGATAGAATAGAGAAGAGCCGACTAAGATGATTTGGGCACATAAAGCGAATGAGCGACGAAAGAATGCCAAAAAAGGTAATGGAAATGCAAATCCAAGGAAGGAGAGGCCATGGACGACCACGATTGAGATGGAAGGATACCATCCAACGCAGCATTATAGAAAGAAACCTGGACTGGGACACAGTGTTGGAGGAGGAGTGGTGGAAAGACCGAAGAAAGTGGAGAGGAACCATATTTGCCCCTACCCGGCTACAGCTGGATAAAGGGAAATGATGATGATGATGAATACCAAAGGAATGGAAGGAATCTATAATAATACCAATTTATAAAGGAAAGGGTGATAATAGGAAACCAGAGAACTACAGACCAATCAGCCTGACAAGTATAGTTTGTAAAATACTGGAGAGTTTGATAGCAAAGTACATCAGAGGGATATGTGATGATAAAAATTGGTTCATGAGGAGCCAGTATGGATTTAGAAAGAAATTTTCTTGCGAGGCACAACTGGTGGGATTTCAGCAGGACATATCAGATCAGTTGGATTCAGGAGGCCAGTTAGATTGCATAGCCATAGATCTTTCCAAAGCCTTTGATAGAGTGGAACATGGAATATTATTAAAGAAATTGGAGGGAATAGGATTGGACGTAAGGGTTATACGTTGGATAAGAACATTTCTAAATTCAAGGGTTCAGAAAGTCAAAGTAGGAAATAATATATCACACGAAGAGAAAGTTTGGAAGGGAATTGCACAGGGTAGTATAATCAGTCCACTACTTTTCTTAATATACACAAATGATTTAGGGATCAATATAACATCAAAAATAAGATTGTATGCAGATGACATAATTGTTTATAGGGAAATAAATAAAATTGAGGACTATTCATAATTACAAAGGGACCTTGAGAGTATCTAACAATGGGTTGAAGAAAATAATATGAAGGTTAATGGAGGCAAATCAACTGTAACAACATTTACAAACAGGAGCTTTAAAACTGAATTTGAATATACTTTGGATGAGGTAGTTATCCCAAAAGATGGGAAGTGCAAATACTTAGGTGTGAGATTTGAAAGTACTTTGCACTGGAAGGGTCATGTTAATGACATTGTTGGGAAAGCATACAGATTGTTACATGTCATAATGAGGCTACTTAAAGAATACAATGAAGAAATAAAAGAAAAAAGTTACTTAAGTATGGTTCGTCCACTATTGGAATATGCAAACAGTGTTTGGGATCCTCACCAAGAATACCTAATAAAAGAAATAGATAGTGTGCAGAGGAAAGCAGCAAGATTTGTAACAGGGGATTTCAGGAGAAACAGTAGTGTATCAGAAATGTTAGAGGAACTTGGGTGGGAAACTGTAAGTAAGAGAAGGGAGAAAACTAGACTTATAGGATTATATAGAGCCTATACAGGAGAAGAAGCATGGGGAGAAATTCGTGAGAGGCTTCAGTTGGAAAATAATTATATCAGCAGAATTGACCACAAGTACAAATTTAGAAGGAATTTTAGCAGTAGCGATTGGGGGTAAATTTTCATTCATTGGGAAGGGCGTGAAGGAGTGGAACAGTTTACCAGGGGTAGTGTTTGAACCTTTTCCAAAATCTGTACAGATATTCAAGAAGAGAATAAACAGCAACAGGGAAAATAAATGAAAAGTTAGAGGGCATTAGACCAGTGGAGGCTATTGTAAATAAAAAATGTGTGTGAAAAAATTAATTCCATCCCCTGGTCCATGAAGTTTGGACAGCCAAAGTAGGGGACTGCCTGTAGGGGTGAAGTACAGTGGGGACTTCGAGGGCATTGGGACCGCTACGGTAGCTGTGAAGGCCCTTCATGAACTCTGAAAAGTGGTGGCAAAAGGGGCTCTGGTTAAGACGCAGCAGGTCGTTATGCTACTTAGGTTCCAAAATGGGTATATAAAAAAAATTGTAAATAAATGCAATGTAAATTTTAATCTTATACCAGTTTCATAGTATTATTTGAAGTAATTCCACATACTGTATATGAGTTGACTATGTTTGTAAGTATAGGAGAAATTATAAATATAATTTTGTAAACAATATAAATTTATTAAAGATGATCTGTTTGTTTAATAGAAAAATTGTTAGCATAAATTGTGTATTATTGTATTCTAGAAAAATTTTCTTCTTCTCTTGTTAATTTAAAATTTAGTACTTGACAATAATGTATTTTAGTGTACCATTTGCCGCCAAGGTAGACACATCATTTGCAAATAAAGGGATTTTGATTTGATTTTGAACACTGCGTAGAGGATTGGAAGTGAATCCAGGCTTTTAGCATGCAAACTTGCTCTCGTACTATCTGCATCTCACAAGAAGTCATGGCAGCTTGTCAGTATGGCATGAGTAACAGATACAACACTAAGCTACAAACATTAGTCATGACTAGGTCGCGGATTTTAAAAAAATGCATATGTGCATATTTTTAACATTAGTGCATAAACAGGCATATTTTTCTCCTATATGTGATCGATTATCTAAGATTTCGGAATGAAATTAAAAATCTAATAAACTATAATCAAGTGAAAGTTGTAGTTAAATGTATTTTACTGCATGTGTTCGTGAAGCAAAATGCGCATTTGAATCTGAAACTGTATATAAAGATGTCAGTTTCATCCGTTGTGCATTATTCATCACTTTCGAAGGAGATGAAGGGCGTAAAAACTTGTGGTGCACCCCTATACGAATACCTTCAGTTAATTTGAAACACTGTTAGTTCTTTAAATAGTGTCCCTGGTGAAAATGGAGAAAATTTAAAAGGAAACTGAGTGTGGTGTTGGACTCAAACCTAGACCTGAAGAAATTTCAATCCATAAGCAAATGCATAAGTGGAATCAGGCAGTCTTTGCCAGAAGAACGTTCTGATCAGTCAGTGCACTGTACAAGTATTGACCAGTTACGTTACGTCTGCCGATGTAGAACAACCATTTTCAGTATATAATTAATTCTGTCCTACTGAGAAAGTTTGAAAAAATTGAAAACCTGTTGATAACCTACTGCCATGCATCATTCTGCAAGGAATGTAAACCAATTTAACATTGGGTTAAAATTAAATAATGCAATTGGTAAATGTATTTTGTTTTATTTTTAGTACATATTTTTGTGCATATTTACAGCATTTTTATTGCATATGTGCATGCATATTTTTGGAGTTTTTAGTTCATATGAATCCAGGCCCTGTCACGGCAGACAGTGTGAACTCTCTGAAACAGATGCATGTTCACTTTTAACTTGTTCATATGCAGTACTTGTAATTATAGCAGGCTAAATGTGTAACTAGAGCACAGTTGCGCTACCACTTTGAAGTTTCAGAACAGCACTTCATTTCGCAAGAGTAACCACGAACAGAACAGATGCTCACTATCAGGCCTTGAGTCTTGAGATAGGCACATGTGCGGCAGCCAGGAGGCTTCTCGTCTGATGACCATAGTATGCTGCCGACCAACATTCTGATGGTGAACAACCAATGGGACTCAAAATGTGGTGGGTGGTCTTACATTGACCTATTTTCACTGAGGCCTCCATGATATGCACTATCCATGTATCTTGGTAGGTGTGTTATTTACCAACTGATGAGCCCAACTTAGCACACTGGGGTGCAACTGGCAACCAGGAATGAGTTAGCTGGAAAATTTATAATGTTCAATAAGGGACCAACTACATTGGTACTATTTTCACTGAACACTCCAATCCATTTCCCCTTGCCTAACAAAGAAAAACGTGCTTTCACATCCAGAGCTAAAACTGATGATGGTGATTATTGTTTCAAGAAGAAGTACAACTGGACATTCATCCTCTATTAACACTAATGAGGAGGAAAATGGAAGAGGTCCAGTCATTTTAAGAATGATGCTATCAGCAAAAGAAAGACAAGGGCCATGAAGGGGATGAAAATTAATGTCTCCCTGGGTCTTGCAAACTTAATACCGGTGGGGGTCAAAAGAGAACAAGAATTGACCAAGGGAGGTCAGATAACAAAGATGAAGGCAAGGAGCCTGATGCAAGTTAAGTGTAACCAATGCCAGGCTCAGAGAGGACGTGTGGTTTCCAAGCCATGCTTTGATATCCGCTCTTGTTTGATGTGAAAATTGCAAACCACAGAAAACCATCTTCAGGACTGCCAACAGTGGGGTTCAAACCCAATATCTCCCGAATGCAAGCTGATAGCTACGCGAACCAAACCACGCAGCCACTCACTCAGTTCTTTGAAGCAAATGCTGGGGTTGTACCTTAATTAAGGTACAGTCTTCCTTTCCTTTCCACTCCTAGCCCTTTCCTATCCCACTGTCATCATGAGACCTGTATGTGATAGCTGCAGTTGCTTAAGTGCGGCCAGTATCCAGTATTCGGGAGATAGTAGGTTCGAACCCCACCGTCGGCAGCTCTGAAAATGGTTTTCTGTGGTTTCCCATTTTCACACCAGGCAAATGCTGGGGCTGTACCTTAATTAAGGCCATGGCCGCTTCCTTCCCACTCATAGCCCTTTCCTGTCCCATCGTCGCCGCAAGACCTATCTGTGTCGGTGCGACGTAAATCAACTACAAAAAAAAAAAAAAAGAAAGAAAGAAACCTGTCTGTATAAAGACGTTAAAAAAATTGTAAAATTTAAAAAGAAAAATGAAGAAAAGCTGAGGTCTCAGTCAGCAAAAAGAAAACTGAATATCCATAACTTGGTAACAGCTATTGGGTAATCAACCTACCAGTATTTCATAGGAACTTAGTTCTTTTTTAAATTTTTTAATTACTGCTGTACTGAGAATGCTATGAACATCATGAATATCATGGATGTATGGAAAGAAGACATTAATGTTCAAGAGAGTTTCTCATCCTTATATTACCTATGAATCCTGCAGTTCTTCAGATGGATCATTTGATGACATGAGAATAACTTAGAGAAAATTATTCTTCACAAGGTTAAAGTTCACACAAAGGATAGCAGCTGATCCAAGAATTAGTAGTAGACTGAAGTTCTTTTCATTTATTGTCATTTTTAAAATGTCATACCAATACAGAAAGGTCTTACAGCGACAATGGGATATGATAGAGCTAGGACTGGGACAGAAGTGTCTGTGGCCTTAATTTAAGTATAACTCTAGCATTTGAGCTGCCAGCTATGGACTTCAAACCCCCTACTCCTGAATGCAAGCTCGTAGCTACATAACCCAAATGAATGCCAACTTATTCGGTTTTGTTAGTTTGTTTAAAGCTTTTACAGTGATAATTTCCTAAATCCTTGAACTTAACATAGCATGCTTACTTCCAGAAAGCAGAGTGTTTCATCTGATCCTGTCCATTTCTGGTGCCCTCAACATGGTGCTCAGCTTACTGCTCGTGCATGGAGCTAAGAATGTGAGTGTCACTGGTCTTTATTTATTATTAGAACATAGAATTGTAAATGAAGGGAAGAGGAGGCTGCAAGGACTTGAAATGAATGATCATAACAAAGGTCTATTCCATAAACATATTAAATGTTCATTTCAATATTACTTAAAATAAAGTGTTCATCTAAATTTGTTATAATTTCAAATAACAAAATTTAATTTTCCAGAAGGTAACCATAATTTAATTTCAATGATCGCAAGTATTAAAGTGTTCATGCTCCTTCAGCTTTTTCAGTTGAAGGGCTTATTTTTGAAGTGATGTAACTCCACTCTTTTTTAATTTCAAGCTGAATATGCAAATGTATACCCATAATAGTACTTTATCATATGGAAATGTATTTATTTCCAAAGTGGAGTATATCTTGGCTAAAATAACATCTAAACATTGTATTTATTCCCATTGTCACCTAACTACTCATTGACTTTATTTTCAAATTGCCACAAGTCCATACCACCAATAGCCTGGCGCAGGCATATCACGTGACTGCTTACTGGTTGTGGTGAGACTTCGCTCTTTTGCTCATGGTTTTGCCCTTTTTCTACTGTTTCTGTAATGTTGGTGCAAATGGCAACATCTGATGAAGAAATTGAGAGGCAGGCAAATTGCTACGCATGGGAAAAGGGACCAATTACCTGCAGAATGGCAGAAAAATAAGGAAAAGTTGAGAAGATATCGAAGTGATGGTTGGCAGCAGCCATCATGTGTGGTCATAATGTTCAGCTTAGGGAATGAATAAGACAGACTGTGCCAGGTATCATCAGGCTTTTTATGAACTCAAAAGCAAGGGTTGGAAGCTTTAAGTAAGAGAAGGGAGAAAACTAGACTTATAAGATTAAATAGAGCCTATACAGAAGAAGAAGCATGAGTGGAAATCCATGAGAGGCTTTAGTTGGAAAATAATTGTATCAGCAGGGCTGACCACAAATATAAAATTAGACTGGATTTTAGCAGAAGCGATTGGGATAAATTTTCATTCAATGGGAAGGGCATGAAGGAGTAGAACAGTTTACCAGGGGAAGTGTTTGATCTGTACAGATATTCAAGAAACGATTAAACAGCAACAGAGAAAAACAAGTTAGAGGACATTAATTTGATCTGTGCAGGTTATTGTATATAAAGAATTTTTGTGAATAAATTAATCCATCCCCTTGTCTATGGGGATTGAACAGCCGAAGTAGGGGACTGCCTATAGAGATGATGTACAGTGGCGACTTTGAGGGTGTTGGGACCACTACCGTAGCTGTGAAGGCCCTTCAGGAACTCTGAAAAGCGGTGGCAAAAGGGGCTCTGGTTAAGACGCAGCAGGTCATTATGCAAGTTAGGTTCCAAAATGGGTACGGAAAAAATAAATAATGTAATAAAATCTTATAACAGTTGTATAGTATTATTTGAAGTTATTCTACATATTGTATATGAGTTGAGTATGTGTGTAAGTACAGAAGATATTGTGCGTAGAATGTTGTAAATAATTTATAAATTTATTAAGGATGAGTTGTGTGTTTAATAGAAAATTTTTTAGCATAAGTTGTATAGTAGTATAGTATGTTCTTGTTTATTTTTTTTAATTTAAAAACATAGTGCTTGATCATAATGAATTTATGTGCATCATTTGCCACTGAGGCAGACAACTCATTTGCAAGTAAAGTGATTTTGATTTGATTCGATTTGATTTGATTTGATTTGATTTGAAGTAGAGCAACACAATTTCATATTGAGTGCAGTATGCTAAAAGGTAGCGTGCAACACAAGACAAGATAGGATGACAGCTTTCTATTACTTACAGTGCATAAACATGTAACTGCATCAACGTTTAAGTGTGTTGTAAAAAACATTTTGTAGCACTTTACGGCCACTTTAAATGGCGTGCAATTTGTGAATAAATACAGCATTTGTGAAGTATTTGATAAAATATGTCATTAAGCATTATATCTGAAAGTAACCTAGTCTACACTGAAGAATCCACAGCATGTTACCAGTCATTGTTTCGGATACTTCGCATTTATAGCTCTACTTTAGTTTCAAAATGATGTAAATCCAAGAAACCACTCCCAATTTGGAGGTAGGCCTATCCTTTGCACTAGAATTTTGGCCACCATGACAAGCAAATTTTGTTTGAAGTGATGTATATGAATAGAAAAAATTGGAATCTCCATCTTATTAGCACTCCATTTGACGAATGCAATTTTATAGACATCTCCTACATATGAATCAAGTAAGGCTGACTCAAAAACTTGTTACACATTTTGAAGGGGAAAAAAATTGTTCCCAGGTGTTTTATGGTGATACCTGCTGATATGGAGAGAATGGGCATTAGTCATGAAGACATCCAAAACAGTAACTACTTTCGACAATGAGTTTCAAACTTCAGAAGCTTCCGAGAAGGAGGAGAAAAGAAATCTTCAACATTGAGTTTTTCAGAAGAAAGAAGGAAGCAGATCCAGGTGAGGGAAAAGATGATCCAGGATACCATGGTTGTTACCCCATGGTCCATAATGGACAAAATTGAACAGAAGAAGAAGCAATCCGTTTATTAAAAAATGAATTTCCTGAAAAAATGTATTTCTTGGTGATACATCACTTTGAAAATAAGCCCTTCAATTGTGAAATTACCAGCATTTTGCTCCAGAGTGACTGCAGGCTCATCAACAGGATTTCCACACCTTCCTGGAAAGCTGGCAGCTAGTAAGCTGAAGAACCCCTTTGTCATTATTCCTTACTGATCAGGAAGATAACAAATGAGAAGAAAATCATGAAGATATGATCACTCAAAGAATGAGGAAAAAAATTAATCAAAAAGAATGGATTAGCTGCCTGGGCCTCAAATGTTTTAGTATCACTGAGCCGGAAGAAAACCAAATGTGATAATCTACAATGTTCTAAGTCCCTGAAACTAATGAACAATTGCGGTAAACTGACTGACTGTTGTTAGGAGTTGAGCTGTGCTGTCTCTTCTGTTGTCAGTCATCTTGACTAGATGGCATAGAAATACTACCCCATCAAAGACGGGTATGACAGCTCGCCTTCTTCTCCTGCTCTGAGGAGGGGTCTGCTACTTTGTCTCTATGTCGCCATTTCGTACAGTCATGGGTTTGGCCAAGGTGTAGGCCTGCAATCCTGAGGTTACTGTGTTCCTACTGATCCTTTACCATCGACTTTGCAGTGCAAAAGCCCTATTTGCCACAGTTGATTCCTCTGCTCGAAGTACATTATCATACTTGTGCAGACAGCTTTTCCTCATCTCTATGATCGGAGTCACTGCATACGTCCATGTACTTCTTCGTTTGTTGTATGATCAGGCCATACATCTACCACAGCATCTTTGTATCCATCATAGTGAATCGTTGCTCCACTTCCTTGGGAACTAGCCAGTGTTCATCCCAAGGGGAACAACTGGCTGAATCACAGAGCAGTATATTTTTGTCAGCTAGTTATATTATAGAAATATCTTTTTTTTTTTTTTTTTTTTTTGCTAGGGGCTTTACGTCGCACCGACACAGATAGGTCTTATGGCGACGATGGGATAGGAAAGGCCTAGGAGTTGGAAGGAAGCGGCCGTGGCCTTAATTAAGGTACAGCCCCAGCATTTGCCTGGTGTGAAAATGGGAAACCACGGAAAACAATCTTCAGGGCTGCCGATAGTGGGATTCGAACCTACTATCTCCCGGATCCAAGCTCACAGCCGCGCGCCTCTACGTGCACGGCCAACTCGCCCGGTTATAGAAATATCTTTGTAATTGTTGATAATAGACACAGAATGAGAAGTAATCCTATCCCAGGAAATAAAATTGCTGGCAGCAGCTGCTGTCAAATTATCTGAAGCACTCCAGTGAGGTTGGGATCCTTTCATCCTATTGTGCTTGACCTATATTCCTACTCCCATATCATCTGTATTCATCTTTTCCATGTATTCCTATCCCTTTTCCTATGTTTATCTGGCTTCATTCCCATCCCACATCAAGAATGAAGATCTGTCACGATGGCCTCTCAGTGAGTGTCAATGCCCATCCTCCCTATGGAGCTGAGAAGTAGAAATGAGCTTGTCAAGGGCTGAAAGGAACTGGAATTGATGAGGAGACAGTGACAGCATTGACAAAGATGCAGCGATGTAGAAAAATAAAACCACTACTATCCTTAACCATGAATATATATGTTTTTACTTAACACAAATACAATATGATCAGTGGCAGCGGTGGTTGATTTAACTCATTTCCGAGTATTTAACTTCTTCCAATAAATTCACTTCTGTCTGTGGATGCACTTTCGATGGTTGAACAGACCAATTCTATCTAGCATGGAATAAGCGTCCACACAGATTGCACAGAATTGTTGGAGATGGGTGTGGTTATGCTGCAAAGAGTTTTTGTGCTTCCCTCCTGGCCTCTTCACATTTACATCGTTCCCGTTCAAACAGATTGACAGCAGCAGGGATGGTCTGTCGCCATATTGCATGGTCTGGAGCAAGCGTATCCCAGATTTGTGGATTGAGACCTGTCATCTACATAGTGTGCTTACGCTGGTCCTTGTAGCGCCTCATGGGGGCTCCACGAGGTCTCGTGCCAGAACAAGGTTCACCGTACAGGATTTGGCATGGAAATCTGGTATCACTCATCTGACGGACATGACTAATCCATCTAAGCTGATGGCCAATGATGGACGATTCTAATACTCTTGGCATATGCTTTTTCAAGAACAGCAATATTGGGGACAGGGTCTTCCCTCTTGATCCTATGGATGGACCAAAGTTTTTGCTGGTGGAAACGCTCAAGCTTTTTCAAGTCACGCTCCAGAGTTCATGTAAGTCAACACACATACAACAGCAAATTTCCTCAGTGACTTGGAATTTTTGAAAGATTATTTACAAGTGATAAGCACGATGTAACTTCAATCCAGAGTTCTCAGGTCATCACATGTGATAACACTTAGAAATACACTGACTGACAGTGACAATGCAACACCAAGGAGGAGTGGTTTGAAAGGGATGAAAGTTGGGGAAAAAACAGTGTCGGCACGGAAGAATAATTGATGTTTATTTCAAACCGATATGCAGGTTACACAATGCGCACGGCATCGACTCAGTAGGATGTAGGACCACCGCGAGCGGCGATGCACGCAGAAACACGTCGAGGTACAGAGTCAATAAGAGTGCGGATGGTGTCCTGAGGGATGGTTCTCCATTCTCTGTCAACCATTTGCCACAGTTGGTCGTCCGTACGAGGCTGGGGCAGAGTTTGCAAATGGCGTCCAATGAGATCCCACACGTGTTCGATTGGTGAAAAAATGAAATGTCGTATGGCTTTTAGTGCCGGGATATCCCAGGACGGGTTCGGCTCGCCAGGTGCAGGTCTTTCTATTTGACACCCGTAGGTGACCTGCGCGTCGTGATGAGGATGAAATGATGATGAAGACAACACAGACACCCAGCCCCCGTGCCATTGGAATTAACCAATTAAGGTTAAAATCCCTGACCCGACTGGGAATCGAACCCAGGACCCTCTGAACCGAAGGCCAGTATGCTGACCGTTCAGCCAACGAGTCGGACTGTTCGATTGGTGAGAGATCCGGAGAGTACGCTGGCCACGGAAGCATCTGTACACCTCGTAGAGCCTGTTGGGAGATGCGAGCAGTGTGTGGGCGGGCATTATCCTGCTGAAACAGAGCATTGGGCAGCCCCTGAAGGTACGGGACTGCCACCGACCGCAGCACATGCTGCACGTAGCGGTGGGCATTTAACGTGCCTTGAATACGCACTAGAGGTGACGTGGAATCATACGCAATAGCGCCCCAAACCACGATGCCGCGTTGTCAAGCGGTAGGGCGCTCCACAGTTACTGCCGGATTTGACCTTTCTCCACGCCGACGCCACACGCATCTGCAGTGACTATCACTGACAGAACAGAAGCGTGACTCATCGGAGAACACGACGTTCCGCCATTCCCTCATCCAAGTCGCTCTAGCCCGGCACCATGCCAGGCGTGCACGTCTATGCTGTGGAGTCAATGGTAGTCTTCTGAGCGGACGCCGGGAGTGCAGACCTTCTTCAACCAATCGACGGGAAAATTGTTCTGGTCGATATTGGAACAGCCAGGGTGTCTTGCACATGCTGAAGAATGGCGGTTGACGTGGCGTGCGGGGCTGCCACCGCTTGGTGGCGGATGCGCCGATCCTCGCGTGCTGACGTCACTCGGGCTGCGCCTGGACCCCTCGCACGTGCCACATATCCCTGCGCCAACCATCTTCGCCACAGGCGCTGCACCGTGGACACATCCCTATGGGTATCGGCTGCGATTTGACGAAGCGACCAACCTACCCTTCTCAGCCCGATCACCATACCCCTCGTAAAGTCGTCTGTCTGCTGGAAATGCCTCCGTTGATGGCGGCCTGGCATTCTTAGCTATACACGTGTCCTGTGGCACACGACAACACGTTCTACAATGACTGTCAGCTGAGAAATCACGGTACGAAGTGGGCCATTCGCCAACGCCGTGTCCCATTTATCGTTCGCTACGTGCGCAGCACAGCGGCGCATTTCACATCATGAGCATACCTCAGTGACGTCAGTCTACCCTGCAATTGGCATAAAGTTCTGACCACTCCTTCTTGGTGTTGCATTTGCTCTGTCAGCCAGTGTATATACATAATAATTGACAACTGATTTGTCAAGCAGTACCAAAATAAATGAACTATTACAACTCACTACATAGCATTAATTGAACTCACTGAACTTCAACTTCTTCAATTTCTGCTTATGCAGGTCATTCACAGAGCCTCTTCCAATCTTCTCTGTTTTCTCCCATTCTATCGTTCATCACTCTCTCCCACTGTAGTCCTCTCCAGTTTACATCATCCTCCACCTGATCCCTCCATCTTGTTCGTGGTCTTCCAATTGGTTTTCTTCCAGATTCTGTCCATTCCAGAGCTCTTCTTGGTAATCTTTCTTGTCCCATTCTTTTGACGTGGCCAAACCATTTCACCCTATTTCTCTCTCACCTACAACTGATTGACTGAATTGAACTGTATTCGTACAAAATGCATAGTGGGTCACGATTGATCCGCTATCATGGTATCAATATAGCTGATCTATGTTTACTCATAGCATAACATCAACAGCACTACAACTTCCTGAACTTTCATGACTCACTAACTCACTTCATAATACCAACATCTCACTAACTGACACTATTACACACTCTTTATATATATTCTGGCTATGCTTCTGGATAATTCTGCTTTCTTACAACATACCATTAATAAGAGATACCTGGAAGGTTCTACAGTTAACATCCAGAAATCCTTGGTAAGTTCCTGCTCTAGAATTGTCTTGAAACAACTTTGTCATTACCACATATTACTTAAGGATAGCTAGAACTACTTAGAATACTCTACAGATGTCCTTGTTACATCAAGATTCCAAGGTTCATATAAGTCAACGCACATACAACTGAACATTTCCTGAGTGACTTGGAATACATAAATGATTATTGAGAAATGATAAGCATGATGTAACCTCAATCCAGAGTTCTCAGGTTAAGACACATACAACTAGAAGCTTCCTGAACAACTTAGAGCACATGAAAGATTATTTACATTTAGTAAACAAAGTCTACATGAGCAAATGTATATCACTAAACATAAATCCATAACCTAGCCTGTAACATATGGAAAATTGTTTTCATTTATACACACTCATAACCTAACTTGCATCAGTGTATGGATATGGAGGACAAAATATGACTTCTGGTATAAGTTTATTTCAGCCTGATACCTATCAACTGTTTGCAGGAGAATCCAAGACTGATGAAGCCATGGTTAACACTGATGACCTGTGTGACCATCTTCACTGTCCTCGTGTTCCTATTTTTCATCATCCGAGCAGCCACAGAGGAAGGCTTTGGAGTTTACTTGATCTACTCCTTCAGCTCACTCATCTTTGTCCTGCCTAGCATGGGTGAGTTTCTTTCTTGACTCTCTTCATAAAATTGTTGATTCCGATCAATTTTGTTGAAGTAAACTTTCAACGTATCAGGTCACAACCAGTACATATCGCACTAGTGCGATCTGAACTCACAACCTCCCAAATTGGCTTGAAACAGGTGACTTAGCTCTTAGAGGGCAGAATTTTGTATCAAAAATCCCATAACAGGTTGCCCATGAGTGGAATTTAATATATTAAATGGTCAGAGATCCAGATTTATAGGCACAAGTAGTAATAAACAAACTCAACAAATGGCAGTAAATTATACTTTTAGTTCTGGCTGGAAGGGAAATCTTCAAATAGAATTGTGTTATCTCCCTGCTAGCATTTTACAAGTTGTGAGAGGCTATCATGTTCCGTCAAGCATATGTCACGAGTTTTGAGACTGGCTTTTTGTGATTTATATAGCTATTTTGCAATGTGGTTAGTAAGAAGAGAATCAGTGAGCAATAGATTGCTTCCATTTTGGACTCAACAGATGTAGATATAAGACTCCAAAGACCTAAATTGAAGTAGTGAGCCTTCTCAGTGCAAGAGCAACTCAAGTGCCCTGGAGAACAAAAGATGACGAAAAGACTGACGTGAGTAACTTAGACACAGGACCTTCAAGTATCATTCTGATATTCAATATTTATCAGGGACCAATTTTATATTTTGACATTCACTATTTTAGGATACCAAAATTTTGACATAATTCACCAGAAAGCAGTCCGCCTCCATAGCATAACGGTTAGTGTTATTAGCTTCCATCCTCTGGGGCCTGGGTTTGATTCTCGGTACTGCCAGAACTTTAAGAATGGCAGGAGAGCTGGTATGTGGTTGGAATGGTACATGCAGCTCACCTCCATTGAGAGTGTGCCTGAAAAGAGCTGCACCACCTCAGGATGAGGACATGAGTTTGCATTTTCTTTTAACCAGAAAACAGTAATTAAAAAAAAACAAATGGAAACAACAGGTAACAACTAAAACCAGAAGATGTAGAATCAAAGATTTATCATCTCCAAGGGATTTGATTGGCGTAATAAGTTATTTGTGGAATGAGTCTTAAGCCTTTTATGCGCTAACATGCTGCCATGAAAAAGTCTTTGTGATGGAGTAAATCCAATATTCAAGGTAAATCATTAATATTATGTACATATGCATATTTATGGCTAGTGTTCAATAATTTTGGGTGAGTTTTAATTTGTCATATTTCCTGTCTGCGTACAGTGATAAAACACTTCCGCCCGTGTAAAGTTATACACCCTCTACAGGTGCGATGGCAGCGGTGCGAGACCTATATCTTAGATCAAGGATGGTGAACCTATGCCACGCATGTCACTTGGTGACACGTGAACACGATTTCAGTGGCAGGCCACATGAACATAACGTTTTATATACGTCTTGTACTACAGAACATACATATCTCATAGTGTTGGCCGTATAAGAAATAAATATCGAAAATCTAAATACTAGTTCCATCCGGACGTGCAAAATGGCAACACTGCTACATGGATAGGTCCGAAAGTCTAGTGAGATAACAGTGTCATTTTCTGGTGGTTTTGTATACGGACCTCGCAAACATTTTTCGGTGCTGAAAAGAACAGAAATTTAACAAAAGTAGTGACCGGATTTTTCAAGAACAGTGGACAGTGGAATTCGGACTGATAGAACGATGTGTTGCCAGTGTTTGGAAACAATAAATGTTATCCCTCACATCTTATGTAAAGTGATATTTCAACACTAATCACTCAAATGTTTGGGTTCCATGCCAAATGCAGAAAGAAGAGAGTTCGTGTCACAAAATATTGAACATTACTCAAAACAAACTAGTTCTTTTGTATCACCTTTTCGGCCAAGGAATAACATCAGTGCGGCTGTTTCAATCTGTCTCACTGCGTAGTACAGCATGCATGGGAAACTGCTTTCTGACGGATAGTTCTTAAAATAAACTTCCTTATTGATGTCAGACACATTGTTTGAAAACTTCCCTAACAAACAACAAATAATTAATGGAATGAAAGGAATGCCAGCCAGCTGAACTGTTGTTAAGGATAGAATAATAAGAATGAGTGATGAAGTTTCAGAGCAATTGAAAGCTAATTTGGATAACTCCCAGATGTATGCAGTACAGTATGTTTTGATGAAAGCATGGATATGACCTTACAAGCAAGGATAGTTGTTTTCTTCTGATTTCCTTGTGGAAATGTGATGAGGTAGAAATTAGTTAAATTGCTGAGCATACAAACTATGACAGCATGGAAAGATAATGAAGCTAATGGAGGATGTGAAGTCCACTGGCACAGATGGGTCTCATGGCGACGATGGGATAGTAAAGCTTACGAATGGGAAGGAAACCGCCGTGGCCTTAATTGATATATAGCCCCAGCATTTGGCTGGTGTGAAAATGGGAAACCATGGAAAGCCATCTTCAGGGATTCCGACAGTGGAGCTCAAACCCACTATCTCCCGGATGCAAGCTCACAGCTGCGCGCCCCTACCCGTGTGGCCAACTCACCTGCTAATAATATTTAATGACGAAGTGTGTTACAATGGGGCTTATTATTTATTTATTTATTTATTTATTTGTTTATTTATTTATTTATTTATTTATTTATTTATTTATTTATTTATTTATTTACAAATAATAATATGTATTCTCAAAACTTACGTATTTAAAAAATGTATTATTTGCAGTATTTGCAAAATACGACCACGGAACATGCAATCAAATGTTTTTACAAGACATATATCTAATAAATAAATAAATAAATAAATAAATAAATAAATAAATAAATAAATAAATAAATAAATAAATAAATAACATTTTATGAGACATAATTAGGAATTTGGAATGGAAGTCGCATGGGAGGGGGGGGGGTATTGTAGAGTGTAGCCATTCCTTAAAGGAAAATAATAAGTGGCACAGTCAACAGTTGAGAATAATAAACCATACTTAAAATGGCACACTAGTTAGAAAAGGTTCGCCATCCCTGTCTTAGATCCTGTCCAACAGAACAAATATGATCTAAGCCACCATTTGGATCCCACTGATCTCTGGTTGCTGATTTTTGTTCCGTACCTAACATCACTTCGATATGTACTGGACATGACCTAATATGTTGAAAGTTTATTTAAAGTAAAATGCTGTTGTGAAAACTATATATTTATCCATTTTCTTATCTTTCCAATATAGTTCTCAGTGGTTTTGTTTATTACTTTTTGGCTGTGTTCAAAAAATAGGTTTCCAGCAAGAAACTATCTTATTTTCACCCTTGAGAATATCAATTAATCAAAATTGATAGAGTTCAGGCTTTTCAATCTTCAACAATCCAGCATTTTACCTCAGTGTGGCAGCGAGCTTGTTAGTCGGGTATTTTCAAGAGTCCCATGAAGTTTGTCTTTGTTTAAATGTATTGTCCAGTATGTTCAAATCTAGGGCCTGCCTCTGTGGATCCGTGGTAGAGTGTCGGCCTCCGGATCCCAAGATAGCGGGTTCAAACCCGGCAGAGGTAGTCGGATTTTTGAAGGGCGGAAAAAAGTCCATTCGACACTCCATGTCGTACGATGTCGGCATGTAAAAGAACTCTGGTGATACATTTGGTATTTACCCGACAAAATTAATTAAATCTCAGCCACAGACGCCCAAGAGAGATCCGGTTTACATGGTCCGCTAGATGGCAGACAGAGTAAACCGGAACGTCGAAATTGACGAGCAGACAGCCAGATGGCGTCAAATCGAAATGTCTGCAAATGGTAGCTGAGGCCATACGATTATTATTATTATTATTATTATTTTCAAATCTAGGCAATTAGAAAAAGTACCTATGCATTGGATTGTGATTCTAAAACTATCCCTAAGTGTTCACACTAAAGATTTGGAAATTGTAATTGTAACATTTTACGGCCACCATAGGACCACTCCAGTCAATTAATTTATCTCTTCTTTGCTTCCAATATTTCTTCATCCTCTCAGATGCCGACATCCTTTCTTCAGTTAAGAACACTCTACCTTTTGTCCTTTTGTAACGGATCAAACACCCAATATAGATAATTAACAACAGTTGCACGCTGGACGCCAGGCTTCGAAATTAAATGTAATTTGAAACTGAATTTAGATCTAAAAAGTACTAAACTTAATTTAATGAGACTATCCCGGTCGTGGGGTATAAGGATACTTACCATTAAATACCATGTGGAAAAACATAGGGAACCTACTAAAAAGTCAGTTATTTAACGATGTAAAAAGAAAAAAGTTTTATTCCAAAAAAAGATTAATTTACGTAAAAACGAGTTTTTACCAAAATTAAAAAATTACTGACTGAGATTACATTTCAATACTACACACGTGGACTTGTGATAACAGGGATAACTCATGCTCACTGGAGGTTGATATTCGTTGTCTGCTTCCGTGGTTGATCATTGTCATCCCTCTTCCACCAGCATCATCCTTGGCATCTGCTTCATGGAATGGATTCTACCCTGAATTTATCACTCCCTATTGTGCTGAGTACCAAAAACATAGTACCAGCCTTACAATGTGAAATTCCACATCGGAATTAATTGAATAGAGAGAACGGAAAACATCCAGTCTTTCTATATTATATGAACTTGTCTTTCTAAATAATCTGAGTAAGTCTCACAGAGCCGATAAGAAATGTTGAATATAAGCACATCGTAAGCGATGCACTTAGATAGCAGAGTGACTCTAAAAGCCCGTGGACTACCTGAGAATGGAGACTCAAGAAAGCTGGATGCAGAATCAGACTCAGAATCAGAATGATTTTCACCATGTCGTGTAGATCTATATAAATCCTCTTCATATTCCCTCTTCCTCCCTTGTCACATGACATCTCATTCCAATGAGAGCTGATATACGTCATCACCCTGTCGATATATAGATGAAGTGTCTGTCCTTGACAGAAAAAGCCCTCCTGATAGGAGCACGTGATATGGGGTAATTTAGCGTCCCAACAATGAAATTATGAATCTTCCTCTTGCTGTTGCATATATTTCCAAGAACCATCCAAAATTAACCTTCCTGGACTATTGCGAGACACCAAGTGCAAGACCTGTCTTGACATTACCACGGAATATTCTAATATATTACAATTAAAAATTATTTCTCGTTCTTACGTACAATTACATAAATGATGATGATGGACGTTAATAATGAATAAAATTACATATGATGCATGATACATATATATACAATTAATTCGGGTGCGGAATCAAATTATGTAAATGTCGTGGTGACCACGATTATTACACTTTTATTAATTTGTGTTACGGGGTTTTGTGGATTTGCAGAGGTGAAAGAAGGTGCTGGGTGGAATAGGTCTCAACATACGAAATTAAAGTTAATTTAAAACTTTAACCAAGGTTATATTTTCTTTTCAAAATCAACAGATAACAATAGAATAACAGGTACCAAGTAGCAGGAAAACAATTTAAGAAATTACAATAGTTACAAGACTTGGGCTTCGAGCCCCAAGATTAATTTCTGAGCTCTCAGCTCACCACCACCATAGCTACAGGGCAAAAAAACCCCTTAAGTACAAGGAGCACTTGCTCCTAATTACAATGTTAAGAGGGAAAGAGCAGACCAGCTCTCAATTTTACAAGCCTATCAAAGGCTACAACAAACTTCTTTCCTAACTGCCCTTAAGGCACACCAAGAAACAGGGGTATTTGATACCCAACCTACAGGGCCTTTACATGAGGAAAATAAAACATCAGGTTAAGTTACTGGCCCATAATACAAAATAGAGACGAAACTTGCACTCCTAATACACTTTTGAAACCTACTTGGCACTAGGCCGCTTACGCAAGGGCTAATCCCATACTAAGGAGGTGACACGATAAGAAAACTTTATTACATTACGAAGAGAAGAAAAACGGTTATGAAAACGTAGTCACCTCAAAACAATATGAGTGGGAGCTTGAGAGGGCTAGGCACTCTCTATCCCAATTTATAGATAACCCATTGAGCCCTGCATATTTGTTGGATTGAAACTGCATTGGCGCTGGGATTATTTTGGAGGAAATATAGTGTCGCTTCATATCATGAGAAATTTCTTAGTTACAAGACCATTAAAGATTTAAATATACATGAACACAAAAGGCTTCCATTCCACAAACTGCGGAACAAGGAATACAGTAAAACACTTTATTTTATTAGCATCACGGGACCGTAGGCCTACTCAGTCCGCCTGCTGAGCAGTAACCCAGTTTTCTCTTTGCACTTTCTCTTCGATTTCCACATCTATTTGTTATTCGGGAGCATTGCTCACACTAGTACTAATATTACTACTAATTTCACTGAAAAAATTACATTCCTAATTATCATTACTTCCTAAAGGGTTATATATCTGTAAATATCAGTTCTATACTGGCAGCCATCTTGTTTACAAGCAAATCTGAAAGGTAGAGATAGCCCACTTCAAACTAATATTACCAAGCACACTATCGATACATATTACCAAAGAGCATATAACATTGCAAAGAAAGAGTCACTACACAAATCACAAATGCAACTCACTCTGCCATCTCTTGAGGAAAAGTATAATTACGTAGTAAAATGAGACAACGGAACAGTTCCGTGGTCCGGCGTTTGGTCCACCAAGACGAAGCACGGAATGGTTCCGTGGCTCGGGCCCAATGAGTTAAAGAGACGAAATTTTACCAAATGTCTATTACATTTTAAAGATAGGTTACATGAGAAAAGTTTTGAACCTGCCCTGAGGGTTAAACTGCTGAGCTAGCAAGAAATAAAGTTATTAAACGGCCATTACCTTGTGGATGAACTGCTGCCCGAAGAAAGAGGCGCTTCCCGCCCCCTGCTACATAATCACACACTAAGCAAGATGTCGATGAAGTGGCACCGAGACAAGAAAATCAGCAGATTAAATACCCTCGTGGAACATTCGAGACCTTTCAAGAATGAGTACCCGCACCCCCCTCAACTTTATTGGATAGCTTAAAGCAACATCTCCATATCGGAGAAGACATATGTTATTGGTCAAAAATTAATTAAAGAAATTCGGGATTGGCTAAATTCAAAACAAGCGGAAAGAGAAGGGTTATACTGCCAACCCAAAAAATGACTGAAAGAAATTTAACAAAGAACAAACTTATGAATACAAAATTTCTTCATAAAAACAGTTCCTTCACTTCGCACTAGGGTGCACAATTATAGTTCTTAAGTAGTGCCATCTAGAAGAGAATGTCCACACTTCTTGCTACAGAGCAAACAAATACGAATCGAAATAGACATAGTTCAGAACACTTCAAAATTTACAGTAGAGGCATCTTCCAGGAAACCTTTGATTTAATACAGTTTTTAAAGTTCAGAATTTCTCCTGTAGAGAGGTTTCAACTGGCGCAATATTTAAATTCGCGGCGTGGAGGTGTACCGCCCGGTACAATTTGGTTTGTAGTCTCACATGTGAGTCGTTGAGAATCTTTATTTTGTCTGTTTTGTTCTTGAGTTTGTTTAAAGTTGTTCAGACCATAGTTCATTAATACCATATTTCATATCTGTGATCCATTTAATCCCGGTATTGCTATTCCATCATTTTTCTACTAATTCTAGTTTCTGGTGTTTTTATAAGATGTCCAAAAAATCAGATGCGCTTCTTTCTAATTTTGCTCAATACTGGTACGATTTCCTTATAAACTGTGTTATTTGAACCTATTCTCAAAACCAAACCAAACCCCATGGCACTACAGCCCTTGAAGGGCCTTGGCCTACCAAGCGACTGCTGCTCAGCCCGATGGCCTGCAGATTACGAGGTGTCATGTGGTCAGCATGACGAATCCTCTCGGCCGTTATTCTTGGCTTTCTAGACCGGAAGCTATTCTCCAATGGCCATTAATTTGATATTGTTTATTTATACAAGTTCTAATTATTATCCTTTATATCATAAGTATTTTATCTATTTCAACTGTATTAGTAGTTTTCAAAATGGTGACTGTTTTATAATGTCTTAATTTTGCTGCAATCGATAAGTTTTTTTTTTTTGTATGTGTTTTATGTGACATAATTTGCTGTGTTTAATTTATTTCTTCTATATTGCCAGGTTGGTTTTTCATTTAGATTACAAGTTATTATTTCACCTAAATACTTAAATTTATCAAGAATAAATTATAATTATGGCAATAATTTTCTGTTATCCTCTTCCAGTGCTGACTGCATACTGTATCCTGGTCGTGCAGAGCTTCAGGAAGGAACTAGTGGAAGCTGTGACACAATGCTACACAGAAACAACTTGTATTACCAAGCACATCAGTCCCGAATCAGAGTAAAGTGCAAGAATTCCTCTTCTCAAGAAGATGTATGACCAGGTGAGTCATTACACTGGTGCTCAAAAATTGATTCTGTTTGGGAAAAAGAGAAAATCATCAAGGGATAGCCATCCTTAGTCAAGAGTTACTATGAAGTAAATCGAAGAATTAGTTTGCAAGTAAATGATCATACAGTAAAATTTTCTTAGTTATGAATAGGTTTTGGAAGTTTATGACCTAAAGAAGGAGAATATACAAGCAAATATGCTCAAAAAACTAGCTAAATATGACCAATAAAAGGTAAAATACGACTTACAGAATTTTGTGATAGGTAACAAATATGACATTATTATTATTATTATTATTATTATTATTATTATTATTATTATTATTATTATTATTATTATTATTATTATTATTATTATTATTATCATCATCGTCATCACATTAATTGCTGTACTGATATGTAGGCCTAACTTAGTCTTAGAATTATCTGTCTGTAGTATTATTTCTTTTTAGAATTTCTATGTCCTTTTACGTTTACATTTTTATATTTTGTTTATAGTAGTTAAGTGTAAGAGAGAGCCGTGAGCCCTAACTTCGCCACAAATGTAAGTCAGGAAATAAATAAAATATGACAGTATCATTAAACGTCTTAAGTACAAAAAAAAGTGATTAGTGACAATACAGCAGACAGATTAAATCACGCAGGCTGACAGAGCTACATATGCAGGGGCAAATTTAACTAATGCAACACCTCTGGGCCCAAATAATTTTGTGCCACCTTCCTTAAACTTGGTAATTACTATTATATTTGTATAATAAATAAACTAATACAGTAGAATGCCTCCAAGGTAAAATATCAAATGTTTATACCATTAAAAAATAATAATAATATGGCCACGTAGAAGCAAAAACCTCTTCACCGGAAATACCCCCACAAACTGGATCAGCCACATATCGACAAACCTGCATCACACACTTGGCTGACCTGCTCTGATCTTTTCCCAGAAACAAAAGGGTTTGTTTTGGCCATCCAAGATCAAGTAATTGCTACATGGAATTACCGTAAATTCATCATGAATGATCCAACAGTTGTCACAGACAACTGCCACTGCTGTTCCAGAACTGCAGAGAGCCTACAGCACATCACCTCTGGCTGCCTACACTTGGCCAACACTGATTGTAAGCACCGACATGATCAAGTAGCTAAAATCATTCACCAGAAACTTTCTGTAAAATGTGGATTTCTTCAGTCATCAACTGCATATTGGAAATACACACCTTGAAAACTCTTCATACAAACTTCTATGGGACCGAGAAGTTATAACCAATGTCACGCTCAGCAACAATAGGCCAGATTTCATTCTAATTGAAAATCAAAAAGATCCGCATCCCTTATAGAAATTGCTTGTCCACACACCTCCAATCTGCAAACAAGATTAGCCACAAAGATATCAAAATACACAGAACTGGCAATAGAAATACAAAGCCTGTGGAAACTAGAATCAGTTATCACAGTTCCAGTAGTAATATCTTGTACTGGAGTTATTCCAAAAAGCTTGCACAGTTCTCTGGCCGCATTAAACCTGCATCATCACACATACGTTGAACTACAGAAAGCCACACTCCTGAGCACCTTTTACACTGTGAGAAATTTCTAGGAATGACCTTTCCTCTGAGTTAAGCCAAACAGCATGAAGTTCCAGGCCGCAGTTCCAGTAATACTAAAGAACAGATTCCCAAAACAGGGAGATAAATAGTTGTGTGGTGACATCATCTGTGTATATTCATTGTATAAATGTATATGTTGTAATTATTTCTGTTGTAAATATTTGTAGATATTTGTACCTACAGTTTCATATTCAAGAGGGTGACTCCTTGCTTAGGCCGAGTCAGCCCATTATGTTACTGGCACAAGCCGAGCCTTCCTAAATAATAATAATAATAATAATAATAATAATAATAATAATAATAATAATAATAATAATAATAATAATAATAATAATAATAATAATCCCATGGGGGGTTTGCCTGTTCCCCTATCGGGCGCGTCCCAGGTGGCGGATCGGGGGGCTCGCCGGACTTGTCCGGAGGGCTTGAGGGAAATAAAATACCTCTCGCGGACCAAAAACAGGCACAGTCAGAAAACATCTTGAGGCAACCTCTGAGGCTCAATACCTTAGTTGTAACTATGAGATTGACAAAGATCAATCTCCCCATTATCTTCAACTTACTAGCATGATGGCAACGTCAGTTAATGATACTACTACCCCAGGCCCTAGTATTCATACTAGGTTTTCTCGGTCATCGGATTCTGGGGGACCGAGAACATCATGCGGGAATGTATCGGAGCTTCCCAAATCTCTTCGCCCAAAGGAAAAACATTTTATTGGCACTTTAAACATCAACACGCTTCGCAAAATTGGAAAGTTGAAGCACTTAACAGACACATTAGACCAACTCAACATCCAAATTCTGGCACTCCAAGAAACTAGGTACAGTGACGAAAATCATTTTGAATCAGGAAACTATAGAATTTATAAAGGTAAACCAGCTACCCTCCTCCCTAACAAAATATTACAATTTGGCACTGGTTTTGCAGTGAGAAAAAATATCACAAATTCGGTATTATACTTTTCATCTCCTTCTGAAAGAATTTCGCTAATGACAATCAAATCAGGAAACAAAGCTTATACACTAATCAATGCACATGCACCTACAAACAATTACAATCAAAAAGACCCACAGAAGGTAGATGACTTCTGGGAATTACTAGAAGAAACTACAGCCAAAGTTCCAAAACATCATGTCAAAATTCTGCTGGGGGACTTCAATGCACAAATTGGCAAAGAGAAGAAATTTAGGACCACTGTAGGACTTTACCCTGCTCACAAAAGAACCAATAAAAATGGAGAACGTTTAATTGGCTTCTGCAAGAATTTTGATCTAAAATTGATGTCAACCCATTTCCTGGCACTTCCACAAAAGAAAATGACATGGAGATCCCCGAACATGCATTTAGGAGAATTTCAACTAGACCATGTGGCTATTTCCAAGAAAAACCAAAAAGAAATTATGAACGTTAAAGTCAAAAAGGGAATTATTGACTCCGACCACCACCTATCTCTTGTTAAAGTAAAGTTTCAACCCAACAGGAAGAAAACCAAAACAATCAGGAACCCAAGAATCGACCCTGAATTTCTGAGACAGAACTCAGACAATTTCCTTGCGAATATCTCCAACGATGCTCCTTCAAACTGGCTAGAACTCAAGGACACACTCTTGAAAGCTTCACAAAACATCAGCAATCCCCCAAGGAAACGCAAACACAGGTGGTGGAATGACACCTGTGACAAGGCCATAGAAGTCAGAATTAGGTCCTGGCTAAACTGGAGTTCCCATAAAACTGATCAAAATCGTGATGAATTCTTCAAAACACAGAAACAAACCTCAAAAATCATCAGATCTGAAAAACGAAAATATGATCAAAACAGACTGGTAGAAATAGAAGATGATTTCAAGAAAAACAATACACGGAACTTCTACAGAACATTCAGAGAAGAATTATCCAATTACCAGGCACCTAGTCTCTGTTTCAAACGTACAGATGGGACTTTGGAAACAAGTAATAAGGGAAATTGTGAACTCCTAGCAAACCATTTCATGGACCTTTTAAACTGTGAATCTCCAAAGGAACAATTCACCTATGAAAAACCAACACCTAATCCAGATTCAGAACCCCCCACATTACAAGAAGTCAAACAAATAATCAGAGATTTAAAAGACAACAAAGCACCAGGAGAAGATGGAATAATCGCTAAAATGTTGAAAATTGGTGGTGACAAACTGGCCCAGAGTATTCAAAAAATCTTACAGGACATTTGGTTTTCTGAAGAAATTCTGGAGGATTGGAAATGTGCATTGATTCACCCACTTCACAAGAAAGGAGACAAATCAGATATTAACAACTACAGAGGAATTTCTCTCCTCTCACTCGTATATAAAATCTTCTCTAAAGCTCTACTTAATAGATTAGAGAAACAAACAGACCACCTGATTGGAGATTATCAGGCTGGATTCCGAAAAGGGAGATCCTGCGCAGAACAAATCCTAAACCTAAAAACCATACTACAGATTCGCAAAACCAAACAAACAGTAATCATCTTTGTTGACTTCAAAAAAGCGTATGATTCCATAGATCGGCAGACCCTGTTCAACATACTAGAGGAATTTCAAGTCGACAGGAAAACGAGGGAATTGATTAAACAAACTCTGACCAACACAACATCAAAAGTTAAGTTCTTGGGAGAAATTTCTGAACCGTTCGAAATCAGAACTGGCGTCCGACAGGGAGATGGACTATCCCCACTACTATTCAATTTAGTTTTGGAAAAAGTGATTCGTGAATAGAGAAAAGAAACTAAAGGTATAAACATTGGCAGACTTCTTAAAGACAAAATTCACCTTGACTGCTTAGCTTTCGCAGATGACCTTGCGATCCTTTCAAACAACAGACAAGAAGCAATCCAATCCATAGAAAAGTTGAATGAAATAGCCGCAAAAACCGGACTTCAAATTTCATTTGAAAAGACGCAGTTTATGGAAGGAACTAAATCAAGATTCGACAATCAACCATTAATCACCAACTGTGGAATAATTTCCCAAGTAGACAAATTCAAATATCTAGGTGAAATTATTCAGCCAGCAGGGTTAAATCAGGAAGCTAACAAAGAAAGAACTGCTAAACTGCAAAGGGCTTACAAAATCACATGGAACAGATACAACAAAAGATGTATATCAAAAAATGCAAAATTACGACACTACAATACAGTCATCAAACCAGAGGCACTTTATGCATCTGAAACACTGATCATTGGCGGCAGGTCACAAATGAAAAGCATTGAGAAACAAGAGAGGAAAATTCTCAGAAAAATCCTAGGACCAAAGTTCGAAAATGGAATTTGGATGAAAAAGAAACCACACGAAATTTTTCAATTCACAGAAAAAATCACAGATACCATCAGAAAGAGACGACTAAAATTCTACGGACACCTACACAGAATGGATAACAACAGGCTGACAAAGAAAATTCTAAATCTAGCTCTAACCCTGAAAATCCGCAACAATTGGTTAGCAGAAATTCATGAAGATCTACAAGAAATGGGTATTGAGGACGAAACCATTCAAGATAGAATGAAATTTAGAAGCTTAGTAAACAAACATAAATTTGCAGAGAAACCAACAAGAAAAAATACAGGCTGGACAGAAACACGCAGAAAGGAACACAGTGAAAAAATGAAGAAATATTGGGAAGAAAAGAAGAAGAAACATTGTGCAAAATAAGTTCAAACGCGCTCCACAGCTGGGCACAATGAATCAAAAAAAAAATAATAATAATAATAATACCGGGCAAGTTGGCTGTCCGGTTAGAGTCACACGGCTGTGAGCTTGCATCCGGGAGATAGTGGGTTCGAATCCCACTGTCGGCAGCCCTGAAGATGGTTTTCTGTGATTTCCCATTTTCACACCAGGCAAATGCTGGGGCTGTACCTTAATTAAGGCCACGGCCACTTCTTTACCACTCCTAGGCCTTCCCTATCCCATTGTCGCCATAAGACCTGTCTGTGTCAGTGCGACGTAAAGCAACTAGCATAAAAATAATAATAATATTCTTATTTATGAAGAGGTTTTGGAAGTTTATGACCTAAAGAAGTTCAAAATATGCAAGCAAATATGTCCCAAAATCTAGCTAAATATATATATATATATATATATATATATATATATATATTTTTTGCTAGTTGCTTTACGTCACACTGACACATATAGGTCTTATGGCGATGATGGGACAGGGAAGGGCTAGGAGTGGGAAGGAAACGGCCGTGGCCATAATTAAGGTACAGCCCCAGCATTTGCCTGGTGTGAAAATGAGAAACCACGAAAAACTATCTTCAGGGCTGCCGACAGTGGGGTTTGAACCTACTATCCCTCGAATACTGGATACTGGCCACACTTAAGTGACTGCAGCTATCGAGCTCGGTTATTATATATATATAAATCGCTGGGGCCATCAAGGACCACGTTAATTCTTGTTGCATTTGACACTGAACTTGGCCTTCTTTAGAGCCCAAATTTCCCTCATTCTTTGTGAGTGGGCCTGCTTACGCTCCTCTGTCCAAGGGGCACCGTGTCTTCTCTTCGGTTGCTCGTCTCGGTTTAGCCCGTTCGTCAATATTTTCTTGCGGAAGAGATCTCTGTTAAAGGCGTCTTCAGCTGAGATATGTAGCATTTGCAGGTCTTCTTTGGTATTTCTAAACCAGGGAATTGTGGTTTTGGGGCTTGAATCAAAAAAGTGAAAGATTTCTTTAGTTAACTTTCTTCTGTCCATTCTTTTCAGATGACCGTAAAATCGTGCCCGTCTTTTTCTGATTGTGTCGGTAATTTTCTCTATTTTGCTGTAGACTTCCTTGTTGGATCTCTTTTGATGGATTCCATTTCTGTACTTTGATCCCAAGATTCCTCTCACAATTTTGCGTTCTCTTTTCTCCAGTTCTTCAAGGAGTCCTTTGTTGGCATTTAGAGACAGGGTTTTAGCTGCATATAGAACTACTGGCTTCAGAACTGTTTCATAGTGACGTATCTTGGTGTTTTGGGAAAGGCATTTTTTGTTGTAGATTGTGCGGGATGTTTGGTAGGCTATTTCCAGTTTGCGTACTCGCTCCTGAAGTGCTTCTTTGTCCAGTCCATTTTTCATGATGATCTCACCCAGGTATTTGAATTTGTCTACTCGGGTGATGTCCCCGTATTTTGTATGGAGTTTTGGGGGAGCCTCTTTGATGTTAGTCATTACTTCTGTTTTCTCAAACGATATCTGCAAACCAGTTTGTTCGGCAATTTCCTTTAAAATTTCAACTTGAGCTCTAGCGGTTTCTATGTCGGTTGAGAGAACAGCAATATCATCAGCAAATGCTAAGCAAATGGAAATTCTAAGTTCCCATAGAGGGAATTAGATGCTAAGCAGTCTGTTGCGATCCCCTTGAATTTGGTTCCTATTCTCAATGGACAATCTCACCCGCCAGGTTCTGATGATCTTTTCAAGAACACAGTTGAAGAGTATCGGGGATAGCCCATCACCTTGTCGGACTCCTGTTTTGATGTCAAAGGAATGCGAGAGACATCCGTGGAACTTCACCTTGGATTTTGTATCGGTCAGGGTGGCTCTAATTAATGCCAGCAGTTTCAAATCAACTCCAAATTCATTTAAGATGTTTGGCAGGACTTCCCGGTCAATGGAGTCGTACACTTTCTTAAAGTCCACAAAGACAGACACATACTGCTTGGACCTTAGTGTACAATATCTGATGATCGTTTTGAGATTTTGGATCTGTTCAGCTGTTGAGCGACCTTTTCTGAACCCTCCTTGGTATTCACCTATTTCATGTTCGACTTGTGCTTCCAAACGCTCCAGGATGGCAAGTGATAGAATTTTGTAAGTCACGGACGGGTAACAAAGATATTCCTCTGTAGTTGTTGATGTTCTTCATGCTGCCTTTTTTGTGTAATGGATGGATCAAAGCTATTTTCCAATCTTCGGGTAGGGTCTCCTTGTTCCAAATTTCTTCTATTTGCTTTTGCAAGATATCAAGTGATTCTTCTGGGGCATATTTCCATAGTTCTGCTACTACTGAGTCTTCCCCCGACGCTTTGTTATTTTTGAGACGGGCAATGTGGCACTTGATTTCATCTCTGTCGGGTGGTCTGGAATCTGGGTACCTGAGTAAGGGTTCCTTGGTCTCAATGGCGCTTTGCGGTTTAGAGCAATTAAGTAAATTCTTGAAGTAATCTGCCAGAATGCTGCAATTTTCTTCATTTGATGTCGCCAGTGTGCCGTCCGTTCGCTCAAAGCATAGAGATGGTGGTTTATAGCCAGTGAGTTTGCGTTTGAAGGCTCTGTAGTACTCTCTGCTTTCATTCTTCCTAAAGTTTTGTTCTACCTTTTCAATGAGAGATTTTTCGTATTTACGTTTCTCAGTTCTGAACACCCTAGCAGCTTGGGCACGTTGGGTTTTGTAGGTTTCCCAATCATTTTCTGATTTCGTAGAGTTGTACTGTTTCCACGCATTGAATCTTTCTTGGAGGACTGATTCGCAGGTACTATTCCACCAGGCATGCTTTTTGCTTCTCTTGATTTCTGCAATGTCTTTGGCGGCCTCAACAAGGAGACTTTTGGCGTTGTTAAAGTCACAGTCATTTGGTCTAGCCTTCTCCTGGAACTCCTCAAACCTTTGCTGAAGTTTATCATTGTCGAAGCGTGTGATCTGTTTGGTTGTCTTCCTTGTGTTTGCGGGAATTGGTTTGAATTTGATAAGAGACATATAATGATCTGAGGCCACATTGATGCCTTTCTTTACCTTTACATTCATAATCTCAGGGCTGTTTCTCCTGGAGATCACAACATGATCAATTTGGAACTCTCCGAGAGCTTGGACGGGAGAACGCCAAGTCATTTGCTTTCTGGGTAGATGGCGAAAGTGGGTGGACATGACCTGCAGGTTGTGATTTTCGCAAATGGTCACCAGTCTTTTGCCGTTGGGATTGGTTCTTTTGTGAGCAGGGTAATTTCCTATAACTTTCTTGTACTTCTGCTCATGACCTAGTTGGGCATTGAACTCACCCAAAAGAAGCTTGACTATTATTATTATTATTATTATTATTATTATTATTATTATTATTATTATTATTATTATTATTATTATTATTGGAGCCTCCGTGGCTCAGACGGCAGCATGTCGGCCTCTCACCGCTGGATACCATGGTTCAAATCCCGGTCATTCCATGTGAGATTTTTGCTGGACAAAACGGAGGCGGGACAAGTTTTTCTCCGGGTACTCCGGTTTTCCCTGTCATCTTTCATTCCAGCAACACTCTCCATTCTCATTTCGTAGCATCTATCATTCATTAATATATCACTTTGGGAGTGGCGACCCCATCGTAATAACAGCCTATATATGATTCATTCATTACATCCCTGACCCGGTCACTGACTGGAAAACAGGTTGTAGGTTTTATTATTATTATTATTATTATTATTATTATTATTATTATTATTATTATTATTATTATTATTATTATTATTATTGTATTATCTCCAGAAATATCTGCCAGTGAATCATGAGACATTGATAGGTATCTAAGTTCAGCCAGCTTTGAGTAATCATAAAATCAAATCATTAAATGATCACTCCAATAATTGCAGGTGAAGGCTCACCCTAATCTGCAATACTTTCTGTACTTAGCAGGTTGCTGAAAGACTAACATTTTCATTAATATTCTGATGTAGGCCTATGTGATTTTCTTCCTAAGTAGGCCTAATGTTATTGCATGCAACCATGTTTGATTATTACCTGTCAAGCCAGAGAGTATACACTTCCTCTGATCACAGAAGAATACCATTCCCTGCTAGATACTCTTTGATTCTCTAACCTTTTCCAGCAACAGATGGCAGAGCATTCCTAATAACTTACATACTGCTAAGAGAAAAAAGTCTACGTACAAACAGACCCCATCAAGACATACACCTTATACATTGTTTGGGAACACCTATCAAAGGGTAACCTAGCTACACTAGAAAGAGTGAAGGCCGTGTATTTTAAAAAGGTTCTCCCCTTCAAGGCTACCAATAAGCTCATAAGACAACCGTTCTATACATAAGAACTGCAATTAATTTTCCGTCATTATGGTCGAAGTTTAATGTATCCTCTATTTGCTGGGATATCCGTTAAGCAGACCTTAAGGTCCAGCAGCCAATTTCGTTGCTTACTTAGCACCACCCAGGAGACACGTGTAGGGTAATTTAAGGTTATACCTAAGGACGTAAAGAAATATGTATTTATCTGTATTTATAATGTAAATAAATAAACTGCAATTAAAAATACCATTGCCTTCTATATCTGAATACCAAGTTTAACATCAAGAACTGCAGGATAAAAATGTGAATATATGGATGGATTTTTACCAAACAGACGGCATGATGATGTCAGAATGGATGAATTCTGACTACGAACTGCAGCATAAGGTGTGTCATGTTAAATGTTCATAAAACCATTGAAAAGGGCAGGCAAAGCAATACGATTATGACAGGCATATCAAGACGAGTTACCTGACCTATTTATAACGAATGCTGTGCAAGTAGCACGGTTCCTCTAGTTATTCTTACGCCAACTGAGAGACCAGACAGCTGCGAACTCTGCACAATTCGCTACCACATAATCACAATGAGAGTGGAAATTCTAATGTTCCGTTAACCACAGATTTCCGTGCTTCCAAACATTGAAGACAGTTGTTGCAAATTGGGATGTCCCTTCAAAACGTTTTTCAAGGGGCACAGAAACAGATCGTTGGCTGCAGGAATAAACCAGATATTCATGTTTTATAATGTCTTCATTTAAAAGCTTTCTTTCAAACAGCACTTTTGTCAGAAATCGCTAATTGTCTGGATACATCCCCATAGAATTATAGTAATTGTTCTGAATCTGTTTCACTCCACTTTCAGCATAGTAGTCAGTAGTAACAGTATTCATGAGTCAAAAATAAGGGTAATTGTTTGGTTTAAAATACCTTCTCTTGGTACTAGATTGTCTTCACGATTTTCACTTGCAGTTCCAACAACAGACCTATGGAAACACAAATTAAAGTGACGATACACTCATCAAAGTTTTCTGTGCTGGTACCATAATTTTTATTTTCTTCAGTGCATGAGAAATTGTTTCAGATATAATTTGGATCCTGTGGAAAACAAGTCTAATTTTGGTGTTTGAGAGAGCAATTCACTTCCCCTCCTCTTCTTCTCTTCTGCTAATCTGCAGTTGTGTCACTTACCATAATTGTTTACGACCATCCATATTGTATGAATAATAACACAGTAAAGGTTTCCACCTATTCAATACTATTATGTATTTACAATATTTTAAATTACATGGAACTAGTTTCGACCCACCTAGGGGTCATCATCAGCCATATTAAAGCATAAACAACTCTTGTTGAATCCTAAAACATGTTATTTTAACGGTAAGAATCTTATGGATTTAAAATTTATAAAGTGAAGTGTGGTGATGAAATGAGAAATGTTAGTGTGGTACAGGTGAGTAATAATTAATATATTCCTCGTATTATTATTAATTATTGTGTACATAACATGAGAAATACTTATAAATGCTTATAAAAACTCTCCAAAAATTAATAAAAATGACTTTCACACACTTCTCTGGAACTCTTGGTATTATGAGTTGTCACTAAGTGGTGTTGATTTACCCGTATACAGAACTGAGGTAGCTGTGTTTCAACACTGAGGTGGTATTTATCATATAACCAACAGCTTTCACATAAGTGGAACGAAAATTCCGTTATTCCTAGTTTGGAGCTTTCACTTTTGAATACTACAAAAGTGCATGTGTTCTAAAAACTCATCTTCAAACTATTAGACCTTTTCATTTTTGCTTCCCCATAAATTTGCTGCCCTGGTCCCAGGCTCATAAGGTCCATGCTGTACATACATATTCACATTAAATAGCATTACTGCTGTTTCCTTGACTTCAGATGCTTTACAAAAGAGAATTGTTTCATCAGTACTGAAGATCTCTTCACCGAACTCTTTCATATAATTTCTTAATTTTGCACCTTCACTGTACTTCACTTTAGATATGATAGGGTTCAGTGTAGTGCTAGAAGTGTGACCAATCTGTTGAAATTCATTGGTGGTGAAAGGGGAAGACAGCTGTAACTAGACCCATCAAGGATGAAAAAGCAAAGTCATCTCTGTACAGGCCATGAAGGCCTTTGGAGGAGTGGAAGGTAAAGGCTTCCACTATCTGTAACCTCAGCACGTGATGGGGTACAGTGGTTAACTATAAGCCCGGCCGCCTTTGCCCCCAGGAAATAACCTGGCATTCATTTTTGGTGTAGGCTGAGTGAACCTCAGGGCCATGTGCACCTCTGGAAGTGGAAGTCTCGTTTCTTAAATTTGACGACTTGCTGACGGGGATTCAAACTCTACATCCTTCCGGGTGAACCGAGCATGGCTTTACTGCCTCAACCAGGTAGCCCCACCATCAAGGATGAACTGAATAGAGTTTCCTTGTTTGCTAATTGCTTGTGAGCAAAATATATCTACTGAAGTGACATCCTCCTCATACATCAGCTCCTTCTAGGTATCAGGTCTTCTAAATCTGCTAGCTATCTGTCCTGAGAAGAGAAAGAAAAGTATGTCTACTACAGTATTTGGAAATCCTGTGCTCAAAACTCAATACAGGTAACATGTACCTTGTTAAAACGATGCCTCATTGTAAACAAAAGTGCTCAAAATTTAACAAAATATGTTCTTATATAATTAAAATGAGCTAAATATGACCAAAACAATCAAAACAGCCAAAATATGCATTTATAAGCAACACAAAATTCCTTCAAACGGGGTCAGGGACACGTCACTCACACTTATTTTTCATTTTTCTGGTAAAATGAGCTCAGGAAAGAAATGCGACTTTTCTTTAACATATTAAAATTATACAATTATTTTATTTATAACCACCTATTCAATACACTCATTGAATTGTAATATAATCATGAAAAAGCAAAGTCATCTCCATACAGGCCATGAAGGCCTTTGGAGGGGTGGAAGGTAATGGCTTGCACTATCTGTAACCTTAATTATGAACAAGAAATTGCTGCAGGTCTAAAATTTATATATGATCTGTCCAAAATTCTTTCATTTGAACAGTCATGAACGTATACTTTTCAAACAATTGCAACACAGAAAAGACATAAAACCCCTGAGCTTTTAACAGTGCAAAGGACGTGAGTGATGTAAGCATGGTCTTCAATAAGGAATGATTTGCCTTTTCTGTATATTTATTAGCATCACACTTGGATGATGATGATGATAATGATGATTTTCAGAGAGTTGGCAGGACTGTATGTATATTACAATTTCTGCTTCAAAGTAGGCTACTTAGGGACAGACATTTTCGGGTATTGGAACACACAACTGTTAATACTACTGCAATGAAAACTGCTGAGCCTAAGAAATGTTTCTCGACCTTAAAATGCATTAAAACGTTTTTTAGAAATAATACAGGATTTTCAACAAAGGACATTTATACCCAGCATTCAGCAAAGATAGACATGTGGATTAAAAGCATCGCTCTTTTTTCTTTTCGTATGTATGTCAGACGATAATTGGTTATTGCATATACTCTTCAGCAATCTGTTGTACATTCTGGTCAACTGTATGAAAACTAAATTGTGTAGTTTGATATCTATGTGCAAAACAAAGGCTTTGCTACAGCTTAGGAATAGTACATTATTTGAATGACACTCCACAGATGATCACTGGACACACATGTCTTTGTTGTAGGGCAGACAATCCATATTACAGGAAGGTTTTTAATTGTTTTCACTATGATGCAATTGCCAGAGAGTATCACGAATGAAACAATCTATATATAAAATTATTTTTGTCTGTACATTGATCAGAATTTTAAAAAATTGTATTTCTGCATCAGTCGTGTCCACAGTAACAAGGAAATGCAGTTTTTTATTTTCGTCATCTCTGATTGCATGTATATATATGTACGCACATACACAAGAAAATGACTGATGAGAATTTCATGAAAATCGGTATGTAAAGTACAGGAATGAGGCACTACAGTCTAGATTATAAATAATTTATTCACGCTGAATGAAATGGTAGTTTAGAGGAAGACCTGAAATTCAATTCTCAAATATTGATGTTATTCGTGTTAATATCAATAAATACTGCATAAATTAACTAAAGTTATATAGAATTAAATTTCCAATTATTTATGTTATACATTTTTACCATACTGGATATGATAACAGAGATATTTGATGAATTTTGATTTTTGTTAGTAAATCCATAGCAATGCTGAACCACAAGAAAATGGGAGACAGAATTTAATGAAAATTGGTATGCAAAGGAATAAGGCACTACAGTCTAGGCTATAAATAATTTTATTCATGCTGGATGAAATGGTAGTTTAGGGGAAAATGCATACATACATACATACATTATCATTATAGACTGTTATGCCTTTCAGTGTTCAGTCTGCAAGCCTCTGTGGAATTATTATACGTCGCCACAACCCTTGATTTGCAACTAGTGTTGTGGCCTCATTAAGTTCTATACCTCTTATCTTTAAATCGTTACAAACCGAGTCTAACCATCGTCGTCTTGGTCTCCCTCTATTTCTCTTACCCTCCATAACAGAGTCCATTATTCTCCTAGGTAACCTATCCATTCGCCTCACATGACTCCACCACCGAAGCCAGTTTATGTGTACATCTTCATCCATCGAGGTCATTCCTAACTGAGCCTTTAGCTCCTCATTCCAAGTACCCTCCTGCCATTGTTCCCAACTGTTTGTACCAGCAATCATTCTTGCTACTTTCATGTCTGTTACTTCTAACTTATGAATAAGATATCCTGAGTCCACCCTGCTTTCGCTCCAGTAAAGCAAAGTTGGTCTGAAAACAGACCGATGTAAAGATAGTTTCGTCTGGGAGCTGACTTCCTTCTTACAGAATAATGTTGATCGTAACTGCGAGCTCACTGCATTAGCTTTACGACAACTTGAATCAATCTCACTTACTATATTACCATCCTGGAGAACACACAACCTAAATACTTGAAATTATCGGCCTGTTCTAGTTTTGTATCACCAATCTGACATTCAATTCTGTTGAATTTCTTACCTACTGACATCAATTTAGTCTTCGAGAGGCTAATTTTCATACCATACTCATTGCACCTCTTTGCAAGTTCCAAGATATTAGACTGCAGGCTTTCGGCACAATCTGCCATTAAGACCAAGTTGTCAGCATAGGCCAGACTGCTTACTGCATTTCCACCTAACTGAATCCCTCCCTGCCATTTTTTATCTTTCAACAGATGATCAACTACGAACAGCAAAGGTGAAAGATTACAGCCTTGCCTAACCCCTGTAAGTATCCTGAACCAAGAACTCATTCTACCATCAATTCTCACTGAAGCCCAATTGTCAACATAAATGCCTTTGATTGATTTTAATAATCTACCTTTAATTCCATAGTCCCCCAGTATCACGAACATCTTTTCCCTCGGTACCCTGTCATATGCTTTCTCTAGATCTACGAAACATAAACACAACTGCCTATTCCTCTCGTAGCATTTTTCAATTACCTGGCGCATACTGAAAATCTGATCCAGACAGCCTCTCAGTGGTCTGAAACCACACTGGTTTTTCATCCAACTTCCTCTCAATGACTGATCGCACCCTCCCTTCCAAGATGCCAGTGAGAACTTTGCCTGGTATACTAATCATTGAGATACCTCAATAGTTGTTGCAATCCTTCCTGTTCCCTTGCTTATAGATAGGTGTAATTACTGCTTTTGTCCAATCTGATGGTACCTTACCAACACTCCATGCTAATTTTACTACTCTATGAAGCCATTTCATCCCTGCCTTCCCACTATACTTCACCATTTCAGGTCTAATTTCATCTATTCCTGCTGCTTTATGACAATGGAGTTCATTTACCATCCTTTCCACTTCCTCAAGCGTAATTTCACCAACATCATTTTCCTCCTTCCCATGAGCTTGGCTGTTCACAACACTACCAGGATGATTTCCTTTTACATTGAGAAGATGTTCAAAATATTCCCTCCACCTCTCCAGTGATTCCCTGGGATCTATTGTGAGTTCACTTGAATTACTCAAAACACTGTTGTTTTGCTTCTTTCCTCCCTTCCTAAGATTCTTTATTACTGTCTGGAAAGGTTTTCCTGCTGCTTGACCTAGCCTTTCCAGATTATTACCAAAATCTTCCCACGACTTCTTTCTGGATTCAACAACTATTTGTTTTGATCTGTTTCTTTCATCTACGTACAAATCCCTGTCTGCCTCAGCCCTTATTTGGAGCTAAAATTTAATTTTTAAATACCTATATTATTGGTCCTATCGAAAAGTAGTGTATAACAAAAGTTATAGAGGATACAATTTCTGATCATGGGAGTAATAAAGGAAGGACTCCCTTTATATTAAATGCCTTAATACAGTGGAACCTCAATTATACGTTCCCAGAAACTACGATTTCCCCTATTATCCATCCAATTTACGTGGTCCCGCGAGCATCCTAATTAAATAACGTTGTAAAAATCCCACATTATCTGTTCCTCGAAGAAACGATTTCCCGGATCAACCATCCAGAAATTTCGGTCCCATCAATGCTAAATCCTCGATTGCGCGTTTTTCAAGAAAAGGTATTTCACGAAAGGACAGCTACGGCATACTTATGTATCATGATGTTAACATCCCGTCATTGCGGTAATTTGAGGAAGTAGCCTACTGTACTGGAAAAGCGATCAGCAGTGAACTTGCATAAGGAACCATCTTAGCATCGCATTCGGATGGTATTGTTTAGAGAATCCTTGGAAATCATAAAGCAGCAGTTGATTTATTTATGCACATTACATTAAAAAACTTTGTATCATTTTGCACTCGAACCAACTTGTACAGCGAGCATGCTTTCCAGTTGAGCTCAAGGTCACGAATAGCCGTAATTTCGGAAGTGTTATTGATAGTTTTTCTCTTTCCAATTTGATTGTGATTAGTGACGGACAGAATTGAATATAATGCATTAGAGAACTTCAGAATCGATACTTATATTTGAAAACATATTCTCGAGTTCAACATAACCTTAAAAGTCGATGTAGGCCTAATTTACACGGTACGAGATTTCCATCAACTGACTATGAACAGTATACCGGTGACCAAATTACAATGAAAGATAAAATAAAGGGGATTTTGCCATCATGTTGGACACTTTTGTATCTAATGTGCTTTATTTTATTAGATTAGAGAATTAAAAACTACTTGTGGTAGACTGTTGTTTGGCTTGGCGTTACGGGTATTAGATTTTTCGAAGAGTTTGGTTGATCAAAGTTGCTGAACTGAAAGAAGTTTTCATAGGAAACTGATGAAGTTTCCCCGGTAAAACTGAATGCAAAGTTTCGAGATTTTTAAGTCGCGTTCCGGTAATTAATCTTTGAAGCTGGCTCTGCGGTCTAACTTGCCTGCCTCTTACCCGCAGGGCCTGGGTTCAATTCTCTGGATATGAGGGCTGGTTGCAGGTTCACTTGGTTCTGCGATTACCTTTAATTGAGGAGCTATTTAATGGTGAGATGGCGACCCCGGTCTAGAGAGCCAGGAATAACGGCCAAAAGGATTCATCACACTGACCATGCATCACCTCGTAATCTGCAGGCCTTCGGACCAAGCATCAGTCGCTTGGTAGGCGGAAGGCCCATTGGGGCTGTAGTTTGGTTTGGTTTAAGGGTGTTTGTAAGGTTATTGTACATATTTCATTTTTGTGATGTTTAGCCAAATTGTTGATGGTTCATTCGTTCCCGGATTTTCCGTTTTCTCGTTTTTTTTCCGTGACTCCTCCAAAAATGGAGAATTGAGGTTCCACTGTATCACAGAGTCATAAGAAAAGTAAATGTGAGGGCCTACAAATTGAAAGCTCATAAAATTGATCAACAATGTCATTACATTGACCATTGTTATGATGTTGCTTGTCTCTTCTGCTGCCACTCATCTCTAGTAAATGGGATTACTGCTGCATCCCGAATAAGTTAGATAATTTTGCACGTGCTATATGATAGTCCCATCAACAATGGGTACTACAGCTAGTATACACTATGGTTGCCATGGCTTGAGGGCCACAGACCAAATGGTTATTCAACTACTGATCAAAAGCCCAGAAAATATACAAGTTTGCAAATATCCCACACATCCCTGATATTTTGAAGAATTCTTCTACCCCAGGTTTTGCAGAGATGCACTTTGGTCCAATCAATCGTCAATAAATCATCAATGATCTGCATTTATGACCATTGCCCAGGTGGTAGACTCCCTATCAGTTGTTTACCTAGCCATTCCTTAAATGTTTTCAAAGAACTTCAAAATTTATCAATTCCTGCTGCTTTTCTAGCTTTAACTTTTGTCATCATCATCACAACTGTAATTGATGAATATTATGTTTGTTCCATATTGGCTGTAACTAATAAAATAATTATTCTTCTAAATGGAAAGTTTTACGAGGGGGGATATCAAATATAAATGGGTTTTCATATTTTATTTAAATTCATTTTTTGAAAAACACAAGGCAATTACAATTTATTTTTCCATATATTTTCCTGCTTTGGAAATGCATTTGTAGCAGTGTATGGCCAGCTCTTTGATACCCTCATCGTAAAAAGAACAGGGTCGTGTCACCAGCCAGTTTTGCACGAAGTCTTCCTCACTCTCGTCATTGTCAAATCGTTGCCCTCATAGAGCTTCTTTAAGCGGTCCGAACAAATAGAAATCGCAGGGCGATAAATCTGGGCTGTAAGGATGATGATCAAGTGTAGTCCAGTGCATTTCCTGTAGCTTGGACACAGTTAGAGCTGCAGTGTGGGGCCATGCATTGTCGAATCGGTCTCGTCTTTTGTGGCGATATGCAACCCTCGCCTTGTTCAACATCTCGCAGTAGTAAGCAACATTGATTGCATCGCTCATGCAAAAAATCAATCGGCAAAATGCCTTGCCAATAAAAAAAACCGTTGCAAGAACCTTGCCAGCTGACAGTCGAGTCTTGGCTTTCACTGGTACTGCCTCCCCTTTCCTCCGCCACTCCTTACACACGTGTCCTTGACAATGTTTGATCACCGAACTGTGCAGTCAATCTGTGGCAAATTTGTGTTGCTGTAGCTCCTTCACGAGCAAGAAATTTTATAATTATGCGTTGTGCAGTGGAGGGGTGCACCTGTTACTCCGACATCGTGAGCGTTACTGACGAAACGGCAGGAAATATCTATCAGCATGCTCTCCCCAATCCTGACAGTCCTGCCTAAGCATAGCAGAAGCGCAGGACCTGTTCTACCAACTGTTGATGTTCAGGAACAAAAATCCCATTTATGTTTGATATCTTCTGTAAGTACTGAATGGTGGAAAATATAAAACACTCCATTTAAAGGAATAATTATTTTATCAACAACACAAACTGATTTACTTATTTCTGAGTATCTTGACCCCACTGACGTTATCCTTGCTCGTTACATCTCTGCTGTAGCTTCCCCATCCCAGACGATCTTCAATTTTCTTCACAGCATGTTGGAAAGATAAGCCAGTGATATTCTTCACTTGTCCTGTCCTTCCCTGTGGTCTACTACCCTCAGCCTTCCCTTCCATGATAACGTCTCTAGATTTTCTCCAAGTCGTCTCACAATGTGTCCAAAGAACTGCAGTATTCTTTCACCGATACGAGAAGAAAAGCATTTTAAAATCACCTCTTGAAGAATGGACACATTGGTTCTTCTCTCGGTCCAAGGCACGAGAAGTATTTGTAACTTAAAAAAAAAAAATATCTTTGTTGTCATAAGTGGATTTCAGTACTTTGCTAGAATTAGTCACTTCCTCTATTTGGATGTTATCCTTACACTCAACTAACTACCTTTATATACTGCTGACTGAGTCCGACTCGTTGGCTGAATGGTCAGCGTACTAGCCTTTGGTTCAGAGGGTCCCGGGTTCGATTCCCAGCCAGGATGGGGATTTTAACCTTAATTGGTTAATTCCAATGGCTCAGGGGCTGGGTGTGTGTGGCGTATTCAACATTAGAAATCATCCTAGGTAGGGCCCTCATCTTCACAGACATGCAGGTTGCCTAATAGGCCGTCTACTAGAAAAAGACCTGCACCAGGCCTCTCTGGAGGCCATACGCCATTATTATTACTGCTGACTGAATACTTCTGTCTTCGTAAGTCCTCATATACACACTCCCCCTAGTTCATTAATGATCATTGGGATGTCCTACCTAGAACCTGTCTCTGCTTTAAGGTATCTATACATATCCTTTCATTGTTACCTAAAATTGATACGTCTGTCAATGATATTTGTCACTAGAAAATGTACCCATGCTTCACTACTGTATTCTACATTGTATACGGATTTCTACACGTAGTGAGAAAGATTATATTAAATTGTGTATCTTTTAACATTATCCAAGAAACACCATAGGGAGGACCGTATACGTTGTTTCAGGCGTACGGTGCATGTTGGGAGTATTGATGATAATGGCAGGTCAACATTTCCTACTGCTGTTCACAGTCGAGTTTGGGAGTTTCTATTATAATGGTATGCTCACTTGCCTACCACCATTCACAATCGAGATTGGGAGTTTTCAGTATAAAGACAGGCCCCTTTTCCTAATGCCATGCACAATCAAAATTGGAGAGATTTGATTATAATCAAGAAATCCAGCTCTATCTAATGTATAAGGCTTCGAGATACAACAAAAAGTCATAGGACCATAGTTGTAGTTCTCTCCAAATGGAGCAACATTGAACTATCTGTTTCATGATATGACTTACCGTTCAGCCACCAAAAACCCGAAACATAGGTCTGCACCGTCAATAAAATTGCCTCCATATTTTGATATTTTTTGGGGCCAAAAAATTACACATTTATACAGCTTGGAATTTTTTCTCAGAAGAAAAAGTGTCCAGGTTTCGGAATTAGCACTCGCATACATACCGAGAAATTAAGAAAGTCAACATTAATTGAAGATAGGATAATTACTGAGGACAGCTGGATAGGACAAATATGTAAATAACAAGTGGAGGCTGCTCATATTTCAACAGTACTGTGGACTGTAGGCCATTATTATGCACCGGAAGGTGTTTTATGGCATCTGCTATAAATATTACTGTATCTCTGTACTACATCTGTTCTCTCCTTTTATTACTTGCCTCTGCCTTGCCTCTTTAGGCATAAGTAGTAACATAAGTCACTAAACTGTTATATGAGTTACAGATTTAAGAAAGCGGTAACAGAGGAGAAATTCAGGCGCAGGGATTCTTAGATAAGAAGGTGACTTATGTTACTACTTATGCCCAAAGAGGCAAGGCAGAGGCAAGAAATAAAAGGAGAGAACAGATGTAGTGCAGAGATACAGTAATATTTATGGCAGATGCCATAAAACACCTTCCAGTGCATAATAATGGTCTACAGTCCGCAGTACTGTTGAAATATGAGCAGCCTCCCTTAGGGTTATTCAAAGACAATTGTAACCATCAAGGGTATTCTGCAAATATCCTGCAGAATGGCCTTCTACCCAAAGAACAACCATAAGTTTACAGAATTAATGATAAAAATATCATTATGTTACTTCCCTGCTGGCAAGCAGCTAGAGACGTAACCATCTTAACCGGAAGGTTTGTTGTTGGTCACTCAATGCAGAGCATGAAACCTGCAGAAAATAGTAATTTTCTCCATCATTTGAAGAGTAAGCAAAATTATCTACATAACAAAAGTTGTTTAAAATGAAGAGAAATTTCAAATACGGTCTACGGATTTTACAGAAAATCAATAGTATAAGAGAAAATTGATAAAACCTGTTCTGGTTTTTGTATATTAATTCAGTGGTTTTTAAATTATATGCATACTTAAACCTACTCCTGGATGTGTTTGGTCAAGATCTATCCAGCCGTTTTGCTGTGATGGTGGAACAGATGGACAGACAAACAGACAGACGGACAAACAGACATGAAAACTAAAAACCACTGATACGGTTTTGAGTTGGATAGAAATCTGAAAAATTGGCAAATCAAATGAAATTACAGATAGCGGACCTTCTATAACTTTATTTATGTAGATTATGCTATCCTTAGCTGACTTTTTTGCTAAATTCAATTTCCTAGAAAGCTCCTTTAGTCACTCCTTACTCCTACAACCATTTCTAACTCATTTCCTTCTAACCAGTACCTCCTTAATCTCTTTATTTTCCTGTTATAACATAATAACAGTACCTTTAAAGGTAAGTACAGTACCTGTTTTGATACTCCTCAATAATTGCTTTAAACCTGCCCCATAGGCTGTTTACATATTTACTTACCATTTTCCACTGAAATCTCTTATGAACCATATAGTATTGCCTAATAGTCATACTTTTACAACCTTCTATCACATTTATTCTTAACTATGACAAAAACAGCTTCACGATTACTTATACCATATACCACTTCAGTTTCTCTATCAAGTTCATCTGGTTTTATCAGCACCATATCTAGAATATTTTCCCCTCTAGCTGGTTCCATCACTTTCTGATCCAGCTTCCATCCTACATTAACTTTTTTTTTTTTTTTTTTGCTACTTGCTTTACGTCGCACCGACACAGATAGGTCTTATGGCGACGATGGGACAGGAAAGGCCTAGGAGTGGGAAGGAAGCAGCCGTGGCCTTAATTAAGGTACAGCCCCAGCATTTGCCTGGTGTGAAAATGGGAAACCACGGAAAACCATTTTCAGGGCTGCCGACAGTGGGGTTCGAACCTACTATCTCCCGAATACTGGATACTGGCCGCACTTAAGCGACTGCAGCTATCAAGCTCGGTATATTAACTTATTGGTCATGGTTTCTGTCATTTGCATTACCTTTTATCTGCACTTTCCTTCTGATACCCCCCTCTTAAGGTACTAATAACAGTCTGAAAATTGGCACAAATATTTTTCTAACAATGAGCTAACAACTGTCACTTGACTGTTTGATTTGACTCAAAGACAATTGAAGGGCTTATTTCCAAAGTGCTAAAACTCCACTTTTTTTGGATTTCAAGCTGAATGTGCAAATAGTACTAGATCATGTGGAAATGTATTTATTTCCAAAGTGCCGCAAGTCCACAGGACCAATAGCCCGGCGTGCACCTATTACGTGACCACTTACCGGTTGTGGCGGGACTTCGCTCTTTCACTTGTGGTTTTGCTGTGCGCAAACACACCTTGCTGAAAAGAGGTAGGAAATGTTTTTTTTCTTTAACTGGAACAAAGACCATTGTGCAATGCATTGAAAGAAGACAAAGTCAAGGATGTTAAGCGACTCATTGATAAACTGGATGTACATGAAGGACATCCTGCCATGGCATTTTATGATAGAATGCTTTCTTCTACTTCAACTGCTAAATATTGAAACCAGCAGGTGAGTTGGCCATGCGGTGAGGGCCACGCAGCTGTGAGCTTGCATCCGGGAGATAGTGGGTTCGAACTCCACTGTCGGCAGCCCTGAAGATGGTTTTCCATGTTTTCCCATTTTAACACCAGCCAAATGCTGGGGCTGTAACTTAATTAAATAAGGAAACAGCCACTTCCTTCCCACTCCTAGGCCTTTCCTATCTGTGTAGGTGCAATGTAAAGCAAATTAAAAGAACTTAAAATCATTCCGTATTGATAGTTTTCTCTTTACAAAGGACAGGATTTATTGCATCCTCCTATTCAATACATATATATCCATCTTTAGATGGAGTAATTCTGATCAAACATTTTTGGCTCATTTTTGAGCCATCTTCAGTGAAAATGATAAAAACTATATGATTAATGTTAAAAGAATGTTATTAAGAAAGATGATGAGAAAGAATGTATAAAAAAAAACATGTGCAACATGATGAAGTTAATACAATATGAGGTAGCAGCAAGGTTGAGAACTTGTTAGTCTGAAAGTACAGTATGTCACACTAAAAAATGAGGATGAAATCACAAAAATAAAATTTGAGAAACTGTCTATCTTCATTGAGTCACATGCTGAAAAAGTCTAGAGGGCAACAGAAGTACGAAAACATATTTCGAGAGGAAACAATTCCATGTGTTGCACGTGTAACTTGGTAGCGGAAACCGTCAATAAAATCCAAATCTGTAATGGAAAACGTGCATGAGTATATGTGAGAAGCTTGGGCTAATAGATGAGAGGTAAATGAAAAGATAATTTTAGACTTACTTATTAAATAAACAGCCCCTGACCTTCTCAGATTAGAGGTCCCCTTTCCACTGGTCATGCTTGTAGCTGGCTCAGCTGTGTTGACAAGGATAGGGGAAGAAGTGAAAGGAGTGAGGGAGGGAGGTGATAAGCCTACAATGCCATGGGCGCCCATATGAATGTTTGTAGGAGGGGGGGCCTAGAGTTGGGGTATGTAGTATTTTTAAAATTTTGGAAGATGAATGGCGGTAGAATAACACCCACAGTATCCCCTGCTTCTTGGTGGGGGGGGCGGTATGACCACTTGTACGTAATACCGACTTTTAAATCATTTTCTTGAAAGAAAAACACTTGACTACATTAGATTTTTGCCTTTCCCTGAGAGCTAGGGGTGGGCATGGTCGCCCTTGTACAATGCAAGAAAAATAAATTTAATTTATCAGAATTACTCCATCTAAAGATGGATATATATATGTATGTATTAAATAGGAGTACACAATAAATCCTTTCTTTTGTAAAGTAAAGCAAATTGTAAAAATTAAAAAAAAATTGAAACCCACAAAGAAAAACATTATGCCTTCAACTCTAAAGTAATAATGATTAATTAAAATTAATGGGTTCATGAACTTCTAGAAACTAAGTGTTCTTGCATACATGTATGGAGTAGCACGACTGTCAAAGTGTTTAACAAAAAATAATGTTAAATATTTCCACCCCCCATTCCTAGCTTCCTATGTATGAGCATATTCATCTCATTTCCATAATGTCAATAAAGCATCTCATCTCTGTTCCAGGAGCTTGGTGTCATTCAGCTACAGAGTATACTGTATGGAAGCTGTTCTACTGTCTGCTCTTGTGATACTTATATTATTATTATTCTCTTTTGCCTATTCTTGTTCTGTTGTCACTGTCTGTCCAAAGATGTCATGTTAGATATAAGGTAATGTTCATTTTAAATCAGCTAAAGAATGAGTGCAAAGATAATTCTGTCAATTAGAACTGTTCACCAATAATCAGATACTTCCATTCAGACATGTGTTTGTGCACCACAGACTTTTCTTATGAGAAGATTCAGTCGAAGCTAAACTATTTCTCATTCAGAATTTATTCACAATGTACAATAACTATGACCTTCTGTGGCATTACAGTGGAGAAGTAGGAAACATGAATGTCATTCTTGCTGGAATTTGACTTTAAAAACTCTCAAAACTGCAAATGCTTAGGTAAATTTAATGATATCAAAATCTGGAATAAGAAGTCACCACTATGTGTGTTGAGAATCTCTTTCTGTGAATATACAGTAACAAACTATTGACCAATAAACCAAACCAAATCCCATGGCACAACAGCCCCGAACAGCCATGGCCTACCAAGAGACCGCTGTTCAGCCCGAAGGCTTGGAGATTGTGAGGTGTCGTGTGGTTGGCATGACAAATCCTCTTGGCCATTGTTCTTGGCTCTCTAGATCAGGGCCACCATCTTACCATCGGATAGCACCACAATTGTAATCACATAGGCTGAGTGGACCTCCAACCAGCCCTCAGATTCAGGTAAAAATCCCTGACCTGGCAAGGAATTGAACCCCAGATAAGAGGCAGGAATGCTACCCCTACACTGAGGGGCCAGTGATTCACCAATAACATTCTTAAATCTTTAGGTAGTGGTGAAGAACTGACCAATGAATTTTAAGAAATATTCTGGGCTTTAAAGCTTCTGAGTTGAGTTCCTTCATGGGAATTAGGAATATAATTGGATCCTGATCCAGAAACTCAGAAAATGTGTTCCATATTCATTGTGATGCCTGCTGTGAAAGCCTAAGGTGTTATTTAAAAGCTGTTCTAGAATTTAAATGACAACCCATGAAGTTCTGATATTTTCCGTTCTGAAATATTTCAGTGATGACAAAGAAATAAGCAGCTGAGATGTGGGTATGGAGGAAAATGACAACAACGAGCTGGACTGAGAGAAAAACAAATCTGGAATAACTAAGAGAAGTAAATTTGTTAAAAGAAATGGAAAGAAGGAAAATAAAATTTACAGGACACACCATTAGAAACAATACCACCAATATACTTGAAGACAAAGTACTAGTGAAGACAAAATGAGATTGGCCTAGGAAAAAATACTTGGAAGAGATGGTGGTGGTGATTGTTTTAAAAGGAAGTACAACTAGGCAACAATCCTCTATATAACACTAATGAGAGAGAAAGAACGGAAAGGGTCCGACACTTCAAAAAATGAAGGTATCGGCCAAAGGAAAACAAGGGCCATGAAGGGCATGAAAATTAAAGACTCCCTAGGCCTCCATACGTAATACCGTCGGGGTTGGAAAAGAACAAGAGTTGACCAAGGAAGGTCGGATAGGATAGATGAAAGTGAGGAGCCTGGCACAAGTAAGTGGAAGCAATGCCAGAACTCAGCTAAGTGCCCCGTGTTCACCAACCCATACTCCAAAGTTCAGATCTCATGGAGCCTCTTCTTAGTTGCCTCTTACGACAGGTAGGAATACCGTGGGTGTTATTCTACTACCCCCACCCACAGGGGAAGTTGGAAGAGATGAAGTAAAAAATGAGATTCAGAAATGATGTGATGATGACCAGAGCGGCGCAAGACAGAGACGAATGGTTGTATCGACAAAGCATTGCCTTTAGGAATTAATGCATGAATGACAAAGAAATAACCCATAATATTTCCAAACCCAAACCGCACGGCACTTAACGCCCTTGAAAGGGCCTTGGCCTGCCCAGTGACCGCTGCTCAGCCCGAAGGCCTGCAGATTACGAGGAGTCGTGTGGTCAGCACGACGCATCCTCTCGGCCGTTATCCTGGGCTTTCGAGACCAGGGCCGCCATCTCACCGTCAGATAGCCCCTCAATTCTAATCACGTAGGCTGAGTTGACCTCGAACCAGCCCTCAGGTCGAGAGAAAACCCCTGACCTGGCCGGGAATCGAACCCGGGGCCTCCGGGCGAGAGGCAATCATGTTACCTCCTACACCACGGGGCCAGCTCCCCATAATATTTGGTTGTCATTAATAAAAAAGTACTGACCCATATTGACCGCAGAATTTTGGAAAACAAGGATATTCTGATATTTTAGTGATGTAGAACTGACCAAACATTTCTGAAATTTGTAAATAGACACAAAATATTGACCCATAATATTCTAAGTAAATTATATTAGGCAGTTTTCTGAGTAAAGTGTATCTAAGAAATTCTTAACTGATAGACAGGTATGGAAGACCTTATCACCTATCAACTTTCCATACATTACACACAGTTCCACTTCATTTTCTTCACATTCACATGTTTTTTTATTTTGTTATATTGTACAAACAATTGCTAACTTAGAGTCATTGATATTATTTTGATAATGTTTATGTAGAGATGAATGTTTGTTAATCAACTAGAAACATTGTCATTAAGGCTTAGTCTTCAAAATAGGTGTTTTCAGAATGGAATAAACAAATGCACGAATATAAAGCATCAAAGATAGGAAACTTGGAAAGTGGATAGAAACATAGAATACAATAACAGGCAGGCGTGGGCAGAAAGAGGAACAGAGGAACAGAAAATGATTGTCCTTGCAGTAAGGGACACATTCACAAAAATCATGTGAAAAAAATTTCACATTTTTACTTTTTTTTTTTTTTGAACTTACACAAAATGGAAGCCTTTATGTTCTACTCCTCCAAGGCCATTGTGACCAGTACACAGACAGCTTTGTTTTGTATTCTCTTCCCACAAACTAAGTATAGTATCTCTTCACTTGTGATACAAACCACTCATCTCTCTTTCAGTATTCTTCTGTAACAATATGCTTTAAAAGTTCTATTCTCACTTCTGTGCAAATGATTGTCCATGTTTCTCTTCTGTGTGATGCCACACTCCACAAAAAAATGACATCACCTTTCTAAGTTTGAAGTGATTACTTCATTAACTTTCTTGTATTCAGAAGTCAACTTTGTAAAACAAACATTATATTGTTCAATTAAAATGGTAAGAGTTCAATCACACATTCTATACACTTGTGCACAAAGCATATATCTGAATGGGATGAATTTGTATCTAGTACAATTACCAATGCACCACTGATGAGGGTCCGAGATACAACACTGCGTATGTTTGTTTACTAATGAGAGATGACATTATTTTATGGGGATTTATAAAGCTGTAGTTGCTGCAGTATTTTTGAACACATATTGGCTTGTTAACATATCATGCTCAAGACCTAGAGGAAGTTACGATAAATAACAAACTGGGAAGTCCATACTCAGGCAAGCTGAAATGCTTGTGCCGCCCAAGCTCTAATACACCTCACCACCATGATTCTTATGTTTTAAGTTTGGTTACTGCGGAAATGTTCAACATTATTTTTTCCTACAGTATTGTTGTTTGGTTTGCCATCCGTCAACTAGTTAGAGAATTATTACAGAAAATTAGAGAGAGTCGTTATTGTGTGACAAAATTGACTTCTCATGCCATCTTGTTAGAAGGTAAATGAGGTAGTATTATATTGTTTAGTGTACTTATTCATGAAATATAAAATGAATACGAGTTCTTTGAAATGTCCTTCTGTTTGTCTGAATGCTTCAGATTGTACTACACAATGACTAACTGTGTAAACATATTATACAGATATACATATTATGCAGATATTTTCTTACCATAAGTTGACATTGCTTCAAATAAATTTAGAAAATGTAAATATTAGTGCTGATACTTAACTCTTACTTCCTAAACAACCTTCATGATTGTCCTTTCAGAATATAGTACGAAACACATTCACAAAAATCATTTAAAAAAAATATGTTTGGAATACTCATAATAAAGCCTGGATTTCTGGGCCCAAGAGGTGAAGAAATACCTGATCTTTTCATGAAAGATACAGGAAAAGACAAAATGACAGCAAAACATGTTGCCAAGAGTCATATGCCATTACAGGAACTAAACCACTATAGAGTGTGACTTGGGTTCAGTTGTGCTGTTAGGGCTTTAGAGGGCTGGAATGTTTCTTTAAAGAAGGAACAATTTTATTGGATTTGGTAGATCAAAGTAGGGGTTTGTTAATGCCAGAAGATAATAATTGAATGAGTACAGAACATTTACCGAAACAGTGAAGGGCTTAATCTTTCAGTCAGCAGAATAACAAACCACTGAAAATTTGCAGCTATACAAACCCAAAGACAGATTATCCTTAAAGTCTGAATTTCTGTGACCTAAAATCTCTTGAAATACATACGCATTTATGCATTTAAGAAGTCTGAAGCTTTTCGTGAAACTAAACAAGTAATTTTGAGATTATAAACATTTAGACCCATTACTTGGTTTGAAAAATGAAAAGTGGGCGTGAAAAAGTAGTAAAATATCTCAACCTGTTTATGAGATTTTACGAATGTAAGTTTAAAAAAATAAAGTCAAACATGGTACTTCACTTCAGTCTGTTTTGAAAAGAATAGTAGCCTAGCCTACTGTGGATGGACTGACTGTTGATGAACTCAAAAACAAAATCCACTCTGTTAGAACACTTACATGAATAAACTCAGGAAGATAAATAGTTAAAAGTCCAGCAGTAGAGTGGAAGAAATTAATAAACCAAGAATTTCTAGTTCAGTGTTGTTAATTCCTTCCTGAGGAAAATAATTTTCAAAAGAGAAAGTTATTCAGATGTGGTACAGGTAAGTATAAATTTATTAACATTTACCAAATATCACATTAAGATACAGTTAGATTTTCTCTTCAGGTTCTTCAATAGTTGGGTAATTCTGTAAACCTCTGAAATAAAATGTAGAAAGTAATACTATATTCACTGGTGTCTCTGTGTAAACAACCATCCATGTAATTACTTATATGAAATCAGTTTCATCAAATTAGTTGAAGAACCTAATGTTTCCTTGAAAACTAGCCTTAAATAATATACTTCTCCATTACTGGAGGCTGGCCACAATCACAGCAAAGTCTGCATGATGTTGGGCTGCACTCATCAGTCTACTCGAATCTAGTCCTGTCCAGTCTCTTAAGTTCCTCAGAATGCCAAGATGAAACAGTGAAAGAGGAATCCATAACAGTTAGAATAGAAAGATCAAGTTTGATATGAGAATGGAATGAAATGGACCTAGAGGAAGAAAAAGTTGCAAGTATTTGGCACTTTCACTACCAGCTGCCTTAGCATTTTTTTTAAACCACCTACTTGACTGCTGAATTCTACATTAGCACATATTAAAGAAATCATTATTGAAAAAATTTACAAAAGACATAACATTGTTTTTCTCACTGTTTTTATTTATACACATATGTATGTCAAATGTAGGAGCTGATGGACGGTAGAAGGAAACTCGGTCATTGTTCCTGTCCAGATTATTAGTAACCTTTCCAGTGCATTAACTGCACACATAATCATGCTCACTTTCACTATCTGAATCTATACGATCATCACCTATCATTATTGTGCAAAATAACACACATTTCTTCTTTTGGAATTACTCTTTATTGTTACAAAATTTACTCAGTTGAGGCTTTGTCTACAACACATATCTTATTTCATTCAGTTTGAGAAGTGCCAAAATTGGCTTGTAAACAATGAGTAAAATTGTACAGCGTTGACAAAAGAGCACACTCGAATCATCTACCAGAAGAAAAAGAAACTTCTAGGTAGAACTTTTCTGGTCTCCTAAATCGCAAGCATATCAGAGCGTGCTACACCAAACAAGCGCTAAATGACTGTACTCCTCTACGGGCCGAAGAAGATGCTGTCCTTGAATGACCATACTCCTCTATGGGAGTGAAGGTGTTAAGGAGGCTTAGGGGTGAGAGGACTCAAATGGAGAAAGAGGAGAACAGGGTGTGAGCAGACAGAAGACAGTGGAGAGGTATATGTTAATATAATATATTTAAAAAATTATTTTAACTTCAACCTATTTAATACAGTGGGGCATCATCAGTCATATGAATAGGCGAAACATGTCTAAACTATTTTAAAGATGTTTAACTAATAGGTTAACATCTTGTACTGTATTGAATAGATTGAAGTTAAAATAAAAAATAAAAAGTTATATTATATTAAGATTCTTTCAATACGGAGAAAATGATTTTCATTACTTGTAATGAGGTATATGTTCCCAACAGATCAGGTCAAAGGCTGGAAACTGTTCAGAATGATGATAATGATAATGATGATGATGATTCTGTGGGACACCAACATTGTCTCAAAATATTCAAAGAGCCTAAGAATATCCAAAGCCAAGAAGAAAAATGTATTCCATTTACTCAATCCTGGAGTAATCACTTCTGAACATTGGCACTTCATTGAAGACATGCCTACAGAGATGATGCAACTTGCAATGAGGAAGAAGAGGAATTTTTATGAAATATTTCACACACATTAATTAATAACTGAACATTGATTAATCAGTTTAAATTACTTCTTTATATCTTGTCATGTTATTAAGAGAATGTAAAGCATTTAATAATTAATGATGAAAAGAATGTTGAAACCAATTCCTATTGCACACACAAGTTCATGTCCTGAAGTTCACTTACACATTGTCAGCGTCAAATATTGCATATCCCAAATTTTCATTAAAACAGGATTCTTGTACTGATGCACAGAAAGGTTGTACAACTGTGGAAACACAAAGAATTAATCTATACATCAATAACACTAGCTACACTCTGAAAACCGTGAAAGTAGTAAGTGGAACGTAAAGCCAATAACATTATTAATACTACCTACAGTCATAGCATTTGTGGTAATGGCAAATAGAAAAGCTTTCAATTGAGTTTTCTCGAAACGATTAATTTTGGATATACAATTCATTGATATGCACTATCTCTGTGGCAAACAAAGTGTATATGCTTTGCGGCATACAAAATGTTAAGCAAATATATAAGATATCTTAAGTGTAAACAATTTATTTCCCAAATATATATGTCATCTTCATGCCAAAGAAAATGTGTATATATATTATGCTGTCTTTGTTGCAAAAATACTGTCTAGCAAATATATTTCCTATCTTTGTGGCAAACAAAATATTTCAAAAATATAATAATTATAGCAATGTTACTGGTTTTATGTCCCATTAACTACTTTTATGGTTTTTGGAGATGCCGAAGTGCTGGAATGTTGTCCCGCAGAAGTTCTTTCACGAGCCAGTAAGTCTACTGTCACAAGGCTGATGTATTTGAGCACCTTCAAATACCACGGGACTGAGCCAGGATCGAACCTACCAGCTTGGGCTCAGAAGGACAGTACTCTACCGTCTGAGTTACTCAGCCCAGCTTGACAATATATATAATGTCTTTGTGGCAAACAAAGTGTTTAGCAAATATATATAAGGTATCTTTGATCAAATTAAGTGTTTAGCAAATATATATAATGTCTTTGTGGCAAACAAAGTGTTTAGCAAATATATATAAGGTATCTTTGATCAAATTAAGTGTTTAGCAAATATATATAAGGTATCTTTGATCAAATTAAGTGTTTAGCAAATATAAGACATCCCTATAAAGTCGATGTGGCCTGGGCAACTTGTGATGAGGAAGAAGAGGATTGTTTATAAAGTAAAAGTAAAAAGTGTTTAACCAATGTGATGTGCTATCTTTTGGGCATACTAAGTGTGTAGCAAATAAATAGGCTATTTTTGTGCCAAACAAACTGTATGTGTGTGTGTGGTATCTCTGTCGCATGCAGGGTGCTTAGCATATTATATACTATTTTTAAGCTTCATCAGTGGATCAGCTGTAGAGTGTCGTCCACTGGATTCCAAGATATTTGGTTCAAACCCAGTGGAGTTGGTTGGATTTTTGAAGGGCACAAAAAGGTTAATTTGACAATTCATACTGTACGATGTTGGCAGACGATGGTAACAGACCTTTAATGACACATTTGGTGTTTGCTCAATGAAATTAATTAAAACCCAGCCACAGATTGTCCAACTGAGATCCAAAGCAGAACATTAAAACTGACATTCAGGCAACCTAGATGGCATCAAATGAAAATGTCTGAATACAATAACCAAGGGAACATTATTATTATTATTATTATTATTATTATTATTATTATTATTATTATTATTATTGGTTGCTTGGCTGAGGCGGTAAAGGCATGCTTGGTTCATCCGGAAGGACGTGGGTTCGATACAGAAAGTCGAAAAATTTAAGAAACGAGACTTCCACTTCTGGAGTTGTACATGGCCCCGAGGTTCACTCAGCCTACAGCTAAAATGAGTACCAGGTTAATTCCTGGGGGCAAAGGTGGCCGGGCGTGAAGCTAACCACTCTACCCCAGTAAGAGCCGAAGTTACAGGTAGTGAAAGCCTGTATCTTCCACCCCTCCCAGGGCCTTCATGGCCTGTATGGAGATGACTTTATTTTATTATTATTATTATTATTATTATTATTATTATTATTATTATTATTATTATTATTATTATTATTATTATTATTATTATTACTACTTACTATCTTTGTGACAAACAAACGTTTTAGAAAATGTGTTTTTTGGTATAAGGAAGAATATACAGAATACTTCTAGGTCTTGACATGATACATATGTTTGAATGAAAAGTATTTGTGCATGGTAAAGGATAGAATTCAAAACCTGATTAGTAGGTCTAATATATTATTTAAAAAAAACATTTCAAAGTTATTTTTCCTGATGAAAGAGATTAGCAGATCCTAGTGAAGAGTATTAGAATTAGCCATGGAAGCTCTTTTAAAGTAAGTGCTCAAAATACTTCCTATTTTGCTAATTCACTGATGTAGGCACGGTCTATATTCCTCTTTTCTTTCCTACATTTAGATAGGATCTATGTGAGGAATAATTACAAACAGTGAGAACTTACTCTCTGCATTACAAGCCATTCAGCACCAACAGGAACAGTAGATATGGATTCCGAGAAATTTTTAAAGGAATTAAAAAAAAGAATTGAGAAACTATTTTTGTCTTGTATTAAGCCTGACAAGGTTGTAACTGATTACCAAATTTCACTTATTCCTAGTTATAAAAAGTTATTCATGAGATAATCAATGTATTACAACAACTCTCATTCTTGACCTTATTTCTATGATTAATCATCTGTAATAAGACTTAACATAAAATATGCAAATAAAAGTTAATTTATTATTGCAAAATAAAATCTCTGCTAATGGAAATCAAAATGTTACTACTTTTCGATGAAAATAGTACTTTATCTCTCTAGTAAGATACTGAGAAACTAACATACTTGCCTTCATTACTCTTTGTTTTATTTGCCCTTATCTCAAAATTAACTATTAAAACCAATAGTATTTAGGCTAATGGAACTTTAAACTCTCATAGTTCAAAACAATGATGAACTGCTTATCTGACATGAACTTTATACTGGTATTTAATAAGTAGCCTATGTAGTGTGAACATTTCAGCATCAAACTGCAGATTCATCTATCAGTTGAACTGGTTTCCAGTCGGCAGAGATTTCAATACTGTATTTATTATTATTAAACAGTATCCTAATTATTGTTAAGTTATAATAATTTTTATCAAATAAGATTATCTACTGTTAAAAGATACATGTATATTTTCTATAAAACCAGAACTGTTCAGTATGGAAACTTCCATTACGTACTTCCAAAAAAACTTCCAATGATATATTAATTCTTGATTGTTGTACCATACTGCAAAATTTTGAACTGTCTTTATATGTTATAATCAGAAAGTTAAAAAAAAAAACCAAAAAAACAAAGAAGAGGTACTTGCATAGAGCATGCATGTTTTGCACAATTGTTGCACGGTCTGTGAAGAGACCAACTTTAAACATTGTAAAGTCACTTTTTGCACTATGAAGTAGTAAAAGGTGGTCATATACTTCAGAGAGAAAATAAATTAGCTACATAATTTTTGTGTATGTTTGAAATCATGGTATTTTGGAAACTTCTGAGATACCATAAACGTTAGAGACTAGAGCTTTTAATGTGTATCTTTAATACTGTATACAGCAGTGACCACTGATATTAATAGAAATTCCATAACTAAATTTTATAACCACTCATTTTTATCAAAAACTGCCATTCTGTGACAGTAATTAAAACTTCTGAAAGATGCTAAGCCCAATTCCAGATCCTAATTTTCTGCACTATAAAAGATTGAATTATTCCTTGATGTGTTTTCAGTTTTGAATCATTTAGAATATTGCACTGAGAACTTTGTAAGAACATTGAGGGTTTATAAAATCTGGTCATGTGTTTAGCACCACTTTTGTGCCAAATTAGCATATATTTTATATTAATGGCTTGCTGGATATGGTGAATAAATATTGATTAATATCAGTAGATGTGTCATCTTCTGATAGAAAATATAAGTATGGAATATCATACTCAAGTTTCTTCAATGTGTAATTTAAGGGGGACCTACACCTTTGAACATAGAAAAATGGGGTACCAGTATATTAAACTTTTTTTCCTGCAGCAAAGGACATGAATACTAAAAGGAAACTTAGTATGACAAACATACTACCTATTCCTTAATAATAAACCTATATATTTAGAACTCATTTAAACACTATGCGATTATATATAATTAATTATTCAAAACGGTGGTGTATCATGGCCGCTATCTTGCCATTTTCTTGATAATTTCCAAACACATGAATATTTTCCTGCAATTCTTTTTTATTATGATTAGTAATGTTATAGCTACAACATGTACTAGAATCAGTGAAGTCCATCAAGTATAAATATGTTTTTCGTGAAGTTATTTTCAAGTAGTCAGTTTTTCATTAATTTTCATTTTTCTTTATTAAATATACATGCTTGCTAAATTTCATCTTGATATCTTGAAAGCTTTCAGAGTTTTCAGGAAAACGGTTACTGATGAAGGGCTTGCTTGGGTGGCAGGGTTTCATGTTTTTTATCATTACTCCAAAAGTACTGGAGATAGTAACAAAAACTTGCACTGTTATAAAGAGAAAAGTTCAATTTTAAATGAAAGAAATAAATTTAAAAATCTCTCATCTGGTTGGTCAAAGGTATGTGTATGTGTATAGTAGCTCATTTTCATTTGCATAGGCCTAATCCTTTATCGTGCCGAAACCTCAGAACACACAAAACTATAGGACAGAATATAGCCAAACTTAAAGAACATATTCAATCTGTTCCAACAGACAATACGAATTTGCAAATTTTGCAAATCAGAAATGAAAGGTAAAATGTACACGATCTAATAAAACATGTAGCAACTAACAAACACATAGCTGTAACTGAACATTTCAGCAGAAAATGGAAAACAAAACTTAATTTCAAATCTCTGCCATCAGTTTTGGACAGAAAAAATACAGAAGCAAAATTGGCTTCCTTGCCTCGTCCCAGTCATGATGGAACTGCCTCTTGCCTACTACCAGTGACAGTTGAGTTTTCTCATTACATTGGCAGGGCCTTTGCCTGTCAGTCACAGTCGAGATGGGAGTTTTGGCTATAATGGCAGGCTCCTGCTTGCTACTGCCAGTCATAAAGCAGTTAAGGAGTTTTCATTATAATGGCACATCATCTTTCTTACTTCCAATCACAGTTGAGTTGGGATGCTTTCCTTTCAATGGCAGGCCCCCTTTCCTACTTCCATTCACATTCCAGTTGAGGAATTCTCACTATAATGGCAGGCCCTTTCCCTTCTGTCAGTGAAAATCAATTTATGGCATTTTCATTATTAATAACATTATACTGAAAACTCCCCCTCTTGATTGTGACTAGCTCACATGCTATACTGTCGGTTACATCTGAGTTGGGGAGTTTTGATTATAATGCCATGCACCCTTGCCTACTGCCAGTCATATTCAACATAGGTAGTTTTGATTATAATGGCAGGCCTCCTTGCCTACTGCCCCTCACAATCGAGTTGTGGTGCATTCATTATAACAGCAGGCCACCTTGTGTGCTGCCAGTCACAATCAAATTAGAGTGTTTCTGTTATCATGGCTGGCCCCATTGCATACTGCCATTCATAAAAATCTTGGGTAGTTTTTGTTATAATGCCACTGGCAGTTGAGTTGAGGATTTTTAATTATAATAGCAGGCCCCTCTCCTCCAGTAGTGAGTTTTCATTATATTGGTAGACCTGACCCCCTTACTGCCAGTCAGAATCTAGTAGTAGCATTTTCATTATAATGGGAGTCCTCCTTGCCTACTGCCGGTTTCAATCAATCTGGGAAGTTTTCATCACAATGGCAAGCCTGTTCCCTACTGCCAGTCAAAATCAAGCTATGGTGTATTCATTATAATATCAGGCTCTCTTTTCTAATGTTTGTTACAAATGACTTGGGGAATTTTGATTATAATGGCAGGCATCCTTACCTACAGTCAGTCAATTTGAGATACAGAGTTTTGATTATAATGGCAGGCTTCCTTGTCTACTGCCAGTCACAATCGAGTTGCGGTGCTTACATTATAATAGCAGGCCCCTTGCATACTGCCAGTTATAATTGACTTGGGGAGTTTATATTACAATGAGAGTTCTCCTTGCCTACTGCCAGTCACATTCAATTTAGGAAGTTCACATTGTAATGGCAGGCCTCCTTGTCTACTGGTAGTCACAATTGGGTAGGGGAGTTTTCACTGTAATGTCAGGCACTCTTGCCTACTGTCAGTCACATTTGAGTTGGGGAGTTTTGATAATAATGGCAGGCCCCCTTTCCTACTGTCAGTCAGAATTCAGCTGGGAAGTTGTCATTAATGGCAGGACCCCTTGCTTGCTGCCAGTCACAATTTCATTGGGGTGTTTTCATTGAAATATCAGGCCTTCTTGCCTACTGCTAATAATAATTATGCTGCTGATTTTTCATTATAATGGCAGGCTCCCTTTCCTACTGCTAGTCACAATCAAGTGGGGAGTTTTCACTATAATGGCAAGCTCCTGCTTGCTACTGCCAGTTAAAAAGCAGTTATGGAGTTTTCATTACAATGGTAGTTCATATTTCCTACTGCCAATCACAGTCTAATTTGGGAGTTTGATTACAATGGAAGATCACTTCTCTACAGCCAGTCACTATCGACTTGAGGAGTTTTCATTATAATGCTGGTGACGGTCAAATTGGGGATTTTAAATTTTAATGGCCTATTTAATTTAATTTCCGGGTTGAACCGTGTAGTACTTGTACGCATATCACGTACAGTTTGCCGACGTTTCGAATACATTGCAGTATTCTTTGTCAAGGCGACTGAAATACCCCTACTCGATCCGAGGTAAACAGTCTCCCAGGCAGAAATTACACTACTAGAGTGGCCTTGATCTTGGCCTTTTATATCCTAGCCTTTCTGGCTGACGTAAGCCCTGGCTGTCTCGCGAGACTTCTCGAAAGTATTTGTCACAGCCAGGTAGTGGGGGCTTGCCCGCGCTGTTATGTAATGGGGTTGCGGGCCGTGTGTTTATGTTGTGGTCTGTATGTCTTAAACTATGAATGATAGGCATCCAGGAATTACTGATTTTGTATCCTTCTTCTAAATTTATGTTGTTCGGATGTTTCTTGATTTCGATAGCCTCGCGGATTTTCCTTTCCAGATTCCAAGGGATAGCTGCTAGGATCTTGGTCTTGTCAAGTGATATTCCGTGCCTAGTTTCGTAGGAATGCTTGGCACGGAATATCATTTGACAAGACCAAGATCCTAGCAGCTATCCCTTGGAATCTGGAAAGGAAAATCCGCGAGGCTATTGAAATCAAGAAACATCCGAACAACATAAATTTAGAAGAAGGATACAAAATCAGTAATTCCTGGATGCCTATCATTCATAGTTTAAGACATACAGACCACAACATAAACACACGGGCCGCAACCCCATTACATAACAGCGCGGGCAAGCCCCCACTACCTGGCTGTGACAAATACTTTCGAGAAGTCTCGCGAGACAGCCAGGGCTTACGTCAGCCAGAAAGGCTAGGATATAAAAGGCCAAGATCAAGGCCACTCTAGTAGTGTAATTTCCGCCTGGGAGACTGTTTACCTCGGATCGAGTAGGGGTATTTCAGTCGCCTTGACAAAGAATACTGCAATGTATTCGAAACGTCGGCAAACTGTACGTGATATGCGTACAAGTACTACACGGTTCAACCCGGAAATTAAATTAAATAATTCTTCACACCGTGGAAGCTTCACTTTTAATGGCCTAGTTTTCTACTGCCAATCAGTTGAGTAGAGGAGTTTTTATTATAATGGCAGGCTCCCTTGTCTACTGACAGTCAAAATTGAGTTTGAGTTTCCATTATAATAGCAGGCCCCCTTGCCTACTACTAGTCAAAATCAAGTAGGGAGTTTTCATTATAATGGCAGTTCACCTTGCCTACTGCCAGTCACAATTGAGTTGGGGAGATTTGATTATAATAGCAGGTCTCCTTTCCTACTGCCAGTCAGAATGCAGCTGAGAAGTCATTATAATGGCAGCCCCCTTGCCTGCTGCCAGTCAGAATCAAATTGGGGTGTTTTAATTGAAATGGCAGGCCCTCTTTCCTACTGCAAGTCATAATCGTGTAACTGAGTTTTCATTATAATGTCAGGCCCCCTTTCCTATTGCCAGTCACAATTTAAAAACACTAATAAATAGAATTTGGTGACAAGCAATCTGAACAAAAGTATGGAAATGAAAATAGACACAGTCAGATCTTTTTCTCCGAAGTGATGCTGTATAGTTTTTGTGGGTTTATAAGAGGTCCAAATTAGTTTTTAACATCAAAGCCTGTGAAAGTATTGAGGGACATCTTCGAGATATTAAGGAGATTAAATGGAAGTCGATGTGTATAAAGAGATTTCTTCATATTAAGGTTCTTAGAAGGACCATGTACATACAGTATATATTTTCAATAATAGCCCTTAAGGGGTATTTGAAGTATTTTCTCAACGTTCGATGTTGAAACTTAATTTGGAATTTCAGAAATTGACTTTCTATATGTAGATGAGTCAACAGATATAACTGTGTATAAGTTCCTGGCCATGTCTATTTGTCATTTCAGCATGGAAAAGGACAAAACTGTGTCCATGTTTTTACGCATAATTGAACTTGAAAAGTGTGATGCTAAGGCTATTGTAGAGGGACTGAAAGAACTGTTACTAACACTGAAACTAGACCCAAAGATCAAAATTGTTTGCAACATTTTTGTAATGCTGATCCTTTTTTTGGAAATCACTGAGAACAAATCATGCTGCCTTTCTTTGGAAATTTTCCAGTTCATGTATCAAGTAATCCTGGTGGGGGTCCGATATACTGGAACCATACTCTTACTGAGTCTTATCAAAGACTTATACGCTCTCTCGTTTACATCTTTACTGCAGCCCATAAATACCCTCATAGCTATATGAAGGGATCTGTAACCTATAATTACGAGCTTATTAATATGATAAAGTAAACTCGTGTCCTCATCCCGAGGTGGTGCAGCTCTTCTGAGGCACACCCCCATTGGAGGTGAGCTGCATGTGCCATTTCAACCACATACCAGCCCTCCTGCCATTCTTAAATTTCTGGCAGTACCGGGAATCGAACCCAGGTCCCCGAGGACGGCAGCTAACAACACTAACCATTACGCTACGGAGGCGGACATTAATATGATTACCCCTAAATACTAAGTATGCGTAAGTACTTACAGTGATCCCCGTGAGGTACTATCACCCCAGCAACACATTAATTAAAACTGAGTACCGGTATAGCCTGACTTTTTGTTCCATTTATCACTGTACCATTGTCTGCCGTTCGTCTCACAACAAGGTCAAAGTTTAGTCACTATCTGTCGCTCATAATCCTGCACCACTCAATACTTAAAAGATATAAATATATATATTAGAACATGTTCAAGTCTTATGTGACCTTCTTCAGCTATTAATTAGAACATGTTTATTTGATAAATTGTTGTGTTGTTATGGAAACATAGGTATATAAAGATTCTGAGAGTTTTTATCATAAATTACAATAATTAATAAAGATGGAAAATAATTTTTTAATAAAGAAAAGAATATATAATAAAATAATAAAATACCAAATCAAAAGTGAAGTTAGGGGTGAAACATCAGACATTTGACATTAAAACTGGACTACGGCAGGGAGATGGGCTCTCACCGCTATTATTTAATTGTGCTCTAGAAATGGTAATGAGGGAATGGTTTAGGAAATGTCCCCCCAAAATAAAGATTGGCTGAAAAATCAAAACAAACTGCCTGGGTTTCGCTGATGATTTAGCATTACTAGCAGTGGACATAAAAGAAGCAAAATCCCAGATATCAGAACTTCAAAACATTGTAAATAAAATTGGCCTCAAAGTATCATTCGAAAAAACATAAATTATGCCCCAAAAACCAACACAGCTAAAAGAAGTTACCAAAAATGGTAATGAAATCAAAATAGTAACTCTATTTAAATATCTTGGAGAAGTAATAAAACATAACCTAAATGAAAAAAATCTCACTCCAAACAAGAACAAATAGATTAGCTAAAGCACAAAAATTAACATGGGATATCTACAAAAAGAAATATCTATCAATAAATGCAAAAATAAAACACTACAATACAGTTATAAAACTGAAAGCTACATATGCAGCAGAAACACTTTTTCACCTGGATAAACAATCAAAGACTGACAGACTTCAGAAAATTGAAAGGAGGATTGGAAGAACCTGCATCAACAAAAAATACCAGAAAGATGGGCAGTGGTGGTTAATACCTAACAAAGTTGTGTACAAAGAGCTAGAACCAATTACAGATACTATGCATTAGAGGAGACTAGGATTCTTTGGACATATCATGAGGATGCATGATTCGAGACTTCTGAAACAACTAGTACAACACAATCTTGTCTCAAAAAATACCACAACAGGATGTAAATGGATCAGAGAAGTAAGAGAGGATCTGAAGGAAATAGTCCTTACCAACAGAAGACACAAATAAGATAAAATTGAATACAAAACTCAAGAATACAAACCTCCGCTTTACCCTTTCACAAAACAAACCAACAACACGCATATTTTCAACTGAGGAAAGAGCATGAGCATCTGAAGAAGTACTGGGAGGACCACAAAGCCCGAACAATCCCTTCAAAGAGACCTGAATGATGGACTGACTAAAGTGATCCTATGTGGTCATAAAAAAAGGAGGAGGAGAAGAAGAAGAAGAAGAAGAAAATAGATAAATCCAAAGATATGTTCATATGATACTTTTCAGACAGGAAACATGCGTTTCGTATGGCCTTTCTTAAGGTTAATAGAAACTTCAGGACTGCTAAACAAGTTACTTACGAGCAACGCATGTCAGGCCGACTGGCCAGTAATTATTTCCTTTATGTTTATCACCCTTTCCTTTGTACAATGGGGCTACAATTGCAATTCTCCATTCACTTGGTATAGCTCCTTTGTTCAGAAACTACTCAAATAAATAATTCAGATATGGCACTCTATCCCAACACATTGCTTTTAGTATATCCCCAGAAATTTTACCAATCCCAGCTGCTTTTCTAGCTTACAAACTTTGTATCCTTTTGTAAATGCTTTATTATCCTAGGTAAATTTCAGTACTTTGCTAGTATTAGCCTCCCCTTCAACTTGGATATTATCCTTATACCCAACTAACTTTACATACTGCTTACTGAATACTTTTGCCATTTGTAAATCCTCACCTGTACAAAGTGTGATTCATCTTGTCTCATTACTCAACCATACCAGGAAAATTGCCTTGCTTAGGAGTGACCTTAAACATTCCTCAAAGGTGTTCATTTTGCAACCAAATCCTTCACTGTAATGTGAGCAGACACCAAAGTACATGCATCTCCATCACATGCAGTTGTTGATCATGCTTTTCTTTTCTAGTCCAACATTTAGGACCATGCAGAAGAGTAGGGGAGGTGACAGTTTTATAACATCTTACCCTTCAAGTAGACTGAAATCTGCCAGCTGCACATGACTCCATTTGGCACATGCAGTTTCATTCAACCAACATTGATGAGATTTTCAACATCAGCATCTGATGTGGCATCAGCAGTGATGACAAATCCTAGATACTTGAATTTCTCTGTCATCATTAGTGGTTTGACATCCAAGAAGCTTTACTGTGAATAAGACTGTGGTCCAGGGTAAAAGAAGAGGAAGAAACATTAATCAGTGAATTTAGATTAAAAGTCAAATGAAAATATGAAAATTTCAACATTTGGCTGCTTGGTTTCAGAGATATGAGAGATGAATTTGACAATTTTAGCTTTGGGAATATGCAGCATCTGAAATCCCCTTTACAAAAACACTCAAAGAAGAACAACTGGGGCAGGTCTTAAACCCCTATCATGTACGGCACAACAGTGCACTCACTGGTCTGCTACGGTCACAGTATGTACGGCGCAATGGTGTGCTGTGACATTTGAAATGCCTGCCACGTGGATTTCATAAAATGTTATTTGCTTTATCATAAGATGGGAGGGAGACGCAACTCTCGGCTATACTTGGAGCTATCTATTATTGCCAGGAGAAGTTGCATATATTCACAGTCATTTATTTTTTAAAACTCTGCACATGTGTTTCAAGTTTATTTGTAAACATGGCACGTCTTGGTAGAGTTGTTGGTGATCCAGAAATAATTTACTCATTATTAATGGTCGGAAGTAATACAGAGTATGAGTTTTCTGTAACTCCAGTAAAGATAGTGACACTATTAATGCAATTCATATTAACACATTCACGCCCGTGTCTGAGTTATTGCCTATAGCGCGTGACCATGCTGTGGACCGTATCCGAGTTAGCCCGGATAAGCGCAACCTTGAACTCGAGCCGTTCCTATGCAGCTGGGAGCTATTTTGGTCACAAATATGTGCGAGAGAGATGAAAGTAATACCCTTATGAATGTTTCTACTCACCGAAAACCACATGGCCACGGCGATTTTCCCTCCCAATGCACTTTCTTTGTTTTGTTTCTGAAGGTAGCCTAGGGCTCGCACAACTAGCTGCGTACTTGGTTTGTGATTGCACAAGCGTGTGTATAGTCGCGTTCTGAAGTATAACCGTGGCGTGTAGGGACAATATAAATGATGCAAGTGATGCGAATTTATAAAGCACAGTTTTTCAGCTGCTTGAAAATTATCTTGGCCAGGGGTATACAGTCTATATGGACAATTATTACAAATAGCGTTTGACTCGCGAAACAATTACGGGAACAGAACACTGCCGTATGTGGAACAATACGGTCGAATAGGGGTGTACAAAAAGATCTAAAGGAACACCAGGCAATTCTCAAATGGGGTAAAAAGTGAACCCGACGTACAAGTACAGTCACCTCTCTCCGAAATCTCAGCTCCATCTACGTCATCAGCTCCAAGTCAACGTCCTGAATTTTGCCGTCAAACATGGCACCAGCCAAGGATCCATCATTTAGGTTAGATGGGAAGAGAAAAGAGTTTCCACCATCCAATATAGACAAGTTCCCCTGAAGAAGGTGCAAAGTGTGTTTCAAAAATAAAATTATTAGTGAAGCACGCTATTTTTTGGAATGTTTAGTGTTCCCATTCACCCAGGAAAGTGTGACATTACCTACCACATCCTACAGAGATACTAGAGGACTTCATTAAGGTATGTGGAAAATTTTGTTTCCATATCTTGCTCAGTTTAGAACTTATTGTGAAAAGAATTTGTTGTTGTTTGCTCTGCCACGAACAGCTGGAATAGTTGGGTCAGCCCTTTAAATAGCCGGTCAGATGATGGGCGTGAATGTGTTAATAAGCCAAGAAATTCGAATGCATGGGGTGACTTCTACACAGTCGCATTACTGACGTGCAGCTGATCAGGGATAATCAAGTTAGCATATGTTTATATTATTTATCTAATATGTTATTGTGCATTTTTAAATATTTTTTTGCCTGCCTATTTGGAAATTATAGCAAAATTCATACGATACCGCACTCAGCACTGGGAGTAGACTAGAAATAAAGCACGCCGTGGGTGCAGCCTGGAGTTTAACAGTGTTACACTTGATGGATTATACTTACGTGTTTGTTCATATTGAAACTCTTCCATTCTTGTTATGTATAGTCAATGAATCAGTAATTTAAATGCTGCATCTCACAAAATATCCAATATTTCAATACCGAGACATGTTTTTGCAGGATGTTATAACATGATGACTGAAATGAACTATGTGACCACCTTTATAAAAGCTGTTATGCACATGGAACTGTAAACTGTCTCATGCTTTGTACTTGTGTACTGATTGTTATTGCTCTCTTTGTGTACATTTATTGAAATATATATTCTATGACTGTTTTTATGTTTTATTTCTTTTCCTCTTCCATCTTTATTGTCCTCAACCAAAAGTATTTATAAATTACAGAGTTAGAGTCTACCCTTCCTTCTGTTCCAAACAGTAGCAAGTTTCTAACAGATAGAACAAAGTTGGTAGGTTAAAAATGCTCATGGGAGGCCTGAGAAGAAATAGATGCAGAAGAACTAGAATTTTAACTAAACCTACAGCACTGAATTAGGTGGGTGAAGAAAAAATTGCACTCTTGTCAAATATGGAAACAGCGGAATGACACATGGTCATTCTTCCTGGTAAATACCACGAGCTCCGTCTTGTCGGGATTAACTGACAAGTCCGTGTCGTGGCACCATCTTTCCACCCTACGTAGGAAGCTCTGTACGAGCTCTGAAACCATACTGGGGAAATTTCCCACCGCCATCAGGCTAATGTCATCTGCATAGCCTTGGGCGTAAATTCCTCCAACATTTAACCTGGTAAGTAGTTCATCCACTACCACACACCATAATGTTGGTGATAATACTCCTCCCTGTGGACACCCCCTGTCTATATTAGCTCTCAACATAACTGCGTTGAGGGTAAACAGAACTTGACGGCCCTGCAGCGAGACCATAATCCATTTTATGAGCATCCTGCTCACTCCTCTTCTCTCTAGACTAAGTTCTATGGAGCCCAAAGATGTGTAGTTAAAGGCCCCTTCTATATCTAGGAATACAACCATAACAAGTTGTTGCTAATCCAGCACTCTCCAGCCTGGAAACTAGCTGGTGTAGTGCCGTCTCAACCGACTTCCCTGGTTGATATGCATGTTGATGAGGATGCAGGGGACAGTCTCTTAAAACTTTCTCCCTGATATGTCTATCCACTAGTCTTTCCAAGGTCTTAAGAAAGCCTAAGACAAGGCTCTCCCTACCTATGGGTAAATACGCTACTGTTTTCCAGGCCGAAGTATACGCAATACTGGCCTGTGCTGTATATATATGGAACATGCCTGGACACAGAAGATGCATCACTATTTGCAGCGATAGCCAGGCAGCGTTAAAAGCACTATGTGCAGTTAAAACAACATCAAAAATGGTATAGGAATGCCAAAGGATGTTAGATCAGCTGTGTGAACTTAGCTCAGTTACCCTATTATGGGTCCCTGGGCACACAGGTATCAGTGGAAATGAAGAAGCTGACAAACTAGCGAAACAAGGCTCAAAAGGTCCTTTCATAGGACCAGAGCCCTTCCTGGGAGTGTCACTCCGAAGCGTGAAATTCGTAATATCCCAGTGGACAAACCAGTCTCACTTAGACATTTGGAAGATGTTAACTATAGCAAGGCAGGCACGTGAACTTATCAAAGGGCCTAGCCAAAGTTATAAAAAGGTCCTGATAAATTTGAATAGGACCAGAATGCGAACGGTAGTTGGACGGTTGACAGGCCACAATACCTTACAGAGACACCTACACATCATGAAAATCAGTCAGGATCTGATGTGTAGAAGATGCGGTAGGGAGGAGGAGACCTCCGCACATGTGTTATGTCAGTGCGAGGCTCTTGCAAGCACTAGACATCGATACCTTGGCTCACATTTCGTGAGCCTGGAAGACATCAGGAATGCCAACATCCGGACACTGGTATCCTTTATAGGAGCACTAGGTCTGGACTAGGCAAACCTGTTCAAGGGACACAAAGGGTCTTCACAGACCTACGTGTGGAGCCCTGCGAAGGCAGGGTTCACCCATTCTTTATCTATCTATCTATCTAACCCAACATGAAGGAACATTTTATCATATCATCATCATCATCAGCAGCAGCATCATCATCATAATAAGTGTTTTTTATTTCATTTATGCCAATTGTTGAACCTTTTTCTTTCCGAAGATGTTCCGCATTAGGAATGAAACATGCACGTTTTAATACTGTAATTGGATTTTAAGCTGGATTATGTTACATAATTACATAGACTAGCAATAAAAGAACAAATAAGTATTGGAAGGTGGGATTCTCCATTCAACCTAACCTTAGTTGCGTTGATGCCAATAGGGACAAAAAATCAGATTTATAAGTTGCATTATTTCTTTAGCCTTCATTGGTACATCTTTATTTCACATTTACCTCTGTACCAGGTGGTAAAAGGCAGGGGCGGTGCGTGGTATTGTTGCAGGGTTGCACAATTCCCAATAATTTTGCACTTCATTTGTCATCTTTTCTTCTAATGTTTCAGTTTAATAAACCTAAAATGTATTCGAAAACATGTTAAAATCACCGTCTTCGGTAGTTCGCTGTATTAATGATTCATAACGGACCAACAAACACTGCTGGTTTCGAATCAAACTCAGGGGGTTTGCTTTCCTACGGCAACTTCCTAGCAGACAGCGCGGCGCAATGTACCTCAGCAGAGGCGAGTCTAAGCCTGCACAGCATCAGGTAGCATGCTCGCCAGTATCGGTCTCAGGGAGTTGCACAAGACTAGCAAGTCCCCTATTGAGAAACAGTTCCAAATGACCCCGTTAGATTGCTCTACTCTGCGGAGATTACTTCATTCCTGCTTTCACTCCTCTCGCAAAGGTAACTCATTTCCATTTTTTTTAAATTTACAAATTTCATTTACGTTGCACCGACGCAGATATGTTTCACGGCGACGATGGGATAGGAGTTTGAAGGAGGCGACCGCAACTTTAAATAAGGCACAGCCACAGCATTTGCCTGGTGTAAAAATTGGAAACCGCGAAAAACCATCTTCAGGGCTTCCGACAGTGGTGTTCGAATGCAAGCTCACAGCTACGCGACCCTAACCGCACAGCCAACTTGCTGGGTAATTTCTTTTCCACGCCATACCAGACCACCCATTAACATCATCTTGCTTCCATGAAAAAATGGACGCCAAATTTTCAATTCAAGGAAGGAAAAAGTAACTGTGCCAGACTGGGTGGCTCAAGACGGTTGAGGCGCTGACCTTCTGACCCCAACGTGGCAGGTTCGATCCTGGCTCAGTCCGGTGGTATTTGAAGGTTCTCAAATATATCAGCCTCGTGTTAGTAGATTTACTGGCATGTAAAAGAACTCCGGCACCTCGGCGTCTACGAAAACCTTAAAAAGTCGTTAGTGAAACATAAAGCCAATAACGTTACTATTAAGAGTAACTGTAGTTACAGTGTATTGTAATTGTAATTGCCAGATATATTACAGTTTGAGAAGGAATGTAGTTCATTACATAACGATAATAATAGAGTTTCTTGTTATTTCTGTAAGCTATAAAAATGTGACACTGAAAATGTTGGTGCAACACCCAGCTTCAAATATCACCAGCCGCCACAGGTAAAAGGCACTCCACACTTGTATCATCCTACTAATTTCCATATCCAGTCTTCCATTTTCTGTCAGTTCACTTCCCAAGTATCTGAAGTGTTCTACTATTTCCAGTTCTTTGTCACCAATTTTGATAGCTCCTTTTTCTTCTTTATTCCTCTACTTAGCACTACTGTCTTGCTCTTCTCCAGATTGATAATCATCATCATCACCATCATATCATCATCATCTGGAGCAGTTTCCAACCACAGGCTGGGTTTGCTTGGAACATAAGCCTCTCTGTCGTTTTCTGTCCATCCACCACTTCTCTTCTCTCACTGTCGTCCAGTTCCCTCCTCTTGCCTTAATTCTCTACTTTACACCTTCAGATATCTGTCGCTCGGTCTTCCTCTAGGTCTCCTTCCCTTCAACTCCATTTCTTACATCTTTCTTGGTATTCTCTCTTCTCCCATTCTCCTAACATGTTCATACCAATGCAGCCTTGATTTTTCTACCTTTTCCTGTAGGGGTATCTCATTTATCATTTGCCGAACTCTCTCATTTCTTACTCTGTCAATTTTTATTAAACCTACTTGACACCTTTGAAACTTCCCCCTCCTTCATCATCCACATTTCTGATCCATTCATCAAAATTGGCACAAAATAAGTCTTGAGATAATTCCTTTACATCTCTGTGGTACATCCCTGTTCCATTTCAATCTTCCCACACTCTCAAAATATCCATTTGTACATCTTCCTCTTTCATTGATTCCCATCCTGTTTCCTCCATTTTCTTCAATAGCACTTCCCAGGTATTTAAAGCTTTCAGGTCTTTTCAACTGCTCCCCTCCTAATGTCATGCCTTATATGCTCAGTTCTTGTTTCGTGTCATTACCAGCACTTCACTCAATCCCCATTGTTCAATACTTCTAGTGAGTGCATTCAGCTGTTGTTTTTCCTCCTCCTCATCTTCTCTCCAGATCACAATTTCATCTGCAAACATCATTACATTCATTCTTGCCCTCTATAATCTTCCCTTGCTGGCTTTACGATGTCATCCATCACCATTATCCTTTAGCCAATTCCAAATCATTCTGATGTACCCACTATTATCTTCACACAGCTGTACAGTTATTTGTGGGAAAGATATGGTACTGAATAACTCAGAATGCAGGAGATAACCTATCTGTTTAAACATGGTAATGCATGAAGATGTGGAGATTGTCCTTGTCCATAAATAGTTCAAATTTGGAACTTATCTTAATGAAGTTCTCCAATAGACCTTCTTCTCTCCTTACCAGATTAGCATAGAGCGCAAGGTGGTGTAATACTCTGTTGTTGGCGTGAGTCCAGCTGGCTAGTTAAGTTTCTGTTAGGCCTGATGACCTTAGATGTTAGGCCCCTTTAAACAACAAGCATCATCATCATCATCATCATCATAATGAAGTTTCTGTTACATCATGCTCCAGTTAGGTCAATGTTACGCTGAATTGTACTTTTAGGTCCAACCCTTGTCCTGTTCCTCTATGGGGCCAGGTATAAGTTTAGATGAATCTTCATAGCGAGTTTTTATCACCGGATGCCCTTCCCGATGCAACCTCATCAGTTAATAAGATGCGGTTGAAACCCGGTGCCGGCACATAGTTTACTTCTATCGAATAGCACTACAGGGTCTACCCAAGGCTTTACATGTTCCTCCTTCTTCTTCTTCTTGTTAATGTGCCATCTTCTAGCAAAGTTTGGTGGTCAACATGGCGATCTTGAATTTGGATGCAGCGACACGGAACAGAGACATCGTGTCCAACCCATACCAGTCTACGAGGTTCTTCATTCATAGAGTTCGTTGTCTACCAGGACTCCTACATTCTTCTATTCTTCCTTGTATAACAAGCTGCAGGATTCTGTACTTATCATTCCGCATTATATAGCCGAAGTATTCCAGCTACCATCTTTTAATAGTCAGCATGACTTCAGTCTTCTGTCCAAGTCAATCCAACACCTTGGAATTCCGGGTTCTGTCTGTCCACGAAATGCGAAGCATCCGTCTGTACACCCACATTTCGAATGCTACCAGTCTTTTACAGAGGGCTTGAGTAAGTGTCCAGCCTTCTATTCTATAAAGTAATGTGGGAAAGATGTAGGCACGGACCAGACGGAGCCTTAGGTTTAGTTGTAGGTTGTGGTTGTTGAGCAGTTTCTTCATCTGCATGAAGATGCTTCTCGCATGTTCAATGCGGACCCATATTTCTTGGCTGCAGTCCCATTTCCTCCGATGGACAAATCACCATCAACAGCGTCACATGCCCTCACTCCATATGAACACTGCAGAGAGGTTCGGAATTTAATCCAGGCTTTTGGCATGCAGTCAAATGATTAGAAATTGTAAGCCACCACCTTCCCAACCCTGCACGCAAACATTTTGATGGTGAATTTTGTTTCGACCAACGGGACTCAAACCAGCTAACAACAGTGTCAGACCGTATAGACTTTGACGCCTTAATGATGATGGCCACCAGGTGGCCTATTATTATTATTATTATTATTATTATTATTATTATTATTATTATGGTATTTTCATTGTTTTGTAAATGATGTATGGGTTCTATAATGGGCATTTAATGGGCTGGCTATTTTACCGGTCATTTTTGTTATATTATCACTTTCTGTTAATGTCAACGCCTTTTCTGGAACTGTACTTGTAGTTTATTGTTATGAGTACTATTACAGAATGCCATATGAGAATTATTGAATGGGAATATAAATCTGGAATAGGTAGATCATTTTAAGTAATTAGGATGTGTATTCTCCCAGGATGGTAGTATAGTAAGTGAGACTGAATCAAAGTGCAGCAAAGCTACTGCAGTGAGCTTGCAATATTCTCAAGAAAGAAGTCAGCTCCCAGAGGAATGAGGTATTACATTGAAAAACAACAGAACGCAGTGTGAGATTCAAAGTCATCTCTGTACAGTTCTTGGTGCAGTAATGGATGAAATGGACGAATGTAGTGCCTGGATGGAATCAAGTACAAGTACAAGTACAAGGATTAAACTACATTACTTCCTTGTCTCTTAAGATCAGGATGACTACCAATGAGATCCAAACTCACTCTTGTTCAGCTAGGCCTCAGCAGGTGCTGATCTATCTACCTAACTCTGTGGCTCCAAATATTTTTGAAATGAAAAATCTAGTTGTACAGGAATGTACCCATGTCAGGGGTTCACACAATGTGAAGGTATGAACAATCCAGAAAATTAAACAGCCATCTCTTTCATCACAAATTTACACTTATTAAAATGGAACATGTCTGTTTTATCTAATAAACCGAAAACTAGAGATACAATTAGTGACAACAAGATCAGGAAGCACATTGTTCAATATAGTTTTTGCCAGCCTATTTGTCACTTTTTAGTGCGAACATCAGTCTCTAGTTATCACAGTCCATCAACAGTTCCACCTGGTGGCCATGGTTGTTAAGACGATGAAGCCTATATGGTCTGACACCGTGGTTAGCCGGTTGGAGTCCCGTTGGTCGAAACAAAATTCACCATCAGAATGTCGGCTGGCAGGGTAGGAGAGGTGGTGGTATACAATTTTAAATCACTTGACTGACTACCACAAGCCTGGATTAAATTCCAAACCTCTCCACTGTGTTCATATGAAGTGAGAACATACGACTCTGCTGATCATGATTCGTCCATCGGATGGACACGTAAAGCTTTGGTGTTATTCGGCAGGGTAATTCTACGTTCAGCAGGCTGCATATGGCACTGCTCGAATGAATTCACACAGATTTAACAAACACCATATTATGCCTCAATGTCACAGATGTTACAAAGACCATTGGTCTGGATGGGTTTGGTCTGTTTAGTGACAAGACCATTGGACTGGATAGATTATGTCTGGCTAGTGACAAAAACCATTGAGCTGGATAGATAAGTTCCAGCTAGTGATAAGACCATTTGGCCGGGTGCATTCTGGGGGTGAAAATCCCCATATTAGAGATGCGATGCGGACCTCAGGCCTCTAGTATCCTGCATGATAACACCATTAGTCTAGATAGGTTAGGTCTGGCCAGTGACAAGACCATTGGGCTGGGTAGATTAGGTCTGGCTAGTGACAAGACCATTTGGCTGGATAGGTTAGGTCTGGCTAGTGACAAGACCACTGGACTGGATAGGTCACATCTGGCTAGTGACAAGACCATAGGGCTGGATAGGTTAGATCTGGGTAGTGACAAAAACCATTGGGCTGGGTAGATTAGGTCTGGCTAGTGACAAGACCGTTGGGCTGGATAGGTTATATCTGGCTAGTGACAAAAACCATTGGGCTGGATAGGTTAGGTCCAGCTAGTGACAAGACCATTGGGCTGGATAGGTTACATCCAGCTAGTAACAAGACCATTGGGCTGGATAGGTTATATCTGGATAGTGACAAAAACCATTGGGCTGGATAGGTTAGGTCCAGCTAGTGACAAGACCATTGGGCTGGATAGGTTAGGTTCAGCTAGTGACAAGACCATTGGGCTGGATAGGTTAGGTCCAGCTAGTGACAAGACCATTGGGCTGGATAGGTTACATCCGGCTAGTAACAAGACCATTGGGCTGGATAGGTTAGGTCCAGCAAGTGACAAGACCATTGGGCTGGATAGGTTAGGTCCAGCTAGTGACAAGACCATTGGGCTGGATAGGTTACATCTGGCTAGTAACAAGACCATTGGGCTGGATAGGTTATATCTGGATAGTGACAAAAACCATTGGGCTGGATAGGTTAGGTCCAGCAAGTGACAAGACCATTGGGCTGGATAGGTTAGGTCCAGCTAGTGACAAGACCATTGGGCTGGATAGGTTAGGTCCAGCTAGTGACAAGACCATTGGGCTGGATAGGTTACATCTGGCTAGTAACAAGACCATTGGGCTGGATAGGTTAGGTCCAGCAAGTGACAAGACCATTGGGCTGGATACGTTAGGTCCAGCTAGTGATAAGACCATTGGGCTGGATAGGTTAGGTCCAGCAAGTGACAAGACCATTGGGCTGGATAGGTTACATCTGGCTAGTAACAAGACCATTGTGCTGGATAGGTTATATCCAGATAGTGACAAAAACCATTGGGCTGGATAGGTTATATCTGGATAGTGACAAGACCATTGGGCTGGATAGGTTAGGTCCAGCTAGTGACAAGACCACTGGGCTGGATAGGTTACATCTGGCTAGTAACAAGACCATTGGGCTGGATAGGTTATATCCGGATAGTGACAAAAACCATTGGGCTGGATAGGTTAGGTCCAGCTAGTGACAAGACCATTGGGCTGGATAGGTTAGGTCCAGCTAGTGACAAGACCATTGGGCTGGATAGGTTAGGTCCAGCTAGTGACAAGACCATTGGGCTGGATAGGTTACATCCGGCTAGTAACAGGACCATTGGGCTAGATAGGTTAGGTCCAGCAAGTGACAAGACCATTGGGCTGGATAGGTTAGGTCCAGCTAGTGACAAGACCATTGGGCTGGATAGGTTAGGTCCAGCAAGTGACAAGACCATTGGGCTGGATAGGTTAGGTCCAGCTAGTGACAAGACCATTGGGCTGGATAGGTTAGGTCCAGCAAGTGACAAGACCATTGGGCTGGATAGGTTACATCTGGCTAGTAACAAGAGCATTGGGCTGGATAGGTTATATCCAGATAGTGACAAAAACCATTGGGCTGGATAGGTTATATCTGGATAGTGACAAGACCATTGGGCTGGATAGGTTAGGTCCAGCTATTGACAAGACCATTGGGCTGGATAGGTTAGGTCCAGCTAGTGACAAGACCATTGGGCTGGATAGGTTACATCTGGCTAGTAACAAGACCATTGGGCTGGATAGGTTATATCCGGATAGTGACAAAAACCATTGGGCTGGATAGGTTAGGTCCAGCTAGTGACAAGACCATTGGGCTGGATAGGTTAGGTCCAGCTAATGACAAGACCATTGGGCTGGATAGGTTAGGTCCAGCTAGTGACAAGACCATTGGGCTGGATAGGCTACATCTGGCTAGTAACAAGACCATTGGGCTGGATAGGTTATATCTGGATAGTGACAAAAACCATTGGGCTGGGTAGGTTATATCTGGATAGTGACAAGACCATTGGGCTGGATAGGTTAGGTCCAGCTAGTGACAAGACCATTGGGCTGGATAGGTTACATCTGGCTAGTGACAAGACCATAGGGCTGGATAGGTTATATCCGGATAGTGACAAAAACCATTGGGCTGGATAGGTTAGGTCTGGCTAGTGACAAGACCATTGGGCTGGATAGGTTAGGTCTGGCTAGTGACAAGACCATTGGGCTGGATAGGTTACATCCGGCTAGTGACAAGACCATTGGGCTGGATAGGTTACGTCCAGATAGTGACAAAAACCATTGGGCTGGATAGGTTAGGTCTGTAATTAAATGAAATAAGTTTCATAATGATATATCCGTATTGAACTGTGATTACAATAGAGTAAATTAATGTATTATTTGGGTCCACCTTTTCATTACAAAATGTGAATAGTTTAAATTACATAAATGATTAGGGACTAGTTTCAACCTAGTACTAGGTCATCGTCAGCCTACAGCAAAATTAAAACACAAAATATCTAAGAAATTATGCTGGCTCCTTTAAGATACTGGTATCCAATTGAAGAACCACTGAGCTGAAGTCATGTTGTTTATTTACGATTAAAGACCAGTGCGTCATGTAGGATTAAAAAGTTGATAGGGATGGAAAATTTTCAGTTGTTGGTCAAGGAATTCAACATATGCTGGCTTCTTAAATTTGCTGCTGTATATTCGAAGAACAACTGAGATTAAGTTATGTCATTTTTTAAGATATTCATAAACGTAAAAACACATGGATGCTGGAAAGGCTCTTCAGTTTTTTTTTTTCAATTAATGATTAATGTATGTATGATCAGTCCTCAGCCCGAAGGCTGGTTGGATCCTCAACAGCTCTGCCATTAGCTGTCACAGATGGCCTAGGCATCACTGTAGGGAAATGAGGAGTGAGGTAGTTTCCCGTTGCTTTCCTCACTGAGCCAGAAGTTTCTATTACCTATCAGTCTGCCAAGCCCACTGAAATGCATGCACCAACCGACCCTATGAGCCACATTTTCACACCATTCATAACAGGAATTGGCTCCACATGGAATGGCATTACTAGTATCGCTCATACCTCCGTCACTTTCACATTGTCAAAGTGAAGGATGACACTGAGACAGGTCGGTGAAAGTAACAAAATTGTTCTAGTCCACATCAGCAGACATAGTGCACTGTAAACACTAGTTCTCACCAGCAAACGTATTAACGATTAATATTAAAGTATCCGGACACCCCTGAACCCTAGATGTCACGAGAGGCAGACCCACCAATATAAAAGGAGTTCAGAAGTGTAGATATGGGATTCTCCACCTGAACAGTGTTTACATTTAAAAGTACATTATGAGTGCAGGACTAGTTTTGATCCTCTGTTGGGATCATCTTCAGCTGCTAAATGTATCAAGACAGAAATACATTAAAATATAAATATATTATTTAAGATATGTACAGTTTTAAACTATGGTGATAATAACACCTGTTAACATCCTCATCACATATGTCAGTTTGTTGAAGATTCATTTTCACACATAGTTGCAGCAGTTTACACAGAGTATTGTTGATTCAAAATTCACATGAACAGAATTTAATATATTTCTATCTTGATATATTTATGTTCACAATACATTTAGCAGCTGAAGGTGATCGTAACAGATGATCAAAACTAGTCCTGCACTCATAATGGACTTATAAATGTAAATACATATACAGTAATTAACACGATACAAATTTCATTCCAACAACACTCTCCAATATCATTTCATTTCATCTGTCATTCATTAAATCATTGCCCCAGAGGAGTGCGACAGGCTTCGACACCCAGCACAATTCCTAACCTTGCTGCTAGATGGGGGCTTCATTCATTCCATTCCTGACCCAGTCGAATGACTGGAAACAGGCTGTGGATTTTCATAACACTATATGAGTACTAATTAGGTGGAGAAACCCAAACCTAGAATTGTGAACTGCTGAACTATCAATAAGGAAATGAAATTGATAGCATATGAGTATAAAAGGAGGTGAGGAGTATTGTGTTGTCAGTAGAGAAAGAGTGGTCGGTTAGGAGAGCTCAGTGACTCCAAACGTGGACTGATCAATGGATGTCACCTGAGTAACAAATCCATCAGGGATATACCAACCTTTCTACAGCTGCCCAAGTTGACTGGTGGTTGTGTGACTGTGAAGTGGAAACACGAAGGAACAACCACAGCTAAAGCAAGACCAGGCAGACCTCATTTAATAACGGACAGGGACCACTGAGCATTGCAGAGAGTGCTTGTAAAAAATAGCAAGCAATTAGTAGAAGGAATCACTCGTGAGTTCCAGCAGTCCAGCAAGCACAATTACTGTGCGTCGGGAGTTAAAAAGAATGGGGTACAATGGTCAATCTGCTGCTCATAAGTAGAGTCCAGATGTTTAGTTAGTTATAGGTTAGAATGCAAACTTACTGAAGCGAGTAACAAGTATGAGGGCTGATCAAAAAAGACCGAGATGGATTTTTTCCTGTAGGTTCTGTGATAGTTTTCTATATGTAACATAAGTATTTGAAAGGAGTGGGTATTTTTAATGTATAATGTCCATAGACAGCACCACTCTCGTATCAGTAGGTTGGTAGAAATGCTCTATTGTGTAGGCGCTATGTGCATTTCACATACCAGACAGTGGAGGTGACGCGAGAGGAGCAGTACAGCACAATCAAATTCTGTTTTCATTTGAACCATACAGCCAGTGAAACTTACGAAAAGCTGAAGCAAGCGTACAGTGCACTACCTCGTGCAACAGTGTTTAGGTGGTTCAAGGACTTCAAAGAAGGCCGACTTGTCTGTGTTAAGCAAGGTGGGCCTCGTGTTTCGGCTTCTGCTGTGACTGAAGTCAACATCAATACAGCTGCTGTGATTGTCTGTGAGGATCGACGGAGGAAGCACATTGTGAAGAAACGACCGGAGCTTTCTCGGACTGGGTGGTGACTTCATCATGACAATGCACGGCTTCACGTCGCAAATCAAGTAATGCAGTTTCTGGCTCAATTCAACTTTACTTTTGTACCGCATACACCTTATAATCCTGATCTTGCACCCTGCGATTCTTTATTCCCATCACTAAAGGCAAAGCTTAGGGGCATTCAATTTGAGAAATCTGAAGCAGTGCTCGAGAAAAGTGAGGCGATTCTCAAAGACCTGACAAAGAATAGTCTGCAGCATGTGTTCAAGGATTGGCAGAGATGCTATAAAAAGTTCATTGAAGTAGGAGGGGACTACTTTGAAAAAGATCATGTAAACATTGAAATTGAGTAATAAACATCTGTGAAAAAAAATCAGTCTCAGTCTTTGTTGATCAGTCCTCATATATTCTAGCCTGCACCATGGTTACGTTGTGGGTTTTGTATAAACATAAAGGGTATAGTCAATCAGAAACCCTAAAATTTATGTTCTACATGACTGAAAAATGGGCTAGTCAACATTTCCTAATACACATACATATCCCAAGTCATTCCATCTTAAGCGATGGGTAAAACATGGGCTAGTCACTTCCTAATACACATACATATCCCAAGTCATTCCATCATAAGCGATGGGTAAAACATGGGCTAGTCAACACTTCCTAATATACATACATATCCCAAGTCATTCCATCATAAGCGATGGGTAAAACATGGGCTAGTCAACACTTCCTAATACACATACATATCCCAAGTCATTCCATCATAAGCGATGGGTAAAACATGGGCTAGTCACTTCCTAATACACATACATATCCCAAGTCATTCCATCATAAGCGATGGGTAAAACATGGGCTAGTCAACACTTCCTAATACACATACATATCCCAAGTCGTTCCATCATAAGCGATGGGTAAAACATGGGCTAGTCAACACTTCCTAATACACATACATATCCCAAGTCGTTCCATCTTAAGGGATTGGTGAAAAATGGGCTAGTCAACACTCCCTAATACACTGCTGGAAATAAATACATATCCCAAGTCGTTCCATCTTAAGCGGTACCGTAGGTAAAAAATGGGCTAGTCAACACTTCCTAATATACATACATATCCCAAGTCGTTCCATCTTAAGCAATGCGTAAAAAATGGGCTAGTCCACACTTCCTAATATACATACATATCCCAAATTGTTCCATCTTACGTGATAGGTAAAAAATGGGCTACTTCCTAATAACCAAATTAATTTGCATTCTAACCTAATACTGCCTAAAATCTGGACTCAAACAATAAGCCAAACATTTCTGTAGTCACTGCTAAGTGACACTTGAGGTGGTGTAAAGAGTGATGCCACTGGACAGTGGACGAGTGATTTGAAGTGATGAATAATGGTATACCCTGTAGCAATCCTATGGAAGTGTTTGGATTTGGCGAATGCCTGGAGAATGTTACCTGCAATTGTGTGTAGTGCTAACAGTGAAGTACAGAAGAGGTAGTGTTATTGCATGGGGGTGTTTTTCGTGGTTAGGGTGTGGTCCTCTTATTGCGCTTAAGAAAACTCTAAATGCGGAAGGATATGAACATATTTTTAAGCATTGTGTGCTGTGTATGGTAGAAGACCAGTTCGGAGATGATGACTGATTGTATCAGCATGACTACACATCCTGTCATAAAGCTGCATCTGTGAGGCAATGGTTTGTGTACAATAACATTCCTGAAATGTAGTGACCTTCCCAGAGTCCTGATCTGAACCCAATGGAACACCTTCGAAATGAGTTAGAACATCAACTTCACTCCAGACTCCACCTTCTCTGGTTTCAGCTCTTGAGAAAGAATGTACTGCTATTCCTCCACAGACATTCAAACACCTAAAAGTGTCCCCAGCAGAGTTAAACCCATGATGAAGGCAAAAGGTGAACCCACCCCATACATATACATAATGAGAGCAAAAAGACCAACATCCTCAGGCAACATACTGTATAACTTTTCACCTGTATAAATGGATACAGATTGTGGACAGAGTTAGTTTTATGGCACACTTTCAACTGTACAGTCAATTAAACACATATGCCAGCGACTCCTTGGGTTTTTTTTTTTTTTTACATAACATATGACAAAACAGCCCTACAACCAAAGGTACTCCTTCCACCCCGTCAACATCCACGCGTACCAACCACAGTTTATTTTACGTGGGCCCTCTCCATCACATTACCACAGGCTTCAGGAGTACCTCGGGCTCAACCTCAAAGACATTACTGACCTACGGTCATGCAAGTATACTTGCGCCTTGCAACATGTACCCATGGTCTTTGGATGTTAAAAGCTTAGCGTGAAATTTAGAAAAGTTGTATATATACCCCATTATGGCAATCCACATCACATACGAGTGTTAAGCTATTAGCAAGCTATTAGCCCCAGTTAAGAATTGCTGGTAGATCTAAAACACTGAACGTAAGTTGAAAATTAAAGTCTGAAATTTTCTTCACCAAACGAAAAGGAAAAATAATTCATGCCATAAAGGGTTAACATGCATTTTGTTTTTTGTTAATTTTTTATTTCAACGATATAACTTTGATTGATAATTTATGCTAAGAAGGTACCGTACTTAAGAGCGTGAAAAAATCATGTACTTTCACATAAATAAATACATAAAGAAAGAAATAATCAAACAATGACAAAGAGATCTACATACATATTACATAATAAATAGCCAACTTACCAACTACATAACCCATTGTGTCATCATCAGTCATATCAAATACAGTAGAGACAATACGCGACACTGAGCGAGATATCGAGGTACAGCTATTGGAGCTCATTCTAGCGAGTAGACCTGAGAAGTACTGATTCTGTCCTAAGAGCACGTGTATTTTTGTCTGAAATTTTTGGTGTTATTTATGCTTTTTCAGTGAGTTGGCATAATTAAATAGTAGCGTGTGTCATTCCTTGATATCTCCTCTCAACTTGAGGGGAAAGGTATGTGCCGTGTTTGGCTGCAGTAATTACGAAGTAGAGAAAAAATGCGCGGTCGTTCTTCAAGTTCCCTCGTGACAAGAACATGTAAGTAATATTGTGTTTGTATATATATTCTTCCAGTGACAGAGATTTTTATAGTACTTCATAATCTTCCGACCTGCTCGACACATGTTTTAACTGGCTTAAACTATAATACGCATATTTTATTGTATAGTGCAGCAGTTAACCTTCAATACCGATGTGTTGTTGTAGGTGTGATCTGTAGGTTTTGAAATGTCACAGAAGCGATTTGGATAAAGTGTACAGGAAAGAAGGGACGTTACGCTTGTATAAGAATTATAAGATTTGTTCAGATCATTTCCAGGCCAGCGACTTTAAAAATCCTCAACTATACAGCCAAGGGTATGTTACATTTTTACTCTAATTGTACGTAAATATTCCTCAAAGCATCACTATCGACAACATTTTCAAACTTTTCTTTCTTTTATCCCTCTTCTCAGATTAAAGCCGAGATTTTATAGATTTTCTTTCTGTTAGTAGGCTTCATGTTAAGAGGAAAATTGTCCAGCTATTAAATGTTAATTCACTGCATCATATGTGTAAGGAATGTGCCGATATTTTTATTGACAAATGTCTTAATGTGATCATACAATGTTTTTTTAAATGAGAAAAAAGACAAATCCAACTGTAAAAGTTCAGACAGGTATGCTAAAGCTAAAAAAGTAATGCATAAATGGAAGATCAAGCCATTTCACAGCAGTCCATTTCACACCTTGTTTATATGTCTTAATTTGAGTTTTTGAATAATAACCTTTTAAATAATTCTTCATTCATTTATCCAGAATTGCTTTAGCAACTTCGAAGTTAATATCTCAATACCACTTTCTTTCTAGACGTAATTTATTTATCCATTTCCGTATATACATTTCCATTGATATTTGAATTTAGCGCGATTTGTTCAGGTCAAGTCACTAGGAGCGCCACCGTCGAATTGTCTCCCATTTTAGCAAGGCAAAATCCGTAAGTGTCGTGTATTTTCTCTACTGTATTTGGTCATATCCATACTTTGACAGATACTGACGTACTTGCCTTCACTGAAAAGAAAGACATGCTCGGTTTAAAATTAAATATCAACTTGTTAATGATGCAATCTTAAAAATATATAATTTTTATGGAAGTTGAAGATCTAGGGCTTTGGTGCTAAATTCAACTAAAACAGACACACTGGGCTGGACATGAAAGAGGATAAGTAAATAAATAAAACTGTCATGCTGCGGCTGTCCTGGTCTCAGTTCTTAGGAATATGGTAAGATAATGAAATTTGGATTACAAGCAGCAGGTTTTCTATAAAAACACCCTGAAGCTTGGTTTCAGGTTAATGCCGTGCAAAATTGACTGTCCCAATGGAAAATCGATCACCGGTAAAGTCTAGTGATGATCACAATTTGTTCACCTCGTTTGAAGTAATCTGCACAACAAGAGCCGCCCAGTCACGAATTTACAAAGTACGAAACTATTTACATGTGCTTAAGATAAGCCTTTTCCGTTCTTAGTTTGCTTGGTCTCCTCGTACAGGCATGGTGAACTGACGCGGGAAGTATCTGCATGAAAGCTCAAATACAGTTGTTGGAAGTGTGTGTATTGTTCTTTTCATGTAAAATTATGCATTTGATCAAATGAGTAACTTCAAGTTTTCAATACAAGTGTAACTCATAAAAGACAATTGGAAACAGATTGGAGAAAGTTAAATGTAAATTAATTTATTAAATTTATTTCATTCTTGAGACTTTACAATGGAGTAGCATCATTCAGGAGGTGTTGAGTGTTGAGCATCATCAAAATACAGCAGTGGGCAACTGAAAATTTCACATGAAAAAAATGAAAATTGAAGAGTTTTGGTGATTTGTTGGCAAAATGTTCAAGTATACATGAAATAAGCGGGCAAAAGGAAACAGAGAACATATCAAACTACAAAGAGGCATCCCACAAGCCTAAAACAACATCCATTGAGCTAGTTCGTCGCAAGACTGAGACGATGCCTCACTGTCTTGCCTACGCCATGAATTGTTGTGAGACTAATACCTGTCCTGTTGACTCAGGATGGGACAAAGATGAGGACCTACCTGATCATAGGCACCATCTTCAGTGCCAGAACTTTGATCAGACAGAATCCTGCTCCACCTGTTGCAAACCAGAATGTGATATTTTGCTGCGAGCAAAGAAACAAGCAAACAAGATGGTAAACTTTCAGTTCCAGAAATAACTCATGCTCAAATTAAGAGGATCGTACATGTTACTTCACGAGTGAGTTCACTCTCATTGGTAAAAACCGACAAATTGTCCCACAACTACAAACAAATGAAATATGTTGGAAGTAACTTATGTTTAGTTACACAATTTTAACCTCTGACCCCGCCCCAATACATAAGTTTTCACCAAAGGTATGGGTGTGGGTATAATGAAAGTTTCAATCATATTCCGAATGTTCAGCTCTTTGTTGAATACTTATTGCTTGAAGATTATTATTATTGTACCGGGCGGTACACCTCCACACCGTTTATTTAAAAGTTGCGCCAGTTGAAACTCCTCTTCTGGAGGAAGTCTGAACTTTATCTACGGTCTTAATTTCCAAATTTCTCAGAAGATGTCACTACCTGGAAATTTTTGAGTTTGTGAACTGTGTCATTTTCGACGTACTTTTGTCTTGCTTGTATTAAGAAGTGTGAACTTTCTCTTCTAGAGGACACTACTGAAGATCAACAATAGTGCACCCTAGTGCGGAGTCAAAGAACTATTTTGTTGGAGAAAATTTAATTTCAGGAGTTTGTTCTTTGTTAAATTTCTTTCTGTCATTGTTTAAGTTGGCAATATTTACCCCTTTCTTCCCCTTGTTTTGAATGTATCCAATCACGAATTTTTTCAATTAATTTCTGACCAATCTGGTGTATCTTTCCCCAACTTGAATCTGTTGCGGGGTCCTACCCAATAAAATCTTTGTGGGAGGGTGTTTTCTTTCCCCTAACGCCTAGAACTTTCTGCGAGAGTATTTAAACTGCTGATTTTAGGGTCTCCGGCCACTTCTGTTCCATCTTTCAGTGTATTAAGTACATAGCAGGAGGCGGGAAGCGCCTCTTTCTTCGGCAGCGGTCAACAATAAGGTAATGGCCGATTAATAAATTTTTTTTTTCTTTGCCAGCTCAGCAGTTTAACTTTCGGGGCAGGTTCTAAGCGTTCCCCTATGTAACCTTTTCCTAAAATGTAACTTCTCTTTTCTTCTATTCTCTTGTAAAGCGACATACTGGGATAAAGAGTGTTAACCCTCTCGAGCTCCCACTCACATTGTTTGAGGTGAACTTATTTTTCGCAACCTATTCTTCAGTAATGTAAGTTAGTAGTTTCTTAAGTCACCTCTGTAGTATGGGATTAGCCCTTGCATCAGTGGCCTTAGAGCCAAAATAGGTCTTAAAGACAAAGTGTATTAGGAGTGCAAGTTCGCCTCCTCTCAAATTGTGATTTTAGAGGTCATGTATTAACTTTCTTGTCATTTAACAGACCTCAGTAGATTGGGTATTTTGCTCCTGTGTATATGTCCTTTGAGGACGGCTTAAAGGTGGAGTTCAGAGTGGCCTATGATAGGCTTGTATTTTAAGGGGAAGTTGCCCTTTTTGAAAATTGTGTTTCTGCCTCAAGGAGGCTTTTGGATGTAATTGGAAGCCGGTGTTTCTGGCATGTTTGGGGGTTTTCGGCCCCTTTGTTGTATGGTGTTCATTGTAAGGTTGGGCTCATGGCTCAAGAATTATGTTTCTGACTTTTTGAAGCCCCAAATGGGGTACCTGTGTAAATGTAATTGTCAATCGTGTTTCGGCTACTAAGTACCTGTTCTATTTGTTGTTACCTAATTTTGAAAAGAAAATATAACCTTGTTAAATTTTAAAATTAATTTCACTTTAGTAGCTTGAGACCCCTTCACCACCCAGCACCTTCTTTCATGCATAACTACCACCAAAACACGGTAACAAGTGGTAGCAGAGCGTGGTTGAATGGGTCTCAATTTAGCCCCTTTTGACGGCTAAACTCTGTTTTGATCCGAACTCTAACCATTTTCTCAGTTGCTGGAAATTTTTTTATTGAGGTTTTTCAAAATTTTTCTGTTATCATGCCCGGCCCTCGCGATGTTCTCCTCCTTAACTACTTGCGCAAAGAGGAGTTGATCTACGAATTAACTATTAGAAACGTGCAATCTGGAGGCACGGTTGCTATCGATACTAACAAGCTTAGAGACTCTCTTGAGTTGCCCATTTCCATCCCCAATTTGGGAGAGAAAGAAATTGATGACTCTCTTTCCACGATCGTCGAGAACATTACTGGGCTAGCATCGGTCGTTAGTTTTTTTGATGAAAATGATCCGTCTCCTAATCAAATTAAGTGTGTGCAAGGCAGGCTATATCATTTTTCAAATAGAGTTAATGATCTGTTGTCTCTAAAGGTGAATGACGTTCAGAGGAAGGAAGCTAATACGCTCCTTGAAACTATTTCTGAATTGTCTAGTAAAGTCACTCAATTGTTAACTGGGGAAATTCCTCCCAAATCTGATCAACCCACCATAGTGAATGTAGGTAGCGAGGAAGAGTCTCCTAAGGGAGAAGTAAATAGGAAAACCCCCACTGCTCAAACTATCTCTGCCCCATTGGACAACGAGCCTGAACGCCGTGCATCGTTGAGTAACATCCGTTCTGAATTAACTTCTTTGCCCCTGAAACCTCTACCTACTATGTCACCCGGGTTTAGCAGCTTGCCTCATCCATTGGCAATGTTGCTAAGAGGTATCTCTAAGTTTTCTGTCAACACCACCAGTGAAGTTATTTCATTTTTAAGATTTTTAGTTGAATTTCAGGATCACGCCCTTGTGTTTTCTCTTTCCCCTTGTCAAATTTTACAAATAATCTATCCTTATGCTATTGGTGTTCTCTCAGATAAAATAGTAAGAGCTATTGCTGAACAGTCATCTATTGAAGATTTTCACGCACACTTGCTTGCAAATTTCATTCCTGCCCGCGCGAGGTCATCTCTGATTCAGAAATACTATTATCGGGTACAGCGCTTGGATGAAAACTTGGCTGATTTCATACAGGACATTAAGTTTTATACTAGGGTGTTTGCCCTTCATTTTCCTGAAGATCAGATTGTGCAGGCTATTGTAGAGGGAATTTCACCTCCCTATAGGTCATATTTGTGTTTCGCGGCGTGCCCGCAAACCTTCTCGGAACTTGAAGCGTTGGCCGTCTCGGCGGAAGGAGTTAGATACGCCGATTCTTTGCGTGTCGCGAAAGAACCCCCGCCTTCCTTTAGTAACACTCGGCCTCCACCTCGCCGAACAGTCAATCCCCGTAAATGTTATGCGTGCGGGGCGCCTGACCATCTGCGCAATAAGTGTCCTCTGATCAAGTCTAGTAGGGCAAATAATGAAGCTGGTTCATCACAAGGCTGTTTTAAATGTGGGGCTTTCTCACATATCGCCAAGAATTGTCCCAATTCGAATAGCACCCCCTCCTGCTCAACTTCTGGGGTAACTTCCAACAACAATCAAAAGTGACTAGTGGCTTCGGCTGAGTCAACTAATTCATCTTCCCGAGGCTCAGCCCCTGGTAAGCAGATCGAAAATTCTGGGAACGTTCAATCTGCTAATCTGTCCTTTGAATGCCCCAAAGAGTGTCTTAAGATTGCGGCGGATACCCCCGCACCTGTTCCTTTCCTTAAGATTGAGGTAAATAACGAACCTATAACAGCTCTATTAGATTCAGGCAGTGTTTGTTCCATTATTTCGGCTGAATGGTACTCGAAATTGAAGTCTGTTTGTAACCTACCTGTCTATGACTCTTCTCCTGTGAAATGTGTTTCTGCTAATACATCTCCATTAGAAATTCTAGGTTCCTTACTGGTCAAAATTCGTATTTTTAAATTTACATGGAAAATTAAATTGTTTGTGGCCAAGCAATTGTCTTGCCCCATTATATTGGGAGCTGACTTTATTTCTCACACTGGTCTTGTGCTCGATCTCCAGTCTAGGTCGTGCACATTCAAATTTGCTTCTAGTTGTAAAATTCCACTATTAAAGTGTAATTCTGTGTCATGTTCTTCTATTTCGCCTACCCAGGATGAGATGTTGTTAGACCTTAGACATCTACCTGAGGAGCAGGCTGATAGTATTCGCAAACTGTGTCAGTCGTTTCCCGAGGTATTCTCTGATACTCTTGGCGTTACTGACCTGATCGAATACAAAATTGAGGTCACGGATTCGATTCCTGTCCGTTTTCCACCGTATAGGCTATCTCCACCTAAAATGAAGGCTCTGAAAGAAATCATCGATCAGATGTTGAAGGATGGTATTATTAGGCCCTCTAAGTCAGCGTATTCTTCGCCTATTTTTCTAGTCCCGAAACCCCAAGGGGGCTTCAGGCCTGTAATTGATTACAGGGCTCTCAATCGGAAGGTGGTGTTACAATCTGTGCCCCTTCCCGACCTTCATTCTTGCTTTTCATGGTTTCGTAAGGCCAAGTTCTTTACTATCTTGGACTTGAATCAGGCCTATAATCAAATTCCCCTTGCTGAAGAGTCTAAACACCTTACAGCGTTTGCCACGGACTGGAATTTATACGAATACAACCGCGTGCCTTTCGGGCTCCCCACGGGGGCAGCTGTGCTCACTAGGCTACTAGATAGGGTCTTCTCCGACATCAAATTCGAGTACTTATATCACTACTTGGATGATGTCGTCGTGTTTTCGGAGACCTTCGAAGAACATCTAGATCATCTGCGAGAAGTTCTGAATCGCCTTCGTAAGGCTGGGTTAACTGTCAAGTTGTCCAAGGTCGCTTTTGCTAAGCCCTCTATGTCATTCCTAGGGCATATTGTGTCACCTGATGGTGTAGCAGTCGATCATTCTAGAACACAGGCCATCCGTGATTTTAAACCTCCCAAGGACATTAAAGGTATCGCCAGGTTCATTGGTATGGTGAATTTCTTCAGAAAGTTCATTCCTAACTTTGCTAATAGAGCGGCGCCATTGAACCTTCTTCGTAGGAAAGGCATCAAATTCGAGTGGGGACCTTCTCAACAAGCCGCTTTTGAAGATCTGAAATTAGCTCTCTGTAATGCCCCTGTCCTTGCTATGCCTGATTTCTCAAAGAAATTCATCGTCCAAACGGACGCGTCGTCGTCGGCGGTAGCGGCAGTCCTTCTTCAAGAGACTGAACTAGGGAGGCGACCCATCGCCTATGCATCTAGGACTCTATCGGCTCAAGAAGCCAAGTATTCCATCTATGAGCTCGAAGGGTTGGCAGTCTTATTCGCCTTAGAAAAGTTCCGTCTCTATCTGGAACACGTCAAATTCGACCTGGAGACAGATAATCAAGCATTAAGCTGGGTCTTAGGTAGACCGCGTCGTACTGGTCGTATAGCCCGTTGGGCCATCCGTATTTCTGCCTTCCAATTCAATGTCAGGCATATCCGAGGTACCGAAAATGTTGTCGCTGATGGACTCAGCCGTATGTTTTCAGACGACGTTGAGAACCATGAACAGGTCGACAGTCCATCACCTCCCGAGTCCATGCTATCTGAGGTTAATGCCATCCTAACAGATGTTCCCATGCTGTTTAGGGATATCGAGAAATACCAACGTGAAGATCCGACGCTGGCTCCGATAATGGAAACCCTTTCTTCTGGGGAACATGTTGTCCCTTATGTTCTGAGGAATGGAGTTCTATGTTGCCCTTCGAGGCATGATAAGATGATGAAAGTTGTTGTTCCAGCGGTTCTTGTACCTATGATCTTCAAGTATTATCATGAGACCCCATTAGGAGGGCATCTTGGTATCTTTAAAACTCGTGAAAAGATTCGTGATATGTTCATCTGGAAGGGTATGGACGGTGAAATCCGTGAATTAGTAAAGGCATGTAAATCCTATTTGCTTAGTAAACCGACCATGTCCACTAAGGTAGGTCTTTTGTCTTCTCATCAAGCGTCGCGCCCCATGGAGCGCCTGTATATTGATTATGTGGGACCCTTCCCCCAGTCAAAGGGGAATGCCAACAAGTTCATCTTTGTATGTGTAGATGGTTTTACTAGATTTTCCTGGTTATTTCCGACTAAGCTGGCTACCGCTCAGTCCACCATTTCTTGTCTTAATACTATCTTTGCTTCTTTTGGTCCTTGTCAATACATAGTTTCCGATAATGCTAAGGCTTTTACATCTAATTTATTTCGTAAATTCTGTTTTGACTTATCCATCTCTCATGTAACTACTTCTGCTTATTACCCTCAACCATCTCTGGCTGAACGGGTTAACCGTAATCTCAGGTCCGCACTCATTGCCTATCATCATGAAGATCCTTCCAGGTGGGACACGTCCCTGCATTGGATAGCTTTTGCTTTGAATTCAGCGGTTCATGAATCTCACAAGTTCACTCCAGCTTCTTTAATGTTCAAGTTTGTTCCCAACTCGCCGCTCTCTAACCTCTGGTCTCTGAATGACATTCTACCCGAGACAATAGATCCGGATAACATTAAAGATCTTTGGAAGAAAGCTAAAGCCAATCTTAAAGTGTCTCATGAAAAGGTTAGGGAAAAGTATGATCGTGGACGGAGACCCACCACTTTGAAGGTAGGTGACCAGGTGATGGTCAAGAATTTTGTTCCCGCGGGCAAGCTTGCCCCCAGATTTCATGGGCCTTGTATAATTCTCGATTTTCTTACGCCAGTTACGTTGTTAGTAAGCAATCCAGCCACCGAGAGGATATTTAGGGTTCACCTGTCCCAGGTGAAACCGGTGTAATTTTGTGTTAACTTGCTTCATATTATTTTGAAAGGATATGAAGGTTATATATTTTTTTTTTGAGTTTCACTTTTATGGCATTCTGCCCCTTCTATAATATTTTGGTTTTAGATGTAAGCCTTTTGTAAAACCCGCCCCGATCCGTTAAACTGCCATCCTGTTCTTGCCACGGCCATTACCACGCTCCCGTCTCCTGCTCCACCTTACACTGTGGCTTAATAAGATTAAATGCCACGGATATCTACACGCCGCTGGCCCCTCAACCTCTCCATAATGCCTGTGCCTTCAAAAAGACGATGGTCCAACACAATTCTGCCGCCTAGCCTTAATGTTTCAGTGCCCCCGCAGCCGCGCAGCGCCGTGCAGCAACTGGGGAGGGGGATGGGCCCCCTCCTCTCCAGCGAGGACGACATGTGCACGGCGAGCCGGAGCTCTCCTCCCGGCCAAGGCTGATGTGCGGCGCACGACCTGATACTGGCCCGCAGCCTGTATATGTTCACCGCGGGCGCGGCGTGTTTCAACACTCTGCTCCCCTCATAGTGCGGGCGAGCGGTATCTCAGGGTACTTAAGGGGTCCGAGCGGCCTCCTTTTGGACGCAAGCTGCAACGGCCGGTCCGGCCATCTAACTTCATCAACATCAACTACATGGACAGTTACTATAAGAGATAACTACATTTGGGAATTCAACCGCAATATCTGATGGACATTGCAAATTTTTCCTTCACTTTTAAGTAGTAAAAGCTTATCTTCAGAAATTCAACTTCTATAAACCTAAAGACTTCACTTCACCTCCAACAACAAAATTTTGGAACCGAATTAAGAAATTTCTTAAATACTTCTGCAAGTTATCTTAATATCAACATCAAAACTTGGAACTTATTTTCAAACTAAAGTTTATGTTCTTCTGTGTTACCCCGTGGAGGAACTTTTGGGGGGGGAGGTCTGTACCGGGCGGTACACCTCCACACCGTTTATTTAAAAGTTGCGCCAGTTGAAACTCCTCTTCTGGAGGAAGTCTGAACTTTATCTACGGTCTTAATTTCCAAATTTCTCAGAAGATGTCACTACCTGGAAATTTTTGAGTTTGTGAACTGTGTCATTTTCGACGTACTTTTGTCTTGCTTGTATTAAGAAGTGTGAACTTTCTCTTCTAGAGGACACTACTGAAGATCAACAATAGTGCACCCTAGTGCGGAGTCAAAGAACTATTTTGTTGGAGAAAATTTAATTTCAGGAGTTTGTTCTTTGTTAAATTTCTTTCTGTCATTGTTTAAGTTGGCAATATTTACCCCTTTCTTCCCCTTGTTTTGAATGTATCCAATCACGAATTTTTTCAATTAATTTCTGACCAATCTGGTGTATCTTTCCCCAACTTGAATCTGTTGCGGGGTCCTACCCAATAAAATCTTTGTGGGAGGGTGTTTTCTTTCCCCTAACGCCTAGAACTTTCTGCGAGAGTATTTAAACTGCTGATTTTAGGGTCTCCGGCCACTTCTGTTCCATCTTTCAGTGTATTAAGTACATAGCAGGAGGCGGGAAGCGCCTCTTTCTTCGGCAGCGGTCAACAATAAGGTAATGGCCGATTAATAAATTTTTTTTTTCTTTGCCAGCTCAGCAGTTTAACTTTCGGGGCAGGTTCTAAGCGTTCCCCTATGTAACCTTTTCCTAAAATGTAACTTCTCTTTTCTTCTATTCTCTTGTAAAGCGACATACTGGGATAAAGAGTGTTAACCCTCTCGAGCTCCCACTCACATTGTTTGAGGTGAACTTATTTTTCGCAACCTATTCTTCAGTAATGTAAGTTAGTAGTTTCTTAAGTCACCTCTGTAGTATGGGATTAGCCCTTGCATCAGTGGCCTTAGAGCCAAAATAGGTCTTAAAGACAAAGTGTATTAGGAGTGCAAGTTCGCCTCCTCTCAAATTGTGATTTTAGAGGTCATGTATTAACTTTCTTGTCATTTAACAGACCTCAGTAGATTGGGTATTTTGCTCCTGTGTATATGTCCTTTGAGGACGGCTTAAAGGTGGAGTTCGGAGTGGCCTATGATAGGCTTGTATTTTAAGGGGAAGTTGCCCTTTTTGAAAATTGTGTTTCTGCCTCAAGGAGGCTTTTGGATGTAATTGGAAGCCGGTGTTTCTGGCATGTTTGGGGGTTTTCGGCCCCTTTGTTGTATGGTGTTCATTGTAAGGTTGGGCTCATGGCTCAAGAATTATGTTTCTGACTTTTTGAAGCCCCAAATGGGGTACCTATGTAAATGTAATTGTCAATCGTGTTTCGGCTACTAAGTACCTGTTCTATTTGTTGTTACCTAATTTTGAAAAGAAAATATAACCTTGTTAAATTTTAAAATTAATTTCACTTTAGTAGCTTGAGACCCCTTCACCACCCAGCACCTTCTTTCATGCATAGCTACCACCAAAACACGGTAACAATTATTATTATTATTATTATTATTAATAATTTCCTTAACAGCACAGGTACAATCTAGGAGTGATAGATGGATAAGGGACAAGCCTCACATAACTTACATGGAAGGTACTCCATCCCCTTCGAAATTAAGCTGACAAATGCACAGAGATAGTCCAATTCTATGAACTTGAAGGTCCCCAAGATGCTAGGTTCAGAAACCAAGTACTCCCTTATTGTAGTACACCAAAATACTTGGGAATAATGCTAGATAGAAGTCTGACCTTTAAGCAACATATCTCGAATGTGGCTGCTAATTCCAAAACTAGAAATAATATTCTACAAGAACTTGCTAGTACATCATGGGGAGCTAATACTCACATTCTACGATCCACAGTCTTATCCCTAGTATATTATGATGCTGAATACTGCTGTCCAATCTGGATCAATAGTGCTCACACCAAGAAAATAGACGTATAACTCAACCAAGCTATGCGAATAATCGTGGGATGTATTCGGAGTACGAACACACTATGGTTACCTTTTATCAGAAATATTCCACCTCCAGCCCTAAGAAGATCAGAGCTACTCCTTCAAAGTTAACAGTTTATGGGAAATACAGTGGAAGCAGTCTTCAGTACCGTGATCTTGTATTAGCGACATATTTTGTATTGATATAAGGTGGATCCTTTATTATGTGTTAGTCTCCTTTCAATACGGACCAAATATGAAGTTTTTAATATTAAATATTTGAGGGCTAATAAAAAACTGATATAAAAGTCTAATTTGTCCACATTTTCTGCACCAGCAGCTAGCGGTTTTACCGAGGATGTTGTGTACTTGTAGGTGGTTATGTCACGTTGATGACGACAATTACGTGAACATTCCGCGGCTCGTCCATTTCTTGGCTGACTATAGTCCCCAGGAGGACTGGTACCTGGGAAAGCGGGCCCCACTCAAGTTACTCAAGTTACTCAAGAAATCCTCCATGGTGAGTGATTCTCCTCTGCTCCAGCTCTGGATTATGTGTCAACACATGTCAACAAATATTTGAAAGTCGCAAGTGCAGGTGTGGGAGTGGTTGAGCCCGGAAGACTCTGTATACAGAGGTATGAGTGAGGGTATAAATTACTGGGTCTTTCTGCTCTTAATATGTATAGCATAAATCAAGATAATGATTAGTGTTAGGAGTGTACTGTAAATATGTAAATTTAATATTGTCTATACATCTGTAAATATTTAGTAGAGTTTATGTAAACACACATGTGGTGATGGAGTTTATTTATTTATTTATTTATTCATTTATCGTATGATGAATCAAAGTTATTTACATAGGCCTATATACAAATTTTTTGAACAAATGTGTTATTCACAAGCTCGTACAATTTTACAATTCTAGGTGTAGTTCTCTGACCCATTCTATTGCTTCAACTGATGTATGTCCATTATCGTTCCTGTGAAAGCACGAAGAGGACAGGTGGATAGTCTGCAAGGAGCCACAACAGTCACAATTTGCAGAGATAGCCCATCAACATTTGTGTAACAGATATCCACATCTGCCTTATCCGACTCGGATTCGGTTGATGATCCTCCACTGACGTCTGGGAAGGTCGGATCCTTGCATTCGCTTATAAGGGTCTTCAACTAGAAGAATATTGATTACTATTTGCTATAAAGTTAACGAGAGGCAGACAACGAATGAAATGAGAAGAGAACATAGCGTCTTTTATGAAATCTAGAGGAGTGAGTTTGACAATGCCCCGATCAAGGATAGAAGACGAGGAAACATGATGATTTGTCTGCCAAACCTCGACACAAACCGGTACAAGAGGGTCGATTAAATAAAACGAAGTAATGCTATGTTATCTATAATATCAATATGGAAAGTTAGCATACGAATTTATTTATGGTACAAGAAAAATTATACAGGTGAAACGTATAATAATATTATAATGTAGGTAGCCCTGCGCGATGTTTGATTGAACGATTACCCCTGAGCAGTTGAATATGTCATAACAGTTTACACTTTATTTACCAGATGACAGCAGCAACTCAAACAAATACACTATAGAGCATATTATACACTATAGTGTATTTGACTTAAAGCAGTCTCCTACGCAAGCGCTCTCACTTGGAACTATCTGAACTCTGAAGTAGTGATGGGTAGTTCATGAACGAACTGACTCTTTTGAACGACTCATTGGGGAGAGCTAGCTCTCTCATTGAGAGTCGACTCTTGTAAGAGCTAGCTCCCTCCTTGCTCCTTGAGAGCTGGTCGTTCAATTATGAGTCGACTCTTGTATGAGCTAGCCCCCTCCTTGCTCCTTGAGAGCTAGCACGAGCCGACTCTTTTATCAACTGCGACTCCAAGAAAGAGCTAGCTCGTCACATCGACTCTCATTCATTTCTAGCCAATAGCATGCTTCAGATAATCACGTGACATACAGAAGCCACTTTCTTTTTTACAGGCTACAGAATCTAAGCTTCTTTCCTCGTTCAGTCAGTCCGCTGAGTGCAGTGCAAGGATCATATAAGAGAAATAGATCCGTCACTCCTGTATAATAAAGTTGGCTGAGAAAACAGGTCATGGGAGCTACAGTGGCCACTTTCTCTCTGCCAACATAAGGAAATAAATCCCACGATAGTACCTCGTAGTAAACACGATGATGATAGTTGTTACTTTGTTAAAATTTTAATTGTGATAGAGATAATGATTGTATTTCGGTAGGAAAGTTGTATCTAAAGCTTCTCTCGTGTCTTTTACTTGAAAAGTAAATTGCAATTACCGTATTTGTATGTTGGCAATACTGTTATAACACTAGCTTGTATCGTTGTTTCACCGTTCGCATTTTAATGTAAATTTACATCTATTAAGTGATAAATGCAACATTGATTAATAAAAATGTTAATGCAATTCATATAAAACCCCAAAACGCCCATTCTTGCCTAAATCACGATCTAACATAACCTCATTCTTTCGTTCGTTGAACCCTTCCCACGACTTTTATGTATGGGAATGGAAAACACGAAAAGGAAAGGATGAAAGTAAAACACAGCATAATGCACACAGTTTATATTTTGAATTTATTTATTCCAAACAGCAGGTAAGAAGCACAATCACACAGACGTTTACTCGCAACAGCTAGGTAGTTCAATGTGAAGTACGTTGATGATCATAACACTATTTCTTTACACTAAGAACGCGCATAATTATAATTTCACGCCATACTCTCAAAAAACTGGATCAAAAATCTCGTTCAATGCGAAAGAATCTCAACAAATTTTCGTCTAACAAGCACTATTACATACCGTACGACCAAGGTCCCTTCGCGCGCAACGATAACTGTGTTGTGTTTTGAATTTGCTGTACCACGCAACTGAATGTGTAATGCCAACCTCTGCCTTCTAAATTAACCCTCTAAAAGAGAATTTTAGTTTTCATTAGTTGGCGGAGATCGATTGGCCCATCTCAGAACTGCTTCGGACGCTCCCTATGAAGTGTCACCCCCCTGGTGCAGTGGTAGTGGTGTGTGTGCAAGGCACGCTATTCGTGCCATAGTTCCGGCAACTTGCTACCTAACGAAACATGTTATTGAACAATACCTACCAGTTCCCTTCCTGTATGCACTCATAATCTATGAAGGGTGTACTGTAGATCCAGTAGGTTAAGAGCAAATTAACGACACCAAGTTCAGGTTAACTATCCCCAACTAAGCACGAACAACTGTCACTATCCAGAATACTGAATATACCACCCAGCAAGTAGAAACGGCGTAGTTTTACTCTGGCTGAAATAATTAATAAATACTCTGACAAATCCTCACCTGTTTCTTAAATGCTGTCGTAGTTATCAATCAACATATTGCCAAAATCAATCGGATACTGTAGTTTTAAATCGAATTAAGGGAAATAGAAAATAACGCTAGTTTTGGCTTTAAAATATAAGCTAAGTAACTCATGCCAAGGTGTATACCGCAGTATATTTTTAAATAATTATTAATTAACGTGTAGTCACGTAAGGAGTCCGACCCCTTAGCTGGATGGTCAGCATTGAGGCCTTCGGTGCAGAGGGCCCCGGATTCGTATCTCGGTCAAGTCCGGGATTTTAATATCTTCTGATTAATTCTTCTGGCTCGGAAAGTGGGTATTTGTGTTTGTTCCAACACTCTCCTCTTCACATTCAGACACGTCACACTACCAACCACCACAGAAACACGCAATATTGATGACATCTTTCCACTTAGGGTTAGCGTCAGGAAGGGCATCCGGCCGTAAAATACGACCAGCTAGGCTGAGTGGCTCAGACGGTTGAGGCGCTGGCCTACTGACCCCAACTTGGCAGGTTCGATCTTGGCTCAGTCCGGTGGTATTTGAAGGTGCTCAAATACGTCAGCCTCGCGTCGGTAAATTTACTGGCACGTCAAAAACTCCTCAGGGGCTAAATTCCGTCACCTCGGCGTCTCCGAAAACCGTAAAAGTAGTTAGCGGAACGTAAAACCAATAACATTATTGTTTATTATAAAACAGGGCCAAATCCAGTTCGCACCCGCAACCCCACCAGTGTGGGAAAAGCGGTAGAAGAAGAAGTAGTGTAATAGTGTAAGGAGTGTCATTGTGTAGTACGGTGCATTCAGTCTTGAAAGACAACATTTTAGGAGAGAAGAGAATGGGACTTCGACGAAGTAGTATTAGATGCCGTATATTACTACTGCATATTTGTGCGTATATTTTCTATACGTCGCACCGACACAGATACGTCTTATAGCGACGATGGGATAGTCAGGGCTAAGAGTGGGAAGGAAGCGACCGTGGCCTTAAGATACAGCCCCAGCATTTGCCTGGTGTGAAAATAGGAAACCACGGAAAACCATCTTCAGGGCTGCCGACAGTGGGTTTCGAACCCACTATCTCCCGAATGCAAGCTGACAGCTACGTGATCCAAACTATGCGGCCACTCGCTCGGTGTATATAAAACTATATAATTTAATTAGTTGCCAAAGTTGCCAACAGTGCAAGTATTGGTCGCTCATTCAACTGGACATTCTGTTGCCTTCTGTTGTGGGAAACGTGAACTATCTCGCATTCGTTCAAAACTGAAATAGCTGATTCATTCCATCGACTTTCGCTCTCTTATAGCCAATAATATACTTCAAATAGTACCGTGGCATAGCGGTAATGCATTATAGGCTTTACAGCTCAGTCTTGTAACCTACTTTCTCTCAAAATAAATATCACAACAATTACCCTTACCGTGTCTTTACCCACTGACCTGTCCTCGCCTTAGCGGTTTGAAACATACCTAAGTAAATGATATCATGAAATAAAATGTTAGTAGAAGTTACTTACCAGTCCACTTGACGTGTGTGCTTGTAATCCATGTAAGATGTACATTCAATAAGTTAAGGGCAAATAAACATTTACAATGCTAATCATTTCTCGCTTTCTGGTGATTATGGTATTTTGAGAGCAAATTTTCACACAATTACCGTTTATAAATCAAGTCAAGTTCGAGGCAATTGCACTAAACACATTTTTTTTTCCGGTGTCATCAGTCCTTCGATTTGGCCGATGCATTTCTCTAAACCATCTCACCTTCCTCTGTCCCACCCCACTCTTCCAATTACAGACCGACCGGCCCTCCAGTTTTAACCTGCCAGTCTGTCATAGTGAACCAGGCCAGCTCTGCGTGCTCACCTAGGTCATCACGCATATCACCTCGCCACGACTTAGGTAAAAACCCATGTATGTCGCTGCCGGCCTTCTGAGGAGATACCGAGAACGTTAAGGTATTGCCCGGTTGACCTGGTTTTTAAATTTAAATACTTCATTGAAGTGGCAAAGGGAAATTATTTTCTTCACAAATTTGCATTTAGAAACAGTATTTGGGACACTTTTTTCCCACGAAGTCTGTTCCTCCGTTCAGTCAAAACTTGACCTGCTTTCGAAAATATTCGTTCACAGGGAACAGAAGTTGCCACTATACACAACCGTGCCTTCACTAATGTGTATAATGCTGGATATGTTTGCTTCATATCATTCCACCAAGTTAGAGGATTTACTGTCCTCGGCACTAAATTAGCGCGGAGGAAAGAATCCACTTCAATAATTGAGGCAACCTTCGGAGATGGATTCTGTACAAATTGCTGATTATTTGCATCAAAATCCTCCCAGAGAACAGACTTCTTGGTGGATGGTGGGAGTGAAGACTGTGTTGATGCAGGAGCAGCTGGAACAATTGTCTTTGAATAATATTTTTCACAGTGAGTCACCAGCAGCTGCTTAGCTTTCTCGGCGAACCTCGGCTGCGAAAAGCCCCTCATTTTAAATCGAGGGTCTAGAATTGTGGCCTCTGCAAAAATCCTGTTCTCTTCAATCTGTTTAAATCGGTTGTCTATGGCTTCCACAAGACTCTTGGCCATATCTTTTAGTTTAGGGATGGTTTCAATTCCATTCTGATATTTTAGGCACCACCTCCTCAGTGCACCACAAACAACAATTATCTTTGATGCAGTGACTTGTTTTTCACTGCTCATTTCTTCCGTGCAGTCCTTGAAAACACGAAGGAGCTCGCAAACTTGCTGCATTATGGCAACATCCTCACTGGTAATATTACCAAGAGTAGGATAATTCAAAGCAGTTGTTGCCATGGGTGCGCTCCTAACACTAATTACGCGTTCCAGCATATCATAGGTGGAATTCCACCTAGTGGTGACGTCCTGTTTTAATTTAAGAACAGGTTCACCTAATTGCTCCTGCATAGCCCTTAATTTTGCGGTAGCTTGTGGACTTCTCCTAAAAAAGTCTACCACGCTTTTTACCTTTGCAATCAAGTCCTTGATGGGCTCAGTTGCGGAGTCCACGATTAAATTTAGGTTGTGAGCAAAGCAGGGCATGTGCCTCCAACCAGTTAAACGTACGGCGGCCACAATGTTCGCTGCATTGTCGCTAACCACCCCAACTATTTTGTTTGCAATTCCCCATTCTCTAGTCACGCGTTTCAGTTCTTCGCAGAGATTGTCGGCAGTGTGCCTTTCATCATACTTGAAACACTCAAGAAGAACTGAGTTCAGAGTCATTTCGATGTCAATGAAATGAGCCGTGACAGATAAAAAGCTTTCATTGTTCCCTGATGTCCAGCCATCTGTTGTAATGGTAACAGCTTCTGCGTCAGTTAACTTTTGCCTAATCTGTCCCGTTACAATGTCACATAATTGCTGCAACATAATTCCTGATATTGTTTTCCTGGAAGGCATTTTGTATGTTGCATTTAGCAACCTGCAAAACTTTTGAAAGGCGGGACTTTCAACTATTTGGAAGGGCAAATAATTTTTTACAAGTGTCTCTAAAAGAGCAAAATCTATTTCCTGAGTCTTTCTACTATTTAGAGGCCTATGCATGTAGCTTGAAATTGATCCCTGAGACTGACGTGATCTAGATGTCAATGTCAGGGTTGCTGAAATGGGAGGTGATGCAGTTGATGTAACTGACGCTGTAAGGGGAACTGGTTGAGCTGTAACAAGATCTGGAGTTTCTGATTGTTCATCAAGATCATCAGAAATGTCTTGGTTTGCAGGTGTTAAACGACGACTTGATAGAACAACTGTCGGGTGTGCAACTCGTACATGCCGCATCAAATTAAACGTACTCCCACCTTTGTACGAAATTTTATTCGAACAAAAATTGCATTTGCCTTTGCCATTTCCTAAATCTGTGAAATAGTCCCAAACCTGACTTGATTTCTTACTTCTAGCGGCCATGATTCCCAAATGAAATTTTCCAAAAAGAAAGAAAAAGAAAAACCACTTAACTTATTGAATGATGATTTCTCGCCAGAGCAATGGATAAATCGTAGCCAAGGGACTGATGGCCTCGGTGTGCTGTCCCTTTTAACTCCAACAAAACCACCAAAACGAGACAAAGTTGAAATTAACTTCCAGTCAGCCACGAACACACCACCACTACTGGAAAGCACTAAGCAGGGTGTGAGGGTAAGGGTAGTTTTATTCTGTTTGAGGCAGTCTAGTAAATCCCCAAACATGTCTCAAATGTTGACATATTTATGAATTAAAAATTACACCCTTGTTTATTAGTTCTCAGGGTGAATTACTGCAGTTTTGAATCCGAAATGAAGGAAAACCTTTTTAAGATTTTAAAAATAAATAATAACTCTTACTACTGTATTTCCACTGTTGTTTGTTGTAAATGCGTATTTAGAATAGTGTAAGGAATGCCAATATACCGAACATATATGTCTCCTACGGTATAATAGTTCTTAAAATAAATGGAAGAGAGTGTGACATACTGTACGCGAAAAAAGGAAAAATACTGTGCGTACCGTAGTGAGAGATGTTATACATGGTTATATATACATTTGTACTGATAGCATTTTCCATTATTTTCGTTAAAGATCGCATTTAATCAGTTATGTTTCCTACGCTGCATTATTGAGTGAATCTGTTGTTCCATCGCGGAGAGTCGAGCGAATAACTTTCTGTAGCTCCAGCCGAAAAATGATATTCTGATGACATCTGTTGAGTGAAATGTAAACTACGTGAAGAACATTCCTCGAACTTCTAATACTCCCCCTCCTTTACTGATTAATCCCGTCACGTATCAGTATCACCTGATTTTCAATTACCGGTACACGCACCCTCCATAATGAATTTAAAACTCCTATTGGACCAACAAGTCAGAGACTCGTCTTATGCCTTCTTATGCTCATCTGAAAAATAAAATCCTGTAGACTGCCGGGTTCGAACGGAAGTAGTGCCAACATTTCGAATATACATCCCGTACGGTGCATTCAATCTTGAAAGACATCGTTTTAAGAAGAATGGAACTTAGGCAAAGTAATATTCGATGTCATCCATTAACACTGTATACTTTGTGATACATTTCTTCGTTATTGTATATTAAGCTTTATCACTGGATTAATTGCCAATGTTGCCAGCGCCCAGCAGTGTATATATTATTGTTCATTTGTTTTATTCCAAGAGTAGCGTATCAAACTGAGCATTGTTTGCCATCTGTTGTGAGAGAGGTGAACTATCTCGCGCTATCTCGTTCCTTCAAATAAAAACGGGAGGCATGAGCAATCTAGAAAATGTAAAATAACACTATTTTGAACTTTCATGAATAAATAACTCCTGCCTTAGCATATAGTATACTATAGTAACTTCCATCCCATTATATGTTTAAACAATTATTTATTAACGTGTAAGTAGTGCCAACATCTGGAACATGCGTCTTGTTACGGTGCATTCAGTCTTGAAAGACATCATTTTAAGAAGAATGGAATTTAGGCAAAGTAATATTAGATGTCATCCATTAATACTGAATATTTGTGATGCATTTCTTCGTTACTGTGTAGGCCTATAAAGCTTTATCGTTAGATTAATTGCCAATGTTGCATATATTACTTGTTCATTTGTTTTATTTAGAGGGTAGCGTGCCAAACTGGATATTGTGTAGCCATCTGTTGTGGAAAATCTAAACTATTTGCGCTATCTCGTTCGTTCCCGGAAGTCATACAGAGCGAGCGGAAGTCATGAAGAGCGACCGGAAGTCATAAAGAGCCGTCTTCCCTAAACCGGAAGAACGAATGAACGAACGAACCTGGAGGCGGAGAGCGGCCTCTGACTTCCTCGGCTCGCTCCAACGTTCCCGCTCCCAAGAGTCGACTCTTTTGAACGACTCTCAGTTAGGATCGGGAGCGAATGAGCTAGCTCCCTCAAAAGAGCTAGTTCGACCCATCACTACTCTGAAGGTCACATTCTGTCTGTAAGCTGCTGCTAGTGATAGTTCCCGCTTCCCAGCTGCTGTTTTCACTAGTACGTTAGTCTGTTGTCGTTACTCGGAAACCTGTTATTATTTATCCTCGTTACATTTGTAACAGTGACAGGCATGTAACTGCTACGTTATTTTTCAGCCATCTCTAGCCCAGTAGCTCAGTGTTTGCTGATCCGAAGCTCATGTGTCCAGTTTTCTTGTTTGCTTCTTCTAAGTTTATTGTGAATAAAAATAATACGCAACGTTTATCGTTTATATTTTTTAATAAGTTGGAAGTGGAAACGTCCGTGCAGCATGTGTGAGTGTGCGTGAGAGAGAGAGAAAGTGTCGGAATAGGGAACATGCATGATCCGGGGTTTTAATTAAAAATATGCTAATCTGATTCAAAATTTCATGCAGAATTCAAAAATGTGATCAGAATGTACAAATAATAACTCCAAACGTGATAAAAATCTACGAAAATGTCACGTCACGCAAGCACGCGATCTCATTGGTCTGACGTCATCGTACAGGTTGACTGAATTAGCAGACGAAATAACACAGTGTGCTGTGAGAAGCAGGATACACTTCGCGTATTTCTACTTTACGTTAGTGTCTAGTATGGTTAAATTCGAGGTCTATACATTGGATAATAATCTGAGTGGTATATTTTAGACTTAAAATGAATCCTGCGCAGACAGTGAGGCAGAAAACTTATAAATGGTGTAGAGTTCCGATGTGCAACAGCACATCGCATACCATCCCAAACAAATTGTTTATAAATGTTCCAAAGACGCTAAAACTAGGGAGAAATGGATTTTGGCGAGCCGGAGAAATGCTGGTGATATATCGGAAAAGTCTACAGTTTATTTTTTTTTTGAAGATTTTAACGCAAGATGAATTTGTTTGAATTTTCAAATCGCTTTTCCATGTCAGCTGTTCTAGTGGTAAAACTTTAAATTGTAATGTATGATGCTTTATTTAAATGCTTCAATTACATCTTGGACACGAGGCTGACGTATCTGAGCACCTTCAACTACCACCGGACTGAACCAAGTTGGGGTCAGAAGGCCAGCACCTCAACAGTCTGAACCACTCAGCCCGACTTGTGAAGTCATATTTATCTTTATCATGTTTAACATTTTTCCCTCCACAAAGATATTTAATTCTCTTTCATGGGCCCTGGAAGTGGGTAGGCCAGTTGTCCCAACCATAAATATATATTTTTTTGGGAATGATAGATTATAGCCCTATAGTACTATGATCTTTCTTTCTTTCCTTCTTTCTTTCTTTCTTTCTTTCTTTCTTTCTTTCTTAATCAGTTTATCCTTCAGGGTTGGTTTTCTCTCGGACTCAGCGAGGGATTTCACCTCTACCACTTCAAGGGCAGTGTCCTGAAACGTCGAGACTTTGAGTATGGTGATGAAACTGGTGAGGAGGGCCATTACCTCGCCCAGGCGGCCTCACCTGTTATGCTCAACAGGGGCCTTGTTGGAGGATGGGAGGATCGGAAGGGATAGACAAGGAAGAGCGAAGGAAACGGCCGTGGCCTTAGGTGCCTGGAGGAGAAGTAGGAAAATACGAAAAACCACTTCGAGGATGGCTGAGGATTCGAAACCCTTCTACTCAGTTCACCTCCCGAGGCTGAGTAGACCCCGTTCCAGTCCTCGTACTATTTGTTTTCAACTTTCATGGCAGAGCCGGGAATCGAAACCGGGCCTCCGGGATTGGCACACATTAACCACTACACCACAGAAGCGGACTAGTACTATATGTTTATGTTAGTGCTGAAATCCGATTTCTTACTTTACTAATGCTGAAAGCCCGAAAATGTAATGTTATTCTTTAATAGGGGAATCAGTCTAGAAGGAAATGTTGAAAGTGATGTGATATCTATCCAGGTTCGTTGTTATCCTAATACTATGGGTTACAGTACATTGCACGTATATAAAAGACGCCACTTACAAACTTGCTTGTTATCCGCGAATTTCTGCGGCCACAAAAGTCACATTTTTCAAGAATGATGACATCTACACAGGGTAGATTGTCTGACTGTGCTGTTTCGAACCTTTCTTCTGTCATTTCGAAGTTACTCGCGATCATGAATAATAAACAATCGGCTTTTAGCAACGGCTGATGCACAACGGCTGGTAGAGCTCCATGAGGTACTGGATCGTGACGTCACAGCGCGCCGCTTACGTCAGAGGCCGTTTCACTCGCCTTGCGGAAAGGCACTATTAAACATTTTTTTAATGGTAGAAAACAAGGCAACATACCACAATGTAATACGTTTACGTACTATTTCATTGGTGTACTTTTCAAAAAAAATATTTTTGAAAATTATGCATGTTCCCAATTGTAGGCCTAAATCATTTGTGAAACAGATCAGTCTGTGATTAAACTTAAAAAAGGAAAACCACTAACGAGTGGAGAGAAGACATGTGTGATTAATATTTCCAAGTTTCGTGATGAAAATCCTGGAAGTATTCTGGATGAATTAACAAGTGCATTGGCCGATGTAACAGGTATTTCAAGGGCGAGCATTTACCGAGCTAGGAAGGAACTTAAGGTTGATAGTAAACTATTGCCGAGGCCACCAAATTAGGCGGGTCAGAGAAATTACGCTGTTGCCAAGGATACGTAGCAACTGGCGAAGAAATGTCTAACTGAACACATCATTTCGGAACGCGAGGCAAGTTGTTCTCTCTCAAGCTCCTGATGTTATTTCATACAATATTTCGAAACAAATTATACTACAAGCTTCAGAAAAGACTGCTGATTTCAGTGGTATAACTATTTTCCACATACACCACTTTAAATAATTATTAAAAATAAAATCTTGAACGAGGAAATTTAAATTCGTAGGATCATGTATTGAAAATTTCAGTAAGCGGCCAAGTTTTTATTTTTTCAGCCAATAATATTTTGTCTGCGGGGAAATAAAAAATCGCCTGACATATTTTTTTATCTGAAACATATTTCCGTGAGTCTTGTAATTTTCCTGGGAAATGGCCCGGAAAGCGATCATGTAAATGTCGCTAGCTGAGGCAGTTCGGAGCGCGCGCGCCAGCACAGGCTGCAGGAAGCCGTAAATACTTTCGGATTACATATTAATCTGTATCAGTTTTATTACATTATAACTTTAAATATTTGAATACTGTATATTTTTCTTAGTAATATAGATAAAGAACTACGTTAAAGAATAGGTTTACATTAATTTACAATGAAGTAAGAATCGGTTTCTATTCTCCGGACCACCTTTTGAGCAGACTAAAGCGGAAGTGACGTCATTGTCTCGTCAGACTCTCCGTGGTTGCCAAATGAGTCGGCGCGCGATTCAGAGTTGTACTCCACCACTATAATACAGCACAGCTCACGGATTGAACATCGAATGAATTTAAAATAATTAATACATTAACGTATGCGTGTTAAAATCCCATACAATTTTTTAACGGCTTACATCTTTAAACAATTAATTTACTGAATTACATTTTAAATGTGAAAACCTACAATCTGTTTTCCAGTCAATGACAGGGTCAGGGATGGAATAAATTAAGCCCCATGTTGCGGCGAGGACAGGAATTGAGCCGGCTGCCGAAGCCTGTTTCACTCCTCTGGGCCAATGATTTATGACTGACAGATGAAATTAAATGATACTGGAGAGTGATTCCGGAATTAAAGATGACAGGGAAAACCGGAGTACCCGGAGAAAAACCAGTCCCGCCTCCGTTTTGTCCAGCACAAATCTCGCATGGAGTGACTGGGATTTGAACCACGGAACCCAGCGTTGAGAGGCCGACGCGCTGCCACCTGAGCCACGGAGGCTTTCACAATTTTAATGTACTAACTAAAATTTCACAGTACAATTTCAATAAATTAGATATTACAAATATATTTTTATAGGAATATTCTTCTTCTTCTTCCTCTTCTTAATCTGTTTACCCTCCAGGGTTGGCTTTTCCCTCGGACTCAGCGAGGGATCTCACCTCTACCGCCTCAAGGGCAGTGTTCTGGAGTTTCAGACTTTGGGTCGGGGGATACAACTGGGGAGAATGACCAGTACCTCGCCCAGGCGGCCTCTCTTGATATGCTGAACAGAGGCCTTGTGGAGAGATGGGAAGATTGGATGGGACAGACAAGGAAGAAGGAAGGAAGCGGCCGTGGCCTTAAGTGAGGTACCATCCCGGCATTTGCTTGGAGGAGAAGTGGAAAACCACGGAAAACCACTTCGAGGACGGCTGAGGTGGGAATCGAACCCACCTCTACTTAGTTGACCTCCCGAGGCTGAGTGGAGCCCGTTCCAGCCCTCGAACCATTTTTCAAATTTCGTGGCAGAGCCGGGAATCGAACCCGGACCTCGGGGGGTAGCAGCTAATCACGCTAACCACTACACCACAGAGGCGGAATATAAATAGGTCTACTATGGACCACGTTAAGTATCATCCATTTACGGTTCTTCCTCTTTCGATCGGCCCAGTACTTCTTCATCCTTTCGGAGTGGGCTTCTTTACGTTCTCGTGACCAGTTGTTGCCGGTCCGTTTTTTTCTACTTTGATCTTTGAATCCCTTAATTTTGTTGATGATTTTTCTGTATTCCTGTCTGTTGTATACTGCCTGCTGTGATATATTATTTTCCTCCATATCCTCCTTGACCCCTTTAAGCCAGTTAGTTTGTGTCTTCCTGTTCTCCATGTATTCCAGAATTCGCTTGGCTGTTCTCTCTGGTGGCATTCTTTTAATGTGTCCGTAGAAGCAGAGTCTTCTCTTCTTGAAGGATGTTGTGATTTTTTCGGTCCTTTTGTATAGTTCCTCATTTGGTCGCAGTCTAAATTCTTGACCCACTTTCCTGGGCCCTAGTATCTTCCTCAAGATCTTCCTTTCTGTCTTTTCAATGTTTTCTAGTAAGCCCTTCCTGTTCAGTGGAATACATTCGATCGCATATAGACTTTCTGGTTTGATGAGAGTGTTGTAATGTCTGATTTTTGCAGTGAATGAAACTGATTTTTTATTGTAGACATTTCGACATAACTGGTATGCTGCTTCCATCTTTCTTGCCCTTTCCTGTAATGCTATTCCTGGTAGTCCTGTTGGGGTTATCCATTCCCCTAGATATTTAAACTTCTGTACTCTTTTAATTGTTCCATATTTGGTGACAATATTTTGTGTCGGATCCTTTTTGTCCTGAATCATTAGTTCCGTCTTTTCGAAGGATATCTGAAGTCCCGTCTTTACAGCAGTCTCTTGAAGTGTTTCAATTTGTACCTTGGCTGTTTCAGTGTCTTCTGCCAGTATTGCCATATCATCTGCGAATGCTAGACTGTCAATTTTGACTCCAGATCTTCCCAGTGATATTCCATTTTTCACCCCTAATTCCATCAGTCTCTTCCTCCACTCTCTGACCACTTTTTCAAGTATAACATTAAACAGAAGTGGTGACATCCCGTCCCCTTGTCGGACACCTGTTTCGATCTTGAATGGTTTTGACAACATACCCATAAACTTAACCTGTGATGTAGTGTCAGTGATGGTTTCTTTGATTAAATTTCTAGTTTTTTTATCTATCCCAAACTCTTCTAACGTGCTTATCAAGGTTGCTCTGTCGACTGAATCATAGGCTTTCTTAAAATCCACAAATATAATCACTAGATTTTTGGCTGTGAGTGCACGTAGTTGTATTATGGAGATTAGGTTGAAAATTTGCTCGCTGCATGATCTCCCTTTCCGGAATCCTGCCTGGTATTCACCAAGTTCTTCTTCTATTATCCCTTCAGTCCTGTTTTGTAGTGCCTTGGATAGAATTTTAGAGGCAACTGGTGGCAATGATATTCCTCTGTAATTGTTAACGTTTGTTCTGTCTCCTTTTTTGTGCAGCGGGTGTATTAATGATGTCTTCCATTCCTTTGGGATGCTCTCTGTCTGCCAAATCTCCTCAAACAGTGCTTCTAGCTGAGTTCACTAAGTGTTCTCCGGCATATTTCAATAACTCTGCAACTATTGAATCTTCACCTGACGTCTTATTGTTCTTCAGTCCTGTTATTATTCCCCTGATTTCTTCTTTATTAGGTGGTTCTGAGTCCGGTGTCTGGTTCTTGGGTTTCTCAAACATTAGAGTTTCCTCAGGTTTTTTACAGTTCAGTAGTTTCTGGAAATAATTTGCAAGGTGTTGGCAATTCTGTTCATTTCCAGTGATTAGATTTCCTTCGTCATCTTTGAAGCATAGGGTTGGCGGTTTGTATCTTGTTAAGTTCCTCCTGAATGTCTGGTAGAAATTACGTGTATTGTTTTTCACGAAATCTTCTTCTAGTTTCTTTAGTTGCTGTGTGTCATAATGTTTTCGTTCACCTCTTATGGTTTTAGCTGTTGTTTTCCTTTGTGCTTTGAATGACTCCCAGTCTTCTGGTTTCTTAGTTGAGTTCCATTTCTTCCACGTCTGAGCCCTTCTTTGTAGTGCTTCTTCGCAAACTTCATTCCACCACGGATGTTTCTTCTTTTTACTTCGTAGGATTGTTTGTTCCGCTGCTTGTTGTGTTGATGTTGCCATCTCAGTCCAACTGTGACTTTGAATCTTATTTATCCTGTTCTGGTATTCATTCACAGTCTGCTGATTGAACTTCAGATCTTCTATTCTGTATCTTGTAATTTTTGTACCACTACTTTTTCTCCTTTCTGGTGTTAATTTCATCTTAATTTTTGTCAGATAGTGGTCAGAGTCGAAGTTTGCTCCTCTAGCTACATGTACATCTTGAATTTCTCTGGAGTTTTCATAACTGATTGCAAGATGGTCAATCTGAAATTCGCCCAATAACTTGTTAGGTGATATCGATGTTGTTTGTTTCTTTGGCTTCTTCTGGAACTTGGTGGTCATGATGTTCAAATGGAATTTTTCACACAACTCTATCAACCTCTTACCATTCATGTTTGTCTTGCTGTGAGCCGTGAATTTTCCTGTGGTTCTTGATGGTTCATTCCTTCCAATTTGTGCATTGAAGTCTCCTAGCAGAATTACAACATTTTTCTCTGGAGTATTTCCTAGAATTTCTTCCAGACCTTCCCAAAATTTTTCTACTTTCTGTGGATTTTGTTGGTTGTCCTTATTTATTGGTGCATGTGCATTTATTATTGTGTATTTCTTGTTCTTGTTTTTGAAAGTTAGTGTTGACATCCTTGGTGAGGTGGATTTGAATTCCGTTATCTTGTCTGCCATTGAATTGTGTACTACAAATGCTGTTCCAAACATCCAGAGACCTTTAGTGTTTTGTATTTTCTCTGCTGGTTTACCTTTATAAATCCTGTAGTTATGTGTTTGTACCGTATTTTCATCTTGGTATCTTGTTTCTTGTATAGCTAATATTTTCATCTCTTGTTCATCCATCATTTTAGTCAGTTCCATTTGTTTCCCTATTTTCAACATCGAGTTTACATTCAGTGTCCCAATGAACGTTCTGTGTGTACATTTGTGATTTGTCTTTGGGATTCTAAGACCCTCCGACTGGTCTTGACTTGCGCAATGCTGCTGGACCCCCGGATCCGAATGCCCAGCTTCGGTAGCTTCGCCACCACGAGGATATGAGTTACTCATTGCACCTTTCATGACTGATACTTGTTTAGAGCTTGTGCTTCTAGAAATTTGCATTTCCATCTGCTACGACTTGGTTCGCTGCACCAAGAAGTTTTCCAGGCCGCCCCTAACATGGGGAACAGACGCTACGGGAATGGCAGAGTGCTTTTTAGGCGGCACTCACTCGCCTTGTCACATTGCCGTCACTGGATATATGTGGCATTTTTTAGAGACTATGGTGCCCTCCATAGTCCCACCACATCCTGGTGGCAATGCCGCTGTTGGTCCGGGACTGCTTATTTGTCAGGTTTCCCTGCTTATATCGCAGCTGCCCTCCATATCTGGAAGGATGCCCACTATCCGCCACCTGTGGACCCGCCTGGTCGCAGTCAGCTCTGCGTCCCATACACTGGGCAGGATTATTATTATTATTATTATTATTATTATTATTATTATTATTGGAGCCTCCGTGGCTCAGACGGCAGCGCGTCGGCCTCTCACCGCTGGATACCGTGGGTCAAATCCCGGTCACTCCATGTGAGATTTGTGCTGGACAAAGCGGAGGCGGGACAGGTTTTTCTCCGGGTACTCCGGTTTTCCCTGTCGTCTTTCATTCCAGCAACGCTCTCCATTCTCATTTCGTAGCATCTATCGTTCATTAATATATCACTTTGGGAGTGGCGACCCCATCGTACTAATAGCCTATATATGCTTCATTCATTACATCCCTGACCCGGTCAATGACTGGAAAACAGGTTGTAGGTCTTCATTTTCATTATTATTATTATTATTATTATTATTATTATTATTATTATTATTATTATTATTATTATTATTATTATTATTATTATTATTATTATTATTAATATACAATATATATAACATTTTATTATTTATTATTCACTATTATTATCTAAATATATGGCCTGATTTCTAATTGAAATGAGTTGCTACTCACGAGCGATTTTGAAAAAGGGAGAGAAGTGAGGATTATATATGGGCCTACTCGTACTGGAATTAACTTGGAACTGACAGATGAAGTTGGGGATCCAGGCAAAAACCTGTCCCACCTCCGCTTTGTCCAGTACAATTTCAATAAATTAGTTATTACAAATATATTTTTATAAAAATATTATTATTATTATTATTATTATTATTATTATTATTATTATTATTATTATTATTATTATTATTATTATTATTATTATTATCATGCAGGAGGTTTCAGCGTCAGCTTACCTTGTGCCGCAGTAATTAATCTGTGTCACTATCGAGTGGCTGCTCACCCAAGTCGGAATCAGAACCGGGGTCAGCACACGAGGTAAACTAATCCCGCCGTCAATACTATTCGCTCGGAAATGGTTATAAACAGATAGAATCATATTTCTCTCGCCGGAAGTAAAAATCTTGCGTTTCTTCTTCAACTGAAAACAGTCTGGTGAATTTTTCTTCGGATCCATTGCACAATAATATCCAATAACGAGTAAGAAGAAACCTACAAACGTACAAGAGACTACAAGAATTATGAATTAGCACACAATACGCACATACACTGTTTTTGTAAAAGCGAAGCACACTGATAAAATTCTCTCACTGATTTTGTAAACAGACTGTGATTGAAACTGCACCCACGTGTTCAGGACATCCACTGAGTGAGTAAGTATGGCAGCTCCGCATTGACTGCACCATTGCCAAAACTCGCTCTGAGTAGCGCACCCCCCTTGCGCCCTCACCTACCGTGTGACAACACCGAAGGCGCTGCCCCTGTCGCCCGCGCCATCCCCTGGTCTATACACTCACTTCCGCTTTAGTCTGCTCAAAAGGTGGTCCGGAGAATAGCTTCAAGGCAATCTAAGATTTCTTAGTCACGGTCATCACTCATCTCACTATCTGTCGAGTTGTCTTTTGCAATGCTGATGAATGGCTCCATTCTTTCGTCCCTTATTATTTCCTTGGCCCAATCGTCTGTTTGAACATCTTCCACGCGACTGAAGCACTTTCCCCAATCTGCAGCAGTCACACGGTCGATGGCTTCTGACGTGAGTTTTTCTACGTCCTTTATTTTGAATGTCTTGTTCCTCTCTGCCACTTCTCTCTTGACTTGAGCCCAAATCAATTCACATTCACTATCCATCTCTAATGCATTTACGGTGCGAGCTCAACAGCTGAATGACAAGGAATGATTCGGGTAAGGTGGCCTGGAGCGGCTTGGCTTCAGTTTGACAGCACTGCACGATCAGCGTTGCCAATCCGTGCCCGGTGGTAAGCGGCTCTCGACCATCTGTCGCTTCGCCGTACACATATCTGACGACAGCGCAGTTTTCCTCACCCGCCTAATTTGGTGGCCGCGACAATAGTTAAGCCTACTCCTAAGAAAACACGTAAAGCGACAAAGCTAAGTGGAAAATACGGCAGTTTTACAAAAGCCATCCGTAAAAAATATTCACGACTTCTCTTTAAGAAATGAAGTACCAACGCGTAACAAAAATTTGCTTCAGTTAATAGTGACGATACATCGCCTACATTTTGTCATGCAACTCTTCACAGACTTTTGAAAATTATGAACTTCATTACGTGTCTCGAAATCGTTAGTGGGCGCCTATTGAAAAGAATGAAATAGTGTTGTGGAGAAGAAAGTATTTACGTCACAAGTAGTGGTGGTGGTTATTGTTTTAAGAGGAAGTACAACTAGGCAACTATCCTCTATATAACACTAATCAGAGAGAAAAAATAGAAGGGATCCGACACTTTGAAAAATGAAGTTATCGGACAAAGAAAGACAAGGACCACGAAAGGCGTGAGAATGAAAGACTCCCTAAGATTCGCAATCCTAATACGGTGTGGATCGGAAAAAGCAAAAGTTGACCAAGGTAAGTTGGATAGGATAGATGAAAGCGAGGATCCTGGCACAAGAAAGTGGAAGCAATCAATGCCTGGACTCAGTTAAGGGATCCGTAGTCGCCAAACCACGTTCCAAAGTTGAGAGTCTCTGGGGCCCCTTTTAGTCGCCTCTTACGACAAGCAGGGGATACCGTGGATGTTTTTATTCCTCCAACACCCATAGGGGGATTTACGTCAGATTAGAAGATTTCGTGAAGAGGGTAATGAAGCGAGGGTAAATGCAGGGCATACTACTACAAAAATTTGGAAAGATGAGACTATAAAATGAAGTAAACATGGATTTCTTAGGAGATTATCGAGTGGGTCGAAATGTCTCTCCAGCAAGGGTTATTGTTCTCCGCATAGGAAATGAAAACGGTTTGCTCAGGCGCAACATCCAATGAAAGGAAATCTTTTGTAACGGATAGTAGGGGAGACCGGGGCTAGTAGTTACAGGGGCAGGTTGTTACAAACATCTTTTTGAAAGAACCAATAGGGGCAGCGCACCACTCTCCATATAATGTGTTGACCTTGCCGTCCTTCACAATCCAAGGGAGTCTCAGGCTGCGTGTGGATCTGTGAAATTTTTAAAATGGAAAAGTTTATTTTTGCTGTGTGTTTAGGCAGCGTCTTGCACCTTTCTGATCTTTAACCACGTGATCAAATATACAGGTAAACATATTTTTTCTGTTTGTGATTTAAACCCTCAGGCATAAGCCTTTGTTTTCTAATGTAGGATAATTCTATCTTTCCTGTGTGAATAACTGTAACATAAAATATAAGATGGCAGCTACTGGGGCTAGTTGTTACTTACGGTACCACGCGGGGCATGTTGATACATGTAACAACGTGCCCCATGTTGTTCTTATTTCGATTCTTTCGTTTCTTACAGAGAACGTGGTTCGTTCCTCTAAGAAGACAATTGAAAGGGGTAACACAAACATGGAGACATTCAAAGCAGCCGCTTTAGAAGTAAGATCAAATAAATCTTTCATTAGGAAAGCTGCTATATCGTTCGGAATTCAATTAATGACTTTGCACCATTTCACAGTATCTCGAAAGAATTTCCTCGGGAAAATGAACATGTGAGGAACAGAAGCTGCGTTAACTGCGAACTAAATTTCCCCTTTTCCTTGATGTTACTGCACCTACTTGCTTTACACCTTTTACTGCCAAAATTTTGCTGGGAGTCTGAACTGTTGTGACAGCTGTTTCATCGCAGTTTCAAAGATCTAACACAGACGATTCTTCGTGGAACAAGCCTGGCTCAAGTAAATCCAGTTACCATTAGCACAGAGTCTCAAATTACCAGAAACATCAGAAGATGGAAATTCAGCATTACGGCATGTTTGAGACAAATGATTATAGAGAGGCATTTTTTCATATTTTTTGTCTTCAATGTAGGCTATGTGAATGAACTTCAGCTCAGACCATTATAAACTTAGTAGAGTATTGTTTTAAAATTATGTTAATTAGGTCATAGGGGGGAGGTGATAACCTATTATATTAATTGTATATGTATGGTCATTCCTAGGCGATAAGCCTGGTTGGATCCTCAACAACTCCGCCATCAGCTGTCATGGATGGCCTAGGAATCACTGAAGAGGCGTACAAGGGAAATGAGGAGTGAGGTAGTTTCCCGTTACTTTCCTCACCGAGCGAGGAGTCGCGATTACATATCAGTCTGCCAAGCCCACTGAAATGCATTCACCAACTGACCTGAGGAGCAACATTTTCACACCATTCATAGCAGGGATTGGCTGCATCGCTCATACCTCAGTCACTTTCATATTGTCAAAGCCAAGGATAAGACTGAACAGATAATTATGTTATATTTAATGAATGGGTTAGATATATTTTGAGTTTAAAATGAAAATTATAAATATTTATCATATATTCAGCGACATTTTACTCTATGTAACAAAGTGCCCCTCGCATGTAACAACCTGCCCCGCTGTGGGGCATGTTGTTACAGAATACCTAAGCAGATAAAAATGTATCTTATTGACAAATGTGTTCATGTTCTAGAATTTTTCAACTGCTATTCTTACAATAGAAGTTTGTTCTTTCAATCAGCAAAATTGAAATTTCATTTACTCTTCACCTTAAAATTGAAAAAAATGAAAACCAAAAATCGTAACAACATGCCCCGGTCTTCCCTACTTCAGAGTACACACGACACTCAAACATGGTGAGACGGGCTCGTCAGTTTAAAAAATGGAACACTGGCAACATTGTTAACTTATGTAGAAGTTTATTTTGTTCCCTGCTTAGCCTTGAGTCACGCCAGGTGAGGTCAGTGACGTCGAGCGTCTACATGTAGACGTCCCTTTCGTGATTGCTATCTAGTTCGTGATCTCGATAGACAACTGAATGCAGCACGCTTACATTGTAAAGGTCGCCGATATGGACAAAACTGGGTCGTACTCTTTCTAGGATGAGGCGTCTTCACACTTTTTGTTTCAACAGCATATAGCAAGTACAGGCAACAGTTGGAAAAACAATGTAATGGATAGAGACACCTGTTCTTCGCAAAGCGCGAAATTTTATAAACTGGCTCAAAACGTGAAACTTCTTTCTATACCGCTTTTCCCACACAAGTGGTGTCGCGGGTGCTGAGTCGCACATTATTATGGCCCTGTTTTATGGCCGGATGCCGTTCCTGACGCCAACCCTATCTGCTACCAAATGTTACCTCTACTACAGTGGTAACACCAAACAAGTCACAAACACAGTTAAAAGGGGAAGGTAAGAATACAATACACAATATAAGAAAACACTACACCCTCGGAAAAACAGTAACTAGCATTACGCGGATCTCCAACAAAACAAGTACGTAACTATCAGTAGGGCCAACTAGTGAACGACAAAACGGGAAGATGGAAGGGCTGGGAACCTACCAAAGGCATGGACATGGCTTAGATAGCGGATTCCGAAATGAATCACCGTAATCCTTAGTTTAAAAAAAATATTATTTACAAGTTAATTCTACAAATACATTCCAAGTTATGAGCTATAAGTTCAGTGATATACATAGGTTATTCGTAGCAGTGTAAATTCAAATTACAAATCACCTGTACATCTAGTTACCAATGCAGTAGTACAATGCAATTTACAGGTTATCCAAAATCTAGCGTACCTAAAGTGATACAGAACTATAAGAGGCAAACCCCAAGGGAAATACTATCAAACTACAATATACATATTTTAGTGAAACAAAACGGGAATGCCTCGGAAACGAACAGGTAAGTCCAGCAGAAAAACTAAGGCGTCATAAGTAACTAATTTGGTGAATCTAGGCGAGGTTAGGGCAGACTCCTGTATGAAAGGCAAATCGGAACATTACGGAAATTTTAGCAGGAACGGAATTCAAGAGTGCTTACCCGAGGAGTGTGCCATCCCGAAAACCGGAGGGACGTCATCCAGATAGGCTGCTCGCAGACAGATAAACCGAGACGAACAGAATTCAGGATACAGAATTTTTTCGAACACTACCTCGCTCACTATATATAGGAATAACTGTCCTTGGAGGCAACCAATCAGCATGCACGTGTTCCCTATCGCCACCTAGACTCACCAATCACAATCTTACTTTCGATCGAGAACTTAGACTAACCTTCTAGAATACGCATGATCGCGAAAGTCGTATTTTTCCAGAATAAACAGAACACACTTTCTAGAACACATACCAACAAAGTAACACACCCAGGACAAAAGTTATGTAACTTTCTAGATCTTTCCAGGAACTATAGACAGAATTCTACTATTTACAAATGCCTATGTTACAACATATACAGTACAGGTTAGGTCATTAAATTATCTTATGCTCTACAAATAACAGTACAGGTTAGGTCATGATAAATAAAACATTATATGATACTTCGCCAATAAAGTCTTAAAAAAAATTACATTCCACTCATCCTACATAGTTCACTTGTAACATCTTCCTCCCCCCGAAAGTCGAGCCCTGCTCGACCAATAATATAACATCACTGGGGAGCAAGCGATAGAACGTTTTCACACAGTACCAATATTAAAGGTACATCACTTTAACACACACGATTTCTTGAAGTAGCCTTTGCGATAACCAACCAACACAACCTGTCACATAATTTTCAAAAATAATATAGATCCACCTCTTGAATGTCTGACTCGTTGGCTGAATGGTCAGCGTACTGGCCTTCCGTTCAGAGGGTTCCGGGTTCGATTCCCGGCCGGGTCGGGGATTTTCACCTTCATTGGTTAATTCCAATGGCCCGGGGGCTGGGTGTTTGTGCTGTCCCCAACATTACTGCAACTCACACACCACACATAACACTATCCTCCACCACAATAACACGCAGTTACCTACAAATGGCAGATGCCGCCCACCCTCATCGGAGGGTCTGCCTTACAAGGGCTGCACTCGGCTAGAAATAGCCACACGAAATTATAAATTATTATACCTCTTGAATAAATCTCAAAATCCACATGGATTGTCACATTGCACTTCAAAATGCCTTCTTTCACAGATGATTAAACAATTTGTAGTCTGTTCACCAAATCATGTACACCATACTTTCTTCCAAATTCTAGGAATACCAAAACTCCTCACTTGTTGCTAACACTTTTGCACTACTTTCCCACAACAGTCACAGCACAGCTAGGGCACAGGTTCTCGCTGATGATGCGGCTGCCGACACGGCCGTTTGACGCCAGTTTCCATTCAATGTCAGTCCAAACCCGACACCTAAGTGAGATGCAGTTCAGTGATCTCTTGCACCAAATAAGCCGGGGTGAGACACTGTCCAGTCCACCTGCCACCAATAGGATGTTCCCCGCAGGATAGTGGTGCTGGATGTTGACGCCCAAGGCACACAGTGTGCCTCCCAATTTGGCACTTCAGGTTGCTGTCCGAAGGAACTGGTCACTGCAGCCACTGTAACACACACAAACCGCAGCAGACAGGGGAATACTTTGAGGTAAAAGTATGCTGCTGGGCTCAAGATCTCGCGTAGAGTCACCTGATGGGTGGCTTAATAAGTATGCAGTAAGGACTCTCCCTCGCACACCAGGGATATTAGGGCACTAGCCCCGGGGTAAGCACCGCTATCTACAATTCACATGACAAGATTATGGTGGGGGTGAAAATAAACTACAGGAGGGTGCCCTAAACCTGACCGTAAAAGGAAGAAAATTCCAAGTAGTGACCCTAAACTAAAACTTATCTAACTTTGATAACGCAAGAGCCTTTACTTCTGCCCAGTTCCGGAATTTCCGTTTTGATCTATCCATTGCTCATGTAACCACTACCCCGTATTACCCGAAGCCCAATTATGCTGAGAGAGTGAATCGTAACCTGCGATCTGCCCTAATCGCTTATCACTCCTCAGACCATTCCAAGTGGGATTCCTCATTGAATTGGTTGTCATTTGCATTTAACACTGCTGTCCATGAAAGCCACAAGCAAACCCCTGCTTCGTTGATGTTGGCTTTTACTCCAAATTCTCCTCTATCTAACCTATGGTCAATTAATGATCTTCTGCCCGACGATGCCAGCCCAGAAAAGATCCGAGCTAATTGGCACCGTGCACGAAAGAACTTGAAGGTTTATTACGCTAAGGTCCAGCGTAATTACAACCACGGGCGAAGACCGCACGATCTCTCTGTGGGTGACCAGGTATTTATTAGAACACATCCCGTCAGTAGTGCTGCGGACCATGTTAACAGTAAGTTGGCCCCCAGATTTCGAGGTCCCTGCACCATCTTAAAGTTCCTTACCCCGGTGACATTATTGGTGAGCGATCCCGAAAGGAAAAGGATCAGCAGAGTACATCTCTCCCAGATCAAGGTACCTTAAGTCTGGTAGGGAAGGGTAAATACCATTGTTGGTGACCTTGTAGATTTAGTTGTAAGTTATTTGTAAGAATTTAGTTATAAAATAATTTTATTGTGAGGTTATTTATAAGGTTTTGGTTATAAGATAATAATAAGTTTTATTGTAAGTTAGTTGTAAGTAATTGTGTAAGTGAATACTTTAGGTGTCCTCTAGTGTAATCGATTTAGTATTATAAGTTAGATAAGTTTTAGTTTAGGGTCACTACTTGGAATTTTCTTCCTTTTACGGTCAGGTTTAGGGCACCCTCCTGTAGTTTCTTTTCACCCCCACCATAATCTTGTCATGTGAATTGTAGATAGCAGTGCTTACCCCGGGGCTAGTGCCCTAATATCCCTGGTGTGCGAGGGAGTCCCTACTGCATATTCATTAAGCCACCCATCGGGTGACTCTACGCGAGATCTTGAGCCCAGCAGCATACTTTTACCTCAAAGTATTTCCCTGTCTGCTGCGGTTTGTGTGTGTTACAGCGGCTGCAGTGACCAGCTTCTTGGGGCAGTAACCTGAAGTGCCAAATTGGGAGGCACACTGTGTGCTTTGGGCGTCACCATCCGGCACCACTATCCTGCGGGGAACATCCTATTGGTGGCAGGTGGACTGGACAGTGTCTCACCCCGGCTTATTTGGTGCAAGAGATCACTGAACTGCATCTCACTTAGGTGTCGGGTTTGGACTGACATTGAATGGAGGCTGCCGGCAAACGGCCGTGTCGGCAGCCGCATCATCAGCAAGAACCTGTGCCCTAGCTGTGCTGTGACTGTTGTGGGAAAGTAGTGCAAAAGTGTTAGCAACAAGTGAGGAGTTTTGGTATTTCTAGAATTTGGAAGAAAGTATGGTGTACATGATTTGGTGGACAGACTACAAATTGTCTAATCATATGTGAAAGAAGGCATTTTGAAGTGCAATGTGACAATCCATGTGGATTTTGTGATATTTATTCAAGAGGTGGATCTATATTACCTTTGAAAATTATGTAACAGTTTGTGTTGCTTGGTTATCGCAAAGGCTACTTCATGAAATCGTGTGTGTTAAAGTAACGTACCTTTACTATTGGTACTGTGTGAAAACGTTCTATCGCTTGCTCCCCAGTGATGTTATATTATTGGTCGAGCAGGGCTCGACTTTCGGGGGGAGGAAGATGTTACAAGTGAACTATGTAGGATGAGTGGAATGTAATTTTTTTTTTGACTTTATTGGCGAAGTATCATATAATGTTTTATTTATCATGACCTAACCTGTACTGTTATTTGTAGAGCATAAGATAATTTAATGACCTAACCTGTACTGTATAATGTTGTAACATAGGCATTTGTAAATAGTAGAATTCTGTCTATAGTTCCTGGAAAGATCTAGAAAGTTACATCACTTTTGTACTGGGTGTGTTACCTTGTTGGTATGTGTTCTAGAAAAATACGACTTTCGCGATCATGCGTATTCTAGAAGGTTAGTCTAAGTTCTCGATCGAAAGTAAGATTGTGATTGGTGAGTCTAGGTGGCGATAGGGAACACGTGCATGCTGATTGGTTGCCTCCAAGGCCAGTAATTCCTATATATAGTGAGCGAGGTAGTGTTCGAATCAATTCTGTATCCTGAATTCTGTCGGTCTCGGTTTATCTGTCTGCGAGCAGCCTATCTGGTTGACGTCCCCCGGCTTCGGGGATGGCACTCTGCTCGGGTAAGCACTCTTGAATTCCGTTCCTGCTAAAATTTCCGTAATGTTCCGATTTGCTTTTCATACAGGAGTCTGCCCTAACCTCGGCTAGATTCACCAAATTAGTTACTTATGACGCCTTAGTTTTTCTGCTGGACTTACCTGTTCGTTTCCGAGGCATTCCCGTTTTGTTTCACTAAAATATGTATATTGTAGTTTAATAGTATTTCCCTTGGGGTTTGCCTCTTATAGTTCTGTATCACTTTAGGTACGCTAGATTTTGGATAACCTGTAAATTGCATTGTACTACTGCATTGGTAACTAGATGTACAGGTGATTTGTAATTTGAATTTACACTGCTACGAATAACCTATGTATATCACTGAACTTATAGCTCATAACTTGGAATGTATTTGTAGAATTAACTTGTAAATAATATTTTTTAAACTAAGGATCACGGTGATTCATTTCGGAATCCGCTATCTAAGCCATGTCCATGCCTTTGGTAGGTTCCCAGCCCTTCCATCTTCCCGTTTTGTCGTTCACTAGTTGGCCCTACTGATAGTTACGTACTTGTTTTGTTGGAGATCCGCGTAATGCTAGTTACTGTTTTTCCGAGTGTGTAGTGTTTTCTTATATTGTGTATTGTATTCTTACCTTCCCCTTTTAACTGTGTTTGTGACTTGTTTGGTGTTACCACTGTAGTAGAGGTAACAGAGTCAAATCAAACTAACAGCCATACGCCATTTCATTTTTTCTAGGCGAGTTGGGAAAATAAAATTCGATAATCGAGGCAACAATCCATTTTACACTGATTCAACATATATATTGAAAGCTAAGAAGTGTCCAAGACCTACTCGGTCTTAATATTTCGTGTGGAGTCTCGCTAACTTCCTGTGAAGTGAGATATTAATCAATACCTGATGGCGTGATGGTTGCTTGTTGGAAATCGCTGTTAATCGCTGCATTTTATTTCATGATCATGATCATCATCATGATCATCATGATCATCATCATCATCATCATCTGTTTATCCTCCAGGGTCGGCTTTTACCTCGGACTTAGCGAGGGATACCACCTCTACCGCCTCGAGTGCAGTGCCCTGGAGTTTCAGACTCTTGGTCGAGGATACAACTGGGGAGAATGACCAGTACCTCGCCCTGGCGGCCTCATCTGCTATGCTCAACAGGGGCCTTGTGGAGGGACGGGAAGTTTGGAGGGGATAGACAAGGAAGAGGGAAGGAAACGGCCGTGGCCTTAAGTTAGGTACCATCCCGCCATTTGCCTGGAGGAGAAGTGGAAAGCCACGGAAAACCACTTCCAGGATGGCTGAGGTGGGAATCGAACCCACCTCTACTTAGTTGATCTCCCGGGGCTGAGAGGACCCCGTTCCAGCCCTCGTACCACTTTTCAAATTTCGTGGCAGAGCCGGGAATCGAACCCGGACCTCCGGTGGTGGCAGCTAATCACACTAACCACTACACCACAGAGGCGGACGCATTTAATTTCATGTTTTGTTATTTATTTCTGTGCTGCAGTTTATTAACATGATAGTGAGAACGTTTCTTCTTCTTCTTCTTTTTCTTAATCTGTTTACCCCCCAGGGTTGGTTTTTCCCTCGGTCTCAGTGGAGGATTCCACCTCGCCCGCCTCAAGGGCAGTGTTCTGGAGCTGTGACTTTAGGTCGGAGATAAAACGAGGGTGGAGTACCAGCACCTCGCCCAGACAGCCTCGCCTGCTGCGCTGAACGGGGCCTTGTGGGGGAATGTGACAAGGATAGACAAGGAAGAGGGAAGGAAGCGGCCGTGGCCTTAAGTTAGGTACCATCCCGGCATTTGCTTGTAGGAGATGTGGAGAAACAACGGAAAATCACCTCCAGGATGGCTGAGGTGGGAATCGAACCCACCTCTACTCAGTTGACCTCCCAAGGCTGAGTGAACCCGTTCCAGCCCTGGTACAACTTTTGAAATTTCTTGGCAGAGTCGGGAATCGAACGCGGGCCTATCGGGGTGGCAGCTGATCACACATATTTCATACTTTTTAATTCAAATGTCATTCCTTGCCATCTCTCCGCTGACAGCTCGGAACATACCACTTAGTCGATCGGCTTATCTTCTTACTCGCAAGTCTACCTAGCCCAACAGTTTACAACATTCTCTTTTGGGAATGCCAGCCCACGGTAGCTGAATTCGTACAACTTAGTATATCATGGAAAGTCCGCCTCTGTGGTGTAGTAGTTAGTGTGATTAGCTGCCACCCCCGAAGGCCCAGGTTCGATTCCCGGCTCTGCCAGGTAATTTGAAAAGTGGTACGAGGGCTGGAACGGGGTTCACTCAGCCTCGGGAGGTCAATTGAGTAGTGCTGGGTTCGTTTCCTACCTCAGGCACCCTCGAAATGGTTTTCCATGCTTTCCCACATCTCCTCCAAGCAAATGCCAGGATGATACCTAACTTAGGGCCACGGCCGCTTCCTTCCCTCTTCCTTGTCTATCCCTTCCAATCTTCACATCCCCAACACAAGGACCCTGTTTAGTATAGCAGGTGAGGCCGCCTGGGCGAGGAACTGCTCCTCTCCAGCTGAATCCCTTGACCGACGCTCCAGGACACCGCCCCTGAGCCGGTGAGAGGTGATTCTGAGGGAACAACCAACCCTGGAGGGTAAATAGATTAAGAAAGAAAGAAAGAAAGATGTATTGGAAAACAAAAATGGGTTCAACTGTATTAACTAATTCCGAGCGTAGTGTGTGAGCACCACATTATAACCAATATAAAATAAAGACAGGAGTCTTGGAAAATAATTACAGTATTGCTATTTTCCACCCTTAGTTGCTTCCACACGATGACGTCTATCGGAGGTGTTGTTCAGTGTACTGCATACTCCAAGTGTGTTTGTCACAGCTGTGCCTCCCTCGGGTGAAGTTTCCATTTTCCAATTAAGGTTCTCGCTAGCGAGCAGTCAGCTGTGTATTAGTGTCACCTCCATACACGTGTACGACACTCTGCTTCAGAGGCCACGTTGAATAATAATAATAATAATAATAATAATAATAATAATAATAATAATAATAATAATAATAATAATAATAATAATAATAATAATAATCATAATAATAATAATAATAATAATAATAATAATAATAATTTTTTTGCTAGTTTTTTTACGTTGCACCGACACAGATAGGTCTTACGGCGACGATGGGACAGTAAAGGGCTAGGAGTGGGAAAGAAGCGGCCGTGGCCTTAATTAAGGTACAGCCCCCAGCATTTGTCTGGTGTGAAAATGGGAAACCACGGAAAACCATTTTCAGGGCTGCCGACAGTGGGGTTCGAACCTACTATCTCCCGAATACTGGATACTGGCCGCGCTTAAGCGACTGCAGCTATCGAGCTCGGTAATAATAATAATAATAATAATAATAATAATAATAATAATAATAATAATCGTTACGAGTTTAGCCGTGGAGCAGAAAGAGGTTAAAGAAGGTGCGGGCTTGAATGTGTCTAACTACAATATCAAACTGAATTTAAAATTTGAACTGAAGGTCATATTTCTTCCAAAAAAAAAAACAAGTAGACAAATAACAGAATATCGGGTACAAGACTAGGAAAATCCAAGATTCAGAACTTTAACAATTTTGGGCTTCAAACCCCTAATTTATAATGTCAGATATATCGGATCCAGTTTACACCATTTAAGTTAAAAATTAGGAACCATTAAGTCAGGGGCAGAAATCCCCTAAATCAAGAGCACTTGCTCCCTAAATACAATACCTGGCCTTTCAGAGGCACTCTTTACAATAATCAAAACTTGAAAGAAGAGCTAACAGGCTCTTCAACGTTCGTTCAATATTAACCGCCCGCTTAAGGCAACATTACACACAATTCTAACACTCCCTGGCCTTCCATGGCCCAACTTACAAATTGAAACAGGGGTATCTAGTACCCAACCTATAGGGCCTTTGTTAAATAAGAATAACCGGTTAAGTAAACGGCCCGAAACACAAACGGAAAGGAGGCGTACACTGCGCTCCAGATAATGAAATATTAAAACCTATAGGGCTCTCGCCGATGAAGCAGGGGCTATTCCCAAACTACTAAGGTGGCTCGCATGAAAATTACTTTAACACATTGCAGGAAGAGAACAGTTACGGAAACGAAGTCACCTCAAACCAAGATGAAGGGGAGCTCAAGAGGGAAGCTCACTCTCTATCCCCGATGAAGTTTTACATTAGCCAGAAGAAAATTTACATTTTAGGAAAGTCGGTTACATCGTTAAAGATTCGGACCTTTCCCCTCGGGTTAGACTGCGGAGGTAGCTACAACAAGAAAGAGGTAATCTATGTGGCCATTACCTTATAGATGTTCTGCTGCCGACGAAAGAGGCCGCCTGCCTCCTGCTTGACACACACACTAAGATAGACGACGATCAATTGGCCAAGAAACGTGAAAAGCCGCAATTTATAAACCCTCAGGGAAGGTTCGAGATCATTCAAGACGAAACCATCCACACCCTCTCAATTTAATTGGTTAATCACAAGGTTACACTCAGAATCGAACAAGAAGCCTGTGATAGGTTGAAAATTAATTACAGAATTTTTTTATTGGCCAGATTCAAAACTGGCGAAAGAAAAGAATAAGGGTTGCCAACCCAAAAATAAATGAACATTAATCAGTTACAAAAACCTAGAAATACAAAACTTCTTTAAATTATAAGTTCTTTCACTTTGCACCAGAGTGCATGATCATAATTTTTAGTAGTGTCATCTGTAGAAAAGTGTCCAAACTTCTTGATGAATGAAAAACAAAACAAGGAGAAGTTCAGTCAGTTTAGGAAACTTCACAACAAAACAATTACTTATTCTTCAGTGGTGACATCTTCTGATTAAAGTTCAAAGTTCCTGTTGTAGTAGTTTCCACTGTTGTTCGATAGATTTCATTAAGGCGGTTATTTGAATGCCCAGCGTTGAGGTGTGCCTCTCGGTATAATAATAATGATAATAATAACAATTTTAGGCAGGGGAAAAGTAGCAATAGATTGCTTAATTTCGAAGATGACCTAACAATCTTAACCCGAGACATTTCAACAGCCCAAAATCAGATAGAACTATTGAAAGAAATTGAAAAGACAGAAAATATGACCTGCTACAAACAAGCCCCAAACTTCATGAAAACAAAACATGGCAAAATTATACGAGTACCACAATTTAAGTATCTTGGTGAAACAATTCAGGAAAATGGACTCGAAACAAAAGCCAGTGAAATTAGAGGCCAAGGATGGAAACTGCATATCGACTAACCCAAAATATCTACAATAAAGAAATCTATCTCCAAGCACAAACAATTAAGACTTTACGATACAGTCATTAAACCAGAATGCCTTTATGGATCAGAAACGCTAATTTTGAACAGGAAAGCAGACATTGAAAATATTGAGAAAATGGAACGCAAAATCATAAGAAAAATTCTAGGGCCAACACTCACCGACGGACAATACCGACTCGGAGGCAAACAGGAAATCAAACAATACACAAATATTCACATTGACATTAGAAAACGCAAGATTATATGATTTAAACAATGCACACAGACAGACTTTCAAAACCAACAGTCGAATTCTATGAAAACAGGAGTTTTTTTTTTTTTTTTTTTTTTTTTGCTAGTGGCTTTACGTCGCACCGACACAGACAGGTCTTATGGTGACGATGGGATAGGAAAGGCTTAGGATTTGGAAGGAAGCGGCCGTGGCCTTAATTAAGGTACAGCCCCAGCATTTGCCTGGTGTGAAAACGGGAAACCACGGCAAAGCATCTTCAGGGCTGCCGACAGTGGGATTCGAACCCACTATCTCCCGGATGCAAGCTCACAGCCGCGCTCCCGTAACCGCACGGCCAACTAAACAGGAGTTAAGCCAAAACAGACAAAATGAAATGGATTGGCGAAATCAAAACTGATGTGAAACAGGCAGAAATTACACCAGCAGATGTCCAAAACTGGGTCTTCAGATCCAAATTACACAAAAGGCCTGTTACCAAGAGGGAAGACCAAAGAAGAAGACCGGAACAACTCGGTCTGCACACAGAAAGGAAGCCCACAGTAAGAGAATAAAAAATTATGGGCACAAAGCAAGGCAAACGCACGTCTCTAAGTACTCTGCGTAGATCTGATGGGCTTATTCGTAAATATAATAATAATAATAATAATAATAATAATAATAATAATAATAATAATAATAGTAATAATAATAATAATAATGATGATGATGATGATAATAGTACCGGGAGGTACACCTCAATTCCGCACATTCAAAATAAGCGCCTTTATGAACTCCTCTATCTACCAAAATGTGAAATTGCTACTACATAAAAGTTGAGACTTGAAGTTTCCTAAACCGATTGGATTTCTCTTGGTTTTGTTTTTGCTGTACATCAAGAAGTTTGGACATTTTCCAGATGTCACTACCAAAGAACTATGGCCATCCACTCTGGTGCAAGGTAAAGGAACTTGTTATTGAAAGAAATTTTGTGTTTATAGGTTCTCTCAACTTTCATCTGTTTTTTGTTTTTAGGTAATTCTAGGTTTACAACACCTCTGTCTCATTCCACCAGTTTTGAATCTGGCCAATGAAAATTTTCTGTAATCAATTTTCAGCCTATCACAGGCTTCTTGTTCGGTTCCGAATGCAACTTTTGGGTTCAGCCAATAAAAATGAGAGGATGTGTCCGGATTAGCCCAGAATCCTCTCGAACCTTCCCTGTGGGTATATAAGTTGCGGCTTTTCAAGTTTCCTTGTTTCATTGATCGTCGTATTTCTCAGTGTGTGTGTTAAGGCAGGAGGCGGGGCGCCTCATTCTTCAGCCAGGTAATGTCCACATAAATTCAATCTTTTGCTGTTTCCGCATACTTATCCGAGGGGAAGGTCCGAATTTTTAACTATGTAACAGTTTTAATGCAAATTTCTTCCTTTTCATGTAAAATTTCATAAAGTCTTTAATTGTAAATCGGGGATAGAGAGTGAGTTACCCTCTCGAGCTCCCCTTCATCTTGGTTTGAGGTGACTACGATTTCGTAACTGTTTTCTTTCCTGTCACATATTAAGGTTATTTCCATGCGAGCCGCCTCAGTAGTTTGGGACTAGTCCCAGTTTCATCGGCCGAGAGCCCTGTTAGGTTTTTAATATTTCATTATCTGGGAGCGCAGTGTACGCCTCCGTTCAGTTTGAGTTCGGGCCATTTATTTAACCTGTTCTTTTTTCGCAAAGGCCCAGTAGGTTGGGTACTAGATACCCCTGTGTAAAACTATTTCCTTTGGTAAATCGTGCCATGTGAAGCCAGAGAGTGTAAGATTTTGATGTAATGTTGCCTTGAGTGGGCTGTAAAAAATCGAGAGCATGTAAGCTCTTTTCAAAGTTTTGTTATAGTGTGAGGTGCCTCTGGAAGGCTAAACATTGTTACTTCTGGAGCAAGTGCTCTTAAATTGGGATACTTTCGTCCTTGTCGAAACATTGAGAGTTCGCAAGTTTTGTAAACTGGATCCGTTATCTCTGAAATTGTAAACTAAGGGCTTGAAGCCCCAAATCTGTAAAATTTCACTAATCTTGGATTTTCTGAGTCTTGTTTCAAGATTGGCATTGTACCTGATGTTTCATTGCTACATTCAAAAAAAAAAAAGTTTGAAATTCTAAAAGAAATATAACCTTTTAAAGTTTTAATTCAATTCTTGATATTGTAGTTAGACTCATTCAACCCAGCACCTCCTTTCACCTCTTTCTGCTCCACGGATATCACCGTAACAACAACAATATTATTATTATTATTATTATTATTATTATTATTAATAATAATTTGTACCAGGGTACACCTTCCCCGGCCATCCCTGTAAAGAAACTTGAACTGTTGTACTACAAGATACTTTGGTCCTCAACTGTTAGATGTCTCTATCATAGGTTTAATTGCGCCCCTCTATCGGGATGAACTCTAATTATTTCATAAAGGAATGCTTATTTTTGCTGCTGGCAAACCTTAGGGTTTGAGGATATTTAGTTTATGTAAGTACTGAAGTTGTCAACACTTAAGCTGCTTCCTTCTTCAATTATAATCAAATTATAAGAAATGTGTAAATATTTTCTCTAGCCAATTAGAATTGGGTTTGTGTACAGGAATCAAGCCTATCAGTAAAGAGTTCTGGAAGCTTCCCCTTAAAAATACTATAAAAACCGGGCGCTGTAGGGCCATATTGCCGTACTTGCTCCAGTGATTTGTGTGAGGCGTATTCTATGGAAGGCACAGCGACTCAAAGTAATGCTACAATTTTCATAGATCTGTGATAGCTCCTGCAGATAGTGTGAGGAGAAGGTTACAACCTCTTTTACTTGGTGTATATTTCTAAATTTGGTGGCTTAAAGGAGAATTTTCGGCAATTCTGAGGACTGTGTTCTATTCCCTACTGGGAAATATGTAACTTAAGGAAACAAAGAGTGATTACCCTCTGTTGGTTCCCATTCAACTTGGCATGGAGTGACTAAAGTTTTCAAACATCTAAATTTCAGAAAACGTATTTGGAATTAACGTTTCTCATTTAGTCAGTCCGATGTAGTATAGGACTAGCCTCCGTATCTTTGGGCCATAAGCCCACTTAGGGTTTTAACAATTTATAGAAGGAGTGCAGGCGTTTCGCCTCCTTGCATTTTTTATGGCCGGTTACAACCGACCTTTCCCTTTTGTCACTAAGGCCATTTAGTATGGGCAATCAGGCCCCTGTTTATCAGTAAATCTTTCTGGTGTTAGTTCCCTTTGAGAACAGTTATTTATATAACTGTTGAGCAATAGATAAGCCCACATCGGAGGAACTGTACGTAAATACTTTAACTGAGGACAACCGATAGGTTGTCAAGTGGAACTTGTGTGCGCCATATGAAATTGATGCCTCTGCGAGGCTGGACTACATCTGGAGCGCAGACTCCCCTGTGGTGTAAATGATAGGAACAAATCGTGCTCTTGTAAATTTTGTACCTGACAAGAGCAATGTGGCTGTTTTCTATGTAACTGCCTGCTAATTATTACAAGGTTTGTACCTGATGTTCAGTCTTCTATGTCCACTATATTGTTAGAGCTGACCAGCTGATTAATAATCTGTTCTATTGGCTTATTATTCTTTCGGATTCTTTTTCTATCAATTGTAAGGTAAAAAGGAATTTATTATAATTTCAAAATTTGTTGGGTTAAGTTCTGCTCTAGTTAATTCCTTGTTAAACAATTCAAACCCCACGCTTCTTATCCCTCTGTGATCCACGATATTATCACTCTCTAATATATACAGTCGCGAAGCTCTAATAAGAGACAGGTTCATCCGCTTGACAGATGGAGCGACACTAGCACCTCTAGCGGCGAGGTAGAGGCAACTTGCTAGCAGACAACAAGGAACGAATTACCACTACAGTCTAAAATGGTCATAACTTCTGAACCATTCACGCAAATAATGTCCTGACAAGGTTATTGTAATCCTTATGAAATAGTGCAGGAGGTCAAACAATTTATTTCGATGAGGAGTTCGAGGATAATATCGAAATATTTATTTAATCTTAAGGAGTTATGTTTTTTGCCGCGGAATATAACATAAAATCGCTTCTAGAGGGCGACTGGTTCGAAATAGATATATGTACCATCGCGGACTTTTTTGTAGAAGATTTTATGCTCTACAATTCGTACGCTTACACTTGGGGTCTATCGTTGACGGTTCAGGCAGCGTAAGCCAAGAAAGCAAGTGGCCTACCATGGTAGAGCGCTGGCCTTCTTAGCCCAACTTGGCAGGTTCGATGTCGGTCGGTCGGTCGGTCACTTGCTTTTTTGGCTTACGCTGCGTGAACCGTCAGCCATAGTTCCCAAGTGTAAGCGTACGAATTATAGAGCATAGAAACCTCTACAAAAAAAAAGTCCACGATGGTATATACTGTACCCGTAAAAATGTGTTCATATCTTTAAGGCGCTTGATATTAAATGAACGAGCATGATTCTTAACCTAGGGAGTGGCTTTATCATTGGAGCTGGTACAGAGAGAGGTATAGTTATCAATTTGAGAGATTATTTTGATAAATTGAGTTTATTGATCATCAAAAGCAAGTTCATATCACCTTCGTACAGCAGCGTGGAAGTGTCGTGGCTGGTTGGTACCTGCAAGTCCTGGGATGGTGCTGGACATCGACTGGGCAGGGACCACACCTGCTCGGATGAGGAGTTCTGGAATGTCTGGAGGTTCTGGAAATGTCTCGACGTTCTGGAAGTCTCGACGTTCTGGAATGTTCCGACGTTCTGGAATGTCTCGAAGATTGGCACACGTTCCTGGGTTCGATTCGAGACGTAATCCACACTTGAATTTCCTGCACGGCACTCCACACATTCAGGACACTGTCTGAACAGATATGACCCTTTAATTATGGTTACTGCACTCTAGATATTAAATCGAAACGTTCTGGAATAGTCACTCGAAGAGCAAGTACTGGCAGAAATGCAAGTTCATAATGCAAGCTCACTGTAGGTCAGAATGTTCTAGAGGATTACTGTCACTGCAGTCCTAAATGCATAGTTCTGAAGATTTAAAACATATTGGCAATGAACTGAATAAGTAGCACTCGGAAACTGTCCTGTTGCATTAATAAGCGAAGTAAATAGCCATTAAAGAAAATAATATTTGAAAGAAAAAGTCTGACTTCATAAATTTTGGATCACTCAAAATACTGGAAAGTTCTATGCTTTCTGGTAATGCGATATGCGTATTCTGAATTGTCACAGTCTTTAAGAATCAAAACATAAGTCCCTGTGCAGCACTTGGAAAGCATTGCATATTTCACAATTAAACGTAATGTTGAATGTCCCCTAAGTTCAATGTTCCAGAAATTGATTCAAAAATATAAGTTCGAATAAGTTCGAAACGTAAGTTCAATGTGGTACAAAACACTCGTGAAAATTCAATCGTCGTCGAATAAGTAAGTCCTTATGTGGCACTTCAAAAAAAAACAAAGTTCCAATGTGTAGAAATAACAAAGTTCCAATATGCCAAAATGTTAAAGTCCCAACACAACACTCGAAGAAAATAAAGTTCCGATGACAATGTTCCAGTACGTCACCTTAAGAAAATAATAAAGTCTTATCGCGACACTTGGCGAAAATAACTAAGTTCCAATGAGACGCTTCAGAAAAAAACAAAGTTCTTATATGGCACTTTAAGAAAATATCAAAGTCTAATCACGACACACGAAAAAAAACAAAGTCCCAATGTGGCAATATGACAAAGTTCCAATACGATGCTCTCAAAAGTAAAGTCCCATTCAGGCACTTCAAGAATATGATAAAGTCCTGATACAACACTTAGAGAAAATACCGAACTTGGATTTCGCAGACTGTCGACTAGAAGTTCGACACGCACAATACTTCTCTTGTCACCCGTGTCACAGAGACGGCGGAGTGACAGACACTGAATTCGTAGGTCGGGTGGGCCTCCTTTTATACACGTTCGCATGGAAGTGTCTAGAACTCGGGTACTATCTACCCTTATAACTTCTATAATACTCGGTGGATTTTCTTGAAATCTTAAGATATGATGTCCATTGTAAAGGCTTTCAAGTTGGCAGTGTCAAAATAGCGATGAATTAGCTCAAAAATGTACTTTTGAGGACGAGCTGGATCATTACCATATATGGTAGCGGATAGCTGGCTTACGGCGGCTACGTCACTCGCTGGGTACGTCACTGCGTTCGGCGGGCTGCCTACCTTCCAGCTCGCGCGAAGTTCAACAAACATACTTCGGACTTCTGTCGTAGCGGTGTTCCCGGTACAATACCCAATTCGAACCGGTCGCCCTCTAGAAGCGATTTTATGTTATAGTCCGCGGTAAAGAAAAACGACTCCTTTAAATATTTCAATATTATCCTCGAACACCTCATCGAAATAAATTGTTTGACCTCCTCCACTATTTCATAAGGATTACAATAACCTTGTCAGGACATTATTTGCATGAATGGTTCAGAAGTTTTGACCATTTTAGACTCTAGTGGTAATTCGTTCCCTGTTGTCTGCTAACAAGTTGCCTCTACCTCACCGCTTGGAGCGCTGTAGCCGCCTCGCATGAAAAATATCGTCAGAGCTTCGCGACTGTATATATTTGACTGTGCTATTACCTTAATAATAATAATAATAATAATAATAATAATAATAATAATAATAATAATAATAATAATAATAATAACAGACCTATTAATATTTTTTTACAAGTTGCTTTACGTTGCGCTGACACAGAGAGGCCTTATGGTGACGATGAGACAGGAAAGGGCTAGGACTGAAAAAGAAGCGGCCGTGGCTTAAATTAAGGTACAGCATTTGCCTGGTGTGAAAATGAGAAACCACGTAAAACCATATTCACAGCTGCCAACAGTGGGGTTCGAACAAACTATCTCCCGAATACTGGATACTGGCCGCACTTAGGCGACTGCAGCTATCGAGTTCGGTAATAATAATAATAATAATAATAATAATAATAATAATAATAATAATAATAATAATAATAATAGCAAGAAATAATGTGCGGGTATTACATATTCATGTGAAAGACAGCAACAGCACAAGAAACAGCATTATATATTTCTCAAAAGAGACGAAAATTAAGACTAAGTCAACCAGAATTTTCACCAGCAATTAAACAAAATAAGACTGAGATGGGTTTAAGCAATTGTTGAGGAATGTAAAAATAGGTTTGTACCTACAAAGGTGGTAAGGAATGGTAAAGATCCAATATATTATAACAGAGAAGTAAAGAGTAAGAAGGAGGTGCAGGTTGGAAAGAAATAGAGTTAGAAATGGCTGTGGAAGTAAGGAAAAATTGAAGGAACTTACTAGGAAATTGAACCCAGCAAAGAAGTCAGCTAAAGATAACATGATGGCAAGCATAATTGGTGGTCATACAAATTTTAGTGAAAATGGAAGGGTATGTATAGGTACTTCAAGGCAGAAACAGGTTCCAAGAAGGATATTCCAGGAATCATTAATGAACAAGGGGAGTGTGTATGCGAGGATTTTTAAAAGGTAGAAGTATTCACTCAGCAGTATGTAAAGATTGTTGGTTACAAGGATGATGTCCATATAGGGGATGTGAGTAATACTAAAGAAGTATTAAAATTTACCTATGATAACATTGACATTTACAGTAAGATACAAAAGTTGAAAACTAGAAAAGCAGCTGGAATTGATAAGATTTCTGGGGATATACTAAAGGCAATGGGTTGGGATATAGTACCATATCTGAAGTACTTATTTGATTATTGTTTGCATGAAGAAGCTATACCGAATGAATGGAGAGTTGCTATAGTAGACCCTGTGTATAAAGGAAAGGGTGATAGACATAAAGCTGAAAATTACAGGCCAGTCAGTTTGACGTGCATTGCATGTAAGCTTTGGGAAAGCATTCTTTCTGATTATATAAGACATACTTGCGAAATTAATAATTGGTTTGTTAGAAGGCAGTTTGGATTTAGGAAAGGTTATTCCACTGAAGCTCAACTTGTAGGATTCCAGGAAGATATTGTAAATATCTTGGATTCAGCAGGAATGGACTGTATTGCGATTGACTTGTCTAAAGCATTTGATAGGGTGGATCATGGGAGACTATTGGCAAAAATGAATGCAATTGGACTTGAGAAAAGAGAGACTGAATGGGTAGCTCTGTTTCTAGAAAACAGATCTCAGAGAATTAGAATAGGCGAAGCTTTATCTGTCCCTGTAATGATTAAGAGGGGAATTCCTCAAGGCAGTATTATCAGACCTTTATGTCTTCATATATATATCAACGATATGTGTAAAGAAGTGGAATCATAGATAAGGCTTTTTGCAGATGATGTTATTCTGTACAGAGTAATAAATAAGTTACAAGATTGTGAGCAACTGCAAAATGACCTCGATAGTGTTGTGAGATGGACAGTAGGGGTTAAAAGTCAGGTTGGGAGTTTCACAAATAGGAAAAGTCCTCTCAGTTTTAATTACTGTGTTGATGGGGTGAACGTTCCATTTGGGGATCATTGAAGTACCTAGGTGTTAATATAAGGAAAGATCTTCATTGGGGCAATAACATAAATATGATTTTAAGTAAAGGGCACAGATCTCTGCACATGGTTATGAGGGTATTTAGGTGCTGTCGTAAGGATATAAAGGAGAGGGCATATAAGTCTCTGGTAAGACTTCAACTGGAGTATGGTTCCAGTGTATGGGATCCTCTCCAGGATTACTTGATTCAAGAACTGCAAAAAATCCAAAGAAATGCAGCTAGATTTGTTCTGGGCGATTTCCGACAAAAGAATAGCGTTACAAAAATGTTGCAAAGTTTGGGCTGGGAAGACTTGGGAGAGAGGAGACAGCTGCTCGACTAAGTGGTATGTTCCGAGCTGTCAGTGGAGAGATGGCGTGGGAGGACATCAATAGACGAATAAGTTTGAGTGGTGTCTTAAAAAGTAGGAAAGATCACAATATGAAGATAAAGTTGGAATTCAAGAGGACAAATAGGGACAAATATGCGTTTATGGGAAGGGGAGTTAGGAACTGGAGTAACTTACCAAGGGAGATGTTTAATAAATTTCCAATGTCATTGAAATCATTTTAGAAAACGCTAGAATAGCAACAGATAAGGAATCTGCCACTTGGGCCACTGCACTAAATGCAGATCAGGATTGATTGATTGATTGATTGATTGATTGATTGATTGATTGATTGATTGATTGATTGATTGATTGATTGATTGATTGATTGATTGATTGATTGATTGATTGATTGATTGATTGATTGATTGATTGATTGATTGATTGATTGATTGATTGATTGATTGATTGATTGATTGGGCAGTAAATGCTGGAGTAGAGACTAAGGAGGACATCATTAAGATAAATTCGAGATTTCAAGAGCGAAACATGTAATACATTTTCTTTCTTGTTTAATAATACATTCTTTAAATGTATGTTATAGTGTAATCGATCTATGGAATTAGAAAACAACATTTTATTCCATTTTAACAATTTAAATGAAAGAATACAGTTCAGGATGAAGAATGGTTTTTATTCACACAGTAATTTAACATGTCAACACGAACGATCATTATACATCACAAATATGAGTCACTGATTATTTATCTTCAGGAAATCTCTCTAAAGAACCAGAGAAACAAGGAAATGCCATTTGGTCCTTGTTTCAATGACGGTGAAATCCTGACATTCACCTCCCCGCGGTAGAGAGGGGGCAACGACTGCATGTAAAAATAATATTTTATATGCAGGCGGCTAACGAATGAAGGGACCGATTACCTCCCGGTATAAGGAGATCACCTATACCAAGTGCCAACAGTCTCTTTGAGAGTGGATGAGCGGGTATGAGTAAGGGCACTCTATTGTCCTGGAGACAAGAAATTGTTCCCAAAGGCGGAAGAACCAGTTTGGTCAATGGCATTAGGATGCAGAAGGCAACGGGAAACCACTGCATTAAAGATCCTGAGAGAGCTGGCCGTGTGGATCGTCTACCTCCGTTTGGAGACGACGTCTTAAGAAGAAGAAATCTATTAGTGTATTTTGTCACAATGATTGGACCCTGCTGGATGATGCAATATTAACCCTCGAAGTGCTATCACCTCGCAGTAAAATCGATATAACTCCTAAAATCGGCACAACAATCAATTTTAGGAATATTCTCGCTGCGAAATTAAATTCTTACGAATCGTCTCGTAGTGAGACGATAGCACTTCGAGGGTTAAACCAGCGCCTCATAAAAATCATGCCAGTAATAGTGATGAAAAACCTCGGGCCTTCGTGGGCTCCGGCGAATGTACGAGGAATAGAATATAATATATTTATTTATCATCAACAGGTTATTTTCCCAATTAAAGATGATTACACCTTAAGTAAATAACACTAATTTCCTAAAATAATAACCAAATTCAAACTAAATTTAGAGACCATTTTATATGCATATTTACAAAACCTAAAATTAAATAAATAAATAAATAAATACATAAATAAATAAATAAATAAATAAATAAATAAATAAATAAATAAATAAATAAATAAATAAATAAATAAATAAATAAATAAATAAATAAATAAATAAATAAATAAATAAATAAAACTCAATCTCCTTAAATAATTGACATTATTAAACTACATCTAGTAACATTACATATTTACATATCTTACATATAGGGCCTTACATTCATGAGGTCATTAGGGCATGTCTGATTTTAGACAGGGGTGAGTGAAAAAGGTCCACTGATTCACCCAGCTCATTCAGTGATGTTAGTGCACTCACAAGCCATGAGTTAGCCCGAGCCACAGTTCTCACTTTAGGTAGATGAAAAATATACCTTTGCCTAGTGTTGCGACAAGGAATATGTAATGGAATCAGCTCCAGTAATGTTGAGCAATCCACTCCGTTCGTCAGACACTTGTAAAGAAAGAGGGCATTGGCACATGTGCGGTGTGAGTGCAATGTCCTCATGCTCATAGTCTCACAAAAAGACTCGTAATCGGACGAAGAGAGAGAAATACCCAAACCCTTGTAGCTGATCATAAAGTGTTGGGAACGTAGTCCAGACACTCGCAGGAGATATTGTAATTATTATGTTATGCCAGAATGTATAACAATTTGGAATCACTTTTCTTGATGTTGCAAAGGAAGAAAAATGTGCTGAAAAAAGGCCTCACCGAGGAAGGTGTCCTGGTTTTTCAGTTGAAGTTTCTAGCACTGTGCTACTCAACTGCCAAAAACATAGCTGTGTCACTAAATGACACTTGCCGTATTATCACAGGTTGTTTGAGACCTACTCCCATAGATAAACTCCACTGTCTCACTGGTATAGCACCACCTGAAATCCGACGTGAGATTGCTGCTAGGTATGAGAAAGACAAGGCTATGACCCTCTGTAAGCCTGTCAACTAGCACATTCTAGGCTGAAATCAAGGAAGAGCTTCTTGACAACCACTGAAGCTCAAAGGAACACCACAGCAAGCACGAATCTCAATGTGGCGGGGAAAATGTCAACATTTGAGAGAATGGATGGTTCCAAAGGAAGAACTTCCCTCTGGACATTCTGAAAAGTGGACAACATGGAAGGCTCTCAATCGATTACGCTCCACTACCACGAGATGCAAGACCAACCTACAGAAATGGGGCCTTCCTGTGCAGACAGTTTACTGCAAGTGTGGTACTAAGCAGACTAACAAGCATCTTCTACTGTATCCTTCTTCTCCAGCCACTTGTACCATTAAAGACCTAATGAGAGCAACTCCAAATGCGCTTGTCGTGGCCAATTTTTGGTCAACCAGTGTTTAACATTTCTTCTGTTTAATTTGTCTCGTTTACTTTGTTCTTCTGACATGATAAATAAATAGTTGAAGTTTCATGCAGTTTTCCGGTAGGATGTATTCACCCTTATGTTCTTTTGTGAGAACAGTTCGAGAGTATTACCCTGTGAATCTTCGTCTTGTCCAATTGAGACTTTTTAGAAATTCCTCTTTTTTCCCCTGAACTCGGCGATCTAACTTGCTCACCTGTCACAAGATAGTAGTGGATTGGGTTGTCATGCCTCAGTAGGAGGTTATACGAGGGCAATGTTTAATGAACTAACAAGTACATTGCATTATTTTCCTTCAATGGAGTCACCCTCGAAGTGTAATAGCTTTTGCCAAATGTCGGGTATCTGTTGGCAAGGCGTTCTCTGTTGACGACAGGAACGGAGCACCCTACTGCACGGAGTACAGATGGCGCGTCAGGAAATCGGCGGCCTCGGAGGGGTTTCTTCAAATTCGGAAACAGGTCGAAGTCACAAGTCTCATGTCCGGTGAGTACGGAGGATGATCCAAAATCGCCCTATGCCACCGTTGCTGTAAGAGCTTGACACTGTTTGCGACCTGACCCATCTGTAACCGTCCTGTATACGGTAATACATTCTCGACACAGTTTTCACGTAATCCTTGATAACATTCTGATGCATATTTTCCTAGGTTTTAATCCACGAACAGTGATTACCTTTTCAAAACATGCTTTAGAGTGGTGTAATGGACATTCTTCATTTCATCACCACACAGCCACAACATTCCCAACTGGATGCCACTACACATCAACAACAGCTCCACCTGACCGCACCCATATACTATTTGCGAATGCCCGTTCTCCCGCGAGTGTCTGGACTAAGTTGCCAACACTTTATACACAACACTCGTACATTCGCCGGAGCCGACGAAGGCCCCAGGTTTTTCATCACAATTACTGACATAATTTTTATGAGGCGCTGGTTTAATATTGGATCATCCAGCAGGGTCCAATCATTCTGACAAAAGACACTAATAGATTTCCTGAAGATAAGCAATCAGTGAGTGATATTAGTGATGTATAATGATCGTTCGTGTTGACATGTTAAATTACTATGTGAATAAGAACCATTCTTCATCCTGAACTGTATCCTTTCATTTAAATTGTTAAAAATAGAAAAAAAATCTAATTTCATATTTGTATATACTTTTCATTGTCCGACTCGTTGGCTGAATGGTCAGCGTACTGACCTTCGGTTCAGAGGGTCCCGGGTTCGATTCCAGGCCGGGTCGGGGATTTTAATCGCTTCTGATTAATTCTTCTGGCTCGGGGACTGGGTGTTTGTGTCCGTCCCAACACTCTCCTCTTCATATTCACACAACACACTACACTACAAACCACCGCAGAAACACGCAATAGTGATTACATCCCTCCATATAGGGTTGGCGTCAGGAAGGGCATCCGGCCGTAAAACAGGGCCAAATCCACATGTGCGACACGGATCGCACCCGCGACCCCACAGGTGTGGGAAAAGCGGTAGGAAAAGAAGAAGAAGATATACTTTTCATTGATTTTAAAGAGGCCTTTGATTTTGTTAACCGGAGGAATATGTGGAGTTTGGAATCCCACAAAAGGTAATCTGGCTTACAAAGACAATGTCCGATGGATATACTTGTCAAGTAGAACATAAGGGAAGGTATCTCAAACTTTTATTGTAATATCTAGAGTAAGACAAGGATGCCTCCTGTCGCCAATATTGTTTATCATGACACTGGATTGTATGTTGAGAAAGGCAACGAATAAAAAGCGGCGTATTCAGTGGAAATTAAACAACCGATAGTAATAACTGCATTATGCGGATGATCTCTGTATTCCTGCAGAATGCTTCGGGATGCTAGAAATAAACTGAATGACTTAAAAATAAAAACTAAAGAAGTAGGCTGGGAGCCAAAAACAAAAAGACTAAAGAAATGCGCATAAACCATCGTAACGATTCTAGCCTTACTATAGATGGAATGGTTATGTAAAGGGTAGTGAAAGTTTGTTGCTTAGGAAGCATGTTCAGCCAGGAAGGAGGTACTTTTAGAGCTGTGGTGTGTCGTATAAACAAAACAAAAGAAGCTTTAGCACAGTTATGACTAATGTAGAGATCTCCCTACGTTCACATACAAACGAAGCTAAGAATATTCAACTCTAATATTAAATCTGTTTTACTGTATGGAAGTGAGGCCTGGAAAGTGACCAAAGTCGGTACCACAAGGCTACATACTTCCATAAATCGTTGCTTGAGGTACATGATGAGAACATGGTGGCCAAAGACCATCTTAAGCAAAGAACTTTGAAAAGCCACAAGTGTCGAAGTCCCGTCCAGCAACAGATAATGAGAAGGAAATGGAGGTGGATTGGCTAAATCCTGAGAAGACCACAAGAAAGTATCAAACAGCAGGCACTGAAATGGAATCCGCAAGTTAGTCGCAGTGCTCACACGAAGCACTAAATCTCTGACGGAACTCTACTGTTACAGAGCGAGTTGGCACTGTGGTTAAGGGCGCGCAGCTGTGAGCTTGTATTCGGCAGATAGTAGGTTCAAATCCCACTATCGGCAGTCGGTTTCCCATTTTCAAACCAGGCAAATTCTTGGGCTGTACCTTAATTAAGGCTACGGCCGCTTCCTTCCCAACCCTTTCCTATCCCATTGTTGCCATAAGACCTATCTGTATCGATGCGACGTAAAGCAAAAAGTAAGTAAATAAATGCATAAGTAAATAAAAGAACTCTACTGAATCCATGACAGAACTGAACCGCCACTGTCCACTGACTGACCCAGCGCAGCACTCCTCGACAGCACTCACTTACACACAGACTGTCAAACACTGAATCCTCAAAGCCAGTTGAACTGCTGAAGCTCGTCCAGCCTGCCTTAAAGAGGGAGGCCAGATACTTCGCGAAAGGAGAAGTCCCTGGAGTCGTCTGGAATCCAAAAGCTCTGGATTCACCTTCTAGTTGTTTTTCAAACCACAGGGAGGCCTCCAGTGAGATAATGGGCTAACTAAAGTGTGGTGGCAGAGTGGGCTGGCATTGAGCAACTGATTGATTCGCTGTGCGGCGAGCGGAGTGGCCCTAACTCGGTGAAGTCACTCACTGCCGAGACCATTCTAACTTGCTCCTCCCAAGGCCTTACAATGGCAGAAACCATCACAGTATTTTTATTATTCATTCTTTACATAGAAAAGCAGTAGAAAATATGTGTATTCTGAGGGAGATAACCTCACAAATGACTAGTTACACGTCTATCCCCCATCTCGAATAGCTACAGGTAGGCCTAGCAGTCGCAGTAGGAGTAAACCTGCAAGAAAACACAAGGCGCGCGGCACGAGTTACACAGCTCCACCCGGAACGGCTTGGACACTGACTCTGAAGGTCAATTTACACATATCCGTGATATGTCCGGTCAGTTTCCCAACATCCGTGACGTCTCAGTCACACTTATAAGTGGTGGCAGTAACAGGTTAGAATGCAAACTAATTTGTCGCGCACGATGTGTTGGCTTTTCCGCTCTTCCGTACTAATAATAATTTCGTGTGGCTATTTCTAGCCGAGTGCAGCCCTTGTAAGGCAGACCCTCCGATGAGGGTGGGCGGCATCTGCCATGTGTAGGTAACTGCGTGTTATTGTGGTGGAGGATAGTGTTATGTGTGGTGTGTGAGTTGCAGGGATGTTGGGGACAGCACAAACACCCAGCCCCCGGGCCATTGGAATTAACCAATGAAGGTTAAAATCCCCGACCCGGCCGGGAATCGAACCCGGGACCCTCTGAACCGAAGGCCAGTACGCTGACCATTCAGCCAACGAGTCGGACTCTTCCGTACTGTAACGAGAGTAATATAACATTTAGTGGTTCTGAGAGAGCGAGCCCCTAATGTTTATGCAAATCCCATAGCAGGACTGTTGTCCGGGCTAGAATAAAATTCTTGTTACTCGCATCGGCAAGCTCGTAGCCTATTCTAACCTATATACTGCCTAAATATCCGCTCTCTACTTGTCAGTATTGTTTCAGTCTAAATTTCTCCTTCAGCACCTGGCTGTTCAAATCACATTTTAGCATTTGATATCAATCATTCCTTTCGAAAGAAACCGTTCTTCGCTTATTTCAACTCTGCAAATTCTTCTATTATAGCTCTCTTCTCCACAGATGAGGCTTATGCGAGGTTTATTGCTAAGAAAGACCACAGACTCTCAACCTCCATCTCACTCTGTAAGTAGCTATTATCCCTCTTGAAGACAGAGAATGTCTTCTCACGAGATAAGTACCTTCAGCTTTCGTCACAAATAAAGCTATGGAAGTTAAGATGAGTCAGGTATTCTTCTAAGAATTATCCTTTAAATCTTATTCTACTTCTAATCACCAAATGATGTTATATACTTACTCTAAAATTTTCTAAGTCATATATTGCTTTTTAAAGGCCAGCGCAGTGGATCAAGTGAATAAAAGTAAGCGTTTGCTTTCAGAATTAATTGTTAACAGAATCAATTGCTATCTAGCATTTATTGCTGGCATTAGATTGTGAATAATCTTTTGCTTGTGGTAGTTAACAGATGCTGGAAAATTGTAGCTTTTGCTACAGATAACAGCCTTCTAGAGAATTAAGTACTGTATTAGTCTTAGTTATAGTTACAGCATCAGTTTCTTGGTTATTCACGACTTATTCTACACGTCTTCTTCTTCTTCTTCTCTTTCGCATTTATCCTGCTTACTTGCATGGTCTGCACTTATTTTTCTACCTGACGCGGTCTTGGGCATTTTCAGGAGAGACTTTTGCCACATACTTGTCCTCCCGCAGTGTGTCGACCCAGCGCCCTCGTAGTCTGTGGCCCTCAGGACTTAAGTTTAATGCCCTTCCTCTCGCAACTGAAAATTCTATCATCGTGAAAAAATCAGGAGAAATTGAGAGTATCCACGCCATTGTGCATATATACTAGTGAAGTCCTCCTTATACTGTAGTTGGATGTCGCCTGTGTATTTATGAAAATTTTACCTGTTTCACACAAACAGGAACTTTTGGTTTATGCAAGCCCTAAGATCCCTGAATTAAATCAGTGTCACAATATATATGATACCATTCTGTCTCAATATTTCCAGGTTATTTCCGACCGCCAGTGCTCTGAAAGAAATACACTGACTGACAGAGCAAATGCAACACCAAGAAGGAGTGGTCAGAACTTTATGCCAATTGCAGGGTAGACTGACGTCACTGAGGTATGCTCATGATGTGAAATGCGCCGCTGTGCTGCGCACGTAGCGAACGATAAATGGGACACGGCGTTGGCGAATGGCCCACTTCGTACCGTGATTTCTCAGCCGACAGTCATTGTAGAACGTGTTGTCGTGTGCCACAGGACACGTGTATAGCTAAGAATGCCAGGCCGCCGTCAACGGAGGCAATTCCAGCAGACAGACGACTTTACGAGGGGTATGGTGATCGGGCTGAGAAGGGCAGGTTGGTCGCTTCGTCAAATCGCAGCCGATACCCATAGGGATGTGTCCACGGTGCAGCGCCTGTGGCGAAGATGGTTGGCGCAGGGACATGTGGCACGTGCGAGGGGTCCAGGCGCAGCCCGAGTGACGTCAGCACGCGAGGATCGGCGCATCCGCCGCCAAGCGGTGGCAGCCCCGCACGCCACGTCAACCGCCATTCTTCAGCATGTGCAAGACACCCTGGCTGTTCCAATATCGACCAGAACAATTTCCCGTCGATTGGTTGAAGGAGGCCTGCACTCCCGGCGTCCGCTCAGAAGACTACCATTGACTCCACAGCATAGACGTGCACGCCTGGCATGGTGCCGGCCTAGAGCGACTTGGATGAGGGAATGGCGGAACGTCGTGTTCTCCGATGAGTCACGCTTCTGTTCTGTCAGTGATAGTCACCGCAGACGAGTGTAGCGTCGGCGTGGAGAAAGGTCAAATCCGGCAGTAACTGTGGAGCGCCCTACCGCTAGACAACGCGGCATCATGGTTTGGGGCGCTATTGCGTATGATTCCACGTCACCTCTAGTGCGTATTCAAGGCACGTTAAATGCCCACCGCTACGTGCAGCATGTGCTGCGGCCGGTGGCACTCCCGTACCTTCAGGGGCTGCCCAATGCTCTGTTTCAGCAGGATAATGCCCACCCACACACTGCTCGCATCTCCCAACAGGCTCTACGAGGTGTACAGATGCTTCCGTGGCCAGCGTACTCTCCGGATCTCTCACCAATCGAACACGTGTGGGATCTCATTGGACGCCGTTTGCAAACTCTGCCCCAGCCTCGTACGGACGACCAACTGTGGCAAATGGTTGACAGAGAATGGAGAACCATCCCTCAGGACACCATCCGCACTCTTATTGACTCTGTACCTCGACGTGTTTCTGCGTGCATCGCCGCTCGCGGTGGTCCTACATCCTACTGAGTCGATGCCGTGCGCATTGTGTAACCTGCATATCGGTTTGAAATAAACATCAATTATTCGTCCGTGCCGTCTCTGTTTCTTCCCCAACTTTCATCCCTTTCGAACCACTCCTTCTTGGTGTTGCATTTGCTCTGTCAGTCAGTGTAAGTCAACACTCGGAAAAAACTATCTTTACACCGGAATTTTTCAGACCAACTTTGCCGTACGGGAGTGAAAGCTGGGTTGATTCAGGATATCGTATTCATAAGTTAGGAGAAATAGCCGTAATAACTCCCGGATGGTGTCCTTCCTAGAGAATGGAAAGGGTTTTTTATTTACTCCCGATATTTGAAGTCAAAAGCTGGACTCGAATAAGCAAAGCAAAGTCACCTCCGTACAGACCATGAAGGCCCTTGGAGGAGTGGAAGATAAAGGCTTCCACCATTGTTAACCTCGGCACGTGATGGGGCAGAGTGGTTAGCTCTACACCCGGCTGCCTTTGCTACCAGGAATTAACCTGGTACTCATTTTTGGTGTAGGCTGAGTGAACCTCAGGGCTCCTCCGGTAGGGGAAATCTCGTTTATTAAATTTTACGACTTCCTGACGAGGATTCGAACTCACGTCCTTCCGGGCGAACAGAGCACGCCTTTACCGCCTCGGCCAGGCAGCTCCTCTGGACTCGAATAACTCTAAGAAAATTACATTTCATCGTAAAATTGTAAACTCATCAATAAAGAAAACTTTTAGGCAATTCAAACTTAGGTGAGTAACTTTTAGCTCGCAGTTCGCTGGTAAATGTGTTCAGGTTGAAAATACGGCACGAACTCTCGAGCTTCCGTCCCAGGATATAGTGAAGGTGAGAGGAGAGAGATGTAAGAGGGAAGCACGCTGGTAGATGTTTTCGGGGGGACGAAGGGTGCGGGAAGAGGCTTTAAGCTCGGCATAGTCCGTAGGAGTAAAGGTGTGTGAAAATGTACTGTGCCCCCGCCCCCGACATAACAGTACACCGGCCGCCACTGGTTAGAAGTAACAGACATAAAAGTAGCGAAAATGATTGCTGGTACAAACAGGTGGGATCAATGGCAGGGGAGTACTTGGAATGTGGAGATAAAGGCTTAGTTAGGTGTAAACTCGATTGATAAAGCTGTACGCATAAACCGACTTCGGTAGTCGGTCCTCTCAGGCGAATGGAGGAGATAGGTTACGTAGGGGAACGATAAACTCGGTCATAGAGTATAAGAGAAGTAGAGGGAGACGAAGACGATGATGGAAGAGCCGTTGTCGGTTGGAATGCAAAGCTGTCGGACTATGGACCAACCATAAGCATATGATAATAATTATCCTGTCTGCTGGAATGTAAAGTTCTGCTGTTCTCTCCTTGGTCCAGATTCCTTTTCTTTTCCTGAGAAATTCCCATTCTTTCTCCTCAGTTTTTGCGATTTTAGAGTGACCTCCTAAGACCTATGCGTTTAGGGATTCCGGCAGGACAACTGTTTTGAAGTGTTTCAATTTCGCTTAAGGCGGTATCTCTCTTTTGCTGTAATAATTGCACGTTACTCTGTATGCCTTTTGGAGTTTGTGTATCTTTCTATGTAGGCCCAGCTCTCTAATCTTGATGGTTATTGTTATGGTATTTCTTACTGTTAATACTGCATTAGTGTTCTATTTCTGGGGGAAAAGATACCGGTACTCACCATGTAGGTGCTATTACAACAACTTCCACATTTCTAACAAACACTGCGATATACCCTCGCCGGACAATCCTATCCTTTTCCTTTTTTTAAGTATCCAACGTTCTGGTCAGTCATTATCAAAATCTCCTTCCTTTTGACCTCGCATATATTACACATTTTTTAAACAAATTTAAGCACGTTCAGTGCAGAAAAGTTAGGCATGCTGCACGCCATATTACTCAGAAATCTTTATTTAAGATGCTTGTATAAGTATTAGATCATTTACTTGCATATCTGGTGCGTATCAGGCGATCAAAAATTTAGAAAATTTAAAAAAAAAATCATACTTTCAAGTTCAAATTCACCATTAGTAATAAATAACCAGTCATTGTACAAAATCACTATGTACAAAACACATGGAATTGCTTCTAGTTTTAAAAAATATTAAGTTCTCAAAAGTAAAAACATAATAAAATCGCAAAGGGATTAAAATTTCCGAGATGCACACAGTTCCGTCAGCCGAAGGGCACTACTGGGAGTCATTCTCCGAGAGTTTTCTTTTCCTGCCGTGCCTCATAGGCCTCCAGAAATGCTGCAATTTATGATAGCATTCACGGTGCATCCCATATTTATTAGAGTGGCAATTTACTTTTTCATTTCGGAGACAGTTACATCAAACCAGGTTCGCATACGAGAAAAGGCCTACATTTCCCGAGAATGTCTTATAGGTATTTTTTCGCCGCATAATCATTACTTTCTTTTACCAAGAGCTTCCAAATCAAATCCGTAAAGAACAAGTAGAAATACGTACATAATAGGTGGACTGTTTTGGGGCGGACAGATCAAAATGCCAGGATCCCTTACGGGGAACTTCCCGGAAACATCGAACTCCGGTTCGGGTGGATAAACTCTGCACCACTTTGGTGTTACGGAAACAGTATCATCCAATGAAACGTCGGCAGGCCTGCTCTCTTCATCGAAATCACTTTCAACTTCAGATTCTGGAATGTATTCTTCTCCGCTCTCAGACGAATCATCAGCTAAAGAAAATACTGTATATTGCTGGAAGAGGAAGCACCCCAATCATCTTCAAGAACTTTGTGAATATCACTTGAATCACGTAGCTCATCCGTGATGAAAGTTTAGGTACACTTCAAACGAAACAATTTAAGAATAAAGATAACGAAAGATATTCACAGAAACTCACAGGAACAGCGAGCGAGCGAGCGCGAAGTTACATAGCAACTGAGACGGCAGGGAGATGAGGAAAGAGTAGCTGAATATTTATACCTACCCTGACCTTGACTGAGTCATTTCCGGCTAGTAAGGAATGTGTGATGATAGACTTGAGGCTTCATGTCTTACTAATTAAAATAGCGTAAGTGAACGATAAATGACGTTACGACTGGTTGAGCGAATGCATGTACTGCGCGTCGCGCGTGCGACGTTGGCATTCTAGGGTTAACGTAAAGATATTGCTCCTTAACTGTGAGCAACCCGCCAAGTACAGAATGTATTGCGGGATAGCGTAAGCCAGGGCTGTCCAACGTTCGTTTCTACGCGAGCACATTCACATGATAACTAAGGCTATGCGGGCGCCAGGTACGATTCCACTAATTCGACTGCTGTTATCGGTACTACAACGACTTACTTTATAATAATAATAATAATAATAATAATAATAATAATAATAATAATAATAATAATAATAATAATAATAATAATAATAATAATAATAATAATAATAAAATCTAGAATTAAAAATTATATGAAAATATATTTACTCACATAATTAATATGAAATCTGGCACTGCATGATCGCTGCAAGTTGGGGAAAGTCTGGTGTGTAACTGGAACAGGCTGCTCTTAACGCGTCATCCAGGTGTGCGTCTGTCAGGCAGGATCGGTATTTGTTTTTTATTATGCTCATAGTCGAAAACGCGACTTTACAAAGATAGGTTGAACCAAAACAAGATTGCATCTTCAGAGCAACACTGCGGTAATGGGATATTTTTACCGTCCACCAGAGTCCAGAAATTGCCACATATTGCGTAGGAGGATTTCAAAGAAAGGTCTGACTGAAGACTTACAATTTCCATTTCTAATTCTTCAGGATTATAATTTTCGAATATTTCACACACCCTCCCTCCAAGCTCACAAACGTCAACAGAAGCGAAGGGATTATTGACAAACATGATCACTGGTTCAAGCATTGAAAACTGGCTAAATCTGCTACCAAATTCGAACCCAAGAGTTTCAAGATGTTTAGCAAGAGATGAAAAATCACGCTTGCCGCCATTTACTGTATCTGCCATAGATTTCAAATCTGGAAAATGTGAAAGAGAATTTCTATTTAAATGGATAATTCTTTTCAAATGCATTGACAATACTTATCATACCCGAAATATTATGATCTTTTCCTTACAATTCGAGATTTAACTCATTTAATTTTGAGGTGATGTCTGCCAAGAATGCAAATTCGATTAGTCAAGATATATCATCAAGTTCGTGATAATATTTCCCAGGAGATGATTTCATAAAGTCTCGTATCTCATCCAATAGGCAGCAAAACCGTTCTACTAAGCTACCTTACGTCTGCATGAAGGATGACGTCACCATACTCTGAATCTGACATACTTAAAATATTTCTGAACAATCGATGACGAGTAGATGACGAGCTTACATAATTCACGACACGAGTTACAATTTTCATGACTTGATCGAACTTTAAAACCTTTGCGCATAAAGCTTCTTGGTGAATAATACAATGATAAGAAAGAAATTTTGGAAATGATTCATCCTTAGCGCAAAGAGAAAGAATTCCATTATTTCTACCAGTCATAGACGGTGCCCCATCTGCTGTTATAGCGACAAGCTTTGACAGTGGTAAGTTACTCTCTTTGGTGAATTTAACGAAAGCATTAAATGTCTTCTCCCCTAGTACGTCCATGAAGTGGCAATAGCTTGACAAATTCTTCCTTTACTGTAAAATCATTAAAAACCATTCTAGCAAATACACACAACTCAGCAGTGTCAGACATATCAGCACTTTCATCAAACTGGAGTGAAAAATGTTCACACGATTTCAAATCCTGATGTAATTGAGATTCCATATTATTAGAAATCTGTTCAACCCGCCCAGCAACAGTTTGGTGAGACAACTGAAGTTCTTTGATTGAAGATAACAATTCAGAATTAACTTTGTGAGATTCGAACAGAGATTCAGCGGCATTTGTCATAGCTTCTTTCACTACTTCCCCAACACTGAAAGCTTTTTTTCCTTTTAGCTTTGTAAGAAGCTATTGTTACGTTACGCGTTTGCTGAACTGGCTTCTTAAACGCATATTGTTGCAATGCTAATTTAGATTTTAGGTCTTTCACTTTGTGTTTTCTTAGTTCAGAATTAACAGGAAAATCACTGTCAATTTTTTTATGATTAGGCAAAAAATGTCGCTTTACATTACTTCTTTTAGGAACAGACACGCTAGCATTACACAATAAACACACAGACTTTCCTTTGTTTTCAATAAAGCAATACTGGTCCACCCATTAACTGTTAAAGTTATAATTTCTTTGCCTTTTAGCCATGTTAAGAAAAGTTATGTTTAATGAAATATAACTGATTACAAACTGAATAATTTAAAGTTTAAATAGTAATGAAAAGAAGCACACGAAACATGTTGAATGTACAACTTATCACAACACAAGGCACTCAAAACGTATTCCATAAGCCCTGCATAGGCTCACAAGTAATAATGAATGTTCACCTGAAAGCTAGGAACTGGGAAATTCTAATTGCCAGACTTTCATAAATCGTTTGTTCATTGTCTACGGCACAGCTTTGTTGGGATTAAAGTTACCTTGTGGGCAAATTGGGTGTCCCATTGTCGTCCTGGTGAAACTCTGTCATGGTAGGTAGTTTATGGCATTGCAATAAGTGAGTCATAAGGAAGCGGTTCTGTTTGGCAGAATAAATATTCGGCTATATTTGGCTCCGTGAGTAGAGAGGGCCATATACCTGGCACTACCCCCCCCCCTCTACAGTGAGAGGTTTGTGGAGGATTTCCCTTTGTTGCAACTACTTACATGTCGAATAGCTCTCTTTCTGAACCTTTCTTCTATCTCTTCACTAATTGCGGACACGAGTCAGTTAGGCTTAGGCCTAGATCACATTTATTGCTTACTCAAAGCTCTTTGTGTATTTGGAGGTACGGATATAACAAATTTCCTGACTTTGAGGACGGTATTTTAAAGAGAAAAGTAAGAATATTTATTGAAATGCAAAAGTATTGTTTTCAAATATTAAGTAAAATTTAATTTGGAAATTAATTGCGAAGGGCGCCATAAAAGGGCATCCCGGGCGCCGCGTTGGACAAAGCTGGCGTAAGCCATCGCCTGGAGTGGTCATTTAGTGATTTCATTTTAGGATTAGTCAAAGCTAATTGAACTTGGAGACTTATCAATGCCCGATGACTCACCGGCAGGTAAGCCCGGAGAGAATAACACACAAATGAAGCAAATCGGATCCCTAGAACGGATGGACAAACCTGTTTTAGTAAACATTTTTACCATTTAGATTCCAGCAGATGGTACTGTCTTCACGAATTGTATTTTCAGTTTTGATTCTCCGACCTCGTGAATCTTCGGTCTTGGTTTTGTGATCCTCTTCACCAAGTGTGTTTTCGGTACTAGTTTTGTGTTTTACAGGTTCATTTCATTAGGAACAACCTCCTGTATTCACAGGCTGCCATAAAAAGAAGGTAAAACATATCAAATTTTATCTATACAGTTCTATTAATTGATGAAAACTCTAAACTGTATGGAAGATGTGGTGTTGCAATACAGCTAGTGCGGCATTTCCTTGCTGTAGAAGTGGTGTCTCGTGATATTGGTGGAGACGACGCCCCCTGCGGGTGGGGCTGGTAAAATAACACCAACGGTATCCCCTAGCTGCCCAAACTTCTTGCACTAGTTGTTTCAAGTTTTAAGTGTAAGATGTCATTTCACAAGGCGCTTGATTTAAATGAAGTGGGCGGGTGTACCCTCGCGGTACAATTATTATTATTATTATTATTATTATTATTATTATTATTATTATTATTATTATTATTATTATTATTATTATTATTCACCTAGTGCTCAGTTATTTTGCACAATGAACAAGTGGAAGTCATTCTAATGACATTCATAGCAAAAGAAACAGCGAGAGTTTTCTAATATAGGGTACCCCATAATACGTCCTCCTCACTACCCGGTAATAGGGGACTTGAGATGTTGGGTTACTCAAGCTTCCAGCTGAAGTAGAAATGCAGTTAGGCCACGATCTACGAATAAAGCAGCTACTTGATAGCTGCATGTTCTTACTGTCACTCGAAAATAAGTTTGTTGCGAACAAAAATTACCTTCCTATGGGTGTCGGCAAGGTCATAAGTATCAACAAATTATTTCGAGGAGTGAACTTTTTTCTTCAATTGACTATAGCGGTCTCTCATGCAAGAATGTGGGAGCTTACTGGCAGAACACGTTTCAGCATGCGCTTTTGTAGTTCGTTAAGCCTCAACGCGATTTCAGTATATCTCGTCTAAGATACTGAACTACCCGAATATAGGAACCACCCCATATAAGGATACTTTCCTCTAAACACACAGTACTCCAGGGTAGTACATGCCGATACCCTGGCACCAGTGGGGCAATGATGGCAGCCACACTATTGCTGGCCTTGTCCAACTAACGACTCACTCACTGTTCGCGGCTAGCCTCCATTTTATATCCTGATGATGGAGTACTAGAATATTCGTGTTCCAGAAGGTGCACGGGGAAACCAGACCAAGAGAGCAATAGAGGGGAGATGCTATCACTGTGTCCATAGGCTGGGAGCTCCCAGTTAAATCACAAGTTCCTTCCAAGAAATACGGAAAGGGACGACAGACAGAGGGCAGCCACGTAACAATATTTAAAACCATTCCTTTATTTAATGTGCTTTTAGAGAATAAATTAGATAGCGATATTTTGGACAGGGGTACCTTTGGAGGTTTCTGGGGGGGGAGGGGGGGAGATTTAGGCATTAACATCATCTATCAATTAATCAGTACTGATCTACATTTAGGACAATCGCCTAGGTGGCAGATTCCCTATCTGTTGTTTTCCTAGACTCACCCTTGGTAAGTTATTCCAATCCCTAACTCTCTTTTCTATAAACGAATATTTGCCCCAATTTGTCCTCTTGAATTCTAAGTCTTCACAGCCTAAACTTTGTAACACTTTTGTAACGCTACCCTTTTGTCGGAAATCTCGAACGACATTTTGTGCGTATTTCCGCTAGTAATTGTGTTTATAAATAATTAAAGAAAATTAAGGCAATAATTAGCTGGTAAGACAACAAGGCTTGTTCCTAGTTTCAGCCGGATAAAATGGAATAAACACGTAATGCTTTCTTCTAGCCGCCCCTAATCGCCGCTATTGCTTTTGACAATTGAGAACAAAATGACGATTTTTGAGGCCCTTTACGTGTGATTTCAATTACAAAGTACTCTATGATACTGGAATATTTTTACTAATATAGTTAATAAAAAATTACTTGTAATATTTTTAATGAACCGAAAATCTATTTACCACAATTAATTCTTGTCTTCGTTAAACAATTCAAGTTATAGAACGTAAATGTTATCTCATACGTATTGTTACTTAGACTCGAAGAACTATAGAACAATTAAATTCGAGTAAAAATACAATATTATTTATTTATTTAACTTAATTGCCCGTAAGAAGAGTACTAATACTGAATATCAGTGTGATTTTTTCTTCGTGGTGTTGAAACCGTAGATTGGTTGGCAGGAGCTCTCCATTCTTCTCGCCTCTTCACCTTCCTCTTCATTTCCTCATCGTTCCTGTACCCTGCATCTTTCGAAATCTGGTTCAAGTATCTCAACTGAGGTCTTCCATTTTCTCTTCCACACGTCCTTCAGTTATTGTTTTCAGGAGCCCTTCATAGGTGTCCAATAAGCTGCATTCTTCTTTTCACGATGGAACTGCGGAGCTTCCTTTTTTTCTCTCACTCTTTGAAGAACGTCCTCGTTTGTTATTTTATACGTCCATTTAATGTTCATCATTAGTCAGTAGCTCCTCATCTCGAATGATTTTAGCCTCCTTTCTTCCTCAGTTCTCACAGTCCAAGTTTCACAGCCATATAATGCTACACTCCAAACACATGCTTTCTCTGATCTCAAGTGTGAATTATGTCAGCTGTTTTAAAACTTAAGACAATTCTAACTATCTACCGTACTACAAAAGCGTGGTCGTAAAGCCACCCGTTTTATTTAATTAGGTATTTTAAGGCGCCAGCATGCCGGCCTCTCACCGCTGGGTTCCGTGGTTCAAACCCCGGTCACGCCATGTGAGATTTGTGCCGGACAAGGAGCAGGTGGGGATTTTCCTCCGGGTACTCCGGTTTTCACTGTCACATTTCATTTCAGCAACATTCTCTACTATCATTTCATTTCATCTGTCATTAATTAATCATTTCCCCAGAGGAGTGCGACAGGCTTAGCGTGATTAGCTGCCACCCCTGGAGGCCAGGGTTCGATTCCTGGCTCAGCCACGAAATTTGAAAAGTGGTATGAGGGCTGGAACGGCGCCAACTCCGCCTCGGGAGGTCAGCTGAGTAGAGGACTGTTCGATTCCCACCTCAGCCATCCTGGAAGTGGTTTTCCGTAGTTTCCCACTTCTCCTCCAGGCAAATGCAGGGATGGTACCTAACTTAAGGCCATGGCCGCTTCCTTCCCTCTTCCTTGTCTATCCCTTCCAATCTTTCCATCCCCTCAAAGTCCCCTGTTCAGCATAGCAGCCCTCAGTTGTATCGCCCGACCCAGATTCTGAAGCTCCAAGACACTGCCCTTGAGGCGGTAGAGGTGGGATCCCTCGCTAAGTCAGAGGGAAAAGGTGGTAAAGGCGTGCTCGGTTCGCCCGGAAGGACGTGGGTTCGAATCCCCGTCAGGAAGTCGTAAAATTTAAGAAACGAGATTTCCACTTCCGGAGGTGCATATGGCCCTGAGATTCACTCAGCCTACACCAAAAATGAGTACTAGGTTAATTCTTGGGGGCAAAGGCGGCCGGGCGTAGACTAACCACTCTACCCCATCACGTGCCGAGGTTAACAATGGTGGAAGCCCTTACCTTCCTCTCTCCAAGGGCCTTCATGGCCTGTACGAAGGTGACTTTGCTTTTTACATCGAGAAGCAGCTGAGACTATCTCCATGTTTGGTTCCACGTACATATGTGATAGCATTTTTTTCTGTTTTCACTTGTACGGAAACCAGATTGCGTGAGAGTATTTCTGACTGTAATTTAAAAAACGCTCCCAGAATTGCTGTCAGCCGATCCCCTATTCCAGACAGGACTGGTATAATTGCAAAGAAAAAGGAAAAGAAGAGCTAGAGAAGGTAAATTATCTGCTCAAACCAAACTGAAAGAAGAGTTTTTTTAACACCTGTAACATTGCCCCATACAACAGAGTGTCTCCGATCACCGCATGTAAACATTTGGCAATGAGGGAGAATCGGAGGGAAGGTGAGGAAGGTGGAGAAAGGTCAAACGGGTGAGACAGGTTTTGCACTCTGGTCAACCTAGTGAAACAGTCTTCTGCCCTTGCGCCGTGGAGTGCACTGGCGCATGCACCCTGAGAGGCCCTGATCTAGTGATTACATCCCTCCATATAGGGTTGGCGTTAGGAAGCGCATCCGACCGTAAAATATGGTCAAATTCACGTGTGCGACACAGCTCTCACCCGCAACCCCACAGAGCTGCGAAAAGCTGTAGAACAAGAAGAAATTTTGTTTAATGTATTTTGTTTTAATTTTCTTCGTGTAATTAATCTAAGATAGGAATACTTGTTGACAACTAAATGTTAAACCTAATGTGATGTGTACAGTAATATTTTACAATATTGGAATTTACTTACAAGGTTTTTTCTCGAGCAAAGCGGAAGATTTTCTTTTACAATCTGCCTTAAGTCACACCAACATAGATTGGTCTTATGGTGACGATGGGATAGGAAAGGGCTAGGAGTGGGAAGGAACCGGCCGTGGCCTTATTTAAGGTACAGTCCCAGCATTTGCCTGGTGATAAAACAGGAAACCACGGAAAAACATCTTCAGGGCTGCCGACAGTGGGGTTTGAACCCACTACAGTATCTTTTGAATACTGGATACTGACCGCACTTAACCGACTGCAGCTATCGAGCTCGGTCAAGAAAGATTCTATAGCTGAAGAAGTTCAAAGTTATTACAGCCCAAAACAGCACAAACCTGACTGAACATGGTCCAGTGCTTGTCTGATTGTAATTTTTAAATTTTATCTTCTTCTTCCTCTTTATCTGTTTACCGTCCAGGGTCGGTTTTCCCTCGGACTCAGCGAGGGATCCCACCTCTACCACCTCAAGGGCAGTGTCCTGGAGCTTCAGACTCTGGGTCGGGGATACAACTGGGGAGGATGACGAGTACCTCGCCCTGGCGGTCTCACCTGCTATGCTGAACAGGGGCCTTGCGGGGGGATGGGAAGATTGGAAGGGATAGACAAGGAAGAGGGAAGGAAGTGGCCGTGGCCTTAAGTTAGGTACCATCCCCCCATTTGCCTGGAGGAGAAGTGTGAAACCACGGAAAACCACTTCCAGGATGGCTGAGGTTGGAATCGAACCCACCTCTACTCAGTTGACCTCCCGAGGCTGAGTGGACCCCGTTCCAGCTCTCGTACCACTTTTCAAATTTCGTAGCAGAGCCTGGAATCGAACCCGGGTCTCCGGGGGTGGCAACTAATCACACTAACCACTACACCACAGAGGCAGACTTTAACTTTTGTCACCGGATGAATTAAATTTTGACGAAAATCTTCTTCTTAACGCAAGTCCAAGATCCAAATTTCACACTACATCAGTTGATTGGTATTATTACTACACGAAGTTTGAAGGCCGTCCCGCTAGGTGCGCTGGCTATCAATGTCTTGCGATATCTCACGATATGTCACGTATTCCCTATAGTGTATTTGGTAATACCAGGTTGGTAGAATTGTGGTATGTTCGAATAATGAATTTATTAACGTAGTTAGTATTAAATGACAACCGCAACATTTAAATAATACGGTCTTGCCGTGCAATTCATTTGTATACGAAGCAAAAACACCTGCAAGAACTTCTGCCTCCTCTATGAAAATCAGTTCAGTTGAAATGGAAGGAAATTTCGTTATCAACCGAATCTAACCTAGAAAGAGAGCTGAATTGTTTACACAAGGCAAACACCGAAGAATACGGTTATATAAAAATACCCAGGCAATTAAAATAAGTGAGGGTGAGAGAGAGTGTCTATTTCCTTAATTCCTCGCTGAGCTTGAAAACAGACTTCATTTTTTTTTTGCTAGGGGCTTTACGTCGCACCGACACAGATAGGTCTTATGGCGACGATAGTATAGGATAGGCCTAGGAGTTGGATAGGAAGCGGCCGTGGCCTTAATTAAGGTACAGCCCCAGCATTTGCCTGGTGTGAAAATGGGAAACCACGGAAAACCATTTTCAGGGCTGCCGATAGTGGGATTCGAACCTACTATCTCCCGGATGCAAGCTCACAGCCGCGCGCCTCTACACGCACGGCCAACTCGCCCGGTAAAACTGACTTCATTATGAATGTATTTATCATTTACTTCGCTAAGGAAACCTCCATTATTGATACTTATATTGAGGTTAGTTTGTTGATAGTTATGTCTTGTACCGAGCTCGATAGCTGCAGTCGCTTAATTGCGGTCAGTGTCCAGTATTCGGGAGATAGTGGGTTCGAATCCCACTGTCGGCAGCCCTGAAGATGGTTTTCCGTGGTTTCCCATTTTCACACCAGGCAAATGCTGGGGCTGCACCTTAATTAAGGCCACGGCCGCTTCCTTCCCACTCCTAGCCCTTCCATATCCCATCGTCACCATCAGACATATCTGTGTCGGTGCGACGTAAAACAACTAGCAAAAAAATTAGTTATGTCTCGCGATTTAAATATGTAACTAGTCAAATTGGCAGCAGTGATGAGCCATTTAAAAAAGGGAATAGGGCGCCGAATTTTGCTGTCTAGTGTATAGCTTTACGTAACGAGTACTATAAGTGGCCCGCCTTACCCCTTCAGGGCACAGAAAGTAAAGTTTTTAAAAAAATGAGACGGTTACGGGAGGGTCACGAACTTGAGCCTTCAGTGCTGGCCTCTTGCAAAAATTACAATGACAAATCAAACGATATTGTTAATAATTCTCTTACTTCTTATATCGTTCAATGAAATGTTTATGATAGATGTTTGTTCAAATGGTAACTTAATAAATAAAGCAATGTACACATTTCAACTTGTTTATCACATCTAATCTTAAAGCACCAGGAACACAACGCCAGCGGCTGTATCTACAGTTCATACGGGGAGTGGTGGAGCCTCAAGGTCGCGCTGCCGAGGCAGGTTTCAGTGGTGGAGGAAAACAGCCCTCCCAGTGAGTCTCGGTTCACCGTAGTGCGGGGGACGGAGCGGAGCGGAGCAGTTGTTGTGACGTCATCTCCCGGTAGTACCGAGTGAACTACCGAGTGAATGTCCTGACGCGGGACGTTTAAACACGTTATGGGTATGGCACTGCGAAGGTATTGCATCCCCCTATTAATACCCTTCTCTCACAACGTAACAACTGTAAATAACTGCATATATATTCACTATAATTGTTATATACGTAACTGCTAGGGAGTAGGAGGTAGTATGTGGAATAAATGTTAGTAACTCGTATAGTTAAATCATGCGAATAGTGAAACAAAGTATGGCGCATACCTACCGAAAGGGTTTGTATACAAGGGGATTGGAAGTTAACAGAAAAGTAATGTATTAACAATTATTTCGTAAGTTCATGTGGTACGGTACACTGTTAATGAGAAGAATAACCTGAATATAAAGAATCTTATCAGAATATATGAAAAACACTGACATAATTTCATCTACAGGATGACAAAAGTAATTACGTAAATGAACGTTGACTGGAATGTCCTTCTTTGCAAATGTGATTACAAAACATATCTGACAACATACTACTACACGTCCCAATGCCAAACAGCTATCAGTAGATTGCTTCTATAAATATATTATATTATATTATATTATATTATATTATATTATATTATATTATATTATATTATATTATATTATATTATATTATATTATATTATATTATATTAGATGTGCCACCACCCGTCGCGTATGTGCGGCCACAAAATTTGCATTTTGCGTGTTTCCTATTACCACTGATGTCAAAAAACTGCCAGGCATCCAACGGTTTTCGTGGCATTTGTGGAACAACGTTCTGTAAAAATTTCTTTAAATTCCTTTAAATGTTCTAAAAATATAACTACTATCTACGAATATGTTTAAATATCACACTAACACCACAAATATAATCTAATAGACGTTACATTATCTACAAAACATAACAAGCGTAGGAAATATATACGTACATTCGAAACACACAGATTGAATACAGGTACTTTCGTACATGTGTTGTACGCTATACTGTGTTCAGGTCCTCCGCGAGTACTCGCAGTTGTAAGCGGAGGAGATCGGTGGTGCGCTCTACCGCTACAACCCGATTACTCATCGGTATTACTCGCTCCGTCCCCACCGCTAGTTCACCGTGCTGTGGACATCGCTCATAATCGTCTTGAGCGCAACTGTGAGAGGCCACCAGCAGACTTCAGAAATCAGGTGAGATCCGACCATCCCCCTCAGCATCTCTTGCAGTATGAAGTGGAGCCGTCATCAGGGTAGCTGTGGGCTGTAATCGCTATCCTACTGACCAGCACCATACAGCTCGCACGGCAACTATGGAGGAGGTGGTGTGCGCCAGGTGAGCGCAGTGCCATCCGACCTCTCTCCGCAGTTGCCCAGCATGCAAGGCAGAGAGGAAGGAGCCGCGGTGCCATGTCCTACCACCATCCACCAGGTGGCTACGTTCTCCGGAATCGGAGGCTAGGCACCAAGGGACCCCATGTGGACCAGGCTGTTCGACAGGTCATAGGATTTCTTACGGCATGGCTTGGTAACCGGTAAGGCCCGCGTTGGTCACAGCAGTGCCTAGCAGGACTGATCCCCTGATTAACTGGACTGGTATAAAACGGGTTAATGATTTGTGCATGATACTTTTTCCGAACTAGCATGACTTGAACTTTTCCAACCACATCCTTTGCATGTGCTAAATACTGCATAACTTACCAGGTATTACCTATATGCATATTTTTTATTTCTGCATATGTGGTTTTTTCTGGCCTTACTACCAACCTCCAGTAATACCAGCCCAATACCTACTGTGCTTGGTAGGATGTTTGATATGGGGACAGGCTGGTACTTCCATAGTATCACTACTTCCCTATTCCCTCTGCTATTTCTGTCTTCTGGAATTAACAGCATGTCGGATGCGATATAGTTTGTGTTGATCACCACGCGGGGGGAGCGTACTTTGCACCCAACCCCTACCCACACCGAAGGAAAAGAAAAATTCTTGAGTATAGCGCAGCACTCCAAACAGCTACATAAGTGGTCTTCTCCTCCGGTGCTACAGCTCGCCACCACTGATACTTCAGGGCGACCTTGACGCTTCACCACTCGCCGAACGAGCTAGACTTCTCGTCCATTGGAAGCGGAAACATGCGAACTGCGAGTTCGGATGAATCTGTGCGAAGTCTGTCGTCCGAAATCGAGAGTACGCTATCGTTCTTTGGCTGCGTGCTCGGCCGGGTTATTTAGTAGGTATATGCGTGAAGTAAGGGAGATTTCTGAAGATGTATGCAATCTTTGTGCATTAAGTACACCTCTGCTAGTGAGAAGAGGTCAGAAAAGGAGACGAGAGTTGTTAAATGATATTTAATCGAAAATACAAGTGTATGGTGAATTTTCACGTATGTAGGCTGGTCTGGGAAAGGACGAGAGACGGTTATTTTCGCATGAAATGTTAAACATTTCGATACATATTACATAAAGTACAACGTCATTTAATGACGTACAGTAATTTTCAAGAAACAGTTTCACCTGTAGAACGTCCAGCTGTAAAATTGAGTTAAGCAATGCTCATTTTGAAGTGGGAAACTGAGAAATTTCTCACCTTCTACTTATTATTTCTCATTTTAATATTCCTTTGATAATACTCAACCAGGCAAAGGGAATCATCTCTTATTCCAGAGAATGTTCAGTACCATTACAGACTGAGTATATTTTTGCAACAGCGAGAGGTAATAGAAACAGCGGAAATGATTCTGTCATAAGTGTGATAAAGCTTGGCTCGAGTGACCACAGCACTAGGGAGTATGTGTGAAGTTTCGTTGTCAAATCACGGAATGATAACATTTATCTAAAATGAGAAACTTTACCGGCCGAGTTGGCCATGCAGTTAGGGGCGCGAAGCTGTGAGCTTTGCATCCGGGAGATAGTGGGTTCGAACCCCACTGTCGGCAGCCCTGAAAATGCTTTTCCATGGTTTTCCGTGGTTTCCCATTTTCACACCAGGCTGTACCTTACTTAAGGCCACGGCCGCTTCATTCACACTCCTAGGCCTTTACTGACTCATCTTCGACATAAGACCTATCTGTGTTGGTGCGACGTAAAGCAAATAGCAAAATAATGAGAAACTTAATCTACTATAGATTTTCTATAATTGGAACACTAGAGGAAATCATTTACCAGGTACGGCACTTTTAAATTCAAACAATAATCAGTCTAGAGCCATTAGGTACGTAGATTTAAGGTATAGTGTGGAACTACTTTGTCGTAGCAGTCCTATTAGTCTGCCGTATTGCCAAAAGTCTGAAAAGACAATACTAATTTTCATTTTTCCTTTTTCTCAACAGTCTGAAAAGACAATATTGAGATTTGTTGTGGTTTTGTTTATAGCCTGAAAAGACAATACTAATTTTCCTTTCTTCCTTCTTTTCTCAATAGTCTGAAAAGACAATATTGAGATTTGTTGTGGTTTTGTTTATAGCCTGAAAAGACAATACTAATTTTCCTTTCTTCCTTCTTTTCTCAATAGTCTGAAAAGACAATATTGAGATTTGTTGTGGTTTTGTTTATAGCCTGAAAAGACAATACTAATTTTCCTTTCTTCCTTCTTTTCTCAATAGTCTGAAAAGACAATATTGAGATTTGTTGTGGTTTTGTTTATAGCCTGAAAAGACAATACTAATTTTCCTTTCTTCCTTCTTTTCTCAATAGTCTGAAAAGACAATATTGAGATTTGTTGTGGTTTTGTTTATAGCCTGAAAAGACAATACTAATTTTCCTTTCTTCCTTCTTTTCTCAATAGTCTGAAAAGACAATATTGAGATTTGTTGTGGTTTTGTTTATAGCCTGAAAAGACAATACTAATTTTCCTTTCTTCCTTCTTTTCTCAATAGTCTGAAAAGACAATATTGAGATTTGTTGTGGTTTTGTTTATAGCCTGAAAAGACAATACTAATTTTCCTTTCTTCCTTCTTTTCTCAATAGTCTGAAAAGACAATATTGAGATTTGTTGTGGTTTTGTTTATAGCCTGAAAAGACAATACTAATTTTCCTTTCTTCCTTCTTTTCTCAATAGTCTGAAAAGACAATATTGAGATTTGTTGTGGTTTTGTTTATAGCCTGAAAAGACAATACTAATTTTCCTTTCTTCCTTCTTTTCTCAATAGTCTGAAAAGACAATATTGAGATTTGTTGTGGTTTTGTTTATAGCCTGAAAAGACAATACTAATTTTCCTTTCTTCCTTTTTTTCTCAATAGTCTGAAAAGACAATATTGAGATTTGTTGTGGTTTTGTTTATAGCCTGAAAAGACAATACTAATTTTCCTTTCTTCCTTTTTTTCTCAATAGTCTGAAAAGACAATATTGAGATTTGTTGTGGTTTTGTTTATAGCCTGAAAAGACAATACTAATTTTCCTTTCTTCCTTCTTTTCTCAGTCTGAAAAGACAATATTGAGATTCTCTAAGGTTTGGTTTGCGTTTTATATATATACTAGTGGACCCGCGCTGCTCCACAAAATTCCTTATAAATAGGTCAGATAACTCATCTTGATACGCCTGTCGTAGTCATATTGTTTTTCCTGCCCATTTCAATAATTTTATGAACATTTAATACCGATAATATAGTTTATGGATTTTCCAAAAATAAAAAAATGTGTTTATTTTTAAAGAAGATTCCAAATACCAATTTTAACGTCTGTAACATCTTCAGTTGTGCGATCACGCCCCTATGTGTGTCTTACCCTACAGTTTTCTTTCCCAAACAGTAAGTCATAATGTGTTAACCATACCGATTGGGAACAAACTTTGACTTAAACGGCATTCAGAGTCTCACAGTTCATCTCAGCTACCCCAAAGACTATGAATTCGTCACTAATATCGTCATTTTCGGATTTTTACTTTTCACCCCCTTCCTTTAGGGGTGCTAGGGGTTTCTTGCCCCTACAGTAATTTTTCCAGATAAAAGCAGAAATAAGTTCCCTTTCAGACCGAGTACGCACAATTGTGCGGGTTCGTATTTTGTTTATCCCTGACCGTATTTGATGTTTTTTCGGCGCTAGACCGGACTGCAGTGATTGTGCGGGACACGTGGCGTCTATTTCAATTATTTTTAGTATGCGCTTGACCGCCAGGGCGAAGGAAGAAGAGTTTAAAAAGCACAGTTGATCGGCGAGATGGCGAGAAGCAGTAGTGCCAAAAGTAAGTATTTATTTATTGCGTTTATATTAATCTAAAAGCTTTACTGAATACCGGAATATATTCAATGAAGTGTGTACATTGGTTAGTGAACGTAAATTTTGAAGATACATCATCGTACGTGATACAACGAGGTTTTGAATTTTGATACGCGCAATTGTGTGGGTCCTTTTTTTCGGATGTTAGTTTTTATTTTTTAAAATAAACTATCAATATGTGTATTGAGGAGCATTTTAGTCAGTTTTTGACATACAAACAAAATTTCACGCCTCCAGTTTTCTTTCAGGTCTGAAAGGGTTAAGGAACACATCATATCTTCACATACTGTTGGGTAGGCAACCCGCTGATTGGACTTTTCTTGCGGTTTGCTTATCTTCCCCTATTTTATTTTTTACCCCTTAGTGCCGAACTACCAATCAGATTTCGTTCAAACCACTTCATGATCTCTCTCAGATGTAATAACAACAAACTATGAACATTTCAGCGAAATCGGTCCAGTAATTTTTGAGTCTATTAGCTTCGAACATACCAACATCCAATTTTATATATACTGTAGAGATGCATTGATGTTTCGATTTTTCCTTTAATGTTCCATTTATTAACACAATTACAAGAGTCATTTCAGGTTACTCCTTCTAATATTTTATACTGCATGTATCACAAATTATGAAACAATTAAAATAAATAATACCCTCTCCCTAATCTATGGTTTTCGAAATTAGGGGAGACGGGTATCTTTAACTTGTAAACAATAATCAGACGTAGGTATGAAGTGACTGGATGGGAAAATATAAATACTGCCAGAGATTTGTATGAAAAAATTACGCTTCGGACATGTGTTGTAAATAATCTTCAGGCATTAAAATCGAGTAAAGTGGTATAACATGAATAAACTATATAAAATAGAATTTACCTGGTTCATCCATTTCTGCATTTCAGTGGGCTTGGCAGACTGATATGCAATAGCAACTTCTGGCTCGGTGAGGAAAGGAACGGGAAACTACCTACTCCTCATTTCCCTAGTACACCTCTTCAGTGATGCCTAGGCCATCTATGACAGCTGATGGCAGAGCTGTTGAGGATCCAACCAGCCTTAGGGCTGAAGACTGAAGATACACATACATACATACATCCAATTCTCTCGCCACCTCACTCCGCAACAACTTCTGCGCATCCCGCATGTTCTAATTAGGCTTTCGTTGGTACCATAAATACTTCTCATCTTGTACCAGAAGTATCAGCTTTTTAGCACTGATGGTAAAACGCAACTCTTCGGCCGAAGAATCCAAAACAATCGGGATAGTTCGTAGTTCGCAGGTATTCGTGCGTTCACTGACGAACAACGCCGGTTCCAATGGACGCAGTCCCACTTGACATTACCGGTTTGGATCGTTCAGCCTTTTTCTAGTGTTCGTACGAATTTGTCATCGCAGCTTTTGGCAGGTTTCTACTTCCAATGGACGAGAGTCCCTATAGTACAGCCTTCAGCGTCCTTTTTTGTTTTAGGTAAGTAGATCTTCGAAGAGGAAGAGGTCAGATACTTCGAAGAATGAAGATAAAGGCTAAAGAAAGGCAAGCGCTACGAAGGGCGTTGAAATGAAAGACTTGCTACGCCTCGCAAGCCTACCTAACACCGTAGGAGTCGAAACAGAACAAGAGTTGACTAAGTATAGTCCGATATGGGGGTTGAAAGTGAGGAGTCTGATACAAGTACGAAGAAGCAGCGTCAATGGCAGACTCATCTAGGTCACCAACCCATACTCTTAACTTGGAAGCGTGGGTTGACGACCACGGAGCCCTTAGCTGAGTCCTGTCATTGCTTCCACTTACTTGTGTCAGCTCCTCACTTTCATCTATCCCAGGGCCTCCCAGGGTGCATGCACTGTGCACGGTGCAAAAGACGACTTCGCTTGGTTGTCCAGAGTCCAGACCCCCACTCCTCGATTTGGAGCAATAGCGCTGTCTCTCTCTTTCCCCATGCCTGTCTCGCTCGCTCCCCCCGTCTCCCTCTTCCTCACTTGCTCCGTAGCGCTCAAAATCCGAGCCGAGTGGAGCCGAGTTGAGCCGACCTTAGCCGAGCAGTCCAGAGACGAAAGTTGGTCCGGGCCGAGCCGAGTGGAACCGATGCACGGTGCAGGAGCTCTTGCACCTCGATTTGCTCGCGTGAGTTAGGCGTTTGGGAGGCCCTGATCTATCCTATCCAACCTCCCTTGACCAACTCTTGTTCTTTTCCGACCCTGACGCTATTAGATCATTCGAGGCCTAGGGAGTCTTTCATTTTCAAACCCTTCGCGGCCCATGTCTTTCCACGGCCGATACCTTCATTTTTGAAGTGTCGGACCCCTTAAATGTTTTCCCTCTGATTAGTGTTATTAGAAGATGGTTGCCTAGACGTATTTTTCCTTAAAACAATAATCACCACCATCTCGAGACTCTCTGCTATGAAGCCGGAAGCTAACGTCAGTGTATTCCTCTTTCTAGATGTTTCGAGTTCGATTTTATTGAAGGAATTCAACATGGTTCTAGTCTAAATCAAGCATCTGAAATTTATGAGATGCCTGGCCAAAAGCCTATGTCTAAATAGGTTTTATTTAAGTAACATTCTTCTCCATTTTATTTGAACCGGTACTAATACAACTGTCAATATTTCATCAAACTTCTAATATTTCTACGATGGATGCTCGCAGTGGACAGCCCTCTTTTTTAAAAATAGGGCCACAAATCTTCTTTCTTATTTTAGCTACTAGATATTCATTATATCATCTTTATGGAGAGAAATGGGTCTTTTTCATGCGAGGTATAAATTCAAACAACATAAATCATGTTAATATTTCAGATAGGCTTTTTCCAACCCCGCTTTCTAGGGTTAAGTCAGGCCGTGCAAAGGAAGACAGAGAGTGGCTTATTTTTGTTTTCCCTCAGCTTTGTTTTAAGTACCATAGCTCCCTTCCACTTGAGCCCTGTTTCTAGGTTATCCCGAGAGGGCGCTGCTTGCAGTGGAGAGAGTGAGATGGGGAATAATCCATACTCGTGTCGCCAAAGCCAACTGTAACTGGCGCACAGTTCGGAAATGTATAGCGTTAGCTCAACCGGTGCTTTGTAGCAAGTGAATAGAGGACCACACTACTGTTTTAAGGTAAACTCTTTATTACTAGTTTAAATATACGTTTGTCAATAGTTTAATATTACCCAAATATGGCTTCCAAGTCAGTATTTCCTAAGCAAGTGCTCACAATCAGTGTTTTGCTGGCCCGGATCCATTTCTATTTATGGCTCTGGTACTTCGCTTTTCAAAATATAGTTTCGGAGGGAAAGTATTACTTATTTCTAACTAGGTCTACTACTGTGCTATTACTATACAATATCGGTGTTAATATCGGATTAGTACAGTTCATCTTAGCTATTTATTCTTCCGGATAATGTTTGAAAAAAATATAAAAGCAGGATATAATAAAAAGAATGGAGAACATAACCTAACTTAATTATTATGTCATCTACAATTTTAAACCATCATTTCTACAATGCGAAGGACACGCTGTTTAAGTGAAAGGTTAGTTCTGACAGTTGCTGTATATAATATTGAGCTCTTATTTCATTTCCTTTTCATACAGTATGACTTACAAATTATATTACTTTAAGATTTTCTACGTTAGATAATTAATTAATACAGTCATGAACAGGAGTGCTAAAACTGTTCGGTTTATTAAGAGATGAACGGAAACTCGTGCTATTAATCGTTAATTTGACTAAATTCAAATTTTCTTGCTTTCTTGGTGGTGTTCCCTGGACCTTAGCGACCTATTCAAGCCTCTTTGGGTACCGTTATGTCAAAGAAATTCTGATCTATTACCCTGACCCGGAGTGTATTTGCGAAGAGGTGGGCGGTTCCCTTTCTCTACAACCAACATAACACGGTCACTCGTCCAAGAAAGGACCTAGTGGAATGATGTTTGATTTCGTGTTCCTCTTAGGACCCACACTAGTTAGTGTATGTGTGTAATTGGAAGCGTTATTAACAGAATTTTGAAAGTTGTCGTAGTAAACAGGAAGATGTGTTTTCTGGATAACGTTTTTTTACTCTCCGCTGATACGACAGGAATTATGTTATTCCTACATTACATATTGTTATAAATAATAAATGCTGCTTGCTTAGGCACAACGAAGTGTTAAAAGTTTGGTATTTTGATTTTGTGTGAAGACTGAGTTGCTTGCTACGAAATCTAGTTATGTGGTTTTCAGTCCTTGTAATCTGTTATAGTCCTATAATATTTTCATTTATGGCGTCTACAACATTTGCAGTTAATATGGGGTTATTAGTAGCATGATGGCTGCCTGTCACAGGCGTGAGGCGGGACCAGACAAGAGAGGCGCCAATTAGAACTTCCTCCTTCAACAGGTTATACAATATATTTCCGCCTATTTATCTAAATGGTCTGTGTAGTGCTTTGTAGTTCTCAGAGCTCTCTGAGTTCGATTCCTGGCGGAGTCGGGAAAATTGTTTCTCGTTAATTCAGGGGGCTAGGTGTTTGTCAACACACTACCAATCACCGCAAAAACATGTAATAATAAATAACTCCCTCCACATAGAATTAGCGTCAGGAAGGGCATCCAGTCGTATAATTGGGCTTAATTCTCGTGGAGTCCTGACCCCAGGAAATCTGGAAAAGTCTTAGAAAATAAATAATAACAGGTTATATAAGCCCACAGAATACTAACCGGTATTAACGGCTAGTGTGGCCTGCAGGAATGACAACTTTAACAGCAAGTTACTAGATCTAGGCTTTTCTTTCCTTTTTGACTGTATTTAGCTGTAAAATGCCAAGTGGCCAACTGGCTTTTCTAACGATTTTCGAATGTCTGACATTATTTACGGCTTGATCTTCCGGTATTTTCTTCTTCCTGGTCTTTTTTCGCAATTCATTTGACTGGGGTCAGCACGTGATGTGAATGAATAACAATAATGTTATTTGCTTTGAGCCTGCTTGGCACAGGCGGCAGCGTGCCGACATCTCACTGCTGGGTTCCTTGGTTCAAATGCCGGTCACTCCATGTGAGATTTGTGCTGAATAAAGCGGAGGCGGGAAAGGTTTTTCTTCGGGTACTCCGGTTTTCCCTGCCATCTTTCATTCCAGCAACACACTGCAGAATCATTTCACATTTCATTTCATCAGTCAGTCATTAATGATTGCTCCAGAGGAGGGCGACAGGAGAATTTCTATTCTCGCCGTTAGATGAGGCTTTATTCATTCCATTCCTGACCCGGTCGAGTGACTGGAAACAGGCTAAGGATATTCAAAAATGTTATTGGTTTACGTCCCACTAGTACATTCTTACGGTTTTTGGAGACGCCGAGGTGTCGGAATTTTGTCCCGCTGGAGTTTTTTACATGCCAGTAAATCTACCAACACGAGTCTGACGTATTTGAGTACCTTCAAATACCACCGGACTGAGCCTGGATCTAATCTGCTAACTTCGCGTCAGAAGGCCAACGCCTCAACCGTCTGAGCCACTCAGCCCGGCATGATGTGAATTTGGCCTAGTTTTAGGGCCGGATGCTCTTCCTGACTCCAACCCTATGGGGAGAGATAATTTCACTATTGCGTGTTTCTGTGAACGTGAATCGAGACGGTATTAGCGGAATCAGAAGAAGATCTACAAGTCATGTTGGGAAATATTGAGTGGGCAAAGAGTTTGGAATAAAGATAAATATTGAGAAGACTAAGGTGATGAGTGATAAGAATAGGTAAGGAGGAGATTGCTGTTAATATAACACTAGCGAGAAAGAAATTGGAACAAGTAAAATCATTCAGATATTTGGAAAGTTTGTTAACATAGAATGGAAGCTGTACAGAAGAAGTATGAAGCAGAATATCTATGGGGAAAGCAGCTTTCGGAAAGGTGAGAGGGCTTTTGACATCTAGGGTAATCCCTATTTATTATTAGCAAAGAGGTTCGCAAAGTGATTGTGGTGGAGTGCGGTGTCATATGAAGCTGAAACATGGGCATTAAGAAAGAAAGAAACTATTTGGAAAGTTTTGAAATGGTTGTGGAGAAGAATGAAAAAAGTGAAGTGCTAAGAAACGCAGTAGAGAAGAGATGCCTGATGAAAACAATAAAGAAGAGGAAGGGTGGCATACCACGTAGAAATTGTCTTCAACAGAGGGCGATGGAGGGAAAAATAGATGGATGAAAAGGAAGAGGAAGAATAAGGTTTGGAATGTTAACAGATGTCAAACAAGGGAGAAGCTATGAACAACTGAAACAAGATGCTCAAGACAGATTTTTTTAAATTTGATTTGCGTCACACTGACACTGATAGCTCTTATAGCGACGATGGAATAGGAAAGACTTAGGGGTGGAAAGGAAGTGGGTCTTCAGGGCTACCGACAGTGGCGTTCGAACCCACTACCTCCCGCATGCAAGCTCACAGCTCCGCGCCCCTAACCGCACGACCAACTCGCCCGGTGGACAGAGAATCATGCAGGATTCCAGTTGATACAGATTCTCAGAAGAAGAAGAAGAAGAAGAAGAAGAAGTATTGAGACGAACACGAGTCAGTGATCGGCATGGCCGGGAATCGAACCGAATAAAAGCATGCCTTGGTCTATCCCTGGCGTTTTTATCGACTACACTTCCTTTAAAAACTAACTGAACAAATTCTGGAAATCTTAAAATGTGTCCCATCATTCTGTCTCTTCTTCTAGTCAAACCTAGCCAAACTTTTCTCCTTTCACCAGTTCGATTCAGTATCTCTTCATTAGTGACTCGGTCTACGCATCTCACTTTCAGCATTCCTCTGTAACACCACATTTCAAAATCTTCCATTCTCTTTCTTTCTAGGCTAACTATCGTCCATGTTTCACTTTCCCGTACAATGCCACGCTTCAGAAACGAACTACGAGGTACGCAGGGTGTAATTGAAATAAGGTACGTCCGTCTAACAGGTGATAAAAGATGCGATTCTAATCAACATGTGCAAAGAATTTGCTGGCTATCTTTAAAACTAAATATCAATAAGTCAATGTTTTCAGGATTTCAATAACTCTTCAGGCAGCAGTGGCAAAGGAAGATGTTCCTGCTAGCAGGTATACAAGTCGATTTGTTAAAAACTTTGAGACGCAGAGTACTCTTTTTATGTGAAAATGAAAACCTACAACCTGTTTTCCAGTCATTGACCGGGTCAGGGATGTAATGAATGAAGCAGATATAGGCTGTTAGTACGATGGGGTCGCCACTCCCAAGGTAATTTAGTAATGAATGATAGATGCTATGAAATGAAAATGGAGAGTGTTGCTGGAATGAAAGATGACAGGGAAAACCGGAGTACCCGGAGAAAAACATGTCCTGCCTCCGCTTTGTCCAGCACAAATCTGACATGGAGTGACCGGGATTTGAACCACGCTATCTAGCGGTGAGAGGCCGACGCGCTGCCGTCTGAGCCACGGAGGCTACACTCCTTTTATGTCTGTCTGTCTGTTAGGTCATCAGCCCAGAGGCTGGTTGGATCCTCAGATAGCACCACCAAAGGCTATGCAGTTATAGGAAAACCACAAAAACCAATGGCAGAGCCCAAATGAGGCGTACTAGGCAAGATGAGGAGTGAGGTAGTTTGCCATTGCTTTCCTCACTGGACCAGAAGGTGCTACTCCAGCACGACTGATCCTATGAGCAACACCTTTCATAACACTGACACTAGTCGTGCTCTGAATGTCATTACTCAGCACCACTCATACCCCAGCAGCTTCCACATTGTCACAGCCATGGATGAGACTGGGACTTCGGTGGAAGCTACACTGTGCTCTGGCCTGTGCCAAGAAGCGGATACAAAAAATCCTTTTATGTATCTGACATAATTATGTCTAAAGTTTTCAGATTTCTGTATGAAATGTACGGCCAAGTCTTCCATTCATTCTCCACATAACAAACAACAATTTTCTTCACTTTTTCTCCTATAGATACCCATTAGCCACCACTTCCCTATTCGTCTTTCTTTGTTGACAGTTTTTTGCTAACTTCACAGAATGTCCGTAATGTCCTTTTCGTCCTACATTCTGGCATATTCTCAACATCTTCCACTCTGATAGTTACTTTCTTACTCAGTTTATTTTCTTCGTTTCGAATCTCTTTATCCCCAGTAATCTCCCATTCCTATTCTATGTAGCATCCTTTTCACTCGGTTGCCCCGTTGTTTCAAACACACTGTGTATTTTTAACTCCTCAAAAGCAATCGTATATTGATTCTCCGAGGGGAAAGTTACTAGTGACAAATGAAGCACTGAAGTGCATATTATTTCACGATGTGCTACTTTAATAATATAAAACCCTTCCTTTCTTTGGCCACGAAACAAAAGATACGGTAATTGTTTTCCTAGAACGAAGCTGAATTATTCAGAGCCAGAATAGGAGTTTAAAGTTTTAAAGAAATAATTTCGTGGTAGCCGAGAGGAACCGTCACTGACTTCTCAACAAGTGGCCTCAGTTCGAACGAGTCTTGACAAATGCATGTGAGATTTTTGAAGTGTGGTTTGGAATCAACGAAAAAGCTGGAATTCCCTTGGCTGTGATCATGAAATCTTCACTGAAGTAATCACTTTGACAAGGTCGTAAATAAGGGTTAGAGAACTCCTTACATGGATATGAGAGTATTTGCGGATTGTAGTAAGGACGAAAGTTCGCCTCTGTGGTGTAGTGATTAGTGTGATTAGCTGCCATCCCAGGATGTCAGGGTTCGATTCCCGGCTCTGTCACGAAATTTTAAAAGTGGTCCACTCAGCCACGGGAGATCAAGTGAGTTGAGTGGGGTTCGATTCCCACGTCAGCCAACCTTGTCTCCTGGCAAATACCGGGATGGTACCTAACTTAACGCCGTGGCCGCTTCATTTCCTCTTCCTTGTCTAAGCCTTCCAATCTCCCTCCCCCGCCCCCCCCCCCAAGGCATAGAAGGTGAAGCCACCTGGGTCCTGGTCCTCTATCCCAGTTGAATCCCCGACCCAAAGTATCACGCTCCAGGACACTGACCTTGAGGCGATAGAGGTGGGATCCCTCGCTGAGTCCGAGGGAAAAACTAACTCTGGACGTGAAACGGCTTAAGAAAGAAAGTAAGAATGTAAAAAAGAGGTGTGTAAGTCTCTGGTAAGACCCCAATTAGAGTATAGTCCTATTTTATGAGATTTGGTGTGAGAACTGGAAAGAACTCCAAAGAAAAGGAGCTCGGTTTGTTCTGCGTGATTTCCTACAAAAAAGCTGCGTTAGAAAAATGTTGCAAATTTTGGTCTGGGAAGACTTGGAAGTAAGGATACGAGATGCCCGACAGGTGGAAAGTTCCGGTATATCAGTGGAGAGATGTCCGACTCGTTGGCTGAATGGTCAACGTACTGGCCTTCGGTTCAGAGGGTCCCGGGTTCGATTCCCGGCCGGGTCGGGGATTTTATCCTTCCTTGGTTAATTCCAGTGGCCCGGGGGCTGGGTGTTTGTGCTGTCCCCAACATCCCTGCAACTCACACACCACACATAACACTATCCTCCACCACAATAACACGCAATTACCTACACATGGCAGATGCCGCCCACCCTCATCGGAGGGTCTGCCTTACAAGGGCTGCTCTCGGCTAGAAATAGCCACACGAAATTATTATTAGTGGAGAGATAGCGTGGAATGATATTAGCAGAGGGTGATGATGGTGGTGGTTGTTGTTGTTGTTGTTGTTCGGTTCGGAAAAGAACAAGAGTTAAGGAAGGGAGGTCGGAGAGGATAAATGAAATTGAGAAGCCTCGCACAAGTAAGGGAATCAATTCAAGGACTCAGATAAGGTCCCAGGTTGAAAGCCCCTGGAGTCCCTTACGACAGGCAGGGGATACCGTGGGTGATATTCCACCATCCCCCCACCCACAGGGGGAGACATTAGCAGGTGAATACGCTTTAGTGGGGCATTTAAAGGTAGGAAAAATCAAATTGGAATTAAGAGGACAAAGTAGGGCAAATGTTATTTTTTAAGAGGAGGAATTAGGGAATGTATCACGGCATAAATTCACAGAGGCTTCCAGACTGCACGCTGAAAGGCATAGCAGTTTATAATGAAGATGTATGTAACTAGAACTTTTTAATTTTATTTTTTTACAATTTGCCTTGCGTCGCACAGACATCTTACAGCGACGATGGACTAGGAGCGGGAAGGAAGCGGCCAGGGCCATAATTAAGTTACAGCCCCAATACTTGCCTTGTATGAAAATGGGAAACCATGGAAAACCATCTTCAGGGCTGACGACAGTGGTGTTCAAACCCACTGTTTCCCGAATGCAATCTCACAGCTGCGCGCCCCCTAACCGCGTGGCCAACTTGCCCGGTAAACTATAACGTAAAAACGCTTCATTAGGATTACGTTTTACAGATAGACATATGCAATCGCACATGTTTATCCTCACCAATATTCTTTCGCTAGCCTCCGTGGCTCAGACGGCAGCGCGTCGGCCTCTCACCGCTGGGTTCCGTCGTTCAAATTCCGGTCACTCCATGTGAGATTTGTGCTGGACAAAGCGGACGCGGGACAGGTTTTTCTCCGGGTACTCCGATTTTCCCTGTCAACTGGTCTACTGAATTGTGCTCAGCGTGGGCGCCCGCAAGGGGGGGGGGGCACTTGCTCCCCCCTGGAATTCTAAAGATATTGATGTTCAATTGTTTAATATCATACCAGATTATTTCATAAACTGAAATTACTGACAGTCATCTAGCATCTGTTGTAACCGGAAATTTCTGTAAACAATTTAATGTTGCTGACGTTATATTGGTTTTTATATTCAAGAAAATTGTTAATGTGGAAAAGATCCTGCGGGCGTCCATGGTGCTCAGTTGATCAATCGGCACCATTAGGTGGATTTTCTGAAAACAAATACGTGTTCTTTATTCTTAAAGGAGATTCCATATACCAACGTTTACGTCTGTAACATGTTCAGTTTTTGAGATATAAGTATCCTCATAAATATCATTCAACACCGTTTTTACTTCTTCCTCCACCCCCCTTAAGCGGAATTTCCGATAACAAAAATGTGTGTTTCTTCATTTGTAAAGGAGATTCCAAACACCTGTTTTGACGTCTGTAACACCTTCAATTTTTTAGATATAAGTATCCTCATAAAAATAGTTCAATATTTTAACCCCCCCTCCACGCCTGAACACCGTCTTTAATGGATTTTCCAAAAACAAAAATACGTTTCTTTATTTTTAAAGGTAATTCCGGACACCAATTTTCATGTCTTAAAGTATTCCTTGAAATCAACCCCATTTTCATTCCTTTTTCATCCCACTTTAAGCGGATTTTCTTCGAAAACAAAAAAAATACGCGTTTATATATTTTCAAAGGTGATTTCAAACACCAGTTTTTACATTTGTAAACTGTTAAGTTTTTAAATACAGATATACTCATTTAAACATTTAACCCCCATTTTTTCACCACCTTAGCTACGGAATATCCCAAAATCCTCCCTTAGTGAGCACCTACACTCTGATATAAATGTATCCCCAAAATTTCATTTCTTCATCTCCAGTAGTTTTGGCTCGGTGGTGATGAATTAGTCAGTCAGGACATGTTATTTTATTGTATATACGAGGGAGAATCAAAAAGTTACACTAGCTCGCCGCGAGAGCACGATGTGTGTCGTGCCTGTGGCCACTGCGGAGAAAGCTGCAGTAATTGCTGACACGTCCGATAGGAAGGAAGGTTGGTATGGTATCCCTCCTCTTGTGTGTGCAGACCGGGCTAGGCTCAATGGTGCGTCAACAGGATGATCACTCCAAATTGGAGATGCGTGCAACGATCAGGTTTCTATGGGCTAAACGGCTCAATTGCACGGACATTCATTGTGAAATCACTGCTGTATACGGTGAGCGTGCAATTTCTCGCCCAGGTATGTAAAGTGGTGTAAGCAACTTGACGCCGGACGAATATCGTGATGGCAGGTCCGCAACGTCTAGTACCGTTGCAAATGTTGACCGTGTGGATGGGATCGTTAGAGAGAATCGGCGCATAACACTGCAGGAAATTGCCAGCATGCTGAACATTTCGTATGGCAGTGTGTTCTCCATTGTTCACCAGCACGTTCGATTTCGTAAACTGTGTTAAAAGATGGGTCCCACGTCTGCTTACCCATGTTCACAAGGGACAACGTTTCTAATCGTCACTGGCACTTTTGCAACGGTATTCTGTGTGGGGTATCGAGTTTCCGCTGCGAATCATCACAGGGGATGAAACGTGAGTCCACCACTTCAACCCCGAAACAAAGAGAACTTCGTTGGAATGGGTGCACACCACATCACCACCACGTAAGAAGGCTAAGGTCAAACCTTCAGCAGAAAAGGTAATGGCGGCAGGGTATGGTGGACGTGGAATTTATGCCGAATGACACGACAATCAACTCGGCTTCGTATTGTCAAGCGTTGAACCGATTGCTTAGAGCAATTAAAGAAACGCGGTGGGAAAAATTGAGCACCGGTGTGATTTTATTGCACGATAACGTAACACCTCACACGGCCCGCCAAACGTCCGAACTGCGGCAGCGATTCAAGTGGGAGGTATGGCAACATCCTCCATACAGCCCAGACTTAGCGCCATGCGATTATCGTATGTTCGGTAAACTAAAGAGGATTTCGGTGGACGACGATTCCGAAACGATGAGGAGGTGAAAGCACCTGTTACTAAAGATACTAAAGATTTCGAGTGTACAACCACATCAGAACCACAATTCGCCAACATTTTTCAATTTCAGTTTTCTACAAGTAAAGGAATTGCATAAGAACCCGGGCCCTCCTTGAAAAGCACAGTGGCTTGACTCAAAACTTGGAAGTCGTCCTTTTCCCATTTGACGATTTTGTGGAGGATATGTTACACTCGTATATCTCGTGGACGTACGAACTTATGCCCTTTAAAAACAACACGACAAAAGTTTTAATGTACATAAACTTGACTTCAATCTTCCCGTGTGCCTAAGATTAGCACTCAACTGGTCGTTCTCTCTTTACGGCGAGTACTGACCTCGTTAATAAGAACTGCTCTCCAGCAATGGAAACAAACAGGTACAGGACTTATCCCTGGTCAAGAAACTATGGTAAGGAAATACTCCAACTTCTAGTCCGGCTCCATGGCTCAATGGTTAGTGCGCTGGCCTTTGGTCACAGGGGTCCCGGGTTCGATTCCCCGTACGGTCGGGAATTTTAACCATATGTGGTTAATTTCACTGGCACGGGGCTGGATGTATGTATTGTCTTCATCATCCATCCTAATCACGACGCGCAGGTCACCTACGGACGTCAAATAAAAAGACCTGCATCCGGCGAGCCGAACTTGTCCTCAGGCACTCCCGGCACTAAAAGCCATACGCTATTTCATTTTTTATATTTTTTTTCACTTCAACTTCTGTTCTTGGAATTGACAATTATTTCCACTTATGTGGGAATACTTGGTCAACTCTTGTTCTATACTGACCCCGAATGTATTAGGTTTGCAAAACCTAGGGGAGTCTTCACTTCCACGCAGCGTTGCCAACTTCCGAAAATTGAGAAACTGTACAGAAATTAGACATAAACCGAATTCTTAACGTAAAATCGTACAGTGCTGTTTTCCACCCAAATACATTAAAATTCAGTAGAATGCGTGCACTAATAGCAAACAGGAATTATATCAAATAGGAATAGGAAATGCCTGTTTTAGTACGCTCTGTAAATGGTCCATGTTTCTAAACGGTATATTGTGTTCCGCGAACAATCCTGAGAGTTTCATTTCTGCACTGTGATATCTAAAGCCCGGATTTTTATGCACTAACAGGTTAGACTGCAAACTAATTTCGTTAGCAGGAAGTGTCGGCCACCCGCTCTTCCATAGTGTAGCAGGAGTAACATGAATTATGGGGGTTCTGATGGGTCGTACCCCTAATGTTAATGCAAACCTCATAGCATGGTCGTTGTGAAGGTAGACTATACTTGCTACTCGCTTCAGTAAGTTTGCACTCTAAGCTATTAATGTATAAAAATCCGGGCTCTAGTGATATCATTTCTGGACACTCGCTACTTTAGTCCCTTATTTGAAAAATATCAGCATTGAAATAGCTTTGGCCGGTGACGAATACAGCCTTTATGCTTTAAATATGCTTTTCACTTTTGTTGTGTATTTTAATATTACTCAATTCCGAGACAAATGTCACGTTATATACCTTACACTTTGCCCTATCCTCACATGTTGGATCAGGACGCAACTATTTGTTATACTCTTCTATACACCCTCACGACCGCCTGTGCTTTTGTTTCCTTCTGGGTGTTTTAACAGAAAAGTTTTGGTTGTTGAAGGACCTGCTTCACTTTCGGAATCAGAAGTGAACACCATATTTACACGACATTGAAGTTGGCAACGCTGCGTGGAAGTGAAGACTCCCTAGGTTTTGCAAACCTAATACATTTGGGGATAGTATAGAACAAGAATTTGTAAGTACATCACAATTTTACTCATAAGAACGAGAAAATAGCATTATTCATAAAATTTACAACTAGGTGCTGCACTGTTACCAGTTTGATGTTACACCACACTTCACATTTCCATTGGCTGATTAGAAAACGAGTGACGGAGTTCGGTTTGGACATAATATATAGAACTATGAGATCCACAGTTGATAAAGTTTGAAGTAGGGTAACCCTGGTAGCATAGTAAGACAGAAGGCCCTACATGTCAGATTATATACACTGACTGAGCAAATGTCATGGGATAGCGGAGTACTGATGCGCAGGTGTGTTGTCAGCGCACCACACGCCCCCTGTGCCAGCAGCAGTTGTATAGGAGATCTTGTGAGCAGTGGCTGTGCATGTGAAAGGTTTAACATGGAACGTCGTCGTGAGCTGACACCGTTCGAACTGGGTATGGTTGTCGGTGCCCGACGGATGGGAAGTGCAATTTCGGAAGTGGTGCGGGAATTCGGCTTCACACGATCAACCGTGTCCAGGATGTATCGTGAATGGTTGAATGCGGGTGTCACCGTCCACAACAGACGAACGACCGGCCGTCCAGCCACCCTCAATGACCGTGACCGGCGACATCTGAGACGGATTGTCAATAATGACAGACGGGCAACCGTGCAACAAATCACGGCTCAGTTCAACACAGGCCGAGCTAGACATGTCTCCCAGTGGACAATCCGTAAGAACATGGATTCTATGGGGTATGGGAGCGGGCGCCGCACACGGGTGCCACTGTTAACTCAACGTCATTGGGCACAACGACGCGCATTTGTCGCCAGTCACTAGGGATGGGCACTGGAACAATGGCGTAACGTGCTATGGTCGGACGAATCACAATTTCAACTGCACCATGCCGATGGGAGGCACCGTGTATGGCGCAGACCACATGCAGCGATGGATCCCGCCTGCCTCGAAGGTGTGGTCCAGGGCGCTGGTGTCTCTGTTATGGTCTGGGGTGCATTTTCCTGGTATGGAATGGGCCCCCTAGTTGTTCTGGAAGAGACTTTGAATGGTACGCGGTATGCTGAGCTGCTTGGAGACCATCTCTACCCATTTTTGACCTTCCAGCGCCCAGACGGTTCTGCAGTGTTTCAAGATGATAACGCGCCGCCACATCGCTCCCACGTCGCCCGGGAATGGTTCCAGGAACATGGCTACCCAGGAGCTCCGATATGAACCCTATCGAGCATATCTGGGATGTCCTGGAACACAGGCTCCGTGCCATGGATTCTGCACCCACGAACAGACCAGCATTGGCGGCCGCTCTGCAAACGATTTGGTGTCAGCTGCGTCCAGAGGACTATCAGGGATTTGTCGACTCACTTCCACGGCGTCTCACAGCAGTTCGCAGAGCCAGAGGAGGCCTCACACAATAGTAGGTGACTATCCCATGACATTTGCTAAGTCAGTGTAGACGCATCATTAGATAATCTGAAACCAGCTCGGAGGTGAACCACAACATTCAAATGTTGGCAGTCCCCTAGAGAAATGGAGGCCACCTCCAACATGTCCAAGAAATTAGGTATATTCAAGCAGGAGAAAAATTTTTTGCATAAAACTTAAAATTTCCAATAATAATTTGAAACTTTCTCAGAACCGCATATAACGTGTACGGTCTGACATTTGAACCCTACACCGTATATAGAGGTCTCAAAACCTTTAATGTACAGTTCACACCGTACGGTTGGCAACGCTGCTTTCACGCCCTTCTGGATGCGTCCCTTGCCTTCGCTGATAATTTAATTTTCGGAAGGGTTGGAACTTTCCCATGTTTCGTCCGACGACATGGCACTTTTAGCAGCAAGCGAAAGGACACCGAATGGCATGTGAAGTGATCTAAGTGGGGCATCCGAGAGAAATACATGGAGAACAAACGGGTGGGTTTGAAACACTGAAGAGTGAAGTACATAATAGGACATGAGGAAACAGAACAGGTATTGGCCTTCAGGTATCTGGGAAACTGGATAAGGCAGACTGCACATTTGTCTGTATTGCGCAAGTTGCATGCCAGTGATAAGACAGCAGGAAGCTACCACTCTATTGTCGTGCCACCAAATTAGACAGGTGAGGAAAACTGCGCTGTCCTCAGATATGGGAAAGGAGAGGCGACAGATGGTCGAGAGTCGCTTACCTCCGAACACGGATTGGGAACAGTGTTGCCAACTTATATTTTAAAGATCCGCTAAATACTACTAAAAATCCGCTAAAATTCCGCCAAGAAATCCGATCTCAAATAATGAGCAATAAAATTGAGCAATAATAATAATAATAATAATAATAATAATAATGAAATGGCGTATGGCTTTTAGTGCCGGGAGTGTCCGAGGACAAGTTCGGCTCGCCAAATGCAGGTCTTTCGATTAGACGCCGTAGGCGACTTGCGCTTCGTGATGACGATGAAATGTTGATGAAGACGACACATACACCCAGCCCCCGTGCCAGCGAAATTAACCCTTTGGATGCCGACCCATAATAGGTTATCATATGCATAGAATGCCAAGCATGTTTCAATGGATTTTGCATCACTGTATAAAATATTTTATTTACGTCTCAGTTTAAAAGATATGGAGGTAAAATTTGGTATGTGAGCTTGATATACTCCAAGGAATATAAACATGTGACTTGCATTTCAAAAAACAAAATTTCGTGGAATAATGTGCACAAAAATATTATTATTTTTTATTTTAAAAAGGGAAAAAAAATTTTGAAATTAATTAGCACATTTTACACTAAACCCAAAGTGACTAAGTGAAGATATTTAATCTTAACTCATATCTGGGATCATATATACCAGTTTATGTTGTTAATGTAGGCCTACTTTACAATTTATAAACTAATTTCCAAAAATATTGAACATGTGGAGAGAAAAGCGGCCCTTACACGATCAATATCATTGACAATATCAGTATTGTCAATACAGTCGCTTACTCCTGTCAATATCACCGTCAATATCGCCATACCCTACACGGTCAATATTATTGTCAATAATTGTATCAATAAATGTGCTCAGTACGTTTGTTTCCACCATTCGGACTATTGAAATAGTGTCTTTTCAAGTGAATTTTTGTAGCGTTGTGTGTTTTGAAACCATGGACGATCGATAAAAAGGTTGTGTAGCCATAAATATGGCTATGGAAGGTATTCGTCAACTTCAGCGAAATCGGTGGACCGAGCTCGATAGCTGCAGTCGCTTAAGTGCGGCCAGTATCCAGTATTCGGGAGATAGCGGGTTCGAACCCCACTGCCGGCAGCGCTTAAGATGGTTTTCCGTGGTTTCCCCATTTTCACACCAGGCAAATGCTGGGGCTGTACCTTAATTAAGACCACGTCCGCTTCCTTCCCACTCCTAGCACTTCCCTGTCCCATCGTCGCCATAAGACGTATCTGTGTCGGTGCGACGTAAAGCCAATAGAAAAAAAAAGAAATCGGTGGATGACAGAGTGGAAGAAACGTGAAGATTATTCTCATTTGAGGCTGCTGACAGAAATCATATTAGCAGATTATTTCAGAATGAAAGAAAGGATGTTCATAAAATTATTACAGATGGTAGAACCACTCTCAAGAAAGCATAATAATAATAATAATAATAATAATAATAATAATATGGCCTCAGCTACCGTATGCAGACATTTCGATTTGACGCCATCTGGCTGTTTGCTCGTCAGTTTCGACGTTCTGTTTTGCTAGATGGCAGACTGAGTAAACCAAAACTCTCTTGGGTGTCTATGTCTGAGATTTAATGAATTTTGTCGGATAAACACCAAATGTGTCACACATCGTACGGCATGAAGTGTCGAATGGACTTTCTTCCGCCCTTCAAAAATCCGACTACCTCTGCCAGGTTTGAACCCGCTATCTTGGGATCCAGAGGCCGACGCTCTACCACTGATCCACAGAGGCAGCTTCGAAAAAAGGCAGAACACAAACATGAGGGATTTCATCCCTGTTAATGAAAGATTAGCGTTAACCATCAGGTACTTAGCTACAGGAAGAAATTTTGAAGATTTAAAGTTCTCTGTCATCATGTCGCCTGCATCTATCGAGAATATAATTGACATGTGTGAAACTCTTGTTCATGTCTTACGATACTATATTAAGGTGTCTTGAATATATTTTCCAGACACCTTCCAACTTACCTAAGTACTGTATATCAGTCTGCCATCGTGCACAACCTCTTCACACCTGCCCACTGTCGGCAGCCTTGAAGATGGTTTTCCGTGGTTTCCTATTTTCACACCAGGCAAATGCCGGGGCTGTACCATAATTAAGGCCACGGCCGCTTCCTTCCAACTCCTAGGCCTTTCCTATCCCCTCGTCGCCATAAGACCTATCTGTGTCAGTGCGACGTAAAGCAAATAGCAAAAAAAAAAAAGAAATCTTCACACCCGTATGAAATTAGGCCTAGTTAGCATGGCAGCAGAAGTAGGGAAACGCATATTGAATAATTTAAAACAAAATATAATATTAATTAGGTATTGATTAAACAGAAAGGATAAAGAAATAAGGCAATCAAAATTTAAAATCCTCAATCTGCGAAGGTGTTGAAAAAAGTCCGTTCGTTCGTTCGCAATCTGTTTACCCTCCAGGGTCGGTTTTCCCTCGGACTCAGCGAGGGATCCCACCTCTACCGCCTCAAGGGCAGTGTCCTGGAGCCTCAGACTCTGGGTCGGGGGATACAACTGGGGAGGGTGACCAGTACCTTGCCCAGGCGGCCTCACCTGCTATGCTGAACAGGGGCCTTGCGAGGGGGAGGAGGAAGGAAACGGCCGTGGCCTTAAGTTAGGTACCATCCCGGCATTTGCCTGGAGAAGAAGTGGGAACCACGGAAAACACTTCCAGGATGGCTGAGGTGGGAATCGAACCCACCTCTACTCAGTTGACCTTCCGAGGCTGAGTGGACCCCGTTCCAGCCCTCGTACCACTTTTCAAATTATGTGGCAGAGCCGGGAATCGAACCCGGGCCTCCGGGGGTGGCAGCTAATCACACTAACCACTGCACCAAAGAGGCGGCAGGTTGAAAAATGTCACCATTGATAAATCCTGATGTTTGTTGTTGATTAGTGGGTTATCACTGTGAGTAGGAGAAGAATAATTAAATGTGGAGAAGGATGAAGTGCTGTCACTGCTTGTTCTCGGATGTGTGGTAATCTGAGGGCTTAGACATTGACATACTTCATTTATTTCTACGGAGTTGCGATAGAGAGTGCCCAAGCTTGCTTCAAAAAGCACGTCATTTACTGCTTTCTCAGCAAGTTGTCCCTGCTTGGCATACAAAGTGAACAGTTTTTCTCCCCAAGTTTTGCGATAGTCGGTATGTTGCTGTCAGGGTTCACCGAGTCTACCGCTTCAAAGTCTTCAGACATCGTCTCAAGGTCACTCGTAGAATCCATAATACTCCGCACAAAGATCACTTCCGTTCCCTACGAAAGCGCGGCAACAAATGAGTATTGACAATAATATTAACGTCCTCCCCTAGACGATCAATAATATTGACAATATCCCTCCCACTTTTAAATATTGACGCCCTGAGATCAGAAAATCTGGATTTCATCAATATCGCTTCAATACCTACCGTCAATACTCCTTTTTTCACCTTACACGATCAATATTATTGTCAATACCATACTGTATTGTCAATATTATTGATCGTGTAAGGGCCGCTAAAGACACGAACAGTGTAACCTGTCGACGATTGAATATTTTATGAATTTTGGGAGAGTAATAGTTATCATTTGAGAGAACTATGCCTAGTAGCAGTATTTGTTACTACAGAACAGTTCAGAAGATCAGAACAACATACAAAATCAACTAATAGTGTCAGAAATGAAAGTGTAAAAAACAGATTGAAATATTCTATGGGTGGAGCATCAGATTGAGGTAGGCCTACGTGTTTGGGCCCTGGGATTTGATAAAAATGGTGGGGATGGACAGCATTACTTTCAGGGAATATGCATTCAGTCCAAGAATCATCTAATTCACTGTCACTGTCATTTTCATTAGCACTGTCACTATAACACTTTGACATTGCACGAAATGTTGTAAGCCAATTAGCCAACGGCACGGCTCCATCATTCTCTGGTGCGCTACCCGAAGATCCCAAAAATATCATAATCAACACTTTCGACAAAATTAGAGTCGCTTACATCTTCAATGCAACCTAAAAGTTCCTCAATTTCTTCTCCCGAATTAGGCCTACGTGACGACATGCCTTGTTGTGATAATTGTACTATTTACAACTTTACGACCTAAATAAATTGCTAGGTAATTATAACTGCAGTAGAGATAATAACAAAATTAATATATTACGATAAATAACTCAAATGCGTCAATTAGAACGTAAAATTATTGAAAACAAGTCACAACAAGCGGACAGAAACAAACAAGGAGGCTGCCATATTGGATCATAGATGTTAAGCGCTCACAGATCATACACTCGCAATCGACGAGTAAATTAGCAAAAATGAAGCTATGTCAGTGCCATCTAATGACATAAGAAGGAATTACGAACATTCTACCTTCTTTCTACTTGATTTGTGACACAATCTAGCGCCTTACTACATAACTACACCACTTATAAGAGGGTGCCGATGGAATCGGCATCCTGGCATTTTTCGTACAGAATGTACGTGCCGATGCATCGGCATCTTGGCACTGTAAGAGTTAACCAATTAAGGTTAAAATTCCCGACCCTGCCGGGAATCGAACCCGGGACCCCGGTGAACAGAGGCCAGCACGTTAACCATTTAGCCATGGACCCGGATATAATAGTAATAATAATAATAAAAGTAAATATCTACACTCACCTGATTCTGAGTTTCACTGGAACTAGTGAGAGGAATATTCTTAAAAATTCAATTAGTCGTCCTCATTCACGTCAAAGAGTTCAAAGGCGGACTCGTCTGTTGCTGTGCTAGTGCTCCGTGCTGCCCCCCTGCCTGTGAGGCGGCGAGCTAAAACTTGTAAGCGTTTTAGTACCGGGTGCAAACTAGGTGAATCCCCTACCTCAAGGTCCACACACAGAACAGGCCAGTTCATTAGACGGTCTTCCTTCATAGCATAAATATAAATAGTTTCATTATCTGTCGTCATTCGTCAACTAAGAGATAAGTGCTCTTTCCCCACGCATTACAAATTTATTATACCATGATCTCATAACATCAAATCCAAATAACATGTTTTCCTCATGTGACTGCTAGCTCCTGACAAGAAATACAGAATTGCTCGCAGACAGACTGGAGTAGATTTTTTTTTAAACACACAATGGATAAAACACTAAATTTCGCTATAATAAATCTAGAATTCCGCCAAAAAATCCGCTGTCCGCTAAATGATATATTTCTCCGCTGACGGTCTTCTAATTCCGCCAAATTTAGCGGAAAATCCGCTAAGTTGGCAACACTGATTGGGAACGCTGATCGTGTAGTGCTGTCTAAAACTCCAGGCCACCTTAACGCGAGTCGGTTGAGCTCTCACCGAAAGTGCTGTTAAAGATGGACAGTGAATGTGTTAGCCTAGTGTCTCTTCGGGTCTATCATCTGAAGAGAACGAAGTAAGTGCGAGAAACGAACAAGAAACTCCTCTGAAGCGTCGTCGGTTGGAAGGGCTTAAGAAGAAGGATTTAGCGAGCCAGACAAAATCCGTAATAGTGAATGTATTGCAATACGTGCAGAAGTTGGCCGAATCAAATATTCTGCAGACTGTGAACTTCAAGAAAAGCCAAGAATTGACTGCAACAGTGTGTAATATTAGCCTTCGTTCAGTCCAGAGATGTGTTAATGAAGCGAAATATTCACCCAACCAAAAAGTACTTTCATCTCCAAGGAAAACCTTGATGAATTAGCTCTCTCTTGGGGCCATGAGGTAGTAAGTTTGCCATCCTACCACTGCCAATACAGCCCAATTGAATTGATTTGGGCTCAAGTCAAGAGAGAAGTGGCAGAGAGGAACAAGACATTCAAAATAAAGGACGTAGAAAAAAATCACGTCAGAAGCCATCGACCGTGTGACTGCTGCAGATTGGGAAAAGTGCTTCAATCGGCCGGAAAATCTTCAAGCAGACGATTGGGCCAAGGGACGAAAGAATGAAGCCATTCATCATCAGTGTAAATAACGACTCGACAGATAGTGAGATGAGTGATGACAGTGACCAAGAAATCTTCGACTGCCTTGTAGCTAGAAACCGATTCTTAATTCATTGTAAATTAATGTAAACCTATTCTTTAAAGTAGTTATTTTTCTATATTACTCAGTCCAATATACAGTGTTCAATTTTTTAAAGTTATAATGTAATAAAACTGATACAGATTGATATGTAATCCGGAAGTATTTACGGCGTCGTGCAGCCTGTGCTGGCGCACGCGCGCCCCGAACTGCCTCAGCTAGCGACATTTACATGATCGCTTACCGAGCCATTTTCCAGAAAAACTACAAGACTCACGAAAATATGTATCAGATAAAAAATATTATAAGTCGGGCAATTTTTTTTACATTTTCCCCGCACATAAAATTTTATTGGCCGAAGAAATGAAAACTTGCCCGCTTACTGAAATTTTCAATACATGATTCTACGGATTTAAATTAACACGTTCAAAATTTTATTTTCAATAATTATTTAAAGTGGTTTATATTAAAAATAGTTATACCACTGAAGCTTGTAGTATAATTTGTTTTGAAACATTGTATGAAGTAACTTCAGAAGCTTGAGAGAGAACAACTTGCATCGCGCTCGGAAATTGTGTGTTCAGTTAGACATTTCTTCGCCAGTTGCTACATAACCTTGGCAACAGCGTAATTTCTCTGACCCGCCTAATTTGGTGGCGACAACAATGCAGTGCCGCACACAATCAGGTGAAGCACCAGTGCAGGCGACATCTAGCTCTTTACACACGCTACAGAGCAACGGACGCACCGAAGCTGTCTAGTTTTCAGTTTACTTCATCTGAAAATGAGAAAAAATCTTGAATTTACCATCAGACTAGTGCAGATCGAGAAAGAGCAAAGTGATCATTATTACTTATTAACTCCGGAATATGGAAAGAGGCATTGTACGAAGGAGGTTACTACAGCTATATATTTCCATACTTTACGGTATCATTACACACTTTTGTTACTATTTAGAAAATGCGATGTTAAAATTACCCGTGCATTATGTTTCTAGAGTAGGTTTTGAAAACTAACATCAATATTACTGCATTTGCAATTCCTTTAAGTTTTTTTTGTTTTTGTTTTTTACAATTTGCTTTATGTCGCACCGACACAGTAGAGGCAATACACGACACTTACGGATTTAGCCTTGCTAAAATGGGAGACAATTCAACGGTGGCGCTCCTAGTGACTTGACCTGAACAAATCGCGCTAAATTCAAATATCAATGGAAATGTATATACGGAAATGGATAAATAAATTACGTCTAGAAAGAAAGTGTTATTGAGATATTAACTTCGAAGTTGCTAAAGCAATTCTGGATAAATGAATGAAGAATTGGTTAAACGGTTATTATTCAAAGACTGAAATTAGACATATAAACAAGAAGTGAAATGGACTGGTGTGAAATGGCTAGATCTTTCATTTATGCATTACTTTTTTTAGCTTTAGTATTCCTGCCTGAACTCTTACGGTTGGATTTGTCTTTTTTCTCATTTAAAAACATTGTATCATCACATTAAGACACTTGTCAATAAAAATATCGGCACATTCCTTACACACATGATGCAGTGAATTAACATTTAATAGCTGGACAATTTTCCTCTTAACATGAAGCCTACTAACAGAAAGATATTCCTTACACATATGATGCAATGAATTAACATTTAATAATAATAATGTTTTTGTTTTACGTCCCAATAACTACTCTTTTTACGGTTTTCGGAGACACCGAGGTGCCGTAATTTAGTCCCGCAGGAGTTTTGTTACGTGCCAATAAATCTACCGACACGAGGCTGACGTATTTGAGCACCTTCAAATACCACCGAACTGAGCCAGGATCGAACCTGCCAAGTTGGGGTCAGAAGGCCAGCGCTTTAACCGTCTGGGCCACTCAGCCCGGCGAATTATTTAATAGGTGGACAATTTTCCTCCTAACATGAAGCCTACTAACAGAAAGATAATCTATAAAATCCCGGCTTTAATCTGAGAAGACGGATAAAGAAAGAACAGAATGAAAATGTTGTCGATAGTAATGCTTCAAGGAATATTTACGTACAATTAGAGCAAAAATGTAACATACCCTTGGCTGTATTTTCGAGGATTTCTAAAGTCGCTGGCCTGGAAATGATCTGAAGAGATCTTATAATTCTTATATAAGCGTAACGTCCCTTCTTTCTTGTACACCTTATCAAAATCGCTTCTGTGACATTTCAAAACCCACAGATCATACCTACAACAACACATCGGTATTGAAGGTTAACTGCTGCACTATACAATAAAATAGGCGTATTGCATTTCATGCCAGTTAAAATATGGGTCGAGCAGGTCAGAAGATTATGCAGTACTATAAAAATCTCTGTCACTGGAAGAATATATATGCAAACACAATAGTACTTACCAGTAGCGTAGCCAGGATCGGCCAATGGGGGGGGGTTACAGTTACAAAATTAAGATATAACATAATGAAAGTGCTTGTGCTTGTGCGTGTCTGGTACGCGCATGCATGACTGTCATAAGGATACTGATACAAGAGTGAATTACTGTATGTGATATTCAGATTGCAATACACTACAAAATTCTTACTTTAAAATACAGAACAAGAACAATATGATCGAGGTCAGCAGTTTTATCTCAAACGGTATGTTCAGTTTACAATCTAAAATCTAATTTTCGAGGCTTCCTAGAAAATAAATTTAACACATCTGTTGGTTTTACAACTATGTCTCTGTGAATGTTCAAGGGAGCCAACCCGTTGAGTCGACTTTCACTTGTGGTATTTCTGAGGTAGGTTTTAAGGTGTCTTAATGTTGAAAATGATCTCTCACTGGCTGCAGTGGTGACAGGTAGGGTGGCAAACACTCTCAACAAGCAGTAGATTGCAGGGAGTTTATCTTGATCACATAAAAGAAGTTTATTGTTTACTGTCAGTTTCTATTTATTTTCTTTTTGTGAAAGTTCAATGGGGGGGGGGGGGTTCTAACCCCCAGTAACCCCCCCTGGCTACGCCCCTGGTACTTACATGTTCTTGTCACGAGGGAACCTGAAGAACGACCGCACATTTTTTTCTACTTCGTAATTACTGCAGCCAAGCACAGCACATACCTTTCTCCTCATGTTGAGAGGAGATATCAAGGAATGACACACACTACTATTTATTTATGTCAACTCACTGAAAACGCATAATTAACACCAAAAACTTCACACAAAAATACACGTGCTCTTATGAGAGAATCAGTACTGTTCAGGTCTATCCGCTAGAGTGAGCTCCAGTAGCTGTCCCTCGATATCTCGCTCAGTGTCGCGTATTATCTCTACTGTATTTGGTCTTACGGCGACGATGCGACCAGTGTTGCCAACTTATATGTTCAAGATCCGCTAAATACCACTAAAATCCGCTAAAATTCCGCCAAGAAATCCGATCTTAAATAATGAGCAAAAAATGAGCAATAATAATAATAATAATAATAATAATAATAATAGTCTGCAATCACCTGATCTGTGAGTTTCACTGGGATTAACCCCCTGCCTGCGAGCTAAAAGTTGTAGGCGTTTTAGTGCCGGGTGCAAACTAGGTGAATCTCCTACCTCGATGGCCACACCCAAAAGAGGCCAGTTCCTTATACGGTCTTCGTTCACAGCATAAATATAAACGCTACTCTCTCACAGTTTCATTATCTGTCGTCACTAAGAGATAAGTAACCTTTCCCCACGCATTACAAGATACCATGATCTCATAACATCAAATCCAAATAACACGTTTTCCTCATGTGACTGCTACCTCCTGATAAGAAATACGGAATAGCTCGGCGATAGACTGGAGTACAAATTTCAAAAAAAGTAAAATTGGTAAAACACTAAATTCCGCTATAATAAATCTAGAATTCCGCCAAAAAATCCGCTGTCCGCAAAATGATATATTTCTCCGCCGACAGTCTTCTAATTCCGCCAAATTTAGCGGAAAATCCGCTGAATTGGCAACACTGGATGGGACAGGAAAGGCTAGGAGTGGGAAGGAAGCGACCGTGGCCTTCAGTAAGGTACAGCCCCAGCATTTGTCTGATGTGAAAATGGAGAAAACACGGAAAACCATCTTCAGGGCTGCCGACAGTGGGATTTGAACCCAATATCTCCCGAATACTGGATACTGGCCGCACTTAAGCGACTGCAGCTATCGAGCTCGGTCTTTTAAGTTTTGAAAGCTTCGCGGATAATCCGCACATATATAACCAAGTGTCTACAGTATACCGTAATATGTGTAGATTTTATGTGTACATAAAGTAAAATAATTGTTTGATGTAAATTACAAATATTACTTAGCATATGTTTAAGGTTAGCTGCAAAGCCAGTCCTGAAGTGTGACTGAATCTGAAGTGAAGTAGTCTTTTATTAGCCGTGTACGCCGCCAGCGTCATCATATCCTCTTCTGAAGGGAACATTCTGTAATATTTACTGTAGTTACGAATGAAGCTTGGTTTTTTTACATTTGGCTTAACGTCGCGCCGACACAGGTCTTATAGGATAGGCCTAGAGCGGATCACCCGGATGCAAGCTCACAGCTGCGCGCCCCTAACCACACGGCCAACTCGCCCGGTGAATGAAGCTTTCTAAACAAGCATGTGTACTGTGGTGGCTGTCAGCTGTCTGACATGGCAACCTGTGCAGCAATGGGCTCTGTTGCGCAAATGGCATACCAGCTGAGTTACAGAACACATGCATGCAACTTGCACAAAACAGATGCACGCGCCCTGTCTAAGGGAGGACATGGAATGTGAACAAGAAATCAGTCAGGATAGCAATTGCTATGAGCGATGTTGCTACTTCCATTCCATATGCAGCCAGTCCCTGCTGTGAATGGTTTAAAAATATTTCTCATGGGGTTGCTTGGTGAGCTTGGCAGACTGATAACTTCTGGTTCAATGAGGAAAGCAAAGGGAAACTACCACACTCTTCATTTACCTAATACATCTGTTCAGTGATGCCTAGGCCATCTATGATAGCTAATAGTGGAGCTGTTGAAGATCCAACCGGCCTTCGGGTTGAGGACTGAATACACAACAGAGAAGCAGTTAACAGGAAAATCAACCGAGCTCGATAGCTGCAGTCGCTTAAGTGCGGCCAGTATCCAGTATTCGGGAGATAGTGGGTTCGAACCTCACTGTCGGCAGCCCTGAAGATGGTTTTCCGTGGTTTGTCGTTTACACACCAAGCAAATGCTGGGGCTGTACCTTAATTATCAAGGCCACGGCCGCTTCGTTCGTACTCCTAGCCCTTTCCTGTCCCATCGTCACCATAAGACCTATCTGTGTCGGTGCGACGTAAAGCAACTTGTAAAATAAGAAAATGGTGAAGTGCTTGGCGCGCGGTGTTGCTTTTTATGCCAGCAGGAACCTGTATGATGAGAGAAAAATTGGAGCATTTGAGATGTGGATCTGGTGCCAGGCTGAGTGGCTCAGACGGTTGAGGCGCTGGCCTTCTGAACCCACGTGGTAGGTTCGATCCTGACTCAGTCCGGTGGCGTTTGAAGGTGCTCAAGTACGCCAGCCTGGTGTCGGTAGATTTACTGGCACGTAAAAGGACTCCTGTGTGACTAAATTCAGGCACCTGGGCGTCTCCGAAAACCGTAAGAGTAGTTAGTGGGACGTTGAGCCAATAAAATTATTATTATTATTATTATTATTATTATTATTATTATTATTATTATTATTATTATTATTATTATTATTATTATGGGGTTACCCGTGGAACAGCAGAGGTGAAAGAAGGTGCGGGCTGGAATGGGTCTAACTACAAACCTGAGATAGTGATTAAAATTGAATTAAAGGTTATATTTTCAAAATTAGCAAAGCTTAACAATTTTGACATAGAATTAGAACATTCGACAAATAACAAGAAGTTAACAAATCAGGTACAAGACCAGGAGAGCCAAGATTTAGATATACATTAACGATCAGGGCTTCAAGCCCCACTTTTTACAATTCCTGAGCTCTCAGCTCACAACCACATATTACCAAAGGGCAGAAATCCTCTTATTGCATGGAGCACTTGCTCCCACCTGGCAATGTCAAGCCTCCTAGAGGCACATATCCAAATACAAAAGAGCTGACCTGCTCTCAATTTTTCAAGCCTATCAAACGCCACAGCGGACTTTACTATTAACTGCCCTCAAGGCACACTTACAACGAAACAGGGGTACCTTGTACCCGACCTAATGGGCCTTAGTAGGAAAAAAGAAATAGGTTAAGTTAAGGGCCCGCAACACCAAGTAGAATGGAGGGGTGAACTTGCGCTCCTACATGAAATCTTTTAAAACCTAAGAGGCACTAGTCCGATGAAGCAGGGGCTGTTCCCAAACTATGGAGGTGACTCGTGTACAGAATAAATTTAACACATTAAGGAAGATTAGAAGAACGGTTACGAAAACGTAGTCACCTCAAGTTCAAAATGAAGGGGAGCTCGAGAGGGTAAAACACTCTCTATCCCCGATTTACAGTTAAAGTTACGTGGAGTTTTACAAAATTTTACATGTTTTAGAGATAGGTTACATAATAAAAAGGTTTCGGACCTTCCCCGAGGGTTAAACTGCTGAGCTAGCAAGAAATAAAGATGTTAAACGGCCATTACATTGTTGAAGAGCTGCTGCCCGAAGGAAGAGGCGCTACCTGCCTCCTGCTACACGTCCATACACTAAGCTAAATGTTGATGATCTGGCCGACTGACAGGAAAATCAGTAGTTTTTATACTCTCGGGGAAGATTCGAGACTTTTCGTGAATAATTAAGACACACCCACAGTCGTTTATTGGCTGGCTAAAAGTTACACATCAAAATTGAAGAAGAAAGGCACGATTGGTCAAAAATTAATTACAGAAATTCTGGATTGGCTAAGTTCAAAACTGGCGGAAAGAAAAGATGAATATTGCCAACCCACAAATGAAAGAACGAAATTTAGTAAAGAACAAACTCATGAATACAAAATTTCTTCAAATAAAGTTCTTCCCCTTCGCACCAGGGTGCATGATCATAGTTTTTAGGCGGTGACATCTATGAGAGAATGTCCATACTTCTTGATTAATGGAAAACAAAACAAGTTGAAATCTGCACAGTATTGACAACTTTGTAATCACAAAATTTATGGTAGTGACATCTTCTGAGAAACTAATGAGTTGATCCAGTTTTTAAAGTTCAGAGTTTCTCCTGTAGAGGAGTACTTATTGGCGGAAGATTTAAATGTGTGGCGTAGAGGTGTACCAGCCGGTACAATTATTATTATTATTATTATTATTATTATTATTATTATTATTATTATTATTATTAGTTGTGGATGAGGCGGAAAATGGAAAAGATCAATTCGATAGATGGAGTAAGGAAAGAATAGGTCTTAAAGAGGATTGGAGAGGAAAGAAGCATACTACAGATCGTGAAGAATAGAAAAAGGGACGGGATATGATACAATTTCTGAAGGAGATGCTTGCTAGTTGAAGGATTGGTACGGTGAAAGAAAGTCAGAGGAAGAAGATATATCAGAACAGAAGAAGGCTATGAAAGAATGAAGAGGAAGGCGGAAGATAGAGAAGAATGGAGAGCGATCAAGTGGAGACTTGCAGAAGACTAAATATGATGATGAGTGATAATGATTAGTGGTGGTGATTGTTGCTTTAAGGGCAACTGACTTCTACAACACTAATGAGAGGAAGAATGCATGTTGAGGAGGTTGTGTGCAGAGTACGACTGAGCTTATTGTGAATATCTTATTATTGTACTGTATTTCTAGTGCATAGCAATGAAAGCCCCTGCAATATGCACGAGTAGACCACCCATTCTACTGTTCAATATACGTCATAAATAGGGCTCAGAAGTTGAAGATCTATAAAAGATCTAAAAATATCCACACACACAGAAAAGGTCGTAAAAATGCGATCCGAATTCATTCATAATTTTAGTTTTAATTACGTATTTAATGAAGGAATATGTTGTTTTAAAATGCAAAAATAATTGTGGCATGCAACATAGAGTGCGAAAATATGAGTGAAATACGTCTCTAGTCCGCCTCTGTGGTGTAGTTGTTAGTGCGATTAGCTGCCACCCTCAGAGGCCCAGCTTCAATTCCCGGCTCTGCCACAAAATGTGAACAGTAATACGAGGGCTGAAACGGGATCCACTCAGCCCATGGAGGTCAACTGAGTAAAGGTGGGTTCGATTCCCACCTCCGGCATCCTGGAAGTGGTTTTCCGTAGTTTCCCACTTCTACTCCAGGAAAATGCCGGGATGGTACCTAACTTAAGGCCACGGCCGCTTCCATCCCTCTTCCTTGTCTATCCCTTCCAATCTTCCCATCCCCCCGCAAGGCCCCTGTTCAGCATAGCAGGTGAGGCCGCCTGGGCGAGGTATGGTGATCCTCCCCAGTTGTATCCCCCGACCCGGAGTCAACCTCCAGGGCACTGCCCTTGAGGCGGTATAGGTGGGATCCCTCGCTGTGCCCGAGGGAAAAACCAATCCTGGAGGGTAAAGAGATAAAGAAGATGAAGAAACATAGAGTGCGAAAATATGAGTGAAATACTTCTTCATTCTGACATTATATTTTTAAGTGGACAATTTTTAAATAAGGAATTCCTTGTCTGCTAAAAAAGTACTTGTAAAATTTAGAATGAAATATCTTTTCCACCTAGAATGAATTCAGCGAACCCACAATAGACGTCCTGCAGAAAGAAATTGAAACTACTATAACTTGCTCAACCACACTAGGCTTACAGAAATTGGAATTCGGAAACTTCACTTCAGTTGGCCTTTCAGTGTATCACAATAATCATCCCCAGGTTCTTAGGTGCAAGTGATCGTCGGTTTTCAGACAGCACGTTGTAAAACGCCGATAAACTTTTGTCCTCATCAACGGATGTTAAGAGTTCTTATGAGATCTTCCTCTTCAAAAAATACTCTCAGCAATATTTTACTTGCCTTGCACATAATTTGATACCCCTGGTTTATTCAAGCACTAGTTTCATTTCTTTTTCTCTCTGTTCAGATATGGTTCAAATATATGTATTTACTAGAGAAATGTTTTAGATGTGATAGATGATCTAACGATGATTCGAATTGAGAATGGGCAGTGAAAAGTAATTGAAAGGAGGTGACGTTGCAAAAAAGTGCGTTAAGGCCGTAAAAATGCTTGTTGTTTGCGTCATCAGTCCATAGACTGGATTGATACAGCTCTCCATGCCACCCTATCCTATGCTAACCATTTCATTTCTACATAACTACTACATCCTATATCTGCTCTTATCTGTTTGTCATATTCGTACCTTGGTCTACTCCTACCGTTCATACCACCTACACTTACCTCAAAAACCAACTGTACAAGACGTGGGTGTCTTAAGATGTGCCCTCTCATTCTATCCCTTCTTCTGGTCAAATTTAGCCAAATCGATCTCCTCACCAATTCGATTCACTACCTGTCCATTCGTGATTCTATCTACCCATCTTACCTTCAACATTCTTCTGTAACACTACATTTCGAAAGCGTCTATTCTCTTTCTTTCTGACCTAGATATCTTCATGTTTCACTTCCGTACAATGCCACGCTCCAGAGGAAAGTCTTCAAAAACGTCTTTCTAATTTCTAAATACATTTTCGAGGTGAACAAATGTCTTCGTCTTAAGAAAGACCTTCCTTGCTTGTGTTTAAAAACTAAAAACGCCGGGGAAAAAGCAGAAAAGAACTAATAAAAACCACCATTTTCTGGCCTACAATGACCCAGAATGAACATTATAATATGTTGGGCCTCATCTTGTGACACTGGAGAAACAAAAAAAAATGTTTCCTCAACCTCCGAGCCCTACTTATAATACTTTATGCCTTTCAAGGAGAAATCACAGCTACAGGTCCATCAGTTTCGTTCGAACGTTGGGGGGTGATCTAAGTGTGCCAGTGTTTGTGCTATCGGACCTATACATTTTAGTACTTTTGTTTTGTTTAGATAGAATAAATGCATTATTATACAAAGTATTTCTGTTAAAACTTTCGTAATTTAAGAAATACTCAAGGAAAAAAAAAAGAATGGATTTGGTGCTTTTTGGCACTGAAACTCTAAATGCTTGCCTCAGAAAGTAAAAAATTTCACTGCAGTCATCAGAAAACTCACTGTGTTTAAATATACAATGAACTGAAGACACAGATTACTTAAATAATATTAAATGAAATCATCGAACACCACAACAATGTGTTCTGTTTCTGCTGATCACGTGCACTGGAAACCGCTCCTCATTGGCAACATGGGTACGTTATGTTTTGTCCAATTCACACCGTGGGAGTTGGTACTTATTGGCATCAAACGTGACTTTCAACGTCCTGTTTGACACGGATTTGGGCCGTTTTGACGATTTCCTTTTCTTTCACGTTATGGAGCTTCGTTATGAAACTTTTTTCGATTTGTTACCTTTTGGAAATAAGCTTCTTGGCGGGGTGAATGGCTCAGACGGTTGAAGCGCTGGTCTTCTGACCCCAACTTGGAAGCTTCGATCCTGGCTCACTCTGGTGGTATTTGAAGATGCTCAAATACGTCAGCCTCGTGTCGGTAGATTTACTGGCACGTAAAAGAACTCCTGTGGGCCTAAATTCCGGCACCTCGACGTCTCTGAAAATCGTAAAAGTAGTTAGTGGGACGTAAAGCCAATAACATTATTATTATTATTATTATTATTATTATTATTATTATTATTATTATTATTATTATTATTATTATTGATACGTAAATATCGTGGAACAGACAGGTCTAAGAAGGTGCTGGGGTGACTGGGTGGACAGGGAAATGATCAGAGCATAAATTAAAGCACCAAATGTTGAGATTTTATTTCTTCCCTTCTTTTCTTATTTTAAAATTTGATTGGTAATCTGAATGAACAACAACAATGACTTAATGTCAAAAATCAGGTAAAAAATTAGAGAGAATTATGCATGTGATAATGTACAAGGGATGGACACAATCGCTCTGAACCAGTACACTTTAACAAGGGCATGTTTGCTCCACTCTTTTGCATTCTACTAGACTTAGCTCCGAAAGGTTACTGTAGTCAACCCTCTAAGAGGCATAAGCTTCTTACTATATTATGCCTTACAAACTCCAATAACTGTGTTTACACTCACTTCTGCTCAACAGTCTTTTACACATTCATCGATAAACAATTACCAAATAAACAGGGGCAATGAGTGCCCATACTAAACGGCCTTAAATTAAAAATAAAAGGTTTAACACGAACGGCCATGGACAAAAGGCTAGGAGGCGAAACAATTGCACTCGTTTTGGAAAAACACTTAAAATCCTAAATGGGCTTATGGCCCGAAGTAGCGGAGGCTACAGAGAGGTAACTAAACGAAAAACATTAAATGCCGAAGGAGCCTGAAGAATTTAGAGGTTTAAAAAATTTTAGTCACCCCATATCAAGTTGAATGGGAATCAACAGAGGGTGAAGATTCTTTGTTACCTTAATTTACATGTTTCCCAGCAGGGATTTGAACAGAGTCCTGAGACTTGCCGAAAATTTACATTTTAAACAATGACCTTAGTACTTTACATTCATAAAAGAAGTTTGAAACCTTCCCCTCAAGTTATCTGCCCGGGGCTATCACATGTTAAGAAATTTCTGCCATTACCTTGAGTAGTTGGGCATTCCGAACGACGGCAAGTAGCCTCTGCCTCCTAAAAACACGCCGCACTCACTCGACCGGAGCGATGCAGATGACAATACGGGCCTAAAGCGCCCAGCATTTATAGCATTTCCGAGGGGAAGTTTCCAGAACTCTTTTCGAATAGGCAGAATGCCTGTAAACATCCCCAATTTTAATTGGCTAGAAAAATATACACGAAATTCCTGATTGGTAAATAATTACGGAAGAAGGAAGCCGTATGAGTGTTGACAACTTAGACACATTAAAAAATCTTCAAAAACTACACAAACTTTCAAAATTGAAATTCCCTCAAGAACTAATTGTCCTTAATCCCGCCAGAAGGGCACATAGGTCGATGGTGGAGACATGTAATGGTTGAAGATCAAAGTATCTTGTTTATCATTAGTTCAGGATTCATAGCACAGATGGCCTTTTAGAAGGCGCGCATTTCAACGGGTTGGAGGTGTTCCCCCGGTCCTATTATTATTATTATTATTATTATTATTATTATTATTATTGTTGTTGTTGTTGTTATTATTATTATTATTATTATTATTATTATTATTATTATTATTATTATTATTATTATTATATAAGCTCCTCAATTGCAACTGATGTAGTTGAGGTGTGAGCCGCCGCTGCTTTATTACTTCACATTTCTTGCCCACCGATATCAATTTTCACCCAGCACACTGTTGCAATCTAAGAAATTAGGAACGTTTCGTCCACATTGTCCACAACTCGCCCTTCATGTTACGCGGATTACTAATGTTAACAACAATTTAGAGCAGGGGTGAACTGAGAATATAAAATGCCCGGTTGTAGTTATGTACAGTAGCTGTAAGCTTTCATTAGGAAGATGGTGGGTTCGCACTTCACTGTCGTCAGCATTGAAGGTGGTTTTCCATTTTACATCAAGCAAATGCTGCGGATGTACCTTTATTAAGGCTATGATCCCATCATTTCCGGTCCTCGCCCGTCAACACCATAAGACCAGCCTGAGTCGGTGCCACGTAAAACCAATCGCAACAGATGAGGAGTGATTAGGCGGGCAGGTTTTGGGTTTGCCTGGGTTCTACTGGGCAGGCATGGCTGTTTCACACACGTGTTCGCTGGGATGCGTACGCAGCCCCTTCGCAAGGAAACGTGTCCATAGAGACCCAGCACATCATACTGAGCAACCGTGAAAGAGCAAGATAGGTGGTGTAACAAACAGCAGGTCCAGCGAGTAGAGACAAAATCAGTGGCGGCCAGTGGACTCTCAGGTCGGGGGGGGGGGCACAGTACCTTTCTCCCAGAAATATTTCCTTGCTACTGACCAGTACCACTGAACTCATTCAAGTCTTCCGCGCGAAAACACACTAATTCACTGCTGCCAACCCTCACGAATCGCAGGATGCAAGCCAAGAGGCCTAATTTGAATCAAAATTCCTGGTCTCAAATGTGTTGCATTTCAATATAATTATTTATTATTTTTCTTCTTAAAATATAAATAATAGGGCAAACAAGGTCATAAATTATTATTTAATTTAATTGTATGCAACCATGGAGATTTCGCTGGCGCATGTTCATATAGGGGTTTGTGAGGACATCTTTAATGATACGGACTCTGCCCAAGTGCAAGCCTCTTCCCGCACGCTTCCTCACCCCGAAACCGTCCAGAAGCGCGCTTCCTCCTTACATCTCAACCTCTTCACCAACACTATATCATCGGACCGAAGCTCGAGAGTCCGTGCCTTATCTCCAATCTGAAAACATTTACCGGCGAAATGCGCGCTGAACGTCAGTCGCCGAAGTTTGATAACTTATTGCCAAACAGTATTACTTAATGATGAGAATTTACATTTTTACAATGAAATTTAGTCTTCTCAGAATTATTCCAGTCCAATATTTGACTTCAAATGTTGAGAGAAAATAAAAGAACCTCTTCGTTCTCTAGGGAGGACACCATCCGGGAGTCCTTAAGAGCCGGCCGCTACTGCAGTGCAGCAGATACAGTTTGGTGCCGACCACAAGGGTACTTCCGAATGTAAAACTTAACTCCCGTACAAATGTTTTTATTCAGTAAATGCAATCATATCATAGGACAAAAGCTAGTATTTGATGTATTTCAGCATGACAAATGAATAAATAAATAATACTGAATGCACTGACTGCGTGTTACAGGCCGCATAGTTGTAAGCATATATTCAGGAGATGGTGAGTCCGAAGGTGGTTTTCCGTGGTTTCCCATTTTCACACAATAAAAATGTTGGGGCTGTACCTTAATTAAATACACAGCCATTTAATTCCCAGTCCTTACCATTTCCTATCCCATCGTCGCCGAAAACCGCTTGTGTATAATAATAATAATAATAATAATAATAATAATAATAATAATAATAATTGTACCGGGCGGTACACCTCCACACCATTTATTTAAAAGTTGCGCCAGTTGAAACTCCTCTTCTGGAGGAAGTCTGAACTTTATCTACGGTCTTAATTTCCAAATTTCTCAGAAGATGTCACTACCTGGAAATTTTTGAGTTTGTGAACTGTGTCATTTTCGACGTACTTTTGTCTTGCTTGTATTAAGAAGTGTGAACTTTCTCTTCTAGAGGACACTACTGAAGATCAACAATAGTGCACCCTAGTGCGGAGTCAAAGAACTATTTTGTTGGAGAAAATTTAATTTCAGGAGTTTGTTCTTTGTTAAATTTCTTTCTGTCATTGTTTAAGTTGGCAATATTTACCCCTTTCTTCCCCCTGTTTTGAATGTATCCAATCACGAATTTTTTCAATTAATTTCTGACCAATCTGGTGTATCTTTCCCCAACTTGAATCTGTTGCGGGGTCCTACCCAATAAAATCTTTGTGGGAGGGTGTTTTCTTTCCCCTAACGCCTAGAACTTTCTGCGAGAGTATTTAAACTGCTGATTTTAGGGTCTCCGGGCCACTTCTGTTCCATCTTTCAGTGTATTAAGTACATAGCAGGAGGCGGGAAGCGCCTCTTTCCTCGGCAGCGGTCAACAATAAGGTAATGGCCGATTAATAAATTTTTTTCTTTGCCAGCTCAGCAGTTTAACTTTCGGGGCAGGTTCTAAGCGTTCCCCTATGTAACCTTTTCCTAAAATGTAACTTCTCTTTTCTTCTATTCTCTTGTAAAGCGACATACTGGGATAGAGAGTGTTAACCCTCTCGAGCTCCCACTCACATTGTTTGAGGTGAACTTATTTTTCGCAACCTATTCTTCAGTAATGTAAGTTAGTAATTTCTTAAGTCACCTCTGTAGTATGGGATTAGCCCTTGCATCAGTGGCCTTAGAGCCAAAATAGGTCTTAAAGACAAAGTGTATTAGGAGTGCAAGTTCGCCTCCTCTCAAATTGTGATTTTAGAGGTCATGTATTAACTTTCTTGTCATTTAACAGACCTCAGTAGATTGGGTATTTTGCCCCTGTGTATATGTCCTTTGAGGACGGCTTAAAGGTGGAGTTCGGAGTGGCCTATGATAGGCTTGTATTTTAAGGGGAAGTTGCCCTTTTTGAAAATTGTGTTTCTGCCTCAAGGAGGCTTTTGGATGTAATTGGAAGCCGGTGTTTCTGGCATGTTTGGGGGTTTTCGGCCCCTTTGTTGTATGGTGTTCATTGTAAGGTTGGGCTCATGGCTCAAGAATTATGTTTCTGACTTTTTGAAGCCCCAAATGGGGTACCTATGTAAATGTATTTGTCAATCGTGTTTCGGCTACTAAGTACCTGTTCTATTTGTTGTTACCTAATGTTGAAAAGAAAATATAACCTTGTTAAATTTTAAAATTAATTTCACTTTAGTAGCTTGAGACCCCTTCACCACCCAGCACCTTCTTTCATGCATAACTACCACCAAAACACGGTAACAATAATAATAATAATAATAATAATAATAATAATAATAATAATAATAATAATAATAATAATAATAATAATAATGGGAGCTTCCGTGGGTCAGGCGGCAGCGCACCGGCCTCACACCGCTGGATTCCGTGGTTCAAATCCCGGTCACTCCACGTGAGATTTGTGCTGGACAAAGCGGAGGCGGGACAGGTTTTTCTCCGGGTACTCCGGTTTTGCCTGTCATAATCCATTCCAGTAACACTTTCCAATATCATATCATTTCATCTGTCATTCATTAATCATTGCCCCAGAGGAGTGCGACAGGCTTCGGCAGCCGGTACAATTCCTATCCTGCCGGGCTGAGTGGCTCAGACGGTTAAGGCGCTGGCCTTCTGACCCCAACATGGCAGGTTCGATCCTGGCTTAGTCCGGTGGTATTTGAAGGTGCTCATATACGTCACCCTCGTGTCGGTAGATTTACTGGCACGTAAAAGAACTCCTACGGGACTAAATTCCGGCATCTCGGAGTCTCCGAAAACCGTAAAAGAGTCGTTAGTGGGACGTAAAACAAATAACATTATTATTATTATTATTATTATTATTATTATTATTATTATTATTATTATTATTATTATTAATTCCTATCCTCGCCGCTGGATGGGAGCTTCATTCATTCCATTCCTGACCCGGTCGAATGACTGGAAACAGGCTGTGGACCTTCATTTTCCATAATAATAATAATAATAATAATAATAATAATAATAATAATAATCTTTCTTTCTTTCTTTCTTTCTTTCTTTCTTACTTAATCCGTTTACCCTCCAGGGTTGGTTTTCCCTCGGACCCTGTGAGCGATTCCACCTATACCGCCTCAAGGGCAGTGTTCTAGAGCGTGAGACTTTGGGTCTGGAATACAACTGGGGAGGAGGACCAGTACCTCGCCCAGGTGGCCTCGCCTGCTATGCTGAACAAGAGCCTTGTGCAGGGATTGGAAGATTGGGAAGGATAGACAAGGAAGAGGGAAGAAAGCGATCGTGGCCTTAAGTTAGTTACCATCCCGGCATTCGCCTGGAGGAGAAGTGGTAAACCACGGAAAACCACTTCGAGGAGTTGGGAATCGAACCCGAGCCTCCGGGGGTGGCAGCTAATCTCACTAACCACTACACCACAGAGGCGGACGAGTTTTTAATATTACTGTCCTTAACAGGCAAACCGACGTTGCCGTCTCCTAAAAAAGAAGTAAAGTATGATATAGAGACGGATATGTTGGAAATCAGGCTGACCCTTTCGTTTTTAAAAATATAAATTTGACACTGTCTTACCACATCGTGTTACTGTAGCTAGAGAAAGTGGGTAAATGTTGACTGACGAGCAGTTCCGTCGCACAATCGATATATAAAGTCAATAGGGCATCATTACTTTCTATAATGAATAACCTCCGTAACGAGTTCTTTGACCTACATTGTAAAGCAATAGGAATTCCTTATTCATTCTCTATGAATACGGGGATTCAAATTACACAAACCTATGAATTATGCAGAAATGAACTAGAACGAGCTAACTTGAAAGTACATGAAGCCACCATGGGACCTTTAGCTAAGTCTAGGACTGTTTCAGCTTACTTGAGTCAGGTTGAAAGAGTTTATCATTGTTATCGGAACTTCCTAGTCAACTCGTATTTTGTTCAGTACCCATTAGTATTACATTTGCCTGAGAATTCTTACACCTCCCAGTTTGTGACGCTCCTTTCTTTTGCCGATGCCTTCCTACTTCAAAGAATCACACCTCTTACATTTTCTCCTGTGATCTGTAATAATAATAATAATAATAATAATCACTCATACTGTAGGCTACTGAGGGACGTGAAGTTCCCGTGCCGATCTCACAATCCTCTTCCATCCTTTTCGATCTTGAGCCTGCTTTTCCCAATTATCAATTTGGAGGGTCCGGCATACCTTGTTGATCTCCTTCTTCCAAGTGCTTCGGGGTCTTACTGAAGGTCTTTTTCGATAAAGAATCCCTTGTATAGATCTACTGGTGCTCTTTTATCCTGCATCCTCAGTACATGCCCAGCCTAGCACAGTCTGTTGGATTCTATCACACCTATTTTAATGTGTTGTTGAGTTAGGGTGTAAATCTCATAACTAGATCTTTTCTACCAGCTGTAAGAGTTAGGATCGAACCATGGGCCAAATATTTTTCTATAAAATTTATTCTCAAAGACTTGCAACTTCTGTTGCTCTTTCTTGGTTATACTCCATGTCTCGGAACCGTACAGAAGTACGGGTCGAATGATTGTATTGCAGATAGTCATTTTCCTATTGCTTGTTAAAAACTTGGAGCCTAATAAAGGGCTCATGGAGTAAAATGCCTTATTTGCATTCTTAATTCTAGCTTGGTGTTCCTGTTGCCTTCGGTTTTGCTCATGGATTAATACACCAAGGAATTTTAAATCTACTCTTGTAAATATATATTTCCCACTCTTCAAAGGGAAACCACGTAATGTGTCTTCTTATCACTTACTCATAAGCCAATTATTGCTGCCATTTCCTCCATTTCCACAAATAACTGCCCATTATCTAATTCATTGCGGCCAATAAGAACAATATCATCCGCATATGCAAGGACTTCATGTTGTCTCCCCAATATGATACCAGCAGGTACAAGAGCTAATTTCCTGATAATCTCAGTGCAGTGTTGAATAGAAGAGGAGATAGTGCATTCTGGAAGGAGCTTGATTTTCTCCCTTGAGCAAAATACAGTTAACATTACCATCCATACACAATTTGCACATGTTAATTAATTTTATGGGAAAGCCGAACTTCATCATGATGTTGTAACTGTTCGCTCTCCTAAGCTTCTCATTAGAGGAGACGAAAGTTAATAGCCGGGCACACATGAGTATAAATATAAACTAGGCCTATATGTGGCTTGCCCGCAAATTGCCAAGCAAATAGAATCAATTATCATTCCATGGTTTCCCATTTCTCTATGTAATGTTTGGGCGCCAGCGTTACAGTTTTTACAGTTTTAAACAAAACTGTAAAGCAAAATTTATATTTACTAGCATAGAGACTTATACTTAAATCACAGGGGTAGGATTTTAAATAATTAACCATTAAATATCGCTTGAGAAAGAAAATTAACGCAACATAAAATAAAATGAATTTATTATACAAAAAATGAGATGAATCGGAAAAGGTCCGTTAAGCTTCGAGGGATTTTAGAATTTACGTTGTTGCTTGCTTTGTCTAGTTCAGGCTCACCAATTACAGCTTCCGTTGAGGTCATCTATATTCCATGGTTACTCGTTCCTCTCCTCTCGTTGTAGAATTGGCTCCATGGACTTCCTTCCTTCCTTCTGTGATATGGTTTGGGCTATCTGGACTAGCACTCCCTAACTGCCTAGTCTTTAAATTAGACATTGGCCCTATACTTCTGAAAATTGATCAGAGTTCATCGTAAGAGGAGAAAATTCAGAGTTATGAATTTTTCCATGTTATGAGAAATCTCAATCCAACTTAGCTATTCTACTGATACAATAGAGACTTGTACCAAATTCCGTGGACTTGAACTAAACGTAGTTCTTTGTCCAGAATAATTACTGAATATATCACAAGTCGTAAGCTTGTTTCGTCTCACCCTGACCCGACAACATAACAGCAGCTACGTACTGTATCGAAGCGACAACACACTGTATGAAAAATAACTATGCCTCGAAGCGAGCACTTACTGTCTCAAAAATAATAAAGTAGATGTGGTTCTGGTAGTGTCGTGGGTCGAGGGTTGCTCCGCGCTAGATAATATATCCCCGGGCTCTCCCCACTCTTGGTATCAGCTCAATACCAAATCTCAATACAACGAAGCATCTGATCGTAGATCGCATTATCATCTCCCTCTCTTCATTCTTCACAAGTAACCAGTAGGCGTGGCGATGATGTAGATGCCTGGCGTGTTAGCCTCGCGCGCGGGTCGCTGTATACTACCTTTGCTCATGAGTTCTACCCGTGAGTCATCCAACTATCCCGCTTCAAGAATAACTTTTCCGTGTACACAAGTATGAGATGAAAAGACACCAACTCTGTCTCAACATTGACCATATATACAGTACATAATGAATTCCTATCCTACATAATATAATAATTTAAATAATAAATGATGTTCTAATATATACAATTTGATTCCAAAAGCCTTATTTACAAATGATTGAAGTTGACTCAATATGGCATATGAATAATTGCCGATGGCGGATAATCTTGATATCGAGTGATATCGCGTAAAAGGACTGAACACTAAATTAGTATGGCTGGAGAAGTCTGGACGGTTACAATGTTCCACAGCCCTTCTCTATGGATTGAATCATATGCCTTGAAGAAATCTATAAAGAGATAATGAAATGACTCCTTGTGTTCCCACACCTTATCGACTCAATTGGAAATATATTGTCTGTAGTGGATCTGTTACTACGAAAACCGTTCTGATAGTCCCCAATAACATTTTCAGCAAATGGTTTTAAACACTGTGAAAGAATAAGACAGAATTTTGTAGGCCGTGTTCACAAGAGATATACCACGATAATTTTGAAGGTATTCCCTATCCCCTCCTTTATGAATTGAGGCAATAAGTGATTCCTGCCATTCTTTTGGAATAACTTCATCTTTCTCCACCATATTTATTAAGTTCAGCAGGAATGTTGTTACTGCCTGAAGCTGTATTGTTTTTTAAACGTACAGTACTTTGTAATACCTCTTCATATGATTGCTCTGGTATTTGTTCTTCTGATGGGGAACTAAGTGGTTTACCGATACAGGTTTCTGAATCAGTACAATTCAGCAAGGAATCGAAGTATTGCTTACTGTAATTTAATAATTTGTCCTGATCAGCAATTAAAATTCCAGACTTACCTCTCATAATACTCGATCTTGGTTGAAATCCTTTTTTTAATTGTGTTGACAGTTCCATACATCTTTCGGATGTTCCTGTTTCTGTAGTCATCTTGGATTGATTCTATTTGTTGTCTCAGGTAGATTTTTTTTCTTTCTACAAATTAATTTACTACATTATTTATGTTTTTCTCTGTATGGTTCTCAACATTTACATTCTTATTAGACTGCAGCCACTTATTACACCATATTGCCACTTCACTACCTGCATCTTGACATGCCTCATCGAACCATTTCTTTTTCTTACTAACACCTTTTGGTATCACTTTCGTTGCTACTGTTGTCATGATTTGTTTCGCGTTATTCCACATTCGTTCACAAACTTCATCATTTGTTTCATCAATTTCTTCTTCTCCCAGAATATCAAATCTGTTTGTAATTTCCACATTGTTCTTTAATCTTTCATCCTCCTGCTTAAGTTTATCAGTGTGAACTTTGCTTCTTTCCTCAGTCTGTGACTTACAAGCGGTTTTTAATTTATTTTTAACAGAAGGAATTATCATATTTTGATCAGATCCTATCTCAGCTCCTCTGTAAGCTCTGATATCAGTTATGGAGCTTCTATGTCTGTTATCGATTAGTTCATGATCTATCTGATCGGCAGTCTTACCGTCACACGAATACCATGTTTCCTTATGTATGTGTTTGTGTTTGTGGATGTAGCGAAATTTATTAGTCTAATGGCATTATCATTGCTTTCGTCATGCAGATTTTCGCTTCCTAACCCATGTATAATAATAATAATAATAATAATAATAATAATAATAATAATAATAATAATAATAATATACATGCATCATTATAGACCGTTATGCCTTTCAGCGTTCATTCTGCAAGCCTCTGTGAATTTACTAAATGTCGCCACAATCCCCTATTTGCAACTAGTGTTGTGGCCTCATTTAGTTCTATACCTCTTGTCTTTAAATCGCTGAAAACTGAGTCTAACCATCGTCGTCTTGGTCCACCTCTACTTCTCTTACCCTACATAAGAGTCCATTATCCTCCTAGGTAACCTATCCTCCTCCATTCATCTCACATGACCCCACCACCGAAGCCGGTTTATGCGTACAGCTTCATCTATCGAGTTCGTTCCTAACTCATTGCCTTTATAGCCTCATTCCGAGTACCCTCCTACCATTGTTCCCAACTGTTTGTAGCATCAATCATTCTCGTTACTTTCATGTCTGTTACTTCTAAATTATGAATAAGATATCCTGAGTCCACCCAGGTTTCGCTCCCGTAAAGCAAAGTTGGTCTGAAAACAGACCGATGTAAAGATAGTTTCGTCTGGGAGCTGACTTCCTTCTTAGAGAATACTGTTGATCGCAACTGCGAGCTCACTGCATTAGCTTTACTGCACCTTGAATCAATCTCACTATATTACCATCCTGGGAGAACACACAACCTAAATAATAATAACAACAAACCCCATGGCACTACAGCCCTTGAAGGGCCTTGGCCTACCAAGCGACCGCTGCTCAGCCCGAAGGCCTGCAGATTACGAGGTGTCGTGCGGTCAGCACGACGAATCCTCTCGACCGTTATTCTTGGTTTTCTAGACCGGGGACGCTATCTCATCGTCAGATAGCTCCTCAATTCTAATCACGTAGGCTGAGTGAATCTCAAACCAGCCCTCAGGTCCAGGTAAAAATCCCTGACCTGGCCGGAAATCGAACCCGGGGCGTCCGGGTAAGAGGCAGGCACGCTACCCCTACACCACGGGACCGGAAAATAATAATAATAATAATAATAATAATAATAATAATAATAATAATAATAATAAATCCAGGTCCGTATCCATCCAAGCAAAATGAAAACATTATGTACGGTGTTCAGAGCGCAGTGACTATATTCGGCGGAAACCATGATGTAACACACCCAGTCATTGAGAAAAGGGACAAGATATTCCTTACGAAATTCTTGGGTCCAAAGAAGTCACTAGATTCACAACCCATGTACCGACTGAGACCGAATCGAGCACTTCATGAAAATGTTGACAAGATAACAATTACTATGAGGAAAAGAAAACTAGCATTGTGTGGGCACATTAAGAGACTGGCACACGGGATACTTAGGCTACAATAAAAGTGGAAGGCACAACCTTTGAGGAAAATCTTAGGTCCAGTCAAAGACAACGGTGAGTTTAGGAGACGGCACAACCAGGAGTTGTACTCGCATGTGGAGAAAATAACCGACGTGATGCGGAAAAGGAGGATTACTTTTTATGGACACATGGCCCGAATGAAGTCAACACGGTTAACCAACCGCATTTTCACTTTCATCCAAGAGAAAAAAAGGCAAAGGGGGCATGGTTCAGTGAGGTACAGAAAGATCTGCAGGAGATTGGGATCTCATTTGAAGATATCCAGGAGCGTGTCCCACTTAAGAGAAAACTCCAAGAACATCAGAGTTTCCAACCAAAGCCGAAGATGAAAACTGGAAAGGCATGGACGAAAGAGCGAAAGGAGCAACACCGTATACGAATGAAGGAATACTGGACCAACATTAAAGCTCGAGGGAAACTGTTGAAATGACGTGGTCCTTAGCTGGCCGAAAGGAAACAAGAAGAAGAATAATCGAATGGCCTCAGCGTGACGGTTAGAGCTATTAGCTGCCGTTCTCTGGAGGCCGGATTCGATTCCCGGTACTGCCAGAACTGTAAGAATGGCAGGAGAGCTGGTATGTGGTTGAAATGGTACATGCAGCTCATCACCACTGGGGGTGTGCCTGAAAAGAGCTACTCCACCTCGGGATGACGACACGACTTTACTTACCGTGTGAAAGCATTTTAATTTCATGCCCTTTGGCTGTTTGCTAGTCAATTTCGACGTTCTGTTTTACTCCAGGCCTACTAGATGGCAAAGTAAACCAAATCTATCTTGGGCGTCGTGGCTGAGTTTTAACTAATTTTGTCGAGTAAACACCAAATTTGTTACCAGAGATTTTTACGTGCCCACATCGTACGACATGAAGTCTCGTGCATGAATGTCCGCCTCTGCGGTGGTAGTGGTTAGTGTGATTGGCTGCCACCAGCCATTTTCTCGTGATGCCCGTACATACAGACAGACAGAAATGACGGAAAAATAAAAAGTGTATTTCCTTGTAACTGTGAACACAACCGATACAGAAATACCATTCTTTTTAAATTCTGAGCAATGTACAGACAAAACTCGTATCTATACTAATGTATAAAGAGGTACAGTAATGTTTGTATGTAATGGCTAATCTCAGGAACTACTGGGCCGATTCTAAAAATTATTTTAATAATATAGATATTCATTACCCCTGAGGGACATTAGCTGTATTTTATTTTCAAAACTATTCGTGGGGGGAGGGCACAGGGAGATATAAAAATACTAGGCTAATATAGGCGAAATATCGAATTTGTCGTGCAAGGACGAGACAAAACTCAATTTAAGCCCGTTGATGCAAAGACCTAAAACCAACCGTTATGGAGATACTGGCACCACAATACCCCCTGCTATTCTTCTTCTTACGACGTCGTCTCCAAACGAAGGTAGATGATCCACACGGCCAGCTCTGATCTTGACGTTGCAGCCATGCCATGTGAATTTATTGGAATATCTCTCGGGATATTTAATGCAGTTGTTTCCCGTTGCCTTCTGCATCCTAATGCCGTTGACCAAACTGGTTCTTCCGCCTTTGGGAACAATTTCTTGTCACCAGGACAACAGAGTGCCCTTACCCATACCCGCTCATCAACTCTCAAAGAGACTGTTGGCACTTGGTATAGGGGATCTCCTTATACCGGGAGATAATCGGTCCCTTCATTCGTTAGCCGCCTGCATATAAAATATTATTTTTATATGCAGTCATTGCCCCCTCTCTAGCGCGGGAAGGTGAATGTCAGGATTTCGCCGTCATTGAAACAAGGACCAAATGGTATTTCCTGGTTCCTCTGGTTCTTTAGAGAGAACCCCTGCTCTAGGAATCGGATAAAGAAATGAACTGCCGTAACCATGGCAACGTCAGCTCCAGTATTCTTACAGCAGCGAGATTATCTACAACATATCACAAAAAAACTAACATGTTACAGGCATGAAAACTGGTATTTGGAATCTCCTTTAAAAAATAAAAGAACACAAATTTTTGTTTTCAGAAAATCCACTTAAGGGGTAATTGGTGGGAAGAGGTGAAAAGAAGTGAGGAAGGATTTGAATTATTTACATGAGGATACATATATCTCCGAAACTGAAGATGTTACAGACGTTAAAATTGGCACTTGGAATCTAATTTAAAAATAAATGAACCCAATTTTTTGGAAAATCCACTTAAGGGGGTGAAATAATAAAAAAGATGGTGAATTTTTAAAATGAATATCTTCTTCTTCTACCGCTTTTCCCACACCTGTGGGTTCGTGGGTGTGAACTGTGTCACTAATGTGGGTTTGAACCTGTTTTACGGCTGGATATCCTTCCTGACGCCAACTCTGTGTAGGGATGTAATTAATATTGCGTGTTCCTTTTTTGGTTGGTAAAGTGGTGTGTTGAGTGAATATGAAGAGGTGAGTGTTGGGACAAACACAAAAAAAAAAAAAAAAAAAAAAAAAAAAAAACTATCCCCGAGCCAGAAGAATTAATCACACGCGATTTTATTGCCCAACTCAGCCTGGAATCGAACCCGGAACCCTGTGAACCGAAGGCCTCAACGCTGACCACTCAGCCAAGTAGTGGGGCAGTTGTTAAAATGGGTATATCTACAGTATATCTCATAAACTTAACATGTTACAGATGTGAAAATTGGTATTTGTAATCTCCTTTAAAAATAAAGAAACACGTACTTTCTGTTTTTGAAAAATCAGCTTAAGCTCGAGATCGAAAATAAGTGAAGAAGGGGTTGAATTCTCTTTATGAGGATACTTACATCTCAAAAACTAAGATGTTATAGACGTGAAAATTGGTATTTGGAACCTCCTTTAGAAATAAAGAAACCTTTTCTTTTTTTCGACTTAAAAGAGGACTGTTTCTCACATAAAGACTTCCAATGTCGCATGTTTCAGATTTTTTTTTTTGTTAGGGGCTTTACGTCGCACCGACACAGATAGGTCTTATGGCGGAGATGCGATAGGAAAGGCCTAGGAGTTGGAAGGAAGTGGCCGTGGCCTTAATTAAGGTACAGGCCCAGCATTTGCCTGGAGTGAAAATGGGAAACCACGGAAAACCATCTTCAGGGCTGCCGATAGTGGGATTCGAACCTACTATCTCCCGGATGCAAGCTCACAGCCGCGCGCCTCTACGCGCACGGCCAACTCGCCCGGTGTTTCAGATTTAGCTCTGCCAGTAGCTTGGTCATCTTAGCCCCAAAAGGCAATGCGACAAACGTGGTTTACAAGGGTTCTGGGGTAAATGAAATGCAATTTTTTGGCGAGTTTTTATACTTTATGGATTTCCAGATAATGTCTTAGTGCAGTACCAAGGAACAATTAATTTTTATCAAGTTACGAAATCCTCGCGAGCGAAGCCGTGGGTAACAGCTAGTTTTATAATATAGAGACTCGCCCCATGATTTCTTTGTCTTCTAGCTCTTAAAATTAACACACACATTTCCTATATTCAGCTGGGCTTTCACGGGCAGTTAATCGGGACAGTTATTAAATCCCTCATTAGGTTTTGCAAACTGCGATGTTCCATTAAACAACAAACATGAGATACTATAGGCCTATATATTACCTTTCCTTTGAGAATATACTAACAATTCTTTGTTGTTTCTCACCTTCCTCAGAGTTCTGAAATACAAACCTTTATTTAAGTACGGTACCTAGGAAATTCAGCCTGCATGAATTTCTAAAATCGGAATCGCTGCCCATATCTTGTGCAATAAGACGTGCATTATGAACGCGAAGGAATTTATGTACTGACCACTTTGCACGAACGTCAGAAATTGAATCACTATCACCATTCGCTCTGTCTGCGTCATTTGGGTCAACAGATGCCCAGTTTCTTCAGTTCCGTGTTAAAAAAGTTTACTTAACAATGTTAACTAACAATTGTTATTAATATAAGACTTCCGTTATAAAAAGTCACCTGTTCCACGAACACATTTCCAACATTTGTTACGAGCATAATATCGAAGAACTGCGATCAAATGCTACTATGGAGATCACCTCCTCGAAGTGGTTTTCCGTGGTTGTGGTTTCCCAATTCTCCCCCAGGTAAATGCCAGTATGGTACCTAACTTAACGCCACGGCAGCTTCCTTTACCCCAGTTTACCATGGCAGGTGAGGCCGTCTGGGTGAGATACTGGTCCCCCTTCCCAGTTTTATATCCCGACCCAAAGTCTCAAGCTCCAGGACACTGCCCTTCAGGCGTTAGAGGTGGGATCCCTCGCTGAGTCCGCGGGAAAAACCAACCCTGGAAGGTAAACTCATAAGAAAGAAAGAAAGAAAGAAAGAAAAAAAGAAAGAAAATAATAATAATAATAATAATAATAATAATAATAATAATAATAATAATAATAATAATAATAATAATAATATTTTAACGCTCTAACAGTTACTGAGGATTTTTTTTTTTTTTTTGCTAGTTGCTTTACGTCGCACTGACACAGATAGGTCTTATGGCGACGATGGGACAGGAAAGGGCTAGGAGTGGGAAGGAAGCGGCCGTGGCCTTAATTAAGGTACAGCCCCAGCATTTGCCTGGTGTGAAAATGGGAAACCACGGAAAACCATTTTCAGGGCTGCCGACAGTGGGGTTCGAACCTACTATCTCCCGAATACTGGATACTGACCGCACTTAAGCGACTGCAGCTATCGAGCTCGGTACTGAGGATTTTAAGAGACTCCAAGATCATGGAATTTTGTTATACAGGAAACTTTAAATGTGGAAACAACTTCTTCTTTTACCGTCCTTCTTCACACTGGTGGGGTCACTTGTATGAACTTTGTAGCACATGTGAATCTGGCCAGGTTTTACGGCCGGATGGCCTTCCTGACGCCAAACATACGTGGAGGAACATGTTCACTATTGTGTGTTTCTGTGATCAGTAGTGTAAATGTGTTGGAATAAACACAAATACCCAGACTCACAACCTGACTTTTCACACTGCTTATGTCCAGCTCCATGGCTAAATGGTTAACGTGCTGGCCTTAGGTCACAGAGGTCCCGGGCTCGATTCCCGACAGGGTCGGGAATTTTAATCATCATTGGCTAATTTTGCTGGCACGGGGGCTGGGTGTATGTGTTGTCTTCATCATCATTTCATCCACATCACGACGCGCAGGTTGCCTGCGGGCCTCAAATCAAAAGACCTGCACCTGGCGAGCGGAACATGTCCTCGGACACTCCCGGGACTAAAAGCCATTTCACGACTTCATTAAAGTCTTTTTGCAGTTGCTCACAATCCTGTAACTTATATATTACTCTATGCAGTATGACATCATCCACAAAAATGTAAAAGTTATTTTTACTCATGTCACCTATGTATACATAAAGTCTAATAGGCTAATAACTGCCCTGCAGGGACTCCCCCCCTCCACTCTTATTTATAATAGGATCAGATACTGGTTCTTTCTGTTTTTCTTTCTTTCTTAATCTGCTTACCCTCCAGGGTTGGTTTTTCCCTCGGACTCAGAAAGGGATCCCACCTCTACCACCTCAAGTGCAGTGTCCTGGAGCGCGAGACATTGGGTTGGGGGATACAACTGAGGAGAATGACCAGTACCTCGCCCAAGCGGCCGCACCTTCTATACTGAACAGGGGCCTTGTGTTGGGATGGGAAGATTGGAACGGATAGACATGGAAGAGGGAAGGAAGCGGCCGTGGCCTTAAGTTAGGTACCATCCAGCATTTGTGTGGAGGAGAAGTGGGAAACCACAGAAAACCACTTCCAGGATGGCAGAGATGGGAATCGAACCCACCTCTACTCAGTTGACCTCCCGAGGCTGAGTGGACCCCGTTCCAGCCCTCGTACCACTTTCCAAATTTCATGGCAGACCCGGACCTTCGGGGGTGGCAGCAAATCACACTAACCAATACCTCACAGAGGCGGACAGATACTGCTTCACCTATTCTAATTCATTTACTTTTATTTTCTAGAAATGTAGCCACTCTTTTGTCTAGTGCAGTAGCCCTTATATTCATCATTAATCTCCTGTGACTCTGTCCTATCAAATGTGTTGGATAGGTCAATAACAATACAGTCAGTTTGACTGCCTGAACTGCCTCCTATCAAACCAGTTGGTAATTTCTCAAATGTGTCTAACAATGAGAAAAAATGCCTTCCAAGTACTTCCATGCAACATATGTCAAGCTGACTGCCTTGTAGTTATCTGCTTTATGTTCATCAGTCTTTCCTTTGTACACAAGGGCTACTGTTTTAACTCGCCATTCATTTGGTATAGCTCCTCGAAAGAAAAGCTAATTAAATAAATATTTCAGATATGGCACTATTACTGTAGATTAGGAAATGAAGTCTTAAAGTCAGTAGATGAACATTGTTACTTGGGTAGTAGAATAACTAATCATTGCAGAAAAATAATAATAATAATAATAATAATAATAATAATAATAATAATAATAATAATAATAATAATAATAATAATAACATTGGCTTCACACCCCACTAACTACTTTTACTGTTTTCGGAGACGTGAGGTGCAAAATGTTTCCCACACGAGTTGTTTTACGTGCCAGTAAATCTACCGACATGAGGCTGATGTATTTGAGCATCTTCAGATACCACCGGACTGAGCCAGGGTCGAAACTACTAAGTTGGGGTCAGGAGGCCAATGCCTCAACCGTGCTATGGCAGAAGTAAGAAGGACATAAAATGCAGACTAGCACAAGCAAGGAAGGTCTTTCTTAAGAAGAGAAATTTGCTTTTTTGAAGACTTTCATATGGAGCGAGACATTGTACGGAAGTGAAACATGGACGATAAGAAGCCAGAAAGAAAGAGAATAGAAGCTTTTTAAATGTGGTGTTGCAGAAGAATGCTGAAGGTTGGATGGATAGATCGAGTCACAAATGAAGATATACTGAACTGAATCAGTGAGAGGAGAACAATTTGGAAAAATTTCACCAGAATAAGTGACAGATTGATTGGACACATCTTAAAACACCCAGGACTTGTTCAGTTGATTTTTTAGGGAAGTGTAGGCAGTAGACCAAGGTTTGAATATGACAAGCAGATTAGAGTAGATTAGGACGTAGCAGTAATGTAGAAATGAAAAGGTTAGCACAGGATAGGGTGGCATGGAGTGTTGCATTAAACCAGTCTATGGACTGATGACCCAAATAACAACAATGGTACTATATTCCAACCCATTGCCTTTAGCATATCCCCAAAAATCTTATCAATTCCAGCTGCTTTTTCTAGTTTTCAGTTTTTGTATCTTTTTATAAATATCTTTGTTATCACAAGTAAATTTCAGTACTTCACTAGTAGTAGACACCTTCTCTGCCTGGACTTTATTCTTATCTTCAATAAGCTTAACGTACTGCTAACCAAATACTTCTACATTCTGTTTTAAATCTTTGCATATACACTCCCTTTGTCCATTAATGATTTTACTCATATCATTCAATGTATACCAGGAAGTTCATGGTCTCTCCCGTGATCGCAGCAATTGGTGAAAAGACATTATCGCCTTGAGGCTAAATTCTTCACAGGGATATATCATCATAGGCCCTACCATAAGATATGAGACTCATGTCAATCACTCCGAGGAGGGACCAATGACCTTCAATGTTAGGCCCCTTTAAACAACAAGCATCATCATCATCAATCTGAGGAAGTCAGTGCTGAGAAGAACGTCTATCAATCTACTATTGAATACTCCAAAGAAAAGTATAACCTGACAAATCCAGTCACTGGTTTGATGATCAGAGTGAGAGGCACAATCCCAAAAGCTTTTTGTAGACTTCTGTAAGCTGTTCAGACTTCCCAAAACCTTCATCACTACCATAGCAATTAGTGCATTGAAAGGTTCTATCTCCATTTATAGGAACCACACATATGGAGCTTAAAAAATTGTCTTGTTTCTTTCTTCCTTTCTTTGATTATTCAATTTATATAAAAAGTAACTTCATGCTAAACAAAATTTGTAAGGCACTATTTGTGCCTGTAACAGCCTGCAGATGCTGTAGGAGGAATGTATGTATGTACGTTCAGTCCATCAGCGATTCCACTGGTGGGATCCTCAACAGCTCTGCCATCAGCTGTCATAGATGGCCTAGGCATCACTGAAGAGGCGTACTAGGGAAATGAGGAGTGAGGTAGTTTCCCATTGCTTTCCTCACTGAGCCAGAGTTTCTATTACATATCAGTCTGCCAAGTCCACTGAAATGCATACACCAACCGACCCTATGAGCAACATTTTAACACCATTCATAGCAGGGACTGGCTGCATAAGGAGTGGCATTACTAGCATCACTCAAAGCCAAGGATAAGACAGAGACAGATCTATGAAAGTAACAAAATTGCTCTAGCCTATACCAGAAGACATAGTGCACTGTAAACACTAGGTCCTGCCAGAAAAGGCATAGGAGGAATGTAAAATAAATTTATTTTATAAGAAAGTATATTTTATTAACTATTTTTTAACATGTTTAACAATTCATTCATTGATCTTACTATACTTGTTCTCATACCCTGTTCTCAGTTAACCTCTCGAGGCTGAGTGGACCCTGTTCTAGTTCTCGTACCACTTTTCAAATTTTATGGCAGAGCCAGGAATTGAACCCAGGCTTCTAGTGGTGGCAGCTAATCACACTAATCACTACCCCAAAATCATCAAGTTGCTTATCATCTTTAGAGAAGAGCTTTACACCTCCTTAACTTTTTCAAACTTACAAATTCTTTGTTCTCCAGCATGAATACTCCCCCCCCCCCATCAAATCTATCCTGCCTCTATAATAAACACTCCAGTTCCTGGAGAAAAATTTCCACATCCTTAATATCACCTCTCAGCTGTGATTCAACTCCCATGACAATATCTGGTAAATATATATCGATTAAATTACTTAATTCTATTCCTTTCCTTGCATGTCTTCTAAAATTTAATACTAACAACTTTTTGTCATCTGTATTTGACTTCCAACTCCCTGTATTCTCATCACTGCTCCCTAGTCCATTCTGTTTACCTGAATTTACCTCCCTATAATCCTCCTAAACAAACCTCTCAGTTTTTATTTTGTTTTATTTACGACTGATGTGCATTTAGGGATATCACACCAGTGGCAGATTCCCTATCAATTGTCTACACAGTATTTTCATAAATAATTTCAAAGCAGTTGGAAATTTATCGAACAGTTCCCTTTTTTTTTTTGCTTTACGTCGCACCGACACAGATGTCTTATGGCGACGATGGGACAGGGAAGGGCTAGGAGTGGGAAGGAAGCGGCCGTGGCCTTAATTAAGGTACAGCCCCAGCATTTGCCTGGTGTGAAAATGGGAAACCACGGAAAACCATTTTCAGGGCTGCCGACAGTGGGGTTCGAACCTACTATCTCCCGAATACTGGATACTGGCCGCACTTAAGCGACTGCAGCTATCGAGCTCGGTGAACAGTTCCCTTGAAAATTATTACAATCTCTAACATCTCCTTCTATGAATGAGTATTTGTCTCTTGAATTCCAAATTCATCTTCATATTATGATCTTTCTTATTTTTAAAAACTCCACTGAAACTTATTTATTTACTAATGCTATTCCACAACATCTGTCCACTGACAGCCCAGAACATCCTGCTTCTTCAAGTAGCTTCTTTCCTTACTCCCTTATCTTCCCAACCCAAAGATTGTAACATTTTCAAAACACTACTCATTTGCTTGAAATCACGCAGAACAAATCATGCTGTTTTCCTTTGGATCTTTTCCAGTTCTCGTATCAAGTACTGTAATGGGGGTCTTACCAAAGACTTATATGTACCCACGCAGTTCAAGTGAAGGCCTACTGAGTGCAGATCCCCATCTCCATTAGCATCTACAAACCTCATTTCAAATTTCCCAAATACACGTCAGGAGGGGGAGTTCTGTTCGATTAATCTCGCATGGTGAGGTAGTCACGTGAGGTGGTTGTTTATGCCACTTTTTATAGTCTTTTTTCCACTGGTTTAGATTATACCTACTTTTAACATTTTGCCTTCCCTTGTGTGAGATTTTTCATCTCTAATTCTATATTTAGTACTAATTTCAACACTATTCACAACATTCATATAAGTTTTCTGTCCATAGTCTCGTTTAAATCCCGGATTGGTTGGATAGATTCTGAATACTGTGAATGACAGGAGATCACCATTCTGGCAATGCAGATTCGTGCCTCTTTAGTTTCATAATCTTTACATTAGTGCTTACTATTCTTTCAATCAGTAACAAGAAAGCTAAAACATTTCTTTTGTATGTATGTAAAATAATTACCTGGTAGGGATCACAGATAACAGGAGTACTTTATAAAATATGGCACCTTCAGAGAAAAGGCCAATTCGAGAACTGTAATGAATCTTTTCTGTTAAATTGAATCAGAATATCTTTGCAGATTTTACTCAGTTTGCTTGTACATTACAAAATACATAATTTTTTTATTTTTCTAAAGTATAAATACGTTTCAACAATGTTTCTTTTGTTTCAATTTGCTTTACGTCGCACCGATGCAGATAGGTCGTATGGTGACGATGGGATAGGAGTTGAAAGGAAGCAGCCATAGCCTTAATTAAGGTACAGCCCCAGCATTTGCCTGGTGTGAAAATGGGAAAGCACAGAAAACCATTTTCAGGGCTGCCGACAGTGGTGTTTGAACCCACTATCTCCCAAATGCAAGCTCACAGCGGTGCGCGCCTAACAACTTGGCCAACTCGCTTGGTAAACAATGTTTTCTTGTGTAAGGTACAACTGTGTGATATTGCCAAGAAATTAACCACCTCTGCTTATTTTTTTTTTTTTTTTTTTTTACACTTCAATAACTTATATCAATATCAAGAAGACAAAATATCTAGAGATGAACCCTAGTCGCTGGAGGGAATCTAGTTAAAATAGGAAGCTTCAGGTACCTTGGATCTTGTCTGCAGAGCCGTGGTGGCATCATTGAATAGGTGTAAACAAGGATAAATACAACCTGGATGTAGTAGAAAGAAATTTTTAAATGTCCCTTGTGACAAAAGAATGTCACTTCTTTTCAATTCAAAGATACATCAGACAGTGGTATGGCCACTTGTGCTATCCACCAGTTATAAAACCACTAAATGCCAGCTACATGCCATGTAAATGAGAACTAAGCAATAGGCACCTTCCTCTGGCAGCAACAAAAGGGGGATTTTGTCAAATTGTGAAGAAAAGTAAAGGAGAGGTGCCTCTAATGGTACGGCCACATTCAGCATACAACGTCTGGAACAATTGCTAAGTCCCTCCTCCATACTGCCCAAGAGGATGAATAAAGTTGCCCTTGCAAGATACAATAAATTCACAGTGTAAAATTGTTGGCCTGAAGCCCAGCGACAAACAAGACCATGATAAATGGTGTTCATTGACCCTAAACATGGACCCATCACAAGCAGAACAATGTTACGAAGGAGAAGAAGAAGAAGATTATATATTTCCTCTGATCTCTTTGTTACTTTGACGGAGAGGTGGAAGAGGAGAGGCCAGTAGGGAGGCCAAGGAATCTATGGATAGATACAGTGAAATCAGAGGACAGCAAGAGGAATGCCAAGTGAGAAGACATGGAGGAAGAGAAACTATACTTTGACAGGAAAAGAAGTGGTGAGCGCTTGAACACCACACCCAGAAAACTGGAGCTGGAAGATGATGATGATGATGATGATGATGATGATGATCTTTGTTTTGAGACTTTTACACATTCATTCCCCTCCATATTCTTCTTTAATTTTGTGGTGAACGTTATCCAAAAGATCAATTGGTTCTTAGTACCCTAGGAAATTATTCTTAGACTACCTACCTAATGTCAAAATGATTGATCCATCTACATCGAAGACAAAGTTCAAACAAGGATAGGTACATGCATAAAGGATGAAGACTGTGATAAGTTGGGAAGGTAGAAAAAGAGGGAGGTCAAGGACAAATATGAATAAACAACACAGTAACCTCCACATATGAGTTCTTTCCTCGCTTCTGCTAGTTTTGTTTCTTCTCAGCACCTAATCAGCTCATCTTACATTTTAGCCTCGTGAAGAACTGTGGGCAACTATCTGCATTTAGAGATTGTTATTATGTTTGTTTATTGTTTGTTTATCCAATCCTTGTCCCGTTTCTCCACAGGGTCAGGTATGAGGTGAGATGAATCTTTTGAATGAATTTTTTTTGCCTGAAAATACTAACAATGAGATTACCTACTTACCTATTCTTTTGTTCAGGGCTCAATGATACAGAGATTCTGAAGATATTCTTCAAATTCTGGAGGAACTGGGGAAGGAAGAAGAACAAGTAACAGTTCTAGATTTGTGGTGTTATTTTAAAAGAAATAGACTTAAACCTCTTTCTTATTTTATGTATGTTTTTCCATAAAGGCCCATCTCATCGCCATGATTGTTAAGGCATTGAATTCTAAACGGTCTGACACCATGGTTAGCCAGTTTGAGTCCCGTTGGTCGAAAAAATGTTCACCATCAGAATGTTGGCTGGCACGGTACAGGAGGTGGTGATATACAATTTCTAATCACTAGATTGCGTGCTAAAAGCCTGGATTAAATTCCAAACCTCTCCGAAGTGTTCATTAGGTGTGAGGGCATATGACGCTGTTGATAGCGATTCACCCGTCAGATGGTGACCTTGGTGCTATTCGACAGGAGTAGGCTATGTGCCAGCACCAGGTTTCACCCTCTCCCTACCTACTATCCTGTGATGAGGTTGATGTCAGGAAGGGCATCCGGTCATAAAAACCTGCCACGACAGATTCATCTCATCTCATACCTGACCCTATTGAGAAACGGTACAAGATTTGGACAAATAAACAAACATTATGTTTTTCTATAAAAACCTATATTATGTGTGAAGTAGTAAATAAAATAATAAAAAGCTTGGACTAGAAATGTTATCATTTTACTAACGAAAGATAAGAAGAAAATTTAATTTTGAAGATTTCTGTGGTGTACATAATATTTCTGTTAATTATTTATTTAAAACTGTGCTTGTGAAGTTTTGTCAGAATTGCAGTCCTGATTTTTTTGAAGCGGTGCAGGTGAAGTGGAGAAGATTTAATGAAAATAATGAAAAATGATGGGCAACCAAAATGCCATCCGCACAAGCGTGAACCAGGCTGAGCGAGCGGATGAAGATTAAGGGAAGACTTCATTGAAATTTATATTTTCTCTAAATTTGATTAAATTGAGCAAATATTTCCCTCTCCCCACACTCACCGGTTATTGTGAACAAGTGTTGAATCAAGTCATAAGTATATAGACAGATCGTCGTCAGCTGTAACTCGATCTGAGTATATATAACTTCTTCCTGCATAAAGTGAGCAGCTTAACTCAGTTTATGGATGTGTTTGCGATGACTAAACAGATGAATCTTTGCATAAAACACATGCCCACACAGATCACACTGAATGGATGCAGGAGGGCGGGGTTGTAACTGACGGAGTTTTCTTGCTTGTAGCTTGGCCTCTTGATGTCTGTGGCATTCTCTTTTGAACAAGTTGACAGGGGTGGATGTAGTGTTCTGCCACAGTGAGCGGTCCACAGCACATTCTTCCAGTGTCTATATATCTATACCAGTTGTCTTCATGATGTGTTTCAGCTGGTCTTTAAAATGCTTAAGAGAGGCTCCACGAGGTCTGCTGCCGAAGCAAAGTTCACCATAAAGAATGTCGCGGGGAAGCCTGGTATCACCCATGCGGTGAACATGGCCTAACCATCTCAGTTGATGAGCAATGATTGTTGCCTCAATGCTATTTAACTGCACTTTGTCAAGAACTGCTGTGTTGGTCACGTAGTCCTCCCACTTAATATTCAACATGTATCTCATTTTCTGTTGGTGGAAGTGCTCAAGTTTTTTGTTAACGTGGCAAAAGAGTGTCCAAGTTTCACAGCCATGCAGCAGCATGGAAATAACAGCTTTGTACACCATGAGTTTGGTATGCAGTTTTAAGTCATTATTCATGAAGACTGTGTGCACTAACCATCCGAATGCTGCATGAGCAGCCCCAATTCTTATATCAACATCTTGTCCACAGGTACACCGTTTAGACAAGATGCTTCCAAGATATGAAAAGTGATCAACCTGCTCCAGTGTTGTCTAAGATGGAGATACTGAACTCAGGAAGAGTTAATCCTGGGGCAGGTTGTGCAAGTACCTTTGTTTTTTTGCATTAAAGGCAAGACCAACTATTCAATAAAATGACATTTTATTGTGATTGAATTACATATCAAATAGTACTAGTTTCAGCATCTACGTGCCATCATCAGCCGTAGGTACAAATTAAACAATTATATACATGTCCCTAAAACATCTAAAACACATTTTAACACATTATAAAATACATTACTGTAATGATACATGAGATAAGTTAAAATTATATTACAATTGAATACTGTAATATGAAAGTCAATGAAAGTAACAAATTTGTTCTAGCCCATACCAGAAGACATAGTGCAGTGTAAACTCAACATCTTGCCAGCAAAGGCAGTATAGAAGCACAAAACAGCATAAATTCACTTAACCCAGATGTACACACACTGGACTATATAACAAACTGCCGGAATTTTAAGAATTTTATATTACAGTATTCAATTGTAATATAATTTTAACTTCTCATGTATCATTACAGTAATGTATTTCATAATGTGTTAAAATGTGTTTTAGATGTTTTAGGCATATGTATATAATTGTTTAATTTGTACCTACGGCTGATGATGGCACATAGATGCTGAAACTAGTACTATTTGATATGTAATTCAATCACAATATAACGTCATTGTATTGAATAGGTGGACCTTGAAAGAATTTTAATTTACTGTAATCCCACTTCAATACGGAACCCAATGAAATTCATGACTATAAGTTAAAGGCAAGACTAAAGCGATCACATGCAGTTTAAAAGCAGCTGATTGACTATTGTAGTTATGTAGGTGTTAGAGCAGGAGACATGATGTCATTGGCATACTAAAGTTCTGTCACCCAGGTAACCAGAGTATGTCTTTGTGAGCGAAGTCTTGCCAGATTGGAAAGGTCTCCATCCAAACGAAGACAGCTAGATAGACAGATAGATAGGAGGAAAAAGAAAACAGGACGAACATAAGGGGGAGCAATAGAAAGGAGACAAGGACACAATATGAACATAAAGTTGGAATTCAAGAGGACAAATTGGGGCAAATATTTGTTTATAGGAATAGGAGTTAGATAAATTCGATAAATTCTTTGAAATTATTTTTAAAAAGACTAGGTCAACAACTGATTGGAAATCTGCCATTTGGGTGGCAGCCCTAAATACAGATCAGTGATAAATGGTTTTGAGGGAAAATGATCTCTCCACGAACCTTCTACACTGTCGTAGCAGGGGTAGAGATGATTCTCCCCCGTGGCGTGTCCCAGGGGGATTCTAACCAGCTTGCCAGACTTGAGCGAAATGAAATAAGCTCTCATGGACCAAACACATAGCCCCCTGTGGTTGGGGGGCACAGACAAAGAATTCACCCACTGCATCCCCTGCCTATCATAAGAGGCCACTAAAAGGGGTGGCCAAGGGATGCTGAATTTTGAATCTTGAGATTACCTGCGATTAGAACCATCACGTGAGGAACACCACGAGTCGACTTTTCTTGCGATTAGTAACACTATGTGAGGAATACCATGGGTGTGTTGGTGGATTACTGTGGGTTTACAGTACCCATATCTAGTATCCACCCCTATGACAGAGGCTTCTCTCTGTCCAGATTTGGTTGGAACACCCCAAGGGGGAAAAAAAAAGAGGCTATACTCGCTGAAATGTTTCATCATCTGGTTATGGACATATGTCTGTGTTTCGAGGAACAGCACAGGTCTGGGCATTGCCTGCGATTAGTACCACTATATGAGGAACACCATGGATTTGCGTTGCCTATGAGTGGTGCATTATGTGAGAAACACCATAGGTCTGCATTGCCTGTGCGTAGTACATTACCTGTGATTAGTACCACAATGTGAGGAACACCGTGAGTCTATGTTACTTCTGATCAGTACTGTACATGGGAAATACCATGGTTCTAATTTACTAGCAATAAGTACTATTATAAGGGGTCATTGGCCTGGATTTTGGACCCCTTGAGACAACAAGCATCATCGATTCAGGATTGTGCTTTGGAAGCAGCCCCTTGGACAGTACATACCATTCTTTTAAGTTAGTTTCTGGGAAGGTGGGGCATTACAGTCAGATCCACTGATTATTTTAATTTCATGATCATTGTTCATCATCATCTTTTTGAATTCTAGTTAGTGGATTGATTTTGAAATTATTTTTAATTTTGAATATTTTGAAGTGGATCTGCTGATTAGTCTACATTCATATTCATTCTTCGTCATCAAGTTTTGAATTCTGGTCAGTGGATGAAATTTGGAATTTTAAATTGTCATTACATTTCATCTCATTTAGTACCATTGGGGGCCGATGACCTACATGTTAGGTCCCTTTAAACAACAAGTAGCATCATCATCACCATCATCATCAAAATGATCTCTAATTTTGATGTGAGCAGTCTGGTTCAGTTACAGCTTCTTGATGATGTTCACATCTTCACTGTCAAGTCCTAGAAGAACAGAATTATATTCTGATATATTTAAAGAGGCTAATGAAATCACTTTGTGTTAGTTGGGCTTTTGTTTACCAGCAATGGCAGTTCCTTGTATTTAGTATTTATTGAGGGCTCATTCATGTAGAACACACCTTCAGCAATGTCTAGTTACAGATAAGCCATATTACTGTGCAAGGGCTGGAAAAAACAAACCACTTTTCCCTTTGTGAAAATCAAATGGTCATGTCTCCCGGTCGTGGTCATCTATCAACGGCTACCAATTTCAGATGGCAACCAGGCATAAGACATGGCCTGCATGGTTGCTAGGTAACATTGTCTGACTAACCATCCATTCTGTACATCAGAGCCTGCACAGTTGCTAGGTAAAATTGTCTGGCCATCCACCCATACTTTACATCACAGCCTGCACAATAGCGATGGGACATTCGATTAATTTTACTGAATCGATTCATTTGATTCCGTTCACGTTACTGAATCGATACAGTGATCTGATTCGCAGCACATTAGTCACCGCTCCTACTGCATCTGTGTAATATGTACTGGTAAGACAGCAACAACAGCATTCAGTGCTCACAGCTGCCATCTGGTCTTCATATTATGAACTCTTTTCTTAGAAAAAAAATGCTAGTCACTCTAATACATCGAAGGTTTCTGGTGATGCAGGTTGGGAAAGATCTAGGATTAGGAAGGTAGCAGCCATGGCCTGAATTAAGGTACAGTCTCAGCATTTCCTGGTGTGAAAATGGGGAAACTACAGAAAACCATCTTAATGGCTGCCAACGGTGGGATTCGAACCCACCATCCCTTGAATGCAAGCGCATAGCTACGCGATACTAACCGCAGGTCCAACTCACTCAGTCATTTTTGAAAATATGTATTTTTCTATCAGCTGAGGATTATTTAAATCGTCATATTTTGTATAGGCTACCCGAGATGTACAGTAGCCCGCTGGTTTTCTGATTCAACATACTGCTGGTTAAGTTATTGCGTCAGTCGGCTCACTTACTGTCAACATATGATTGAAGTCTTGTGCAACGATGATGTATGAACTGGGAGAATACTGAGCCGTTCTTCCCAATATAAAACAGGTACAGCACTTTTGAGTGGTCATGAGCATGACTCATAGTCATAGGGCAGGCTAGAGTCGAGTTTAATTGTCAAATGTCAACTAAGTTATAATACTAAGATTCATTAAACTAATAAATAGTATAACCTAATAGCCTACCTACTTACTAGCTACTTCAGAATTATGTTTTGACTACCTTTTTAACACTGCAAATAAATCCATCTATTATTTAAACCTCCCTGTAAGAAGAGGACAGTGAATGCAAATGGGTATTATTTTCAAATGAACTGAGCTTGAGAGTCCATTATAGCATATGATTTTTTCAGTGTACTATGGCTCACTGTACATCTCGCTGCAGCGGAAGCTCAGCTCTCCGCCAGTGTCCAGTGTGCCGATAAGGAGCTGTGTGTATCTTGTGTCTCAATGAGCCGTGCTCGTTCACGATTCTTTCGATGTGCCATGATTCACTTTCTCACTGCAGCAGAAGCTCGCCTCCCTGCATCATGCATCATGCATTCAGTAGCCAAAACTACTGCACAATTGCTAAGTAACATTGTCTCGCCATCCATTCATACTTATCACAGCCTGCACAGTTACTGGGTACTAGGTCTGACCAACCATCCATACTTTACATCACAGCCTGCATGGTTGCTAGGTAACATTGTCTGGCCATCCATCTATACCTTACATCACAGCCTGCATGGTTGCTAGGAACCATTGTCTGACTATTCATGCATACTTTACATCAGAGCCTGCACATTTGCTAGGTAACATTGTCTGACCATCCATCCATACTTAACATCACAGCCTACATGGTTGCTAGGTAACATTATCTGACCATCCATCCATACTTATCATCACAACCTGCACGGTTGCTAGGTAACATTGTCTGGTCATCCATCTATACCTTACTTCACAGCCTGCACAGTTGCTAGGTACCATTGTCTGACCATTCATCCATACTTTACATCACAGCCTGGACAGTTGCTAGGTAATATTGTCTGGTCATCCATCTACACCTTACATCACAGCCTGCATGGTTGCTAGGGAAGAATGTTTGGCCATCCATCCATACTTTACATCACAGCCAGCACAGATGCTATGGTTATACTTCCATACATATTTTGTTGTGGCAAGTTACACAAATTCTCGGATGGCCCTCAGCCATTTTATGTCAGAAAGTAGTGACAACTTATGTATGATATACAAAACCATACATTGTAAAACCTCCAGACCTCTACAGACCTTCTGTTTAATCCCCTGCAACATGTTTAATCCATTGTCAGCTGTGTGGAAAGCTTACGATACCAGTAGCAGTGCCACCTTTGTCAACGTCCGTGACAGAGCACCCTACTGATTGGAGTATGGCATTCATGTATGGAAATACTTACCTCGGAGTGGATCTTTTAGTTCGGGAAACAGATCAAAGTCATGGTGTCTCATGTCCAGTGAATAGGGAGGATGCTACTAGACCTCCCACCTCCACCCTTACAGGAACAGCATTGTAACAGCTGGTATTGTCGTGCTGGACACTAGGTGGATGTGTTTGGAAATGGGCTAATTTCCTGTGCAGTGCAGGACAAACCACAAGCCCGCTTGATCTTTATCCATGTCAGCTGTTCTAATTTTGAAAACCTCACTTTACGGTGGTCTGGTTTTATACCACAAACTGATGGTTTTACATTCATTCATCTCCAGGACCTGCACTAGCACAACTAAATGTATTGAATAGCTCCATCTCCCCTCTACATCTGCAAACAACAGCAAAACCCTCAACTGTTCAACACAAAGTGATGACAGTGTTTGTCACAACTTTTTTCTAGCCCTCATGTACTTTTTTAATGGAAGCCATTTCTGTTCTGTTTCGATTCATGAGGGTAACCTGCCAAGTGTAACAACCCAATTTGCCTGAAACTTCGCTCAGCAAAAGAGGGACACAATTATAAATTGAGACTGTTATACGTCAATATGGACCTATAATGAAAATTAATAATTCATGACAGAGAAAGAGGGGTTGAAATAAGCGAACACATGTTTTGCCTTATCCATAGACACACTACCGTTTCCGAGAAAATGACGGTTGAAATTTCCGACGTGCTTTACGTGCCTATTAGCGCAAAGCAAGTTCAACCAATGCAGTGGAGCAGTGGCTTTCACCATGACCTTACACTCCTGCACCCCGTGTTCAAATTCCAATTAATTTTTTTCCTTTATTTACTTTTGTCCATCGACGATTGCTACATGAATGGTTTTGTTCAATATATTTTGAAATATCAATGTCATTTTTCATCTAATAATGTTCTGTCTGGTAAATTAATTTTAAAACATCAATATTGTTCTACACTCATTTCACAGTGAAGGTATATCACAATTAGACATGATGCAATAAAAGTCCATGCATTGATTCATAATCATTTGCAAGCGCCAGTTTTTGGAAAAAATGTTCCATTATGCATGGTTTGTTGCAAACTTATTGCCAACATGTGAAAACTTCAGTAATGTTAACATTTCTTACCTAAGTGACATTCCCACCCTGAAATGTAACTGTGGCAAACGTGCCTTCACACGATGATCGTAGTGTGTGAAATTTCTATGTTTCAAATGTTTCTGCAAACAGTATCATCCAAAGGAATGTGCCATATCTCCCTGAAGCGCTAATATAAGACTGAACTTACAAAACATCGTAATCTCTGAAAAATATCACATATAAAATAAATACATAACATTTATTGAGAAACCCAGTTGTAATTTTACAATCAACATAATGCTCTTGTATCCACTAACTTGATAAGAAACATTCATGTACTCATAGTCAATCGACATAAGTGGATAAATGAAAGAAATAAAAAAGTAATCAGGATTTGAACACAGGAAGCAAAAGTGTCAAGTTGTGGTGATATCCACTGCACCACCGAACGAGTTGATCTTGTTACACTCTAAAAGTCATGTAAAGCACGTCGGGAACTTTGACCATTATTTTCTCGGAAACGGTAGAGTGTCTACAGATAAGCCAAAACATGTGTTCGCTTATTTCGGCTGCTTTTTTACTGAGCAAAGTTTGTGGGAAATCATCTTTTTACACTTGGCGGGTTCCCCTTGTCAGTTAATTTATAACTGTGAGATTCTTCAGTCAGTTGAAACTAATTCAGTATAACATAAAATCAGAAAATACCTGGAAAAAAGAAAACCTTTTCTGAAGCAAGTGTGGAAGTACTAAGGAAAGACAGCGTGAGAAATGAACATGTAAGAAAGGAAGTAGAAATTAAAAAAACATAAATGAGAAAATTGATAGGAATAAACTAAGAGTGTTTGGTACGTGTAAAGAGAATGGATGACAAAAGAGTAACAGATGATGGGGATAAAGTTCAAAGGAAAGAGAATGACAGGGAGACTTAGAACAAGGTTATTCAATAGAGGAGTGAGGAAGAAGAAACCTGGACTAGGACACAAGATGATGGAAGGAGAGAGGAAGGTTGAGAAGTGCCATAAATGCCCCGACCTGACAGGAACTGGATAAGGGGAAAGGAGGATGATTACCTGCTCATTTTGAAGTTGCATGCAAGTGCAGGACAGTTTATTGAGTTGCTATAAACAAGCAAGGTTTTGAGATAGACCTTATCTCAGCTGTAAATTACATGGTATGTGATACTGCAGTGGATCAATGCACAAGGATATTGATTTGATAATGAATATGAGTCAGTGAGTTGTGGGGATGGAAACACTTCTGGGTGATGTAGAAGGTGTTATATTTCATTAGTTTCATTTTCCAACTGTCTTCAAATTGAGCAATATGAATAAGACTAGAGATTACCCAGAGATTGTTCATTATACTGTGGCTGTAGGAATTGATTGAAATTTCTTAATTTATTATATTTTTTTACCTTGTAACTAATAATGTAATTAACTTATCCCTCATGTTTGCCCCCCCGTATTTCTGTGTCGCCTTACATAAGTACTAAAAATCTATGCTCATTACCTGAAGTATTTAAGGTAGTGATGCAAGTTTTCTGTACATCTGTGTTTGCTCTTATTTCTACTTTGTGTAGATAAGGATTAGCCCTCATTTTAATCATCATGTATCATTGGATAATTTTCTTTCAATTCAAATTGTGTGATTGAGTTTCTTTTATGTCATGCACATGTCTACAGGCATGCTTAACAATTATTTAATTTGCATTTTATAAAGATCTTTCTATTTTGAGTTCTTAATTTGATCCTTTCTATTATGAGTGTGTAATCCAAGGGCAATTATCCTTTACATTTTCTTTCTTTGCAAAAGGCTACATTCCATTACCTCTCAGGATTTCCATGCTGCTTTCCACATCCCTTCTGTAGTTGTCATGTTTCCTAAACTGTGGTTTACATTTTGTGGTGCAACACTTGTGTTGAATCTTAAGTTTTCTTTTACTGGGTTTAAAATTTCATAAATTTATTATTTTATTTGCATAATCAAGCCGCAAAAGGTTACATTGAGTTACAAGGTTTAAAAAAATGAGGTTAAAAACCGAAATAAACGTAGAAACAGTGCTTACCCTGAGACCAGGCCCCATAACGGGACCGAAGGAGGAGCACGTCAGCTCACTAAGATGGTCAGATGATCAAAGACCGAGATTCTACCTTGCTTCCACAGAAGGAGCGGCGTAAGATCCAGAAACAGGAAATGGTGCAACCACCAATGAGAATTTAGAATTTACCTTCAACTTTCACATTCACCAATTACATTAACTATTATTTTCTCCAATCAAAAGTCTCTTCATTCTTGTTGATAAATATTTGAGAAAAGTCTTCGTATATGCAAAAGGAAACACGCTTCTAGAACTGCACATGTAGGTACATGCCGTTTCACAAGTTTTGACAACAAAAAATTTAAAAATTCACAGATAAATGATAATTTTGATACAACACAATAAATAAATAAAAAAGTTTTTCTAAAACAGAATTCTTCCAAGTCCAAAGGTCCAAACAAAATAAAATCTTATACAACAAAAAGATTAAATTTAAATCAATTCCCAGAATACTGCCACAATACAAGCCCGTATTGTTGTAACTACTTGTGCAATTCTTGTTCATACACTCCACCTTCACAATACAAATTGCCTGTCTTTAAGAAGACAACATTAAAACTTAATACATGTTCCATCCTTTATCAGGACATCTTCAGTGTAAAAATAATTGTACAGACCTTAAAATTGTAACTAGGATATTGAATATATTAGGCATAAAAATTGCGTCCAGCTAAAACGCGATGTATGAAATGTCATGTCATAACAGTACTAAAATATCAGAATTTAAAATAGCACAGATGAAAATCTTAGGTGAGCCTGTCTGTGTGATGAATGAATACTTTATGCACTCGTTATTGACTGCTGTGTAACGGTCTGCAATGTGCACAGACTGTTGCAAGCATTGGTTGCTTTGTAAGCAAATTTACAAGGAAGTGGAATATTTGATTTGAAGTGCATAAGTTGCTTTGAGGGTTGTGCCGCAGTAATAAAGTCGGCCCAAAAATAGAAATAATCTATAAGCGAAAAATAAAATAAATTGGCTAACTTGTCTTAAGCGATGTAATGACTAGGGCCCAGATTTATATGCACTAAAAGACCTGAAAATATGCATGCAAATATGCACTAAAAAGTTACAATATATGCACGGAAAATAAGGAAATATGTTCTTAAAAACATGCAATTTTATTCACTTACCTATTTACAGCTATCATTTATTGCAAAAAGAAGCATCACAATAGGTAACTAGTAGTCTTTCAATGTTTTCTGGAGACAAACTATGTCTGTTGTCCGTCAAAATGAGTTCATAGGCTGAAAATGATCGTTCTACATCAACTGACGTAATTGGACAGTACTTACACATGGGCACCAACGTTTCGGAGCATACATCTGGCAAGGATACCGTAGTACCACTCAAGTATTGACTAATTAACTTAATCTTCTTCAGTCCTGGGTTCGAATTCAACACCTTTTCTAACTTGCATTTAATCTTCTCTCCAATTTCGCCTGGAGCGTAATTCAACGAAGATGCAGCTTTGTCAACGAGATCAAGTGATTCATGGAGGGGAGTACCAGAAGATTCTAAGCTATCAATGGCTTTTGGAAGTTTAGAAAAATGTGCATGAATGAAATTCACATCTTGATAAACAGTACCGGTTTCAAACACAACTTTTGCATCACGGACACACGCAATATGTTCATCTTCAAGTTTTGTAACCACTTCTTTCACTTCATTAAAATGTTCCTGATAAAATGATACTGCAGATAATCATGTCCCCCACCTAGTCAGGACAGGTTCAGGTGGCAAAGGAACTTCAGGTAGACAATCTTTGTAGAGCTGGACACGAGCTGGTGCTTTCAGAAACAGTTTCTTCCCACATCCAATTAAATTGTTAACAGCTGGAAACTGTGCGCGTATTTCTTCTGCAATGTGGTGTAATCCGTGCGCTAAACAGGTTACGTGTATGAGTTTTGGATAAAATACTTGGAGGGCCTTTGCTTCTTTCAACATATATGAAGCTGCATCTGTGAGCAGTACAAGCACTTTACAACAATTAGTCTCAATTTCAGATGGCCGCAATAGTCGCAGAGAATCATTTACAAATCTTGCTATTGTGGTATGGTTGGTTTTCTCTAGTACTTTACAAGCAAGAAGATGTGGCTTACCGGGTTCATCTGGATGTAATTTACCAACCACGAAATTTGCTATGTAATGGCCACACGAATCCGTTGTCTCATTCACAGATATCCAGACACAGTTCCTTCCGATATCAGAACGGATCAATTCCAGGGTAGATTCATATAGCGGAGGTAGGTAATTTTTCCTAAGAGTTGATTCATCTGGCATTTTTTGATTTACGCAATATTTCCCGAGAAATGATCGCAGAACTGGATTGTTTAATTTATTCCATTGAATGTTGCTGCATATGAAAGCCCTACAAAGATCATTTGAAAATGTATTAAGACTACAGGACTTGGGCTTTACCTGTGTAAGAAGTAGTTGTTGTGATGTGCTGTTCTTCTCCTCCTTTGCTTTAATATGTGCAGTTGTTTTTGAATGCTGTTCAAGCTGAAATTTCTTTTCACATTTCACTTCCTTTGAGCAAACTTGACAGTACACGATGACACCATCTGTTGAATAGTCCCTATTACCCGACACCCACTGATTTAGTAAATTTCTTCTGCTGCTCTTTTCCTTAGGCATTTTTTAAAAACTAACACATTTAGAAATGAGATGCAGGGCATTAAAATGGAACGTAACTAGTGAACTGAAGATACTTCTGTCCTGACCAAGTGCCCAGCCCCCTGAGATTATTATCTGCTGTGGTAGAGAAAGGAATTCAGGGAAGTCCAGCCTGCCTACCCACACCTAAGCTATCTGTTGCCATTGTCAGTTGTGAAAGTAAAGTGCCGTTACACAGACAGTCGAAAATACCAACTAGCGAGGGATGCACATAAAATAGGCAACTAGCTAGGGATGTACAAAACAGATTTATTTTAGTAGTTCTTGTAATTATCCTTAAATTCAGACATTATATACCGGAATATGCTGTTACATGTAGAATATGCACTAACCCTCAAAATATGTCAAAATATGCAATTGCATATGCGCATATGCATTTTTTTAAAATCCGGGCCCTAGTAATGACATAGGTAATAAATTTCATATTATTCTGTATTGAAGAGCAATATAATATAAAACAACAAGCTAAAGGTTTCCACCTATTCAATACTATTTATTGTAACCTTAAAAAAAGTTACATATATTTGATGAATCTAGTTTCTGTCTTACTAGAGACCATCATCAGTCAAAATCAATAAAAGTTAAGGAAGACAGGAATAGATAAAATTTGATGCAAGCGTGTGCTGTTGAAATTTATTGCAAGGCAAGTAATGATTTGGATGTTAAACAATCATCACAATCACATGTCTTGTGTAAGTTCTCAGTTTCTTCATTCTGTTCACACTTTTTTCAGCTGAACCGAATTCTAGAAGTTTCTTCAAGTGCTAGTAGCCCCAGGGGCTCTGAACTTTGGAGCGTGGGTTAGCAACCACGGGGACTTCAACTGAGTCCTGGCATTGCTTCCAATTACTTGGGCCAGGCTCCTCGCTTTCATCTATCCTATCCGACCTCCATTGGTCAACTCTTGCTCGTTTCAGACCCCGACAGTATTACGTATGGAGACCTAGGGAGTCTTTCATTTTCACACCCTTCGTGGTCCTTGTCTTCCTTTGGCCGATACCTTCATTTCTTTGAAGTGTCGGACCCCTTCCATTTTATCTCTATGATTAGTGTTATATAGAGGATGGTTGCCTAGTTGTACTTCCTCATAAAACAATAATCACCACCATCACCACCTCAAGTGCTAGTATTTTAAGTGTTTCACCTGGTCTTCTGTGAAGTGCATTCTTCAAATTGGAAGGAAACTGAGAAACACAAGACAGGTGATTGCGATGAGTGTTTAACATCCAAATCTTTCTTTGTCTTGCACTGAATTTCAACAACACATGCTTGTTTCATAAATTTTATCTATTCCTGTCTTCCTTAACTTTTATTGATTTTGACTGATGATGGTCTTTAGCAAGACTGAAACTAGTTTCATCAAATATTTGTAACTTTTTAAAGGTTACAATAAATAGTCTTGAATAGGTGGAAAACTTACCTTTTTTATATTATAATGTAATGGCACCCAGCTGCTCATGTCCTGCACTATCAATATCCTTGTTACAACTTTAAGGTCTGTAGATTTACCTTTTGACTGAAGATGTCCTGATAAAGGATGAAACATGTTTCAAATGTTAATGTTGTCTTAATAAAGACAGGCAGTTTGTATTGTAAAGGTGGAGTGTATGATCAAGAATTGCACAAGTAGACAGTACTTGTTTGTTGGAACTCACCCAGAACAAATCATGCTGCTTTCTTTGGATCTTTTCCAGTTTTCATATCAGGTAATCCTGGTGAGGTTCTCATACACAGGAACTTCCTCTAATTGGGGTCTTTCTAGTGACTTGTATGCCCTCTCCTTTATATCCTTACTACAACTCCTAAATACCCTCATAACCGTGTTTACGTGATTACCTCAGTGAAAGGTGGACTCTAACTCAGGCTCTGTGCAAAAAGCTGGTGGGTCTATTGGTGGACTAAAAGAGCAAAGAATACTGAGATGATGAAAAGACTAAACAAAAAGACTGAAGTACTCCTTTCCATCAAGAAGGGGAACTTGAATATTTTGGACATGTGATGTGGAATGAAACGTAGAGCATCCTACAGTTGGTGACGCAGGGACAGATCATGGAGACCTGGCCAAAGAAGAATCTCCTAGCCTAAGAACCTAAGGAAGTGGGTCGAGATGAACATGATGTCGCTTTTACATGTGGCAGACTCAGAAATTAGAATGGCAACGATGATTGCCAAAATTTAATAGAAGAAGAAGAAGAAGAAGAAGAAGAAGAAGAAGAAGAAGAAGAAGAAGAAGAAGAAGAAGAAGAAGAATTTTCCAGAAAATAAAAAGTGGAAGGAAACAAACAAGTGATAAATTGACATTGAAAGATAGGAACATAAATAGGAAAATATAACAGGATAAATACAATACAGGTCTGTATGAGAATCCCCCTTTAGGTGGGTGTGGTAGAATAAGACTGTATCCCCTGCCTGTCATAAGAGGCAACTAAAAGAGGCTACATGGCCTCTCAACTTGGGAGCATGGGTTGGTGACCATTGAGCTCATAGCTGAGTCCTGGCATTGCTTCCACTTACTTGTGCCAGGCTCCTCACTTTCATCTACACTACCCAACCTCCCTTGCTCAACTCTTGTCCTTTTCTGACCCCAATACTATTGGAGCACTCGAGGCCTAGGGAGTCTTCCATTTTCACACTCTTTGTGGCTCTTGCCTTTCTTTAGCTGATACTTTCATTTTTTGAAGTAGTGTTATATGGAAGAGGGTTGCCTAGTTGTACTTCCTCTTAAAACAAGGATCATCACCACCACCATCTGTATGAGGAGGGAAGACAAGGACGAACACTGACCATTCCGCCAAGGAACTAGAACCCAGGAACATAAAATGAACTTGTATTAAATCATTTGTGTTACACAGTATTTATACATATATACAAAGTGTCCCATAAAAACACCAACAACACTTAGTATGTTTTGTGGGAAGGCAAATGGATCTGTGTTCAAGAAGGAACCCATTTCCAGAAATGGACGGCTTGGACACTGTAGCCCATTAAAGTGGGAGATGGGTGTGCGTTTCGCATCTCGTCAATAAACCCAACATGAGTAGGACATCGGGCTCATTACAAATGGGGTTCGAACTGTGTACCTCCTATGTCACTGCAGAGCCTACATCGGCGGTGCTGAGCCTCACACACGACCCAATATATGCGGTTGTCTTCAAAAAATTTCAATCGTTCTGTGGACTGGAGTAACAAGGTCCTTCACTGACGTTACAAGAGTCTCGTACACCATTCTCTTCATACTACCTACATGGAACTGTCCGGCTTCTCGTAGTCGGCTCTCGATGGCCACGAACGTGGAATGTTGTGGGTTACGTCTGTTTTGAAAACGTTCCACATACCATCTTGCAGCAGCTCTACCATTGCAATCCGCTTTACCATATTCAAGCACCATGTCGGTCATTTCCGCAGCTGTGAACTGGTACGTGTCGCACTGCCCTGGCAGACTACAGTACACAAGCAACGCAGTAGGATGCACATCAAGGACTGTGTGGAGGAATGTAGTGCATGCGCAGGAATGTTAGTAGGCTGAAGTCATCCATCCACATTATACAGACACCAAATCGGAACAAATTGTCACTGTCGTTCTCAGACTTTGATGCTCTCCAGCACCCAAACCGTTCATTTCAGGACAGGGGCTCCTTCTTGAAAACCGATCAGTTTGCCATCCCGCACAACATACTAAGCCTTGTCAGTGGCTTTTGGGGACACTCTGTATATAAAGTCTAGTCATTTTGACTAACATCCGGTCACTAGTTATCTTATACAACTAGTGAATCTGTATGAAGTCCTTGATGTCCGTGACCTTCATGCTCGTCATTTGGTATGTAATTGCTTTTCATTGCCAACGTATTAGTGTTTTTCATATGTAGCTTCAACACGTTGTGGTACCATATTTCATAATGCCAAGAAGGAACACATTTTCCTCCCCATAGTCTCTGGATCTTAGGCTTCAGCCACAGTGCAAGCAGTGAGCGGAGCATTGCGTTGTGTGGCGGCAGAGATGAAACTCAAACCTGCGTTGTCAAATGCACGTGGCCATAGTGACAGCGGCATGTCATTTTGGAGGGGAAGTTGGTTCAAGGACAACACTACTAGTCGTTAGCTGCTCACTCCTGTTTGAGATTTCAGCTGCGCCACTCGCAATGACTGTTAGTGAATTAACAAGAGAAGCGATGAAAGTGCTAATTTCTGAAGTTCAAACTCAAACTTTCCTATGGAACATCAGAGAGAAGAACTTCAAAAATGTAACAGTGACGAGGGAAGCATGGAAAGAGATTGGAACGATTTTAAATATACCAGATAGTTTCAGTTTAAAATCAAATACAGTTATGGACGTAAACAATATTTTCTTTAATGCATTAATATTATTATCCTTTGTAATATATTGCTGAGATGAAAACTTGTGTTTGGCATTACATCTGACTTTTATGGGTCTCTGGAAATTGGTGACTTGCTTCTGTAGTTGCGTCTTAAATTTTAGTAAGAAGTCAAAAGTTTGAATGGACATACAATTATATTTGAACAATCTTATCAGGAAATCTGTTCAGTTCTCCATATAAATGATGAAATTCTCCATACATTTCATGTTATTTATTTACTGGATGATCATGAAATTCTCTCCTAGTCCTACGTCAAATTCTTCAGTTTAGATTTTTTTTAAATTCTAAAAGCAAAGACAAATGAGAGAACTTTGAAACTGCTATTATCTAATTATCACATGCAGGAGAGATGCCGTTTCGCTCCCTAACTCTTGCTAGATATCCACATAGACGCTCTCTCCTCCCTGCTCTTCTTTCGATAGCGGCAATGCTCTGCTCGCCGCCTGCACTGTGACCGAAGCCTTAGTCAATACTCTGTAATAATATGTGTAGTTGGTCATGTATTATTAATTATATTTTTAAAATCCTGCCATCGTTATCTTAATTTTCAGGTGGAAGATGGCCTTTACAGTGGACAGCTGTTGTTGTTGCTTCTCTCTGAAGACTGGAACTCTTATAATCTCAATTGTTCAGGGGGTAAGTATCTGTTACTCTTTCCTATTCGTTGTCAGTGTTATCAATTCCCATTTTCCAGCTAGAGCCATGTAGGAGCAAATATGTTTCCTCCCTATTTCCTTCTATCATTCCTCCAATCCCCATCCAACACCGTATTCCAGTCCAGGCTCCACTGTCCATCTAAGTCTTTGTTGTCCTCTACTCCTCTTCCCCTTCATTTGTTTTTTTTATAGCCTGTTCTAGTATTTTTCCATCACTCACCCTTTTAACATACGCAACCAACTAAGACTGCACCCAAAAATTGGCTTCAGTGGTGGGGTCATGTGAAGCAAATAGGGGAGGATAGGTTACCTTGCAGAAAAATGGACTTGTACATGGAAGACACAAGAGGTAGAGGGAGACCAAGACAACACTAGCCTGCAATGGTTTCCTGGTTTTGGTGAAAATAGGTGGTTCATATGGAAAACGATGTGCTGATTTTGAAAAAACCAACCATTTAGCCATAACACATACAGATTTTATGTAATTAGATATTTTATATATAGATGTTTGAGATTTAATGTAAATTTAAGGAAATTTGAATTAATTTCATTATGTTTTGAATTTTTTTACCAGGCATTAAAATATGTGAACAACACTAATATTAGTATGAATGCTTAACATGTACCATTTACAAGATATCAATAAAGAAAGATATCCTAAAATTCTTATACTATACAAATTTACGGAAGTGTGAAAACAAATTTATCACATTAAAAAAATTGAGAATCGTAACAATTGGTGGAATACGTGATATTATGACTTGCTATCTGGAAAAAAATACTATGGTGGATAAGACACCCCTAGCACCCCTAAATGAAAATAAAATGCAACCTCAATATTATATTGTATTGGATTAATTGAATGTTTTGAAAACTTTTCAGTGTATTACATAATAACAAGTGGAAGAAACAAACCTACACAGAGAATATTTTTGTGAAACCTGTATCGCCCCAATTTCTTTATCTTTGGCTGGCCCTGTGTTTGAATTTCTCGGGGAGTTGGGTGATTTGACGGTGCAAGACCAACACGGTGAAGGGAAGTAATAAATCTGTCAGCATTGATAGCACTGAAGAGAAGATTGCCAAAACATGTTAGCTCATAAAAAGAAACTGAGGAAAGAAAAGATAAATTAAGATAAACACAGCCCATAGATAAATATATCTTAGCATAGTACCACCATAGTCTCCAGTTGGCTTTCTTTTCTCGTTGTTGTCGGAGTGCAATATTCCCTCATTTTTAAGTGTTCCTTAGCATTGTATACAGTGAAATGTTAATAAAACATGGCTTCAGTCTCTGCAGCACCAAGAAGGCAGCGTGTGAACAAACCTAACAATTTCTGTTATGTATGTGATTCATAGTTGTTACGGAGGCAGAAACATATTATTACATCCTTTATTAAGAAAGTGTGCATTGCATATTTCAAAGTTAAGCTTGGAGATAAGACAAAATGTTGGTGCTGCATATTATATGTAAAAAACATGTCTTGAAAGATGAAGACAGTGGTTTAGTGGAAAATAGAAATCCATGCTGTTTGGAATTCTCATAATTTGGCATGAACCGAAAAATCGTGATGATGATTGCTCCTTCTGGCTGTGTAATGTATCAGGGTACAACAAAGTCAATAAATAAAAAATAAAGTATCCCCAAGGCTTAGAATCAGCTATTAGGCCTGTGCCACACAGTCCAGATATTCCCATTCCAGTGCCACCAAAGCAACTAGAGGATGTGGACGAACTGAGTTCCTCTCAGTCTACAGAATGTTCTGCAGTGGATGAGGATTTCTCCCCACTCACTTCAGAAGACAAAACACAGCTTTTTACTAAGGCAGAAGTGAACGAATTTATGTCGAGCTTAGGTCATACCAAGGAAAAGAATGAGAATGCAGGATCGAATATGAAAGAAATGAAAATGCTGGCACAAGGAGTGGTTTTAGTTGGTAGGCTACAGAAACTGCGAGGAAGAATTCTGTAAGTTTTTAAAAATGGAAAAACAGGTAGCTTATTGCTGTGACATATCAGGTTTAATTCTTCAGTTCGGTGGTGAAAATTATGATCGTAACAGTAGCGTGCAGTGCCTTCTGCAACAGGGTAGGCTCTTCATGCTTCATGCTACTTAGCGACAATTCAAGTATTACCTAAGCATATTTGTAGTATTTTATAAACTCCCCACCCCTGCTCCTCATCCTATAAGCAAGAATAAGCCTTTGGTCCCCTGAACCTTTTGTGCTTACGTAAGATTTGTCTAATTTCTTTACATTACATCACTGGCCAAACTACGGGTTTCAATATTTAAATTCATAGTCCACTCTGGAGTAGAAATGTATATGTATTAAAAGAATAACAGTAAACACCATTGAAAAATAAATGAAAACAACAAAAATTATATCAAAATGTTGAACAATTTTCCATTCTTTGGTTAATAATTGGACATTTAAGTTTTGTCTTCCTTTTTAATAAGCATTGCTCTGCTTGTTCCTCCCACTTACCAATAGAATAAGCAAAGTTTGATCCATAAAAATTTACATAATACTCCATCGGTCCCTTAAATATCTTGAACACATTGGTAATGTAATACAATTTATGGCTTCGGACATCAAACCAAGGCCATGCCTATTTTGATAGCAAATGAGTAAAATAAACAATTCCCATAAAACAGGGTAACTTCGGCCACTTTCTCGTATATTTTTAAAATTAAAATGTGAAATATTCCCTCTAATTTTCTGAAAAATATAATATAAGTTCTGCCATGTTTGTTCTTCATTTTTAAATATGCTTTTAGCTATTTGATTTACGTCGCACCAACACAGATAGGTCTTATGGCGACGATGGGATAGGAAAGGCCTAGGAATGGGAAGGAAACAGCTGTGGCCTTAATTAAGGTACAGCCCCAGCATTTGCCTGGTGCGAAAACGGGAAACCACGGAAAACTATCTTCAGGGCTGCCAACAATGGGGTTCGAACCCATTATCTCCCGAATGCAAGCTCACAGCTGCGCGCTCCTAACTGCACGGCCAACTCGCCCGGTTTTCAAACATGAACATCATTCTAATTGTTATTCAGTAATGAATTATGATTATCAAAAGAGTGGCCGGAGTTACCCCATGCTTTGGCGTAACTTCGGCTTCGATGTAGTGTTACTTCGGCCACCGTGAATGTTTTTAAAATCGTTCAGAATGCCCAGTATCAACAATCGCAAACAAATTAAAATGATCTGTAGTGAAACAGATGTATAATGATCAAATTCACATTTTCCCCAAAGAAGAATGGTAAAGACCCACCTTATTATAATAGAGAAATAAAGAGACTAGATTTAGAAATGGCTGTGGAAGTAAGGAGAAATTGAAGGAACTTACTAGGAAATTGAATCTAGCAAAGAAGGCAGCTAAGGAAAACATATGGCAAGCATAATTGGCAGTCATACAAATTTTAGTGATCAATGGAAGGGTATGTGTAAGTATTTTAAGGAAGAAACAGGCTCCAAGAATGACATTCCAGGAATAATTAATGAACAAGGGGAGTGTGTATGTGAGGATCTTAAAGGCAGAAGTATTCAGTCAGCAGTATGTAAAGATTGTTGGTTACAAGGATAATGTCCAGATAGAGGAGGAGACTAATGCTAAAGAAGTATTAAAATTTACATATGATAACAATGACATTTACAATAAGATACAAAAGTTGAAAACTAGAAAAGTGGCTGGAATTGATAAGATTTCTGGGGATATACTAAAGACAATGGGTTGGGATATAGTACCATATCTGAAGGACTTATTTGATTATTGTTTGCTTGAAGAAGCTATACCAAATGAATGGCGAGTTGCTATAGAAACCCCTGTGTATAAAGGAAAGGGTGATAGACATAAAACTGAAAATTACAGGCCAGCAAGTTTGACATGTGTTGTATGTAAGCTTTGGGAAGGCATTCTTTCTGATTATATTAGACATGTTCGTGAAATTAATAACTGGTTTGATAGAAGGCAGTTTCGTTTTAGGAAAGGTTATTCCACTGAAGCTCAACTTGTAGGATTCCAGCAAGATATTGTAGATATCTTGGATTCAGGAGGAATGGACTGTATTGCGATTGACTTGTCTAAAGCATTTGATAGGGTGGATCATGGGAGACTATTGGCAAAAATGAGTGCAATTGGACTAGACAAAAGAGTGACTGAATGGGTTGCTATATTTCTAGAAAATAGATCTCAGAGAATTAGAATAGGTGAAGCTTTATCTGACCCTCAGAGCAGTATTATTGGACCTTTGTTTTCTTATATATATAAATGATACGAGTAAGGAATTGGAATCAGAGGTAAGGCTTTTTGCAGATGATATTATTCTGTATAGAGTAATAAATAAGTTACAAGATTGTGAGCAGCTGCAACGTGACCTTGATAATGTTGTGAGATGGACAGCAGGCAATGGTATGTTGATAAATGGGGTTAAAAGTCAGGTTGTGAGTTTCACAAATAGGAAAAGTCCTCTCAGTTTTAATTACTGCATTGATGGGGTGAAAGTTCCTTTTGGGGATCATTGTAAGTATCTAGGTGTTAATATAAGGAAAGATCTTCATTGGGGTAATCACATAAATGGGATTGTAAATAAAGGGTACAAATCTCTGCACATGATTATGAGGGTGTTTAGGGGTTGTAGTAAGGATGTAAAGGAGAGGGCATATAAGTCTCTGGTAGAACCCCAACTAGAGTATGGTTCCAGTGTATGGGACCCTCACCAGGATTACCTGATTCAAGAACTGGAAAAAATCCAAAGAAAAGCAGCTCGATTTGTTCTGGGTGATTTCCGACAAAAGAGTAGCGTTACAAAAATGTTGCAAAGTTTGGGCTGGGAAGAATTGGGAGGAAGAAGACGAGCTGCTCGACTGAGTGGTATGTTTGCAAGTAATCAGCTTCATTTTCCGTATCAAATTCTAATCACAGGGACTTACAATAATTGAAAATCTTCCACATTTTTGATACTTTTTATTTGCTTTTTTTAGATGGGTCGAAACTAGTACCGTATAATTTTGTAATTTTGTGAATATATTGTACTAGCAAGATACCCGTGCTTCGCTACGGTATTATACTGAAATTTATAATTGAATGTTTATTGTTTTAGATATATAATCTGCCGAAATTCACGATCTGACTCATTTTTTGCGAGAATCCGCCAAAATTCCCGATCTGACTCGTTTTTTATTAGATTACGGCACGTTTCCTCCCATTTTTCAATCTTCCTTTCCAGCAATCGATTTCGTACTTCCCGGGCTAGGCTCAGGTATTCCTCCCGGTCAGTTGGGTCCGTAAATCTTTGCCATCTCTTCCTATAATCATTTTTAATATGGATAAAATCCTTCAGAAGATACGGCGTGGTGTCATATTGGGTGCCTTGGCGGCATTGAACCCGCGGCTGGACTGCATTCTTAGTCATTACCCATCCAGGAGCCGTTTCTAGCGCGGTCCGCACATTTGACGACGGTTCGGAACATTATTATTATTATTATTATTATTATTATTATTATTATTATTATTATGTGTTTCTGGAATGAATGATGACAGGGAGAACGGGAGTATCCAGAGAAAAACCTGTCCCGCCTCCGTTTTGTCCAGCACGAATGTCACATGGAGTGACCGGGATTTGAACCACGGAACCCAGCTGTGAGAGGCCGGCGCGCTGCCGCCTGAGCAACGGAGGATCCTTATAAGTACATTAAGGACAGTAAAATCAATTGGTCTCACCTCCTTTTACACCCCAACGCCGTTAAGTTTATTTACAGCCAAACCCCCCCCCAAAAAAAAAAATTAAAAGAAGGCGTGTTTCTTTAAGTTTAAAGGAGATTCCAAACACCAATGTTCACGTCTATTACCTCCAGTTTTGAGATATATGTATCCCCATAAAAATAATTCACTTTTTTCACTTCATTTCACACTGCTCCCCCCTCCCCCTAAGTGAATTTTCCCGCAAAAAGTACTTGTTTGTTTAATAGTAAAGGATCTTCTAAATACCAATTATCGCGACTCTAACTTGTTCAGTTTTTGATTTATGTGTCCACATGAAAGGAATTCAACTCCTTTACACTCCCGCCCCCAAAAATGGTTTCCCCCCAAAACGCGTGTTTCTTTACTTTTAAAGCAGATTGCAAATATCAAATTTCACGTCTATAACATCTTCATTTTTGAGATATCAGTAGCCTAATTAAAAGGATTCAACACCATTTTCAGTCACTTTTACCCCCTCTCCACCCAAGTGGTATTTCCGAAAACTAAAAATACACCTTTCTTTATGTTTAATAGAGATCAAAAATACCATTTTTCACTTCTGTAACATGTAAAGTTTTTTAGATTTACCGTAAAAGTTCTCATTTAAAAATTTCACCCCTTTTGAGTTCCCCTTAAGTGGAGTTTCCAAAAACAAATCACCTATGTTTCTTTACATTTACAGGAGATTCCAAACACCCACTTTTACGTCCGTAATATTTTACGTTTCCAAGATATTCTGTAGATATAGTCTTTCAAAAAATTCACCCCAATTTGTCACTCCTATTTAACCGCCATTAATTGGATTTTCCAAAAATTAAAAAATACGTGTTTCTTTATTTTTAAAGGAGATCCCTTATACAAATTTTCAGTTCTGTAATATCTTCCGTTTCTGAGATATATGTATCCTCATTAAAGGCATTCAACCCATTTTTCACCCTTTTACACCCCTCCTATTGGGATTTACAGGAAACAAAAAAATACGCGTTTCTTTATTTTTAGAGGAGATTCTAACTACCAATTGTTACATCTGTAAATTTTAAAGTCTTAAGATGTAGACACACTCATTTTAAAAAATCACCCCCCTTTTCACCCCCCCCCCCCCCCAATATTTGGATTTTCCAACAACGAAAAAATGTGTGTTGCATCACATTTAAAGTAGATCCCAAATACCAATTTTCAGGTCTGTAATATCTTCAGGTTCTGAAATATAAGTAGCCTCATTAAAGGCATTCAACCCATTATTCACCCTTTTACATCCTTTCTATTGGGATTTTCCGAAAACAAAAAAATACGTGTTTCTTTATTTTTAAAGGAGATTCTAAATACCAATTTTCACATCTGTAAACTTTTAAAATTTTCATATGTAGATACACTCATTTTAAAAATTCACACCCCTTTTCACCACCCCCCCCCCAATTACTTGGATTTTCCAAAAACGAAAAATACATGTTTCTTTATTATTTTTAAGTAGATCCCAAATACCAATTTTCAGGTCTGTAATATCTTCAGGTTCTGAAATATAATTAGCCTCATTAAAGGTATTTAACATATTTTCACCCTTTTCCACCCTTCCTATTGGGATTTTCCGAAAAGAAAAATATACGTGTTTCTTTATTTTTAAAGGAGATTCTAAATACTAATTTTTACATCTATAAACTTTAAAAGTTTTGTTATATATATAGATACACTAATTTTAGAAATTCACCCCTTCTCACCCCCCATTAACTGGATTTTCCAAAAACAAAAAAATACGTGGTTCTTTATTATTAAAGGAGATACAAAACCCCAATTTTCAAGTCTGTGACATCTTCAGTTTCTGAGATATAAGTATCCTCATTAAATGCATTCAACCCTTTTTTCACCCCTTTCCTCCTTTCCTATTAGGATTTTCCGAAAACAAAAAAATAAGTGTTTCTTTATTTTTAATGAAGATTCTAAATACCAATTTTTACATCTGTAAACTTTCAACGTTTTGAGATATAGATACACTGATTTTAAAAATTCACCCCCCTTTTCACCCTCCCATTAACTGGATTTACCAAAAACAAAAAATACGTGTTTCTTTATTTTTAAAAGAGATCAAAAGTACCAATTTTCAGGTCTGTAAAACCTTTAGTTTCTGAGATATAAGTACCGGTATCCTGATTAAAGGCATTCAACCCTTTTTTCACCCTTTCTCGCCCCTCCTATTGGGATTTTCTGAAAACAAAAAAATACGTGTTTCCTTATTTTTAATGAAGAGTCTAAATACCAATTTTTACATTTGTAAACTTTAAAAGTTTTGAGATATAGATACACTCATTTTAAAATTTCACCCCGCTTTTCACCCCCTTAGCGACGGAATATCCAAAAATCCTCTCTTAGCGAGCACCTACATCTTAATATGAATGTATATCCAAAATTTCATTTCATTATGTCTGGTAGTTTTGGCTCGGCGATGATGAATCAGTCAGTCAGTCAGTCAGTCAGTCAGGACAAGCTATTTTATATATATATAGATTGAAAAGGTGGAAACATTTACGTTATTATTATTATTATTACTTATAGCTTAGGTGAATCACTGAGTTTTTGAGTACATTATTTTCAGGTACCTTGTTCCTTTTAAAAACTATTTGAATATAAATTGAATTAAAATGATATTGAAACAATGTGGTGGTTAATGGGGTGGTGAAATGAGACAAGATGAATACATAGTTAGACTACTTAAAAAACCATATCTATTCATTTGAATAGTTGTTGTTAAAAGTTTCAAACTCTGTTACACTAAAAAATATCTGTTTATCTTCCAGTTAAAAGTTTTTTTTTAAATGTATGACTCCTTGACACTCTTCAAAATATTGTTGAATGTTCACTTCTTTCACTCCTTCCAGGTTGGCTGTTATTTATTTTGAGCTTACTTAATGTGTCTTAAATTGAGTTTAATGCAGAACTTTGAAGCTGATTTCTTACTGTTGTTAAACTCCAATTCTACCGTGACCCTTATTATACAAGATGTAAAGCAGCTTCAAATGAAGCTCCTCCATGAAAATGGTATGAAAATCATAAAGCCCAATTGAATGGAGAGAAAACGAGGCCGGAAATGAAGCAATCTTGTAGACTGTCCTCATAATACACTGTCTTCTAAATTAGAAAATATCTGGGCCGTCAATCAACTTCTTAAATGTGTATCGTCCATGTCAACTGATATCCGTCTATTTATCATTGAAAATGGGAACCGTCTTTCCCGTCCCTTTCGGGGATAAACTTGTTATGGTGCCTTATTAATCTCTTCTAAAGCGTTCTTGAAGTAAACAGGATTGTAATTACAATACCCACGGCCGCGTAATGTTTTCCTGTATGTTCTTGGCATGGCCGAAGTTAACCTAGAAGAGGACAACTTTTATCACAAAACTATTCCCTGAAAAACCTATTTGAATAAAATGCATCAAATTGTGTTGATCAGTTACCAGACGTATTTACATTTTGACCCCATAAACCACTGGAATAATTGTTTCTCTCAACAATGAGCCCGCCAATGTTCTTTGGACTACTGAGTGTTGATAGAGCATTCTACTGTATGTGCATTTTAGTTGTTGCAAGCAGTTCATCTTTTTCAGTGTAGGAGGCAAGAGAAAATAAGTGCTGCTATTCATCATTGGCCGAACTTCCCACACTTTATGGTACTTTCTTTACTTGAAGGAGAACTCCATTTTGCATTCTTGTTTGGAAAATGCCTCAGTGACATCCCTGTAGAATGTTGGCAATTTTTGGATTTCCCTCAACTTCTTCTCAGTGGACATCAGTGCAAGGCTGCTCAATCTTTCTTGTCCTTGTTTTGACCTTTGGATTGATTTGATCCCTGTAAGTGCAGAAAATTATCTTTTGGCCAATGCTGATGTGCTTGTTGTGGTCAAAGCAAGTAATGTCAGTTTATACAACTCAGCAAATACTGTGTGAAGTTGTTTAAATTTCAAATGTGTTGCCAGTTCGTGAGAGTATTTGCCATAAAACTCCCACATGGAATATAAGATTGTCAGATCATTGCAGTAGCAATTACAATTAGGACATTAAATACAATTTAGCATAGTTAAAACCGTATCATAAAATCAAAATTAAACAAGGTAAAATACACGGAAACTAACGGCAGGATGTGGACAGCGGAAGGAACCCTACAAGGTTGTGGATCAAAGAACTTTTCTGACTGAAGCTTCGAACAAAGAATAATTTAGTTAATATCTACTTTTCATAAATACTTATTTATTATAACAACATTTAAAAAGGAAATAATGAACACTACCGTTAACATAAAACCCAAAGTAGAAAAACAAACCCTGAAATTGCAGTCTTACAATCTTACTGATGCTAGTCTTCATGAAAAACACTTTAAAAGTGAAGCAACCACCTTCACTAAAGAAATAAAATACAGGTCGTTGGAAAACATGTTAAAAAGAATCAGAATTTCTGAGGTCAAGCTTAATGAAAAATTAATTTAAGTTACAAAAAATGTTATAAAAGGCTTGCCTCGTGCCAATGTGAAGATGGATGTAAGACCTCTTTACACCACCATATTTCTGATAGAAAAATTGATGGGTTAACTCCTGTGACAAATCAAAAAGTGAAATGAAATAAAATAAAATAAAGTTAAATTAGGAAATTGAAGATTTGCTTACCCCAACAGAAGCCAGAGCTCCCATGGAGCACAGGCCTCCTAGACAACACCTCCGCTCTACATGATGCTGAAGACAGATTTCCAACACCCTGCAACTCTCTTCCCGAAAGTAGATCGTGCTGGATGGTGCAACCGGAAGCAGCTCCGCAAAATTAATGGCCAATGACTGCACAGGAGTTACCTTTCGATTTATTTAAGCCAATCAGATTTAAATATTTTTATTTGATGCTTGTTGTCTTGCCCTTGGAAAGATCTCAAATGTCCAAGTCCCAGAAAAATCAACACATGTGGTACAGTGTGTCCCACAAGTTTTGACGATTAAATTTAATACAATTTTAAATGATAAAGAATTTACTTGAAGAAGGCCAAATATATAAACTCTTACAGCACACGTCACATCCTCCCCCACTTAAAATTGAGCCAGGGCTCAATAAATAAAAGAACTAAATTTTGGGGAGGAAGGAGCACACGACACAACACTGACATCTTGATGCAGTTCTCAACTGGAACGCCCATTATGCATTGAAAATATTCCATCCTGACCTCTGGTTTCACTGACACTGATATAGGGGCATTGACACTGACCGTATGCCAACTCCACCTAGCACCGCCTTACAGTCCAATCATAACAATCTCGTAACTTTCAGCCCAGCTCGCCCATCTAGTGAACTGACTGGATCTGAGACAGTGATGTATCGCCCAGTATGGCGTACCTGTAGCAAGCTGGAACCTAACACACAACCAGCAGAAGAAAGTTTCCACATAAGAACATCCCCCAAAAGGTTTTGAGGATGAAGAAGCAATGTTATGAATGAGACTTAAAGAGAGGTCACTTGATAATTCTTTCTAACTGTAGTGTTCTTAAAACTTAAAATTTATAGAATTTAAAGTAACTGGTTTTCAAAATTGATTGACGTTTAACTCTACAGAGCTATCACACCCTTCTCTCATTGAGGACTCCACCAATCTCTGGAGTAAGCAAAATTTAGAAAAGAAAACAAACAAAAATTTTAGAAATAAAATTCTAGAGTTTACCCGTTGACCCATATTACAATTTAAGTGAACCTACATTTTAAAGAAAACAATAGCAAACTTTACACAACTTGAAATTTAAAGACAGAAATACATTTACCAAGATACATATTATGCCAATGGCGATTCACAAAAGTACATTTACACAAAGTTTACTTCCAAACAATTTGAGCACAGCAGGTATGACAGGTCAGCAGAAAGGAGAATATATCCTCCAGATAAATCAAATTACACAAACTAGACCTTCATTACCAACTGAAATATTACATACATAAAAACTTACAACTTTAGAAGAAATTAATATACTAGACCATATCCTCATTAAAAATTAAAAAACCGAGCTCGATAGCTGCAGTCGCTTAAGTGCGGCCAGTATCCAGTATTCAGGAGATAGTAGGTTCGAACCCCACTGTCAGCAGCCCTGAAAATGGTTTTCCATGGTTTCCCATTTCCACACCAGGCAAATGCTGGGGCTGTACCTTAATTAAGGCCACGGCCGCTTCCTTCCAACTCCTAGCCCTTTCCCATCCCATCATCGCCATAAGACCTATCTGTGTCGGTGCGACGTAAAGCAACTAGCAAAAAAAAAAAAAAAAAAAAAAATAATAATAATAATAATTCAAAATTAACTTGAAGTTACCAACCTTCGGAGAATTCTTAATTTCCAGAACGGAAAACAAATGGAGGTTAAATTTTCAATGTTGTAAGCGAATCCAAACTGGGGTGACAATTACATTTTATTACATCAGCTTGCAATATTGCTCACATGACCAATCGAAGGAACATAGTCGCAGAATGGAGGTTAATGAGTCACTATCCATGTTATCATGGCATCATGTATGTAACATAAACAATTTGGTACTGATAAGTCACATTACTTAGCATGTGTTATCACACCAAACAAGAAAATACAACTTAAGCCTGAATACTAAATAGAAGATCACATAAAATTAACAGTCAAGAGGTGTATCCAAATGAATATAAAAATAGTACAGGAGTGCACATACTGAAATTCGACCGACTGATAAGTTATGGAAAATAAAAGGTACAAATAACACCTTCATACCAGAAAATATCAGATCACAATATGACACACCATAATCACTATGCGTATCTATCCTCCAATGTTCAACAATACAAGGACACAATAATTCACACAAACACTCCAGTGAGATGACCCCAAATCAAGAAGTATCAACAAAAGGAAAAGGGAAAACATAACCTTCAATACTACTTGACTTCATCACACTACACGAGACTACCCTCGGACCAGTATCATACCTCCAGGAGGGCGATAAGCCCTCAGCACCTTAAGTCCTAAGTCTCAATTACTTGCCTTTCCAAGGCACCAAGGACAAACACAAATGACATCACCATATTTAGACATTTACAAAAATATAGATGGACAGATATGACAAGGCTCGGTACTGAATTAAAAATTCCTTACTCAGCCTACAGGACCCCATAATCTAACAAACTGAGTAAATTAATTTGGAAGACACAGTGATTCTGAAACTGATGAAATTAAAATAAGAACCGTTAAAACTGAAATAAAGACAGAGTAGTTAAGGATTAGATATCATTTACTGAACCGTAACACCTGCAAATTTACCACAAAATTTTACGTTGCATTTAGAATAATTATGAAGAAGAAATCTTAATGACCTGCTATTTAAATGAAATAAACAGCTCATAGTTATAAAGAAACCAAACGTTTGAGGAAAATCCTCCTAGCACGTAATTCACAATAATAAATGGACAATATTTGAAGTTCAACATAGTGACTGACTTAATAGGTGTTATTTATTTATTTAGAGACAAAATATATTTCAAGGCTTTTTTAAATGGCAAAGTAAATGTATATTTAGACACAAAGAAACACATTATTTCCTTTTAGATATAAATATGGATGTAAGTTCAAAGAGCAGAGCAGATTTTTTTAAAAATGAGCATATAGTAACTAATTTAATAGATATTCATTAATGATTTGAAAATTTCTATTTTAAACTCTGAAATAAATTGACATAGTAAGTAAGTAAAAGTTGAAACACAAAGGAATATTTTAACAATTTCAAGATTTGTTGTATTGATAAGTATATTTGTAACAATGTACTAAGTACAAAGATTATTGATGTTTTGGCACCGCTGAAGAAGAGAGTAATTGGCTCTTGAGACATGTACGGGAATTAGGTATAATAAAATATGTAAAGTATTGACAAGGCAGGAAAGTGTTCTATAGAAATTTGAATATAAGTCAATACGGACGGGATTGGCCAGCCTGGTGAAAATAATCAACATTGCAAGTTACGTAGAAAATATAAATTGAAAGTGGGGAAACTGGATTCAGCTGCGCTAGTCCCTCTGGTAACAAACTTGAGACAAATGAACAGGCTCCTCTCTTCCTTCCAAATATTCCTCAAAACCTTTCACTTACTCCACCCTCTCCCAATGTCCCTGGAACCATCTGTGCAGGCAACACACGCCTTTTGTCATCTGAGCTTTCTTGCCGTTCCCAGTCGACAAGGGACATCATTAACCACCAGTTTTCTCCATACAGTAATGTTTTAAAGATTTGCCATATAAACGCTCAAAGCCTCTTTGCAGAGGCACAAATGAACAAAATGAAAGCCCTCTTTATGCCTCCCAGCTTCCATGGAATATTGGTTAAAACCACACCACCCAATAGAAAGACTGCAGCTGGCGAGTTATACGCTGCTTGGATCCGACAGATTAAATAAGCCCTCTGGGGGTACCGCCACATATGTTATGACCAGTCTATGCCCTAAAATAATCTGTAGGTCTCCAGGTCTGTACAAGTAAAAATCTGAATTCATGTTCCTGGAAATAACTGTGAGTGAAGTAAAATGTCTTCTGGGTGTAGTATATAAGCCACTGAATGCGGGTTTTTTATGCAATCTAGAGATTCAAATACAAGATTTAGTCACTGATTACTCAAATATAATTATAATGGGCGACTTCAGCATAAACCTTCTTGAACCTAACTCCCCTCTGAATGTTACACATCATAAAGACACATCATACACCTTAATTGATCTCATTGCCACTAACCAACCTGAATTAGTTCTTCACTAAGGTCAAATAGTGTCCCACGTATATCACGGCATGATGCTATATTTATGGGTTATTCTATCAAAAATCCGAAGTTCAAACCGAAAATAATTTCAATAATTACCAGAGGACGAGACAATGACAAAATACAGTAAATAGACCCTTGGAAAAACTGAATGATTATTTTTCATCTAACTGCACATTAAATGCAGTCCTGAAACAGGAAGCTCTAGATGGGAATTATGCAAAGACTCGAACAGATAGAGAAAACTTCTACTTCCATCCAGCAACCCACTCACAAGTCAGGTTTGCTATAAATCGGATAACATGAACAGCGAAAGGAAATGACAGTATAGGAATAGAGATGATAAAAATTATTCTGGATGTGATATTACCTGCACTAATTTACATATTTAACTCTTCCCTTGTAGACAGCACATTTCCCAAAACATTGAAAGCGGGCATTATACGTCCTCTAAAGAAAGTAGCTTCCCCTTCTGAACCATCTGACTACAGAGCTATATGCATACTTTCTGCTTTATCCAGACTGCTAGAGTTCATTGCTCATAGACAAATAACAGACTACATGAAGACTTACAACTTACTTGACCCACTACAATCTGGTTTTCATCAAGCACATGGTACTACAATGGCACTACTGAAGGTCACAGAAGACGTCCAAGAAGATATGGACAACAAGGAAGTGACAGTTTTAATACTTCTAGACTTGAGTAAATTTAGTGGTGGAGTCTGGTTTTCTTACAGTAGTATAGTAATGTTTTATTTTACGTGACAAGTTTAAGGCCTTCACGCCTTCTCTTCCATCTAACCAGGCTCTGAAATATACATAAATTACAATGCATTACTTTACAAGAAGAAAATGATGTTAGATCCTAATTGACTTTGTCTATGGCTGAAAATATTAGATCTGGAGATGTATGGAGGTACATTTGTACATCATCAATGTAAACATGGTATTTGCAATGTGTTAGATTTTGGGAGACATCATTAATGTAAATAGAAAAAAAGAAAGGATCCTAACACTGACCCTTGGGGAACAGCACACTGCAGGGACCACCAAGTTGATTTATTTATCCTATCTCTAACACACTGCCAATGACCATGCAGGTAGGAATGCAACCAAAGGAGGGCACTGTCTGAGAAATGGAGGGCATACAGTTTCGAGAGCAAAATGTCAATGTCAACAGAGTCAAAAGCTTTACTCAAGTCAGAATTCAGTGTGTTAGAATTATTTACAGTTGCCTATAACATCTCAGAAGAAGTAGGCTATGTGCCAGCACTGGGTTTCACCCTCTTCTTTTCCACTACCATATATTACGTCATTCATTTCAATTCATTAACTCCTCTGCTGAGTTGACATCATGAAGGGTATCCGGTCATAAAAACCCGCTACGACAGATTCATCTCGCCTCATACCCAACCCAGGAAGAGAAATGCGACAACGATTGGACAAACAAACAAACAGCCTATAACATCTCAGACCTCAGACAAAAGTTTATTTTGCTGGCAAGTTATTTACGGTCACCTGGTAAAGAATTATTTTAGATCTGTATTGGATGTCAAAACTTAGTGATATGTTATCAAAATCATTATATTAAAGCAAAATACCATGGCTGTTGTGAAAAATCCTTAAGTGATATGAAAAAATGGAAAGAAGATTTGAACTCAGCACACCTGTGTTAGGTAAGACCACCTTTGAAATCTTTTACCAGGGGGGGGGGGAATTATTATTTCACAGGCTAGTGTAACCTAACGATAAGAAGTATGGAACTAAATGAGGCCTCAGAGCTAGTTAAAAAACAATAGAGGATTATGGAGGTATTTATTTAATTCACAGGGCCTTGCAGACTGAACGCTGAAAGGCATAACACTCTATTATAAAGTCTATATATTTATTTAAATTTTTAGCCAATATAGGACTACTTTAGTCAGGTTTATGGAGGTTTTTCTTCTTTTTGTCAGCCCAGTACTGTTTCATCTTTTCTGAATGTAATTTTCTTTCTGCTTCTGGAATCACTCTTCCTATTCTACGCTTGTTGATTTTCATCTGTAGTCTAGTGAAACACTCTCTATAGATATATATCTTCATAGTCATCAGCTGCATGGATCAGTGGTAGTGTGTTGGCCACCGGATCCCAAGATAACATGTTCAAACCCGGCAGAGGGAGTTAGTTTTTGGAAGGGTGGAAAAGAAGTCCATTTGACAAATGTCATCAATGCCTTTAAATGATTTTAATAAACCAGCCTTGGTGGTGGGGGTCATGTGAGGCAAATGGAGGAGGATTGGTTACCAAGGAGAGCTCTGCAAATGACCTGTCCATACCATCTAAGTCTACCTTTCCATAGTTCTCAACAATTGGTATGACACCCAGTCAACATCAGACATTATCGTTCTTTATATGACCAAATTGCATTAATCCAAGCAGGGATGCAGTGGTGCCGGAACGCACCAGAACGGAGTCCGAAACCTATCTGGGAAAGGAGAACGCAATCTGAAACCCATTTTCCTACTACTTGGCTGAAGTTTCTTTGTTTTATAATATGTCACTATTTTAAACCTTCCACATTATTTCAAAGTCTCATAGTGAAAAACTTCCATATCTAACAAGTACTGCCAACTGTATTTTTACTTACACTGCTTCATAAATCTCTGGAATGTGTGATACTAATTATTACTTCAAACAACTTAGTGTGACAGAACCCTTTATTTTTAACTTTACTGAAAAATTGAAAAAAATCCTCATTGTACCGTAAAACGGGGCGATTTCGGACACAGAGGTGGTTTCGGGCAGTATGGTAGATATGCCGTATTTTGTCGCATAGCAACGAGCCGCCGGTGCTTTGCACTTCTGCGCGCGTTTTAGTTTGACCTTGATGTTATGTTTCCCGCATTCTGTGCTTTTTATTTCGAATCAACTTCATACTTTGGAAAATTTCCCGTGTGTACTGGCATTGTTGAAAGTTCATGCATTATCATTAAGTGGATACTTTCGATTATCGCGGTCAGAAGGAATGCATTATAACTATGGTTCTTAGTGAGATCAACTGACTGAAGTGCTTATAAACGATTGATGTGAAATTTTGGTACGATTTAGTGAAAAATAGTGTTTTACGCACATTTTACTGAAAAATGAAAGCAGTCTGGGTGATTTCAGACAATACCTAGAAATTATCAGAGGCAGAAAGAAGCTGCTTCGAGGGGTAATTACGAACCCTAATTATTAGAAAAACCTGAACATGATATTAAAAGTGGCAAGTTGTCTTATAGGAAAGCATTTGATATCTAATGCTAAATGATGAAGAAGGAAATGCTCAAGGAGCTCCAACACAACCTGCTGCTTCCCGCCACTGCCGCAAATAAAATGTTTTTCCTGGGGGCCGTGACTTCCGCCAAGATGAAAGTAGTGTGAAAACAAGTTATGGCGCTGGCAGCAGCAGTGAAAATGAATGCGATGAAGCACACAATGAATGTAATGATGTTCTGGCGTTGCAAGAAGAGGCTTTTCTTGTTGCAGATTATAAATACAAGTTGAGGAACAAAGAGCATTCAGGCAGTTTTTTGGCCTGGCCTGAAATATTCATTCAAGGGATGTGGATGTCAAATACTTGCGCCAGTATAAAAGCAGCAGAAATGTGTTTGTGTTCCCTAACATCCCTGCTGAGGATAAAATAGCTAAAGAACAAATTTTGAAAATACTTACAGTCCAAGTTGAGAAGAGAGGAATGTTTAATTTCAAATAAAACTTAGTTTAGATTTATAGGCTGTGGCAACTATAATACATATTCATTGTATCGACCTTTTTTTTTTGCTCTGAGATTTGTATCGTTTGTAAGAAAAATTATTAAGATTTCTCAGTAGGATCTGTACAGTTTATAACTATTAATATTTCAATTTAGACTTGAAAACTTTACATTTACCTTGTCAGAAAAAAGATCGATCAGTAACACATTACATTTATCATTAGGCCTACAATGATTTTAAACAGCTAGTCATATTTTGGACACCCTCAAAACACTTTAAATATCACAAAACTAAAGCAAAAAGAACAAAGAATTGAAATAAAGGACTATTTATGTCCAAAATCACCCAATACACTTTGAAACTTCGGACAGTGGTTTAAAATGCATGTACGTCCGAAATCACCCCGAAGTATGGGGTGAATTCGGACACTACTTTTTGTTTTCTCAGGAAAACCTGAGTTGGCGTATATTTTTCATTTGTGGGGTATTGCATTAATTGGATATATTCCTCATTATTAGGATGATAAACAATACAATTTAAGATTCCCTTTGTGAGTTAAGATGAAAATAACCTCAAAACCGTCCGAAATCACCCCGTTTGACGGTAGTGTAATTTTTTTTAAAATACAGTGAGTGTGCTAGTAACAACAGCATAACGACACAGAGATGTATACTCTCTGGAGAGAACAGCTGTTCTTCTCATTGGGACTTTCATTGTAAGGAATAGATACGCCATGCTGTGCAACCAGTGCATATCCAAATAAAATAAAATACTGAATAAATATATTTAGTAGAGTGCTCCAGAACATAACACATTATTATTATTATTATTATTATTATTATTATTATTATTATTATTATTATTATTATTATTATTATTATTGTTGTTGTTGTTGTTGTTGTTGTTGTTGTTGTTGTTGTTGTTGTTTACTCGATACACTCGAAAACTATTAAGACATGAAATTGTTAATATTGTTATTATTCTTTTGTTTGATGTAGATAGATAGATAGATAGATAGATAGATATGATTTATTTTAACTGGCAAAGTTAGGGACACGTGTCCATGTCTTACACTTAACCAGTGAAATACATAATTAACGTAAAAATATGACATACTGAATAAAAAAAATAGACTGAAACAAATTACTATGGTACTATGCTATCCTGCTGTACATACAAATAACTATTATAATACACAAAATAAGTTAACATTTTGCTTCCTACGAAGAAATTAACATACAACAAAGAACGAATTACAATTTCAATAATAATAATAATAATAATAATAATAATAATAATAATAATAATAATAATATAGATAAACCTACTAATATTTACAATTAATTTGTCCAATTCCAGAAATATATCACATTGACGAATGTTACAGTTTTCATGTGTTTACTGTGGGTGAAAAACATTGCAAAATGGGGATAGGGATAAGGATAACTATGCAGGAAACCACAGCTGAGCACTTTCTAACACTATTGAATAATAATAATAATAATAATAATAATAATAATAATAATAATAATAATAATAATAATAATGAGAAGGAGAAGGACCAGAAGAAGAAGGAGAAGAAGAAGAAGAAGAAGAAGAAGAAGAAGAAGAAGAAGAAGAAGAAGAAGAAGAAGAAGAAGAAGACTGCCACACTACGAGCTCGTTTCATAGATATTTTGAGCACATACTTTTAAATCTTCTGTGGTTTGATATCCCTCTGACCTCCTGCGGAAGGAAGTTCCATTCACGGCTGGCCACAACAGTGAAGGAATTGTTGTAGGTTGAGGATTTATGCTTAGGAATAGCGAGCAATGTCGAGCTCAGCGCTCTGGTGTTTTTATCATGGTGTTCAGAAAGGCTATGAAATCGTTCATACAGGTAAGATGGGGATTGTAAGGTAAGGATTCGGTGCAATAAAGTCAGGGTATGCAGCTTGCGTCTGTCTTCAAGGCGTAGCCATCCGAGGTCGACGTAAGACTGGGTAACATGATCTGAAAATTTCAGATTACATATAAATCTTACACAGGCATTCTGTGCACGTTGTAGTTTATCTCGAAGCTCTGTATTCACATCTTTGTAAACTACATCACAATAATCGAATATTGGAAGAACGAGGTTTTCAACTAGTTTCTTCTTTAAACTGGACGAAAAAGTAAATTTGAAACTGTTTAATGTGTGCAACGTAGCAAAAACTCGTCTACTCACAGATATTATCTGATCCGTCCACGAGAGGTGCTGATCAATGGTTACTCCGAGAATTTTTACGCTCTTGCAAAAGGGCAAAACTTGATTTTGAAGTTGCACGTCAGGGATAGACATGCGGAAATTGTCGGAAATAAGTCTTGGGTGGGCAATTACTATAGTTTGGGACTTTTTTGGGTTCAAAATAAGTCCATGCTGGTAAGACCATTTACTTATGGCCTCTAGATCCATGTTAATTTTCTCGATTGCTGTCAAAACGTCTGTTGGTTTTGCATAGATGTACAATTGTACGTCGTCAGCATAGATGTGATGTTTACAATGTGTCAGCTGTTTAGCTAGGTCGTTGATATAGACAGAAAATAGCAAAGGAGCAAGGGTTGACCCTTGTGGGACACCTCTTTTTACATATTGCCACGAAGAAAATGCACCTTGATTGATGACACGTTGTTGACGTTCATGTAAATAAGCTCCCAACCATCTCAGAGTACTGTAGGAGAACCCTAGGTGATAAAGTTTGGATAGGAGCAACTCATGGTCTACAGAGTCAAATGCTTTGCTGAAGTCCAATAATACTAGGATAGTCAGTTTTTGCTTATCAATAGCCTGTCTTATATCGTCAGTCACGCTTAGTAAGGCAGTACATGTACTGTGATTGCGTCGGAAACCTGACTGGTGTGGGTCTAATATGTCGTGGTCGTTGAGATAGTTGGTGATTTGATTATGCACAATGTGTTCGAGTCCCTTGGCTACTATTGACAGTATATTTATAGGTCTGTAGTCACTGTTTAGTCTAGGAGATTTTGTCTTTGGTAAAGGATGCACCAGGGCCATTTTCCAGACAGTTGGAAATACACTATTTCGAAGGGAGAAATTGTATATGAATGTCAATACTGGAATAATAGCGTCGATAATTTTCTTTAGCATTATAATACATATATTGTCCACCCCTGTGGATTTAGTTTTAATTCGCATGATAGCCGCTTTCACTTGAAGGGGTGAGACATGACTAAAATAAAATTTGTCTCTGCCTACGGGTGGTGAGTTGTAATTTGCACACAAAACATTTTCTTTTGCTTCTTTGCTTAATTGTACATGGGAGGATACGAAGTGATTATTCAATTCATCAAGAGAAACTTCCAAATCGTCTACCTTGTCCGGTTTATGTAGTCCGAAATGGCGGATAGACCTCCATAAAGTAGCGGGTCTTACGTCAGGTTTTATAAGGTCATGGGCGTACCGTAGTCGAGCGTTTCTTACTGTCGTTTTATTACGTAGTCGTTTGTAATAGATAAAGTTTTCCTCTGTCGGGTAATGTTTGTATTTCCTATGAGCTGCATCCCGCTTAGCCATCATTGCTCTAATATCATCATTTAGCCACGGGGAGAGTCTTTTACAGACGCGTGCTGTTCAAATAGGGGCATGTTTATCAAACATATGTAGTATCATGTTATTGAAAGTGGTGACCATGTCGTCAATATTAGTTTTATGAGTTATCTCCTGCCACGGCATCGAAAAAGCGTCTTCCAATAATTTTTCGTTGTTAATACGGCTATAGTCTCGGTAAGTCACGTACTTAGGTTTATGTTTAGGGCACTGCAGTGCGTAAGACATAAAGATGATGTCATGGGCTGACAGTCCTGGAGCAGATGTCTGGCCGTGATGTAATACTCTGTCGGGGTTGTTCGTTACTATTAGGTCCAGTAGTGTGTGTGAAGTTTTAGTGTGGTGAGTGGGAGAAAGTGGGAGGACCGCCATGCCGCATGCCTGAAACGTATTCAATAAATGGGTGGCTTCGGAAGAATCTGGATCTAGAAGGTTTGTATTAAAATCTCCCATCATTATAAAATGTTCGTACATAGGTAACAGTCTGTTAATATCAGTCTCTAAGTCATTCAGACGGCGAGCTTTAGGCGGTTTGTATACTACACCAACCAAGCATTTCATAGTACGGTAGCGACCTGTATCTCTATGAACATGTACTCAGGTTTACGCTCATACTGTTGAGGCGACTGACAGATAACTTGAGGTTTCAAGCGCGAAGAAACAAAAGCACAGACCCCACCTCCCCCTTTGCCAAGTCTGTCATTCCTCAGAAGGCAGTAGCCAGGTATTTCAAGATTCTTAGCTTGATGTTTGACTTTCAACCAACTTTCACTGCATAAGATGATATCAAAGGACAGTGGAAGGAAAATCGCTTTTAGTTCATCTATACGAGTTTGAGAAACTAAACTCTGGGCATTAAGGTGACATATGTGAAGTGTGCTTTTATGTCTGTTTAGGGCTGACTGGAGAATGTGTGTTGTAGCTTCAAGGGGTGGGGTTCGGGTCAATGGACTAGCAGGTAGACAGGTTGAAGGGATAGGCGGGGAAGGGGAAGTGTGACAAGGAAAAGTATTACAATGGTCAGAGGGATTACTGCTGTTAGTGGTATGCATTGCCAATTGCTAAAATGAAAACTAACTAGAAGTAGAACACAGCATGCGAATACATCCAATGAATAATCAGCAATTTACGTATTTTAGATAGCTAAATTGTCTATAATAATAATAATAATAATAATAATAATAATAATAATAATAATAATAATAATAATAATAATGTGCAACAGCAGATTACGCGTACAGAATAACTCGAGTAGGAACTTATTCTATGTAGTGTAGATGTTAGATCAATGTAGACGTAAATACGGGGGCCTGATTTAAATTAGAACCAGTTAGGAAAGTGATTAAAGAGTAAGTCAATCGACAGATGGTAGGATAAGAAGACAGATAAGCTAATTGATATTTAGATCAATTAATACGTAAATGGATGGATAGGTAGATAGACATATGATAGATAGATAGATAGATAGATAGATTTTCTTAAACTAAATAAAAAGATAGTTTCTCGGCTGTGACTTACGGTAAAGGATGGGAGTAGACTCACATTGTCAAGTGATAAAGCAACACTGCAACAGAACCTTATGCCATAGGAAGTTCCTTTAACTGGCAAACTCTTAATTTCATCCCGTCCGCCTTCTTGATTATGATGTCTCCTGAATCAGTCCAAGTGTTTGTAAGTCCAAAACGCTGGATTGCTGTCTTCAAGATGGACATTCTGACATCCGTAAGATCTTCCCGGATTGTTGTAGATGATCCTTTCAGTTTCCTTTTTTTTTTTCGTGAAGACGTCCTGCCGTGAGCGATAAAACACAAATTTCACTAGGATAGGTCATGTTTTTCCTGGAGATCGAGGTCCTACTCTGTGACACCTATCGATGTCATTAAGTCTCACATCTGCACCTACTGCTTTGCACACGTTCAGTACTAGTTCATCGCAGTTTTCGTTCGAACTTTCAGGAATGCCGAAAATTCTGACATTATTTCGCCTGCTATATTGCTCCAATGAATCACACTTAGCGTCCATATCCTCCTTCAGTTTGCGGATTTCCGCCTCCTTCTTATCAAGTTTTTCAGTTAACTCTGACAACGCTTCGATATTAAATTTTAAACTTTTTTCAAGTTCTTTTATGACCACTTCTGTTATGCGGGTAGAAATGGCCTGCACAATTTTTTCGAGGAAGCTGTCCGAGTTAATGAAGTCGTCCAGCGCGCACTTCACGAGGCGGTCTACGTTGGCAGCACTGGTAATGGCTGGGCTTCCAACTCCGTTGTTTCGGCGACCCATTTTCTTTACAATGCGAATTTGGAAGAAAAAGAAGATCAATACCAACAAAACTTGTGTGTATATTGACTGGTAAATACAAATGTAACACTTCCGCAAATTTTTGTCACTTTCACTGCTGTATAACACCTTCAAATCACTTGATTACTGTGGAGCCTCACTCACTCACGTCCGTCACCAAGCATGGATACACGTTAAGGATACACGTTAAACTTTAAATCCCATATGTCATGAAGGAACATAGTTGGGCTCAGCCTGTGTACCTTTGTATTATAAAATAAATAACTAATCGATATAGAAACCTGATAAACCTTACAAAACTATTTTAAATAGGTGATCACCCATTGAATTAAACTAACAAAGCACAATATATTCTAATATTTTGCTATAGCTGTGGTATGCAGTTTTCTTTTCTTGCCCTTCTGATTTTGCATTTTCTCCAAATAAACAGAGGTATATTGAAACATATAAATACCTACAACTAATACAATTGTCTTACTGTTTTAATTGCTCCAAAGCCCTTCTAAGCAACCCATTACACGGATGTTCATATTTAATTTTGTCATTTCACGAGTGAGTCTGAAACCTATTTCTGTTTTCACTACAACCCTGAATCCAAGGCACCATCAGAGTATTCTAATTTCCATGCTTTGCTGCTGTTCTCTTTCTTTGCTGGTGGCTTTATTTCGCAATGACACTGATAGGTCTTATGGTGATGATGGGATAGGAAAGACCTAGGAGTTGGAAAGAATGGGTCATGGCCTTAATTAAGGTACAGCCCCAGCATTTGCCTGGTGTGAAAATGGGAAACTGCAGAAAACCATCTTCAGTGTTGCTGACAGTGGGATTCGAACCCACTATCTTCTGGATGCAAGCTCACAGCCACGTGCCCCTAACCGCATGGCCAACTCACCTGGTCTTTGCTGTTGTTGGTCAGTACTCCAGTCTGAAGAGAATAACTGGGCACGCTACTGTTTTATATACCTTTGATTTCAGGCATAGGAGCATCCGACGATCACACAAGATTTCAGTCACTTGGCATCATTTCATCCATGTGGCACCGACTCGCGTGCGAGCATCTGGAAGGCTATCCCCCATTGCTGCATATGAAGGAGCTGAGGTTCTTGAATTGCTTCACTTTCTTCGGATCATCTCCACTGATGCTGATGGCACACTCCACATACTCTGTCTTCTTGAAATAGAGTTGAATCCGAAAATTCACCAAGCTATTCTTTCTATTACTCTGTTTTCTCCAAGAATGGAGTGACCAGCTGGCACAATATCACCTGCATCTAAATAAAAAGACTGAATATATGACGCCAAATCCTCAAACAATTGAAACCATTCAGGTAGACGGTGAGGACGTGCCACGAGTGACAGGATTCAAGTATCTTGGCTCCACGATCACTGATGATGGCCGACTTGTCAAAGAGGTCAATGCAAGGATATCCGCAGCCTGGAGGAAACGGAGAACAACAACTGGCATCACTTGCGACCAGAGGATGAAAGATAATCTCAAATCAAAAATCTATCGTAACTGTCATCCGACCTATTGCGCTGTATGGTTGAGAATGTTGGCTGACTACTACGATTGAGACAGAGCGTCGACTGGGTGTCATGGAGGCTAATATGCTGAAATGGACAGCTGGCATCGCTAAACTGGATCGCATATCCAATGAATCCATCAGGGAAAGATTTGGCGTTACACCGATTCAAGAAAAAATGCGCGAGAATCATCTCCGATGGTTTGGACCTGTACTAAGGGCAGACGCCGATGCCATCACAAAGGCAGGTTACATGTTAGAAATTGTTGGTAGGAGACCAAAAGGATAACTAAAACAGCAATGGACTGATACTTTTGACAAAGATCTGAAGAGTGTCAGTCTCCACCCTGACATGGCCGAGGACAGAACTAAATGGAGACAACAAATCCATGTAGCGGACCCCGTCAGCAGGAGGGACAAATGCTTAAAAAAAGACTGTGTTTTCTCCTGGTGGTACAATTGCAGGTCACATATAACAGTGTCCATGCTGAGGACAAAAAGTACCACTGATGTACTCCAACATGGATGGCAAAGGGAGGTGACGCTGTTGCTTATTGGACCTTGCAGGAAACATTGATGTACAATAATTGTATCCACTGGATAAAGGAACTGTGGTGAATGCCAAATGAGTGTGAGTGGTGTATGATTGAAGGTCTTCTCCAAGTTAAGGAATGCCATATGGATGGGTTTGGTCTTCTGAAAGTTCTTCTCCAAAGGCAAACGAGCGGCGTGAATGGCCTCTGTCACCAGTGGCGCCTACTTTGCTGGGGAAAGACATTTTCTTCCCCCCCCCCCCCCCCCCCCCCCAAAAAAAAAACGATCTTAGAGGGGTAGAGTGCCATTTTGTCTCTTCAAAAATTCTCCTCTTACATGTTAAGCCCCCTTAAAATGTGCAGTTTAGTAGCCTTTGGAGGCTTTAAAGGCATTAAATCTGGAGAAGGTGGCAGATGGTTTTATATCAAGGTACGAGATCAGAAAGTGGGCATTCCTTCAGAGAACTACATTTCACAATGTTCAGGCAGCACATCTGGTGGTAGAGCTTTTCACATTTCATGTCATGAAATGAACAATATTCAATAATAGTACATTTATTCAGAAAATGTATTTATGAAGCAAGTTCTACTCGGTGATTATTTTTGATAGCTTGGTACATAAAATATCCCTTCAAAATATTTATTTACGAATAAAGTTCTATTTTCCTGTGCGCTTGTGAATATTATTGAAAACTATGTATTTGAGAAACAAGCTCAGTTATTGTTCTGCTTTTTTCTCTTTGTATGTGAATATTGTTATTACATAGGAATGTTTACATAAATGGTTGTCCCTCATTTCACATGCCTGTGTTCTTGTTAATCATGCTCCCCAATGATTACCCAAAGTTTGTTGCTTCACTCCCCATTGGTTTGGACTGACAGAGACAATCTTACGGAGCCTGGCATCAATTACCTGTTGAAATATGTTGGTGACATGATACGAGAACCACATCGGCCAATAATGCATGCATTCAGTCACGTCACCCTTCCCCTTCTAAATTGGCACACTTTTTCTTGTTGTCCAAACTGCTTGTGCCACATCATTATTAATGATTTGGTTGAATAGGGTGGCAAGGACCATCATGAAAGCATTGAGGAGGGGAGAATCATCTATTTGAAGACAGCAGTGTATGAAGATATCAAGACTGTCCTTGTCATTTTGTGTTTTCATGTTTGTCCTTGTGTCCTCGTTCTGAATCTCCCTCTTCACACACTGGCCTTCCATCGTGTTCATCCTGTCTTATGCTCCTTTTCAAGTTCCTCCTATCTATATCATCATCATTTTCATTTCCCCTTGTCCAGCTCCTGCCAGGTCGGGGTATTGATACTTCTATAAAGTAGCCTCTCCTTCCACCATTCCTCTTCAGTAATTTTATTCCATTGCAGTCTTCCTTTTCTTATACTATTTTGATAGAGTTTATCCATCTTGCTCTGGGCCTCCCTCTTTCCCTCTGTCGTAGCCTCCACCACTTATTGTGGTATCTTCCTTCCTTCATCCTCATAACACATGCAAACCATCTCAATTTATTCTTCCTATCACTCAGTTTTTCCGGTCTCTCTATGTATGATTTGATAATATCATGTCCATAGCTAAATGGTTAGCATGCTGGCCTTTAGTCCAAGAGGTCCTGGGTTTGATTCCTGGTCGGGTAGGGATTTTAACTGTCATTAATTCATTCCTATGGCTTGGTGTTTATGTCTTCAGTACTAGATTTCATCCTCACAGATGCGCAGGTCACCTATACAGTGTCAACTAGAAAGTCCTGCACCAGATCTCTCTGAAGGCCACATGCCATCATTATTACTCGTATTATTATTCTTTCTTTCTCTGTTAGTGTCTTCTAGGGACCACGTGACAATTTCAATGCTTCATCCTTTGTTGTTCCTTCTTCCTCCTTCATCTACTCACTGTGTCTTCTTTTCCTCTCCTCAGACTATTTTGAGTCTCTTTTCTTTCCCTCCTGTCTTTGGAATCCTTCCATTTTTAACACTTTCTTTCAAAAAAAATCTCAGCCTGTTACTGCTTCTTCTCTTATACTGTTTCTTTCCAAATCTTTCTTGACTTCATGAATCCAGGTTGCTGTTGACTTCTTGTTCCAAAGATGTTTGAAGATCTATTTGGTTAACCTGTTGTCATCCATTCTGTATAAATGTCCAATAAATATCAATCGCCCCTTCCACATTATCATCATCATCCTGTCCAACTCGTTGGCTGAATTGTCAGCGTACTGGCCTTCAGTTCAGACAGTCCCGTGTTCGATTCCTGGCCGGGTCGGGGATTATTACCTTCATTGGCTAATTCCAGTGGTTCGGGAGCTGGGTGTTTGTACTGTCCCCAACATTCCTGCAACTTGCACACCACACATAACACCATCCTCCGCCACAATAACACGCAGTTACCTACACATGGCAGATGCCACCCACCCTCATCACAGGGTCTGTCTTACAAGGGCTGCACTCGGCTAGAAATAGCCACACGAAATTATCATCATCATCATCATCATCATCCTCATCATATTATGAATCATGATTAAAGATTTCCTATATATTGTTGATCATTTCAGTTACTTGGACTTTCACTTATGGTGACAGAGTCTGTAAATGCTTACCACGTCGAGGACACGACGACTGATGAGAGGAAAGGCTCCATTAACACTCCTTCTCCACCGAACGAGGCACATGTCGTCGGTAAGTAGTACTTCCATGTTAAGTCATAGATTTTGAAGTGAACACCATCTTGACTCTAGTCTTGTATTTGGCCTGGCTTCACATAAGAGCTATTTTGAATTTATGGTGATAGATCATATAAGATTTCCTCGTAGACAATATTTTTTCCCCTTCTAATATCAGTGCATTCAAACTCTTCTTTTGTGTTGAAGGAGCGGTGTGACACTCAGGAGGGTCATATAAAGTTGCCCATGAAAGTGCCAGAGACTGTGCGAGAATTGAGATGAAGCATCTTTGATTAAGCCTTAAAAAAGTGATGCAAAAATGCTATAAGATGTTTGGCAGTAGATCGCAAATCAATTTAATGTCTGCTGGGTTACTAGAGGTGTTGTCGTGGATATTCAACTGCCATGCTTTCATTTTAAGGTGTATTGAAATATTGCACATAGTTCCATAGTAAATTCAATGTAGTAATATTTTAAACCATTCTATCTATCCTCCACTGACAATGGCTCCAGCAAAAAAAATTTTACCCATTTTTCCTTTTGTGTGTACCTACATGGTAAGTCACTGCTCTCCGTCTGTTTACTAGTGCACCTGTTAATTTCTGCAACCTTTCCCGATGCCTCTGTCTTATGTTGTTGCGCCACGTTGGGCGACCAAATTTAATGCACCTTTCGTTTATTAATGTTCCCGCGGTGACTTCCACTGTTATGCCGCGTTGAAGCATTAACTGAATATACACATGTATAAATATTGCTCCGGCTACAAAATTCAAATCATCGGATCGAAAATCATACCTAGACTCTGAACTGAGATATAATTTATGAACACGACCTCCAACAACATGGTGCATATTCGCTTCTCAGGGTAAAATTCGCTTCCCTATGTTCCCATATGCTTTAAATAAATCGTGGATTCCGTTGAAGAGTATCCGTCCGTTGAAACAGTCATTCCGTATCCATACCTGAAGGAAATTATCTGATCATCACCTAGTATTTAGTATAAATTAATTTAATGGATCCGTATATTATCATACTACTATGTACTACAAGTTACTTAAGGAATAGAAACGCAAAATCAAAACTATATCTAGTTTATTAGCATGCTAATGTATTATAAAATTGAATAATATGCGTCCATCGGCAATAAAGAAAGGAAAAATCTTGTGGAATTACAAGTATCAGTCTGAAATGCTTGACTTCCGAGATAAACATATTTGAAAAATCTTTAAGTTATCATCATATTTGCTTACATTTTCGTTAAGTTTCAAAAATATACCATATCTTCCATGTTTAAATTGATACAAGGGGAAAAATAGGAACCAAAACTCTATTCAACCAAGGAGGAGTGGAATATCTTCCTTTTACTATTGTTTGGGATTTTCTTTGGGGCATCATTTAGGTTTCATCTTTCTTTTCGGTCTGTTTGACCAAATTTACTTGGATACATGTTTGGATTCTTGTTTGTGACTCATCACGTTACGAGATAAGCATTACCATGTTTAAATTTGGGTTCAAAACACCCATGCAGTTATTATTATTCCTATCATAACCCAAAATGAATAAATTAAAACAGTACATCACCATATGTACAAAATAAACCAAATAATCTTACTACAGAGTGCCATAGATATGAAAGTACGCCAGTCTAAACTGCGAAAATCGTGCCATGCATTCCTAATCATGTGCCAAAATATTTACATATTCTTAAATATTTCTTCGCTGTGCCAAGGTTTAGTCAAAGTAAACCATACTTCATATTAGCGTTAACACGCTGACCCTCAAATATGAAAATATGCGAGACTCCATTCTATTCCTGAATATATATATTACGTAATGTATAACAAACACGTAACCTATCAATATCTTCCGCTGAAAGTTACTACGAGACACATTATGCTTGGCTCGAGACATACATTCAACTTAACATGGCCTAAATCCTTCACTTGCAATGCTAATCCAAATATAAATATAATATGTAACACAGGAATTCGCAATTCAATCATCTATCCCGTTCTCAAGCAACGAACAGAAACATATCTCCTCACTCTAATTACAACTTGCCACATTAACATTTCATTTCCTTCATATATATATATACCGGGTGGTACAGCTGCCCCTATTCACGCAGTTTTATGCAACCCGCAGATTATAGTCGAACCTAAAAATATTGACCTTGACTACTCACTACAATGTCTGCTCTTACAACGCTTTCCATAATTCGTTTATTCGTGTCAAGCAAATCAGCATTAATGATAAAATACCGATTGATGGTGAAGAATCGTGAAAATTATGTGTCGCAGAAACGTCCTGTACAGAGAATATTATTGGTGAATGACTAGAAGTAGCAGCAACACAACGGCGCTAAACAGCAACCGGTGATAGCCGAGCTTGTTAAAAGTTAGAGGAGAATACCGGTGTTCGTTAGTAGGCGGTTCGAGTCCTGTGTACGACGAATATTTTTATTGTGTTGTTGATGTTCGTGAGAGTCGTGTTGTTGACGACAAATCTAAATCATGATCAGTTCTCATATTGCAGGTACTCAACTATGTTTGTTTTTTAAGGAGCTCTTAAAAGAGCTATTTGCAATAAAGTGAGATTGTACCGACAGCGGTGCGATGGGCTTATGCATGGCCATTCGATTAATGAAGCAAATGTTCAAAATGACCACCTGCTTCGTTAATGCACATCTGAGCACGGTGGAGGAGAGACATTCGTGCTTGCTGCAACATATGTGGTGGAATCTGCCTGCAGGCTTCCGTGATGAGCCGCGGTAAATGATTCGGGCTCTCAGGCTCCTGCTCATAGACTCTTTCCTTTAAATAACCCCAGAGGAAGAAGTCGAGTGGAGTAAGGTCAGGTGATCTAGCCGGCCATGTGACCGGACCCCCTCGTCCAATCCATCGTCCAGGATATGTCCTATGCAAGTGGTTCCGTACTGCCAACGACCAGTGTGGGGGAGCTCCATCCTGCTGGAACCACATCCGTAACCGTGTCATAAGGGGCACATCCTCCAATAAGAGTGGGAGGTACTCACGAAGAAACTCTAGATAGTGTCGTCCCGTGAGGTTTCCTTCGAAGAAATATGGTCCAATTATCTTGTTACCTAGTACCCCGCACCACACGTTGACGCCCCATTGTAACTGAAATCGAGCTCCCCTGATCCAGTGAGGATTTTCGACGCTCCAGTAATGGAAGATGTGAAGATCAACAGTTCCGTTGTTGTGAAATCTGGATTCAACACTAAAGAGAATGTCCATTAAGAAATTCGCATCAGCTTCAACTCTTTGTAATATCCATTGCGAAAATTCTATCCGTTTTGGAAAGTCATCTCCGTGAAGTTCCTGGTGCAGCTGTTGATGGAAAGGGTGGAATTTATGGCGGTACAATATTCGCAGTACAGGTACATGACTGATGTTCAGTTCATTTCCTATGGCCCGTGAGCTTGTGCGCGGGTTGTATGCAATTGCATTTTGAACAGCTTCGTCGTTATTTCCAGACGTCACTGGAGCATCCCGAACGGGGGGTAATGTATGAAATGACCCCGTTGCACGCAACCGTCTTTCAACGCGTCGAAATGTATCTGCAGTTGGCAGCCTTCGTCCAGGAAATCGTTCTTGATACAAGCGTCTGGCTTCCCGTGCATTTTGCCTTGCTTCTCCATAAAGTAGTTCCATATTCACATAATCATCCCGTGAATACATAATGTTTGCTTTCGTGCTAACCGTACAGTACGTTCTCACACGTTGCTGCTAGGATTACGATATGCTGTTTCATGTGCCCTACGTATGAAGTGTAGACCGCTGTTGGTTGGTCTTCGAGTCGAACGTGCACAGTTGCTTGGTTGAATGGGTGGGTCAGAATGTTGACAACACGTGCACTGCGCTTCATTCTCTGTAGTCGTTTGCCATATGGAAGTCGCATGTTATTATTCCTTTCGTATGTATGCTTTCTTTGTAAAGGTGGCAAATTACTTTTGAGACTTAAGAACGTTAAATATTTATTACGAATGGCCTTACAAGTATAATATAAAAATAAAATTGAAAAGCTCGTAACTAGATTCGAACTCTAAATGCCTGCTAACATATCGTATGCTCGCTGCGATTGGTGCCATGTAGCCACTGCAGGCGACAAAGAATTGGTCTCGTAGCTCTGTACTAATGGAATTACCTAGGCTATCGCTTCGATACTGATCGTTGATGTTAACAGTTCTGAACTCGAATGTGCAAACACCACAGTGAACTAAAGAATCGCGTCTCTCTTACGCCCAGATAGTTGCAACCATTTTCTACGCGTTACTTGGTTGAATGAGTCCAGCGTTATGTTTCAGGTGGTATTCACAATCGGTGCGTATGTGACGATATTTATGATACCTGTTTATTATAACTTCCGTAGAAGAATATCGGAGACTTCAGAAAGGTCTTCGTAAAAGATGCCTAGGCGAATACGAAATGACATAAAAAAATGCATGACTCAAGAATGGTTGGAACCCTTCCTGCTTCAAGTCACCTATCGAGGTACATCTTCCATACGTAATTCCGCGCAGCTATTTGCAACGTACAAGCGCCATCCTTGTAACTCTGTATTCACGAGGAGAGCGGAAGTTCCCGCTTCGACAAGTTACTGATGAGTTACAGCCTTATGGTCCCGTTTTATGACTTTTTTGATCGCTCTAACGGTAGTAATTACATGGCGTAAGCTATCACATCTGCTGTACAGCATTTGCGTGCCACAGATTATAAACTACAGTGCAAAACACGTTTCTATCAATTTCGATGTGATGAGACTGTACAAAATGGTGGTGCATTGACATGTCTGTAATTGGTCTTACCCTATCACGTTTTCTATGATACCACGACCGCCCTTTCTATCAAAAGAAAATGGCCTCTTGGACCAATCAGGTGCGCAATTCTCTACCGACAGCTATAGGCGTGTTTATGGTTTGTACAGTATAGTAACATTTCGTAAAAATTAGTAGAGTATTGGACACCGCTCTACATAAAATGGTACAGTGTTTTTGAGATGGACCTCACTTACTGCCTCTTGTACCATTTTTCCATTGTTCGGAGAAGTCTACATCGGGTTAACTGCACATAACATTGCTGTAAGGTGTTGCGCAAGATGGGACTAAGAGGCATTTACGTCCTAGCTGGTTGCATATATTCGGGAAAAAATAGGGGCAGCTGTACCACCCGGTATATGTATATATACCTCCATATTAAAAAATATCTTCATTCAATTCCATTTAAATAACCTCTGTGTTACGGTAGCAATACTTAATAACCTGATTATTCTCTCATACACTGCAACTTCGTAATATTTCAAACATTTCCTTACAATGCTATTATCGTACTGGCCATGATTGCTACACATATTGACCTGAAGTTTTAGGTTACGTCTCGTATCTTGCCTGCATTTTCTACAACCACAACTGGTTAAAGTTTCACGGTCTACACATATGGATTGGCACTAAACATGCACGAATACTCAATCAGATCTAGTCTCCATTAACCTTAAAATTATCACATTAGCACCATAGTTATACAGCATAAATTGGCACAATTCATCGGCTAATAATTGGCATTTATATTCACATATCCTTTCATTGGCACTACATCTCTTACTTCTAGCACTCTCGTAACGGGATTTTGCTGCTGGATCTCTCCTGGTCTACGGCATCTTGGAGTAGGCAGCCCCTGCGATCCAAAGATTACGTCATCTGCGGCTCCGGCTCGGGATCTTGGCTTGAGCTATTTAGTCTTGAGCGATCAATTCCATCTGTTTAAGCTGAGTCCATCTTGTCACCAGTTCTCATGCAATCATAAAAGAACAAATACATAGTAGAATTCATAGTGTACTGGTGAATAGTAGGCTACTCAATACGTAATATTTGTTTTCAGAATCTCGTATTGCTCGAGAATATTCTTTTCTTTTAAATTGAGATTTCTCTAATTCGGCCTACTTCTTGCTATTTCTTTCGCTTAAACAGATATTGTCTCCCTCCTGGAAACAATAAATTATGCCTTCCTTAGCAAGGATTTGCCGCTATAATACTAATTTCGGCAATGTAAAACTCGGCTGAAGTTTCCTTTCGTTTCTGAGTTTAGGTGTTACAGTAACAAATATTTCCTTCAAATCTAGGCCTTTTCTGCCGATATTTTTGTAGATGTAATCTTCACTGCTGTTTGAATATTAATACTTTAGTATTTAACGTTGCGTTGATCCTTTTATATCCTTCCGTAAGTCGTGCTGCTCCTCTTCAACTCGTAACTCTTTCTTCTCAAGGTAGTCAAGAATCGGTTTCATTCAAAGTTTTTAGCCCATCATTATTTAATCTTGAGATTCTTTTTCCTTGTGCCCGGACGATATCGATTTACTAGATCTCTACTCTGTATACTTGCACCTGAAGCTATTGTGCGCCATATTTGTCCACTGTTTCCATGACATTTACGGCCGCTAATGTAACGTAATGGTACACTAGGCTTATATATATTTTAAATAACTTTGCATATTGAATGATTTTCAGTAGACATTCATCTGGAAGTAAATCTTTTCTACCAATTTTTATTTTCTTATTTCTCTATTTATTAACAATATCATCATCACAGAGCAAGTGGCTGTGTGGTTTGGGTTCCGTAGCTATCAGCTTGCATTCAATAGATAGTGGGTTCAAACCCCACTGTTGGCAGCCCTGAACATGGTTTTCCGTGGTTTTCACACCAGGCAAATGCTGGGACTGTACGTTAATTAAGACCACGGTCGGTTCCTGACACCTCCTAGCCCTTTTCTCACCCATCGTCACCATAAGACCTATCTGTGTTGGCACAAAGTAAAGCAAAGTGTAACAAAAAGTCATCGCCGTCACCGTTGTCTGGCTCCATGGCTAAATGGTTAGGGCCTTTGGTCCGAGGGTCCCGGAATAGATACCTGCCTGGGTCAGGAATTTTGACTTCCATTGGTTAATCCTTCTTGATTGGGTGCTGAAAGTTTATGCTGTCTTTATCATTAGAATTCATGTTAAGTAGGGCCCCTTTCTTAGGCACACAAGTTGCCTATAGTACACCAGTTCAGAGGACCTCCACCAGGCTTCTTTGGAGGCCACATGCCATTGTCATCATCATCATCAACATTCCACTCTCGCAGGCCTATGTGGGGATAAACGAGCCTTCTCCATCAATTTTGTCGTCATTGCACCTCTTTTTGAGTTCACTTCTGCTGTCAAATTCCTTGGAGTTCAGCTTGATCAGTCTCTTACTTTTAAAGCACATTGTAATTTTGTCAGTATGAAGGTTAGAGGCAGAAATAGTTTACTTCACTAGCTAACAGGGTCAAGCTGAAAACCACATTCAGCAACTATACAAACTACAGCCTTGGTACTTCTTTGTGGACTTTCTCCAGCAACTTTTCTTTCAAAGTAGGTCTTGGGGAATTGTTATCGATTCCATTCTCATGAAGCGGTCAAACCATTTCAGTTGCAATTCTTCTAGAATATCAAGTGGATGACTGTTCATTTCTGATTTTTCCATTTTGGGCTTCTGTGTGCTCAAACTCAGGAACTTAATTTCTCTTGCTTATATGATACTGTTGTCAGTAACAGCGATTGAAATAGTGTCACACCGACACAGGTCTTATGGAGATGATGGTATAGGAAAGGGCTAAGAGTGGGAAGGATGCGATCGTGGTCCCCAGCATTTGCTTAGTGTGAAAGTGGGAAACCACAGAAAACCATCTTCACGGTTGCCGACAGTGGGGTTCGAACTCACTATCTCCTAAATGCAAGCTCATAGCAAGGCGATCCTAACCGCACAACCAACTTGCTTCGTAAATTCATTAATACCTATCTCTGTTATCATAGCTGGTACGATAAAACAGTAGAAAACATATGCGATCAGAAATTGTATTCTCCTTAACTTTTGTAACGTAGTATTCATTAGTAGGATCAGCGAGGGGGAGAGGGAGAAAACATTTATTTACAAATTTACTTCTAGATTTTCATCTAGTTGCCACAACACACAATATACTAAAATCAATCAATATTGACAATCTGTTGTGAACTCGTTTGCATTTATATTTGACAAGACATGATAAATTATTTTCTGTACTTATTTCTTTGCATAAATTTGATGGTGTATGACAGCCATGGAGTCAGTGATGATGCTCTCCATAATCAACATTAGATCTGCAAGAACTTGGGCCACGGATTGTTTCATAGATATTTGAGGATTAGATTTTACGCCTTTCTCTAAACTACCTTGTTACCCAGCATAAATAAAATGATTCATAGCCTAGACTGTAGTTCCTTATTCCCCGAATTTACATACTGATTTTCATTAAATTCTCTTCAGCCATATTCTCACGATGTGTGTACATACATACGTACATACATAACAGAAATTAAAATTAAACATTGCATTGCAGTCCACACTATTCACATAGTACCTACAAAACATGGTGAGACCGAACAGCTGTGGTAATTTTCTCCTCCATTTCTTAACTAACTACGTGACACATGCGCAAGAAACTGTGTTTTGAAGACTGTGTGTGGTAGGCAGAAGTAGGTGCAGAACCAACCTGCTCTGCTCTGACCTGCCCTGTCTGTCAACTTGCGTTGGTGCACTGATGCGTATGGATTACAAAAATTTGCTCTGCGCTGCATTGCTTTAGCTGCTTTGCCTGTGTCCCAATGTGCTGTCGGCCTAAAGGTTGACAGTTTATCAACTTAGGCGTGGTAATAATAGTTTCTTGAGTTTTTTATTCAATGCTATACAATAAAACATTCACCAAAGGAACAGTATTACACGTGTATTACAATTAAATAGAAGTACGGTGTGATTATACAATTAAAAATAATTTAGTAGTTAACTACATACTAAGAAATGAACAGACACTGAAGAGACTCTCAAACTAATGAAAACACACGGCAAGCAGGTGAATCATACCTCAGTGTCCATGCAAAATGCAAAGCAAAGTCATCTCCGTACAGGACATGAAGGCCCTTGGAGGGGTGGAAGGTAATGGCTTCCACTATCCGGAAGCTCGGCACTTGATGGGGTAAAGTGGTGGTTAGATCTATGCCCGGCCGCCTTTGGCCCCAGGAATTAACCTGGTACTCATTTTTGGTGTAGGCTGAGTGAAGCTCAGGACCATGTGCACCTCCGGAAGTGGAAATCTCGTTTCTTAAATTTTGTGACTTCCTGACGGGGATTTGAGCTCACGTCCTTCCGGGCGAACTGAGCACGCCTTTACTGCCTCAGCCAGGCAGCCCCTTCAGTGTCCATGACCATTGAAAAAATATCTATACCTCTGCTACCCTTCCTCACAGCACATGCAAAGTCTCCACTACTTGCTGTGGTGCTATACAAATCGGTTAGCTGCGACGAATGGCATTTTGTGTGTATTTCTGCTAATAACTCTCTTAATAATCAAAGAAAATAAAGAAAAGAATTAGCTGATAAGACAATGGGACTTGTACAAATTGCTTTGTTTAATAATTCCTAGTTTCAGCCAGTTAAAATTGAATAAAAATATAATGTTTTCTCCACAAATTGAGGCGAGGGGCAGCTGCCCCCTCCCCCCAATTGTTACTACTGACTTTGTCCCTCCTGGTCAGTGTAGCAGCTTCCAGTCCATAGGTAAAATGAGTAGCAAGTAGGTTGTAGTAGGTGACACTTCTGCTTTTTTGGGGGAAAGCTTTTGTCCCATAATAGTTGTGAAATAGAAATGTAGAAGGTTGTAGCCGATTTAAGCTTTCAGCTAATTTCATAGATAACTGACAGAACATTTCTGAGATATTTGAAATTCTCAACCGTTTCAGTCTCAGGTTGCCTAAACCTCAGCTTGACTGCTTTGCTTTCTCTGCTCATCACCAAGCATACTGTTTTGATCTGACTAATTTTTTAAAAATCTTGTCAAATTCCTCTTTCTACCAATTTAGTTGGCATTAAACTTCTGGTCCCCTTGAAATCCCAGGTCCTCAAACATAAATATCCCTTACCCCTCATTCTGGGTGGCCCTGTTGAATGTTTTCGATACTGTAACACTACAGGTCACTGCTATGTTTGGACACAATGGAACAGTTCATGTAGCAACTCTAGTAAATTATAATGAAAATATTGAGTATTTAGAAACTTACACGTTTGAAGGTGGGAGCTATTTGCAAATATGTTTGAACTCAAAAGATCCTGTTCACAGAATGGATCCAAAGAAGTCTATGGAAGGAAGTGAGTATTTTCAGAAATCTTTATCAAAGGCGACAGCATATTTTGTCTGGAACTTAATTAACTCCAACTGCAAATAGATGCAACAGTAAAGGAAATATATTCCACCAGTTATTAAATGGACTGATTTTTTTAAAGGCAAAAAAATGGAAATAAAGGTGAGATGAGATTAAAAACGAAAGGAGAAAGGTATAAAAATGAAACGTCTAAAACGAGCTGGTATAAAATATGATATGAGTGGAATATCAAAAGGCTCTTCTCAGCACACTCACATGTATTGATATAAGTTATAAGGGGTGATCAAAAAGTTTCCATTTGACGGCCGTACAGTCATCAATTGGAATGCCAATCGGGCAAAATAGGCACGAGCATTGAGGCACTCGTGCCACCGACGCACCAGGTTGAAGATCATCGTGAGGTAAAACACCATGTCCTGTAACCGCCTGCTGGACATCCTCGTCCAACAGGAAGCGTCGACAATTCAAGGCCTTTTTGAGGGGACCGAAGGCATGATAATCGCATGGGGAGAGATCAGGACAATAGGGCGGATGCTCGAGTGTGTCCCCCTAATTCCTTCATTCACCGCCCGCTTGTTGTTCTCCATAACGGCTGACCAGCATCGAAACGACACCCGCACGGAACTTGATGCATCATTCCACAATGGTGGTTTTTGACAGACGTGCTTCCCCATCCACAGTGTTCATTCTCCAATGGATGTCCACCAGTGTTTTTCCTTTGGCAGCCAAGAATAAAACAACAGCATGTTGGTCCTGTTTCGATGCATTTGGTAATAACGTTGCCATAGTTGCATTTAAGGCACGCACCTCGGCACGACACGACTGCCACACTAATCCCTTTGTCCACATGTCCGTGCTTATATATCCGCATCGGAGTTGCTCTATGTTGCATGTTCACTGCAGCAACGCCTGAAAACGGAAGCATTTTGATCACGCCTTATAGAAAGTTGGGAGCATGAATAGGGACAAATAATAGAGTAAGTGCAATGAGAGAAGTGCGGGAAGAAGGAGCGATAGAAAGAGATCACTGGGACAAATGTGGAAACTCCAAAGGACAAGGACAGTTTCCAAATTGTTTGTTTAGATTAACTCTGTTCTCATCAATCCTTTCCCAGCTCCAACGAGCTCCTTTCTGCTACCAGCTTCATCAGGAGGGAGGCTTCAACACTCACTGCTGGAGTGATTCTTGAGAGAGGTTTATCTGATCCTGTAATCATTAAGAGGGGAGTTCCTTATATGTGTAAATGATATGAGTGAAGAACTGGAATCAGAAATGCAGCTTTTTGCAGATTATGTTACACTGTATAGAGTAGTAAATGAGGTACACGATTGTGAGCAACTGCAAAAAGACCCCTAGACAATGTTGTGAGATGAACAGCAAGCAATGGTATGATAAATGGGGTTAAAAGTCAGGTTGTGAGTTTCACAAATACAAAAAGTCCTCTGCATTGATGGGGTGAAAGTTCCTTATGGAGATCACTCTAAGTACCAATGTGTTATATATATAAAGATCTTCATTGGGGTAATCACATAAACAGGATTGTAAATAAAGGGTACAGATCTCTGCACATGGTTATGAGGGTATTTAGGGTTTGTAGTAAGGATGTGAAGGAAAGGGCACATCATTCTCTGGTAAGACCATCAACTAGAGGAGGGTCCCAGTGTATGGAACCATCATCAGGATTACTTGATTTGGGAACTGGAAAACATCCGAAGAAAAGCAGCTCGATTTGTTCTGGGTGATTAAAAAAATCTTGCAAAGTTTGGGCTGGGAAGACTTGAGAGAAAGAAGACGAGCTGCTTGACTAAATGGTATGTTCCCATCTGTCAATGGAGAGACAGCATGGAATGATGGTAGTAGATAAATAAGTTTGAGCAGTGTTTTTAAAAGTAAGAAATCTCACAATGTGAAGATAGGGGAGTTAGGGATTGGAATAATTTACCAAGGGAGTTAGATGTTCAATAAATTTCCAAATTCTTTACAGTTATTTAGGAAAAGTCTAGGTAAACAACAGATAGGGAATCTGCCACTTGTGTGACTGCCATAAATGCAGATTAGTGGTGACTGATTTTTAGTCTAACCTAAATAGGACTGATGAAGAGATCTTCTTTTAGACAGCAGTATATGAAAATGTGGAGACTGCTTTTGTCCTTTTGTGTTTAATTCTTTATGCACATCTTTTTGTTTTCTTGTTCTTCCTCTCTAGACTCGCCTATTATTGTGCATAACTAGTTCCTATCTTTGATTTATACTATAATTTTCCATATTAAACAGAGTTCTTTAAAGACCCCTTCCTAGTCTAGAGATTAGTGTTGCAAGCTACTATCTTCAAGGCCTTGAGTCTCATGCCTATCACAGCAGTGAACTCAGGACTGATTTTAAGATCCTGGTATAGTATTTACTCAATATCATGAGGATTATTTGTCCGGCTCCATGGCTAAATTGTAAGCATGATGCCCTTTAGTCCAAGGGGTTCCGGATTTGATTCCCGGTCGGGTCGGGAATTTTAACCTTAATCAGTTAATTCCGATGGCTCGGGGACTGGGTGTGTGTGGCATCTTCATCATTAGATTCATCACAGGTAGGGCCCCATCCTCATAGACCGCAGGTCGCCTGTATGGCGTCAACTCAGAAGACCTGCACCAGGCCTCTTGGGAGGCCATATGCCATTATTATTATTATTATTATTATTATTATTATTATTGTTATTCCATTTCGGCCAACTAGGGACTACGTCAGTTCAACTGTCTCCTTTTTTGAGCTTTAACTGCCACCCAATGCTCCTGCATTTGTCTCTGATGTTGTTCTTTTCTCTCTTGAGTCCACGCCTTCCCTGTCTTCAGTTTCAGCTTTTCCTGGAAACCTTTGTGCATACATAGTTTTTCCTTAAGCGGAACATGCTCCTGGATATCTTTAGGAGAAATTTCCATTTCTCATAGATCTTTCTCAACTTCTTTGAACCAGGCCCCTTTGGTTTTCTTATCTTGAAAGTATGTTAATATCCCTTAAGATATCCTGCCTGGGCTCATTTGTGTCATGTGGCTATAAAAGGCAATCCTTCTTTTCTGAATCGTGTCACTTATCTTCTCCACATGCTTGTATAATTCATGGTTGACGCCTTCGGTACTCGCTGTATGCTCCCTGGTTGATCCTGCCAGTAGTCATATGCTTGTCTCAAAGATTAAGCCATGCATGTCTCAGTGCAAGCCAAATTAAGGTGAAACCGCGAATGGCTCATTAAATCAGTTATGGTTCCTTAGATCGTACCACTTTACTTGGATAACTGTGGTAATTCTAGAGCTAATACATGCAAACACAGTCCCGACCAGAAGTGGAAGGGATGCTTTTATTAGATCAAAATCAATCGGTCGGCTCATCCGGTCCGTTTGCCTTGGTGACTCTGAATAACTTTGGGCTGATCGCACGGTCCTCGTACCGACGACGCATCTTTCAAATGTCTGCCTTATCAACTGTCGATGGTAGGTTCTGCGCCTACCATGGTTGTAACGGGTAATGGGGAATCAGGGTTCGATTCCGGAGAGGGAGCCTGAGAAACGGCTACCACGTCCAAGGAAGGCAGCAGGCGCACAAATTACCCACTCCCAGCATGGGGAGGTAGTGACGAAAAATAACGATACGGGACTCATCCGAGGCCCCGTAATCGGAATGAGTACACTTTAAATCCTTTAACGAGTATCCATTGGAGGGCAAGTCTGGTGCCAGCAGCCGCAGTAATTCCAGCTCCAATCTATATATATAAAAAATAACTTGTCCTGACTGACTGACTGACTGACTGATTCATCATCGCCGAGCCAAAACTACTGGACATAAAGTAATGAAATTTTGGTGATATATTCATATTAAGATGTAGGTGCTCGCTAAGAGAGGATTTTTGGATATTCCGTCGCTAAGGGGGTGAAAAGGGGGGTGAAATTTTAAAATGAGTGTACCTATATCTCAAAACTTTAAAAGTTTACAGATGTAAAAATTGGTATTTAGAATCTTCTTTTAAAATAAGGAAAGACGTATTTTTTTGTTTTCAGAAAATCCCAATAGGAGGGGTGAAAAAGGGTGAAAAGAGGGTTGAATGCCTTTAATCAGGATACCGGTACTTATATCTCAGAAACTGAAGATATTACAGACCTGAAAATTGGCACATTTGATCTCTTTTAAAAATAAAGAAACACGTATTTTTTTTTTTTGAAAACCCCAATTAATGGGAGGGTGAAAAGGGGGTGAATTTTTAAAATGAGTGCATCTGTATCACAAAACGTTTAAAGTTCACAGATGTAAAAATTGGTATTTAGAATCTTCATTAAAAATAAAGAAACACGTATTTTTGGGTTTTCGGAAAATCCCAATAGGAGGGGGGAAAAGGGGTGAAAAAAAGGTTGAATGCCTTTAATGAGGATACTTATATCTCAGAAACTGAAAATATTACACATCTGAAAATTTGTGTTTGGGATCTCCTTTAAAAATAAAGAAACACGTATTTTTTGTTTTTTGAAAATCCAATTTTAAAATGAGTGTATCTATATCTCAAAACTTTTAAAGTTTATAGATGTAAGAATTGGTATTTAGAAACCCCTTTAAAAATAAAGAAACATGTATTTTTTTGTTTTCGAAAAATCCCAATAGGAAGGGTGGAAAAGGATGAATAATGGGTTGAATGCCTTTAATGAGGACACATATTTCTCAGTAACTGAAGATATTACAGAAATGAAAATTTGTGCATGGGATCTCATTTAAAAATAAAGAAACACGTATTTTTTGTTTTTGGAAAATCCAATTAATGTAGGTTAAACAGGAGTGACAAATTGGGGTGAATTTTTTGAAAGACTATATCTACAAAATATCTGAGAAACGTAAAATGTTACAGACATAAAATGTGGGTATTTGGAATCTCCTGTAAATGTAAAGAAACATAGGTGATTTGTTTTTTGAAAACTCCACTTAAGGGGAACTAAAAAGGGGTGAAATTTCAAAATGAGAATTTCTACAGTACATCTCAAAAAAACTTAACAAGTTACAGAAGTGAAAAATGGTATTTTTTATCTGTATTATAAATAAAGAAATGTGTATTTTTAGTTTTCGGAAATACCACTTGGGTGGAGGGGGGTTAAAAGTGACTGAAAATGTTGTCGAATTCTTTTAATTAGGCTACTGATATCTCAAAAATGAAGATGTTACAGATGTGAAATTTGATATTTGGAATCTGCTTTAAGAGTAAAGAAACACGTATTCTCGGAAAATTCAATGAAGTGGGGGGGGGGGTGAAATTATTAAAAACTTAATTTACTTAATTGTATGAGAATACATACATCTAATAAAAATTAAAGTTGTTACAGACGTGAAAATTGGTATTTGGGTCTCCTTTAAAAACAAAAAAAACCCCGCGTTTTTTTGGGGAACAATCTTGGGGGGGCGGGAGTGAAAAGGAGTCGAATTCGTTTCATGAGGACACATAAATAAAAAACTGAAGAAGTTATAGTCGTGATAATTGGTATTCAGAAGATCCTTTACTATTCAAGAAACAAGTATTTTTTGCCGGAAAATTCACTTGGGGGGGGGGGGGGGGGGCGGAGTATGAAAGGAAGTGAAAAAAGTGAAGTATTTTTATGGGGATACTTATATCTCAAAACTGAAGGTAATAGATATGAACATTGGTGTTTGGAATCTCCTTTAAACATAAAGAAACACGCCTTCTTTTAATTTTTTGGGGGGTGGGGGTGGTAAATAAACTTAACGGCGGTGGGGTGTGAAAGGAGGTGAGACCAATTGATTTTACTGTTCATATACTTATAAGGAGCCTCCGTTGCTCAGGCGGCAGCGCGCCGGCCTCTCACAGCTGAGTTCCGTGGTTCAAATCCTGGTCACTCCATGTGACATTCGTGCTGAACAAAACGGATGCGGTACAGGTTTTTCTCCGGATACTTCGGTTTTACCTGTCATCATTCATTCCAGCAACACTGTCCAATATTTCATTTCATTTGTCATTCATCGATCATTGCCCCAGAGGAGTACTTCGGCAGCCGGCATAATTCCTATTGTCGACGCTAGATGGGGCTTTATTCATTCATTCCTGACCCTGTCGAATGACTGGAAACAATGACAATGGCAGCAGATGTAATTTGCATCTTGCTGTGGGGTCCAGAACATCTAATAATAATAATAATGTTCTGGACCGTCGTCAAGTGTGCGGACCGCGCTGGAAACGGGTCCTGGACGGGTAATGACTAAGAATTCAGTCCGGCCGCGGGTTGAGTATCGCCAAGGCACCCAAGACGACACCACGCTGGATCTCCTGAAGGATTTGATCCATATTAAACATGCTTATAGGAAAAGATGACAAAGATTTAGGGACCCAAATGACCGGGTGGAATACCTGGACCTAGCCCGGGAAGTACGAAATCGATTGCTGGAAAGAAAGATTAAAAAATAGGAGGAAACTTGCCGTGATCTATTAGAAAACGAGTCAGATCGCGAATTTTGGCGGATTCTCTCAGAAAACCAGTCACATCACGAATTTCGGCGGATTATATATAAAGCAATAAGCATTCAATGATAAACTTCAGTATACTACTGTAGCAAAGCACGGGTATCTTGCTAGTAGCATATATTAAAGTTGTTGGGGTTAAAAAGCTCGTAGTTGGATTTGCGTCCCACGCTGTAGGTTCATCGCTCATCGGTGTCTAACTGGCATGGTTCGTGGGACGTCCTGCCGGTGGTGACGAGTCTAAAGCGTGCGGCCGCCGTGGTTATCCGCGTGCGGTTCCTGCGCGCCGTAGGCAGACCCCGATGAAATCCTACCACGGTGCTCTTCATTGAGTGTCGAGGTGGGCCGGCACGTTTACTTTGAACAAATTAGAGTGCATAAAGCAGGCCGGTTGCGCCTGAATACTGTGTGCATGGAATAATGGAATAGGACCTCGGTTCTTTTTCTCAAAAATCTTTCTTTCTTTAGCCTCTAGTTTTTCCATTAGACCTTTCTTGTTCATTATAAGAGTCTCTGCCACATACAGAGCCTCTGGTCGAATAACAGTCCAACAGTGTCTAATTCTGGCATTTAAGGATATCAGTCTCTCATTGTAGATGTCTTTTAGTTGGTAGGCCATTTCCATTTTGTTAATGCGTGACAGAAGGCTTCTTTCTCAGATGGGTTAGGATCTATTTATTCACTGAGGTATTTAAACTTTTCTGCCTGCTTAATTTTTTCCTAGTCTGACCTCCAGTAACTATTATTATTATTATTATTATTATTATTGTTGTTGTTGTTGTTAATAAAGCTCCCTAATTTTGAAAGAATAATCATTCCAGTCAGAACAATCAGTCTTGTCTGATGAAAGGCAAATATCAGTGCAGTCTGCAGTTCATGGACTTAATTTTCATTTGAGTTACTTATGAATGTGTTCAATGTCAGTAACATTTTCATATAGTCTAGGTCATTTCTATCATCATCATCATCATTTAGTAGACAGCTTTGATTCAGAGGGTTGTGGGTAGGATTTCTGTCTGTGCTGGGGATTTTAGCTACATCTAGTCACAACCTACTAAACTGTACAAGGTCTTAACAGGAGCCATACTTCTGCCAGAAGAAACTGACTCGGTTCCGTTTGTCACTTTTCTGGCTACGTTCGCTGACATTTTCTGTTTCAGTGCAGATGTACTGAACTGTTTACCTCTTGATTGTAGAGTTATAGGCATACTGTTCTATATTTTAATGCATACTGTCAATTACATCAATGCTTTATACTTACTGATCTTTGATATAAATTCCAGGAGTGACATAAGTAAGCAAAATTATTTTTATTGAATGCTTTATCATCTGCTCCTTTGTTACGAACTAAAGCACCGTTTGTTTTATCACTCTGATTTATTTTGTTCCTCTCTTGGGACTGTACTATCGAGAGAGCTGACATCTGGGTCACGATAATGAACATCTTGTGTGGGCTGCTGTCAGGGTTGTCAGATACCTGAAATCAAAATACGGGACAGATGTGCGATCGAGGAAATGAATGGCTTGTATTCTACAAGTTATAAACTTTGTTTCAAAATTATACACTTATTATTATGTTGACATCATAGTGCAGTTTATTAATGCATGACTTAACATTTATACACAGACTGAAACTTACAGTAATGAACAAGTTGGCCGCTTGGTTTGGGTCATATAGGTATGAGCTAATATTCGGGAGACAATGGGTTTGAACCCCACTGTCGGCAGTCCTAAAGATGGTTTTCCATTATTTCCCATATTGCACCAGGCAGCCTGTCTTAAGACTGCGGTAAATTCCAATCCTAGCCCTTTTCTATATCATTGTCTCCGTAAGACCTGCCTCTGTCACTCCGACGTAAAACAAATAGGGAAAAATTTAGTTTAAATGAATTCTTTCAACTTCAATATATTTTCATTTCCCTGAAGTGCTGTTAAGTTTTTTTGTCATTCTTAGCAATTTCATTAAAAAATCTCTGCATGACATCAAAGAAACGTTTACAGAAATGAACAGCTTAGACCAAATCAAGTCAACAGAACAAAATATTTCTCACAGCTGACAAGTTCACACGAACATGCGGTGGATTCAGACTACCTCAGGTAGCTGTCTGCTATTACGTGTCTTATTCACCAGGATGGACAACCCGAGAACTGCAAATGATAGAAAACCATTTTTAAAATCTACGAACTCACACCAGATGAAGAAACCAAGGAGTGAAGGAATCTATTCTCTTTGAAAGAAAAAAGAAAAGCTCTTTGTACTTGCCAGAGGTGGAAACACTGGCATATTTCTCTCAAGGTTCAAAATACAGGCCAATTGCCATCCCAGATAGGAACTGTCCAGGATGCGGGATATTTAACACTAATACGGTACTGTCCCGTAAAATTTGTGATGTCTGGCAACCTCGGCTGCTGTCTGTGTTATTAGGCAGATTCTTCATCGTACTCTCTTCCAGCTCTCAGATGAGGGTCGAATCCCTTTGATGATGTATTCTAATTTAGTATAAATAAAAGAATGAAAGTCTGCTTGTTTACTTTTTTTGTCAATGATGTCTAACAGTATTTTCTTTTTTCAACAGAGAGGAGAATATATCACATAACTCTGGCCATCTCTGGTGGATTTAACATAATGTTAAGTGTTTTACTTTTCATCTGTGCAGATAAGGTAAGGAGTACATTGCAATTTTAAGAGCATTATTAGTTTCTCTGTAATTTTATAACATAAATAAGGATGTAATCTTGTTTGTCTTCATGTCTCTGCAGTCAATATTAACTCAAGTTTTAACACTCACCTCAAACTACGTGTGAATGCAATTTAACATCCTATACTTATTAATAATGTAAGTAATGGAAAAGATTAAACAAGCGTCGGTTGTTGCTGTTACTATTATTATTATTATTATTATTATTATTATTATTATTATTATTATTATTATTATTATTATTATTTGCTAATTGACTAACTAGAAACCACAATAAGTTTCTTTTTTCATTGACCTATTAGGTTTTCATCAGCTCAATGTGTCGAACACGGCGTTCATCCGACCACCTTGCACCAATTGTTTACTTCACATCCCGGAAAGTCCTAAAAGTCATGAAGCTTGTTCTGAAAAGGTCTTGTTTGTATACATTGTCTGGTTGTAGGTCCATTTTTTCAAGGTCTTTCTTGATGTTAACATACCAGGGAATTGTTGTTTTTGGTTTTGAGTCCAAATTGTTAAAAATGCATTTTATTCCATCAAAAGTCATCCATCCATTGTATGTTTCTGTTGAAGCGAGCCCTGTATTTGCACATTATTATTATTATTATTATTATTATTATTATTATTATTATTATTATTATTATTATTATTATTATTATCATCATTATTATTATTGTTACTGTGCTTTGGTGGATCAGCAGAGATGAAAGAAGGTGCGGGCTGGAATAGGTCTAACTACAAGTCTGAAAGATGAATTTAAAAATTAAATAAAGGTTATATTTTCACAGACAACAAAATTCAACAATTTTCACTAGGTGAAATAACAAAGAAAAATCAGGTACAATGCAACTTTACAAACAAAAGCACAAGTTAAGGGGGTCTTTACAAATTCTGGGCTACGAGCCCCAAAGTTTAACAATTTCTGAGCTCTCGGCTCACAACCACATACTTTTTAGAAAAGGGCAGAAATTCCCTCAGTACAATGAAGCACTTGCTCCCAGTAATCAAAATGTCACGCCTCCCCGAGGCACCTTTCAAAATACCAGAAAGAGCTGATCCACTCTCAATCTTTCAAGCCTATTCAAGGCCATACCATACATTGCGATCGCTTGCCACTACTTACAAGAATTAAACAGGGGTATCTCGTACCCAATCTACTGGGCCTTCTCAGGAAGGAAAATCAAACGGGTTAAATTAATGGCCCAAAATACAAGACTGAATGGAGGCGAGTCCTTGCATTCCTACATGAAAGCTTGTTAAAACCTAAGTGGCGCTAAGCCGATACACAGGGGCTATTCCCACACTATATAGGTGACTTGTATAAGAAAATTTTAACACATTAGGAAAGATTAGAAAATCAGTTACAAAAACATAGTCACCTCAAGTCGAAATGAAGGGGAGTTCGAGAGGGTAAAGCACTCTCTATCCCCGATTTATATTTAAAGATATATGAAGTTTTACAAAGATGGAAAAAGATTTTCATGTTTTAAGTTTAAAGGTTACATATTAAAGGTTTCGGACCTGGCCCGCGGGTTAAACTGCTGAGCTAGCAAGGAAAAAAGAAATATGTTAAACGGCCATTACCTTGTTGAAGAGCTGCTACCCGAAGAAAGAGGCGCTACCCGCCCCCTGCTACATATCCACACACTGAGCTAGATGTTGTTTGAGTGGCCAAGAGCCGTGAAAATCAGCAGTTTTTAAACCCTCGTGGAAGCTTCGAGACCTTTCATGAATAATTAAGACACACTCACTCACCTTTATTGGGTAGCTAAAAGTTATACATCAACATCGAAGAAGAAAGACACTATTGGTCAAAAATTAATTAAAGAAATTCGAGATTGGCTGAGTTCAAAACTGGCAGAAAGAAAGATTAATACTGCCAACCCAAAAAATGAAAGAACAAAATTTAGTAAAGACAAACTTTTGAATACAAAATTTCTTCAAAAAGTTCCTTCCCTTCGCACCAGGGTGCATGATCATAGTTTTTTAGTAGAGACATCTGTCAGAGAAGGTCCACACTTCTTGATCAACCAAAAAAACAAAAACAAATCGAAATACACACAGTGGCATCTTCTGAGGAACTGTTGGATTAATTCAGTTGTTAAAGTTCAGAGTTTCTCCGGTAGAAAGTAATTTAAGGTGGAAAATTCAAATGTGCGGCGTATAGGTGTACCAACCAGTACAATTATTATTATTATTATTATTATTATTATTATTATTATTATTATAATTATTATTACGGGGCTACCCGTGGACCAGCAGAGGTGAAAGAAGGTGCCAGGATGAATGGGTCTAACTACAGTGTCCATAAAAAAATTTAAAATTTAAACTGAAGGTTATATTTTTAAAGAAACAACAAAACTTTGACAACTTTTCACTTAGTGAGATAACAATGACACAGCAATTTAAAAACAAGGCTTAGAAAGATCTAAGATTTCAGAATTTTAACGCTCTTGGGCTACAAGCCCCTAGTTTTACAATTTTTTAGTTCGCAGCTCAAAATTACAAGAGAGTACAAATTTATAAGAGGGCAGAAATTCCTCAATACATGGAGCGCTTGCTCCCAACTCATAATATCAAGCCTTCAAAAGGCATTCAGTAATCTTGCTTTGAAAAAGACCTAACAGGCTCTCAGTTTTCAAGCCTATTCAAGGCAACACCAAAAATATCTTACACCTTTTGGCCTTCCATGGCCCAGCTTACAAATTGAAACAGGGGTACCTCGTACCCAACCTATAGGGCCTTCGTGTAAAAGAAATAACAGTCAAATAAATGGCCCGAACACAAAATGAAAGGAGGCGAATGCTTGCACTCCTAGATATGAATTCTTAAAACCTAAAGGGCACTAGGCCGATGAAACAGGGGCTATTCCCAAACTATGGAGGTGACTCGTATAAGAATAATTAAGACTTTACGGAAAGGAAGAAAACCAGTTACAAAACGTAGTCGCCTTCAAACCAACATGAAGGGGAGCTCGAGAGTGTACATCACTCTCTATCCCCGATTCACAGTTAAAGATTTATGAAGTTATTACATAAGCCGGCAGAAGATTCATTTACAGAAAGGTAGGTTACATAGTAAAAGTTTCGGACCTCTCCCTCGGGTTAAACTGCAGAGCTAGCAAGAATAAAGATGTTAATTGGCCATTACCTTGCTGAAGAACTACTGCCTGATGAAAGAGGCGCCTCCCGCCTCCTGCTTGACACACACACTTAGTTAGACGATGATCAAATGGCCAACAGACATAAAAATCTGCAGTTTATAAACCCTCTGGGAAAGTTCGAGACCTTTCATGAATACTCAAGACACACCCACAGGGTTTTATTGGTGGATATAAAAGTTACACACAAAATCGAAGAAGAAGCCTGCTATAGGCAGAAAATTAATTACAGAAATTCATGATTGGCTAAATTCAAAACTGGCGGAAAGAAAAGATCAATATTGCCAACTCAAAAATGAATGAACAAAATTTAGTTAAAAAAAACTTATGAATTCAAAACTTCTTCAAATCAAAGTTCTTCCACTTCGCACCAGGGTGCATGATCATAGTTATTTAGCAGAGACCTCTGTTGAAGAAAGTCCCAACTTCTTGATAAATGGTAAACAAAACACGTAGAATTTCATACAGTACATGAAACTTCAAAATAACAAAATTTCATTAGATTACTGTAGCGACATCTTCTGAGTAACGGTTTAAGTAGGTGTAGTTTCAAGTTCACAATTTCTCCAGAAGAGGAGTTCTTTTAGGTGCAAGATTTAAATGTGCGGCTTAGAGGTGTACCTCTTATTATTATTATTATTATTATTATTATTATTATTGTTGTTATTGTTATTATTGTTATTGTTATTATATAGTCATTTATGGCCATTTGGGACCACATTAAGCAACAATCACACATTACTTGAAGCCACCTTTGCAGCCCAAAATCTTTCTAGTCTTTCTCTGGCAGCCTGTCTTCTTTTCTCTGGCCATCCCCTATTCAGTTTCTGTTTGTCATGAAAGCATTTCAAGCTGTCGATCACTGATCTATGTTTGGTTTAGGATGTCTTCCCAATTTCATTCAGATTGCTCAAGAACCTTTCTTATCTCCCTGAACCATCTGCCAGAAACTTAAGACTATTATCAGGTGTTCTAAATATCTGTTTTGTTATCCTCTTCTCATCCATTCTAAAGAGATGTACATAAAATTTGCGTTTTCTTTTCCTCCTTGACTCAATCTTTTTCTTTCCTTCCTCATAACCTATACTGCCTACAGCTTATGAATCTCGTATTTATTTCGTATTGGCTCAGCACAACTAAGGTTAAGTTATGAGTAGGTTCCCACCTTCCAATACTTATCAATTTCTGTATAATAGGTTTATGATTTTGGACCAATTATCTTGCAGAAGATCTTTCTCTCAAATTTCTTGGCTTATCTTAGTCCCAACATTCCTGTCATTCAGGGGTATTCACTAGCATACAGACACTCTGTTATCACTGTGTTGTGTTGTCTTAGTTTAGGTCAACCTGAGATGACTTTTCTTTTGTGTACATCATGTATCCTGTGAAAAGCAGCCACCATCTTCTTTTGCCTGCTGTAGCTGGCTTCTCCTTCACTAGTTTTCAGCTGTATGATTTCCCCAAGTTACTTGAAGCTGTCAACTCTTTCTATCTTGCTATGATCTGTCTTAAAGTGTTGATGGGCTATTTTGATGTTGATCTATTTGTTTTGTTTTGTTTTGTTGTTCTTTCAGAGAAAATTTGGAGTCCTGCTTTATCTGCTTCATGCTTTAGTATAATTATCTGCTCTGTACCTGTGCTAGTGTTTCTAGACAAGGTCGCAAGGTTGTCTGCGAATGCAAGGCAGTGATCCTGATGCCATTTCTTTGGATCCTCCAATGTATACTTGCTTGAGCAATTCTTTTTTTGCCTTTCACAGATGATCTTCTCCAAAACGCAGATGAAGAGAATCAGAGATAGCCCATTACCTTGTCTGACTCCTGTTTTGATTTCAAACTCCTTTGAGAGTTCTCCCATGAATTTTACCTTTGAACAAGTGGCTGTTAATGTCTGCTTAATAACTTCAGTTGTTTCAGTGTCTGCTGCAAATTCCACCAGCATGTCGAACAGCATTTCCCTGCTGACTGAATCATACACATTTATGAAGTTGTGTCAGTCATATATTGAAATGTAAAGGCATGAAAAAGAGCCCATGATAGGATATGAATATGGTTAATTTATCTCTTCTCTATTACATAAAGCCAGAAGGCTAACCTACTCACTTACTCACTCACTGACATTAATGTTTACCCACTTCCAGATGAGCTAAAAACTTGAAATTTGGCAAACTAATAGCTTTTAGTCTGTAACCTATGGAAAAATTACAAAATGTTCCAGTTTTTAATTTTTACCCCCCTCCCCCAAAAACAAATTGGCAAACACTATGTTGGAATGTCCTAGAAAATTAAAATTTGGCTATATTATAGCTCTTAGCCTGTAACCCACGGAGAAATTTGAAGATGTTCAAATATTTAACATTTTTCCTGCAAAAAATATTGAAATTCTGAGGCAAATTTAATGACAATGCAGACCTTCATTTCAAGGTATTTTGTGGCTAAATGGTTATTCCTATCAAAAAATGAATAGCACTTTCGGTTTCTGGAATGAAGTGATCTACAATTTTGGTCCTATGACTTTTTGTCATATCTTGACCCCTTCTACCTTAGACTGAGCTTCATTTTCCAATTTTGGGTCAGTTTTGTTTCCTTTCCATACATTATTTTACTGCTTGAAACACTTATAAGACAGGTAGAATCACAAAATTTAGCAGGCCACTCTCCATGTCCATTAGCCATATGTAAAGTAACTTTCATTATGCTTGTTGCCATTTATGTATGGGAAAACAAAAGGAATACATGGAAATACTACTAAAATTACAGCCTAATCTAAGTTTATAAAACAATCTAACAAGCAGCCTATGGAGATGTGACAAAACATCAAAGAACCAAAATTGTATATCGTTTCATCGATTATATGCCTGCCAAGTTTCAACTCTATATCTGTCTCCTAAGTTGGCAAAATAATTCCTCAACTTGTGAAAAACGTATGGAATTTGACCTAGATCAAAACATTTACCTGTATCTATGGTATAAATAGCAGAGATACGAGAAAACTTCTTAGGACCAAGGCCGTCTAGTGGCACAATCCGTTTGTCCATACGACATACCATTCCATCACAGTGAATTTCCAAATGAAGATCTACATTTACAAACATGTATATCTCCAATCCATATATTGCCACTTGTTTTTCTTTTCCATTACTTAACATTTTAATTGAAGTATCTTTTCACTTTGTCTTGAACTCATTGTTTATCATACTCAATGCATATGCTACAGAAAAAGAGGTTCATTATCCTGAGTGGCAAATTGTAGCAAAGAAATTAAATCCGATTATCAGTCTTCTGATTGCCATGTTGAGATCTCCGAAGATTAGCAATACTGAGAGTGACAGAAAGGAACTATCCACCCTAAACCAAGTGAACTTTGGCTCAGGAAGCATGATCAGTGGCCCCTGGCCTAGCTAGGGGTACTGACTAGATCGCCATTTGGATAAGGAACTAGGATTTCCTTTTGATAGTTTTCTGATCTCCATATCCACAAAATCCATTAAATATTGATTGATTGATTGATTGATTGATTGATTGATTGATTGATTTATTTATTTATTTATTTATTGATTTATTTATTGATTTATTTATTTTCCGGTGAGGCCTGGTGCAGGTCTTTTTTGTTGATGCCCATGGGCAACCTGCATTTCTTGGCTGTGGTGGTGGTGATGATAATAATGTAGGGAGAGGGTGAAACCCAGTGTTGGCACATAGCCTACTCCTCATAAATATTAACTCTTTAGAGAATTTGTATTATTGGTCCACCTTTCAACATAATTTAAACCTTACACTACAATGAATATTAACACTTTCACCCATAGAGGAGTGTGGTTGTTTAGCACTAGTTTAGTGTAGCACACTCTGATATGCTTCGCCCTGTGGGTGGGGGCGGTAGAATAACATCCATGGTATCCCCTGCCTGTAGTAAGGGGCTCCAGGGGCTCTCAACTTGGGAATGTGGATTGGTGACCACAGGGCCCTCAGCTGAGTCCTCGCATTGCATCCACTTGTGCCAAACTCCTCACTTTCGTCTGTCCTAGCCGACCTCCCTTGGCCAACTCTTGTTCTTTCCCGACCCTGACGCTATTAGGTTTCCGAGGGCTAGGGAGTCTTTCATTTTCGTGACCCTTGTCTTTCTTTGGCCAATACCTTCATTTTTTGTAGTGTCAGATCCCTTCCATTTTTTCTCTGTGATTAGTGTTATATAGAGGATAGTTGCCTAGTTGTACTTCCTCTTAAAACACCATTTCTGATATGCTTGTGTTTGTGGAGACCAGAAGGGTGTCCTCTTTTCTCGACACTGTAACCCCAACTAAGATTAAGGTTAAAGGAAGAATCCCACATTCCAAAGCTTCTTAACAGCTAGTTTATGTGATTACTAGAGACAAGAATTATAGGCACTAAAAACAGTTAAAATAGGCAGGCATATAGGCTCTTATATTAGCCAAAATAGGCATGTAATAGGCACTAACGTGTAAAATAGGCAACAAAATAGGCATGAAAAAATACTTATAATTTAATAACACGCTCATGTACTATAAAAGGAATTTACAACAAGCAACGTTTAAATGTTTTACGGTAACAATCTTGTTCTCCTGTTGGGCAGAATGTTTTGTACTTAGAGAAATCTCCCAACATCACAGGAAGTAATTGGACAAAACCTCAATGAAGCCACTTCATTTGGTTTTAGTTCAACTGCTTCATCTACCGCACCTCGTAGCAACCTGGTTACTTTTATCGTTGTTTTCCATCATGCATTTTGCTGCAGGACTCTTATGGAACTTTTTCCTGACAGTGACTACCTTCCCAGAGGTTCGATCAAAATTTCTCCTGACTTCTTTCAGAACCCTAAATGACTCCACCGGGGGGAAGCCACTCGTCTTCAACTCGGTGATTGCTCCTGGCAGCTTTTTGAAGTTTGAAGATGCTCCAGTTTATACAGGGGGATACTAGTTCCCACCATTGCAGTGCACAGGTCTATAGAAAATTGTTGTTGGTCGCTGTTCACAGTAGACTGGTAGAAAAGCTCCAATTATAACGCTTTCTGTACTCGTGTCAAATGCATCGCAGTATTTCTATGTTAATCTAGGCCCTATATGGTATCTTTTCACATTTGATGTGAAAATAATAAAATTGAATTAAATCACAATGTTCTTATATTTCTACAGCTGGGATAATTGGCAATAATGCTTAGTATGAACATAATAATGGCGTATGGCCTCTGGAGAGGCCTGGTGTGAGTCTTTTTCTCGTAGACGGCCTATTAGGTGACATGCATATCTGTGAAAATGAGGGCCCTACCAAGGATTATTTCTAAAGCTGAAAACGCCACACAAACTCAGCCCCAGAGCCATTGGAATTAACCAATTAAGGTTAAAATTCCTGACCAGGCCAGGAATCGAACCTGGGACCCTGTAAACCGAAGGCATGTACGCTGACCATTCAGCCAATGAATAGAACAGCATAAACATGCATTTGTTTCATAAAAAGAGACTATTAGAGGCGATGTCTCTAGAAGTACAAAACTTTAAAGTAGGAACAAGAGAATTCTTAATTTACATGGAAAAATGTCCTCAAATGTTCAGTTATAATCTGTCTGTTTCCTGTCGAGTTCACTGGGTGAAAAAATAATAAAAATGACGTGAAACGATACCTGAGTAGCATAGAGGAGAGATTCTTCCTATATGCTTGCCAGGGACACACCGACCTGCCCCTAGCAGTATTCTTACTTACATAGAACAATTAAAACGGAGGCACTATAAAACTCAGATTTGTGAATATTTTATATGTAGCTATTCGCCGGCTTTGGTCAGCCGAGTCAGCTGTCATGAAGACTATTTTCTGTTGCCTGCAATAGATCCTGCATCATGTGTGCCCACAAGGTTGCCACCCTCGTTGAAAATTTAAAAACCGTGTGACTTGAAATTGTCGTGGCATGCGCCCATAAACTTACTTTTCGTCACAATTTAGCAAAACTCTAGATGGGATGCTAGAGTTTACGCACCCCAGACTCTCATTTGCTTGCCCTCCCAGCACAACAGTTACTAACCGGACCTCACCAATCCAGACTAACGGTCTTCTCACTGGCGTGGTCTTGTAAAAGATAGTATTTGTAGCCTTGTTAAACACGCTGTGACATCATCCAATCCGTGCCATCTTGTATGTCTAGCCTCTGTGACATCGTCCTAGCTGTACCACATTTGATCTTCAACCTTTTTTTTTTTTCTTGACGTCGCACTGACACAGCTAGGTCTTATGGCGACGATGGGGTAGGAAAGGCCTAAGAGTTGGAAGGAAGCGGCCATGGCCTTAATTAAGGTACGGCTCCAGCATTTCCCTGGTGTGAAATGGGAAACCATGGAAAACCATCTTCAGGGCTGCTGACAGTGGGATTCGAACCCACTATCTCCCGGATGCAAGCTCATAGCTGCGCTATCAAAAAAGGCTTTCACGGCCGCAGATCTTATAATCACAGCAATAGAACCAGCTTTTGGGTGGTTAGGCCGTGTGCATTATGCAGAGTTTCGTCCAGACGTGCCATTTGGACTCATCAGCTGGAATGGCACGCCCCTCCAGGACTCTGCTTAGCAGTGGCAGACCAAACTGTGTGGCCCCGCCGTGTTAGCAAATCAAGTTTGCTAACCTGCTAAAGGAGAAATGACTTCTCCGTTTAAAAAATGCTCCCCCATTGGAGATACAATATCAAAAAAGGCTTTCACGGCCGCAGATCTTATAATCACAGCAATAGAACCAGCTTTTGGGTGGTTAGGCCATGTGCATTATGCAGAGTTTCGTCCAGACGTGCCATTTGGACTCATCAGCTGGAATGGCACGCCCCTCCAGGACTCTGCTTAGCAGTGGCAGACCAAACTGTGTGGCCCCGCCGTGTTAGCAAATCAAGTTTGCTAACCTGCTAAAGGAGAAATGACTTCTCCGTTTAAAAAATGCTCCCCCATTGGAGATACAATATCAAAAAAGGCTTTCACGGCCGCAGATCTTATAATCACAGCAATAGAACCAGCTTTTGGGTGATTAGGCCGTGTGCATTATGCAGAGTTTCGTCCAGACGTGCCATTTGGACTCATCAGCTGGAATGGCACGCCCCTCCAGGACTCTGCTTAGCAGTGGCAGACCAAACTGCTGCTGCTGCAGAGCTTTCATTCCCCGCCCGAAGGACGGGGCGGGCCCCCTAGATCATGTCGCGATCTCTCGGGCCGGGAGATGTGGAGAGAACAGTGGGATGTTTGAAATGAAGAAGAGGGAAAAACGGTGTGAAAATTTGGATGACTGGCTATACGGATTGAGATTTATACAGGAGTGTCGAGAAGGTTCGTGGAAGTGTAAGGTGGTAAAGTGTTGAAGCGATGTGATAGAGGACAGTTGTGAGGTGTCGGAGATGTTCAAGGGTCGGTGGTGGTGGGAGGGAGATATTAGCAGAAGAAGGAGTTGGACGGACATAGATAGAGCGTTGGAAGGGAGGATGATCAGGCCGGGTATGGCGACGAGAGGTGGAGTGGTGATATCTAGGGCGGGGAGGTGAACGAGAGGGTTCGACGGGATGACGACGGCCGTAGAGAAGTGCTCCGCTGGAGATCAGGTGGGCGACGGCTGCTGCACTGGAAAGCTGAAGTCTGATTAAATACGTCGGACCGGTGGAGTTGTAGATACGGAATGCCCTCTTGACGGGTATGGCTTGAAGGCGAAGTTGTTCTTGAATGTCAGTTGCCGGGATGTGTGGGCTTACGCCGCGGACGACGCAACTGAAGACTTCGTTTGTGGCTGATGTGTCTGACGGTGTTGGAGGTTGATGAGCGGCTGCTGCTGTTACGACGGACAGTGGTGGTGGTGATGTCGTGGTCGGCAAGGCAGATGTAGACAGCGTAGAAGGGCGGGTGAAGTAGCGGGGAGGAATACGTAATAGTCGAGGTGGATCAACAGGAGGTAGCGCGGGGAGAGAGGTGGATAGAAGCGGCGATGAATGGGACGACGTAACAGTTGTGATGGAAAGCGAGGAAAAGGTGTGAGCAGCGGTCGCAAAGGTAGTGGTGATGGTCGTGGTGGTGGTCGTCATGGTGGTTGGTGGTAGGGAGGCTGACATCCAACGAGGAGTCGGCCTATATGCTTTGTTGGCTCGGCGCGAGTGGAAAGTAAAGATGTGTAGCCACCCGGCCGATCAAAAATAACAGGAGTGTCTTCTGCGACGAGTTGTGGAGTTCACTTGAGGTTTACCCAGATTTGAGATCCTGGAGAGAAGATGGACCAAACTGTGTGGCCCCGCCGTGTTAGCAAATCAAGTTTGCTAACCTGCTAAAGGAGAAATGACTTCTCCGTTTAAAAAATGCTCCCCCATTGGAGATACAATATCAAAAAAGGCTTTCACGGCCGTAGATCTTATAATCACAGCAATAGAACCAGCTTTTGGGTGGTTAGGCCGTGTGCATTATGCAGAGTTTCATAGCTGCGCGCTCCTAACCACATGGCCAACTCGCCCTATGTTTCGCGAAGGCTTAGCGGAAACGTAATAGAGTTCACTGGAGCCTACACATAGCGCTGGTGTAAGTAATTCATGATATTTTATTACATTTCAGTTGTTAGTCCTCTTCTGTGGTGTAGTAATTAGCGTGATTAGCCGCCACCCACAGAGGCCCAGGTTCTATTCCCGGCTCTGCCACGAAATTTGAAATGTGGCTCGAGAGCTAGAATGGGGTCCACTCAGCTTTGGGAGGTCAACTGAGCAGAGGATGCATTCGATTCCCACCTCAGCCATCCTCGAAGTGGTTTTCTGTGGTTTCCCACTTCTCCTTCAGGAAAATGCCGGGATGGTACTTAACTTAAAGACGTGGCCACTTCCTTCCCTGTTCTTTGCCTGTCCCTTCCAATCTTCCCAGGCCTTCACAAGGCCCCTCTTCAGCATAGGTGAGGCTGTCTGGGCAATGCACTAGTCCTCCTCCCCAGTTGTATCCCCCGACTCAGGACACTGCCCTTGAGACGGTAGAGGTGGGATCCTTTGCTGAGTCCTAGGGAAAATCTACCCTGGAGGATAAACAGATTAAGAAAGAAAGAAAGAATATTTCAGTTGTAAATATCTATTTTTATGGGAATTGAATCAGAGTTCAAAATACCAAATTTTAATTTTCATCCACTCTGTCACAAGAGACTACCGGCATTCTAACTCCTCGTTCAGTAATTAAATTATTATGTACATTTTAGAAATATCAATTATTGAAAATTCACGACTAATACAGCATTGCAACAAAACAACTTTCCACAATACGTAAATTAATATGCTTATGAATGCTACAATGAAATGCAATCGTAGTTCAGTCAAAAAAAAAAAAAAAAATAAAGTAAAAGGAGCAAACGAACTTTCCTCCTTACAGCAAGCTTGACAGAAGACTACCTTTCCATCCGCAGTGAAATTGGGATCCCCTATTATCCACGGCTTCAGCCAGTAGGACTTAGACGATTTTTCTTTGCAATTAAATTTTTTTTTTTTGCTAGTTGTTTTACGTCGCACCGACACAGATAGGTCTTACGGCGACGATGGGACAGGAAAGGGCTAGGAGTGGGAAGGAAGCGGCCGTGGCCTTAATTAAGGTACAGCCCCAGCATTTGCCTGGTGTGAAAATGGGAAACCACGGAAAACCATTTTCAGAGCTGCCGACAGTGGGGTTCGAACCTACTATCTCCCGAATACTGGATACTGGCCGCACTTAAGCGACTGCAGCTATCGAGCTCGGTAATTACATTTTATTTTTTATTTTTTTTACGTCACGCCGACACAGATAGGTCTTATGGTGACAATGGGATGGGAAAGGCCTTGGAGTGGGAAGGAAGCGACCGTGGCCTTAATTAAGGTACAGCCCCAGCATTTGCCTGGTGTAAAAATGGGAAACCACGGAAAACCATCTTCAGGGCTGCTGACAGTGGGGTTCGAACCCACTATCTCCCGGATGCTGCTAAGCGCACAGCCAACTCGCCCAGTGATTTTACTTCTGGTATTGCCACAGACACACTTCTTCACAACAAATCACAACACGTTCTGAAGATAAAGCGTAGAACAGTTCACATCAAGAAGGAGGTATAAGGGTTCAACGTTGATTGGTTCTCGTATATATCTTAGAAGGTTGGAGGGGTTGAAGGCTTCGAGGTCAAATTGTTCCTTGTTTCTCCTGATGGAAATTTCCCAAGAACTATTTCTCGTGACTTCCAAGAATTCCCATTTTTGTTCTTGGGGTAAACAGATCTTGAGAAAAGAGAAGATAATACTGTCGAGCACATCAGTTACAATATAATGCACTGGAAGAAAATAAGCTTCTTTCAAATAGATTCAAAAGGCATCAACTAGGCAATTATACTCCAAATAGGCACAAACCCCTGAAATAGGCATTTATAGGCACAATAAAACAAACAAAATCTAGCTTAAAGGACCCTAAAATGGGTTTATATCTCAAAAGCCTATGTTTCTGAACACAGGAATAAAATAGGCAAATAGGCAAATTCCCGTCTCTAGTGATTACAAATATAATATATCTAAAAGATTAGTACTGTACATATTTTGTTCCTCCAGTTTGGAACATCTTCAGCTAAAAATATACAGTAAGATACGAAAATTAGCACATATAGATTTTAAAAAACCCACTTATGGTGATGATGAGGTTAAAAATGTTCTACCGGCTGAGTTGGCCATGCGGTTAGGGGCACGCAGCTGTGAGCTTGCATCCAGGAGATAGCGGGTTCGAATCCCACTGTCGGCAGCCCTTAACATGGTTTTCCATGGTTTAACATATTCACACCAGGCAAATGCTGGGGCTGTACCTTAATTAAGGCCATGGCTGCTTCTCTCCCACTCCTAGCCCTTTCCTATCCCATCGTTGCCATTAGACCTGTCTGTGTCAGTGTGACGTAAAGCCAATAGAAAAAACAATCCTTCATATTAAGTTAAAAAACACTCAAAAATTCAATATTCAAATTCGTAATAAAATCTGTGTACATGAGTGATCATAAGTGTAGCTGCGATAGAGCACCTTACATGTGTATATATGTATGTTCAGTCTGTCAGTGCTTCCGCTGGTGGGATCCTCAACAGCTCTGCCATCAGCTGTCATGGATGGTCTAGGCATCACTGAAGAGGCGTACTAGGGAAATGAGGAGTGAGGTAGTTTCCCGTTGCTTTCCTCTCCGAGCCAGAGTTGCTATTACATATCAGTCTGCCAAACCCATTGAAATGCATCAACCGACCCTATAAGCAACATTTTCACACCATTCATAGCAGGGACTGGCTGCATAAAGAATTGGCATTACTAGCATCGCTCATACCTCAGTCACTTTCATATTGTCAAAGCCAAGGATAAGACAGAGACAGATTTATGAAAGTAACAAAATTGCTCTAGCTTATACCAGAAGACATAGTGCACTGTAAACACTAGGTCCTGCCAGCAAAGGCCTGCACCTTACATAACAATTATAAAAGAAAAACATTTGAAACATCATCATCATCATCGTTGGCATCATCTGGAGCAGTTTTCAATCACAGGCTGGATCAGCTTGGAACATTAGCCTCTCCATTGTTTTCTGTCTATTCACCACTTCTCTCCTGTCACAGTCGCCCAGTTCCTCCTCTTGCCTCGATGCCCTTCTTTACACCTTTCAGGCATCTGTCCCTCGGTCTTCCTCTAGGCCTCCTTCCCTTCAACTCCATTTCTAAGATCTTTCTTGGTATCCTCTCTATGCCCATTCTCTTAACGTGTCCATAACACTGCAGCTTTAATTTAGAAGCATTAAAACCATACCATAAAATCAAAATTAAAGAAGGTTAAAACTAACGGCAGGATGTGGACAGCAGAAGCTACCCTATGAGGTCAGGGATTGAAAGACTTTTGTGGCCCAAACTTCGACCAAAGAATAATTTAGTTAATACCTATTTATTTAAAAACTTCAAAGAAAAGGAAATAAGAAAAACTACTGGTAGCATAAACACAAAATAGAAATACAAACCTTGATGTATTTAAGTTGCAGTCTTACAATCTTGCTGGTACTAACCTTGAAGCAAAATACTTTTGAAGTTAAATATAAAGGCAAATAGGTCCACTGCACAAAGTGGGTTGATATTCAAAGAAAATTACAAGTAGAAAATGTAAAGCAATGACCTTCAAGAAAGAAAATACAGGTCATAGGAAAACAATTTAAAATAAACAGATTTACTGAGGTCAAGCTTAGACTGAAATTTAATCTAAGGTACAATTAGAAAAAGCTTGTCTCATGCCAACATGAAGATGGATGGATGTAAAACTTCTTTAAACCATTGTAAATTAAAATTTATTTCAGACAGAAAGATCAATGGGTAAACTCCTGTGACAAATTAAAACTTGGAATAAAATAAAATAAAGCTACATTAGGAAATTTAAGATTTGTTTATCCGAAGAGAAGCCTTGACGGCCTAGGAGCGATTGCGCAAGATGACGTGCTTCCAGAAAGTACAGCTGGAAATGGCACAGCAAAATGAATGACCAAGTTACCTTTCGATTTATTAAAACATACCAGATTGAAATTTTTTATTTGATGCTTGTTGTCGTGTTCTTGGAAACTTCTCGAAGTTTGTATCTTGTGTAAGTCCCAGAAAAATTGGCACATGTAGTACAGGATGTCCCATAAATTTCGACTATAAAATTTAACACATACAGACGCAAATGTAAATGATCCACCAAATCAATACATCGTATTTCATGACTTGATAGATTCTATTCATATTTTAATTTGATGTTTTGTTTCAGATTTTAATGACTCATACACTAGTTTCCCATAGATTTTATTCCATTGTTCTTTTAATATTTAGTGTTAATGGTTTAATACTGATGGCATTAGCTGAAAATGTTCAATAATTTGACGAAACATGTAAATAAAAAAATGGATCTTTTACATTTGCATTTGTACATGTTTAGCGATGTCAGTACAGAACCAAAATGAAATTTTTAATAGATGAAATATAATATAATTTGTAAAATGTTCCAAAATTTCCTTGAAGTAGGGCAAATATTTAAAGTCTTGCAGCACACGTCACAATAAGAGGTAATCTTCTTTTCTTCAAAATACTGGAAATGTTCCTGTTGTTCCATATAAACTCTAAACAATTTAAGGTTAGCAATTGACTTAAAATTTAAAATACGATGACCAGGGGAAACTCCTTGAGAAAGACTGTAAACCCTTTCTTTATGCTTTTACTCATTGGTTACAAGCCAATTTGGGCGTTTTTCAACTTGAGTGAAATAGCATGTGATGGTGGTTGTGTAGTAGACAAAACTTCAAACATGAGTAAATTTTTGCATAAAATAAAATTTCATCATAAAGTCCATATTGTTGTACATATACTTTAAGGTTAAGTCAATATTCCACCTTTACAGTACCATAAGTTTATTGTCTATTTATTTAAACAACATTATTAAATAATACGGGACATGTTTCGTCTAACTTGTGGACATCATCAGCCATAAGATAGTCAAGAAAGAGCTTAAAAAAGGACAAGGACAGAACAACACAATAAAATAAATCCGTTGTCAAACACGTCAATCAAAATAGCGAGGATGTTCCAGATTGTTCCAAGTACAAACATTCAAAACCTGTTGACAAAAAAACTTAAAACCGTACACATGAGAATTTTAACAACAAGCTTTACTATATCATACTTGGAACAATCTGGAACATCCTTGCTATTTGGATTGACGTGTTCGACAACCTATTTATTTTATTGTGTTGTTCTGTCCTTGTCCTTTTTTAAGCTTTTTCTTGAATATCTTACGGCTGATGATGTCTACAAGTTAGACGAAACATGTCCCGTATTATTCAATAATGTTGTTTAAATAAATAGACAATAAACTTATGGTATTTGCAAAGGTGGAATATTGACTTAACCTTAAAGTATGAGTAAATTTTGTAGTAATAGGATGATTCCGAAAGAAGAAATGTGATAATTTTGCACAATAACGAACTGATAGTTTCAGACAGTGAAAATGAGTGTGATTATGTGCACAGGGAAAGCAACGGAAGGATGAATAATAATCTGGGCAGGAACAATGACCCTGAATCTCTTTTGTGTCATCCATTGGCACCAATCGTTTAAAAATGGCTCGGCCCCAACAGTGGCAAGGTGCTCAGGCAACTGGTAATGAAAATGTTAAATTCAGTCATGTAAAACTTTTCTTTCTTCATACGAGCATGAAGGAATGTGAGCATAGCAGTAAGGATGTAAAAGAGAGGGCATATAAGACTCTGGTAAGACCCCAACTAGAGTATGGTTCCAGTGTGTGGGATCCACACCAGGATTACTTGATACAAGAACTGGAAAAGATCCAAATGAAAGCAGCACAATTTGTTCTTAGTGATTTCCAACAAAGGACTACTGCTACAAAAAATGTTGCAAACTTTGAACTGGGAAGACTTGGGAGTAATGTCATATGTTTCAATAACTTCAAAAATCTAACATACAAATTTCTTTAACTTGGATATATTTCTTTCGACAAATCATATACAACTATATTGTACTATTTCACTCATATCAGCATTTAAAGGCTTGATACTTGAACTTTTTAAATTTTTCATCAGATTTCCACAAACTTTTAGAAGTACAGTGCTGATCGGCACATATGTCTTGCTACTCTTCAAGAACTTGCTCCGTACTACATTTATGTATTTGATCTACAACTTCATGTTTTTCGGAACTATTGACATGCAGTGCTGATCCCTAAAATTATACAGTGCCTCATGAACTGCAACTGAAAAATATGTATTTGATTCTAGACGTCTTCATAACATTGAAATTTCAACACAAAGTGTTATAGTGCTTCATGAACAGCATCTGACAGAATTATTTAAACTTCAAATTTTGTTTACCTGTGCATTATCTTTTATACTTACTTGTGATTGGCTGATGATGACCAAGAATACTGGTCAAAACTGGTGCCAATTATAATTAAGTATGAATGTAAAACATTTCTTATTTTAATAGTATTGAGAGGTTGAACCATCATATATCTTCTTTCAACTTAATTGGGAGAAAAGAGATGAGATGCTTCACTATATTCCGAGCTGTCAGTGGAGAGATGGCATGGAATGACGTTAGTAGTTTGTGTGGAGTTTTTAAAAGTAGGTTATATGATAATATAAGGATAAAGTTGGAATTCAAGAGGACAAATTGGGACAAATATTCATCTATAGGATTACAAGAAAGGAATTGGAATTATTTACAAGGGAAATGTTCAATAAATCTTTGAATTCCTTGCAAACATTTAAGAAAAGGCTAGGCAAACAACTGATAGGGAATCTGCCACCTGGGTGATAGCCCTAAATGCAGATCATTGATGATTGATTGAAGCTGAGATAACACATCAATATGATTTTACATCACCCACGGCTAACATCGTATGAACAACATGGCAGACGGTTGGCATTCCCACTCTCAAGAGTTAACTGTCATCAATCATGGGTCCAATATCAACATTGTACAAAGGCGTTTTATTTTTCAACCTCCCATTGCGCAGGTAAAGAACCACACAAGCTGTGGGAACTGTTCGCGCATGAAAGGTGACTTCGCAAGTCCTCCCCTCTACCCATGGTCACAGCCAACTTCCTCACACCAGTGTGAGCCGAGGTATTGACAAGGATACATGGCCGCTACTATTGACGCTCCCGCCAAATGTGAGGTGCGTAGTGTGATAAGTTTCCTTCAAGCAGAAGGGAATAGTGCAGCTGACATTCATCGATGAATGAGTCGAGTATACGGTCCAAACGTTATGAGTGATGGTGTTGTGCGTGAATGGTGCAGGAAGTTCAAAGAAGGCCAGACCGATGTTCACGATGAAGGTGGGGGCAAGGACGCAAGCCTGTCGCTACAGATGACAATGTTCACGAAATTGACCAAGAGGTTCGCAAGAACCGAAGGTTTACCGTAAGTGAGTTGTGTGAGAAATTTCGTGCAGTTTCAAGGTCATCTGTTTACAAGATCCTAACAGAACACCTGCGCTACAGGAAATTGTGCGCCCGATGGGTTCCGAAGATGTTGTCTGATGACCACAAAAATCGTCGGATGGCAGCAGCATTGACGTTTCTTACCTGTTATGAGGCTGAAGGTGGCGATTTGTTGAAGAAAATTGTGACTGGCGATGAGACTTGGGTTTCGTACATCACCACTGAAACAAAATAACAATCACGTCAATGGATGCATGCACTCACCACACAAACCGAAGAAGTTTAAGCAAACCTTCAATGAAAGGAAGATGATGGCTACAGTCTTTTTGGACCAAAAAAGGTGTATTGCTTGTCGAGTTCATGGAACAGGGTTCTACGATCAATGCAGCTATTTATTGCCAGACTTTACGATGACTGCGGAGGGCCATACAGAACAAACGACGAGGCATGCTGACGTGTGGAATCTTCTTCATTAATGACAACGCACGCCTTCACAGTGCTTGTGTCGCCCAACAACTTCTGCAGGAGGAATTACGGTGGGACATTTTTGACCACCGTACAGTCCCGATTTAGCGCCGAGTGAGTTCCACCTCTTCCCGGGACTGAAAAAGTGGCTTGGGAGGGCAGAGGTTCCAGGAGGATGAAGATCTTCAAACCAACGTTCGGGCCTATCTGAACTCACTGGCGGCAACATACTGTGCAGAGGGCTTCGAAAAGCTTGTCCACAGGTATGACAAATGCCTCAACCTTCATGGTGATTATGTTGAAAAGTAACCACATTTATACTTAACATTTGGTAATAAATTCATTTGGATACGTACACTTGTCTTTCATTTATGACCCTCCGGAGGTTGAAAAAAAAACCCAGCCTCGTATATTAACTTACAACTACAACCTCGTGCTTCTTCATCAAAGTGAACCACAATATCACCATATGCTATTGACTTTTGATTTTTATCTTACGTAAACAAATAATTACTGGTCATACGACCATCTTTCAACATTACTTTATTCAACATTACGTTTAAAAAATTACGATTTTGATCATCATTCTCATTATTATTTAGTTCTAACTGCTAGTCGGCCAACATCATTTTATAGCAATTTGACCACTTGTCTATAACAATCTGTTCATTTATTCATTTTACTTATAATAGTAGTCTTCCAATGTCACTATTACAAATACTTTCACCAAATGTAAACTTCTCACTCATAGCATAGTCTTTAAAACCAACATTGTACTAGTCTTTTACCACATGTTAATTTTCTTTCAGGTCTCCTCAAGGCTTTTCATAAATTAGTTTTTTTTATTTATATGTAAATCAGGTGCCTGTTTTTATTTCAAGGTTAAACCCATGGCTAATGATGCCTATATGTAAGGCGAAACATGTACCGGTACCATTTTAATTAACGTGTCAATGTTAATTCAACAAAGACAAGCTTTATTGTATTGATTAGGTGGCCAAATTAATAAAATAACTTATTGTATTATTTCAATTGGACATTGAAATGTTAGGAAGCCTGTAAAGAAAAAATATCTCACTAACCAAACTGAAATAGATGCTATTATGCATAGATATGAGGAGTACAGAAATAATGGGAATGCACAGCAAGATCTTCATGGTATAAACTAAAATTGCAATATGAAGAATTTGAAGACAATGAACTGGTAACACGTACTACTGGAAGATGTGTAACTCCTAGTCAGTGCCCAGTAAAACCAAAGTCAATACTGGTAAATTATTTCTTACTTACCAAGTGTTTGCATGCATGGTTTGGGTCATGTAGCTGTCAGCTTGTATTCAGAAGATAGTGGGTTGGAATCCCACTGTCAGCAAGCAGCTCTGAAGATGGTTTTCTGTGGTTTCCCATTTTCACACCAGGCAAATGTACCTCAGTCAAGGCCATGGTTGTTTCCTTCCCACTCCTGGCCTTTTCCTATCCTGTTATCACCATAAGATCTGTCTGTATCAGTGCGACATAAAGCAAAATGTAAAATTATTACCGTACTTCAAGTATTTAGTACATAGTTCTCTATGCTTATATTATAGTAAATGTAAACCTAAAAGCTTTCCAGTCTGCTGAACACACAATTTCAATTTAACATTACACTATAACATACCTGTAACAAAACGCATCATTAAACAAGGAATAAGTACACAAAGATTAAAAAGGTTGTAGCTTGGACACAAACTACTCCCTCATAATTTAGCCTACAAATTACTCAGAAATGTGATGAATGACAAATGTCCTGGAATCTGTACAATGAAGGATTCAACAAGATCTTCCTTGGAACTGCAGCTCCCCAAGACACAACCTTCTGCCAGGAGTTTCAAGCAGTCAATCTACTCACGGTACATGTCACTTCAGGCATGATCTCTTGACAAGAGATATAAAACCCTGAGAGTCAACATTAAGGCTGAGGGTTAATCGAAGTATAGATTTGAAAACTAAGACATTTCTTGACAAATGGATTTCAGACAGGGAAGTTTAAACATCCCCTAACTTGAGGGTGAAATCTTCCACTCTGAAGACACAAAGCAAAACATTCTTCCTGGTGTCAGACTATTCCTTGTTTAATAACATGTTTTTCTTTTTACCGGCATGTTATATATAATGTGATATTTATACTGAAATTGTGTGTTCAACAAAGTGAAGAGCTTTTAAGTTTACATTTAAACAGAGTTGACACTGAGAAGTATGGCTTCATTCTTGTTGCTATTATAGTCCACTTGTTGCTATGTATATTAAGGTATACAAATCTTCAACCCATAAAGTGCCAGGATCAATTTTGAGTTCCTCAGCAAATGTGTGTTTACTTGACTGTTATGACATCTCTTGGAGAAACATTCATACTACATCAACTTGAATGTCTTTAGTTCATACTTATCACCACTGTTGTCAGTTTTGGTAGTATTTGTTGGAGTTTCATGTCTATACAAATCTCGTATCTAGTAGTTGTCATGTGACTGTAGTAAAAAAACATGCCAGCTTCAAAATCAAAAACATTGCTAAGTAAATAAAATTGGATATTTTACAAGCTCTTGATGAGGGTAATGACTTTCGTGAAATTGTTGAAAATCATTCTGAGGACACTGAAAATCCAGATAAGGCTGGAGGATGTTTGGATACTTTGTCAGATGACGATACGTCATAGCAGACAACTGAGGAAGTGCACTGCATATGCGATGACAGCAGAAAAGCGAGGGTGATCCAGACATTGGTGTCCAGGATGTAATGTGCGAGTTCATGAAACATGGGAAATTCTAAGTTCCCATGGAGGGAATTAGATATTTTTCACCAATAGAGCTTGTCAAAAACATGACATCACATCTGATCTGTTTTTGACAAGCTCTATTGGTGAAAAATATCTAATTCTCTCCATGGGAACTTAGAATTTTCCATTCAGAATTGCTAGGCGGGCAATAATTCCATTGTGGAGATTTATCTCCTGTATGCAGTTATCAGACTGTGCCTCTTATAATGGGCTTCTGATAAGTTCACCTGCATACACCCCAGCATCAGTGGGTAGAGTCTGACACATCCCACTCTGATGAGTCTAGTGTCAGTCCTAAGACGAAACGCTGGTTAATAGAGCACACGCTTGAAAAGCCTACATCTGATCTGTTCATGAAACATGTTGGGATCAATTAGAGCACTTCGTCAGAGCAAGGGGACACAAACTAAAGAAAGCCCAGGAAGAGGAAGTAGAATCAGAATAAGCTGCAAGGAAAAAAGTGAAAGTTTTCTTGTTTCTGTATAGTGACATAAAGTGCTCTAGAAGTATTAATTACCAAGCTCGATAGCTGCAGTCGCTTAAGTGTGGCCAGTATCCAGTAATCGGGAGATAGTGGGTTCGAGCCCCACTGTCGGCAGCCCTGAAGATGGTTTTCCATGGTTTCCCATTTTCACACCAGGCAAATGCCGGGGCTGTACCTTAATTAAGGCCATGGCCGCTTCCTTCCACTTCCTAGGCCTTTCCTCTCCCATCATCACCATAAGACACATCTGTGTCGGTGCGACATAAAGCAAAAAAAAAAAAGTGTTAATTATTATGTGCAGATTTTCTTGAAACTTTCAGGGTTATTTCAGAATTGTATGAGGAACATTTTGTATATTTCTCCATTTTTTTATGATGCTATTTTTTTGTGCACTTTCACTTTGTGTTTTCAAGATAACAAAAATTCAAACCAATAAAAACTTTGCATTCTATACAGGATCTTTATTTCTAATATTTTAATTTTTGGTATGTCCTTTTATTGAGAAACAACTCTTTCTGATCAAAATGGTGCATATAATGTTGGTTTCTTATAATATTTACAAATTTTACAAAATATTTTCTAAACTACTACAATTTTCAACATTAATGCTTGGCACTGCAGAATATAGCATTGGCACTTATAGGGTTAATGGTCTGACTCTGTGGCTAGCCAGTTCAAGTTCTGTTGGTAGAAAACAAATTCAATATTAGAATGTTGCCTGGCAGGCTAGGAGAGGTGGTGGTATACAAGTTCTAATCACTTAACTGCATGTCAAAAGCCTGGATTCAATTCCAAACCTCTCTGCATTGTTCGTATGGTGTGAGGACATGTGATGCTGATTCGTAATTCGTCCATCAGATGGTGACGTTAAGCCTTGAGGAGATCTCTGGGTGTACTTCAACAAGAGTAGGCTGTGTGCTGATACAAAGTTTCATCGTCTCCTTACCTCATCAGCATCATCATCAACATCTCACATCCAGACGTGGAGGTTGCGCATGCATGACAAAATTAAAAACCAGCACCAGATGAGCTGAACCTGTCCTCAGACACTCCCAGCAGTAAATTCCAAAATAAATAAATTAGTTATATAATTAATTAAATAAATATTAATATTTTTATGAAATAACATTTCATCCATACTTCAAGGACCAAAGCAGCCAGATGCTGATTGTGTATGTCCTATAGCACATATGGGCAAAGAATTGTTTGGATTAACAATGTATGGATAAAGTAGCTGTGGACCAAGAAAGTGTGGACGAAGTGTCTGCTGACAATAAACTGTGAACAAAGTGCCCTGAAACCAAATTTTGCACCAATGTGTTTTTGTTCCGTGCACTAGCTAACAATCACATTCTTATCTGGTAAGTAGTTGAACTCTTGTCTGTTTGCTGACCTCATATTATTTGGAACTTTAGTTTTGGATTTCTCATTAATGATTAGTCTTTTTCTTCAATGTGCTTGCAGTACAAATACAATGATATTATTTGAACATTGGTTTCCCTCAAACTGTATTTAGAAATTTTTTAAGCATTTTCATGTAGAATGAATTGGAATAAAGTGTGAATTTGAATTTAGTGGGCTTAATAGCCAATTTGCATAGATATTGGCTTTGAATAATCCCAGCATGTGGGATTTTTGAACTAAAATATATCTCTGTGGTTCGCCTTCCATGTAAAATTAGAGGTCCTGTAGCTATGACCATGATATCAACAGTCTCATAAAACTAGAGGTCGTGTAGCTATCACCATGATATCAAGAGTCGTATAAAACTAGAGGTCCTGTAGCTATCTTCATGATATCAAGAGTCATATAAAACTAGAGGTCCTGTAGCTATGACCATAATATCAACAGTCATATAAAACTAGAGGTCCTGTAGCTATGACCATTATATCAACAATCACATGAAACTAGAGGTCCTGTAGCTATGACCATTATATCAACAATCACATGAAACTAGAGGTCCTGTAGCTATCTTCATGATATCAAGAGTAGTATAAAACTAGAGGTCCTGTAGCTATGACCATAATATCAACAGTCATATAAAACTAGAGGTCCTGTAGCTATGACCATGATATCAACAGTCACATAAAACAAGAGGTCCTGTAGATCATCATCATCATTTCCCTTTATCCAGCTGTAGCCGGGTAGGGGCAAATATGGTTCCTCTCCATTTTCTTCGGCCTTTCCACCACTCCTCCTCCAACACTGTGTCGCAGTCCAGGTTTCTTCCTATAATACTGTGTTGGATTGTGTCCGTCCATCTCAATCGTGGTCATCCACGGCCTCTCCTTCCTTGCATTTGCATTTCTATCACCTTTTTTGGCATTCTTTCGTCACTCCTGTAGCTATGACCGTGATATCAAGAGTCTCATAAAACTAGAGGTCCTGTAGCTATGACCATGATATCAACAATCACATGAAACTAGAGGTCCTGTAGCTATAACCATGATATCAACAGTCATATAAAACTAGAGGTCCTGTAGCTATGACCATGATATCAACAATCACATAAAACTAGAGGTCCTGTAGCTATAACCATGATATCAACAGTCATATAAAACTAGTGGTCCTGTAGCTATGACCATGATATCAACAATCACATAAAACTAGAGGTCCTGTAGCTATAACCATGATATCAACAATCACATAAAACTAGAGGTCCTGTAGCTATGACCATGATATCAACAATCACATAAAACTAGAGGTCCTGTAGCTATGACCATGATATCAACAGTCACATAAAACAAGAGGTCCTGTAGATCATCATCATCATCATCATCATTTCCCTTTATCCAGCTGTAGCCGGGTAGGGGCAAATATGGTTCCTCTCCATTTTCTTCGGCCTTTCCACCACTCCTCCTCCAACACTGTGTCGCAGTCCAGGTTTCTTCCTATAATACTGTGTTGGATTGTGTCCGTCCATCTCAATCGTGGTCATCCACGGCCTCTCCTTCCTTGCATTTGCATTTCTATCACCTTTTTTGGCATTCTTTCGTCACTCCTGTAGCTATGACCATGATATCAAGAGTCTCATAAAACTAGAGGTCCTGTAGCTATGACCATGATATCAACAATCACATGAAACTAGAGGTCCTGTAGCTATAACCATGATATCAACAGTCATATAAAACTAGAGGTCCTGTAGCTATCACCATGATATCAACAATCACATGAAACTAGAGGTCCTGTAGCTATAACCATGATATCAACAGTCATATAAAACTAGAGGTCCTGTAGCTATGACCATGATATCAACAATCACATAAAACTAGAGGTCCTGTAGCTATAACCATGATATCAACAGTCACATAAAACTAGAGGTCCTGTAGCTATAACCATGATATCAACAGTCACATGAAACTAGAGGTCCTGTAGCTATAACCATGATATCAACAGTCATATAAAACTAGAGGTCCTGTAGCTATAACCATGATATCAACAATCACATAAAACTAGAGGTCCTGTAGCTATGACCATGATATCAGCAGTCACATGAAACTAGAGGTCCTGTAGCTATCATCATGATATCAAGAGTTGTATAAAACTAGAGGTCCTATAGCTATCATCATGATATCAACAGTCACATGAAACTAGAGGTCCTATAGCTATGACCATGATATCAGCAGTCACATGAAACTAGAGGTCCTGTAGCTATGACCATGATATCAACAGTTACATAAAAACTAAATACTTACAGTGATCCCCATGAGGTGCTTCCACTCCACCAACACCATACAAAGGATGTTTCCTTGTGGTGAAACGTACAACAAGCTTTGTAACCCATTTGCCATCTTATTATCTGCTGTCCACCTCACATTGTTAAGGTCTTTTTGCAGTTGTTCTTAATCCTGTATCTTGTTTATTACATTTTACAATATAATATCATCCACAAAAATGTCTTTTCTGTGATTTCAGTTCTTTACTCTTACCATTTACATATATAAGAATACTGTATTGAAAGGAGCCACGCTGCTTTTTACATGACAAGATAAAGCTTTACCTCCTCTAATTATCTGATATCTGTTTTCTAGAAATGTAGTGACCCATTCAGTCAATGTTTAGTCTAGTCCAATAGCCCTCATACTTATCAGTTATCTCCCATGATCTACCCTACAAAAGTCTTGGATAGGTCAACAGTGATGCAGCCCATTGGAGCTCCTGAATCTAAAATATGTGTTCTAGCTTACTGGATTCCTACAAGTTGAGTCTCACTGGAATAACCTTTCCTAAACCCAAACTGGCTTCTATCAGACCAGTTAGTAATTTCATAAACGTGTCTAATATAAAAACAAATGCTTCTGAAGCAACTCTCTATTCATTTGGTATAACTCTTTCATACAAATGGTAATCAAATAAGTACTTCAGATCTATATCCCAATCCACTGCCTACTGGGTGAGTTGGTCGTGCATTTAGGACCGCGCAGCTGTGAGCTTCCATCCAGGAGATAGTGAGTTCGAACCCCACTGATGGCAGCCCTGAAGATGGTTTTCCATGATTTTCCATTTTCACACCAGGCAAATGCTGTGGATGTACCTTAATTAAGGCCACAGTCACTTCTTTCCTGCTCCTAGCCTTTTCCTATCCCATCGTCGCCATAAAACCTATCTGTGTCGGTGCAGCGTAAAGCAACTTGTTAAAAATTTATCCACTGCCTTTAGTATATCCCTTTACAAAGGCAATTTATTATGTCCTATTCAATACATACATATCTCCATAATTAGATGGCTTAAACAAGTTGAAACATGTATGACTATTGTTACTCCATCTAATAATGAAGATGTGTATGTATTGATAAGGACATATTAAATTTCCTTTGTAAAATGAAAACTGTCAATACAGAATGATTCTAATATTTAGTATATCTCTCAAATATTACCAATTTGAGCTGCTTTTCTAGTTTTCAACTTTTGTATCTTTTTGTAAACATTTTTTGTCATCATAGGAAAATTGCAATACTTTGTACCTGGACGTTATCCTTATATCCAACTATCTTTACATAGTGCTGCCTGAATACTTCTACCTTCTGACAATCCTAACACATATTTACATTCCCCTTGTTCATTAATGATTCCTGGAACCTATTTCTGCCTTTAGGTACCTATCACGTATTCAGCCTCATTAGTGTAATTTATTACCACTACTATTTGCACAAGAAAAAGATCTCGACTTTATTCAAGACTCGACAACTCTTGTCTTCTTTATTTTCTAGGGGAAACCATATCGTGTACTAAAACAAAGACATTGTTCTGCCAAGGCAATATTGCCAACTCTTACCTCTACATACCCATACGTATGTTTCCATTTTAAACTAGAGTGACATTCATATGACTGCCAATTATGAAGGGAGATCAAATATAAATGGGATTTTATTTTTTATTTAAATTCATTTATTGAAAAACAAAAGGCAATTGCAATTTATTTTTCCACATAGTTTCCTGCTTTTGAAATGCATTTGTCCCAGTGTATGGGCAGCTTTTTGATGCCCTCAAGATAAAAAGAACAGGATCGTGTCACCAGCCAGTTGCACACAAAGTCTTCCAAACTCCTAGAGGTTCTTTAAGTGGTCTGAACAAATGGAAATTGCAGGGCAGGAGGATGATCAAGTGTAGTCCAGTGCATTTCCTGCAGCTTGGAGACAGAGCTGCAGTCTGGGGCCACGCATTGTCGAATCTGTTGGTCTTGTCTTTTGCAGCAATATGCAACCCTCGCCTTGTTCAACAGCTCGCAGCAGTAAGCAGCATTGATTGTGCATCACTCATGCAAAAAATCAATCGGCAAAATGCCAAGCCAATCAAAAAAATGATTGCAAGAACCTTGCCAGCGGACAGTCTAGCCTTGGCTTTCACTGGTACTGCCTTCCCTTTCCTCTGCCACTCCTTACACACATGCGTCCTTGACAATGTTTGATCACCGAACTGTGCAGTCAATCACTGGCAAATTTCCGCCACTGTAACTCCTTCACGAGCAAGAAATGTTATAGTTATGCATTGCGCAGGGGAGAGGGGTGCACCTGTTGCTCCAACATCGTGAGTGTTACTGACGAAATGGCGGGAAATATCTAACAGCGCACTCTCCCCACTCCTAACAGTCCCACATAAGCATAGCACAAGCACGGGGCCAGTCCTACTGACTGTGGATGTTCAGGAACAAAAATCCCTTTTATATCTGATCGACCTTTGTATGTTTGCCATCATGTTTCCCTTAGCTGACTTCTTTGCTAAATTTCCGTTGCCTGGTAAGTCCCTTCAGTCTTTCCTTACTTCCTCAACCATTCCTAATTCTACTCATTTTCTTTTTTTTTTTTTGGTTCTATTCCACGTGGAAGAAATTACACAAGATGTGAAAACAAAAAGGCAACATGTCGACTGACCAACAGTATGTCAATCTTCATCAGGACAATTGACAAACAAAATAGCACTAGTGATGAAGATGTGCTACTTCATGCTGCAGACTATTGTCGATCTCTTAAGATTGGTATCTAAACACATCAAGGAACATGACAGATGAATTCGTTTTAATTAACCAGATAAGTCAGCATTAGCAGATCATGCCTTATCACCCAGGCACGACAACATATTCAAAGATCACAGTTCAAAATAAAAATATGATCCTCCTATTCAATACACTTTTATCACTGATGCAATTATATGAACCTGAGATTTGCTGATGATATTGTTATTTCATCTGAGATTGCAGAAGATTTGAAGAAATTGCTAACTGGTATGGACAGTCTTGGATAAGGAGTACAAGATGAAAAAAAATAAGTCCAAAACAAAAGTAATGGAGTGCAGTCAAAGTTAAGTGATGCAGGAAGTCTTAAAGGAAGTAGAGGAATATTGTTACTTGGTTAATAAAATAACTAACGATGGCAGAAGTAAGAAGAAAATAAAATGCAGACTAGCACAAGCAAAGAAGGCCTTTCTTAAGGAAAGAAATCTGCACATTTCGAGGATTGATATAAAGATTAGAAAGATGTTTTTGAAGACTTTTGTCTGGAGCGTGGCATTGTATGGAAATGAAACATTGATGATAACTAACTCAGAAAGAAAGAAAATAGAAGCTTTTAGAATGTAGTGTTACAGAAGAATGCTGAAAGTGAGATGGATAGATCAAATAATGAATGAAGAAATACTGAACTGAATTGGTGAGAGGAGATTGATTTGGCTAAATTTGACCAGAAGAAGATATAGAATGATAGGACACATCTTAAGATACCCAGGACTTGTGCAGGTGGTTTTTGAGGGAAGTGTAGGGGGTAAGAATGGTAGGGGTCAACAAACAGATTAGAGCAGATGTAGAATGACGCAGTTACATAGAAATGAAAAAGTTAGCACATGATAGGTTGGAATGGAGAGCTGCATCAAACAAAACACAACACATATGAACCTCAAGACTTTGTGGTACTAGTTTTGACCTTAACAATAAGGTCACCTTCAGCCACATAACCTTAAAAATGACAAACACATGACAAATTTTCTAAACTAATAATATAAAGAGGAAAAATTTGTATATTTGTTTGTACGGATGGACTCAAAAACTACTGAACCGGTTTTAAAAATGACTTCACCTATAGAAAGTTACATTGCGAGTAACGTGGGCTGTATTTTATTTTCAGAACAATTCGAGGGGGATGCGGGGAGGGGGCAACCGGGGGGGATATAAAAATATAGGCTAATATAGGCAAAATTGAATTTGTCGTACAAATTTTTGTCATAAAGGACCTTGAAAGATGTTTGTAATTTTTACAATTACGATTGAAGTAAGGAATAAGTAGTTTACCAATATCAAGGTAATAAGATGATTAGGTTTATTATAGAGTTTAATTAGATGAGGGGTGGCTTCTGTATTTAGAGAATTATACATTAGATCAATAGGTATAAGGTCCATATTTTTGGTAAGTATATTGGTAAAATATGGATCTCTTATTGATGAGATTATTAAAATTAAAGTTAAAATTAAGCTCATTTTAAGCCCCTTGGCGCAAAGAACAAAACTTGGTAGACCTACGGACCAGAAAATCATGTTTCAAGGCCCTAAAACCAACCATTATAGAGATATTGGAACCACACTACCCCTGCTCTAGAAATCGGATAAAGAAACGAACGGCCGTAACCATGGCAACGTCGGTTCCAGTATTCTACAGCAGCGAGATTTTCTGCAATATATCACAAAAACCTAACATGTTACAGATATGAAAACTGGTATTTAGAATCTCCTTTAAAAATTAAAGAACAAATTTTTGTTTTCAGAAAATCCACTTAAGGGGCGATGGGGGGAGGGGGGGGATGGGGCGGGAGGTGAAAAGAAGTGAGGAAGGATTTGAATTATTTATATGAGGATACATATATCTCAGAAACTGAAGATGTTACAGACATTAAAATTGGTACTTGGAATCTCCTTTAAAGATAAATGAACACACGTTTTTGGAAAATCCACTTCAGGGGGGTGATTAAAAATAGGCGGGTGAATTTTTAGAGTATCTTCTTCTTCCACCACTTTTCCCACACCTGTGGGGTTGCGGGTGTGAACTGTGTCTAAAATATGTGGATTTGACCCTGTTTTACGGCTAGATGCCCTTTGTAACGCCAATCCTATGTGTAGGGATGTAATACCTATTGCGTGTTCCTGTTGTGGTTGGTAAAGTGGTGTGTTGAGTGAATATGAATGGGAGAGTGTTGCAACAAACAACCTGTCCCCGAGCCAGAAAATTTAATCACACGCTATTTAATTCCCCGACTCAGCCCGGAATCAAACCCGGAACCCTATGAACCGCTGACCATCAGCGGAGGAGTGGGGCAGTTGTTGAAATGGGTATATCTACAATATATCTCATAAACTTAACATGTTACAGACGTGAAAATTGGTATTTGTAATCTGCTTTAAAAATAAAGAAATAATAGGCCTACGTACTTTTTGTTTTCAGAAAATCAACTTAAGCTGGAGATCGAGAATATGTGAAGAAGGGGTTGAATTCTCTTTATGTGGATACTTATATCTCAAAAACTAAAATGTTACTGACATGAAAATTGATATTTGGAATCTCCTTTAGAAATAAAGAAACCCTTTCTTTTTCCGACTTAAAAGAGGACTGTTTCTCACATGTAGAGTTCCATGTTGCATGTTCCAGATTTAGCTCTTCCAGTAGCCTGGCCATCTTAGCCCCAAAAGGCAATGCCACAAACGTGGTTTAAAAAGAGGTTGTGGGGTAAATGAAATGCAATTTTTCAGTGAGTTTTTATACTTTAGGGATTTTCAGCTAATGTCTTAGTGCAGTACCAACAAACAATTCATTTTTATCAACTTACAAAATCCTCACGAACAAAGCCATGGGAAACAGCTAGTATACAATAAAACAAGTATGAAACCTAGTTTTAAAATTTAATGAAACATGCTGCATTAAAACATAGTGGACTCTTCTAGTAAAGGACAGTAGTTAAAATGTGTTTCATCCAGTTAAGACTAAGTCCAGATGACATGTCTTGAAGTGCTTAATTGTAGTAGTTAAAGGTGTAAACATTGTGAGTATCTGTCATTGAAAACCTGAAAGTCAGAGAGAGAAGAATTCTAAGAAATATTGTAGATATTGTATTGGAAGATGGAAAATACCATAGACAACAGAATTCAGAGCTACGCTCCCAAATAGAGAGTCTGTTGGACTGTGCCAGAAAAAAAATAGAGTACTTTTCTATGGTAATATGGTAAGAATGTCTCCCAACAGACTGAGCAACAACCTGTGCACCTTCTGGAGAAACAAGAAAGTCCGTAGCACAGGGATGGCAGAGACTGAGGAGGACATAAAAGAAGTGAGGGCTGGCAGACAGACTGTGAGATAGGTTCTGAAGAAAGTCTGTGGTTTTCAGGTTTCCAGGAGAAGAAAGGTGCACCCTCGTTGGAGGAAAGAAAGGAGCTAAACCAGGAGAGAACATTATAATACTGGGCAAAGTGTCTGGCCAGATATTCTGCTACGGTAATGGTGTAAGTCCATACAACCAGCGACTCAACGCCGAGTGTCAGGCGGCTGTAAAGAACTAGACTTCCTAAAGGGGCCAACGGCTTTGAGTGGATGAGCCCCTTTAAGTAGGGTGATGGTCCTCTCAATGTAGGAAATGACACTGGAACCCATCAAGTGTTTGGTCAATGGCAAAATGAATGGAGAAGGAATCCCATACTCTTATGGTTCCCAGCGGTCATGGAGGTAGAAGAGGTCATGCCAGACGAACTGGCTGTGAAGGTGCACCTCAGTAGTACTTTGAGTTTGCGGCAGTTCGTTGCAGTCTCGGTGTTTGATCTTGCATGTCTCATTCCATATGTGCTGCAGTACACAGCTCCGAGATCACGGTGCGTGGGTCACTTCCTGGCAAGCTGAGATCCACCGTAAACAAACCCACGCCAGTGGCACTTCCTCCAAATGTCACTAATTCCAGGATGATGGGATACGGATGGTAGGGGCAGGTTACGGGTGAATCTGGAAGCCCCTAGTTCAGACCTGCACGTTGGCAGCAAACGTGTGATGGTTGTCTCTCTGAGACCCTGTGACTACTCAGGAATTCAGTCCTGCATCTGTGTTCAGGCAGGCCTGTTTAGGATTACCACTGCCCATCCCACATTGGGAAGGCCTTAGAAAAGAAAGTACATTCACAGACAGAAGTGATTTATTGGAAGAAGTTACTTACTCGGAAATGAGTTAAGCCACCAACAATGATTCAGGAAAGATCAACAACAGTTGAACTAGCATGGTCCCAAGTAGGCCTATTTGGAAGAAGAAGAAGAAGAAGAAGAAGAAGAAGAAGAAGAAGAAGAAGAAGAAGAAGAAGAAGAAGAAGAAGAAGAAGAAGAAGAAGAAGAAGAAGAAGAAGAAGAAGAAGAAAACACAACCTAAATCCCTCAAACACTTATTTTACACAGTATCATTTTGCTTTCTTCTGAAATCAGTCTGATTCTTTTCTTAGTCTGTCCCATTCCTACCGCTACTGAGCTACTACCACACATTGCAGTTAGAATGATTTTTTATTTATTTACATCACACCAACACAGACAGATATTATGGTGGCGATAGGATAGAACAGAGCTAGGTGTAGCAAGGAAGTGACCATGGCCTTAATTAAGACCTGGTGTGAAAATGAGAAACCACAGAAAACCATCTTTGCAGCTGTTGACAGTCAAGGCTGAACCCACTATCTTCACAATTCAAGCTCACAGCTACGTCACTTTAGGTATCATCTGTGAAAGTTCTTTCCCGTATAATCTCATACCATTCTGTAATTTAATATGCTTCCAAAACAAGTGTAGCTGGTTATGGTACCATTATTTATTCCTGTATTATCAAAACTAATGTATCACTCTCTTTCTTTGTAGAAAAACCCTAAAATGGCCAAAACGTGGCTAATTCTGATGACAGGCCTGGCCATTTTCATGTTTCTGTTCCTGGTTGTCTATGCCATTTACATGGCCATTAATAAGGAAATTGGAGCAGCTATCCTCTCCGTTCTACGTTCTATGGTTTATTCCATCCCTGCAATAGGTAAGCAAACCTTTCTCTATTTACATGCTATTAATTGACATTCTTATTATTTCTAAAATAAAAAGAGAATAAAAGTTAACACGTTCAGTGCAGATCACACGCTCAGTGCGTGATGCTAGTTTATAAGCATGTGTGGTTCACACACCTAGCGCGTCATGGGACGGGCGCGAGGAAACATGAATTACAGGTTTCCTGCATGGTAAGAAAGTCTCTCCTTGACATCCCACACATCATGTAAGTCCAGTCTACTAGCAGGTTCAACCGTAACCAGATTTGCACATGCGTATTCTATTTCCCGCATATTTCCTCTCCGCAGTTTTTGTCATATGTGCCATTCTTTTTGGGATCTTTGACGATCAAGACAACTTTAATGCAAGGTAAGACACTGTATTTTCTGTTTATTATTACTTCAAGAGAATTAGGAGTGATACCGCTCATTTGAAATAAATTTCACTACCCTACCGTATGTAAACTCTGGCTCAGACACACCTATGCGGAGGTTCGGACCTGCCTTCGGGCAGAATACACCCTTACCCTTACCTTACTACTGTACTGCAATAAGTTCAGTGAAAGGACTGAACTTGTAATTGTCATTTATTCTTGCATCATATTTATCAGTAACATGAAAAAACTTGTAGTAATCATTTTTGACTGAGTCATGATATTTTATCACTTTATTTATATCTTGTTCAGATGGCCAACAATGCCATTCCTTCAACATCATGAGGTCCACCCAATAAATGGCATGCTTTGACAGAAGAAATAACACCTCAGCAGTTGGCAATTTTGCAATGATAAAGACACTGTGACATAAAATTTTATAATAGAGAAGTGCAAATATGATTATATTTATGTTCGTAATCATACTTATGCATTTGTTCATTATCCACGGTAAATAAGGCACAGTAATCTACCCACGCGCCTGGCACGTGATCCGACCCATGACCAGTATGACCTCTCAATTTCAATCATCTTGTGGGTCATGCACCAGGCGCATAAGTGTGATAAGTCCACGAGTTCAATATAACTTGTCATACCAACAATCAAAAATTCAAATTATTATAAGTTTTAAAGAGTTCTATGCAAATATCTTGCTCAGGTTGGTGGGTATGTCATGCTGTACAAATATGCAGTGAATGTGTTAAAAAGTGTCACAAACTGAATATTAACAAACATGATATTGAAGGAATGAGAGAAGACTTACACTGTAACATGGGGACATAAAATGTGTCACTCTGCAGCAAGATATGCACTGATTGAAGGCACTTACAAGCCTTGAGCGTGCTGGGAGCAACAGGTGGGGAAGACAAAGGAAACTTGTCTTATGAGTGAAGCAAGAAGATGAAGGCCCCTAGAAAGCAAGGACATTTTGCAGGTTCTTTTGATATTGTTGATGAAGAGAATGGGATAAATTTCTTGAAACATGTGCAATTAATGTATAATGTAGATTAACTACGTTTTAGTGAAAACGGTAAATACTGACAGGACAGACCCACTTATAACCCGCTGTCTTTATTTGATGACCTCATTAACTATCATTTATGTGTTGCAACCTTGACGATATATGAGGAGTTCATAATCAAAGTGAACCAAGTCCATTTGGAATAGTTTAGAGAAATTGAGTCCTAAAGTTTTTTCCTCATAATTAATTTCTAGAAATATAAATTAATTTTAGAAAATGGTTAATATTTAGGGTATTTTCTAACTTAAATGTTGGCATACATATGAAATGACATGTTATTAAATGCAGAGAACAATTTCAGTTTGTAAAACATAAAATGGACTTGATTCACTCTGGTTATGAATTTTAATTTATTGGGTGAAACAAAAATTTCCATTTAAGCAGTGTATTGAAATGTTCAATTTACTTTGCAATGGGGATCAGTTGGACAATTATTTGTGCTTCTAACATAATTTAATAGAAAAATAGAGCTTTTTCAGACATTCCTTCCACATAACCATATCGATGCAATTCAACTCAATTAGTGTGCATAAATTCATCATTGTGATCATCTGCATTGTTTACAATATCAGTTGATCTTGTAGTAATCTAAACTGGGAAATTCTTGAAGAAGTGATGATGAATTGGAGGTACACAGGGCAAGAGGTCCATCAAGTCCTTTTTCTTAGCTTCAGAGATCCTTCATTGAATTCCCTATAGGGGCTCTTGAATGAGAGGCAACAATGATAAGAATGATCTATTGAATTCTTGTTTTGCACAAGCTTTTCTTCATTCAGAGTTTCCTTGAAAAATGTTTTGAATGGGCAAACTTTCACTGCGTTAACCACCTTATTTGTAGCGAATTGAAGGCTTGACCATCAGCAGTCTTTTTCCTATTGGTGATTGCTTCCTCCAAAGCCTCTGTGGATAAGAATTCCTCTCTCTTCATCTTGATCACCTTAAAATGAGGATTCTCCTGCTTTGATGATTTGATAATTTGCACCCAGTGTGTCAGGTAATGAATTAGGAATATAAACTTCATTGTTAGACTTGTTATTGACCAAATAAAACACATACACTCACAAACAAACTAGGATGGTCTTTAGATTAATGGACTTGGTTTACTATGGCAGAGACAAATTCTTAGTAAACTTCACCTTGCACAGAAAGTGCTGCGCTCTGTGAAGTAGCAAATGAGTCATCGACTTAGTTCACTATATCAGTGAATAAATCGAAGACTGATTAGTCCCAGATAGCATTAATACCCAAACTGACCACTTGTGAACTTGGTCCACTTTGGTTGTGAAACCCTCATATCTCCATCCAGAGCAGTCTTCAGCTTTTCTTAATACAATCTGAAGACGTGACTGTCTTCACTTGATCTAACCATCTATTATCTGCGCACCTTTTCTGGATACATTTACACCCTAGTACTGAATTGGTCGACCTCGGCAATATTCGATATTCGTACTAGCAACCTTTGAAATACAAACTATGAATTGCTTACGCATCGCTGTGCGACATCTGGCGTACACTTTACGTACTACTACTGTTGTTATTTACACAGCAAAGCCAAACTATAGAATTCACTCTAGGAATAAGATTCGCATCGAGAAATGTTATATAATGTGTGTGTGACACAGTTGTTGGCTTAAGATAACAAAGGTTTAGCAAAATTCATATTGATCGATCGATCATATTATCGATTCAATTCAGATTTCATTTCCATTCAGTTGGCAGTACTACTGGTACCACGAGAGCTCCCTCCTTACTCCTCACCCCGGAGATATATCAATAAAAAGTGCGCAGATAATACTTGCTGTTCTTCCACATGGTTTACTGCCTTAAACTTTGCCTTGCAAAGTGGTCTTTCTAAATTCTGTCCTTCTCTTCTAAAAACAGGGCGAAGGAACTGAAGGTAACCCTCACTCACATGGGAAGATAGATGTTTCTTGATGCTTAGTTTGTCTCTAATAGAAGCCCTTTTTCTTCTTTCTATCCAGTTTATACATAGCATCATCCACCAACACCACATCTGAAAGGCATTAATTTGATTTTTGTCATTAGCTTTCATGGTCAACGTCTCACAGCTGTACAAAACGACTGAAAGTATTAATGATTCAACCAAGCACATCTTCGTAGTTTTTGATGTTGCCGAGTTCTACCAAATCTTAGTGAGTTTAACCATTGCAGTTCCACCTAGGACAATACATCTTTTTATCCCCTTTCACATAGTAACCTGTGTCCTAATGACTGACCCCAGATATACGAACTTCATCATCGTCATCCTAAACCACCTCCAGTTTCCCGGGTGTGGTATATGAGCCTCCTCCATCTCATCCTGTCCTTGTACCATTCTTCCTCCACCAACTTGTCCCAATTATGACCTCTCAGCAGTATGTCGTTCTTAACTAAATCTATCCATTTCCTTCGTGGCCTTCCCATGAGTTGTCTTCCTTCTACTTTTCTGTCAAATTCCTTCCTTTCAGTTCTGTTTACTGGCTTCCTCTTCATGTGACCAAACCACTTCAGTCTTGATATCTGAATCTTATTGAGGGGAGAATCATCTCTTCCTACTTCTTCTCTAATTTTCTCATTCCTAATCTTGTCTTTCCTGGTTTTCTGGATCATAGTGCATAGGAATTTCATTTCAGCTGCCTGAAGTTTGGAATTATCTCTATTGGTCAGTGTTGTGGTTTTGAGACTGTATGTAAGAATTGGTATATAATAGGACTTGTACAATGTCATTTTTGTTTTCATGGGTATTTGCTCATCCCACAGCAGGTGTCTTACGTGGTGGTAAAATTGTGTTGCCTTATTGATTTGATTGTTCACCTCATGTTTTGCTAGGTTGTCATTTGATATAACGCTACCCAAGTATTTGAAAACTGGAACGCTGTCCAGTTGGGCTTCATTTAACATGACTATTGGTTCTGCTCCTTCCCCATACACTTTCATCACCACTGTCTTGGTCTTGCTGATGTTTAAACCATATTTCTTAAACTCCTCATTCCAGCTTTGCATTCTCTCTCTCCCAATACCTCTTCTGAGTCACTCCAGATCGCAACATCATCTGCAAATGTGAAGGCTTTGATATCTCCATGTTCTTTCCTTTTAATAGATTTCATTACTACATCCATGTATGTATGTATGTATGTATGTATGTATGTATGTATGTATGTATGTATGTATGTATGTTTAGTCCTCAGCCCGAAGGCTGGTTGGATCCTCAACAGCTCCACCATCAGCTGTCATAGATGGCCTAGGCATCACTGAAGAGGCTTACTAGGGAAATGAGGAGTGAGGTAGTTTCCCGTTGCTTTCCTCACCGAGCCAGAAGTTGCTATTACATATCAGTCTGCCAAGCCCACCGAAATGCATGCACCAACTGACCCCATGAGCAATATTTTCACACCATTCATAGCAGGGACTGGCTGCAGAAGGAAGAGCATTACTAGCATCACTCATACCTCAGTCACTTTCATTTTGTCAAAGCCAAGGATAAAGCTGAGACAGATCAATGAAAGTAACAAAATTGCTCTAGCCCATACCAGAAGACATAGTGCACTTTAAACACTAGGTCCCGCCAGCCAAGGCATACTACATCCATTACAATAATAAATAGAAGTGGTGACAATGAGCTGCCCTGTTGCACTCCTCTCTTTGTTTCAAACCAGTCTGACAAACCACACAGCTTCTATTCCCACTAATAATAATAATAATAATAATAATAATAATCGTATGGCCTCAGCTACCGTGTGCAGACATTTCAATGTGACGCCATCTGGCTGTCTGCTCGTCAATTTCGACGTTCCGTTTCACTCTAGGCCCCCGCTAGATGGCAGACCGAGTAAACCGAAACTCTCTTGGGCGTCTATGGCTGAGATTTAATTAATTTTGTCGGGTAAACACCAAGTGTGTCACCAGAGATCTTTTACATGCCGACATCGTACGACATGGAGTGTCGAATGGACTTTTTTCCGCCCTTCAAAAATCCGACTACCTCTGCCGGGTTTGAACCCGCTATCTTGGGATCCGGAGGCCGACACTCTACCGCTGATCCACAGAACTATACAACATTTTCACTTTGTCTATGAGGCTGTCTCGCACTTGAAGTTCTTTCATGCATTACCAAATTCTTTCCCTTGGTACACTGTCGTATGCTTTCTCAATGTCCAGAAATATTAGAAATAAAGGTTTGTTCTTCTCCCAGTATTTTTCCATTAGCATCCTAATTGCAAATATAAGGTCTGTAGTTGACCTTCCTGGTCTGAAACCATACTGCTCTTCTTCCAAAATTGGTTCAACAACATCTCTGATTCTGGTCTCTCTTATTTTTTTCCAATATTTTCAGGACATGAGACAGTAGTGTGATACCACGGTAATCACGGTTATTAGTACATTTTTGTCGGCTTCCTTTCTTGAAAAGAGGTACGATGATGCCCATCTTCCAGTCCTCTGGAATAGTATTTTCCTCCCATATCTTGTTGAGCAGTCTGTAGAGCCATTGGATTCCTGGAATTCTTGCTGCTTTCAGCATATCTGCACTTAGTTCATCTATGCCCACTGCCTTTCCTTTCTTCATGCTCTTGAGCGCATTTTCAACCTCAAGCCATGTAATTGGTGGTTCAGTTGTGGTTCCTCGACTTGGCTCTCCTCTATCTGTTGTTATGCTTTCTGTATCTCCATTCAGCAGCTTTTCAAAATAGATCTTGAGTTCTTGTTTAATTTCTCGCTCTTCTTGTGCCAGAGTTCCATCATCACGTTCTATTGCTTTTATGGTCTCTTGATCCCTTCGCGTGTTTTTCACTACTCTGTATAGCAATTTCATATTTCCTCTACTGTCCTCTTCCAGTTTGTCTGTAAACTCATTCCATTTCTTTTCTTTTTCTTCCCTTACAATGTTCTTTACAGCAAGTTTCTTGTTCCTGTATACAAGAGAATTACTGTTAAGAGAAGGGAATATTCAGACAAGAATATTATGAATAACAGTGAAAATGAATATACTTCATTTCCTTCTTCTACTGCTTTTCCCACACCTGTGGGGTCCAGGTGCAAACTGCATTGAACATGTAGATTTAGCCCTGTTTTACTACTGGATGCCCTTCCTGATGCCAACCCTTTGTGGAGGGATGTAATCACTACTACATATTCCTTTAATGGTTGATAGCGTGGTGTATTGTCTGAATATGAAGAGAAAGTGTCAGGACAAACACAAACAACCAGTCCCCAAGCCAGAGGAATGAATCGGACGAGATTAAAATCCATGACCAGACCAAGAATTAAACGTGGGACCCTCTGAATCAAAGACCTCAATACTGACGATTCGACCAAGCAGTCGGACTCAAAATGAATATACTGAGATCTCAGAATTAGTTGGTCATTTTATATTATAATGTTATATTTTATTCCTGTGTTGTGTCCTGTGAAATGTTCCTTGATTAAATTTTTTTGAAGATCATGTATCAGCATTTCTTATGCTGTTCGAAGATCTGTGGTTCAATACTTCAGAGTATTGAATGTTTTTAAAAATGTTCACTGAGCGCGATAGCTGTAGTCGCTTAAGTGCGGCCAGTATCCAGTATTCGGGAGATAGTAGGTTCGAACCCCACTGTCGGCAGCCCTGAAAATGGTTTTCTGTAGTATCCCATTTTCACACCAGGCAAATGCTGGGGCTGTACCTTAATTAAGGCCACGGCCACTTCATTCCCACTCCTAGCCCTTCCCTGTCCCATCGTCGCCATAAGACCTATCTGTGTCAGTGCGACGTAAAGCAACTAGTAAAAAATAAAAAAATGTGCAATTTTGACTTAATGGTTGTCAGCTGTGATCAGTTCAATTAATATCTTTAAATGTTTCTTATCTTTCCAGTCTTGACAGCGTATAGTATCCTTGTTGTGTACAGCCTACAAAAGAAAGCAGAAGAGTCTTCCAGCGGTGAGAAACCAGTATAAAATATTGTAAGTAATGCCTTACCATAAAATTGTAGTGGTGATTGGGCACTTTACATAACAATTATAAAAGAAAGAAAAAATTTGGAAAATGAAAATAAATTTAGAAAGGTTAAAATACATTGCAACATCAAACTTTAACAAGGTAAAATTCACAACAACTAAGGCTACAGTGTGGACAGCAGAAGGAACCCTTAGAGGTTGTGGATCAAAATACTTTTGTGGCCAAAACTTCTAATGAAGGATAATTTAGTTGATAATTTAGTTAATACCTATTTACTATTAAAACACCAAAGAAAAGGAAATAAGGAACACTAGAATAAATACAGATATAAATACGAACCCTGGTGTAACTAAATTACTGTCTACCGAGCTCGATAGCTGCAGTCGCTTAAGTGCGGCCAGTATCCAGTATTCGGGAGATAGTAGGTTCGAACCCCACTGTCGGCAGCCCTGAAAATGGTTTTCCGTGGTTTCCCATTTTTACACCAGGCAAATGCTGGGACTGTACCTTAATTAAGGCTACGGCCGCTTCCTTCCCACTCCTAGCCCTTCCCTGTCCCATCGTCGCCGTAAGACCTATCTGTGTCGGTGCGACGTAAAACAACTAGCAAAAAAAAAAATATATATACTGTCTTACAAAGGATCTTCCTGGTACTAGTCTAGAAGGAAAATACCTTTTGAAGTTCAGACATGAAAGCGAATGGGATCAATACACAGAGTGGGTAGATATTCAAAGAAAATTGTAAGTTGAAAATGAGAAGTGGCCACCTTCACAAAAAAAAAGAAATACAGGTCATAGAAAAAAATTTAAAATAAAACAAATTTACTAAGGTCAAGCTTAGAGAGAAATTTAGTTTGAAGTACAAAACTGTTAGAAGAGCTTGCCTCATGCAAAAGTGAGGATGGATTTAAAACCTCTTTACACCATTGTTATCAGTTCCTGATAGAAATTTCAGTGGGTACACGGGTAAACTCCTGTGACAAATTAAGATATAAAATGAATTTAAAATATGTTACATTGGAAAATTCATGACTGCTTACCCCGAGAGAAGCCAGAGCTCCCAGACAACACGTACGCTCTACATGGTTCCGAAGACAGAATGAAGCTACCCTGTGATGTGCCACCTGAAGATAGCCCATGTGAGGTGGTGCAACAGGAAACAGGATGGCAAAATTAATGACCAATGACTGCACAGGAGTTACCTTTCAATTCTTTCAAATGAATCAAATTTAAATTTTTAATTTGATGCTGACTCCTCTCATCCTTGAATATTTCTCGAAGCTTGGGTCTAGTGCAAGTCTCAGAAAAATTGACATGTGTAGTACAGGGTGTCCCACAAACTTAGACAATTAAAGTCAATACAATTTTTAAATGATCCAAAATTGACTTGAAGTAGTCTAAATATAGAAACACTCGCAGCACATGTCACAAAAATAATCTTTTGATTGGGCTGTACAAAGGAAAACTAGGCAGTATTTCTCAAACACCGAGCCACTGGGTCCTGGGATCAGTTATACTGCAGCGTGAGATATCTTCCTGTAATGTGACATTTTACTTTTCTAAGATTTTTTATGAATAAATATTTTGTAGTGGGAATACTCTTAGAAGAATGATTTTCATGATTGTGTACGAGTTGGCCGTGCAGTTAGGGTTGCGTAGCTGTGAGCTTGCATTCGGTAGGTAGTGGGTTCGAATCCATCTGCCAGCCCTGAAGATGGTTTCCCATTTTCACACCAGGCAAATGCTGGGGCTGCAATAAAGGCCAAATACTTTTGATCAGATAGTGTATTATCTTACACACAAACCAACGAACTATCTTTCTTGTTGCGACAGTACCACAGTATTGATTTAGACTAATGTTTGTTATCAACGCTCTCCTGTCCACTTGTAAATGGATGTTATCAACAGAATTCAATGTATTAATTTCAGCTCACTAATAGAAAATGCAGACATTTATAAAAAGCCTCACTGTACAGAAACTAAACAAGTTTAAAGTTTGATGAAAAGACAGAAAACAATGAATATTTCACAAACACTTGCTTACGTTTCCGACACTTTGAATGTATTGGCCAAAGAAAGACAAGGTCCACGAAGGGCATGAAAAGGAAAGATTCCCTAGGCCACGATACCTAATAATGTCAGGGTCGGAAAAGAACAAGAGTTGACCAAGGGAGGTTGGATAGGATAGATGAAAGCGAGGAGTTTGGTACAGGTAAGTGGACGCAATGCCAGGACTCAGTTGAAGGTCCCAATTAAAGCCACAGCTGTCACCTTCCCAATTCTTCCATCTCCAGAAACCTTCGATGCGTTGCGTTAAAATACTGGCAAAAAATTCAATGCATTGCTTGTGTGGTAGTTAACGGAACTGAACCTCTTGATACCATAGAATGGAAAAGCTTCCAAAGAAATTGTGCAAATTGATCCGTTCTCAGCGAAGGAAGATCATAACGCAATGTTCAGAAATTTTGTAAGGCATAAAAATGGATAGTATAGGGTAGGACCAGTTTCATCTTCGATCCCACTTTGAAATGGACAAAGAACAATCACCAACTCTCAGTCATGAAAGGACATCTATGAGCCCGCAGTGGACTATTTCAATAAATAAATAAATAAATAAATAAATAAATAAATAAATAAATAAATAAATAAATAAATGAATGAATGAATGAATAAATTAATTTCCTAGTATGGTACTTGTACAGACTGATTTTAATAGTTATTTTATGTATAGTTAGTACAATCTATATATTCTTTGGCAAATTTGTCTGTCCGTTCTACTGGACGGAATTGTTTCATCTTTGTTTTATCCTCTCCGGAATTACCTGCCGGTGAATTATGAAACATCGGTAGGTCTCTAAGGTGTGCCAACTTTGAGTAATCATAAAATCAACTCATTAAATGATCACTCCAGTAATTGCAGGCGAACGCTTACCCTAATCCGCTATACATTATATACTTAGTGGTTGCTAAGCAACTAACACTTTCATTAATATTCTGATATATATGATCTTCATCCTTAGTAGTGTCATTGCATGCAGCCATGTTTGATTACTACCTGTAAAGCTAGAGAGTACACACTTCCTCTGATCAAGGAAGAATGCTATTCTCTGCTAGATACATTTTCTAACTTTTCCTAGCTTCCAAATAAATTCAACAGATTGCAGAGCATTCCTAATAACTTACATGCTGTGAAGTGAAAAAAGTCTATGTACAAACAGACCCCATCATGACATACACCTTAGTCATTATCTGGGAACACGTATCAAATGATAACCTAGCTACACTAGAAAGAGTGAAGGCCATGTATCTTGAAAAAATTCTCTGCCTGGCATGAAACGCTCTTTCGAGACTAACCTATGTGCTCTCAAGACAACTGTTCTATATAGAACTGCAATTAAAAATACCACTGCCTTCTACGACACAATTACCAAGCTTTACACCAAGAACTGCAGGATAAGAAAAGCAAATATTTGTATATATAGTTTTACCAAACAGATAGCATGAAGACGTCAGAATGGATGAATTTTAACTACGAACTCCAGCATACCATAATGCGCTTCTTATTAAATGCTGAAAAAACCATTCAAAAGGGCAGGCAAAACAGGCATATCAAGACGAGTTACCTCACCTATTCATAATGAATGCTGCGGAGCAACACGGGTCCTCTAGTAAGTACTTAATTTTATCTTACACTAGCTGATGTACCCGTGCTTCACTACAGAATTCTACACTGTATACAGAATTCTAATTAAAGTTATGTACATGTTCTGAATATGATTTTATTAAATTCATAACAATACAGGTATTTAAAAATTAAATTTTAGGCATCTTCCCCTAAACCTCCTTTCATCCAGCATGAATGAAGTTATTTAGAGCCTAGACTGTAGAGCCTTATTCTCCAACTTTACATATTGATTTTCATTAAATTATGTTATTAAATTATGTGGCTCGGCATGGATAATGGACTTAAAACAAAAAACAAAATTCATGAATATCTGTTATATCATATCATATGATAAAAATTTATAAGACATAAATGATCAGAAATTTAATTCTATATAACTTCATTTATGTAGTATTTACTGATAGGACCACTAATAATATAAATATTTTGAGGATTAAATTTTAGGCCTTCCCCTGAATTGCCATTTCACTCAGTGCAAATACAATTCTTTTTTTTGCTAGTGGCTTCATGTCACACCGACACAGATAGGTCTTGTGGCGACGATGATATAGGAAAGGCCTAGGAGTTGGAAGGAAGCAGGTACAGCCCCAGCATTTGCCTGGTGTGAAAATGGGAAACCATCGCAAACCATCTTCAGAGCTGTTGACAGTGAGATTCAAACCCCACTATCTCCAGGATGCAAGCTCACAATACAATTATTTATAGCCTAGTTTGTAGTACCTCACTTCCTGGCTTTACATACTTTTTTTCATTAAATTTTGTTCAGCCATTTTCTTGTGATGCACATACGTACAGGCAGGCAGGCAGGCAGACAGACAGAAATGATGGAAAATTAAAAAGTTTATTCCCTTGTTACTGTGGGCATGACCGATACATAAGTACCATTCTTTTTAAATTCTGAGCAATGTACAGACAAAACTCTTATTTTATATACATAGACTAGTTGAAGTACCCGGCTGTGCTTGGGCACTTTCTTTGAATGTTTAATTTTAAGAATTGTTTGAAGTGATTTTTTATTCTTTTTGTAGATTTATTTATTGTGACGCTGACTGATAGTTTACAAACTCTTTCTTAAATTTAGAGTTATCGTTATGTGTTTAATTTTAAGTTTCAATTTGAGATAAAAATTTCATGTTACCAGTGAAATATTTCCTTGTGGCAGCCCAGATTGTTGGGGAAGTAGCTGATCTTTTCAAACAAATAATAAAAGTAAGTTATAACTGTATGTATTTATACCTCGCACAATAGATACAATGTGCTCAATTCTGTCACCAATTAGACCAGGTACCCCGAACACTGTAGCCTCGACACAAATATCAATCATTTTGGACATATTTTTGTTCACCCCTTCTCAACCTCCAAGCTGATGGAGATTGTACTAGTACTTAAACGGCATCAAGTGATGTACTAGTACTTAAACGGCATCAAGTGTGATAATTCATCTCAGTAACCCCGAAAGCCATGGATTCGACACTAATATTGGTCTTTTTATTTTCACATATCAACCCCTCCCCTAGGGATGGGTTAACCCTATAGTAATTTTTCCAGATAATAAGTCATATATGTGCTAAGTTTGCTTGAGCTGGAACGTACACATTCATCCATAATCTTGGTAATTTTAGACAATTTTTTTCACTCCTTTTTACTCCCATTCTAACTGGGGCTGAACATTGACTTAAAGAGCATCCAGACTGTCAGAATTCATCTCACCAATCCCGATAACTATAAATTCTACATTACTAATGTTCGTTTTCCATTATTTTTTATTTCACCCCTTTCCACCCTTTGGCTGGGAACTGTACTGAAACATGCACACATTCATCTGTAATTTTGGTCATTTTGGACATTTCCTTTTTTACCCCTTCTAACCTCCATTCCGATTGGGGCTGAACATTGACTTACATGGCATCCAGTGTGTTACATTTCATGATAGCAAGCCCGAAAACTGTGGATTTGATGCTAATATCAGTCGCTTTTGATTATTTTTACATTTCACCTCCTCCTCTAGGGGTGCTCAGTGTATGTTGCCCCCACAGTATTTTTTTCCAGACAGTAAGTCATATTTGTACCATGTTTGCTTGAGAGCTATGCTGGAACATACACACATACATACATAATCTGTCATTTTTGGACATTTTCTTCTCATCCCTATGGCGATGGGGACTAAACTTAGACAGCATTTAGAGTGTCGCTGTCCATCTCAGCAACCCCAAAAGTTATGGATTCAACACTATTTTTGATTACTTTTATATGCCACCCCATTCTCACTCCCACCCCTACAGGTTCTAGTGGTGGCCTACCTCCACAGTGTTTGCCTCCAAGTGTACCAAGTTTGGTTGAAATTGCTCCAGTAGTTGAGGTGATGTGGAAAGGTACTTCATAAAATATGGTGGCGTGTTCCCATCCTCCTATATAAAGTACTTCTTACCGGACTATCATGATAAAGAGTAAGTCGCTGCCGCCTAGCGACAATCTGTGCATCAAGGTCAATCCAAATCTTGGTGGGGCTTTGTAATTACATAAAATTACTCATCATAAAACAACTACAAATTGGATTTTGTTCAAACCACTGCCTAAACTTTCTCAGGAGTAATAAGAATAAATTGTGAAATTTTCAGCAAAATCAGTCCAATAGGTTTTGAGTCCATTTGAGACATAGAAACAAATATTCACTTTTTATACCTTAAAAATTTGTCCATAAATTTGTATGTTGCCTATGCTCTTATATAAGTTGTAGACCTCTTTTACATAAGCCATAGCTCACAGAGGCCTTGATAAATAAATAAATAAATAAATAAATAAATAAATTAAATAAATAGCGTCAGATGACATAACCAAGAGAGAACTGATAGAACTTGGAAAAAAAGAAGCATGTACTGTATACATGGTGGATACAATTTTTAACAGAAATTAATTTTCTGTTCTGTGATTGCCTCCTTATCCTGTCAAACTGATGTGGAATATGATGAAGCAAAATATTGTCGTAAGCAATCTCAAGCATCTTTCACTCTCAGAATTGGGAGGAGTGACCCATTTGTTAGTGGCTTTATGTTGCACCGACACAGATAGGTCTTATGGCGACGATGGGATAGGAAAGGCCTAGGAGTTGGAAGGAAGCATCCATGGCCTTAATTAACGTACAGCCCCAGCATTTGCCTGTTGTGAAAATGGGAAACCACAGAAAACCATCTTCAGGGCCGCCGACAGTGGGATTCGAACCCACTATCTCGCGGATGCAAGCTCACAGCCATGCGCCTCTAACCGCATGGCCAAAACTCGCCCGGTAGGAGTGACACACAGCCTCTCCCTTTCTCCCTATCATCTCTCATTGTATGACTTGATTCTCCTTTAATCATTTCTCCTGAAAATTATGATATATTATTTATAATAATTTAGTGACAGAATGATTTATAAATGATTATAAAAATGCTTCCTCATTTCCAGGTCCTGTACATCTGGGTGAAGAGCTCTTTCGGTCTCTGTGTCTGTTCTCCCACGTCTAACATCACGTTACATCGAAGTACCTGTTCCTCGTACACATCAGCTGCCACTTATTTTGTGTGATTCTACATTCGCAATAAAACAATATTTAATACTAACAACACCCTTTAAGACATTCTCTGGAAGTTTGTACAAATGCATGTTGTCTGTATGAAGATGTTCAACAATAATACTGTATACTGTTAGTAAGGAAGGAACCGAACAGTTGATATCGAACATGGATTTTCTACAGGTTAGGAGAGGTGGTGACATGTATTGTTCTCTATATGGGTGTTATTGCAGTGTTCGATCAAGGTTTAGGTACAAGTTAAGGTAGAGAGTAACAATGCGGTTGATAACATACCCGCATGAGAGAAATATCCCATTGCTCCAAAATTTCTGTACAGCCTTCATTAATGGACATGAGAAAGAAAGAAAAGCTCTCAAGATGGGTATTTGCTACTGCAAGAGCAGAAGGGTTACCAGATGTCCAGAAAATCATGGACATTCTGGACAGATGGTTAAATTGTATGTTTTAACTTTCTGCCCAGCATCCATAAGGAATTTATTTAAAATTCCTAAATGTGCTCCTATTTTAGAAATTGGGAACATTCAGTGGTTTAAAAGATGTATTTTTTTAGTCACAAAAGAAAGAATAAATTTGTGAGTAACTTGACCATGTGGACAGAAGTATTTGGAAGCAAAATAGGTGGTTGTTGAGGCTGCAGACGGTAAACTTTAGTCAGCGTGATCAACGGTTGTCAGTCTTATGTTCCCATTTCAAAGTGGTTTAAGCCTTGAAATGATGTTGTGTAATGGCAAATGGGTGAGATATTTTAGTGAACTCTTGAAGATTACAGAATATTTTATAATTATGCCTGAACATAATACAAGTGTAGAATGGGGTTTTAAATTGATCTCGCTCAGCGGACAAATGAGAGAAATAACTCTGCGAAGGGTATACTTTTAGTTTAATATAACTTCAAACACTTACAATAATTGCTCTGAGCATTAATGATTGTTTTAAACAGGCCAGATAGTTTGCAGCAAATCAGCATGTCTTGTACGTATAAATGATGTTTTAGAATAACAGTAGGACTGATTTTGTTCTTAGTTCTTTTCCTGCTGTGGTCGAATTGATGCACAGCACACCAGGTGCCTTGCTCTGTGGAAGGGGCTTTATTACGAGTTCACACTTTTCACTTGCTGAGAGGAACTTCACTTCTTGTAGCCTTCTCCCATCTCTTCATAGTATTTAGAACTACCTGTATTCAAACTTGTAATATTGTGTACAATTATTTTTTGTAATGTTTTCAAAATATCATGGGAATATCATACCACCAGGGACTACAGAATTGTTTACCAGTGCAGGGAATGACTTTTGTAAATTCTCTCTCACACATTATGCAATGTGAAAAATTCATCATCGTCATCATCATATGTAGTTTCCAGCTGTTTGCCAGGTCTGCTTAGAACATAAGCCTCTTTATCTCCTCTTCTCTGCACACACTCTTCCACTCCTTTTATCCACCTGTCTCTTGGTCTTCCTCTTGGTCATTTTCTTGTTATCTCTGTTTTGTGCATCCTTCTGGGTATCCCTTCCTCTGTCATTCTCTTCATGTGTACATACCATATAAGTCTAGATGCCTCTGTCCTGTTCAGTAATGGCTCTTCTTTTACTAGATCTCTAACCCTCTCATTTGTCACCTTAACCTTTCTTGACACTCCTATCCTGCTTCTCAGAAATGTCATTTCTCTTGCCTGTATCCTAGTCACGGCTCTCTGCCTCATTACCCTAGTTTCTGCTGCATGCGTCAGAATAGGTACATAGTACTCTGTATATCACTCTTTTGCTTCTCTGAGGGACATCCTTGCTCCAAACCAGGCTTCTGACACTTTTCAAGAACGCTCCTGCTTGTCTTCTATACTCAATTATTTCTCACTTTCCTTTGTGATACTTCCCAGGTAATACCAATATAGTTGGTCGATTATTGGACATTATAAATTTTCTAGCTAACTCGTTCTTGGTTGCCAGTTGCACCCTGGTGTGCTAAGATGGGCTCATCAGTTGGTAAATAGCACACCTACCAAGATGCATTGCTAGTGTATACCATGGAGGCCACTGAGTAGGCTACTTATAATGTCCAATAATCGATTAACTATATTGGTATTATATACTCATTTGGGACAAATATTTGAGGTTCCCCATGGGAATGAATGTCTATATCAACTTCCCAGGTACTTGGAACTCTCTACCTTCTTAATCTGTTCCCCTCCAAGCATTATCCCTCTCTTAGGTCTCTCCTTCTTTCAAGTTGTGATCACGATCTCGCTCTTTTGGGCATTAAATTTCATTCCGTATTGTTCCATCTCATCTTCCATATCTAACTGTGCCTGGATATCCTCTTCCTTTTCTCCCCAGATTAACAAGTCATCTGCAAACATCATCACTTTCATTTTTCCTTCCCCAATTTACCGTGCCACTTTCATCATTAACTCGCCCATTACTACAATGAAGAGCATTGTTATTGTTTATTTAAAAATTCCTAATTTAATTACGCAGCCAAGGGACGTTGTGTGCCAGAGAATTCTGCAGTGAAAGAGTTAATGCTGGGATATCATGCATTAAGTTTAGCTTTTATTTCCATATATTGTTGCTTTCAGAGAATATAATTTTTTGATGTCCTACATTTTAGAACATTAAATTCTACATTCTGCTAAAAACATCTGGTAACTCTAGGAAAAGTATTTTACAAGAAGCTCTTTGGACTGCATTTACTCCTTCTATGAGATCTCTATGAATATATTTGTATACATTTTAATTATCTTTTACCATAGAAGCTAATGGTTTCCAAAATGTTCTAATATGTAACTTAATATGAAATGGTACAGAAACATTGTACTTGGTAGTATTTCTGTATAGTCTGGGCTGAGTGGCTCAGGCGGTTAAGGCGCTGGCCTTCTGATCCCAACTTGGCAGGTTCGATCCTGGCTCAGTCCGGTGGTACTTGAAGGCGCTCAAATATGTCAGCCTCGTGTTGGTAGATTTATTGGCACATAAAAGAACTCCTGCGGGACTAAATTCTCGCACCTTGGTGGCAATAAAAACAATACCGAGCTCGATAGCTGCAGTCACTTAAGTGCGGCCAGTATACAGTATTCGGGAGATAGTGGGTTCGAATCCCACTGTCGGCAGCCCTGAAGATGGTTTTCCATGGTTTCCCATTTTCACACTAGGCAAATGCTGGGCCTGTACCTTAATTAAGGCCACGGATGCTTCCTTCCCATTCCTAGCCCTTTCCTGTCCCATCGTCGCCATAAGACCTATCTGTGTCGGTGCAAAAAAATTAATAATGTTTTTCATATGACATGTTCATTACCCATATTCATACTCCTGTCATCCTATATATGTCTGTGAACAAAGAGGTAATCCATGCAAAGCCAAAGCACTGTGCACTCAGACAGTACAGTATTATACAGAACAGAAAGTGGAATTTTTGAGTTTGTGTCCACTTCTTGAGATAAACATGATGCACATTAGAATTGAGTAAAACCATTTCAAAGAATATTTTGTAAAAAAAAAAAGTCCATGGAACCACAGTCCTGACAGGCCTTGGTCTACCAAGCGACTGCCACTCAGCCTGAAGGACTGCAGATTATGGGTGATGCATGTTTTCTAAGATAGCTACTTGATTGTTCTCCCATAGACTAGGTTGACCTCGAATGAGCCCTCAGAAACAGATAGAAATCCCTGACCTGGCTGGGAATCAAACAAGGTGAAATTCTTTACAATTTACAGATAATCATCTTCTGGAAAAAAAAAAAAGTGTCAGTTGACGAGCAAGACTTACCTAATAATGAAGGTCTGAATTTATGAATGCTTTACCGTTGGTCTGTAGTAAGTGATACTTTAGTTCATCTCTAGATGGCTTACTGTGTGCTAGCCTTCCAAGTGGGAGGGCACAACACCATCTTAGCCCCAATTAAGATGTTTCTTGTTCCATCGAATGTGCATTTCGAAGTAAACAGCAAATTCATCAGCCAAATCAGGGACGAATGTGGTAGAATAAATAAAAAACAAAATAAATTGCATTAAAAGCTTGCACGATAGAAGAATAGAAATGAAGATGAAATGAAAAGTGTGTAATAGAAAAAAGAGATAAATTAGTATAAGTCAGGTGGGGAGGGGGAAGAAGGACATAGTACAACGAGATTGAAGACACAGGAGGTAAAAAAAGTAAGAATAATACAATAACAGGTCATGAAAGTATGACACGTAGCCTGGGGTGAACCATCTAGTGATGAGTAGAACACAAATTTGGAAGACACCGAAATGAAATAACAATAGTGAAAAAATGGTGGAGAGAACTGCTATGTAAATCCTTAATGGCTGGCAACCAAGTATTGATAGCCAGTGTTGTTCCATGTTATGCATGCATCCAGGAATCATAGAAAATTAAATCTTTTCAAAATTGAATGCTGTGAAAATCAGAAAAACACTTCAGACATAATACCATTTGATCTGCACAATGTGGTAACTGGAATTTTAGAATTACTTTTAATTACTTAAATTACATATACTTATTAAAATCAAGGAAGTGAAAGCTTTCGGAAGAAATGTTGTATATTATAGACAAAAATATGTGTAAAATAATAGTTTCTCAAGTAAAGTGCTCTCCTATATTGAGATCTTGCTTCATCATCAACTGAGCTGAGTGTGCAGGGTTGTCGTAAGCAAATGGTGTCCAATTTTCAGAATATCCAACATAAGAATGCAATGAACTTCTACAGTATCCAACACGACAAAATACATTCATGGACACAAAACTGTTAGTTCCAATCATTTGAAATGACAGTCACTTACCAGGCCTCACTTACACTAGGAAAGCACACAGTCTGACACAACTTGATTTTAAAGACACATAATAAACTACAAGAAACCACATCAAACTCAGTTTATAATAATAATGTTATTGTTTATACATCCCACTAACTACTTTTGATGGTGTTCAGAGATGTTGAAGTGCCAGAATTCTGCCCCACAGGAGTTCTTTTATGCACTAGTAAATGATATGGCGTATGCACCAGTAAAATCTACTGACATGAGGCAGACATATTTGAGCACCTCTAAATACCACTGGACTGAGCCAGGATTGAACTTGCCATGTTGAGGTCAGAAGGCCAGCACCTCAACCGTCTGAGCCACTCAGCCCGGCCAAACTCAGTTTCCTTGGGTGGACATTATACGGTCTGCAATGATGCTCCTCAAACATACTGCCCTCCAATGTGATGATCGACACTGCGACAGCCCATTGGGTTCACAAGTTATTAATTATAATTTATGCAAACAGAATTCTGGATAAAGCAACTATGGCAGCTCCTCAGCAGGGTACTCTAACTTATGGAACAAGTGGCCAAAAGGCAATGTGTGAGGTTTAATCCTGGCCTCTTACAGCTAACCATTTTAAGAAATAAATCCCATAACTACTTCCCCTATTTGCTCGAGGCCAACATTTCTCAAGAGGAATTCTACAATAATCTGGGGTACATTGATTCCTGGAATTTCCACAGATATCAAAATAATTATAAATAGACATTGTTTTTTGGACGACTTTCCTTTGAATTATTTTACTGTTTTGTGTTTCTGTAGAATTAGAATGTAGTACAGTAGTTAACAACCTGAAAAACTCAACTGAATCTGAAATTACAAATCTACTTTCTTTTTAGTTGCGTAACGGAAAATGTATTATATTTGGTTTTAATACATGATCCTAATTTTATCTGTAATTTAGGAATACTCCTGAATGGAACCTAATAACATATTATTCTCTTTTTGACATTTCAGTTTACTAATTGTTGGTTGTAAACTTGTTCGTTAGCACCAGAAGATCTCTGTAGAGTGGTTTTAGTAACGTTGAAAAAATTCTAAAGTACTCTATTCAGATAGGCCAATATGACCAGTTTCTAATAAGACATGAACAAAATAGTCTCAAAAGTTTTACAATTTTCATTCAATAAACAGTATTTTTATAATGTACCCTAACTCCTTAGAATATTCAGTCATGAAATTGTACCTTAATATGGCAGTAGGCTCATCAATTGAATTACCACACCTTTCAAAGATTCTGGCAGCTCTCCGTTGAGACAACACTTCAAACCTGTTTTGTAGGACAATGCTTTGAGGGTGCACTGTGAGAGATAGATATACACTTGCATAATTTTACAGTCGAAATTTCATTTTTATGTGGCCTAAATTCCAATTTTATAATAATTTTCCATATCCCAGCTGTTAACCTTGAGAAGAATAATGATTTATAGAAATATTTCCTCCACTTGGTCCATTTTGTACCAGTCATAATCTGAAATGAGGCAAATGTAATTTTGATTACAGTAACTCTGTTTTGGCAAAAAATAATTATTAGTTCCAGTGTCTGGGACCCTCACCAGGATTACTTGATTCAAGAAATGGATAAAATCCAAAGAAAAGTAGCTTGATTACAAAAATATTGCAAAGTTTGGTCTGGGAAGACTTGGAAGAAAGGAGACGAACTGTTCAACTAAGTGATATGTTCCAAGCAGTCAGTGGAGAGATGGCGTGGAATCACATTAGTAGGCGAATAAGTTTGAGTGGTGTTTTTAAAAGTAGGAAAGATCTGATAAAGTTGGAATTTCAAGAGGACAAATTGGGGCAAATATTTTTTTTTTCTAGGAAGAGTAGTTAGGAATTGGAATAATTTATCAAGGGAGATGTTCAATAAATTTCCAAATTCTTTGAAATTATTTAAGAAAAGAGTAGGTAAAAATATATAGGGAGTCTGCAACCTGGGTGGCTGCCTTACATGCAGATCAGTCTTGATTGATTGACCATAAAAAGGGTAATACCACTCAAATATCATAGACTTTGATATAGAGGTTACCGACAATTAAAATTAGGGTAGGAACCAACCTTCTAACTTGCAGTTTTCATCCAGTTTAGCTGGGGAAAGTATGGTCATTTAATAAAGGACTTGCAGTAAGTTTTGATTAATCTTTAGAAGGTATTCAACAAAGTGCCAGAGATCTGAGTTGGGCAGCATTTTTAGATCATGGCATTCCAGAATCTTACATGAATTTGACTTATTACACATACAAAGATGCAAACACATGCAAGATGCTGCGAGATTCACTGCTATTATATCAAAACCTTTTCCAGTCAAAGTTGAAGTCCACCAGGGCAGAGTTCTTAGTCCATTCCTTTTCATCTATGTCATGAATTTCCTGGCTTCAAAAATCATGAATGCCCATCTTCAGACATTTCTGTTTGCTGATGATGTGGCATTGATCAGCAACAACGTGGTATTTCTTCAGGAGGTATAGAAAACAATGGACTAAAAGTTAACTACTAAAAGGCCAAACATCTTCACTGTAATTTTGAAGGTCCCATGGTCACAAAAGCATGACTCCCAACCACTACCAAAATGTGGCAGTTTGAATACATTGGCTCCATGGTGGAAAAATCTGGGTGGATGTCATGAAGATGTAAATCACAGGATCAGTGTAGGCTGGCTGAAATGGAAACTAACTCCACGTGTGTTCTGTGATAATACAATGCCACCAAAGCTTAAACCAAAGCTCTACATGGCAGCAGTGAGGCCTGCACCAACATATACCTCAAAATGCTGGACATTGTATGAACACCACAAGTGTCGTCTAAATGCCACAGAAATGCTTAGAATGTCAGCAGGAATTTCAAAGAAGGATCTCATCTGAAATGACGTATCAGACACATGTTACACGTAAAGGAGACAGTCTTGGAAAGTGTTCATCGTGAGGGAGTGACATGGTTCAAGAAGGTCAAGAGATCAGGGTGAAAGCTATGTCGCTAAAAGAGACCTTAACCTTCGGCTACCCAGGGTACAAAGAAGAGGGCCTGAAAAGAGCTGGTCCCAATAGACGAGGCAACAACAACTTGACAGCTCTACTGCTGTTGAAACATAAAAAGGTTGTTTTCTTTTTTATACATATACAATTGGCTATACGTTGCAGCAACACAGATAGGTCTTATGGTTTAGGAAAGCACTAGGAGTGGGAAGGGCAGCCATGCACCTAATTAAGGTACAGCCCCAGCATTTGCCTGGTATGAAAATGGGAAACCAAGGAAAACCCAGGGCTGCTGACAGTGGGGTTCAAACCAACTGTCTCCTGAATGCACACTAACATTCCAACAACAAAGTACAAATTGGAACTGTGTTCTGCTGATTCTGGAGGATCTGCAGCAGCATCTCCACAAACAGGATGTCATCAATGACAATACATTGATGACAAAGTGAGGAAGAAGGAGAAGGAGAAGAAGAAGAAGAAGAAGAGTCTCTGTAGTAAATTTTCTTTGCGTATTTCTACTTTCAAACAATGATAAGAGTGAAGGAAGTAGCTACTGTATTTGTGCAAAAATCTGACCTCCAAATTTTGACTGATCTTGATGTTTCATGACCCTTAAGTACCATAAAAGTGAGTGTCACAACATAAATGTGACAAATACTAACACAGTCTGTAGCAATACAAATTAAAATTTTATCTTAGCTGCTTTCCGGAAACTAAATTCTATCATCAGTAAAATTATTGATATTTACATTTAAAATTTCAAAATATCCACATAAAATGTCTCGTTGAATTAAACAACGTTGGTGATCAGTTCAGTTTAGTCTGTAAAGAAAGAAAGAAAGAAAGGTGCAGGGAATATTTTCTTTCTTTTGACCAACCAACAGCATGCATTCATAGCTATTAATACCCTTACTGTAATTAAATTGCCATACAATTCAAATACTTACAGTAATAGCATTCAGAAAGCTTTTCAATTTTATTTCCAAATGATAAATCTACTATGGGATGATAAAATACCCCATAAAGCAAAATTGACCATGTTTCATACCTACTTCATTCCACTTCTCACTTATGGACTCAAATCATGTACCCTACATAACAAGGCTAATTGTACAATCGAGTCAACAGAAATGAAATTCATCAGAAAAATGAACTAAAACACGAGGAAGGACAAGATTAGAACTGAAGCAAACAGAAAGGAGGCTGGCTTTTAACCCACGAGTGGTCGCTATATGAGATTTTCTCACATTATTTTTTATTGTGATATTACTTCACAGTGATGAAAGGGAGGTGACTGTTCCCTCTTCCAGCTGAGTTTATAACTGTCATGAGTAGAGCGATTCACATTTGAAGGGTAAGCACCCCCTCCCCTAGTCAGAACAAAGGTTCCTATATATCCGTGCGCGCTGTGCGAGAGTCTCTCTCATCGCGCGACCAATGGCTTTGGTGTTATGTTCAAGTGGAGCGGAAAACTCCTGTTGAACGCGTTAGTATTTGTATTATGAGCACTTCTTGTTTTTGAAAATGTTATTGTGTTCAGAAACCTTGCTTTTTATGTAAATGTTACTAGATATAATACATGTGTGAGATTTAATTTTTTTACAACATTGCATATGTTGCATATGTTATTTTAAGTAGCAATTTGTGTCTTTAATAAACAGCTAATCATTTCATATTTATGTCCGGCTCCATGGCTAAATGCTTAGCATGCTGGCCTTTGGTCACAGGGGTCCCGGGTTTGATTCCCGGCAAGGTCGGGAATTTTAACCTTCATTGGTTAATTTCATTAGCATGGGGGCTGAGTGTATGTGTCGTTTTCATCATCATTTCAAATCAAAAAACCTGCACCTGGCAAGCCAAACTTGTCCTCGGACACTCCCGGCACTAAAAGCCATATGCCGTTTCATTTTCTTTATTTCATTTTTATCTAAAATATATAAGGTAGAACTTGCGTTTGATTTCAGTGGTAAATTTCAGCCTTATGCCCCATAAAACTGTGAAAAATGTCACATTTATTTTAATGTGAGAGAAAGTCTCACATGCGACCACTCGTGTTACATTTTGGCTAGTGACCACTCGCGGGTTAAGAAGACACAGGCTACAAGGGTTTGGAATGTTATGAGGATGGACAGAACGAGAACAGCAAGGAATTACTTTGACAGAAAAGTGAAAGGGGTGAGGATAGGAGAGAGGCCAAGGAATCAGTGGATAGACACAGTGAAATTGGTCAGCAAGAGGAATGTCAAGTGGGAGGACATAAAGGAACAAATGCTTTAATTTGACAGGAAGAAGTGGCAAGCACTTGTACAGCACATCCAGGAAACTGGAGCTGGAAATTGATGATGATGATGATGATGATGATGATGATGATGATGATGATGACAATTCAAATACCTAAGAGGGTACATAATATTGGCTGAAAAATTCCTTGTGATATGTTAACACATAAGGAAAATATACACTTAACAGAGGCATTATAACAAGGCAAACACACAAGAATTATGAGGATTGAAATAAGCAATAATACATGTAGGCATATGAACGGAATGATGGCAATAAATAATCACAGATATTAATCTACTTCGAAACCTGGTATGGTCTAAAAACAAACAACAAACTGAAATGTGGAGAGTTCCTATCAAATATAAATATTAAAATAATAACCATACTAAGTAGTATAGAAATTCAGTACATAACAGCTGCGAAAGCACAGTGCCTTCCAACAAGTAGAACAAACTTTTACATACCATTTCAACTGCTGTGTTAATCCTTAGGGACAGGTTCGATCCCCACCAAGTCACCTTCCATCCCACCACATGCACCACTGCTCTCCTCCTCACTGCCATCACATGAGGAGGTTGAATTTGAACTCACAAGATGAATGATTCAAACACATACTTAAAAGGTATGGTCAAATGTTCCACCTTTACAATACTAAAAATGAATACTAATGAAATTCATTTTATGCAATAATTCAAACACACACAGAAGGAATAAATAGATCATGAAACTTAAAATGTAAAAACAATCAATTTAACTTTAAAGATTTCAGTTTCAACTCAATCAATTTTTAATTGTTGGCTGTTCACTCTGTCAAAACTAATAGGAATAAATACATTTAGAAACTATCTGAAAAAAATAACAGAATTATGCCTGAAACACCTTAAATTTAAATAGAATGACAGGTTTCATTCTTAAAAGAACAGTATCAGGTTCTATCAAATTACACTCAAAAATATTTAGAAATTATGTTTAAATCCTTAAATACATACTATTCTATTCTGTTCTGTTCTAGCTATACGGTAGTATTCTATGCTGGAATAGTAAGTAGTGAGACATCATCAAGTGTCCGCCTTTGTAGCGTAACGGTTAGTGTTACTAGCTGCTGTCCTCAGGCCCGGGTTCGATTCCTGGTACTGTCATAAATTTAAGAATGGCAGGAGGGCTGGTATGTGGTTGAAATGGTACATGAAGCTCACCTCCATTGGGGGTGTGCCTGAAAAGAGCTGCATCACCTCGGGATGAGGACACAAGTTTACTTTATGAAGATAACTTCCAAAATATCCGGCTCCATGGCTAAATGGTTAGCGTGCTGGCCTTTGGTCACAGGGGTCCCGGGTTCGATTCCCGACAGGGTCGGGAATTTTAACCATCATTGGTTAATTTCCATGGCATGGGGGTTGGGTGTATGTGTTGTCTTCATCATCATTTCATCCTCATCACGACGCGCAGGTCGCCTACGGGAGTCAAATCAAAAGACCTGCACCTGGTGAGCTGGACCCGTCCTGGGATCTCTTGGCACTAAAAGCCATATGCCATTTCATTTTAACTTCCAAAATTTCAAGGATGTGGGTTCGATTCCCCATCAGGAAGGTGAAAAATTTTAGAAACAAGATTTCCACTTTTGGAGGTGTATATGGCCCTGAAGTCCACTCAGCCTACACCAAAACTCAGTACTAGGTTAATTCCTGGCATTAGGGTGGAGGGGGGGGGGGGGTGAAGGGAGGGGTAAAGGTCAGGTGTAGAGCTAATCACTCTACCCAACAAGTGTCGAGATTACAGATGATGGAAGCCTTTACCTTCCACTCCTTCAAGGGCCTTCATGGCCTGTACAGAGATGCATTTGCTTTGTTTTGCTATTTATTAGTTTCAATAGACTGAAGAATCTAACAGTTATAGGTTGATATCTGGGGGAAATTTCAATGAAAGGAGAACTCCTTGGGAAAAAATTCAAAGGAAAGCAGCACGATTTATTCTGAGCGATTTCCAACAGAGGAGTAATGTTATTAAAATGTTACAAACTTTGGGCTGGGAAGGCTTAGGAGTAAGGAGACGAGATGATCAACTATGTGGTATTGAATAACACTAATATGTTTTTATTGTTCACCCATCTATTCAATGCAATACCATCTTAAAAATTAGGACTTTGACCTTATCAAAATTGTTAACATAAAATTAATACATTGGATGGTACATGTTTCGCCTATCAACAGTAGGCATCATCAGCCATATTTTTTACCTTAGGAATAGATCAGGTATCTGATTGGAAATGACTTATGATTACTGTTAAAAACTTTGTTTGGTAAAATGGATTAGAGATCATTAAACAACTATTACAATATAAAGTGTAGTATACTATTACTTAATAACTTATTACTTAATAACTTCCCTCAAGCTTTTAACAACACACCATATGACAATTAAATGGAATGTGCTTTCTGATTTTTATCTTTATTGTAATATCTTTTAATATCAAGAATCAAACACTTATGTCATAATCCTCAAATAAATGTCATTTTTTAGACTCAAATATTATTAAGTAATAGTACACCGGTACTACACTTTATATTGTAACAGTTGTTTAACAATCTCTAATCCATTTTACAAGACGTAACTTAGTTAGTTTTTAACAGTAATCATAAGTCATTTCCAATCAGGTACGTGAAGTGTTCCTAAGGAAAAAAATATGGCTGATGATGCCTACTATTGATAGGCAAAACATGTACCATCCAATGTAATAATTTTATGTTAACAATTTTGTTCAGGACAAAGTTCTAATTTTTAAGATTGTATTGTATTGAATAGATGGGTGAACAATAAAAACATACTAGTATTATTTAATACAAATACTTTCAATACGGACCCAAAAATGAATTTTATCACGTGTAATATGTGGTATGTTCTGAACTGTCAATGGTGAGTTGGCGTGGAATGACATAAGTGGAAGAATAAGTTTGAGTGGAGCTTTTAAAGGTAGGAAAGATCATAATATGAAAATAAAGTTGGAATTCAAGAGAACAAATTGGGGCAAATATTCATTTATAGGACGAGGAGTAAGGGATTGGAATAAATTATCAAGGGAAATATTTGATAAATTTCCAAGTTCATCAAAGATATTTAAGAAAAAGCTAGGTAAACAATTATAAATAAATATAAATATGAAGTAAACAATTGATAGGGAATCTGCCACCTGGATGATCGCCCTAAATGCAGATGATATGATTGGATTGGATTGGATTGGATTGGACTGGATTGGATTGGATTGGATTGGATTCCTCCTCCTGAAAAACCATGTTTATGTTGAGTAATAATTTAACTATCATATGTCTTATTTGAGTCAGTTTCTGTAATAAATACATTCCACTGAGGAGTACTTCTAAATTCCAGACATCACTGGAAAATGTTAATCATTATATTCTTATTTCTAATAACTGCTTGTTTATTTTCAGCCTGTATATTTATGAATTATATACCACTTAGCATCTGTAACACATAGGCACAAGATCTAAAATATTGTCTAGTTTTATGAATAGTTTAGACTATCTGTCACTTTTAGAATATTAGATTTGTACTCTTTCCTCTTAAGTCTTGTAGGAAAATCCCAGTCAAGTCAGAGGCTATAGAATACTGTAGGTAGACAGAATATCTATATTTAGACAGAAATGGTACTGAGGGTCTTTTTGACCCATAGAAGTAACTAATATTCTAAAGAATGTCATACCTACACAATCCCTCTCCTGACTGTATGTGTATTTATGTTCCTTCCTTATCAATACAGTCTTGGATCATTCCAGGCTAAATACATACAATTTTGATAAAATATTCTCATCATATATTTAATTCACTGTGTGTTTTCTATATTGTGATGATAATTTCTTAATTACAGTATATTGTATTTTTTGTACATATATATATTTATGCATAAAGAATTTAAAATATCTTAAAATAAAGTCATATTTGGAATAAGCAAAAATGTAAACATATTAGGCATTATACAGTAAGTCTGTTGGGTTCTCTGGCATGAAAGTAGTTAAAAACACGCAAAATATATATGTTACTTCAGTAACAGGTTATATTATTTCAGGTTTTGAGCACAAGACCATTTGGCTGTTAGAAAGAATACCTCGAAGCAAAGCAACTATCAATTATGAGTTGAAGAATTCATGATCTGCTCTAGATCTTTTTCTATGATATTAGCAGAATTGCCCGGTTTATATGAGCAAACTCAGGACCCTTTTCTAAGTGAAACAGACATTTCAAATTCTAGATATTATTCTATATAATGGAAGACATTAATTTCCTCAAATTATTATTTTATGGTTTGAAGTTTTCACTACTCAATCTACAGCCATGGCCTCCACATCAGATCTAAGAGTATTTAGGCAAGTTTATATTTCCTTTCTGGAGTTCTACGAACACACTTCTAAATTAACAGAGGCATTATCACCATAGAAGCTGCTAATTTTCTTCATTGGCAAAGATGCTTTCTTTTTGCTTTTTTATTTTTCATTTCAATGTTCATTCCTGCTGCTATTGAATCAGACGTTTCATTATTGCTGTTATAAAATGAAAGAATTTTTGTGCAGATACTTATTACATGCAAAAAAAATGTTACAAGTCGAAATGTTTTTAAGGTATGCTTTATTGGATGGATCTGAAGCAGGTTAAAGTAAACATAGTTGCTCAACTGCTTGATTGTTTGCTCTTTTGAGGCTGGATCAAGTACTAAAGTAATCATTTTCATTGCCTTTGTGTGCCTACATGAATATTTCTGAGAGATTTTTGAATTCGGAATTAACTTTGGAAGTAAATTGCTGAGAAAGTCCAAAGAAACATAACTGTGACCATGTTCAACTGAACGAAACCAAACAATGCTTCAGCAGCAATTAATTTTTCTTGTTCCAGACTTACATGTCAGGTAAAATAAGAACTTGAAATAAAGTTTCAATGAATGAACGAGGTTACCATAGCTCAACTGGCAAGATAATCCAAGGCAAAATCACAAGAATGTGGGTTCAGATCCCACTGGTGTCTGGTTGGCCAATTTTGTTTTGTACTTAATTTCTCTTTTGTATATAATGTATATAAGTTGAAAGTTTCTTTTGAGTACAACACGGCTCTGAAAATTCAATATTCATAAAATAAGAACTTACTTACTTTCTTCTGAATTTTCGATTAATAGAAGTTTTGTTCTCCAGTGTCTGTGTGCTTTCTAATGACATTTCTGCCTCCAAAAGAAACACACAAACACAAAGGGTATATCAGTGGTTGACAAGAAACTGATATCACTGACTACTCGTCCACCAATCAACAGGACATGTTCACCTACCCTGGAACTGACCATAACCAACATTTTTTAATTTTGGAGATCTTATGAAATCTTATCATGAGCTGAACACTAAAACATGGGTACTAGACAGACATTACAGGACATGATCCAATCATCACACACCTATGAGAATGATATTTCAATCCTGTTTTAAAAATGCAGTTCTTACAAGCAAAATAACTGAGCATCTATATGTCATCATTATTAGGATATTCTGCAATCCTTGCAATCCACTGATATTCTGGATACCATGTGTTTGTTCTGACCCACTTGCTTCTGAATGGTAAATCTTTTTATCTCCTGCTGCTTTCTCTTGGCATATTTCTCTCAAAGGTATCTGAACATCTGTAGAAACATTTCCTCAACAAATTGTGAAACAATTATCTTTATTATGGATTTATCACTCACATTCTAACATTTGAAGTGAATCACACACAAATAAATAAAACTCACACAATGTAAAATGAAACTAACAACTATGTATATGTTTGCTAGTACTCAGCCACTTAACAACCTGACTTACCAACTGAGATTTCAATAAATTTCAAAATTCTTTGCAATTATTTAAGACTAGGTAAACAACAGCTAGGGAATCTGCCACCTGGGTGACTACCCTAAATGCAGATGATTGATTGATTGATTGATTGATTGATTGATTGATTGATTGATTGATTGATTGATTGATTGATTGATTGATTGATTGATTGATTGATTGATTGATTGATTGATTGATTGATTGATTATCACTGTATTGAAAACATCCTCCAGATCCCAAGATCGTGCGTTCCAACCCAATGCACGATTGAAAAATTTCTGTCTGTCACTTCATGTCATAGAGTGTTGGCATGTACAAGATCTCTGGCGACACATTTGGGGTTCACCCGACAAAATTAATTAAAACTCATCCAGCAATGGAAAACAGAATTTCAAAATTGAAATGCAGAGAGCCTAATTAGCATCAAATTAAACTGCCTGCACATGTTAGCTGAGGTATTATTATTATCATCGTAAAGCCTCCGTGGCTCAGGTGGCAGTGCATCGGCCTCTCACCGCTGGGTTCCATAGTTCAAATCCTGGTCAATCTATGTGAGAATTTTGGTGGAAAAAGCAGAGGCGTAACAAGTCTTTCCCCGGGTACTCTGGATTTCCCTGTCTTCTTTCATTCCAGCAACACACTCCAATATCATTTCATTTCATCTGTCAGTCCTTAATCATTACCCCAGAGAAGTGTGACAGGCTATGGCAGGCGGCACAATTCCTAACCTCGCCACTACATGGAGGCTTCATTCATTCCATTCCTGACCCGGTCAAATGACTGGAAATAGGCTGTGGATTATTATTATTATTATTATTATTATTATTATTATTATTATTATTGACATTTTTTAGACACTAAATTTTTCTCAAATGCTACAGAGGGTAGCATACTGATAACCATCTAGGTTGGCTTGTGTTTGAGACCTGATGAAGTCTAATAGGTAGTGAAGAACTTGTGGTATCCACACAGCATAAATCTAACGGACTTATCCTGCCTAATATTCCAGGCTGTGAAAGCCTTAATCAAACTATAAAACTATTTCTTATAACTCTGACTGAAGTCTTTTAAGACTATCATGGCCAAATTGTGGAGCAGAATTTACTAGCCTTTGCAGTTTTAATGGAAGCTGTAACATATCACATTGGATTTGTATGCAGTAAGGTGAAGAGGAGAAGAGGTAGTTATTACAAGGCAGAACTCATTATCCATGCCTTTATTCTGAGCACAACTTGAGAATAAGTAAGTCTAAAGAAAACATGGAAGTATGAGAGCCAGCAGTATTACATAGTCCAGCGGGAGTCAGAAAAGGTGAGGCACAGAAATGATGTCTAAAATTCCCAAATTTAGGCTGGTTTATCTCATAAACCCATGTCAATCAATCATGGACATTCGTCAAAGCCATCCTCAACAAGCTTGAGATGTTTGAAATGTGGTGCATAATTCAGATACTGGAGATTTCTATGCGTGACTGTATTTGAAACAAAGTCATTCATGAAATGTACAACCATCAGGTATTCACTTTTTTAGGAGATGTATTACAACCCCCTTTCAATAGATATTGTGATACAATGAATGACCAAATTAACAAAACATATTAAAAATATGTCATTAAAATGTAGTACATGTTTCGTCCCTCTGTGGGACAGCTTCAGCTGCACAGATTTCAATACTTAAATTACACACAGTTAAAAAACATTGTGTTACAAATTGAAGCGGGAAATTTTGAAAAACCCACCGGTAGTATTAAAAGCACTGAGTAACTATTTGCTCTTAGTGTTTCTTTTCAATATGGACCATCATCATTGTCATCGTCTGGAGCAGTTTCAACTACAGGCTGGGTCTGCTTGGAACATAAGCCTCTCCATCATTTTCTGTCCATCCACCATTTCTCTTCTCTCACTGTCATCCAGTTCCCTCCTCTTGCCTCAATGCTCTTCCTTGCACCTTTCAGCCATATGTCCTTTGGTCTTCCTCTATGTCTCCTTCCCTTCAACTCCATTTCTAACATCTTCCTTAGTAATTTCTCTTCTCCCATTCTCTTAACATATCTATACCACTGCAACGTTAATTATTCTATCTTTACCTGTAGGGGTATCTCATTTACAATTTCCTGAACTCTCTCATTTCTTACTTTGTCCATTCTCATTAAACCTACTCAACAAAGTTGAAACTTCATTTCCACTGCTTGTATTCTACTTTTATCACTCTCCTTCATTACCCATATTTCTGATCCACAAAATAAGTCTTGTAGATGATTCCCTTGCATCCCTGTTCCATATCAACCCTTCCACACTCTTAAAGAATACATTTGCACACCTTCCTCTTTCATTTTTATTTCACACAACCAATACAGGCAATTTATACTACATACATTAGGTTATTTTTTGACATAGTCTCCATATCAGTTTAGGCACTCGTCGCTTCGTGGGATGAGTTTGAATATTCCCTTCGGGTAAAAGTCCTGTCCTTGCCACGTTGTCGCAAAGAGTTTCACCTCCTCATCATATGCCATAACGTGATCCTCCGGTTGTCCTGAATCAGCTCTTCCACACGAGCTCTGTTCAAATCTGTTGATTCCGTGCTGGGTTGGCCACTGCGGTCCTCGACAGTGACCTTAATTCTACCGACTGCAAACTCTCTATACCATTCCACAATATGCTGACGAGACATTACAGTCTCTCCGTAAACAACCTCTATGAACTGTTGCCAAATTTCAGCCACAGTTACATGTTTTGCCCACAGAAATCAACGGAGCAGATTTCTTTGCGAGTCCAGTTTTCCAAATGAGTCGCCATTTGTATTTATCTACAACTAACACTGTAGGTGGCAGGTAGCTGAAACTCTGCACAGTTGCCAGTGGCATGTATTAGAATTACCCCATACTAGTAATTTTGCTAAAAAAGATGAAACTCCAGGAATATCAACCTTGTAACCTTGGTTTTTGATCATCCGTCATATCTGAAATGAGGTAGTTTCTTCACTTTCATAATGTCAAGTGAAATTAGTGTAATTAAGTGAATGCAAATGAATTCTTTAAAAGCAATTCTGACTAAATTAAGTATCAAGAGATGCCCATTGGACTATGCAGTAATTACTTTAATTCTTATTTAAATCAGTAAAACATTTCTAAATCTATTTGTGATACCTACCTGTGATGGTGGTATGTTACAGTTTCTACTTCACAAAAGCACTAAATGCACATTAATTCTGCTGGAATGTGCTAAATGTACAACAAGAAATTAACCCTTAAGCTACAAAAACTTTATGGAAATATTCCTCCCCTATGTTCCTTTCCTGTACATTTTTGGGATTATAAGATGTTTGAACCCTTGTGTCTGTTGACTTTCAGTGTATCTCTCTATTCATGTTATACTGAAGTGCCAATCTTTCTAAACAGGGTTTCCATTCTGCAGACTCTGAATTGTCTATGGTCTGTCAGATAATGTTACCAACCAAAAATGTATTGCCAAAATAATCAGTAACTGAATACTGAAGTGGAAAAAAGTGCAATTGATATTTTTTTTCTAAACTAAATATTTTAATGGAAATACATTATTAACACTCTATTCTATACCGTAGTGAATTTGGTAGTTAAAAATGTAAGTATAATGTTGAGTTTAAGAGGTCAAATCTAGAAGACTGTGGAAAAATCACAAATGTTGAAACAAGCAAGGTATTACAAAAATGAATTAGCACATACCATGTGAATATAGATCATTTTATGAGAATTTGCCATGCATGTCATACTGAGGACATATTGTACACAAAGTGGTTCAAAAAGTAAACATTTCTTTTGTTCTTTGTATATGAATATTTGAATCATAATGTTGGTATGTTTTTGCAACTTTTTTCATTATAAGGTAAACAAATCAGGCTATTTTCATAACATAATACAAACTTGAATGACATTAACTCTTTCGCTGCTGTGGTCGTATTTGTGCAGAGGTTGCCAGGTGCCTTGCTCTGCGGAAGTTGCATTATTTCACAGCACATCCCTTCTATAGTAGCCTTCTGACATCTCTTAATAGAATTTAGAACTACTTTAAACTTGAAATAACTTATTGTTTCTGAAAAAATTATTTTGATGTTTGCTTGAAAATGTCATAGGAATATCATACCATTAGAGACTACAGAATGGTTTGCCAGTGCTAGGAATGACTTTTGTAAGTTCGCTCTAATGTAGTATGCAATGTGAAAAGATATTGTTTACTAAAAAAACTGAAATTAAATACACAGCCAAGGGATATTGAATGCCAGAAAATTCTGCAGTGAAAGAGTCAAAACAAAAATTATTATTTCTAAAATTGTAAAATTCTGTTTGTGAATATATTGTAATTTTCCTGAGGAATAATTGCATCATTCTTTACCCTCTTTCTGTAAAATTTTAAATTTGTCACTTGCAACCTTTTTCCACTGGGGTATTCAATTGTAGAACCTTTCTGAAAACATTCTGAACTATCCCCAGTATTTGTAATAAAACATTAAATATGAGCACATCATTTATCGTTTCAAGAAAGTATTTTGTTCAGAAGCTTATATTTCTTACATTAATTCACTATGCACCTCATATGAAATGACCAATAAAAATTGTGGCAAATTTTCATAAAATTTGTGATAAAAAGGAAATTATTTTTGTGGTTTAAGTATAAGGGCGATTCAAGTGAAAGTGAACCACATTTAAAAAACTGAGGGGAAAAAGAGAAATGTGTATTTGTCAGAAAGATGAATATACATAAATACTAACAATTGCTAGAAGAGGTATACACATCCTATTGGATCAATGCATCAACCTGTGCCATTGTGTCTGTTTTTATGATGAGATAGCTTTGTCCATGTCTTCGGTAATCTCTGTAGCTCGCATGTCCTTTCAGGAAACCTCTGTAGTGATTGCAGTGACAGGCAACACTTGTATGTATTGTAGACATGCAGTGTTACTCCTTGTGTTGTAACACACCTTCAGTAGTTAAACATTTACCATGCAATGCTGCGTTTCTTGGAGCCTCCACTGCAGTACAAATAAATGTTTAACACTCGCTAACTTTAGAGCACTATCTTAGGGGTTATTGCATCATTCGCATGGGTTGCCTCATCACTGGACAAAACCATTTGATTTATGAGAAGGTTGACTCATATTCATTTGACTTGCCCTTTTATTTGTATGAACAAAGTGAATTTTAAAACATGTGAAGAAATCTTGTGTGTGTTCTAATGGCTGTTTAATACATGAGAACATCAGAGCTATCATTTAAATCATATTTGACAAAGAAAATTTTAAATTAAGAATAAACCAGATGTGGGAAGCAATCTCTGTCAGTCTCTGAAATCTGACAGGAAAAAATAGTTTCAAAAAATGAAGGAATAAATGAGAAAAGAACGTGTGAAGAAAGAGCAAATAAAAGTGACATAGCTTCAATGGAAGTTGCTTTTATTTACAAAATATGAGCAACTTTTAATATCTTGTTGAAACATATTAGTGTAGTTGTATGCAAGGTCATTTAAAAAAAATATTTGCTGATAGATATTCAGAGCAACTTACATCGTGCACAGCTGCCCTGCTTTAAGTGTGTATACCATCTTACATGAAATCTTACCATATAAAAGATGCTGGAAGTGGCATCCTTCATAATGAGGGACTTCATAAACACCATTAGGATTTTCTGCACACCAATTATGAGAGTTATGACTGTTCACACAACCATTAAGATCAGTGGCGGCGCGTGACTTTCGTCACTGGGGGTTCAACAGAAGAAAAAAATTGCACCCCCCCCCTCCACCTCTCCCGTCGTGGGCCGTAACCTCCCAAAATAAGATGATAGAAGTTTTGAAAATGAGATCGAATACGAGAGAAGCAGACAATACATGCCGATATTTACCACATGCAAAATTAGAAATGTTTCACAATCGACTTACCCTATGTAGACAGCTTATACAAAAAATCCATCCTGCGCTCCTTGAGGGATGCAAATTTATCTATAACTGCTTCGTTGAAGTCCACAGAGTCTCGAACCAAGTCCTTTTCAATTGACAGCATAGCAAGAGCATTAAGTCTATCCTCGGTCATTGTGCTGCGCAAGAAAGTCTTTATTCTTTTCAGGGTTGAGAAGCACCTTTCTGTTTCAGATGTCGTCATGGGAATAGTAATAACTATATTTAAAAGTTTTATGCTTTCACCAAAGACTTATTTTCTAAAAGAAACTGCAACAAAGTCGTAGCCCCAGAAACAGTTCGAAAATCATTTCTCATGTATAATATTTCAAGTTCGGTTCTCAGTTTCGGTTTGTCGAGAAATGGGTAGGCCTCACACGCTTTGTACAGAAGTGAGTGGGGAAACTGCTTCTCAAAGCTGCCGAAATTTTCAGCTTGAAACAAGTTTGCTGCAAGAAGGTGGTTTGTGAATTGAAACCGTTCCTTTGCTTGAAGAATGACTGTGTCACAAACTTCTTTTGCCGCAACTCGTTTCGAGGTATGCAGCGGCCCTCATGATACCTTCACTGGCAGGGGCAGTATATCATGTTCGTCAGCGATGTGGTCAATTTTATTTTCCCGAACCATTTTTATAGCAGCCTCGAAACCTGAAAGTGCGCCTTTGACTTCCAACGGATCTGAATCTCTTTTGTAGCTGACTGTATAAAATGTCCACATGAGGCATTATCTGATGGAAAACAGCCAACCAGAACTGAAATAACGGGTGCTCCAATTTTAAACGCAAACCTCTTGCTTGCGATATGGTGTTAGGCTGTCGAGAGGTAGTTTCCAGTTAATCCAGGCATTCGATGAGGGCATCTCTGTTCTCGTAAACTACTTCAACGGTCCTTGATTTAAAATTCCACCTTGTGTTTGAAGCATGAGGTACTCTTCTACCAACTACTTCGGTCAATACACCTGATCGCTGCGGGGAGTTATTAAAGAAGCTGGGGATTTCACTTAAATCTGCAAAAAATATACGGACATCCGTATTCTGGCTTGTCGCTTGTGCCATGACTAAGTTCAAAGAATGGGCGTAACAGTGAACATAATGTGCATGCTTAAAATCTTCCCTGATGAGAGCTTGCACTCCTGAATGGCGACCACTCATTACATTCGCCCCATCGTAACTTTGTGAAATTAACTTATCTGGGCTATCAACAACATCGCTCAAAGAAGATTTTAAACACTCTGCTATTGTCTTAGCATCATGACTAGTGGGTGAGAGGAAACCCCAAAATCTTTCAACTGGCTTACCGTTGGGAAGAACGTAGCGCAGTACAATAACTAATTGTGCTGTAGTTGATATATCGGTGGTCTCGTCTGCGATTACCGAAATGAAGGGCGCAGTTGTGATTTCTTTCTTTATTTTCTCGCGACAGATTTAAAACATGCACGAAAGCAGTTCATTCTGAATGTCTTTCGAGGTGCCTTTGAAAACAGTAGCTTTGGACAGATGGTCCTTTAATGCAACGTCAATTTCAGAACTAAAATTAATGAGGCCTCGGAATATGCCAGGATTCGACGATTCACTTGTTTCGTCATGCCCGCGCAATGCCAACTCAAACGCGCCACAGAACTTTACACAGTCGATAATTTTTGACAGCACATAACGATTTTTCCGTACTTGATCGTTGTGTCTTTCGACAGACTGCCTGTAAGCACAATCAAGTTGCTGCCGGAATATCGTGTTTTCCCAGAAGATCGAATTCTAACTGGGCAAGCATATGAGATTTAGAACTTTCGTGTTTCTTTATTTTTTGGGACAAATGTCCTAAATCTACCACTCCGACTTTGGTCCAAGTCCCTTCGCTTTCATCACTCACGAAGCATAAACACGGAAAACAAAACAACCTGTTAGTAACTTCGCACCCACAGATCCACTCGGTTCTTTTGTATATATCCATTCTTAATTTACGCACGATTTCTTTACTTTTACTTTTAGTCTGCCTCGTTATAACAAGATCAGGCATTGGGCGCCCGGCATTCTTAATCTCAAGTTTTCGCTCAAGAGAGAGACAAGAAAAGTTTGTCTTCTTAAGTATCTGGACACTGTTCAAACTCATTATGTAGCTCCTTACCTTTCCGGGGCACAAAGATTGTGGACGTAACTACAACGCACAAAAAAACACACACACACACGGACAAAAGATTGTAACTTCTCTATATCCTAAAAATTAAGTTTCAGAATGGCACAACGGTGCAGAAAAACACTCACACGCTTGCACAGCGTACAATAATGTTACGAATTATGATAATTGCTAAGTACAAACGTTTACAAACACTAGTTTCACACTTGAAAAACACGAGGAAGCTATAGGAATGAATGTTCGCACTTTTCACAATGTTGGTAACTTAATTTTAAGAACTAGTGTGAGCTGGTCAATTAGCGTTTTCATTGGTATTACCTTCCCGCTACTCTTTGCCTCAATGATTTTTAAGCTATGTTTCTCTCCAAAAAAGTAATTATTCCAAAGAAGGCAAATGAATAGACGTTTAGTAAGTATTGATATATTTGGGACAAGGTATCAATTGGAATTTGGCAATTTAATATGACTTTTGGTAGTAATGATGCTGTTCAACACTAGCGCTAATTATGTGCACTATTCTCTGCTGCCTGGTTAAATTCCTGTAAGGGCAACAGATGGCAGGCATATACTATTACAGTTTTCTTACCCCAACAACACGACTTGCGACAGACTTGAGAGAGAGTGGCATACTGCGCATGCCTACACCACGGATATTCTTTTCTGCGATATCCAGGTCTTGCCTTAATGCTGACAGACTTCCCCCCCCGCACCTCACTGGTCCCTTCGCCTAAGTATGGACGGAGATGCCGCCTTGTATGGGGGTTCATTCCAGATGAGTCTCCAGCCACAGACTATGCGCAGCTCACATGAATTAAAAGCCAGTACGAGTATATTACGGACAGATGGGCTTAGCACGAGCTTTGAGAATGACAAGGGAATCGTGAAAATTAAGTAGCTGAGTACAATTTGATATAAACTGGAGGTGCATTGCTCCATTGCGCTATACCAGAAACCGCCACTGATTAAGATGAAACCAGGCCTCATCCGGAAAGAACACAAACTGTGGGTCGAATAAACGGCAAGATACCACTCGCAGTACCTCACTCTTGTAGCTGAATCAATAGGTTTTAAACAACGGGGCCCGTGTAAACCTGTATGGTTTGATGAGTAACAGTTTGGTACCTTTGTGTGCAGAAGAAACCAAAACCCCTTCTTATAGTGCAAATTTTGTGAGTGATTTATTTGATGATGTTCAAGATTCACACCAATGTCATCTAACTTTTCGTCTGTTAAAACTGTTTGTGTGCGCGCTTGTTTTTTATTTAGCACTGAGCGACTAGTTTCAAATTTATTTACAATTACGTGAATCTGTGCTCGTGAAAGCAGCACTTCACCAGGAAATTGCTGAACAAATGCAAGATATCCCCGTCGAGCCGACTCATACTTAAAATAACTTTTACGTACGAAAATACGGTGTTGCAATGACAATTGTCTCACCATGTTAACAGCTGAGATTCAGACTGGCTACTGATGCTAGGTTGAACACGAGCACGCTCCTTGCAAGGTCAAGAACTATGCGCGCGCCCCCAGTACAGCCGCTTAGGTCTCGGAGAATAGAAACACCCAAAAGCCGAATTCCTAGATGTTGGTCAACATAGATTTGTCCAACAACTGGCAGCAGAAGAACTACACCCCTGACAAGTGGTATGGCATGAGGAGGAGTAGGACTGCGGTACTGATGATCAAGTCTTTAACTCAATAGTATTTTTGCACCTTAGATGATGGGTTCATTATCAGCCAATGTCGATGGAATTTTAAGGATACAAAAATGCATAGTAGCTGACACCATGTCATTCACGTAGAAAAACCCAGATAACACCTTAGATTTTCATTCAAATTATCATTATCTCAGTATCTTAATTACCGGGCGAGTTGGCCGTGCGCGTAGAGGCGCGCGGCTGTGAGCTTGCATCCGGGAGATAGTAGGTTCGAATCCCACTATCGGCAGCCCTGAAGATGGTTTTCCGTGGTTTCCCATTTTCACACCAGGCAAATGCTGGGGCTGTACCATAATTAAGGCCACGGCCGCTTCCTTCCAACTCCTAGGCCTTTCCTATCCCATCGTCGCCATAAGACCTATCTGTGTCGGTGCGACGTAAAGCCCCTAGCAAAAAAAAAAAAAAGTATCTTAATTCATTGACATGGTGTTTCAGATTCACCAACATGAATGCCAACTGTAGTCAACTACAGTGAGAACCAAACCCTATGGCGCTACAGCTCCAAACACCCTTTGCTCAGCCCGAAGGCCTGCAGATTATGAGGTGTCATATGGTCAGCACGACTAATCCTCTCGGCAGTTATTCTTGGCTTTCTGGATCAGGGTCACTATTTAGCCACCAGATACGCTCATTGGATGTCGGCTGTCATCAGGGTGATCTGATTCTTGTTCTCGAAAAGAGTAAGGGTACTAAGCCCATACCATTCTCGTAGATTCCATAGCCAAGATATTTTCCTTCTTCCCCTACTTCTCCTTCCTTTAGTTTTACCTTGTAAGATAAGCTGAGGGAGTCTATATTAATCATTTCGAATGATATGGCCAAAGTATTCAAGTTTCTTCTTTTTGATGTTGTAGATAACCCCTAGCTCTTTGTTCAGGCCTTGGAGTACTTCAGTGTTGCGTATTCTGTCAACCTATGATATTCTGAGCAGGCATTGGTAACACTACACTTCAAAAGATTGAAGTTTTTTGGTGGTGTTCTCTGCTAGGGTCCAAGTCTATGCACCAGAAAATAAGACAGAAAATACATAACACCAAAGTAAACGGAGATGGAGATTGATCTTAAAGTCACCGAGCTCGATAGCTGCAGTCGCTTAAGTGCGACCAGTATCCAGTAATCGGGAGGTAGTGGGTTCGAGCCCCACTGTCGGCAGCCCTGAAGATGGTTTTCTGTGGTTTCCCCATTTTCACACCAGGCAAATGCCGGGGCTGTACCTTAATTAAGGCCACGGCCGCTTCCTTCCTATTCCTAGGCCTTTCCTATCCCATCATTGCCATATGACATATCTGTGTCGGTGCGACGTAAAGCAAAATAGCGATCTTAAAGTCCCTGTTACAGAGAAGTTTGTTCATTCTCTTGAATGCAGTCCTTGCCTACTCAATCCTGGACCTAATTTCAACAGCATTGTTCTAGCTGTTTTAAAGTACGCTGCCGAGATACTTGCTCCAGTGGTGTGCCAGCTACAGTCAAGTGAACAGGTTGAATGACATGTTTGCTTATGGCCATTACTTTCATCTTTTTCGTGTTTAAACGCAAACCTGCTGCAGCACTGTGTTCAGCCACATAGCTCAGTAAAGTCTCACATTTTGCTCCACATTTTTTTTCCACTAGATCATATGGCTGGTACATAGGGACAAAATGGCAGTCATAACTCTAAAATGATCAACAATGGACATAACAAGTTTTGCAACTGGACTACTCATGTCTCTTCACATAAAAATTAAATTGGAAACCCTTGCTTTGTATCTGTATACACTACTTGAAAATGTATAGTCGCTCAAAAATGGATGAATGTGTGATATTGTACATTGTAATATGTGAATCATACTTGGGTTGACTGTATAGTATAAGAAAATATACAAAATAAAAGGGCCACCCCAGCCAATACACAATATGTCTGAAAGAAACTGTGTACAAAATATCAAAAGTACAACACGAAGAATTTTTATTTAACAGATAAAATTAAAATTCTATAATTTTACAAGTTGAATACAAATCGCTGTCTTGAAATACATCTGTTGGATAATATATACACTATTAAAAAAATTGTGCATTGCCAGGACACAAACTAAAGACAAGAGTCTGTTTTGTAGTATAAGCACAGATTCTCTGAAAGGAAGTATTCTGTGAGAATATTAGTTCTAGATGTATGAAAATAGTCTGCAGGTTAAGACGAAGTCTTAGAAAGAGAATGACATTCCTTGTAGCCAATGGGCACGCCCTGAGGTGAGACCTCTTAGTTTACTTCAGTCCACCTGTTCAGGACACATTCAAAATAGGGAGTAGCTCTATGTGTCTAAAGTGTGGTTTAATAAACCACTGGATAGTAATTTGTCTTCTCCTGCTGGGTCTCTTCTTTATATACTAGTCTGTTCAGTGGTGTCAGCGCTGCTATCTGCTCACCAGTCAGAAATTACGGGCACAAACTGGAACGTTCCTCGCAGCATGCCAGTTTCAAGCTGGGCACCACAACATAAATGGTACATGTTTTGGCCCCTTTGGACCTTCTTCAGCCTTAAAAACAATGTACAAAGTTAAAAAAGCAAGCATATAACGTTAAAAACACAACTTTAAAATGAGTCTCTACAAAAAGTTATTCTTGAAGGTCTTGTCATCAAAAATATAATGTACATGTTTTTTTTTCTTATGATTTTGATGACAAGACCTTCAAGAATAACTTTTCAAAAGGACTCCTTTTAATTTTGTGTTTTTAGTGTTTTATGTTGTTATGCTTATTTTTTTACTTTATACATTACGTTAAGGCTGAAGAAGGGGACAAAACATATACCTTTAAGACTCGATTCTTATATTTTCAGAGATACAGTGGACCTTTTATTTTGTATATTTTCTTATGATACTGTATGTTCTTCACATTAATATTATATGAAACTTAATTTTAATTATTATCAAAATATAATTCCCTTCCCATGTTGCTACAAATAGTGTGGATACCTACAATAAACATTATATCTACAAGTCCATTTGTTTCTGAGGAAAGTGTACCTGTGAGAAACTTATACAATACCATGGATTCATTCTTTTTCTGTGTGACTGTACTTGTATAATTGCATTTAAGACTTCTATATTTTTGTACTGTTATGCCAAGAACTTCTCAGGTCATTGGTTTCTTACCATCAATATTGATTCTTCATGTCATGAGAAGTGCATTTTATATATTTTTCATACTTCTGTGTAACCATGTGTGAAGTATCAAAAATGTTAAGAATCTCACCTGGTCCAAAAAAGTAATCTTGCAGCATAAGGGTTAAAATTATATATTTTACTAAAATAAGATTCTAATCTGAACCAATCAAATATATAATATATACATATTAAGTACCATTTCTTTATCCTCCACCAAATGCTTCCCACTCTGTGACTGGTTTTCGGTGTATTGTCCAGAATTACTAATATATGTTGTTACATTTGAAAAACTTACTAAAAGTAACAAAAAGAAGAAAGTGAGAGAAAAGAGTGAATGAATGTTGAAGTGTGCATAGTGTATCTGAGGACTCAACATTGGAGGCGTGATATGAGAATACTTAAATCAACTAATTTATTGTATGTTGGAATAAACATGCTCACATTTCTTTCAAAGAACGGAAGCTACTTTGAGCATTTCATCGCTGGAAATGAGTACCAAATAGATCAACAGTTATGTAATATAATAGTTAACACAATTTTTTTGATAAAACTTTTTTTAATTTATATTGTCAATGTTTAATAGTCACTGTATTTAAAACTTAGTGAAATGTATATGTATCCTTGTCCATAAGAATCTGTCATGTCTATGATATAATTGTTCTAGGGAACTGGATATCATTGCAGATTAATGTTGTTGCCAAATGGCATAGTTAAATAATTATTAGTTGTCAGTATTTGAATACAATTCTCTCAGAATATGCTGGTGCAGGCTTATTTTGTTTATTTTTCAGGATATGGGTCCATGGTAACATTATAAATATATCAACATTTCAACATCTGTGCAGTGGCTCTTGTCAAGACAAAATGAGGTTGGTTGGTCCTCGAAATTTTATAACAGCGAGAAGGGTAGATGATGGTTCCAGAATCAACTGTGCTCTCTCAGCCCCAGCACCTGATGCACTTTTAGCCTTCAGTTCTTGGCCCACAAAGCAGCCCCGTGCATGAGCAAGGTGTTCCAGGTAGCCTTGTCACTCATCATCAGCATCATTGACCTTTGTGTTCCCAGCACTTGCACAGTATTCTTCTATCCTCTAGTGGCAAGTAACAGTGACCAAACTCTGTCAATCTTTCACCACTATTCTTTCCTGTTGAAACAGTTGTCATACTTTAGTGTCTCTACAGCTACTTGGTAGAAACAAGTATGATTTTTTTTTTTTTTACAATTTGCTTTATGTTGCATCAACACAGATAGGTATTGCAGCAATTCTGAGAGGGGTAAGGGCTAGTAGTGGGAAGAAGCGACCATGGACTTAATGGAATAGCACTGAAAACTATCTTCAGGGCTGCTGACAGTGGAGTTTGAACCCACTATCTCCCAAATGCAAGCTGACATTTATGTGACCAAAATTGTGCAGCCATTATCTCCATATACGACACAAACAAGTGCAACCAGAACCATGGTTTCCTAAAATTTCATTTTATGATCAAGTTACTGTAGACATTTCAGGTTGGATGAGACGACAATGGTGCTTATGTTCTTGAAGTTCAGTGTTAACGCTGCTACTGGTGGTTCCAAAATAAACATTCCCACAAGAACAGGGAATGTGGTACAAGCCTGTGTTGGAGAGAGGGTCCCGAGCAGAGGCCTGCATAAACTGCTTTAAACTGAGTTTAGTCCGGCTCCATGGCTAAATGGTTAGCGTGCTGGCCTTTAGTCACGGCGGTCCTGGGTTCAATTCCCGGCAGGATCAGGAATTTTAACCATGATCGGTTAATTTTGCTGGCACGGGGGCTGGGTGTACGTGTCATCTTCATCATCATTTCATCCTCATCACGACGCCCAGGTCTCCTACCGGCGTCAAATCAAAAGACCTGCATCTGGCAAGCCGAACATGTCCTCGGACATTCCCAGCACTAAAAGCCATACGCCATTTCAATTGAGTTTAACTTCAATCTACCAGCGAGCATAACACAGTGGTTGTATTACAAACAGTCAATGATTGTACTTGGCCAAAGATTTTAAAACAGAGCAGTCATGATCCTGTGCACACCATCACTTAAACTGTTAGACCTCATTTACTGATTGATTGATTGATTGATTGATTGATTGATTGATTGATTGATTGATTGATTGATTGATTGATTGATTGATAACTGCAGAGATTTTTCTTTCTTGTTGTAAAGGCAATCTTGATATTGTGACACCTCAAAATCTTGCCAATCCTGTCTGAAATAGCCGAGATGTCAGAAGGCAAAGACAAAGAAGTAGTGAAAGGTGAACGTAATTTGGTGTAAGATCTGGGCTTTGAAGGAAGACAAACTATCAAACTTTCTTTAAATATTTCACCTACTGCAGCTGCAATATTGTAATACACGAGGTCATTGAAACTAATCTGTAATCTCAATCCTCTTTTATTGAAAAGGCGTATGACTTTTAGTGGTAAGAGTGTCCGAGGACAAGTTCGGCTCACCAGATACAGGTCTTTTGATTTGATGCCCGTAGGTGACCTGCGCATCGTGATGATGATGATGAAGACGACACATACACCCAGTCCCCGTGCCAGTGAAATTAACCAATTATGGTTAAAATTCCCGATCCTGCCAGGACTCGAATCTGGGACCGCTGTGGCCAAAGGCCAGCACACTAACCATTTAGCAATGGGGTTAGACACGTCTTCTATTGTGTCTGAGTCACCAGTCCATAGACTGGTTTGATCCAGCTCTCCAAGCCACCCTATCCTGTGCTAACCTTTTCATTTCTACATAAGTACTACATCATATATCTGCTCTAATCTGCTTGTCATATTCATATCTTGGTCTACCCCTACCGTTCTTACCACCTACACTTCCCTTAAAACCAACTGTGCAAGACGTGGGTGTCTTAAGATGTACCCTATCACTCTCCCTCTCTCTTCTTCTGGTTAAATTTAGCCAAATCGATCCCCTCTCACAATTCGATTCAGTATTTCATTCGTGAATCTCTCTACCTACCTCATCTTCAGCATTCTTCTTTAACACCAAAAGCTTCTATTCTTTCTTTCTGAGCTGCTTATCGTCCATGTTTCACTTCCATACAGTGTCATGCTCCAGACGAAAGTCTTCAAAAACATCTTTCTAATTCTTATATCAATGTTCGAAATGAACAAATTTCTTTCCTTAAGAAATCTCTTCCTTGCTTGTGTTAGTCTGCATTTTATGTCTTCCTTACTTCTATCATCATTAGTTATTTTACTACCGAAGTAACAACAGTCATCTACTTCCTTTAAGACTTCATTTCCTAATCTAATATCTCCTGCATCACCTGACTTTGTTCGACTGCACTCCATTACTTTTCTTTTGGACTTATTTATTTTCATCTTGTATTCCTTCCCCAAGACTCAGTCCATACCATTCAGCAATTTCTCCAGATCTTTTGCAGAGTCAGATAAAATAACAATATCATTGGCAAATCTCAGGGTTTTGATTTACTCTCCTTGAACTTTGATACCGTTTCCAAATTCCTCTTTGATTCCCTCTATTGCCTGTTCTATGTAAACATTGAAAAGGAGAGGGGACAAACTACAGCCTTGCCTCACTCCTTTCTAGATTGCTTCACCTTCAGAATTTCAAACAGCTTGGTCCAATCAACGTTATTGAATGCCTTTTCTAGATCTACGAACGCCATGTACGTGGTCTTGTCTTTCTTTATTCGGTCCTCTAGGATCATACGTAAAGTCAGGATTACGGTACGGTACTTCACGTGTTCCCTCATTTCTTCAGAAGCCAAATTGATCTTCTCCCAACTCAGTTTCAACATTTTCTTTCCATTCTTCTGTAAATAACATGCTTTAAAATTTTGCAGGCATGAGATACTAAACTAATGGTGTGGTAGTTTCCACACTTGTCAGCACCGCCCTTCTTGGGAATAGGTATAACAACATTCTGCTGAAAATCATATGGCACTTCTCCTGTTTACACACTAAACAGAATAACCTCTCCATGCTGGTTTCTCCTAAGGCAGTCAATAATTCTGAGGGTATGTCATTAATTCCTGGTGCCTTATTCCTACCTAGTTCTGTCAAAGCTCAATCGAATTCTGACCTCAAAATTGGGTCTCCCATGTCATCAGCGTCAACAGCCTCCTTTTCTTCCAGAATACTATAATCTACTTCTTTACCTTGATATAACTGTTGGATATGTTCCTGCCATCTTTCTGCCTTGTCTTCTTTCCCTAGAAGTGGTTTTCCATCTGAGCTTTTAATATTCATACGGCTACTTTTCCTCTCTCCAAAGGTTTCGTTGATTTCCCTGTATGCAGCATCTACCTTTCCTAGGGCCATACAGCCTTCAACATGCTTGCACTTTGGGTAGAGTCTGTATGCCAGCAGCTGCTCATCAGACGAACCACCATCAACAGCGTCATATGCCCTCACTCCATATGAGCACTGCATAGAGTTTTTGAATTAAACCTAGGCTTCTATAATAATAATGTTATTTGTTTTACGTCCCACTAAGTACTCTTTTATGGTTTTCGGAGACGCCAAGGTGCCGGAATTTAGTCTCGCAGGAGTTCTTGCACATGCCAGTAAATATACAAACACGAGGCTGACGTATTAGAGCACCTTCAAATACCACCGGACTGAGCCAGGATCGAACCTGCCAAGTTGGGGTCAGAAGGCCAGCGCCTCAATCGTCTGAGCCACTCAGCCTGGCAAACCTAGGCTTCTAGTATGCAGTCTAGTTACAGTACTAGAAATTGTATAGCACCACCTCTCCTACCCTGCTGACCAATGTTCTTATGGTGAAAATGTCTCCACCAACAGGTCTCAAACCAGCTAACTACAGTATTAGGCCTTAAATACTTGATGCCTTAACAATCACAGCCACCAGGCAGGTTATATCAGGGTGCGAAATCGTGGGGGAGAAGGGAGGGATTTCCCCCCCACTGACGATTTTATCTCAAAGGTCCCCCCCCCCGACTAAAATTGCCCGGGGGGCAGTCTTTTATTATAAAATTATGAGGAAAATGTAGAACACACATAATTTATGACTGAAATTAATGATTTTTACTATACATATTTTTATGAAAAGATTTGCAATAATTCAAGTGACTGCCAGACCTTCAGCAATAAAACAACGCAGCAGTGGCAATCTGGACCTGCAACCTATTATTCATGTTTCACGCTGACAAGTCCATATGAAACCCGGGAAAAAATATAAATTACTTGAAGCTCTCCTCCTTTGTCATTTCTCTAAGTAGCTTAAGCTTACACCACTCCTGTACTTCTTGGAGAGGGTGTGTCTCCGATAAGTAGCCAATAGGACAATATTCACTTAAGCAGTGCACACTGAGCTCGATAGCTGCAGTCGCTTAAGAGCGGCCAGTATCCAGTATGCGGGAGATTGTAGGTTCGAACCCCACTGTCGGCAGCCCTGAAGATGGTTTTCCGTGGTTTCCCATTTTCACACCAGGCAAATGCTGGGGCTGTACCTTAATTAAGGCCATGGCAGCTTCCTTCCCACTCCTAGCCCTTTCCTGTCCTATCATCGCCAGAAGACCTATCTGTGTCGGTGCGACGTAAAGCCAATAGCAAAGAAAAAAAAGCAGTGTACAAACCGACAAATTTTTTCAGTCAAAACTTAGCCCTGATACAGGAAGGTTCCACTAATAGAGCAATAAATCAGGACAAATCGCGCCTCGTCTGGCCTTTCATAAGAAAGCGTTAGTCTCTCAAAACTTCTCAGCTGATTGGAATAATGTTCTAATGTTTATCATTCTCGTTATAACAACAAAATTCAAACAAAAAGATCTACAATTTACATTTGTCTGGGGAGAGGGGGTAATTAAATTACAGGAGAAATTTAACCCCCTCCCCGCAAAATACTGCCTGAAATAAACACTTGTAGTTAAGCCCTATGTCCCTTCCCCCCCCCCCCCACCATTTATTTCTGATTTCGCACCCTGGGTTATATTAATAGCAATATGGGCCAAAATTTACTATATGTGATCCCACAAAACTCCAGATAACAAACCTGATCAGAAAAGTGTCCATCCTTGATGGGCTGTTGTTTAACAATGTCACTGACATCTCAGCATTTACTGTCCTTAGTTTCAATGAAACAATTTTCAAGTGTTACTTTAGTGTATGAGATTACTTCTGGCTTCCAGATTTGAAAAGTAAAGTTGTAAGTTTCACCAAGAGGAAAAGTCCTCTCGATTGTAATTGTGTTGATGGGGTGACAGTACCTCATGGACAACACTATAAGTACCTAGGTGTTAATATAAGGAACGATCTTCATTGAGGTACTCATATTAACGACGTTGTTAAGGGAGGTTAGTATTTAGGGGTTGATAATAAGGATGTAAAGGAGAGGGTGTACATAGGGCACTAGGAAAGTTTTGAAATACACAAAAATGGTTGGTTGGACACCCCTGTTATGGTGAGGGATGAAAAGAGGGGTGAAAACTGGTCTAGAAGACAGCAAGGCGCGACCTTCACACCAGTTGTTACCAAACAGTGGGATTGAAAGCAAGTTAAGATGTCAGTGTGGTCTAAAGGTGAATATTGTGCAATTAACCGCTACAATTTTGCTCGTGGATTAACTGTTGACCAGTGCCTGGAGGAAATGACTCCTGTGCTGGGGAAAGACTGTCTATATCGGACAACAATTTTCCGCTGGTACACAGAGTTCCAGAGGGGAATTTTTGAGGTTGAAGACAGTCCTCATTCTGGGTGACCGTCTGAATCAGTGACTGAGGAAAACGTTGAAGCTGTGAGGAAAATGTTGCAGCAAGAGAGGCGGTTGAAAGATCAGCAGGTAGAAGAGACCCTCCACATCCTTGCACCAGCTATTCATTCACTTCTACATGACCATCTCCATGTTAGAAAGGTTTGTTCCCTTTGGGTGCCCTATTCACTTTCAGAGGAACAAAGGGCACATCGAGTGAAATGGTGTTAAAAAATGCTAAAATAGTCTGAAAATGGGACTTCGCGTAACGTCAGTAGCATCGTTACAGGTGACAAAACTTGACTTTATTATTACAATGTCCCAACAAAATCCCAGAAAAAGGTGTGGCTGTTTAAAGATGAGGGTACTCCTGTGACTGTGCGAAAGTCAAGGTCAGTGAAAAAAAAGATGATTGCAGTATTCTTCACAAAACAGGGCATCCTGACTCGGGTTGTGCTAGAAATGCAAAGGAAAGTTACTGCGAAGTGGTACAGTGAGAGTTGTCTGCCTCAGGTCATCCAGGCTCTCAAGCAGCTCTGTCCAAGGTCACGGCTCAACACTTGGCTCTTACATCACGACAATGCTCCAGCACATGGATTTTCTTGCCTGATCAGGGTTGACTGTGCTTGATCACCCTCCATACAGTCCTGATCTTGCCCTATGTGACTTCACACTCTTCCCAGAAGTGAAGATGAAGCTGAAAAGGCGAAGTTTTGCATCCGCCAAGGAGCTTCTGGCAGCATGGGATCAAGAGTGTGAAAATGTAACCGAAGAAAAGTGGCAGAGTTGGTTCAGTGACTGGTTTTGATGTATGGAGAAGTGTAGGCCTATTGAATGTGGTGAAAATTATTTTGAAAAAGTCTAAAGCATTCACTCACATTGCAAAATTTTCCTAGTACCCTTTGTTGAGACTGCAGTTAGGGTATGGTTCCAGTGAATGGGACCCTTACCTGGACTACTTGATACAAGAACTGGAAAAAATTCAAAGGAAAGTAACATTGTTTGTTCTGAGTGATTTCCGGCAAAGGAGTAATGTTACGAGAATGTTGCAAACTTTGGACTGTGAAGACTTGGGAGTAAGGAGAAGAGATGCTGGACTGAGTGGTATGTTTTGAGCTGTCAGTGGTGAGTTGGTGTGTAATGACATAAGTAGACGAATAAGCTTGAGCGGAGCTTTTAAAAGTAGAAAAGATCGTAATATGAAGATAAAGTTATAATTCAAGAGGATAGATTGTGGCAAATAATCATTTATAGGACAAGAAATAAGGGATTGATATAAATGATCAAGGGAAATGTTTGATAAATTTCCAAGTTCTTTGAAAATATTTAATAAAAAGCTAGGTAAACAATTAATGGGGGAATCTGCCACCTGGGTGACAGCTCTAAATGGGAGTGAGGGAGGGAGTGAGGCAATTTTTTTCTTTCTTGCAAGTTGCTTTACGTCGCACCAATACAGACAGGTCTTATGGCAACGATGGGACAGGAAGGAGCTAGGAGTGGGAAGGAAGCGGCTGTGGCCTTAATTAGGTACACTTCCAGCATTTGCCTAGTGTGAAAATGGGAAACCACGGAAAACCATCTTCAGGGTTGCCGACAGTGGGGCTCGAACCTACTATCTCCCGAATACTGGATACTGGCTGCAATTAAGCAACTACCGAGTGAGTGAGTGAGTGAGGGAGGGAGTGAGTGAGTGAGTTGTATTTTCAGGAGCACAAACAAGACATATTTTGCTCCTGCTCATCCTCTAGAAAAGCAGAGATTGCCTACAATTTTCAACATTATTTTTGTGACTTACTGTCACCAAGAAACAGACTGATTGGAAACTGTAGACATTTTAACTTGAAAGGATAGTTTGTTGGTATCAGGAGAATCCTATGAAAGAATACTGTTTCTCCTTTATCACAGCCTGTCAAAGTAATGACATCTATTAACATTTTTATGAAGAGCTCAGTCAATGCTCGTTTATCTCAGATCATGGTATCTACCAGTATGATGTTAGACATAATCTCAATTACTGCGACAGACATGACTCTTAAACGTCTTGACTTCCTTTAAATTATCAACATTTTTGTTGTACTGAAATCTTGCACCAAACAAAGTTGCTTTGAATTAAATTTAAATCATTTTTATTGCACTGCATTTCCTTTATGCCCAATATCAACAGAGATATTTGCAATTTTTTTTTCCATGCATCCCACAAACTCCCAGTAAACCAGGGATTTGCAAGTGTTTGTCGTGTTTGTCATTCATCTTCTTGGCATTTGTTCTGCATTGGTGCAAAGTGCACTGCTTGATACATCCATCTCCACTTGGTTCTGTCAAATACTGGTAATTCATTAGTATGTAGACAAACGGAGCGAAGGTCTTCCTGTATCTGATCGAGCCATGTTGACGTAGGCCAGCTGTGAGGTCTGTTTCCGGATAGGATGAGATGAAGCACTGTCTTCACCACAGATGTTTAGTCATGGTGAACGGTGTGGTCAAACTACCTAAGTTGGGCTTCACACATCTGGGAGATGGTGGGTTCAAATCACACTGTTGGTAGCCCTGAACATGGTTTTCCATGGTTTCCCATTTTCACACCAGGCAAATCTGTGGGCTATACCTTAATTAAGGCCATGGACACTACCATCCCAATCCTGTCCCATCCTTGCATTGCCTAAATATCTTCAATTTGTTAGTACTATGTTAAAACACTAAGAAAAAAAAAAAGAAAAGCTGTTTATTTTTTTGTTACATTGTCCAATTGTGTCAGGCCAAGTGATCAGCGAAGCGTGCATATATCCATTGCAGGCAGCACTTGTTCAGTTTTTTGATTGCCACTGGCCATCAGGATTTTTAAATGATATGTACCTAAAAAGCTTCCTTGAGTTAGTACATTCTAAATATAAGTTTGGTTTTAAATATCTTCAGTACTTATTCTGTTATAACTGTAGAAATACACAGGCACAACATTTCGGTTTTGACATGTTGGTAAACAGTCCTTTTTTAAAGAAAGAAGCGAAATATGGAGCAAATTTGCAAATACATCTGAAGGTTATATAAAGAGATAGCTGACTGAATATATTGTAAGCTTGTTCATGATTAATATTGTAAGGGCCAACCTCAGGGATGCTTTTGGTCATCATTGTCCTTCTATTCCTAAATGGACTCCATCCTGACTCAGGTTTGTACCATTCAATGGAGTCTAAATGTGTTAACCCTGTCTTGTTGGCTTCCAATACATTAAAGAACATTTGCAGGATAAAGTTGACACTTCTCCCTTCTTTAAAGCAGAAGAAAAGTGCTGATACTGAGCAACTTTGATACTCGTCACCACCAGTCTGGCCAGTCATTATCAGAATTTGTTTCCTTTTGACCCCAAGAATCTTTGTTCTTGGTTTGTGATGTGTATTTTCGGTGCTAGTTTGTGTTTCAAATGACCACAAGTAGATTTGATAACTTCTACTTCTTCTTCAGCTTTCTCTATTTTGCTCATTGACATAATGTAACTAATTTATTTTACTAATTTTGAACAATGACTGCACTGATTTAACTGACAGTAGATTTATTCAAAATTCACGTGAACAACTCAATGTTTCAGAGAGGATACAGAGCTGATAATCTGACACTGGAAACAGTCTTAAAGTCAACAACTTAGTTTGGCTAGCTGTGTTATCAACCTATGCAGACTATGAAAAATGTAAGCACATGCCAACTTGCCAGAATGAAAACGGTAAATTAAAATCGTGAACTCAGTACCATCTGCTGGAATATTTGTGATAAATTTCTGTGTCAATAAATTGCAGTTCTGTTTTAAATATCTTGGGAATATAAGGGTGTTGATACTGTGTACCATTGCGTACCAGCAGAAAAATAGCGCGGGTTTAAAGTCTGTGGAAATTGTTGGAATGTAGAGCAAGTAACATGAATAACAACACAATATTATTAGTTTTACATCCCACTATCTACTTTTACACATTTTGGGCATGCCAAGTAGTTGGAATCATGACTCCCAAAAGTTCTCTAGAATGCTGGTAAATCTATAAATCAAATACCACAGGTCTGAGCCAGGATCATACTCACTACCTAGGGTTCTGAAATGCTCTGCTCTGCAGTCTGGGTCACTCATCTGAACAGCCTGGTATAATCTCCAGTTAAATATTCTTTTTTGGGTATTTTTCTGAATTTATTTAACCATAAATTAGTTTCGACAGACTAAAGAACCAAATAGTTATAGATCCACTGAATTCAAACAAAGACCTCCAGTGATTTAGCAGAAATAAGTGCTCTGCTCTTCTTCTACTTTTTTCAGCTGTAGGTAGATCCTACTGCCTCCCGAATTCAAGCTTACAGCTCTACAGTGTGTAAGATGTAGCCGACCCGTTCACTACAATAATTATTATTTCAACAAAAATTCAGAAGTATTTAGGCTGGTTGGGCTTTCTTGTTTGTGAAAACAGCATTTCACTCCAGTGTGGTAGCAGGCTCATCAGTTGGATGTGGTGGTGGTGGTGGTGGTGGTGGTGGTGGTGGTGGTGATTATTGTTTCAAAAGGAAGTACTGCTAGGCAACCATCCTCTATTAATACTAATCAGAGAGAGAAAAAATACAGAAGGGGTCCGACACTTCAAAAATGAAGGTAATCGGCCAAAGAATGACATGGGCTACGAAGGGTGTGAAAATGAGAGAGACCCTAGGCCTCAACACCTAATACCGTCAGGGTCAGAAAAGAACAAGAGGTCAGATAGGATAGATGAAAGTGAGGAGCTTGACACAAGTAAGTGGAAGCAATGTTAGGGTTCAGCTAAGAACCCCATGGTCGCCAACCCACGCTTCCAAGTTGAGAGCTCCTGGGGCTGATTTTAGGCACCTCTTATGACAGGCAGGGGATACCGTGGGTGTTATTCTACCGCCCCCACCCACAGGGCGACACCAGTTGGATGCTACGCCTCTTCAAGATGCTGGCTGATACTCTGTTGAGATATCACTACTATCCTCCTCTGAAGCATATTATCATCATAGAAATGTGCAGCTCCATGGCTAAATGTTTAGCATGCTGGCCTTTGGTCAAAGGGATCCCGGGTTCGATTCCTGCCAGCGTCGGAGATTTTAACATTCATTCGTTAATTCCGATGGCTTGGGGGCTGTGTTTATGTGCTCTTTTCAGCATTAGAAATCATCCTTCACACATGCTTTGTGTTCTTTTCTCTCCTCAAATGATACCTTTCCTGTCTTTTCTTTCAATTTTTCTCCTATGCAATTGAAGTTTGTCCTTAAGAGGGTTCAACTCCTGGAAATCTTTGTGTGCGATTCCTACTTCTTTTTTATCATATGGCTTTTAGTTTGGCTCGCCTGGTGTAGGTCTTTCTGTTTGACACCCATGGGCGACCTGTGCATCTCTATGTAGGATGATGATATTGAGGTGATACCCGGTGTCGGCTCGTAGCCTAGTCCTGTCGAATAACACCAAGGAGTCTAACATCTCCATCCGACAGATATCACCATCAATAGCATCATATACCCCTCACTCCATACGGATGATGTGGAGTGGTTTGGAATTGAATCCATGGTTTTGGCACCCTGCCCGTCAACATTCTGATGGTGAAAATGTTTTTTGACTGATTAACCACAGTGTTAGACACTTTAGACTTCACACCTTAACAATGATCGTTAACCAGGTCTTACAGGTGAAGATCTGGTTGATTAATCTCCCTGTGCACATTCAAATCAGCTGACCATGAAAGGCAAATCCCCCTTTTCTGAATAATATCAATGATTTTTTCCTTCTTCTCCTTCTTGTACCATATCCTCATCAGATGTCGTCAGGGCGATCTTGTTCTCAGCAACCTGAAAAAGAGAGGGCGTACTGAGCCCATATCATTCTCGTAGATTCCATAGCCAAAATATCCCCCTACTTGTTCTTCCTTCAATTTTACCTTGTAAGATAAGCTGAAAGAGTTTATATTTATCGTTTCAAATGATATGGCCAAAGTATTCAAGTTTCTTTTTATTTTGTATTTTGTGCAAAACATCCAACTCTTTGTTCAGGACTTCAGTATTATGAAAAAATGAAATGGCGTATGGCTTTTAGTGCCGGGAGTGTTCCAGGACACGTTCGGCTTGCCAGATGCAGGTCTTTTGATTTGACGCCCGTAGGCGACATGCACGTTGTGATGAGGACGAAATGATGATGAAGACGACACATACACCCAGCCCCCATGCCAGCGAAATTAACCAATTATGGTTAAAATTCCCGACCCTACCGGGAATCGAACCCGGGACCCCTGTGACCAAAGGCCAGCATGCTAACCATATAGCCATGGAGCCGGACTTCAGTGTTATTTATTCTGCCAACCCATGATATTCTGAGCAGACAATGGTACCACCACATCTCAAAGGATTGAAGTGTTTTGGAGATGTTCTCTGTTAGGGTCCGAGTCTCAGGACCATAAAGTAAGACAAAGAATGCACAACACCAAAATAAGTGGAGATGGAAATTAATATTGAAGTCCCTGTCAAAGGAGTTTGCTCATTCTCTTGAATGCAGTCCTCACTTGTTCAATCCAGGACCTAATTTCAGCAACATTGTTCCAGCTGTGATCAAGTACACTGCCAAGATACTTAAAGCGTGGTGTGCCAGCTACTGTCAAGTTAGCAAATTGAAAGACATATTTGCTTATGACCATTACTTTGGTCTTTTTTGTGTTTAAACACACACCTCCTGCAGCACTGTGTTCAACCACACAGTTTGGTAATGTCTGCACATCTTCCACAGCCCTTGTAAGCAGAACAGTATCATCTGCATATCCACATGTAGTATTATTATTATTATTATTATTATTATTATTATCATTATTATTATTCGCTAATCGACCAACTAGGGACCATGATAATTTTCATTATACATTCTGGCATTTACTCAGTTTTTGACTGATCCAGTAGGTTTCCATTAACTCGCTGTGTTGAGCACAGCATTCATCCGACCACTTCACATTCCGGAAAGTCCCAAAACTGTGTCATCTGGTCGTAGGTCCATTTCTTTGAGGTCTTTCTTGATGTTAACGTACCAGGGAATTGTTTTTTGTTTTGAGTCAAAATTGTTAAAAATGCATTTTGTCCATCGAGAGTTACCCATCCGTCATAGGTGACTGTAGAAGCAAGCCCTGCATTTGCGCATTGTATCCGTGATCTTCCCTATCTTAGAGCAGATTTCTTGTCTGGATTGTCTTATGTCCTCCCCGTTTTGTAGTTGGGGCCAAGAATGTTGTGGAGAATCTTTCTCTCTTTTTGCTCCAACTTAGCAAGCACACATTTCTGAGAGAGGATAAGGCATTCTGACGCATAGAGAAATGCCAGCTTAACAACAGTGTTATAGTGGTGAATTTTGGTATTTATAGAAAAGCATCTTTTGTTATATATGTCTTGGGTAGTTTGGAAAGCAATCTCCATTTTTTTTTTGCTCTGGCCACTAAGGCATCTGTATCTAGTCCGTTTGACTGGATCCATCATCAAGGTATTTAAACTTATTGGTCCCTATTTGGTGTTCAGTTGGGTCATGTTTTCTTTAATGTTTGACATTGCTTTCGTCTTTTCAGATTAATTATTACTACTAGTTCATACCTGACGTGCGCTACTACACCTCATTAAATACATGTTTTTTAATTACTTATATTTTATGTAGTCCGCCTCTGTGGTGTAGTGGTTAGCGTGATTAGCTGCCACCCCCGGAGGCCCGGGTTCGATTCCCGGCTCTACCACGAAATTTGAAAAGTGGTACGAGGGCTGGAACGGGGTTCACTCAGCCTCGGGAGGTCAACTGAGTAGAGGTGGGTTCGATTCCCACCTCAGCCATCCTGGAAGTGGTTTTCCGTGGTTTCCCACTTCTCCTCCAGGCGAATGCCGGGATGGTACCTAACTTAAGGCCACGGCTGCTTCCTTCCCTCTTCCTTGCCTACCCCTTCCAATCTTCCCATCCCTCCACAAGGCCCCTGTTCAGCATAGCAGGAGAGGCCGCCTGGGCGAGGTACTGGTCATACTCCCCAGTTGTATCCCCCGACCTAGAGTCTGAAGCTCCAGGACACTGCCCTTGGGGCGGTAGAGGTGGGATCCCTCGCTAAGTCCGAGGGAAAAACCGAACCTGGAGGGTAAACAGATGATGATGATGATGATGATGATGATGATATTTTATGTAAATTTTATTAACACTTTTCTTCATTATTTCTGGTCGTTTTTATTTACATTTTTCCTATTTAATTTACTTGTAATTTCACTTACAAAACAAATAAATAATTACTGTGAATATGTTCTATTTTCTAGATTCCTGTGTCTATTAATTTGATCAAAAACTATTTATATTTGCTTCCATATATGACAATTTATTTGCATGATGTTCATTGCAACGCAAGTATCGATTGATTTTCTTTTTGGTGGCATTTTTGTAAATTTTCTCAAAATTTTGGAAAAAAAATATGAAAGGATTCAGTTCCTAATTCTATCGCTGAAAATATTCTAATGACAAACAAAAGAGCAAATACAGTTGTAATGAAAATGAATGCATAATTTACTTGAATGCAGGACACATTTATTCATGCTGTTTTCAATACCAGGCAATGAGTTGTCTAGTTATATGAACCTCCTAGGACTTCCTAAATCATGGCAGTGTGTTCCCATCCCTCTATATACAGGATTTCTTACCAGACTATCGTGATACAGAGTAAGTCTCTGTCACCTAACGACAACCTGTCCATTGAAGTCGATCTGATCTTGGTGCGGCTTTACAATTAAATTACATAAAATAAATATTTTTCCGTTGACTTTTCAAGGAATGCAAGGTTTCTCCTGTACTACTGAGACAATTTGTAAGATTTTGGTACAAACTGCACCTTTTAACTACTCCTGGTTTAAGAGCTTGAGTTTTGTGAAACATGCACGTTAGCGTTTTATATATATATATATATATAATATTATTATTATTATTGTAGATGTATGCACGTTTCTAATGGGGCCTGGCCACGCCCATAGAACTTCCCTATGACTGAGAGAATTGAGTTGAAATACTGACTTTTGAGGTAGAAATTTACACAGCTGTAATGTGATCCAGATCCTTATATTTTTATAGGTGTATAGTTTTGTTTGTGAGATTGTAATCTTACTAGACACAGTCAACTCCTTCTATAAATGATAGACAATCCCTTGGGATAAAGACCAAGCCAAATGTAGATTTCTCCCATACACACCCCATTAGAAAATACAGGAGCAGTTCTGTATGATAACAACAATAATAAAAGCAATCTTACGTCTGCAATAAGGCACGGAAGGAGAAGTATTTTAAAGTTGAAAGAGTCATTCATATAGTGCACATTTTCAATATTTTCTATCCATATTTTTAAAACGTTGTTGATACCTCTTAACAAGATATTTTGATGTGCCCCTTTCTAACAGTTCACTGTGTGGTTTTAATGTATTTATAAAAGGATTAAGATATGAGACAATAAATTGAATGTGAGATTGTGATGTGTTATTTACTGCAATCATCTGAGTGTATGGACTCCTGGAAGATAACATCTGCTGTGGTTGAACAAAGAAACAAGATACTATTGCAAATACAGTTTGGTAAGTACCAAGATGTAGTCATTTTGTTTACTATGCAGTTTACAATGGGGGAATTGGGTGGGGGTTTGTCCTCTAGTGTGGTCGACGCTCATTTTGTTGAGCTTGTGTGAGGTTAATCTACATGGGAACAAAATTGATACCTGCTGTTGAAACTGGTTTATCCATAATTTACTTGTACATTGTTCTGATTTAACCCACTGGAATACTCTAGCTCTTCACATACCCACAATTACTATTTAATTTATGTAAGTAACAGTTCATGAAAACTTTAATTTATAAAATTTAAAAAACCCTAAATGTGACGTTTCTTTGGCATTTCAGTAGTTTGTCATGGTGTGGAAAATTCTGAAGTATTCAGAGGTACCAAAATTGACAAGACATTTACCACATTTATAAGTAACATTGGAGCTACTGCACTAGTCCCAAGAAACTTTTTTTTTTTTTTTTTTTTTTTTTTTTTTTTTTTTTTTTGTGGTTTGCTGCCCTTTTTTCCTCTATTCACACTATTCATTTTTCATCTTTCTAACTTTACTAGCACCCGGCACTACAACATTATAGTCATCACTGTCACTATCAGAATTTTCTGATTCAATGTCACACTTCTCAGATCTGTTACTGTTACTATCACTACGACACCAAATAATTCCAATTTGATATTGAGTTGTGATGGGAATTAAAGATCTCCACTTCTGTCTGTCTTTCTATCATTCCTCATGAAAGACACCTTAAATGTTTGCCACTCTCTTCCTTCTCTTTCCTGTTCTTTCCATCATTTCCTGGGTCTATCTCTAGGTCTTTTACCTCCAACCTTCAGTTCAAACATCAACTTCAGGATCCTCATTCCTGCCATTCTTTCCACATATCCATACCACCTTGTTTCAAACATTCTACTCCCCTCCCACTCCACATACACCTGGTGTTCCTCATATCACTGTATTTCTTATTTAGCCCTTTCTAGTCTTGACCAGCATACTTCATAGGAATTTCGTCTTACTTTCCTCACCTTTGATTGTAACCATAAAATGGGGTAACTTCGACCACTTCTTTGTATATTTTTTAAATTTAAACATGGAATATTCCCTCTAATTATCTGAAAAAAAAATAGTGTAAGGTCTGCTGTGTTTGTTCTTCATTGTTATATATGTAGCCTACATAATAGTAATTGTTATTCAGTAAAGAGTTATGATCACTGAAAAGGCAACCAGAGTTACCCCATTTTTTGGGGTAACTTCGGCCACAGTATAAATAACTCAAGAAATGAAGTTTCCTCTGACTTTGTGTTATTTCAGCCACTGTGAACTTTTTAAAAACTTGTTGAACACCCAATATCCATAATCAGCAAATGAATTAAAACAAGCAATTCATGGTAATAGAGACGTATAGTGATCAAATTTACAAGATATTTCCAAACAATTCACATTTTCCCCAAAGAAGAAACAAGTTTATATAACTTAAGCCTACAAGCATTGAATGATATAAAATATATGGATTATATTATGCAACTATTTTTAATGGCATGAAAGATAATCAAGATAACAAAAGTCATATTCTCTCGAGTCCAATTTATGAAGAGAAAAACAAGTTAAAAAGAACTCTTAGGTTTTCCTTCACAATACCCTGGCTTCTACATTAAAGAATATCTGAGATGTCAATTAACATGAGTGCCAGGTGACTTTCTTGGCATTGCTGTCTAGTGCCTGGTGCCAAAACGTTCACAGGCTTAACCAAGCAAGTGATCGCTGAAATGAGGATATATTTGATATACCGTATTAGGTTAACTTATTATGTATATTAGGTAAAATATTGCGAGCCCATACGGGGTCGCATTGGTCATTACGAATTGTAAACGTACATGCGCCTCCATATGGGGTCGCACTTAAACAGTTGTTTATGTCCATACTTACCTTTTCATTTGCAGGGACGCGATGCTTTATATGTCATTGATTATGAGAGACGTGTTAGCTTGTTCATACTATTAGCTTGCTATTGCTGAAGGGTTTTTCAGATTTGTAGGATGGCTGAGAAAGCAAATTTCAACTAAATGACAAACATGATCTCAAATTTCATTCACAAACACAAGATTTTATTTAAATGGAAATTAAATAATTCATTATACATAATATTTGAAAGATATATATGTAACTTAACACGTTGAGTGCCATGCGACCCCATATGGGTACGTGAGAGTAGTAAAATTGTTGAGCTACACGTCCCCATATGGGGTCGTACGTTTGTTCGAAATCAAGAACTGTGCGTACCCATTTGGGTGCGCAGTATACCTGTGTTTCATAGCTTTATAAAGCCTCTTCCTGCCATCTTTCGGCCGTCTATTTAAGTATGTGCATAGTCCACCTTTCATTCTTCAATTTCTGTTTTGGCGCGACCCCATATGGGTACGTCAGGCGTGCATTGTAGAGTGACAAAGTCATTGTCTATCTCGCGCACGGATTGTTTATGTTGGTGTGCAGTGCTGTGAGTTTAGTGTTGTGTGAGTTAATTTGCTACTTTTATTCATTACCACTATGAGTAAATCGAGCAGCAAGAGACTTAATGAAGATAGCCTGAACGATTTGTTGAATAATTCGGACAATGAAGATGTTACGAGGAATATAGTTACAGTGACTTTGATCTCAGTACAGACGATGACATTGCAGAAAGTAGTGGCAGTGCTGAAAGTGATTGTCGAAGTGAAAACGAGGATGGCATTTCAGTGCAGGGAACAGCTGGGAATAATGATAATAACAGCAGCAACTGGGGCCCTTGCATTGGCGCTCAGCGTGTCTTTCTTTTTCAAGGTGCGGAGGCTCTTCACACCGGGTTGGCGAATAATTCTGAAGCCTCACCTTATGATATGTATTGTTTATTCATAACAGATGATGTAATCAATTTAATGGTACAAGAAACCAACCGAAATGCTCAGTAAGTTTTGATGTCTAAGCATTTAAGCAGATCAAGCCGCCTTAATGAATGGGTCGATACAACACCTGACGAAATGAGGAAATTCCTCGGTTTGCGCTTGTGGATGGGTCTTGTACAACTGCCATCCTTTGCCTGTTATTGGAGCGATAAGACAATATTCTACACGAAAGTTGCTCGTAGTGTTATGAGCAGAAACAGGTTCCAGTTACTTTTGAGATTCTGGCACTTTGCCAACAATGAGCAGCAGGTAGGCAAGCTGCACAAAATACAGCCGCTAGCGAATTTGTTAGTTAACCGATTTCAGGAAGTGAAGACTCCTGGAAGCAATATGGTCATAGATGAATCTATGGTTCCCTGGCGAGGAAGATTATCGTTCAAGCAGTATCTCCCAGGAAAGGCCCACAAATATGGTATTAAGATGTTCAAGTTATGTGATGATTTTGGTTACACGTATAGAATTATTATTTATGCCGGAAAAGGAACAGTCCCTGCTGATAAAAATCTTTCTATGGCGTCAGAAGTTGTACTCCACCTGATGGAGCCGTACTTAGACCAGGGGCGATTTTTATGCACCGATAATTACTACACTTCGCTAGAGCTAGCGAATGAACTTCTTGAACGCAAGACACATCTAGTCGGGACATTGCGAAAGAATAGGAAGGGCTTCCCGAGAGAAGTGACTGGGGCAAAACTGAAGAAAAACGAGTGTAAGGCAATGGAAAATGATAAAGGTATCACAGTAATGAAGTGGATGGACAAAAGAGATGTGTTGATGATCTCAACTAAACACAGCAATACCATCGAAGCTACAGGAAAAACAAGTAGAAATGGTGAAGTTATAATGAAGCCTAGTATGACCATAGATTATAATCGTATGAAAGGTGGCATAGATTTATCTGACACCTTGTCGTCTTATCACTCTGCTCTACGCAAGACAATACGGTGGTACCACAAAGTCGCAGATGATCTGGTGTACGGTACGTGTATTGTCAATGCTTTTCTCACATATAACCAGACGCACACAAAGAAGATCCAGCTTTGTGACTTTCGCCAGCAAGTGGTGGTGCTCTCTCTCTCTCTCTCCCAGAAGACCCAGTCAATAGGACACCAAAGAGGGACAATCATTACCTCGAACAGCGAGATCAACTCACAGACCTAAAATGTCGCAGGTAAGTTATATTTCGCACAAGTAACACTGAACATAATCAATATTTTACCATAATAAAATACTTTTATATGTCCTGAAATTCCCTTACAGAAGAGTTCGCGGACGCTGCAAGCGATGCTACGAGGAGTGCAGGCAGACTATGAGCAGCACAGAAGCATGCAAGAAAGCAACAAAAGTGTCCACCATCTGCAAATCTTGCCCTGACAAGCCCTACTTGTGCGTCAACTGCTTTGAACTGTACCACAAGAAGAACTGGTAAGTACTTTCAGCACATTTACATTCGTGATACTACAGACAACACATTTACACAGGTTCACACATAAGTACAAGGGACTGATGATCGTGATGTTCCTAGTCCGTAATGAATCAGTAACTACATTCACATAAGTTATAATGTTTCCGGACAATATTTGCCTACTTCTCTTTTTCCTTAGATCACTTCTGATGTGGATGATGCGGATGACGCGGATGACGAAGAAGTAGCGCAATTATCTCCAGTTATTGCAGCAAATACTAAACAATTCACTTTCTCTGCTATTATGCTAAGTTATGTATATACATTCAAAATATTATGTATAATGTATTCTTTAATTTCCATTTATATAAAATCTTGTGTTCGTGAATAAAATTTGATATCATGTTTGTCATTTAGTTGAAATTTGCTTTCTCGGTCATCCTACAAATCTGAAAAACCCTTCAGCAATAGCAAGCTCATAGTATGAACAAGCTAACGCGTCTCTCATAATCAACGACATATAAAGCGTCGCGTCCCTGCAAAGGAAGAGGTAAGTATGGCTGAACGTTGGGACATAAGCAATTGTTTAAGTGCGACCCCATATGGGGGCGCGTGTACGTTTACAATTCGTAATGACCAATACGACCCCATATGGGGTCGCAATATTTTACCTAATCTACATAATAAGTTAACCTAATACATCATAAATATATCCTCATTTCAGCGATCACTTGCTTAGTTAAGCCTGTGAACGTTTTGGCACCAGGGAGTAACTCAGTGTTATTAGCTCACGGCACCAGACGACAATCCCAAGAATTTCGCTCTGGCACTCAACGTGTTAACACAATAACAGAGAAAGTGAATTATTTAGTATTTGGTGCAATAACTGGAGATAATTGCGCTACTTCATCATCCGCATCTAAGGTTTAATTTTAATTTCGTGTGGCTATTTCTAGCCGTGCGCAGCCCTTGTAAGACAGACCTTCCGATGAGGGTGGGTGGCATCTGCCATGTGTAGAGAACTGCATGTTATTGTGGTGGAGGATAGTGTTATGTGTGGTGTGTGAGTTGCAGGAATGTTGGGGACAGCACAAACACCCAGCCCCGGGCCACTGGAATTAACCAATTAAGATTAAAATCCCCAACCCGGCCAGGAATCGAACCCAGGACCCTCTGAACCGAAGGCCAGTACGCTGACCATTCAGTAAACGAGTTGGACGTTATCTAAGGTAAAAGAGAAGCAGTCAAATATTGTCTGGAAACATTCTATGTGAATGTAGTTACTGCTTCATTATGGACTAGGCACATCACGATCATCAGTCCCTTGTACTTATGTGTGAACCTGTGTAATTGTGTTGTCTGTAGTATCGTGAATGTAAACATGTGCTGAAAGTACTTACCAGTCCTTCTTGTGGTACAGTTCAAAGCAGTTGACGCAGTTGTCAGGGCAAGATTGCAGATGGCGGACACTTTTGTTGCTTTCTTGCATGCTTCTGTGCTGCTCATAGTCCGTCTGCACTCCTCGTGGCATCGCTTGCAACGTCTGCGAACTCTTCTGTAAGAGAATTTCAGGTCATATAAATCTATTTTATTATGTAAAATATTATGTTCAGTGTTACTTGTGTGAAATATAACTTAAATGTGACATTTTAGGTGTGTGAGATGATCTTGCTGTTCGAGGTAATGATTGTCTCTCTTAGGTGTCCTGTTGACTGGGTCTTCTGAGAGAGAGAGAGAGAGAGAGAGAGCACCACCACTTGCTGGCAAAAGTCACAAAGCTGGATCTTCTTTGTGTGCATCTGGTTATATGTGAGAAAAGCTTTGACAATACACGTACTGTACACCAGATCATCTGCAACTTTTTGGTACCACCGTATTGTCTTGCGTAGAGCAGAGTGATAAGACAAGGTGTCAGATAAATCTATGCCACCTTTCATACGAGGCTTCATAGTAGGCTTCATTACAACTTCACCATTTCTACTTGTTCTTCCAGTAGCTTCGCTGCTATTGCTGTGTTTAGTTGAGATCATCAACACATCGCTTATGTCCATCCACTTCATTACTGTGACACCTTTATCATTTTCCATGGCCTTAGACTCGTTTTTCTTCAGTTTTGCTGCAGTCACTTCTTTCGGGAAGCCCTTTCTATTCTTTCAAAATGTCCTGACAAGATGTGTCTTGCAGTCAAGAAGTTCATTCGCTAGCTCTAGCGAAGTGTAGTAATTGTCAGTGGATAAAAATTGCCCCTGGTCTAAGTAGGGCTCCATCAGGTGGAGTAGCAACTTCTGACGCCATAGAAAGATTTTTATCAGCAGGGACTGTTCCTTTTCTGGCATAAATAATAATTCTATACGTGTAACCAGAATCATCACATAACTTGAACATCTTAATATCATATTTGTGGGCCTTTCCTGGGAGATACTGCTTGAACAATAATCTTCCTCGCCAGGGAACCATAGATTCATCTATGACCATATTGCATCCAGGGGTCTTCACTTCCTGAAATCGGGTTACTAACAAATTCACTAGTGGCTGTATTTTGTGCAGCCCGCCTAACTGTTTCTCATTGTTGGTGAAGTTCCAGAATCTCAACAGTAACTGGAACCTGTTTCTGCCCATAACACAACGAGCAACTTTCATGTAGAACATTGTCTTATCACTACAATAACAGGCAAAGGATGGCAGTTGCACAAGACCCATCCACAAGCGCAAACCGAGGAATTTCCTCATTTCGTCAGGTGTTGTATCGACCCATTCATTAAGGCGACTTGATCTGCTTAAATGCTTAGACATCAAAACTTGCTGAGCATTTCGATTGGTTTCTTGTACCATTAAATTAATTACATCATCTGTAATGAATAAACAATACATATCATACAGTGAGGCTTCAGAATTATTCGCCATCCCGGTGTGAAGTGCCTCCGCCCTTTGAAAAAGAAAGACACACTGAGCGCCAATGCAAGACCCCAGTTGCTGCTGTTATTATCATTATTCCCAGCTGTTCTCTGCACTGAAAGCCTATCCTCGTTTTCACTTTCAGCACTGCCACTACTTTCAGCAATGTCATCGTCTGTACTGAGATCAAAGTCACTGTAACTATATTCCTCGTCTATATCCTCATTGTCCGAATTATTCAACAAATTGTTCAGGCTATCTTCATTAAGTCTCTTACTGCTCGATTTACTCATAGTGCTAATGAATAAAAGTAGCAAATTAACTCGCACAACACTAAACTCACAGCACTGCACACCAGCATAAACAATCCGTGCGCGAGGTAGACACTGACTTTGTCACCCTACAATGCAAGCCTGACGTACCCATATGGGGTCGCGCCAAAACAGAAATTGAAGAATGAAAGGTGGACTATGCACATACTTAAATAGACGGCCGACAGATGGCAGGAAGAGGCTTTATACAGCTATGAAACACAGGTATACTGCGCAACCAAATGGGTATGCCTAGTTCTTGATTTAGAATGAACATACGACCCCATATGGGGACATGAAGCTCAACAATTTTACTAATCTCACGTACCCAAATGGGGTCACATGGCACTAAACGTGTTAAGTTCTTGAATTTTTATCGCCCACACCTGACTGGGTCACAAACTTCCAATTTACTTACAGTATCATCTTTCTAGACTTTACATTCATCATCACTAACTGGGAAAGTGAAGAACACATCCTTTCCAGTGTTCTTCCTTGAAAACTTCACTAACAAGTGCTCTCCAGTTTCTTGAGATAGCAGGGAGGAGTGGGAAGTGATACAAGGAGTATCTGCCGGTTTCCGAGTTAGACTCGCTACCACGGCAAGAGTTTGTGTTAGGTAAGGTGGTGTTGATGTATGGTATTGAAGGGTCAGGGAAAAACCACATAGGCAGAAAGAAGAAAGAGCCTACATGTAAAACCTGACGTCTTTTGATAGCACATGCAAGGATGTGGACTGGATAAAGACCAGAGGTTGTGTTAGTTAGGAATAGGTGTCATGCAATCATAACCGTTTCCTTGCCATTTTCTCTTATTATGGGGATCAGTCCTTCTTGTCACTGCCGGGTCGGCTCAGGTCTGCTAGCGTCTGGGCTTTGGGCCACAGGTTCGTCCCATTGTCCAGCAGCCAGCAGTCCGTGGTGCCAAGTCTCCTTTTGGAGAGGGGGAATTAGAGCCAAGCCTTGCATGCAAGGGGCTATCTTCTTCCGCCTATCGATGTCCCTCTATGCAGTGTTGTTGGAACACACTTGTCACTGCAGATCTAAAATGAAGTTTTTTTTTTTGCTAGGGGCTTTACGTTGCACCGACACAGATAGGTCTTATGGCGACGATGGGATAGGAAAGGCCTAGGAGTTGGAAGGAAGCGGCCGTGGCCTTAATTAAGGTACAGCCCCAGCATTTGCCTGGTGTGAAAATGGGAAACCACGGAAAACCATTTTCAGGGCTGCCGATAGTGGGATTCGAACCTACTATCTCCCGGATGCAAGCTCACAGCTGCGCGCCTCTACACGCACGGCCAACTCGCCCGGTAAAAATGAAGGTTATTAATAACATATGTATATACAGGTTCTCATTGGAGTGCCGGCTGTTTGCCTGCTCTCATGTCCAGCGTTCTACCTAAATAGGGGTGAACTCGTTAAACAGATAGATATTAGTGCTGTTTGTAGGGCGCGGGCTGGTGTTCCGCTCCCATGTCTCTGTCAGGGGACGGGGGTGGATTGATACGTCTTTGGCCGTCTGGCTGCGTTGCCGTCGTCTTCTTAAGTTGTGCTTCTTATCAATTTTCCTTGCCTGGGCCCTGGGTCTAGGACAGCTGAAACATATTTACATATTTACATAGGTGTCTGCAGTGTGTGGGTTTATGTGGTATATGGGTGTCAGCTTGTGGGGGGGGAGGGGGTTGGCTATCGGCCCCTCGCCCACCCAACCCTGTGGCTGAACGGAATGTGCTTCGGTGTGGGATACTTGGTGTAAAGATCGACGTCGTAGCGTCCGATCCCGCTTATTAAGGGGTTGATCTTATTACTTCATGACTTTCTGTACATATTTAGTGTCTGTTTACGTATTTGGTGCCTTATTGAGCTGACTTTCGCAATACTGCGTAGTTGGCGTATTGGCGTGTCGTAAGGGAGTCTGGTCGCTGCTCGTATGCATTTATTTTGTATTAATTCCAGCTTATCCAGGTTCGTCATTGCAGTGAACCCCCACGCTGGGGCTGCGTACATGATTATTGGTCTGATTAGGGCCTTATACATGTTTATGGCTACTCCGTGTTAATACTGGACTTTTTGTTCAGTATAGGATATAGCTGGCTAAGTCGTATGTGTGCTTTTCTTTGGATACGGTATCATTGATGTGGTGTAGCATGGCGAGCTTTCTTTCTAGGACTACTCCTAGGTATTTGACTTTGTCATGCCACACTATATCTTCGTTGAAAAGCTTTAGCGGTTTTATGTTGACTGGTCTGCATGTGCGTCTGTTCTTCTTAGTGAACAGCACGGCTTGGCACTTGTCAACATTGACCTTGATGCACCATTTCGTTAGCCATGGCTCGAGAGTTCTTAGTGCTACTTGTAGCCTCTTTCGAGCGCACGCTAGCTGTGGATGTTGAACTGTGACAGCGGTGTCATCAGCGTAGAGGTGTGTAGTAGTGAGTTCTGTAGTAGGCATGTCGTTTGTACACAGGACGAAGAGGATTTGGCCGATAAGGGACCCTTGGGCTACACCCGCTCTAATCGTGCGTGTACTTGACAGTGTGTTGTGTTCGTCTACTTTGAACTCTCGGCCCTCCAGATAAGATTTTATAAGTCTTATATAGCCTGCGTGGAATTCGTGGTCTATTAGTTTCGCTAGTAGGCCTTCGTGCCAGACTTTGTCAAATGCTTTCTGGATATCAAGGAAAACCGTACCTGTGTCTCTTCGTTTGTTGAGACCTATGGTGGCTTGTTCTATGAATCGAGTGAGCAGTTGTGGGGCAGAATGTCCGTTCCTAAAGCCAAACTGCTCGTTGCGAATTATACCTTTTTCCTGATATGCCCTATTAACCTTTTCAGTAGTATTTTCTCGAATACTTTACTGAGGGCGTCCAGAAGGCTGATGGGCCTGTAGTTGTTGGGGTCTGACTTGTCTTTGCCTGGTTTTCCAAATATGAGGATCCTAGCCCTTTTCCATTGTTCAGGATAATATTGGAGTCTGAACATTGCATTGAAGATGCTGGTAAGTAGTGTTAGGGCTTTGTGAGTTAATTTCTTAATTATAATATTCTGGATCTCGTCTTGTCCAGGCGCCTTCTTGGAGTTAAGATGACCTATAATCCACTTAATTTCGTGTATATTTGTCCTCTTAACCTCCGCTTAGGTGGATTTTCAAGGAATTCTGCTACCTTTGCCTCAGTTTGCCTGATGAAGGCGGGGTCAGATGGTATTTCTTTCGGAGTGAAAGCCGCCTCTATCGAGTCCGCTATGATTTCGGCTTTATCACGGTTCTCGAATACCGGGCCGTTAGGTCCCTTAATGGTAGGGATGCTGTATGTTTCTCGCGTGAAGTGTCTCGCTAGGTTCCACACTGGCCTGGTGTTGGTGTCGAAAAGTTTGAGGTGGTTGTTCCACTTTTCCGACCTGTATTCCAGCAGCTGAGTTTGTATTTCCGTGTTTAGTTCGTTTTTCATCTCGCGGTCTTCGTCTCTGTGATGTCGAGCCCAGTTACGTCTGTGGCTGTTGCGCCTGCGTATTAACTCTTTGATGTGCGCTGGAATCTCGAAAAGAGGGGATTCTTTGTGTTTGCTTAGCGGTATGCTCGCAGTTGTGGCTGTTTGAATTGCTTCTACTAGGATTTTGACTGCTTCGTCAATTTGGGCTGTGCTGTCTAATAGCATGCCTTCGCTTCCCTGTGGGAGTGTGTCTTGCTTGCGTTCGAATTTGCCCCAGTTGGCTGCTTTATAGTTGAGCCGGCGTTTGTGGTTTTTCTCATATTCCTCTGGGTTCGCATCTAGTGTAAATATCACTGGTTGGTGCCTCGACCCCAGGTCGTTCACTACTGTTATGCTATGCCTTTGAGGAATATGTCGCAATAGGGCTATGTCTAGTATGTTGGATACGTGATCGTTCGGTGCTAGGAACGTGGGCTCGCTGGGGGCTGTTACCACATAGTCCTGGGATAGTATGTGGTTATACAGCCTTGTGCCTGCTGGGTTTGGTTTCAGGCATCCCTAGGTGGCGTGTTTCGAGTTTAAGTCTCCTCCTAGCACTGTGTTTCGATTTAGCCCTAGTACTGCTTCTATGTCCTGAGTGTTTAGGCTTGTCGGTCTGGAGTATGCTGCTATGACATTTATAAGTGTTCCTTGCACTGGTAGGGCTATTCATCATGCCTCCAGCGTGACCAGCTCTGGCATGTCTGTGGTAGTTGTCAGCTGCTGCTGCTTCAATGTTTTCATTCCCCACCCTGAAGGGGTGGGGCGGGCCACCTAGAGGGTGTCGCCCTCTCTCTGGCCAGGAGAGATGACGGGGTTGAGAAGGAGTGAAAAAAGAGGGAGATGGGGAAAAGGTGGTTTGAATAAGTAAAGGAGATGGGATAAAGGAAGTGTAGGTTCTCTAGCGCTTTATTGGCAGATTTGCATTTGCTGTGCTTTATTGACAAATATACAATATATTAGATACAGAGCTTTACATGACGGTGTGACGGAAAAGATGGAGGGCTAGAAGATTGTAAACAGAGGAGAAGTTAAAAAGGGAAGTGAGGATAAGGTTGAAAAGGTCCGGGTTGGGTAAGGGAGGCGTAAAGTAGTTGAGAGGTGGTGGAGTGGTGAGATGAGGACGAGGAGATTGGGGTGATGGAACGGGCCGGGGACGGCCGCGTGGCGTGGGCATACGGTGCGATGGGAGTGGAGAAGAATGGGAGGGTTCAACCCGATGATAGCGGCCAAAGATGTGGATTCCTTGATCGATGAGGCGCTGAACGTCGGCGTGCGTCGGCAGCTGGAGTCTCACCAGAAATGTGGGACCGTCGGAGTTATAAATACGGGATGCTTGCTTGACAGGTACTCCTGCCTGGCGAAGTGCACGTGTGATGGCAGCAGGCGGTACGGTAGGGTCCATACCGCGCAGAACACAGCTGTAAATTGAGGTACGATCAGATGGCGGTAGTGGCGAAGATGGATGTGCCGCATTTTCAGAAGGATCGGTAGAAGTTCCCTCGGTAGATGGTGGTTGAGACGTTTCCTGGTGACTTGTCTGTTCAGAGTTGGATGGGAGAGGAAGAGAGGTCAGGAGAGGAGATGGATGGGACGAGGTAGTAGTAGTAATAGAAATGATGGGATAAAGTTGCGTAGAAGTAACAGTGATAGTGGGAGTTGTCGTGGAAGGGACCGGTACGGTAGGCGAAATGTTGGGAGAAATGGTAGTGAGGCAACCAGAAGGCGATGGAAGTGGGGGTGGATTATATGGAGGAGGCAAGCGAGTGGCAGGCGGAGCAGGTGTTTGAGCGCTGATATTTGCTGGGGTAGGCGATACTCGATGACGTCTGCGCTGGATAACCACGCCGATAGTTTGGACAGAGTTGCATGTACTGGCAGAGTGGAAGTGAAGAAGTATCTCCGGTGCGGGAACAGAGCCGTAATAAAGACGAGTGACACTGAAGACACCGAGCGGGCGAAGTTCATTAGCAATGTCTTCAACCGATAGAGCTGGGTCAACATCACTGACTAGGAGAGTATACATGGCTGGGGATGGCCGTCAACCCAACTTGGGGACAGCCGATATGCTAATTGGCTCGGCGAAGGACGAAGTATAGATGTGGCGTCCCCTCGGCCGATCAAAAATAAAGGATGAGACGAAGAAGCGATGCGTGCTGTGTAGTGTATCTCCTCGCCTCTTGCACTCCTGTGTTGTCGACAGAGCTTGTCCTCCTAGTTGTCAGCTGCTGCTGCTGCAGAGCTTTCATTCCCCGCCCGAAGGACGGGGCGGGCCCCCTAGATCGTGTCGCGATCTCTCGGGCCGGGAGATGTGGAGAGAAGAGTGAGAGGTGTCAAATGAAGAAGAGGGAAAAACGGTGTGAAAATTTGGAGATTTATACAGGAGTGTCGAGAAGGAAGTTTCGTGGGAGTGTAAGGTGGTGAAGTGTTGAAGCGATGTGATAAAGGACAGTTGTGAGGTGTCGGAGATGTTCAAGGGTCGGTGGTGGTGGGAGGGAGATATTGGCAGAAGAAGGAGTTGGACGGACATAGATAGAGCGTTGGAAGGGAGGATGATCAGGCCGGGTATGGTGACGAGAGGTGGAGTGGTGATATCTAGGGCGGGGAGGTGAACGAGAGGGTTCGACGGGATGACGACGGCCGTAGAGAAGTGCTCCGCTGGAGATCAGGTGGGCGACGGCTGCTGCACTGGAAAGCTGAAGTCTGATTAAATACGTCGGACCGGTGGAGTTGTAGATACGGAATGCCCTCTTGACGGGTATGGCTTGAAGGCGAAGTTGTTCTTGAATGTCAGTTGCCGGGAAGAGTGGGCTTACGCCGCGGACGACGCAACTGAAGACTTCGTTTGTGGCTGATGTGTCTGACGGTGTTGGAGGTTGATGAGCGGCTGCTGCTGTTACGACGGACAGTGGTGGTGGTGATGTCGTGGTCGGCAAGGCAGATGTAGACAGCGTAGAAGGGCGGGTGAAGTAGCGGGGAGGAATACGTAATAGTCGAGGTGGATCAACAGGAGGTAGCGCGGGGAGAGAGGTGGATAGGAGCGGCGATGAATGGGACGACGTAACAGTTGTGATGGAAAGCGAGGAAAAGGTGTGAGCAGCGGTCGCAAAGGTAGTGGTGATGGTCGTGGTGGTGGTCGTCATGGTGGTTGGTGGTAGGGAGGCTAACATCCAACGAGGAGTCGGCCTATATGCTTTGTTGGCTCGGCGCGAGTGGAAAGTAAAGATGTGTAGCCACCCGGCCGATCAAAAATAACAGGAGTGTCTTCTGCGACGAGTTGTGGAGTTCACTTAAGGTTTACCCAGATTTGAGATCCTGGAGAGAAGAAGATTCTAGTTGTCAGCTGCTGCTGCTTCAATGTTTTCATTCCCCACCCTGAAGGGGTGGGGCGGGCCACCTAGAGGGTGTCGCCCTCTCTCTGGCCAGGAGAGATGACGGGGTTGAGAAGGAGTGAAAAAAGAGGGAGATGGGGAAAAGGTGGTTTGAATAAGTAAAGGAGATGGGATAAAGGAAGTGTAGGTTCTCTAGCGCTTTATTGGCAGATTTGCATTTGCTGTGCTTTATTGACAAAGATACAATATATTAGATACAGAGCTTTACATGACGGTGTGACGGAAAAGATGGAGGGCTAGAAGATTGTAAAAAGAGGAGAAGTTAAGAAGGGAAGTGAGGATAAGGTTGAAAAGGTCCGGGTTGGGTAAGGGAGGCGTAAAGTAGTTGAGAGGTGGTGGAGTGGTGAGATGAGGACGAGGAGATTGGGGTGATGGAACGGGCCGGGGACGGCCGCGTGGCGTGGGCAAACGGTGCGATGGGAGTGGAGAAGAATGGGAGGGTTCAACCCGATGATAGCGGCCAAAGATGTGGATTCCTTGATCGATGAGGCGCTGAACGTCGGCGTGCGTCGGTAGCTGGAGTCTCACCAGAAATGTGGGACCGTCGGAGTTATAAATACGGGATGCTTGCTTGACAGGTACTCCTGCCTGGCGAAGTGCACGTGTGATGGCAGCAGGCGGTACGTTAGGGTCCATACCGCGCAGAACACAGCTGTAAGTTGAGGTACGATCAGATGGCGGTAATGGCGAAGATAGATGTGCCGCATTTTCAGAAGGATCGGTAGAAGTTCCCTCGGTAGATGGTGGTTGAGACGTTTCCTGGTGACTTGTCTGCTCAGAGTTGGGAGGGAGAGGAAGAGAGGTCAGGAGAGGAGATGGATGGGACGAGGTAGTAGTAGTAATAGAAATGATGGGATAAAGTTGCGTAGAAGTAACAGTGATAGTGGGAGTTGTCGTGGTAGGGACCGGTACGGTAGGCGAAATGTTGGGAGAAATGGTAGTGAGGCAACCAGAAGGCGATGGAAGTGGGGGTGGATTATATGGAGGAGGCAAGCGAGTGGCAGGCGGAGCAGGTGTTTGAGCGCTGATGTTTGCTGGGGTAGGCGATACTCGATGACGTCTGCGCTGGATAACCACGCCGATAGTTTGGACAGAGTTGCATGTACTGGCAGAGTGGAAGTGAAGAAGTATCTCCGGTGCGGGAACAGAGCCGTAATAAAGACGAGTGACACTGAAGACACCGAGCGGGCGAAGTTCATTAGCAATATCTTCAACCGATAGAGCTGGGTCAACATCACTGACTAGGAGAGTATACATGGCTGGGGATGGCCGTCAACCCAACTTGGGGACAGCCGATATGCTGGTTAGCTCGGCGAAGGACGAAGTATAGATGTGGCGTCCCCTCGGCCGATCAAAAATAAAGGATGAGACGAAGAAGCGATGCGTGCTGTGTAGTGTATCTCCTCGCCTCTTGCCCTCCTGTGTTGTCGACGGTGTTCCCTAGTTGTCAGCTTGCTTGCTTCAGTGCTTTCATTCCCCACCCTGAAGGGGTGGGGCGGGCCACCTAGAGGGTGTCGCCCTCTCTCTGGCCAAGAGATGCGGGCGGGTTGGGGAGATGTGATGGAAGAAGGAGGTGGGTAAAGGATGTGGAGAGTTAGGAGATGGGAGAGGAATTGTGCCTATGCCTGGGTATTACACAATTGCTTTATTTAAGTCAGAAGTACATGATACATAAAACATATATGATTTACGAAAGGGTGTGAGGGATAAGGGGGTGTGTAAGGGGGAGAGATGAAGTGTAGAAGGAAGTGCTGGGGTAAAGGTGCAAGGTAAAGAGATGAAGGCTGGCTGTCATGTGATTAAGTGAAGTGAGGAGAAGTCGAAGGAGTTCAAACGTTGGGATGGTTGGGGGGATGAAACCAGTCGGAGGAAGGGGAGGACAAACTGGTGGAGATGGGTAAACAGGAGGAGGGTCCGGCCGGGGTCGGCGACGAGGAAAGGTAAATCGGGTCGAAGGTTGGGGAGGCGAACGGGAGGGTTCCACACGATGGTGACGGTCATATAGCTTGATCCCATGAGTGATGAGTTGGTTCACGTCTTCGGGCGTCGGCAGGTGGAGGCGAACTAAAAACGTTGGACCATCAGCGTTGTGTATCCGAAGTGCTCGTTGTACGGGCAGTCCTTGCTGACGGAGGTGAGTAGCGATGATGTCAGTAGGAATACTTGGGTCCACCCCGCAAGCAACACAGCTGTAGTTATGAGTACGGTTGGGCGACGGTGGTGGTGATGGTGAATTGGCCATGTTTGTTGAAGTCCCAGTGTTTGTTCGCTCGGCAGGTGGCTGGGAGGTTATACACTGAGGTCTTGGTTGATCAGTGGTGGGAGGGTTAGGGAGTGTAGACATCATAAGGGGTAAAGGATGGGATAGAGTTGTAGTGGTGGTAGGGTGGGTTGGGGAGGTGGATGCAGTGGTGGTGGTGATGGTGGTGGTAGTAGTTGTGGTGGTAACAGGGTTGGTATGACTAGGGAACAACGGTGGCGATGGAGGAGGGGGTGAGGTTACGACGGGCGAAGCAGTTGTAACAGGCGTAGTAGGTTCATCTTCTGGCAGCTGGGCTAATATATATGATGGAGTAGAGGTCGCTCGGTATCGGTAGCCATGGAGGAGCGCTCCGGTTGCTTGTAGGCGATTGCGGTCGTCTTCAAAGGCAAAATACAGAAGTACATCGGGAGATGGGTCGGGGCCATCATAGAGCCGTGAGGCGCTATGGACGCCGGTCCCGCGGAGGGCAGTCTGGATGTCGTCGTTGGAGAGAGCAAGGCTGACTTCTTCGATGATACAGGTATACATGGTGGGAGGCCGACTTCCAACTAGGTGTCAGGCCGTTATGCGTGTTTGGGATCGGCGGGGTGAAATAGTAGAGGTGTGGAATCACCCGGCCGAACAAAACGAGACCTTGCGTGGAGAAGCGTTCATGTAGGATCTAGTTGTCAGCTGCTGCTGGAGAGTTTTCATTCCCCGCCCGAAGGCGGGGCGGGCCCCCTAGATCGTGTCGCGATCTCTCGGGCCGGGAGAAGGGAAAAGAAGTAGAAGGTGTGATAGAAGAGGAAGATGGGGATAGCGATGTAAATATTCATGAGGAAGTAACGGTGGGTCTTCTTAGCTGGGGAGATGGGAACGATAGGAATTGTGCTCGAGGAGTGAAGTTTAAATGAATGTAGCAGGGTGGAAATGGAATGTGAGGAGTTGCAGAATTGTTGTGATATTGTTAAGGGAAGTGATGAGGAGTCGGATGATATCTAGCGTTGGAGGTGGTGGAGGGAAGAAACTAGGTGGGGAAAGGCGTGGGCAAACGGGTGTACTAGGTTGGAAGGGAGGAATTGGCCGGGGGCGGCAATATGGTGGGTTGAAACGTTGGCGAATAGGTTGAGGTGGGGAGAGAGAGGGCTCAACTTTATGACGATGGCGATAGATGTAAGCTCCATTGGCAATAAGTCGTTGGACATCTTCGGCAGTTGGAAGGTGTATGCGGACCATATACGTCGGGCCGGAGGAGTTCTTGATCCGAAAGACGCGACGAACTGGGACGCCTTCGGCTTGAAGTTCCTGGAGAATCGTTCGAGCTGAGAGAGCAGGATCCACTCCGCGTATCACACAGCTGTACATGGTGTGACAGGTCGATGAGGACTGCGTGGATGGTGGTGCGGCGGAGGCTGCTGCGTCGGCGGCGTGCGTAGATGGTGGTGACGAAGGCAGTGCTGCAGCTGTAGACGGAGATGTCTCAGTGGGTTGGTTCAGGTGTTGAGGTCCTTCAGGGCTAGGGCAGACAGGGAGGAAAGAAGTCATGAGAGGAGAAGGATGGCATGTTATAACAGTTGTGACCGGGACAGAAGGATAGAGAGGGATGGAGGGCGTGCTGGTCGTTGCGATGGTAGTGGTGATGGTGGTGCCGGTGGTGGTGGCGATGGGAGTTGTGTAGAAATGAGAGGAAGATGGTTGGGACGGAGTCCACTGTGGTGGTGTTTCGTTGGCAAAGTACGAAGGACAAGATGTCACTCGGTGGATCTGGCTGTCCAAGTAGATTCCGCTGGCGAGAAAATGTGAAACGGCGTCAGCTGAGTGGAGATGTAGCAGGACCCGACGTGTAGGGACGAAGTCTTGCAGTATCCTTGAGACGCTTCGGGCTGGGACGTGTGCCATTTGGAGTTTGGCAAGTAAGTCCTGGTCAGAGAGAGCGGGATCGATGTCATGGAGCACGCAGCTGGACATGGTGCTGGGGAGGCTGACTACCAACTAGGTGTCGGCCCAATATGCTGATTGAATCGGCGGGAAGCTAAGTTATAGATGGTGAGCCACCCGGCCGAGCAAAAATGATTTGAAGGTGCGACGGAGTTCGGTGCAATCCAAATCAGAGGAGTCCTTAGTTGTCAGCTTGCTTGCTTCAATGCTTTCATTCCCCACCCTGAAGGGGTGGGGCGGGCCACCTAGAGGGTGTCGCCCTCTCTCTGGCCAAGAGATGCGGGCGGGTTGGGGAGATGTGATGGAAGAAGGAGGTGGGTAAAGGATGTGGAGAGTTAGGAGATGGGAGAGGAATTGTGCCTATGCCTGGGTATTACACAATTGCTTTATTTAAGTCAGAAGTACATGATACATAAAAAAAAATATGATTTACGAAAGGGTGTGAGGGATAAGGGGGTGTGCAAGGGGGAGAGATGAAGCGTAGAAGGAAGTGCCGGGGTAAAGGTGCAAGGTAAGGAGATGAAGGGTGGCTGTCATGTGATTAAGTGAAGTGAGGAGAAGTCGAAGGAGTTCAAACGTTGGGATGGTTGGGGGGATGAAACCAGTCGGAGGAAGGGGAGGACAAACTGGTGGAGATGGGTAAACAGGAGGAGGGTCCGGCCGGGGTCGGCGACGAGGAAAGGTAAATCGGGTCGAAGGTTGGGGAGGCGAACGGGAGGGTTCCACACGATGGTGACGGCCATATAGCTTGATCCCATGAGTGATGAGTTGGTTCACGTCTTCGGGCGTCGGCAGGTGGAGGCGAACTAAAAACGTTGGACCATCGGCGTTGTGTATCCGAAGCGCTCGTTGTACGGGCAGTCCTTGCTGACGGAGGTGAGTAGCGATGTCGTCAGTAGGAATGCTTGGGTCCACCCCGCAAGCAACACAGCTGTAGTTATGAGTACGGTTGTGCGACGGTGGTGGTGATGGTGAATTGGCCATGTTTGTTGAAGTCCCGGTGTTTGTTCGCTCGGCAGGTGGCTGGGAGGTTATACACTGAGGTCTTGGTTGATCAGTGGTGGGAGGGTTAGGGAGTGTAGACATCATAAGGGGTAAAGGATGGGATAGAGTTGTAGTGGTGGTAGGGTGGGTTGGGGAGGTGGATGCAGAGGTGGTGGTGACGGTGGTGGTAGTAGTGGTGGTGGTAACAGGGTTGGTAGGACTAGGGAACAACGGTGGCGATGGAGGAGGGGGTGAGTTGTCGACGGGCGAAGCAGTTGTAACAGGCGTAGCAGGTTCATCTTCTGGCAGCTGGGCTAATATATATGATGGAGTAGAGGTCGCTCGGTGTCGGCAGCCATGGATGAGCGCTCCGGTTGCTTGAAGGCGATTGCGGTCGTCCTCGAAGGCGAAATGCAGAAGTACATCGGGAGATGGGTCGGGGCCATCATAGAGCCGTGAGGCGCTATGAACGCCGGTCCCGCGGAGGACGGTCTTTATGTCGTCGTTGGAAAGAGCAAGGCTGACTTCTTCGATGATACAGGTAAACATGGTGGGAGGCCGACTTCCAACGAGGTGTCAGGCCGTTATGCGTGTTTGGGATCGGCGGGGTGAAATAGTAGAGGTGTGGAAACACCCGGCCGAACAAAAAGAGACCTTGCGTGGAGTAGTTGTCAGCTTGCTTGCTTGCTTCAATGCTTTCATTCCCCACCCTGAAGGGGTGGGGCGGGCCACCTAGAGGGTGTCGCCCTCTCTCTGGCCAAGAGATGCGGGCGGGTTGGGGAGATGTGATGGAAGAAGGAGGTGGGTAAAGGATGTGGAGAGTTAGGAGATGGGAGAGGATTTGCGTCTTGTCTAAGTGCTGGTATATAAGACTTTATTGATATTTTGGTGAGTTTTACAATGCAGACTGATGGATGAGGTGATACAATTCTTAAAGATGAGTATGATGTGCCTAAGTCGGTCGGACGTAGGGTCCGGGGTAGCTATTGGAGGTTAGGAACTGGAGGGTGGTGGTGATGTTATGGAGAGATAGAATGAGGAGGCGAAGAAGGTCGTATGTTTGGAGAGGTAGAGGGATGGGTCCAGTTGGGAGAGGGAACGGAGTTTGTTGTAGATATGGGGGAACACAGGGGAGGGTTGGCTGGGGGCGGCGGTGTGAATTGATCGATGGTTGGCGGTTTCGTGGGGGTAGGGGTGGGGAGTGGGAGGGCTCTACTCGATGGCGGCGACCATAGACTTGTGCGCCGGTACTGATGAGGTGCTGGGCGTCTTCTTTACTGGGCATCTGGAGGCGCATCATGAAAGTAGGTCCATGGCTGTTGTAAATTCTGATGGCTCTAAGTACATTGACTCCAGTTTTCCGTAGTTCTTGGATTATGTTTTGCTCGGTAACTTCTGGAGATATCCCACGTAGTACACAGCTGAAGACGGCTGGTGGGGGCTTCTGTTGTTGGTTTGCTGGTGGTGAGACTGCGGCGTCCGGCGGAAATTGCAGTGGTGGGGAGGCTGGGGTCTGCTGGGATGATGACATTACTGGGGATGGGTGGGAAGTTGTGACGGTGGTGAATATGTCTGGGGAGGGGGTACAAGTTGACGGAGTTATGGTTGTGAGGGTAGTTGTTGTTGTTGTTGTTGTGGGTAAGGTTGGTAGAGGCGATGGGGGCACCTGGATGATGGGGATGTGATAAGGGTCGGCTTTTATTTGGTTCAGGATGCATGGGGGGGTTGGCACCACTGCGTAGGTTTTATTATGGATGTTTGCTCCGGTGGTGAACAGGCGGCGTTGGGCTGCTTCTCCTTCTAGTTGGACTAAAACGTGAGTAGATGGTGCTGCGGTCTGACCGTCCTGTAGTCTGAAGGCGTTGAGAACTGGAACGTCGTCTGCTTGGAGGTCTTCAAATATGTGATCTTCGGGAATGTGGAGTTCCACGCCAGGGATGAGGCAGTAGGTCATGATGAGGATAGGCGACTGCCAACTAGGCGTCTGCCTGTTTGTGTTTATAGTGGGCCGACTGAGTGAGCTATTAAAGATGATGGCCACCCAGCCGAAAAAATTTCGGGCGTGTGTTATGTGTGTTCCCCTCTCCTACCAGAGCAGGTGTTCCTCGGTCCCCCCAGTTGTCAGTTGTTGTTGTTTAAATGCTTTCATTCCCCACCCTGAAGGGGTGGGGCGGGCCACCTAGAGGGTGTCGCCCTCTCTCTGGCCAGGAGAGATGACGGGGTTGAGAAGATGTGAGAAAAGAGGGAGGTGGGTAATTTGATGTATGGAATTAGGAGGTGTGTGCGGATAGTATTGAATGATCGGAGATGTGTGTAAGGATTAAATATTTAGAGGAGAGTGCAATGATTGACAAGTTTTAGGTGAGAGGGCTAGGATGGAATTGAAGAGTTAGAAGGTGTAATGTTGCGGTTATATTGCATAAGGAGGTGGTGAGGAGTCTGAGGAGTTCAAGTTGCAGAGGAGGTTGACAGAAGAAGTTAGGTGGAGGTAGGGGTGGACGGACGGGTTGACAAGGTTGAAATGAAGGACTGGCTGGCCGGGGGCGACGAAAGGGAGTGTTGGAAGTGTGACGAAAAGGTTGGGGTGGGGAACGTGAGGGCTCCACTTTGAAGCGACGTTGAAAGATGTAGGCACCAGTGTTGATAAGTTGTTCCACATCATTGGCGGTGGGAAGGTGAATGCGGACCATAAAAGTAGGGCCGGAGGCGTTGTAAATCCTGAACGCACGACGAGCGGGGATGTCTGCTTCCTGGAGTTCTTGGAGAATTTCCCGTTCTGAGATGGTAGGTTCTACGCCGCGGATGACACAGCTTGACATAGTGTCCAGAGGTGGTGGTTGCGAACGTTGCGACGATGTTGCGGCGGCTGTTGTGGTGTCGTCTGGTGGTGACACGGCAGGGGAGTCTAGGATGTTGTCGGGAATTTGCTGGGAACGAGGTTGTACAGAAGTCAGGGTAGAAGAGAGGGAGGATATCATTACAGGGGAAGGATGGCATGACGTAACGGTAGTAACAGGAATATGGTGGCGAGTAGTGGCTGACATCGTAGTGGTCGCGGTGGTAGTAGTAGGTGGTGTATGATGAGGGGGAAAGGAGGGCGATGTTTGTTGTAGCAGAGGCTTGTGGTGAGGCGCGTTGACGACAGGCAATGTGGTGGGATCTGCTGTAAGCTGGGCTAATATAGGCTGGCTGGTAGGCTCCACTAGGTAGTATCGGTCGTGAATAGACACTCCCGTGTCAAGGAGGCGCTTCCAGTCGTCCAACGTAGGTAGATAAAGAAGAACCTGCGATGATGGTGATGAAGTTGAGGCATCCAACATCCGGTGGGCATCGTGGACTGGGTAGCCAGCGGTGCGAAGGGCGTAGCAAATCTCTTCTTCGGATATGGCAGGATTAACATCGGGGATGACACAGGTGCGCATGGTGTGGGAACGGCCGACTTCCAACTCGGTGTCAGGCCTATATTCTTTAGAGTCCGGCGGGGAGCTGAATTAAAGATGTAGAGCCACCCGGCCGGCAACAAAAAATAAGGAGAGTCTTCAGAGATTTTTGAAACCAGCGCTCCTCGAGAATGCAGCGGTGATGATCCTTGCGGTGCGCAGAGAATAAGGCCGTCAAGTTTCGAGTTGCGCGAGAAGCCAGTTGTCAGCTGCTGCTGCTGCAAGGCTTTCATTCCCCGCCCGAAGGACGGGGCGGGCCCCCTAGATCGTGTCGCGATCTCTCGGGCCGGGAGATGTGGGGAGAACAGTGAGATGTTTCAAATGAAGAAGAGGGGAAAAACGGTATTTAAATTTTGATGAATGGCTACGGGGCTGAGGTTATGAGGGTGTGCGGGAGGAGTGACATGTTTAGAGGAGGGTACCAGGCTGTAAATGGAAACTGAGGAGGTGCAGGGTCGCCGTGATGTTATAGAGGGAGGAAGTTAGGAATCTCCAGATGTCGAGTGTTGGAGCTGATGGGGGGAAGAAACTGATTGATGGGAGGGGAGGGTAAACGGGTGGTGGGGGTCGATATGGAGGGGGTGGCCGGGTGTGACGACGGGCATTGTTGGAGTTATGTAGAACAGGTTGGGGTGGTGAAAGAGATGGCTCGACTTTGTAGCGATGGCCAAAGATGTAGACTCCATTGGCGATGAGATGGTGAACGTCGACGGCAGTAGGGAGGTGGATACGGACCATGTACGTCAGACCGGAGGTGTTCTTGATCCTGAAGACTCGACGGACGGGTACGCCTTCTGCTCGAAGTTGTTGGAGGATGGCTTGTTCTGAGTGAGCAGGATCCAATCCACGGATCACACAGCTATACATAGTGTGGCGGGACGGTGATGACTGCGATGAGGGTGGTGCTTCTTCGGCGGCGTTGAAAGACGACGAAGACGACGGTGGTGCAGACGTTGCCGGAGGCATGTATGAGGCATGACGTTCTTCAGGTGTTGAAGGAAGAGGGAGGGAAGAAATCATTATGGACGCAGGATGACTGGTTGTAACCACAGTGGTGGGAATGGGGGAGGGGTGGAAGGTTGATGTTGTAGTGGAGATGGTGGTGGTAGTGGTAGTTATCGGCGACGTAGAAACGGCGTGTGATGTTGGGTGGCTTGACGGCGTAGAGTCCACTTGGTGCGAAGGCAGCTGGTAGGAAGTCTCCTGTGGTGGCGCGACCGTTGCAGGCGGAGTAAAATTAGTGGCTATGAGCTGATCTATGAGTGACGCAGGAGTAACTTCCGCACGATGGAAGATGTGATGAATATGGACGCCGTTGTTCATGAGGCGGCAGACGTCTTCCTCTGTGTGAAAATATAGAAGGACATCTGGTGACAGTCCGGAACTGTTTCGTAGTCTTGTGGCCCAATGAACTGGAACGCCTGCCTGGCGGATGTGTTGGACGATATCGTCATCTGAGAGAGCGAGGTTGACGTTACGGAGTAGGCAGGTAAGCATGGCGGGGAGGCCGACTACCAACTAGGTGTCAGCCAATATGCTCTTTAGAGTCGGCGAGGTAGCGGAGGTAAAGATGGTGAGCCACCCGGCCGAAAAAAAATTAAGGAGTAAGGAGTAGCTTTGATGTTCCACTCGGAGATGTCGCTCCTAGCGAGAAGTAGAGAATCGTCTGATCCAGTTGTCTATTCCTTTATTCAAATAGTTATTTCATTCCTGCCCGGTAAGGGGCAGGCGGGCCACCAGCTAAACATGTAGCTCTTTGGCCGGTGAGTGAGTACATAAAAGTAGAATTTTGAAACACATACATAGAAGTATGTCTCGTACATACTGAAAACAAAACATAATCAAATACAGATTGAAGCAGAGAAAATAAAAAACATAAACAAGTATATAACAAGGAAATATTATGTGATTTCTTCCATGTCAGTCTATTTTTCATTGATGTCGATTGGCACACAAAGTATAAACGCACAACACATCGTACTGAGAGAGAAATGTCTTCAGTTCATCTTGACGTACGATACGAAAAACACTATGGTGGAAGCAGAAAGAAATGGACGTACACTAGTGGAACAATGAGGACGCGAAAAACACAGAATGATTGAAAATGAACACGGATAGAGATGACACTGGTAGTGTCGTAAAGCACTCAGACACAGATATTGGAGGCCGGTACCACTGCCGCGAGGAGCATCGTAATATCCAGTAAAAGAAAAATTAGAATAAAAAGGCAGTGGGACAGGGGGGGAAGTTACGTGATAGGGGTGGGGAAAAGGTAAGAGATAGCAGGAGAGCGGTCATTATTAAGGATAGCGGTGGCAAGAGGAGAAAGGTTGAGGGCTTCTTTAATCGCAGAGTGATTGATGGCTAGGGCAGATTGTAAGTATTTGAGACGAAGATCATGGACATGAGTAAGGATGGTGGGGAAAGAATAAAGAGGTTGGAAGTCAGCAGAAGGGGTGTCAAAGGGGAGATGGTATGCAATACGCATAGCATGTCTGTCAAGTTTAAGCAAGGTCACGTATTGTTGTCTGTCAGCTGTGAGCCAGGTCAAGGAACTGTATGTTACGACAGGGCGAATAAAAGATTTATAAACTGTGAGGATTTGGGAAGGACGGAGGCCCCACGTTTTTCCAGTGAGAATACGAAGGGCTCGGAAGCGTTGAAGGGCACGTTTGTATACTTGTGTTAAATGATGTTTCCAATGAAGGTTGTTCTGGAATTGAATACCAAGGTAGATTAGGGTATTAGTTTCTGTTAGTGGAGTATTATACAACGTTAAAAGAACTCGGTGACGGGGTCTAGTGAGGCGGGATTTTTTCCGAAATACAATAAATTGGGTCTTGGTGGGATTAACAGCAATATGCCAGGCGTCGAACCAGGATTCTAGAACGGAGAGGTAGGTCTGTAAATAACGGGTAAGAGTAACAGTAGTAGGTGTAAGTGCAAGGATAGCCAGATCATCGGCATATTGATAGAGTCTTAAAGGGGGGTCGGGATGTGGGATATCATAAGTATATAAAATATATAAAAGTGGGGAAAGTGGGGAACCTTGGGCTACGCCCGCAGTCATACGAAAGGAATAGGAACGGGTACCACGGATGAGGATCTGTGCTGATCGATGTTGAAGATAGTTGAAAATAAATCGAATGATAGTGATAGAAATGGGAAGATGGCGTAACTTAAAAAGCAACCCAGCATGCCAGACTGAATCAAAAGCCTTATTCACATCGAGGCAAACTAAAGCGGCAGTTTTACGGGGGCGAAGATAGGCATTGAGAGAAGAGGATATGTGAAAGAGGTGATCGTGAGTGGAATAATGGGATCGAAAACCGGCTTGAGAGGATGGAATAAGACCTAGAGAGTCGAGATAGGAGGAAAGTCTCCTACTCAGAATCCCTTCTAGGATCTTGCTGAGGACAGGGAGTAAGGAGATTGGGCGATAAGACCGAATGTCAGATGGGAGTTTATGGGGTTTTAGGAATAGGAGAAGATTGGCGTTACCCCAATGACCGGGGTACGCGCCTGTATAAAGAATGTAGGTGTAAATAATGCTAAGAAGATAAAAAAGAATAGGAGGGGCTTCTTGAATATGACGATATGAGATGGTATCGGAGCCAGGGGAGGTGTTTTTCCGATGTTTCAGGAAAAGCCGGATATCAGTGGGTGTAATGGGAGCATTTAATGGATGAGTATAATCAACATGAGAAAAATGGAGGAATGAAGGTTGAAGTTCAGGGAGGTTAGGATCAGAGTAAGCAATGATGGTAGGTTCGTGAGGATGATGGAAATTAGGGGCGTGGGAGGGGGAAAACACAGTTTGATAATAGTCAGCGAAAAGATTAGCCTTGTCTTGGTCAGTTTGTGGATGAGTGGGGGGATGTGTAATAGGGTAGCGAGGAAGAGGGTTGGTAGTTTTGGTTAGTTTTCGAAAAGTCGTCCAAAAACGTCGAGGGTCGTGATAATCAGCTAGCTCAGTACACTTGTCCATCCACATTTTACGTTTAATAGCTTTAATATATGAGCGCGCGTGGCGTAAAGTTCGGCGGTGTTGTTGGAGCGTAGTAGGGTCCTTGGTTCGAGTATATGCAGTAAAGTAGTCATGAGCTAGCTGCAATAAGCGGAGAGCTGTGGGGGGTATAGGAGGTTTAGAGGGGTGGTAGGAGTGACGAGGAATATGAAGAGAATCTGCGGTAAGGATAGCTCGCTCTATTTTAGAAATTAGGGCGAATAGAGTGGGAATATTAGTAGGCGGTACAGCATCACTGAGTAAGTTAGTGAGAGTAGTGCGATAAGTATTCCAATTAGTGTGATTGAAACGACGAGTAGGGGGAGGGCGAGGAGGGGGTAAGGTCTGACGGGGAAGAACACCAGGAAAGGTGAGAAGGGCTGGGGCGTGATCGCTACCTATAGAAACGAGCTGCTGGATGGTGATAGATGTGGCAAGGGAGGGAGAAAGAAGGAGGACATCAGGGGTGGAATTATTGGCTGGGAGGGTGTGGAAAGGAAAATGGAAGCGCATGCCCCGGAGAGACGTACATAAATTAGTGAACTCGGAGATTTGAGTAGGGGTATATGAAGTAACATTAAGGTCTGCAACTATAATATATTCAGAAAATGTAGCGTCTATGTATTTAATAAAATCAGAGGGAATGAAAGGTTTAGACGGTATGTAGATAGTAGCTACCGTAATGGTTTTCTGAGGAGTAATTACTTCGAGTATTAGATATTCAGAGAAATTAGTAGGGAAGTGAAAGTAGTGCTGAATAACAGTAAAATCCCGTCTGACGCCGATAGCCACGCCACCACGGCCTTGAGTCGGACGATCAGCGCGATAGAAAGTAAACCGGGGAAATTGAGGCATTTGGGCCGGCGTCAGAAATGTCTCATTCAGAACAAAAATATCCGGGGCATACAATGAAAGGGAGGTGTCCAGCAGCGGCCGATTGGACTTAAGAGATCTTATGTTGGCATAGTAAAGCTTCAATACGCTAACGCATAAAGTGAACAGTACTTAGGGGAAAAAATGCAAAATGCATTTTATTCCCCGAGTACGCCACGTCGACATGAGTGTTCAAAACCAATCGAGCCGCTAGCTGGATCTGATTTAGGATGTGTGGGCGATGGAAGGGGAGGACGTTCTGTAACACCATCGTAATAAAACGAATGATGTTCTCAGAACTCGGAGGGAGGAGGAAGGAGGAAGAGGCAGGGGTAGGTAGGTCTTGAGATTGAACAGGGACAACGGTTTCAGGATGATCAGGTTCAGGAGCAGGTTTGGAACGACATTTATAACTGAAAGCAGGATGATTTTGATTACAATTAACACATTTTGGATTCGACTTATTGGGACAAGCATGAGTAGGATGCTCCTCACGTGAACAGATGGCACATACCTCCGGATGAACACATGGTGTCCCTGGGGCGTGGTCGAACCTCTGGCACGTCCCGCAGCGGATCTTCTGAGGTGGCGATGTTCTGGAGGGTTCCACCCGATGGCGCCGGGCGTAGATCATGGCGCCGTCACGGAGCAGGGCGTCGAGCGTCGAGACGTCGCGTGATAGAATGCGAACCAAGGAAGTGGGTCCTTGAGCGTTCCGAATACGGATGACTCGGTAGATGTGGTGACCCTCGAGTTGGAGTTGAGCAGCCACCTCATCGTCGGTGTAGTCTCGGTCGACTCCATAAGCAACCACAGATAGAATTGTTGCTGGTCGGGTGGGCGGTGCAGGACGTTGTGTTGGACGCTGTGTGGTGACATTAGTGGCCCGTGCATGTGTCCCCAGTTGATGAGCTCCGATGTTATTCATGAAGTGATGGTAAAATGGTTGGCAGGTTTTAAGATTATAACCATCTCTCGACCGTTGGATTTCAAGTTTATAATCCTGAAGATTGGGCGTAAATTTTGCAATTAGTTGATAGATGCACCTGACGTTGGCCTTGGTGATGTCCAGATTTGTAAGCTTTATCAGATAGAAAGGCGGTTGAACAGTTGGCTGGAGCGTTGGAGTAACAATACTGCGCTGGCGAATATTAGGTGGTATTGCTGGGTTTTGCGCCGCCTGAGCATAACTACGTACATGTGCAGGCATGTACGTTGCAGGTTGGTCCAACAGGTTGGGCAGTTGGTGGGCGGTCGAAGGTCCAGGGCCCAGCAAATGAATCCCAAGGTCCGTTCCAGAAGATTCCAGACGAGCATGAGATCCCGGTGAGGTTTCGACAGAGCCTGGAGAACGTTGTATCAGGGATTGTGTCGGACAAATTCTCTTCCTTTCTCCATCAGGACTTCCAGAACCAGATTCCGATAAACGACGAGGTTGTTTGGTTTGAGTAGTTTCCATGTCCTTTGGTGGCGACCTGGGTGAACGTGATCGCGTTGGTGATGGCGGCGGTGAAGGAGTCATCGCGTAACTTCCAGAAACTTCTTGATATGTAGACGTAAGACTGTCGACGTGTAGAGATTCCGGTCCGATCATATACTGTAGACTGAGGATCCAGTTGTCAGACTGCAACCGATATTATAAGTAGAACTGATTGTCATGCGAATACGAGTGTTAACGCATTTCCTTTGAAATCTATCTTTCGTATGCAAGACATAGCATTTTATAAATAACCTTTGTACTGAGCACTATTTATGCTATTTTCCTTCTACTTCCTAATTTCATCTAATTAAATATCCTCCTCCTCCTTACAGAGAGCTCGATCCTCTTTATAGTATTAGTAACTTATAACTACCTCCTCCTCCTGAGTGCAAGCTTAACCTAACAGGCACGGATTCAACTCCAAGCTTAACCTCACAGGCCCTGGATTCGACCCTAGGCTTAACTTTGCAAGGAATTTAATGCTGAGCTTGGTGGAAGCTGAAGTTGAAACAAGATGGCGGCTACACATTGTACTGATAGGACTAAGGAGATGGTGTAAGGCTTAATACATTTGCTTGGAGCTGAGCGGCTGCAGAGTCAAAGATGCTGGCGTCTGAGCTGATGCGTAACGCGCTATTGGTTTTTGGTGTTTGAAACACTAAATTTTTAATTGTAATATTTCCAGCTTATAGATTTGAACTCTAGAGACTTTCAATATGTTGCACCTTCTTGTAAGGTTACTATATAATTAAGGCCACGGCCGCTTCCTTCCCACTACTAGCCCTTCCCTGTCCCATCGTCGCCATAAAGCCTATCTGTGTCGGTGCGACGTAAAGCAACTAGCAAAAAAAAGTTACTATATTTTGTCACCTTTCTCCTTCTTTTCATATTTCAGCACCTTTTCATCCCATATTTAACTGCGTTTTTTTTTTTTTTTTACAGATTAGACATTTGTTTCCTTTAGTGAACAGATTTTTAACATTTTGTTTGATCAGAACTCAGCACTAGTCAATAAATAAATATTAAAATATAATTTATGAAAACCACCAGTAATTAACATCCCAGAAAAAATGGCCAATCTGAAACAGTGTACTCTCTTGTCGGCCGTGTTAGTGTTTTACCAGTCCGAACCAGAGCGTATTTTTCACAACACAAAACCATGCCGATGGTTAAGGAGGTATGGAGGAGGAACAGTGGAAGAAGCTAGGGACAAACCAGCTAGATTTGCTAAAGACAAATTCGAATTAAATTTGAAGAACAATTCACATGTCGAAATCTTTGCAACTTCGACTGAACTCCCTTTACGACTTTATGAGCGCTGACAGGATATGCTCCATTGGTCTCTGTAGATGTCGAGACGAGTCTCATATATATATTCTGTAATGTACCCGCGGCTTCGCCCACGATTATTAATTCAACCGCGTTATATGTCTCTAAACCAAACCAAACCCCAAGACACTACAGCCCTTGAAAGGCCTTGGCCTACCAAGAAACCGCTGCTCAGTCCGAAGGCTTGCTGATTATCAGGTGTCGTGTGGTCAGCACGACGAATCCTCTCGGCCATTATTCTTGGCTTTCTAGACCGGGGCCGCTATCTCACCGTCAGATAGCTCCTAAATTCGAATCACGTAGGCTGAGTGGACTTCGAACCAGCCCTCAGGTCCTGGTAAAAATCCGTGACCTGGCCGGGAATCGAATACGGGGCCTCAGTGTAAGAGGCAAGCACGCTACCTCTACACCACGGGGCCGGCACAGATGTTTCTAAACCGTTTAATTAAATGCAAAAGGATAACTGTGTTCATTAACATACACCGTTTTCACTTTTAATATTGGTCATTTTGTATTATTTAATATTTCACCCCCTTTCCACTCCCTCCCGTAGGGGTGTCTTACCCTACAGTCTTTTTTCCAAACGGTAAGTTATCTGAGTATCGTGTTTGGTTGAGACCTAGGCAGGAACATGCACACGTACATCCATGATCTCGGTAACTTTGGACATTCCTTTCACCCCTTCTAACCCCATCCCGATTGGGAATGAACTTTGCCTCAAACGGCGTACAGAGTGTCATGGTTCATCTCAGCTACCCCAAAGACTATGAACTCGCCACTAATATCGGTCATTTTTCGGATTTTGACATTTCACTCCCTTACTTTGGGGGTGCTAGGGGTTACTTTCCCCTACAGTAATTTTTCCAGATAGTAAGTTATATGTCCCGGTTTCGAAAGCCCAGAATAACGACCGAGAGGATGCGTCGTGATGAGCACACAGACCCTCGTAATCTGCAGGCCTTCGGGCTGAGCAGCGGTCGCTGGGCAGGTCAAAGCCCCGTCAAGGGCGTAAGTGCCGTAGGGTTTTAGTAAGTTATATGTGTATCTAGTTTGAGTGAGAGCTATGCTGAAACATACACATTCACCGTAATGTCTGTCATTATCGACATTTTCTTTCTTCACTCCTTCTCACCCCTTATGCAATGGGGACTGAATTTGGACTTTTTTCATATATCGTTTATAGAAGAATAAAAAGAAGAAGATAACTTTTAGGAAACACATCATAATCTTCACATACTGTTGATTAGGCAACCCACTGATCAGGCATGACATGCGGTTTACTTACCTTCTATTTTTTTCACTTTCCTCACGCCCTATGCCGAACTTCCCATCACATTTCGTTCAAATCACATCCTAAACCCTCTCAGGGGTAATAAGAACAAATTGTGAAATTTTCGGCCAGATCGCTCCAGTAGTTTTTGAATCCATTCGAGACATACATACGAACAAACATTCATTTTATATATATATATATATATATACAGTGCATAACAGTCTTGTTTGTACACCAACTTATTGCAACGAAATAACGGTTAAACTTTTGTATACAATTATTGTGATGTATTTTATTGCCCATATCGTAATAGATACACTAATAAACATTGTAAATAATAAAAAAAACCTGATCTGTGATCTTACAATTTAACACAAATTCAAGCAATGTACAAAAACCGGGCGTTTCATCATGCAACAATCTTGTTTGTACACTTACAGAAGATAGCAAAATGTTCACACAAAAACACTCGTTAATACCCCGATGAGTATCCTCTGGCCTTGAGAACTGCTTTGCACCTTCGCTGCATCGAATGAACCAGTTTCTCACATATTTTTGGGTCGGTCTTACCCCATTCTTCGTTGACTATACTTCTTAAATGCTCTAGTGATTGAGGTTTCCTTGCATGAACCCTTGTTTTTAGATCGACCCACAAATGTTCTATGGGGTCCAAGTCAGAGGACTGGGCAGGAGTTCGCAGTTGCGATGGTACGTTCCATATCAGCAAATATCAGCTGTGTGCTTGGGATCATTGTCTTGCTGAAATATGTAGTAAGACCCCAACCCCATTTTACTGCACTCTGTTTGACATTGTTCTTTAAAATGTTTAAATAACCCCATCTGTCCATGATGCCATTGATGATTTCTATATTTCCCACTCCACAAGACGACATGCACCCCCAAATGATAATTGATCCACCTCCATGTTTTACGGTGGGTAGCGTATTTGCAGGTTTATTGGCTGTATTTACTTTTCTCCATACATAACTGTTTCCATCCGAACCGTATAGAGATATTTTAGTCTCATCTGACCAAATAACTTTGTTCCAGAATGTGCAATCCTTGTTTTCATACTCTCTGCAAAATTTCATTCTGGCTTGTCGATCTTTCTTAGTAACAAACGGCCTTTTCCATGGTCGTCTACCGTGATAATCATATTTCCACAATACCCTACGAATTGTCTGACTTGACATTTTCTTCTTCGTACTTTCTTCCAGCATTACGCGGATCTTAGGCGCACTTAATTGTGGGATCTGTTTTACTTGTTTCACAATATAACGTTCATCTCGCCTATTTAGTATCTTTTCTTTTGCTTTCCTTGGCAAATTCTTCGTGATTCCTCTATATCTGAATTTATTCAACACATAGTGTATTGTGGAATGAGGTTTATTTACTTTGCGTCCAATTTCACGCAAGGAATACCCTTGCAATCCGAGAGATACAATTACATTTTTTAGTTCGTCACTTAACTCTGTTCTTTTACCCATTAGGCCTATGTAACACACGGTCTGGTGCACTAACTGTGAAACTATACACACTAGCACAGCACAGATACACACCAGCTAGCTAGGAGTGTTCCCGAGCGACGAGGTAGCTAACGTGTACAAACAAGACTCTTGCAAGCAAATAGGCCACTACACAACATATATATCACTCATATTCTTTTAAAATGGTGTACCGAGACTTTTGGTCGCTAACATCAAGTTCTCAACATCTTGTACAATAACTTATCCATGTCTTGTGCACTGGTTATGTACTATTTAGAAATTATAAAGACATTATATCTGCTAAGTGGGGTGTACAATCAAGACTGTTATGCACTGTAGATATCTATACTGACGAGAGAACACATACATGTGTTACATTCGAATTCGGTTCAAATTTGGTAGGAATGTTCGTGGTAGGCAATAGAATGCTAAGGTGAAAACTGCATGTGCCCAGCTAAGTTTAAACGCCAAAATTGAACAAATAAATAGTCGTAAAATTAGAAGTGCCGCGGGAGTATCGGGGTGTGGCGGGGGGATAGGGAGGAGCGAAGCAGCGGACGTGAGACAACCGGGCTGTGTCGAGCTTCGCCAGCAGCCAGGCAGCGTATACTTAGCGCGTTTCCCTTAACTTCCCGATCAGATGTGCAAAACGTAAATATGAAAACAGCTCATGAAACAAGTGTACAAAGGACGATGTTTAAATAACGATGCCAATAAGGTTTGAAAAACTCACGCCCGAGTTCTTGTTACTCGTTGTAATTAGTGCAATAGTGATTGTTTACAAAAAAGTGGACAAGGCACAGATACTGTGTGCACCATGCACATCTTGCGCTTTCACAAGTATTACATTGATTATAGGAAGACTCTTCTTTGAAATAACAATCGACTGGATTAACAAATTGTGAAGGTTTCTTGTTAACATAGCCACATTTGTACCAAATATACTGCCACATACTACGAAAACGCGGAGAGGAGAACTGGTTGTGCGTCAAAGATTGTACTTTTAAAAGGTTGTTCCTTAAATGTACCTTGATGTCTAACGAGTTTAACAAAATTAAATCGTACAAAATACGTACAAATTGCTTCCAAATGCTGAAGCCCAAAACATCTAACGGCAGAATTGTTTGAAAATTAATGATTTTCTTACTCCCAATTTTAGCATGTAAAATATTTTCTTCTTTCTGTCCGGTCCGGGAATCGAGAACTAAAACACAGTACTCTGGTACTAGCTCACAATAAATATCCCGTAACCATTTCTGTACAAGTTCTTTGGTCAGTCTTCCAGACTTTGAAGGCAAAATGTACACATTTGGTGCGGTAAATAGATTTTTTCCTATATTAGGACCAAATTTGCCATTTTTTCTTTCAACACCACTAGCAACTTCGGTAGGAGTTGTCCATCTGCCGAAATTATTGGCTGTATTGTGTAGCTATGATTTAGTGAATTCATGGATTGTGCTTCCGCTAATACGACTTTTTCTCCTCGTTCATTATGGGTCCTGCCAGAATGGAACTCTTCATGAAAACCAGACTGATCAGTATTAAACACGCATTCTGGGCCGTGACTTTCTATTAATTGCGACACTTCTCCCACAAACAGCGTCACGTTACAATTAGTATCTTCTTGTTCAAATTGGTACTTTTTTAGATACGAATTTCCAAATCTTTCTTGATCCAATTTTTTCTTTTTAAAACTCATTACCCAGGAATGAGACGCTCGAAACGTGTCGTAGCTAACTAGACGAGCGTACTTTAAGGCCCATTTTTCAATATTTATATCGTTAACAATTTTCTTTCGTTGTCTACTTTCTTTGAACTTTTGATAAGTCTTCGTAACAAATTTATTTTTTTCTCCCATTGTGGCACCGTTTTCCAATTGTTGCTCCCACCTGTAAAGCTCTTCCCGGCACTTAAATTTACGAAACCTGTGTTTCACTGATGCGAAATTCCTCTTTTTCCCGCCTTTGTTTCGCCAATATTCGATGACCTTCTTCTTATAAGTTATTGGCATTAGGCATCGTTCAGCCGTTGTTGTGGATGCAGGGTTAGGAGCAACATTTTTGGATACGATGTCAAGTAACGGAGTTTCAATATTGTCTTCCTCGAAAACAAAGTCATCATCTGACATATCCAATGTGCCATCCAGTTCGACTGTCACATCAGTATACAAAAACCTGCCGGCTATTAGACCCGTAAAACGGAGACAAGAACGCAATTCCTGTGAACGTTTGTTTTTCTCGTAAAAGTAAATATATATAAACAGATTGATCTACTTACGATATAATTTCAATTCCAAATTCCTTTCATCTTCCGAAAATGGCGTGTCTTTTTTGTCACACTCTGCAAAACAATTCTGAAGGCACACCACTACATTCCACGGATTGAATGACTTGTGTAGTGGGCGTTTTGTTGTACCTAGGTGTAAACAAATCAATTATCACCCTACAAGGTTAAAGTAAATATAAAGTCACCATTCATAACAATGACTATAAGAACCTCAGATTTTACCTGTCATTGTAAGAATGTTGTCTCATCGGACGACTAATAAATGTGCACCTCTTGATCTGCGTTGACGTTTCTAATCGGGAGGATACGTGGTATGTGTGAACTGCGGTGTAGTAAAGAAAAGTGGCCGGGAAGGGGGTGGGTGGTTATTCATTTGACTCGAAAGAGCAGCCCGACTATACGCTGCTCACGTCCGCTGCTTCGCTCCTCCCTACCTCTCCGCCACACCCCGATATTCCTGCGGCACTTTTAAATTTACGACTATTTATTTGTTCAATGTTGGCGTTCAAACTTGCGCTAGGCACATGCAGGTTTCACCTTAGCATTCTACAGCCTCCCACGAATATTCCTAACCAATTACAACCGGATCCGAGTGTAACACATGTATGTGTTCCCTCGTGAGCGTAAAGCACCAGCGACTTACCGTCAAAAACTCTGAAATAATGTGTGTAATCCAATACAAAGTATTGATTAATTATTAGAACCGAGTAAATGCGATAAGTTCATGTAATTGCTTTAAACCTTACTAAAATGATTTCATCAACACCTTTAACCAGTGGCGGCTCGTTTGGGAGGCGCTAAGGCGCGCGCCCCCCACGGGGTTCCATTAAATTCGGGAATTTTAATCTTAAATGTTAACAACGGAAATATTTTACTATAAGATTATTATCAAGGGCGCAAGTGGTACTGTACTGCGGCCCGATACGCTGCTGGCTCCGCGCAGGAGGGCGCTCTCTCATAGCGGACCAAATACTCTGAGTCTCGCTTGACTGGCCTTGAGGGAGCCAATCAGAGGCGTAGTAGAGATGTGCTGTTCTACGGAGATTCCGGCGCGTTTCTGCCGCGGCCTATTGTTGCAGCCAACCTACCCGAAACATTGGTGATCTGATTTCTGTTTAATATGGGTCAGTTTATTCCATTTCTCTCCTGAAACTAGGAACTATTTTACTGAGGCACTTACCTGAGTTAAATGTGCCGGTATATATTTAAAATAGTCTTGTGATGTTTAGGATTATTAACTAACGAAACGAGTAACGACTGTAACTACTGTCTCCTCGCACTTGACTCATGTTGGCCATACTCACTGGAGAGCGCGATGTTTAACTTTATGTTGATGAATGATCTCGTGAGGTGACTGTGACAAGGTGAAATTAGGAGAAAGGTTGTGATTTATATGTAGGCGTGGTGTTATGTTTGCACTTCGTACGGTATGATTACCGTCGAACATATTAAAGTACTAACGTTTTCTTCTCTTTCTATCGAGAAGAAAGTCGAACTGAAGGAGTGTGGTAGGCCGACACCAGACTTCTCGTTGAAAAAATCGGAGACCAATAAAAATAAAAATAGGGCTATCCAAAGACAAATTAATTCTCCTGACGTATATAACAAGAACTCGCTGATATGAGGAAATGATATCTCAGAAACTTTTTTACTGCTTTCCTTGCCTGCTATTCTCCCGTTCTAGGAAAGGAGATAAATAGGTCACCACAGGGGTGATATCAATAGTACCATGGACTTTGAAATGCTTGGTGAAGTCAATGTCGTGTCTTGTTTAAGTGATCACTACAGTGAAACTATTCGTAAACATAACTCGATCGTGGACAAGAACAGGCAAATATTATTATTATTATTATTATTATTATTATTATTATTATTATTATTTAATAATAATAATGTATGTGTATATATGTTCAGTGGTGGTGGTGGTGATTATTGTTTTAAGAGGAAGTACGACTAGGCAACCATCCTCTATATAACACTAAACAGAGGGAAAAATGGAAGGGTTCCGACACTTCGAAAAATGAAGATATCGGTCAAAGAAAGACAAGGGCCACGAATGGCATGAAAATGAAAGACTCCCAAGCCCTCGCAAACCTAATAGCGTCGGGGTAGGAAAAGAACAAGAATTGACCAAGAGAGTTCAGACAGGATAGATGAAAGTGAGGAGCCTGGCACAAGTAAGTGGAAGCAATGCCAGGACTCAGTTGAGGACCCCGTGGTCGCCAACCCACGCTCCAAAGTTCAGAGCCCTTGGGGCCCCTTTTAGTCACCTCTTACGACAGGCAGGGGATACCGTGGGTGTTATTCTAATGCCCCCACCCACAGGGGGAAGTATGTTCAGTCTTCAGCCCTAAGGCTGGATGGATCCTCAACAACTCTGCAATCAGCTGTCATAGATGGCCTGGACATCGCTGAAGAGGCATACTAGGGAAATGAGGAGTGAGGTAGTTTCCCGTTGCTTTCCTCACTGAGCCAGAAGTTGCTGTTACATATCAGTCTGCCAAGCCCACTGAAATGCACGCACCAACCGGCCCTATGAGCAACATTTTCACACCATTCATAGCAGGGACTGGTTGCAGAAGGAATGGCATTACTAGCATCGCTCATACCTCAGTCACTTTTATATTGTTAAAGCCAAGGATAAGACAGAGACAGATCTATGACAAAATTGCTCTAGGCCATACCAGAAGACATAGTGCACTGTAAACACTAGGTCCTGCCAGTAAAGTCATATAATAATAATAATAATAATAATAATAATAATAATAATAATAATAATAATAATAATAATAATAATAATAATTGCATATGCATTGCACCGTATAGTGTTCGAAGTGTGTATCTTGATAACATGGTTTGAAGAACTTGAGATATTTGTGGAATTATGAAACTAAGGTGCGCCCCCCACTGCTGATATCCACGAGCCGCCACTGCCTTTAACTTATCTTTTTGTATGTATTTTCAGAGCCTTCTTGTCCCCTTTACCGACCATACTTTCCACCTTAAGTTCATTTCTGTAATTATACTGTTATGTATTATGTTTGAAATTATATGTTTGACAGACTGAAAATGTTTTAAGTTACATTTAATTCGGGACATTCCGCTTCCAAAAGACTTTCATTATTAACGGTATGCTAGAGACTTGGTTATTATTAGGACTCGGATGTTTAGGAAAAGTCATATTTTTTTCTTTGTCTCTATTTTCTTGCCTGTTTGGTATTTGGTGCAAATCCGGTGATTATCGTCACAATTAAGTGATTTTTGTCATATAAATGCATATTTGGGCTATTTTTGTCATAAGGTCATATTTTCAGCTATTTTCGTAAAAACGTCATATTTCGGTCATATTTCGGCTGTTTGGCTACAGCTGTAGCTGTGCAAAATCATCGTCAACTTTCCGAACGGAAACTAGTATTCACAAGACTGCTTTTCCGCATCACGTCTGTAGTTATTACAAGTGGAATACTCTGGCTCTTCTATCAAGATTGCGCAGGAATTATTTTCCAACAGTTTGCCAGAAAGTCTGGCATATATTAAGTCGAACTTCGGAATGATATCGAGTGCAATTGGGCCCTACTCCTTTAGAAGCTGGTAGCTTAGAAATTCGCGCCAGTATTGAAATTGTGAGAAGTGCTGAACTTTTCAGCACAACAAACACACGGAATAGTTAGCGTCAGTGCAAAACGGAAACTTCAAAACGTGCTTAATCGAACTGACGGTTTTCGCTGTGTGTGCAAGATAAAATGATGTTCTTAGAGGAGAAGGTACCAGGATATTTCAAGATGAGTGTATACTCGACAGCAGTGATTTAATATTATTTATATGCACCAATGCCAACGGCCGTAGCCGTGTTGAAACACCGGATCCCGTGAGATCTCCGAAGTTAAGCAACATTGGGCGTGGTCAGGAGTTGGATGGGTTGCCACGCGCTGTTGGTGGGTGGTAAGGGAATGGAGGAGCGGAAAGGAGCTGGCCACCCTACCGCATGTAAACTCCGGCTCAGGATCTCCTCTGCGGAGGTTCGGACCTGCCTTCGGGCAGAATAACCCTTACCTTACCTATATGCACCAATAACGTCTTGTGACGTAGAAAGGAGCTTCTCTTACAAGAATGTGTTAAGTAATAATCGGAGGTCTTTCGCGCCTGTTGCTTTAAAGATGAATCTTTTCAAACACTTCAACACCACCCGCGGAGAAGAATGAAAAAGTTATGTGCGTTTGCACATTTGCCCTGCCGCCCTATTGTAATGTATTGAAAGATATAGAATAGAATATATTTATTTATCACCTACAGGATGTCCCAATTACAGATGATGTAATAGAAAAATTAAAAAAATAAGTTAAATAATTAAATTAAATAATATACATACAAATATACATATATATACAAGCAGACATAAATCTTCACATGTTTTATACAGATTATTCACATAATTTACAAAATTATCACGTTGCTTCCTTGAGAAGAACTTTACGAATTGCAGTGGAAGGGTGGTGAAAAATGTCGAGTGACCCTTCCAGCTGATTTATTGTCCTAAGGGCTTGCATGAGCCAAGAATTTTCATGCGCAACCGTCCTACATTTGGGCAGGTGGAATGTACATTTCTGCCTTGTTCGTCTGCTTGGAACATGAAGTGGGATCAACCCCAATATAGCCGGACTGTCCACTTGACTCTTCAAGCATTTAATCGCTAACATTGCGTTCGCACACTTTCGGCGCGTTGCCAGCGTATTCATTCCAAGAATGTTTACAAACTCTTCATACCTTCTTGAACAGTGTGGCATGCCCAGGAATACGAAACTCATCCACTTCATGAACCTTATCTGTACTCTTTCGAGATGGTGTATGTGGCCTTTCTGATACGGGAGCCACTTCGTTTCTTGGTGCTCAATTTAAACTTCAACGCATTTGAGTAATATTAATGTAATCTGAGCTAAAACGTTCCAAAATATTTAAAAGAAATAGATTGATTTTTGGTTTTCTTGTATTTCAAACCACCAACGAAGGGTGCAAACCTGTTTTGACTTTTAAAATGTTGTGTGATCTGACAATCTTTATAGGTATGTATTCACAAATGTTTGATAAGTGAATCTAGGACAATAGACTGCGAATAACTGCTAAACATGTATATTTAGAAAATTAATATGAAAAAGAATAAATAATTTAGATAACAAATATCTATCAAAGGGATTGCCATTTCGATTTATAACTTATTTTAAAATGGCCATATTAAAATTAATAATTTTCGGGTCATATTTTGTAATTTTTACATCATATTTTGTCACATTTGAGGTCATATTTGCTTGCTTATTTGGGCTAGTTTAAGGTCTTAAACATCCGAGCCGTAGTTATTATACTTACTGTAGCCTGCTTCTAATAAAACATAATCTCTTTACAATGATATGGACTACTGCGCAATGCAAATTCCACGTAATCTATCAATATTGTTCTTATCGGCGCGATAGCAGCTTCATAACGAGATAAAATTACTATCAGCAAGAAGTCAATAAGACAAGTGTCATACGGAAAAAGATTTCCATACGCTGAGAATATGATTAGGACTTTCCACACAGTCGAATAAAGTTCGGCATTGATATTTCCTTGATTTTTCACTTTATTAGTAACAATTAACCTATAGAACAAAAAAGGTTTGTAATGATAGTCGAACTACATTTTGTCATGAACAATTTCCCTGTAATAATAATAATAATAATAATTGTTTTACGTCCCACTAAATACTTTTTAAGGTCTTCGGAGACGCCGAGGTGCCGGAATTTAGTCCCACAGGAGTTCTTTTACGTGCCAGTAAATCTACCGACAAGGGACTGTCGTATTTGAGCACCTTCAAATACCACCGGCGAGGATACTTACATCTCAAAAACTGAATATATTACAGACATGAAAATTGGCATTTGGATTCTCCTTTAAATAAACCTGTATATTTTAGTTTTCGTAAAATCCACTTGGGTGGGGGTGGGGATGGGGGAAGGGGTTAGAAGGCCAGCGCCTTAACCGTCTGAGCCACTCAGCCCGGCAATTTCCCTGTAAAATCAACCGCAAGTTAGATACATCGAGTTTTATGTTTTAGGCCTCCCACTGAAGCCGCTCTTCTACTTTTTTGAACAGCTTATAGCTAAGATCTCACTCGGCCTTATCCTAAACTTTAACACCCTTTTCCATTTTCTGTGAAGCTGTAACAGATACACAGTCAGACGGATAGGCTCATTGGAAAAAAAGAAGTCAAACTAGTGCGCACGCACAGATGGATCGTTAAGCCTGTACAGATGGTGCAGCGAACGACTTCCGTGCTCAACCGCAGGCGCACTGCCTCTACGTGAGCGCGTTCAGTGAGACGAGATATTGATGTTTCAAGCGGACGGTGTATGTCGACATGCGTAGATGTAGGGATCTGACACAGTGGCATAAGGGGGCAATCGTGTTTGGCGGTGTCCATAGTCATACGGTGCGTGAAATTGCTGGTCGTGTTGGTGTTTCGCAGCGGACAGACAGTTGTGTACTACGAAACACGTCAGAATTATGGCCGGAAAAAAGATCCTGACAAAGGCTTCGACCACAGTGCAGGCGGCGAGCGGAGCGTTGCGTTGTGTGGCGGCAAAGATGAGACTCAAACCTGGGTTAGCAAATGCATGTGGCCATAGTGCCAGCGGCGCGTCATTTTGGAGGGGAAGTTGGCTCAAGGACAACGCTGCATGCCGCCAGCCGCTCACTCCTGTTTGAGATATCAGCTGCGCCGCTCGCAATGACTGTTAGTGAGTTAATAAGGGAGGAGATGAAAGTGCTAATTTCTGAAGTTTAAACCTGAACTTTCCTATGGAACGACAGAGAGAAGAATTTCGAAAACCTATCAGTGACAAGGGAAGCCTGAAAAGAGATTGAAACGATCTTAAATATACGAGATAAATTCAGTTAAAAATCAACACGGTTATGAACATAAACAATATGTATTTAATGCAACATATTATTATTATTATTTTACGCCCTATTATTATAGTTTAATTAATATTATTATCCTTTGTCATATATTGCCGATATGAACACTTGTGTTCGTCATTACATCTGTCTTTTATGGGTCTCTGGAAGTTGGTGACTTGCTTCTGCAGTCGCGCCTTAAGTTTTAGAAAGAAGTCAAAAGTTTGAATGGACATAGAAGTTTATTTGATACATCTTAGCAGGAAATCAATTCAGTTCTCCATATAAGTGATGAAATTCCCCATGCATTTCACGTAATTTATTTACTGGATGATCACGAAATTCTCTCCTAGTCGTACGTCGAATTCTTCAGTTTAGATAAAGCAGAGACAAACGAGAAAATTGAAACTGCCATCATCTAATCACTACGTGCAGGGGAGACGCCGCGCCGCTTACTGACTCTTGCTAGATGTCCACACAGCCGCTCTCTCCTCCCCACTCTTCAACTTTTCGATAGCGGCAACGCTCCGCTCGCCGCCTGCACTGCGGTCGTAGCCTTAGAGGGACCGGAGAGGCGTTTTACTGTTTGTGAATCAAAATCGTTTCCAAACCCGACAAAAATTACTGCAGTCAGAGAATGAAGGTGCATCCCAACCTGTTAGCGAGAGAACATTGCGACGGGAACTGCATGCTATGAACATTTGGAGTCGGTCACACAGGCGTATTCAATGGGCTAGAAATCTAATGACGCACGTCGTCGAGTGCACCAAAGGCCAATTGAAGCATCTCATCCTGGATGTGATTAAGGTCAGGTTCAAGCCGGAGGTGAGTCTGTGATGTTTTCGCGGTGTTTCTTGTATCACGGATTTGGCCCGCTCATTGAGGCGACTACTAACATGAGCCAGTACGTTTATTAAAACATTCTGGATGATCACGTGTTGTCTTTCAGTCAACAACTGCATGATGAGGATACCCCAGTTTTTCAAGATGACGAGAGCAAAGTTCATCGGGCTAGACGCATATGTGACTGATTTTATGAACACTCTCCCACCCTATTACATCTCGAGTGACCTGCAAAATCACCTGACTTGGATCTCATTGAAAATCCGTGGGAGATGTTGGAACAGCGGGTAAAACGACGGCCTCAGCATCCCCGCATGTTGGTGGAATTGCGCGATCACATCCTCAGCGAGTGGCTTAACCTGGAAGTGACGTACCTGCACAACCTTGTGGACTCACTTCCTAACCTAATCCGGGTGGTTATCAAGTCCACAGCCGGAGTTACGCGGTATTAATGATGCTTGTAATTATTGCTCCATGGGTGACAAATGTTTGGTCCGGTAAGCTTATTAAGATGAACCCAGTCTGGTCCCCCGGTGTAAGGGCCAACGCGTACGCCTGTCACCCGGCGGGCCCAGGTTCGATTCCTGGCTGGGTCAGGGTGTTTTGATTGTAAATGATTAATAACCCTGGCCTGGGGACTGGGTGTTTTGTCGTCCTTAACGTTCCTTTCCTCACATTCAAAACTCTACACTTCCTCCATTCCAATTACACGCAGGTTCATATCACATGGTGCAAATAGGGACAAAGGATCTCTATAGGTCGACGCCCCGAACAAATAGCATTTAAGAAAAGATGAACCCAGCATTGGCTATTATATTTTCTTGTCCGATATAAGTCGTGCATCAGGTTAATATTAAAAAAGTACTCACAGAAAGAATATTTTAAAAAGAGAGACAAAAGATCCTCTTCCCACCAACATGTATCGTCCAACAGCTAGTTTACGATAAAAGTAACAGCAGTGTTCTATTATTCAGATTCATACCGCTTACAATAAGTTGTTTTGCTGTAAGCACTCTCCTAGGTATGGTAATGACCGTGTTAAATTTAATTGTGGCTTACGAATCTCACTCGAGGTGGATTTCGCTATTTAGCACTTTCCCAACATAAGATGTTTACTCGAGAGTTTCATTTTACGCAGACATTCTTTCTTTCTTAATCTGCTTACCCTCCAGGGTTGGTTTTTCCCTCGAACTCAGCGAGGGATCCCACCTCGACCAGTACCTCGCCCAGGCTGCCTCACCTGCTATTCTGAACAGGGGCCTTGCGGGGGGATGGGAGATTGGAAGGGATAGACAAGGAAGAGGGAAGGAAGCGGCCGTGGCCTTAAGTTAGCTACCATCCCGGCATTTGCCTGGAGGAGAAATGGGAAACCACTTCCAGGATGGCTGAGGTGGGAATCGAACCCACCTCTGCTCAGCTGACCTCCCGAGGCTGAGTGGACCCCGTTCCAGCCCTCGTACCACTTTTCAAATTTCGTGGCAGAGCCGGGAATCGAACCTCATGCATATTCCGGTGTTATGAGTGGCAGAATCCACGCACCGAGGATTAATTTACGAATTAAATGTTTGAAGAGTTCCAATAAAAGTAAATAGACTTCAAATTGGAAGGAATAGTTTAGCAATCGCCGGCATTGGAGGTATTTGCCCAGCCGCGATGTGCCATAGGTTGTGAGATGTGTCTTGGGAGGACGTGTGTCCCCATATAAATTAACGGCAGTACGAAACTGAAGGTACGGTCCCGAATACCGTGTTGTCCCGACCGACATAAAGCAGATCTTGGTGGGATTGAACATATGTGACTAAATTCTAAAGAGTGGAAATTAAAATATCATCTTTCCATTTTAATAATAATAATAATAATAATAATAATAATAATAATAATAATAATAATAATAATAATATTTATTAGGAAACTGATCATTAAATTGTGCGGATAAAGTACGAGGATGACAACTGATAATAATCAAATATAGGATTATAATTGAAATTAATGATAATAATAAAATAATTGATGGTAATCACAGAATGTGATAATGGTCAGATAAATACTGATAATGATATTATTTAATAATCATAGGAGGATATGATAGGGACAGTCGTCCTGTGTCGAACTGCTCAGAACCAGATGTTGGGTTTTCACGGGGGAGATTGTTAGCGGTAGATACGAAGGTAACCCACGGACGGCACATGTCTTCATTGTCAGAGCGTAGTAATGAACCTTTCCGTACGTCTTGTCGTATTGACAAGTGTAAATATTAAAATAGGCTTTGAGTTAATGAACTCTACCTGGCGTGTTTGTGAATCTGGAAATAATAGGCTAGAGTTTGTCCGTACTATAAATTCCCGTTTTTTCGAGACGATAACATTTCCACGGTGGGTGTCCGGCTCACCAGAATGTACATACCGGAAGTGTCTCATGTCCAAACGGAGCGAGGAGATGACAGTAAATAGTTACTGTCATGCCTTCGTCTCCGAAAGAAGATCTCCAGCTATGAAACGTCCACTCATACGGATGTGAATTCGACCCCCGGTAACCAATTTGGGCGAATTCACCAAATGTTTTACACTACCAGAGTAGTGAGGTAAATCCAAGTAGTATGTCATTCATTTTTCAGGATGGAAGTGTCCCAATGTAATAATTGTCATCATGTGTAGTTTGCAAAATAAGTGAATAAATTGCTCCTCATTGCAATTTCAATAGGAAACAGTTTCCATATCTTTCATTGTAGTTAGTCCAGTATGCCCATGGAATTTAAGTTGTCACTTCCCAGTCCTATTGTGAAGTCAAAAATTTGTATCCATGAATGAGTCGTCCCCCGTTACCTTAATTTGCATGCCCCGTTCATCCCTGTGTTCATTTGATGCGCCGATATATAATTAGATTTTCTTTATTAAATTTATTTTTTATCTTTTTCGAACTGATCACCCCTGAAATTAATGCTAGTCTGGGACTCAGGAAGTGAGCGGGTGCAGTACCTAGGTGTTAATATAAGGAAAGATCTTCATTGGGGTGATCACATAAATATGATTGTTAATAAAGGGTACAGATCTCTGCACATGGTTATGAGAGTATTTAGGGGTCGTAGTAAGGATGTAAATGAGAGAGCATATAAGTCTCTGGTAAGACCTTAACTAGAGTATGGTTCCACTGTACGGGACCCTCACCAGGATTACTTGATTCAAGAACTGGAAAAAATCCAAAGAAAAGCAGCTCAATTTGTTCTGCATGATTTCCAACAAAAGAGTAGCGTAACAAAAATGTTGCAAAGTTTGGGCTGGGAAGACTTGGGAATAAGGAGAAAAACTGCTCGACTAAATGGTATGTTGAGAAATGGCGTGGAATGACATCAGTAGACGAATGTGTTTGAGTGATGTCTTTAAAAGTAGGAAAGATCACAATATGAAGATAAAGTTGGAATTCAAGAGGACAAATTGGGGCGAATATTCGTTTATAGGAAGGGGAGTTATGGATTGGAATAACTTACTAAGGAAGATGTTCAATAAATTTCCAATTTCTTTGCGATCATTTAAGACAAGGCTAGGCCCTAAATGCAGATCAGTAGTGATTGATTGATTGATTGATTGATTGATTGATTGATTGATTGATTGATGATTGATTGATTGATTGATTGATTGATTCTAATTAACATGTTCACTTTGCGCGGAGAACTATAATAATAATAATTGTTACGGAGTTATCCGTGGAAGTCAGAGGTGAAAGAAGGTGCTGGCTGGAATGGGTCTAAATATAAGTCCGAAAGATGGATTTAAAATTTAAATAAAGGTTATATTTTCAAAACTTAACAATAGTGACATAGAATTTTTGAGCGTACAACAAATAACAACAAGTTAAAGAGTTTCGGGTGCTTACAAATTCTGGGCTTCGTGCCTCAAGTTACAATTCCTGAGCCCTCAGCTCACAACCACAAATTACCAAAGGGCAGAAAACCCCTCACTACATGAACCACATGCTCCCAACTTTACATCTCAAGCCTCTCTAAGGCACTTTTACCACAACCCCATAAAGAGCTGACCCGCTCTCGATCTTTCAAGCCTATAAAGGCAATAACAGGCATTTACACAAACTGCCATCAAGGCATTATAAAGAAACAGGGGTATCTCGTACCCAATCTACTGGGCCTTAGTGTGCAAAAACTAGGTTAATTTAAATGGCCCAAAACAAAAAGGATGGAGGCGTGAACTTGCACTCCTAAATACACATTTTAAAACCCTAAGTGGCGCTAGGCCGATACACAGGGGCTAATCCCAAGCTAGGGAGGTGACTCGTATGAGAAACTTTAATACACTGACTGACAGTGACAATGCAACACCAAGGAGGAGTGGTTCGAAAGGGATGAAAGTTGGGGAAAAAACAGAGACGGCACGGATGAATAATTGATGTTTATTTCAAACCGATATGCAGGTTACACAATGCGCACGGCATCGACTCAGTAGGATGTAGGACCACCGCGAGCGGCGATGCACGCAGAAACACGTCGAGGTACAGAGTCAATAAGAGTGCGGATGGTGTCCTGAGGGATGGTTCTCCATTCTCTGTCAACCATTTGCCACAGTTGGTCGTCCGTACGAGGCTGGGGCAGAGTTTGCAAACGGCGTCCAATGAGATCCCACACGTGTTCGATTGGTGAGAGATCCGGAGAGTACGCTGGCCACGGAAGCATCTGTACACCTCGTAGAGCCTGTTGGGAGATGCGAGCAGTGTGTGGGCGGGCATTATCCTGCTGAAACAGAGCATTGGGCAGCCCCTGAAGGTACGGGAGTGCCACCGGCCGCAGCACATGCTGCACGTAGCGGTGGGCATTTAACGTGCCTTGAATACGCACTAGAGGTGACGTGGAATCATACGCAATAGCGCCCCAAACCATGATGCCGCGTTGTCTAGCGGTAGGGCGCTCCACAGTTACTGCCGAATTTGACCTTTCTCCACGCCGACGCCACACTCGTCTGCGGTGACTATCACTGACAGAACGAAAGCGTGACTCATCGGAGAACACGACGTTCCGCCATTCCCTCATCCAAGTCGCTCTAGCCCGGCACCATGCCAGGCGTGCACGTCTATGCTGTGGAGTCAATGGTAGTCTTCTGAGCGGACGCCTCCTTCAACCAATCGACGGGAAATTGTTCTGGAAATTTGAAGAAAAAAGCTATGATTGGAGGAAAATTAATTACAGAAATTCGTGATTGGCTAAATTAAATACAGGCGGAAAGGAAGGATTAATGTTGCCAACCCACAAACCACAGAACAAAATTTAGTGAAGGCAAAACTTATGAATACAACATTTCTCCAAGAAGGTTCATTCCTTTACACTAGAGTGCGTTATCCTAGTTTTTGGTAGAGACATCTGTTGGAGAATGTCCACACTTCTTGATCAATGAAAAACAAAACAAATCAAAAACACTCAGTGACATCTTCTGATAAACCGTAGAGTTAGTTCAGTTGTTAAAGTTCCGGGTTTCTCCAGTAGAGAAGTTTCAATTGGCGCAAGATTTGAACTTGCGTCGTAGAGGTGTACCGCCCGGTACAATAATAATAAATCAACTTGAGTTAATAAGCTAGAACTGGCATACCAACTGACCAGGAACCCAGGAAGGCGCTCAAGGACAAGCTCGAAATCTGGGAATGAAAAATATTGAGGAAGATATTAGGACCAGTCAAGGAAGAGAACGAATACAGAAGGAGACCCAAACAGGAGCTCTAAAAATACCGTGAAGAATTCAGGGACGTGGCTAGGAAGCATTTTATGGCCATCCTGCCAGCTTCCCGTTTGCTGGCACAAGAGGAAGACCAAGTCACAGGAACTGGGAGGAACAGAAAGAGACATCGCTCAGTAAGGCGGTTAAACAAACCAGCTTCCATGACAAACCACCAAAAGGGAAGACAGGTGCGCTCTGGATAAAGGAGATGAAGGACCAACACAGCCAAAGGAGGCGCAATTACTGGGCAAACTTCAAAATCCAGCCCAAACACAATAGTTTAATATCGTGGACCTTAGCCAGCCTGTACGAAACAGCAATAATAATAAGAAGAATTTCTTTCGATTCTGGCTCAGTCCTGTAGTATTTGAAGGCACTCAGATACGTCAGCCCCGTATCGGTAGATTTATTGGCATGTAAAAGAACTCCTGAGGGTAAAAATTACAACATCCCGGCGTCTCCGAAAACCATCAAAATGTATTAGTGGTACGTGAAACCATTATTATTATTATTATTATTATTATTATTATTATTATTATTATTATTATTATTGGAAACATTGTATTTTAATATTTTGTTTTTATCCTCTCGTTGTTGACCGTCGATATTAGCAATTCTCTTGCTATATGTGCTGAGAGCTATTAGGCAAACCCTATTTTTATATCATGACTTATGCGAAAATGCACGTGTAGCATAAAACAAAAGAGTATCTTACCCTCTAGTTCGTTCCATGATACATTGTTTCTTGAACAAGCAGGAATTATTATTATTATTATTATTATTATTACTGTATTAGTATCACTGTATTATTCGTCATGAAGATTATGTAGACTGTGGTACACGTTGCTTCAGTTGCGGGAGTTTCATCTTGTTTACTGCTCGGACTATACTGCAGCTTCTGTTAAGGCTAGAGTAGAACGCAGCCCGGAAGGCGGTTTGAAGAGGGTTGCTCAGTAACATTCGCGCGCTTTGTAGTATGACGTGTTTTCCGCTGAGCCAATAGAATCATTTCAGTAAGAGGTGCCTGTTTGTGCGGGTCACGAGTGAATGTTTAGAGTTTTATTTGTAAATATCATAATCAACGAATTTAGGGAACTATTTGCATGTGTACGATAGATCCAGGAAGAGCAAAAAGACAAGTATTCCGTCGACAGGCGAGGGAAATAGTATTTAAAGTGTATTTGTATTTGGTAAGCATGCAGCAGCAAGCGTTCAGAGGTCGCCAGAGGAGAACCCTTAGAGGAAGAAGCCAGTGACGGTCCTCGATGATTTCAATAAAAATGTTCTGCGTACGACAATATTTGATATGTATAAAAATGGCGAATATCCTACGGCATTGAAACTGAACCATCCATTTATCTTCCGTAATATCTCGAAAATTTTCCTCAACACTTTTCCGGGGATTGATGTTAAAAATGAATTTGGACTTTCGCGAAACTTTTAAGCCCACATAAAATATAGGTCATCGCTTTGGAATTAAAGACATAACTGGATGAAAAATTGTTTACACATACATGCTGTTATGAGTAGCCACATTGGCATCACCGCACCTCATACTTCTGTCTCTCTCTGCGCAACGAAACCGCCTTCCGGGCTGCGTTCTACTCTAGTACACACCAAGCGACAAAGTCGCGGAACACGTGTCTCGCAACTGTCCCCATACATTGTCCCGCGACTTTGTCGCTAGGTGTGTACTAGCCTTTAGGAAAGCAGGGAAGTCCAGCGACCCTTCTCCATTCATATTATTCTTTCGCCCAAGGTCGTCCCACTGGCCTCGCAAAAATGAAATGCAACATGAACTACGTACTGTATCTTATCCTACCAACGCTGCCCCAGGCATCTGGACTGGGTTCTTTTGAAATATAGTAGCAAGGTACAGTAATCAGTTGTGTTAACGGTGCAGTGGAAAGTGCGTGCTTATTGAATGATGTCAACTAGACGATAACGCGTTGTTGTAAGCACCGGGGAAAAAAAAAAAATCGAAGCAGTGATACAGGTGGAAAATGGTGCGATATTGCGAAATGTTGCTGCCACTGTCAACAGTGGCGGACTGTATATTAACATTTCAGTATGCACCTTTGCTTAACAGAGTATATGCATTTTTATTTCGACATTTACCATGTGTGATCCGAAAAACGCGTCAACCGAAGTGGCTCCGCCCCCTTTATTTCGGATAAACGGGGTTCTACTGTATTATTATTATTATTATTATTATTATTATTATTATTATTATTATTATTAGTAATCATGTCGTTTAGTCCAAACAAAGACCACGTCATTTCAACTGTCTCCTTCTTCTCCCGCATTTAAGCGTCAGTTCAAATAAAATCTTTCGCGTATGGTAGTAGTTCTTCGTTTGTGTTAAATGTTCGTAAAATCATTTAAAAATAGTTTATTTATCGTACAGCTTTTAGTGCCAGGAGTGTCCAAGGACATGTTCGGCTCGGATGGTGTAGATCTCTCTATTTGATGCATGTGGGCGGCCTGCGCGACTGAATGTTGTTTGATGAAGATGATGTTGATGCCAGTTTGTACCTTTCAGCAAATGATACATGTAAACTATGAACTACAGAGGTGAAAGATTACATGTTTGTCTAACCCCTGTAAGTACCTTGAACCAAGAACTCATTCTACCATCAAGTCTCACTGCAGCTCAATTGTCAACATAAATGCCTTTGATTAATTTTAACAATCTACGCTTAATACCATAGTCCCCCAGTATGGCGAACATCTTTTCCCTCAGTGCCATATCATATTCCTTTACTAGATCTACGAAACATAAACATAACTCTCTACTGTCGTAGCAATTTTCGGTTACCTGGCGCATGCTGAAAATCTGATCCTGACAGCCCCTCTGTGGTCTGAAACCACACTGGTTTTCATCCAACTTCCTCTCAACCACTGATCGCGCCTTCCTTTTCAAGATGCCAGTGAACACTTTGCCTGGTATTCATATCAATGAGATACCTCGATAATTGTTGTAATCCTTCCTGTTCCCTTGCTTATACATAGGTGCAGTGCAATTTACTGCATTTGTCCAATCAGAAGGTACCTTACTAACATTCCATGCTAATTTTATCACTCGATGAAGTCATTTCATCCCTGCCTTCCCACTATATTTCAGCATTTTAGGTTTAATTTCATCTATTCCTGTTGCTTTATGACAATGGAGTTTATTTACCGTCCTTTCCACTTCATCAAGCGTAATTTCACCAACATTATTGTCCTCCTTCTCATGAGCTCGATTGTTCATGACGTCACCATGAAGATTTCCCTTTGTATTGAGAAGATTTTATTATTCGTATCATTTTTGCCCTTTGGACAGTGTTTCAACTCGAATATCTCATGATGACACAATTTTCTCTTCCTCTTCTCTTTCCAAAACCTCTTCATCCTTTGGCTGTGCTCCTGTTTCCTTTCTTCTGTCCACAATGCACCTGTCTTCTTCTTCTCATTTACTATAAATTTTGTATTCCTAATTTTGTTTCTGAATTCTTTTCTGTCTCCTATCATTTGCTTGTTGATTCCCACTTCCCTTAAGTCTTCCTCTATTTCATGATACCATTATTATTATTATTATTATTATTATTATTATTAGAGTAGCAGGCCCTGAATATGGAATACTTATTGAATTTTTATCTTTTCCCCCGCGGTGTACGGGTATCCATGCGTGACCCTTATTCGGAGGCCCCGGGTTCGATTCCCAGGAAGGTTAGGGATTTTTACCTGGATCTGAGGGCTGGTTCGAGGTCCACTCTGCCTACGCGATTACAACTGAGGAGCTATCTGACTGAGATAACGACCAAGAGAATTCGTCCACACGACACCTGATCTCCCCCAGTGAGTGGGGCGGTAGAGTAACACCCACGGAATCTCCTGCCTGTCGTAAGAGGTGACCAAAAGGGGCACCACGGTCTCTTAACTTGTGAGCGAGGGTTGATGACCATGGGGCCCTTAACTGAGTCTTGACATTGCTTCCACATATTGTGCCAGGCTCCTCACTTTCATCTCTCCTATCTGACCTCGCTGGTCAACTCTTATTCTCCTCCGACCCCGCCACTGTTGGGTTCCCAAGGCAAGGGAGTTTTTCATTTTCACGTCTTTCGTGGCCCTTATCTTTCTTTTACCAATATATTCATTTTTCGAAGTGTCGGACCCCTCTCATTTTCCCCTCTGATTACTGTTAATAGAGGATAGTTGCCCAGTTATACTTTCTCTTAAAACAGTAATCACCATCACCACCACCACACCTCGTGATCTGCAGGCCTTCGGAATGAGCAGCGGTTGCTAGGTAGGCTAAGGCCCTTCGGGGTTGTTGTGCCATGGGGCTTGTTTTCGATTTTATTAAAGCCTTGCTTAAAAATCTTGCTGGAGGAATGTTTATTCTAAGTTATTATTGTGCCAAAATGAACATCATAGAGACGAAATTATTTTTCTGTCTTCAAAATATTCCCTGCCTTACAATCGAACTCAAGGCTTTTTAATCACTCAACCATCAATGCCAGATAAATTGAAATATGATAATAAAAAATCTCCAAGAAATATACGCGTTTGCTGTACGTTGTTTTTAGTTGGCCTTGCTCTGTCGTAATCTCCTGTCATGAGGATGGCCTTGGCAGTGAGGGTTGGGCAGGTAACACACATTGAATCTTTCCCGATAGATAAGGATTATGCCTGTGGTAGGCTGGAGCTACACAAGGAAGAATCGGCTGTCGGTACCACTCGAGGTTTGTCCTCAGACGTGTGCGTGTGTAAGTGAACTTCTTCCAACCCAGAAAAAACGATATTCACGGTAAGCATGCATTTGTTTCTATAGTTAGCTGAGTCACCTAAAATCGTTCTTACGTTAGCAGTTTTAAATTTCCACTAACAAGGCAACAGGGCTTGCAATATAATTTCCACTCCATTTTACTCATTTCCCACTGTTGTTGATTTTATGTACCGTGCAAATTCAAATTAATCAAAGGCATTTATTTTGACGATTCTGATGCAGTGAAAATTTGTGGTAGAATGAGTTCTTGGTTCAAGGTAGTCTACTTACAGGGGTTAGACAAGGCTGTAATCTTTCAGCTCTGTTGTTCGTAGTTTGCATGGATCATCTGCTAAAAGGTACAAAGTGGAAGGGGGGATGTAGTAAGCAGTCTGGCGTATGCTGACGACTTGGTCTTAATGGCAGATTGTGCCAAAAGCTGCAGTCTAATATTCTGAAACTTGAAAATAGGTGCAATGGATATGGTATGAAAATTAGCCTTTCAAAGACTAAACTGATGTCAGTAGGTAAGAAATCCAAGAGAACTGAATGCCAGAGTGGGGATACAAAGCTGGAACAGGAAGATCATTTCAAGCGTTTAGGATGTGTGTTCTCCCAGGATTGAATCAAGGTGCAGTGGGTGTCCGGTCATTTCGTACCACTTGAAATTCCATTTCCACAACAGCGGGCGCAATGAGCCAGACAGGCACACTTTACAAATCAGAAATAAAAATAATTTACAACAGTTGCTGATGAAAACTTCTACATTATTTTAATAATTGCCCTTTAAACTGTACTTATCACTTATGTTTATGTGAATATTATCCTAAGAAAGTCGAATTTTAGAAGTATAAATCATGAAACAAAACAAAACAATACAAATATACATCGTGTTCGGACGCAAAGTGCCTGGCGAGCGTAAGAATGAATAATATTACTATTATTGTGAATATTTATAGATTACTGTTTTATTTCAGTTAAGGCGGTGAAGTCTAAACGGTCTAACACCGTGGTTAGCCGGTTCGAGTCCCGTTGGTCGAAAAAATTTTCACCATGAGAATGTTGGCCGGCAGGGTAGGGGAGGTGGTGATATACAATTTCTAATCGCTAGATTGCGTGCCAAAAGCCTGGATTAAATTATAAACCTCTCCGCAGTGCTCATATGGAGTGAGGGCATATGACACTGTTGATGGTGATTCACCCGTCGGATGGAGACGTTAAGCCTTGAATAGACCCCTTGGTGCTATTCGACAGGAGTAGGCTATGTGCCGGCACAGGGCTTCACCCTCTCCCTTCCTACTATCATATATCACGTCATTCAGTTCATCTCATTAACTCCTCTGATGAGGTTGACGTCAGGAAGGACATCCGGTCATAAAATCCTAATGAATGTATTCATTGGTATAGTTATTGTCCGCTAGTGGCGCAGAAGCCTCAGCACGGTGTGACCGCTACCAGTAGCGGTGATTGGGAATTAGAAGTTAGGAGGGGGGAGGGAGCAAAAGAATGTACGGACAACAGAAAATACCCGGGTTTTGCTGGGTATAGAGGGCGGTGGGATTGGGGGGGGGGGTGTTTATAGATCAAAACTGAAAGGAGAAAAGGTTACAAAATAGTATGAACGAATTTCGACAGAGAGGTAACGGTTGAAAGTTTAACAGCTTAAGTGCGGTAATGTCCGTCTCTATGGCTAAATAGTTAGCGTGCCGGCCTATGTCCGAGCGGTCCCGGATTTGATTGGTAGGTGGTCGCGCCATTGATTTTAACTTTCATTTATTGATTCCTGCAGCTCGGAGGCTGGGTGTTTGAGATGTCTTCAGCATTAGATTTCATCTTAGGTAGGGCTCCATCCTCACAGGTGCGAAAAGATTAGTACAGGATAGGGAAGCAAGGAGAACTGAATCAAACCATCTATGGACTAATGACTCATACATTATTATTATTATTATTATTATTATTATTATTATTATTATTATTTACGAATTTACCCCTGGGGATCACGCTACAATTTCATTTTTTCTTTGTCTGAAGTACTCCAGTACTTGATATGGGCGCCATGCTGTTTCTTCTGTTCATCCGTCCAGACTCTTCACGTCTTTGCAGTTCTTTCGACTTGAAACCCTTCCAAATTTTGATTCATGGTCCACCGAGCTCGATAGCTGCAGTCGTTTAAATGCGGCCAGTGTCCAGTATTCGGGAGATAGTAGGTTCGAATCCCACTGTCGGCAGCCCTGAAAATGGTTTTCCGTGGTTTCCCATTTTCACACCAGGCAAATGCTGGGGCTGTACCTTAATTAAGGCCACGGCCGCTTCCTTCCCACTCCTAGCCCTTTCCTGTCCAATCGTCGCCGTAGGACCTATCTGTGTCGGTGCGACGTAAAACAACTAGATTCATGGTCCGAAATGTTTTCCTCTCTAACACCTGAACTTCCTGGATGTTGAACTTCTCTAGATCTTTACGAACTTCCTTAATTCCTGCCGTTGTTGTCTTCTTGTTCCACAGGTAGTCGAATAACTTTTTGATTAGTCTGGTTTTGTCCATTCTGTACAAATGTCCGAGAAATAATAATCTTCTCTTTTTTTCATGGTCTCTGAAATTTTCTCCACGTTTTTGTAGACCTAATTGTTATTTCGATGTTTCCAGCTGGTTTCAGTTTGATTCTTATATACAGTATATATATAATTCGCTGGGGCCTTCAAGGACCACGTTAAGTCTTGTTGCATTTAACACTGAACTTGGCCTTCTTTAGAGCCGAAATTTCCCTCATTCTTTGTGAGTGGGCCTGCTTACGCTCCTCTGTCCAAGGGGCACCGTGTCTTCTCTTCGGTTGCTTGTCTCGGTTTAGCCCGTTCGTCAATATTTTCTTGCGGAAGCGATCTCTGTTAAGGGTGTCTTCAGCTGAGATATGTAGCATTTGCAGGTCTTTTTTGGTATTTCTAAACCAGGGAATTGCGGTTTGGGGGTTTGAATAAAAAAGTGAAAGATCTCTTTATTTAACTTTCTTCCGTCCATTCCTTTCAGATGACCGTAAAATAGTGCCCGTATTTTTCGGATTGTATCGGTAATTTTCTCTATTTTGCTGTAGACTTCCTCACTGGATCACTTTTGATGGATTCCATTTCAGTACTTTGATCCCAAGATTCCTCTCACAATTTTGAGCTCTTTTTTCTTCAGTTCTTCAAGGAGTCCTTTGTTGGCGTTTAGAGACAGGATTTCGGCTGCATATAGAACTACTGGCTTCAGAACTGTTTCATAGTGACTTCTTCTTCTTCTTCTTCTTCTCCTTATTATTATTATTATTATTCCGTTTAGGAGCACGGAAATGTATGGGAAAGTTTCGTATACCATATCTTGACCAATGACTGACTTCCTTCGGATAGGACAGGGTGTCTTGTTGTCACTGGCAGGTTCCCGCCGTTGTAAAAAATCTATTCAGCACCCAGTGTAGTGTCGCATGAAGTCGGCGCGTAAGAGATCTTTGTTGGCTCATTCGGGATTTACTCTATAAAATCCATTAAAACTCAGCAGAGTTCCGATATTACGCCATCCAGTAGAGTAAAAGTGGAACGTCTCGTTGACACTCAGACAGTGTAAATAACATCAATATTTAAAATGTGGTGGTGGTGATTATTGTCTTAAGATAAAATACAACAAGGGCGAGGTTCGTAAAGTGGTTTGTGTGCAGTGTGTTGCCATATGGAGCTGAAACATGGACATAAGAAGAAAGGATACAAAGTTTTGAAATATGGCTGTGGAGAAGATTGAAAAAAAAAGTGCTAAGAAGAGTAGAAAAAAAGAGACACCTGATGAAAACGATGAAATGAAATGTCGTATGGCTTTTAGTGCCGGGATATCCCAGGACGGGTTCAGCTCGCCAGTTACAGGTCTTTCTATTTGACACCAGTAGGCGACCTGCGCGTCGTGATGAGGATGAAATGATGATGAAGACAACACATGCACCCAGCCCCCGTGCCGTAGGAATTAACCAATTAAAATCCCCGAACCGGCCGGGAATCGAACCCGGTACCCTCTGAACCGAAGGCCAGTACGCTGACCGTTCAGCCAGCGAGTCGGACAAAATAAGAAATAGGAAAATATATCCTACTTGAATCACATACTACGCATAAATTATCTTCAACAGAGGGTGGTGGGGGGAATAGACGAAAGAAGAGGAATAAGGTAGTTTAGAATGTTACCAGATGTCAAGCAAGGTGGAAGTTGTGAACAACTGCTCAGGACAGAGAATCATGTCCAGTAGATACCTGTCTCAAGACATATTTACAGAAGAAGGATACAGCTACGGCAGCTATATTGCCTTGACACTAATCAGATAGAGGTCCGACACTTCAAAGATAAACTATCGGCAAATGAAATCTGACAAGGGCATGAAAATGAAGGACTCCCTATGCCTCACAAACACCGAGCGAATTGGCGATGCGGTCAGGGACTCGCAGTTATGAGCTTGCATTCGGGGGATAGTGGGTTCGAACCCCACTGTCGGCAGCCCTGAAGATGGTTATGCATAGAGTTCCATTTTCACACCAAGCTGTACCTTAATTAAGGTCACGGCCGCTTCCTTCCCACTCCTAGGCCTTTCCTACCCCATTGTCGCCATAAAACCTCTCTGTGTCGGTGCGACGTAAGGCAATTTGTAAAAATACGCTATTTTACTTTCGTTGATATTTTCATATTTCTGTGAAGAAGATGGAAGAATGGCGGATGGAGACAGGTGTGGGGACTGCCGGTGTGAATGACCATTAACGACTACCAGGGGAGAGATAGCGATGTTGAGGTAATGATCCTTCTTTTACAATTTGCGGTACGCCTCAGCGACACAGACAGGTTTTATGATGACGATGGAATAGGAAAGGTCTAGGAGCTGGAAGGAAGCGACCGTGGCCTTAATTAAGGTACAGCCCTGGCATTTGCCTGGTGTGAAAATGGGAAACCACGGAAAGTCATATTTAAGGCTGCCTACAGTGGGGTTCGAACCCAGCATCTCTGGAATGCAAGCAGACAGCTACGTGACCCAAACCAGGCAGCCACTCGCTCGGTAATGAAGGCCATTGATGGAGGGTAGGAATGAAGGTAAGACTCCCCCAGTCAGTGTACGAGAGGCGGTAGATAGGCAAGAGGGAGCAGGAGGACGGGAAGAAGTTGTGGAAGACAAGTAGGCTAATGTTTGAAGGGAAGGAAAGTGAGAGAGCTAAGGGTTCTCATCGGGGATTGAGTTCAGGAGAGTTATTGGCCAGGAATCGGCATGAGTCACTGCAGGTAGAACAACAGAGGAAGGGCGGGGAACAGGGAAGTGTTACAGGGGAGGGGTGAAGCAAGACGGAAGGGAAACATAGAGTGGAGGACAGGAAGAGGAAAATGGAACAGGGTAATGGGAGGGAGAGAAGGGATTAGTAAGTAGGTTCTGCAGCTGTCAGGAGAGTTAAGGGAGACCAAGAAAGGGGAGGATCTAATAAGGTTGGAGGGTGTTGTTAGGCATGTGAGTAGAGTAAAGTAATGTAGAGGAAAGAGAGCCAGGTTAAAGTGTTATCTAGGAATTAGGTTAAGGCAGATGTTTAGGAGCGTAGAACGGAACGAGGAGGTTAAGGAGAAGGTGACAATTTTCCACACTGCTACTAATAACGTAAGCCAAGCAGGAATAGGTACGAACATTGCTGGGGATGTATGGTATCATATTATTGCACCCTTCACATGCAGGTGTCTGCGATGAGTCCAGCTTGCTGGGGTTTGGCACGGTTGCAACCTAAAAAATATATACTCACCGCAGGCGACTCTCTTCTTCAGGGCGTGTGACGTTCTCGAGATTGTGGAAGGTATGACAACTAGGCTATTCTAATCTACAGAAATGACGACAAAATGGCCCAGACTCTGGTATGAAATTATGTTTATTAATGTACAGAAACTGAGAAAAATAAATGAATAACTGAATAATTTAACTCGTGTGTGGTAAGTAAAACTCAATGAAACAGAATCCAAAATAACTGAATAACATCAAGATTATATTTCCAACTGGTGTTCAATCGACGTTAACAAATTAATTCGTACACTTGATTGTATAAAATTATAATCATCAAAGTGACGTTAATATTTCCTTGCTGACGCTTATCATAACTGGGTGTCAATGAGTTTGTGTGGCTAATCACTCAGATACATCCAGACTTGCCAATAGAATTGAGATAAATTAATTTAAAATTGCCACTTATCACAGTCAACTGAAATCATCAATACAAATAGAGAAAACTCAGAACATACTCCCTTCTTGGGCTGAATGTCCCCTGTTACATTCTCCTCAAGTCAATTATCGCGACCTTACAACTAATTGTAGGTGACTGAATGCCTTAAACTGGCACTCGTAATTACAGTTATCCAGTGAGTGAAAGATAAACTCACCGATTGCGCCAACAAGATTTAAAATCACTGTGTTGAACCATTATTATTTTGAGGTTTATTACCTCCAGATAATTTAAATAACTATCCCACTGAACAGACGTTTTATATCTTCTTACTAACAATGGTACCAATATTACTTGTTACTGGTCTCACATGGACTCAACTTTATCATATATAAACCTGTTTCATTACCAACACAAATTATCATAAATATTAGCTGTCCAACTTCATACAATAAATATTAACATATTAACAATATTATACAATCAATATTCAAATTACAAACATGCTGTTCAGTGTTTGCTGCGGACTATGATACTAAGTGTGACGCTACGGCGGTTATCTGGGGTTGACGTAAGCTCTCGTCCCTTAATTTATAAAACCATCACCACGGAAAATCATCCGCACGATTATAGTAAGAAAATTATTTGTGCAATTCACCACGGTTAGTCACCACCTACACTAGCTACAAGCTACAATAAACAAGGGATATGAATTTGTATTCTCGAAAACACCAAAACAGGCCTCCCTTTACATCAACAAAAACACCGTCCAACAAGTATCTTCCATCAAATATCTTGGAACTCTAGTGAACCAGCATTGTGATTCAAAATGTGAAATCTTATCCAGGATTGGACAAGAAGAAAACATGTTCAATACCATGAGGACCTTATTCACCAGCCGAGAACTCAACCTCCAGCTCAGAGTTCGAATGTTACGTTGTTATGTCTTTCCTGTCCTTCTGTATGGTTTCGAAGGGTGGACTCTTAGCCCTTTATTGGAGAAGCGGATTGAATCTTTTGAAATCTATACTAATATTATAAAGAGGAAAAAATTGTTTGTTTGTAACGAATAGGCTCAAAAACTACTGAATCGATTTTAAAAATTTCTTCACCTATAGAAATCTACATTGCCAGTAAGTAACATGGGCTGTATTTTATTTTCAAAACAATTCGAGGTGGGGGGTATGGGGGGGGAGATATAAAAATAATAGGCTAATATAGGCAAAATATCGAATTTGTCGTATAAAGACGAGACAAAGCTCAATTTAATCCTCTTGACGCAAAGAACAAAACTCGGTAAGACCTATGGGCCCGAAAACCATGTTTTAAGGCCCTAAAACCAACCGTTACGGAGATATTGGCACCACACTACTCCTGCTCTAGGAATCGGATAAAGTAATGAACTGACGTAACCATGGCAACGTCAGCTCCAGGATTCTACAGCAGCTAGATTATGCATGTACGTTTGGGCATAGCTGCCAACCAAAATTGATACACATATGACTTACTATCTGGAAAAAAATAAACTGTTGTGTAAGACGCTCATAGCACTCCTTTGGGCGGGGATGGAAAGGGAGTGAAGTATAAAAATAATAGCCCCGGAGATCTCCGTAGTACAGCGACCAGCGGTTGCTGACGGGCCTCCGCTTTTACGTACCGGCTTAGGTTTCAGCATTTTGCGGAGTCTGTTACCTATAGTTTAAAGTATTTTCTATCAAATCATGGAGTAGTAGGATGACTGATGTTATCAGTGCCGATATTTTGGTCCACTTTTCCGATCATTGTAACCATGAAAACAACCTATATAATGTACACAATTGTCGATGGTGCGCCCATGACTTGAAAAAATTTCTCAACATTTATACTCAGATTAATTATATGATGTGCGACATGAGTGACAAGCCATGAGAATTATAATTCTCGATAGTTATAGTAGTTTCTTCTATGCATCGCGTATTTCCTTGATCATATATAATAGTTACGAAATGTCGGATCAAACAAATACATTCAATAATATTTATATTTGTGGTACTATCTAGCGGAAGTATACTTACACTAAACTTGCAGCTTTGTGAAGGGAGCAGGTATATCTAGGTGGGAATGAAGGAAAAACATGGTAGCAAAATATCTTAGAGGTCGACACTAATTACGAACTAATATTTAGAGGCCCCCATGAAAAAAGAAGAAGAAGATACACTATAATTCCAAACATGACAAATAATTTCTACGTACCGGTACTTAAGTAAATACACCAGTGATATAAATATCTAATGAAGTCGCTCACACCGATAGTATGAGTAACTAAAGCCAGTTTCTGATAACCCGTACGACGAACGGGTACTTCTGCAGGTGTACTTATACAGAAGAATACTCCGAATATCTTGGGTAGAAAAGAAGACAAATGAAGAAGTCCTCAACATCTTGGATAAGACGAAAGGAGCGTCAAGGAGCGTAAGCTCAGCTACTTCGGGCACATCATGAGAGGTAAAATGAAATGGCGTATGGCTTTTAGTGCCGGGAGTGTCCGAGGACATGTTCGGCTCGCCAGGTGCAGGTCTTTTGATTTGATTCCCGTAGGCGACCTGCGCGTCATAATGAGGATGAAATGATGATGAAGACGACACATACACCCAGTCCTGATGCCGGCGAAATTAACCAATGATAGTTGAAATTCCCGACATTGCCGGGAATCGAACTCGGGACCCCTGTGGCCAAAGGTGAGCATGCTAACCATTTAACCATGGAGCCATCATGAGAGGTGAACGATACGAACTTCTCCCGACTGATCATTCAAGGGAAGATTGATGGTAAAAAAATCTGTGGGAAGACGGAGAAATTCCTGGCTGAAAGACTTGCGGCGGTGGTATGGACATATGTAGATAGAAATCTTCCGTGCTGCCGTTTCGCGTGTAATCAGAATCAATTGGATCGCCAACCTTCGGAGGGAGACGGCGTCATAAGAAGAAGAAGAAGAAGAAGATGAATTTGAAATAAACACACAGGAAAATCCTAACTAGCTTACTTATATACATTACACGCAGGTGAACCTCAATATTCTCCATTAAATAAGATGCATAATCCATTCGCTGTCCTACACCGCATTGATTTTTATCGTCCATGGAATATTCTCAGTAAAAAACAACGGTGTGCATGACCCAGATCGATGTAATTCATGGTTGTAACTAGTTTAAGTAATCTCTCATGATTAAATGAAGCCTGGTAGTGTTAATAATAGGTATAATTCGTCATCTGCATACAAAATACTGCAAATCAAAACTCAAATGATCAATAGGTATAATAAAATCCTTCACTATAGTAGTTCTCGCACGAACACAGATTTTAGGTGTCATCTGAAATCCTTTCTGTGAATTTAACTATCAATCAAAGCTCCGCTGCACAAGTCAGCGTATCTAGTAAGCTCATATCTGAACACACGTTGTGTGGATTATTGGTTATCAATTAGATCCATCCTATCTCTAAAAGTGAACATTATTATTTCAACTCTCTATGTTTTCCGTTATCCACATCCGCATCCATTATACCCGTAAAAAAACAACAACTTATACTCATCATTGCTGTAGAAAACCACTTATATTCATTATTGCCGTATAAAAACAACTTATATCCATTAATTATTCTTTCAGCTTTCATGCTGATGTATTATCTCTATAATCTCATATCTTTACGGCTTACTCGTCAGCTCATCATCTGATTTCATATATCTCTTAAATTGCTCTACGGAAGTTTACTTGTTTGCTCATTCTTCTTAATTAAAAAGGATTGCAAACGAATATGACAATCCACCCACAATCAAAATTATCAAACATAAGGTAGTAGCTACAATGGCAACCGCAATAATAAACAGAAAATAATTCAAGCAACTACAAAAGGTTTTCGGTGGACTACGCTGTCATACACGGTCACATAAGTTATACCCGCAATAAACCAATAAAAATCAGAACTACTACCAGTAAATATTAACTAATAAACTATACTTCATTTCGTCACAAGAATCTAACTCTACTGAATTGTGAAGATATAAGTAAATGTTATCAGCCATTAAACCATCATGAAATTTCTCTCATCATGCGGATAAATCAACTCACATAACGTAGAATAATTCTGCCAAGTAAATAAAGCAATGCGAATGATAATGCGTCGATGTCAACAAAATTATCTACAAGGTGAGTAAATGGGTTGTAAATCTGACATGGTTAGACTTTCTTAACCTTTAAAGTACTAAGCTGCTACTTAGACAGCTTGCGTCCTACATAACTAATATTTACAATATTTAAAATCAACAGACGTCGTTAGTATAAGTGGGGGATTCGGCGGCAACCTCCACCTCCGGATCCCAGGGGCCCGCTCCACCTCCTCCTCCTGAGGGGCCTTCCCAGGGGCCCGCTCCTCCTCCTCCTCCCGGGAGGCCTTCCCAGGGGCCCGCTCCTCCTCCCGCGGGAAATTTGAATTGGTAAACAAAGCCACATGCTTTTTGACAGCTATCATCGACAACAACGCATCGCTAACCTCACTGCTGCCATCTTAACGGGCCTAAACCTCAATGCTGCCAACTTAACCTCACTAGCGCTAGATTTGAATCGGTAAACAAATTCACGTGCTTTTTTGACAGCCACGTGCTTTTTGACGGACAACAACGTATTGCTAACCTCAGTGCTGCTATCTTGACGGGCCTAAACCTTAGTGCTACCAACTTAACCTTACTAGCGCGAGATTTGAATCGGTAAACAAAGCCACGTGCTTTTTTGACAGCTGTCATCCGCCATCTTTAATCAACACAGCACCGTGCTGCCCTCCTTAGCTACATATCTTTGAAATGTGGTGGCAGATAATTAGAAAAATGCTTTTTGACAGCAGCCATCTTTAATCGACAGAGCACCATGCTGCACTCTTTAGTTGAAATGTGGTGGCAGGCAATTCCACATGACAGCAGCCCTCTTTAGCTACATACCTTTGAAATGTGGTGGCGGCAATTTCTACGTGCTCTTGTTTGGAAACAATGCCACGTGCTTTTTTGACAGCTGTCATCCGCCATCTTTAATCAAGAGAGCACAGTACTGCACTCTTTAGATGTGGTGGCGGCAATTTGAAAAATTCCACGTGCTCTTGTTTGGAAACAAAGCCACGTGCTTTATTAACAGCTACCATCCGCCATCTTTAATCAAGAGAGCACCGTGCTGCACACTTTAGCTACTTACCTTTGAAATGTGGTGGCGGCAATTTGAAAAAGTCCACATTCTCTTGTTTGGAAACAAACCCACGTGCTTTTTTGACAGCTGTCATCCGCCATCTTAAATCAAGAGAGCACCGTACTGCTCTCTTTAGCTACTTACCTTTGAAATGCGGTGGCGGATAATTTGAAAAGCAGCCATCTTGAATCAACAGAACACCGTGCTGCTATCTTTATCGTAGTAGTGGGCAATTTCTACGTCACAGGTGTCATGCGCCATCTTGCATCACAAACCTCAGTGCTGCACTCTTTGGTTGAAATATGGTGGCGGATAATTTTCTAAAAAAATTCTACAGCAGCCATCTCTCGACGCTAATTGCACAAGATAGTGGCTCTACATAACTCCTTAAGGGTGCTTACGCAAGATGGCTGCTATACATAGATTTTTATGAGATGCCCTTGGGATGCTTGCGCAAGATGGCGGCTACACATGGCTGCTTATGAGACTCCCTAGGGATGCTTGCGCAAGATGGCGGCTGCTCTTATGAGACGGCTTACGGGTGCTTGCACACGATGGCTTGAGACTCCCTAAGGATGCTTGCGCAAGATGGCGGACACAAGATGGCGGCTATACACGACTCCTTATGAGACGCCTTAAAGGTGCTTGCGCAAGATGGCTGCTGCTCTTATGAAGAAAGCTAGCTTAGAGGCTAACGTGCCGTGCTAGTTCGATTCATTAAATTTGGGGCTTAAATGCAAAATGTTGAATATCTCGAAAACGGTGCGTAGAGCAGAACGGACAAAATTTTTCTGCCTAATACCAAGGTTCGCAGTATGAGGAACATGGTAGCATAAGAAAAACATAGTCTAATGATGAGATCAACGGTTTGGTGCCTACTTAGGCCCTTTGGCATTTAATTTGTTTTAGCTTGTATTGAAGCAAGTTTCTGTAACATGATCAGGTCTAGCTATGGTAGAGAGTATAACGTGCTATGCTGGTTCGATTCATTACATTTTACCATTTTTGCAGTGAAGTCGCAAACACGAAACAGATATTTACAGGAAATTAAGGCTTGGTGAGAACCAGTCCAATAGTTTGTATTCCGGAGATTTCGTGGAACGCAGAGGTGTAAGAAGGTGCGAACAGTGAAATGATCAGGGTTAAAGCACTACATTTTGAAATGTTGTTTCTTTCCTTGCTTTTTTCTGAATTTAATATTATTGATAGATATTTAGAAAATCTCAATTGACAATACTAATATAAGATGAGCTCGACAGCTCCCAGAATAATAATAATAATAATAATAATAATAATAATAATAATAATAATAATAATAATAATAATAATAATAATAATAATAATGGGATATGACCTCCGCAGAGGCGTGGTGAGGGTCTTCTTCTCGTAGACGGCCTATTAGGCGACCTGCATGTCTGTGAAGATGAGTGCCTTACCTAGGATGGTTTCTAATGCTGAATACGCCACACACACACACACCCAGCCCCCGAGCCATTGGAATTAACCAATTGAGGTCAAAATTCCCGACCCGGCCGGGAATCGAACCCGGTACCTTCTGAACCGAAGGGCAGTACGCTGACCATTCAGCCAACGAGTCGGACAACACAATGACGATGACTTAAAGTAAAACATCAGGTACAATAGAGAAGATTATCGACACAATAATTTACAAGGAATGAGCTTTGTAGCTCTAAAGGTACACAATTACAAGAGCACTTACATTCTAGGAGACTGGGCTCCAAACTTTACTTCAGTCGGCCTCTCAGTGGTACACACTTCTTGCCAAATTTTACACTAGATAAATGTCAAAAATTGTGTTTACTGTCATTTCTACTTGACAGTCTGTTATACAATCGTTTATAAATAACGACAGTTTAAACAGAGGCAATGAGTGCCCATTCTAAATGGCCTAAATGTACAAAATGAAAGGTTTAAGACGATCGGGCATGAACAAAAGGCTATGAGACGAAACATTTGCACTCTTTTGAAAGACACCTTAAAGTCCTAAATGGGCTTATGAAGGCCCGAAATTGCAGATACTAACCCTGTACTACAAAGGGGTGACTAGATGCGAAATATTAAGTACCAAAATAGTGTGAAGAATTTAGATGGTTTAGAAAATCTTAGTCACCCCATACCAAGTCGAGTGGGAATTAATAGAGGGTAAACACTCTCTATTCCCTAAATTTACATATTTCCCAGCAGGATTTCAACATAGTCCTTAGACTTGCCGATAATTTAAATTTAAACAGAAAATTAGAATTTTACATTAGAAGTTTGAAACCTTCCTCTCAAGTTATCTGCCTGGAGCTATCACATATTAAGAGATGTCTGCCATTACCTTGAGTGGTTGGACATTCCGACGATGGCAAGGCTGACCCTGCCTGCTATTACGCCGTACACTCAATAGATCGGAGGTATGAAGATGACAACACGGCCCTAAAGGGCCCAGCTTTTATAGCAACTCAGAGGGGAAAGTTTCAGAACTCTCTTGAGCTAGGCAGAATGCTTGTACACAACCCCAAATTTAATTGTCTAGAGAAAAATACACAAAAAATCCTGATTGGTTAATAACTAAGGAAGAAGGAAGCCGTAGAAGTGTGATAACCTTAGCACATAAAAAAAAAAAAAAAAAAAAAAAAAAAAAACAATCTACAAACACTTAAGGTTTATCGACAATAGAAAATTCCCTTAAAATGAATAGTCCGTACTCCCGCCAGAGGGGGCCCATATGCCGATAGTAGAGACATCTAAATATTAAAGGTCCAAGTGTCTTCAGATACCTAGTTTAGGATTCACAGCACAGATGGCCTTCTAGAAGGCGCGCGCCTCTCCCGTACTCTCACCTCATGTAGATGCAGCCACACGGAAAACAGAGACCAGCAGGCGGAACTAGAGTACTCGTATAACGGAACCAACTCCACTATATCAGATAGAGATGGACACTATCGACTGTTAACTATCGAACTAGTCGATAGTTTAAACTATCGTAACAGTCGACTACCTACTTTAATAAACAAGTCGACTGAATTCAGTCGCACTCCCGTCACAGGGACGCGGAAGCAAAGTGACTCATCGGTTTATGGTCACTTCGGATATGTTATATATATGTTAACTTTATATGTACCTACTTAATATGGCGATTTTCTCTTGCGGTTTATGTGCCCTTTATTCGTTGCATATTTTTTTATATTAATTACGTTATTCATAAGGCAATACTATAATAATAGTCTGCATAACTATAATAATAATAATGTAGAAAATACAGTAGTAGCGTAGTAGTGTGTTTGGCTGTTCTCATATAGGCCTATATCTTGAGACTATGTACTACAGCAACACGTTTTACATTATTTATTGTTAGCATTGTTCGGGAATACTAGAGCCTCATTGTCGTCTTTCTACGTTTCACTGTCCAATTAGCACCAGGATAGGCCATTCGTATGATGTTGGTTCGTATCTTTTAATTTTTTTTTTTTTTTTTTTTTTTTTTTTTGCTAGTTGTTTTGAAGTCGCACCGACACAGATAGGTCTTATGGCGACGATGGGACAGGAAAGGCCTAAGAGTTGGAAGGAAGCGGCCGTGGCCTTAATCAAGGTACAGCCTAAGCATTTGTCTGGTGTGAAAATGGGAAACCACGGAAAACCATCTTCAAGGCTGTCGACAGTGGGATTCGAACCCACTATCTCCCGGATGCAAGCTCACAGCCGCGTGCCGCTGACCGCACGGGCAACTCGCCCGGTGGTTCGTATTAAGGGCATCTCTCTATTTATTGGCCCCGTGTACTAACGAGTGTGTAAATCGGATTTTAACCTGCGCAACTGTGAATTCCTCAATAGTGTGATTATATAATCCGGGATTGGGGTATCCACCCAAGGTACAGTACTATTGTGACATTTGCAAGGAATGAATGTAGAAAACCCCATGACCGGGCGAGTTGGCCGTGCGCGTAGAGGCGCGCGGCTGTGAGCTTGCATCCGGGAGATAGTAGGTTCGAGTCCCACTATCGGCAGCCCTGAAAATGGTTTTCCGTGGTTTCCCATTTTCACACCAGGCAAATGCTGAGGCTGTACCTTAATTAAGGCCACGGCCGCTTCCTTCCAACTCCTAGGCCTTTCCTATCCCATCGTCGCCATAAGACCTATCTGTGTCGGTGCGACGTAAAGCCCCTAGCAAAAAAAAGAAAACCCCATGGAAAACTACATTACGAATATGGTATCCGCTGTCAGTGAATGGAATACGAACCTGGGATATCCAGGTGGTGCAGCTTCTTATTCCTAATGTGGAGCGGAATGGACTCCTCGGCTGCGAAAGTGGGTCTCTCTGAATAAATTTGTGAGTCACTCAATATAACATTAGTTTTGTTCTAATGGGTGTCTATACAAGTGATTTGTAATTATTGGTAAATTGCGTTAAAATGAGTCGAATTCGTAAAAGTACGACTCTCCTCTTTTGATACGAAGAGTTTCGACTGGAAGCATTCGAATGCTTTTCATGAACTGACTACTTGCGTTATATGAATACTTTCATTCAACTGAAATCACTCGACTGTTCAGTCTTCTCGACAGGAAGGAACGAATACTTTTGTTCGACTGAAAACATTCGACTATTCAGTCGATAGTTCGAAGGGACTATCGCCCGACTAGTCGATAGTGGTTTTCAGTCGATAGTGCCCATCTCTAATATCAGAGCTGGGACGGATAACAATGCAACCGTTTCGGAAACACAACAGTTGTCGAATGCAATTGTTGCAAGAAAGTAACAGTTCGCAATTGCCGCGCCGCTCTGCTCTTACGTTCTTCACCAGCATCGTTCCACAGTTTCACAACCGGTACATATACAAAATCGTCATTCGCAATCGTTGCATTTCTGAAACTGGGGTTTTCCATTGTGCGCTGCTGTTGGCTGATGCGCCTGACGTTACCGAGAGGAAGAATATAGTTTTATGTCAGTTTCAATGGCTTGTGTGTTGCAAGGTACAGCTACCCGAGCATTTTTTGAGTTAATCTTGTTAGTTATTCTGATTACATTCCATTTAGTGGTGAAATACAACACTAATGGTTCTTAGATGCCGTAAAATTCATCATTTAAAACTAAGACGAAAACATACGACTTCAAATTTGTTTCTGTAATGATAGCCACTCTCACAACAGCTCGAACAGTCGAACGCTGGCCTTCTGAGCTCAACTCGGCAGGTTCGATCCTGGCTCAGTCCGGTGGTATTTGAAAGTGCTCAAATACGTCAGCGTCGTGTCGGTAGATTACTGGCACTTTGAAGAGCTACTGCGGAACAAAATTCCGGCATCTCTGTGCCTCCGAAAATACCTTGTCCGATCGAATCCGAATTTTAACACAATATAAACTGGAATATTATATGCATTGTTTATAAATTTCAGATTGTTATATTTCCGAGGAAAAAAGGAGTTACGGCATCAATTGTGTAAGGCATTTTTATGGCCTAGGATGGTTAGAAAATTGTGTTCTTGGTCGCGTTTTAATCTTTCCATATCCAATAATTATGCTGTATGACTGTGAAGTACATAAATTTTTTCACTTCTTTTATATCAGTTTGTATTGGATAGAATGATATGGATCACCAGCTGGTCGGTTCAGGGAATTCCGTGAGACGTTGCCACAGTTGACCAAGTTTGACGCACTATCTCATTTCTATCCATATCCATATTATCAACAAAAATCAAACAGGGGAAATGCAGGAGTTGGTTTAATAATGAATAAGAAAATAGGGCATCGGGTAAGCTACTACGACCAGCATAGTGAAAGAAGTATTGTTGTGGAGATAGACACCAAACCAATGCTCAGCACAATAGTGCAGGTCTATATGCCTACTATTTCAGCAGATCACGCAAAAATGGAAAGAATATATGAAGAGATATAAGCTGTAATACAATACGTAAAAGGTAACGAAAATCTAATCGTAATGGGAGACTGGAATGTACTTTTAGGCAATGGAAGAGAAGGTATTACAGTAGGAAAATTTGGATTGGCACAAAAGAATGAAAGAGGAAGTCAGCTGGTTGAATTCTGCACTGATCATAATTTAATCCTTGCTAAAACTTGATTCAAACACTGCAAACGACGGTTGTACACGTGGATGAAACCTGAAGACACTGCAAGATATCAAATAGACTTTATTATGATTAGGCAGAGGTTCAGAAATCAGGTGTTGGATTGCAAAAAAATTCCAGCTCTCTGACTCTGACCACACGTTATCGGTCATGAAATGCCATTTGAAGCTGAAAAATTGAAGAAAGGAAGGAATGCAAGGAGATGGGATCTAGTCCAGTTGAAAGAAAAGAGTGTGAGGGATTGTTTCAAGAAACATGTTGCACAAGTACTAAATGAAAAGGCTGATAAAGGAAGAATGCACAGTCGTTAAAAATGACGTCAGTAGGGCTGCTGAAGAAATGTTAGGAAGGAAGGAAAGGTCAACTAAAAGTCAATGGATAATTCAGGAGAAACTAGACCTAATTGATGACCGACGAAAATACAAGAATGCAAGAAATGAAGAGGGCAGAGAAAACACGGGCGATTAAAGAATGAAGTGAATAGACAGTGCAAGATAGTTAAGGAAGAATGGCTGAAGGAGAAGTGCAAGGATGTTGAAGGTTGTGTGGTCCTAGGAAAGGTAGATGCTGCATACAGGAAAATCAAGGAAAGCTCTGGAGAAAACAAATCTAGGTGTATGAATATTAAAATCTCAGATGGAAAACCATGTCTAGGGAAAGAAGACAAAGCAGAAAGATGGCAGGATTATATCCAACAGTTGTATCATGGTAAAGACGTAGGGAGCAAGAAGAGGCTTTTGATGCTAATGAAATGGGAGACCCAGTTTTGATATCGGAGTTCGACAGAGCTGTGAGAGACCTAAATAGAAACAAGGCACCTTGAATTGATGACATTCCCTCTGACTTACTGACTGCCTTAGAAAAAATGAAATGGCGTGTGGCTTTTAGTGCCGGAAGTGTCCGAGGACATGTTCGGCTCGCCAGGTGTAGTCTTTCGATTTGACTTCCGTAGACGACCTGCGCGTTATGATCAGGATGGAATGATGATGAAGACGACACATACACCCAGTCCCCGTGTCAGAGAAATTAACCAATGATGGTTAAAATTCCCGACCCTGTCGGGAATCGAACCCGGGACCCCTGTAACCAAAGGCCAGCAAGCTAACCATTTAGCCATGGAGCCGGACACTGCCTTCGGAGAAACTAGCATGACAAGGTTACTCCATTTAGTGTATAAGATGTATGTGACAGTAGAAGTGCCATCCGATTTTCAGCAACATGTTCGTATACATTTTCCCAAGAAAACCGGTGCGGACAAGTGTGAAAACAACCGCACCATTAGTTTAGTATCTCATGCCTGCAAAATTTTAACACGTATTATTTACAGAAGTATGGAAAGACAAGTTGAAGGTGAGTTGGGAGAAGATGAATTCGGCTTCAGAAGAAATGTAGGAACACGTGAAGCAATCCTGATTTTACGTCTGATCTTAGAGGATCAAACCAAGAAGGACAAGCCGAAGCACATGGCGTACGTAGATCTAGAAAAGGCAGTCGATAATACTGACCTGACTACCTGAGATTCCGAAGGGATTGGGATCAGATACCGAGAACGAAGGATTATCTACAATCTGTATAAAAGTCAGTCTACAGTGATAAAAAGCAGCAATCCGGAAAATGGTGAGGCAAGGCTGCAGTTTGTCCCCCTCCTTTTGAATGTGTACATAGAACAGGCAGTAAAGGAAATCAAAGAGGAATTTGGAAAGGGAATCACAATTCTAGGAGAGGAAATCAAAACCCTGAGATTTGCCGATGGTATTGTTATTTTATCTGAGACTGCAGAAGATCTCGAGAAGTTGCTGAATGGCATAGACGGAGTCTGGGTAAGGAGTAAAAGATAAAAATAAATAAGTCCAGAAACAAAAGTAATGGAGTGCAGTCGAACGAAAGTAGGTGATGCAGGTAATATTAGATTAGGAAATGAAGTCTTGAAGGAAGTAGATGCATATTGCTACTTGGATAGTAAAATAACTAACGATGGCAGAAGCAAGGAAGACATAAAATGCAATCTATCACAAGCAAGGAAGTTTTCTTGAGAGAAATTTTCTCGATTCGAACATTGATATAGGAATTAGATATATATTTCTGAAGACTTTCGTCTGAAGTGAGGCATTGTATGGAAGTGAAACATGGACGATATCCAGCTCATAAAGAAAGAGAATAGAAGCTTTTGAAATGTGGTGTTACAGAAGAATGCTGAAGGTGAGATGGATAGATCTAATCACGAATGAAGATACACTGAATCGACTTGATGAGAGGAGATCGATTTGGCAAAATTTGATGGAGGTAGAATGATAGGACACATCTTAAGACACCCAGGTAGTGTGGTTGGTAAGAAGCTTAGGGGTAGATCAAGGTATGAAATATGACACGTAGATTATAGCAGATGTAGGATGCAGTTGTTAGGTAGAAATAAAAAGACTAGCACAGGATTGGGTGGCGTGGAGGGCTGCATCAAACCAGTCTATGGAGTGAAGACTTAAACAACAACATCGTCGGTAGGAGTAAGATATTTTTCAGCCGTTTTATAAGATAAAAAACGATTGTCTGCACGCAACTGTTTCGGCGACGGGAGAACATAATAGAAGCAGTACGACAGCGAATGACGTCAGAGAACAGCAGAAGGTTGCCGGGGCGGGCCAGTCGCGTAGAAGCAATCATACGGAGAGGAGAGTACATACTCGTACATAAGATGAGTGAAGCACAGTTCGAGATGGAAACCAGGAAGATAGAGATGAATGATGTAAGACAACGTAGTATGAACCGAAAATGAACACGCAGATCATTGAGGCTGACAAGAACAAAGATGTTTAAACAGCTTTAGTTTTTACAGGATAAAATTGGTTATGCCTTCAGGGATTTTATATCTTTCCGTTACATCCTCACCGACCCTAAGAATAGGGTACATTTTTTTTTTTTTTTTTTTTTTTGCTAGTTGCTTTACGTCGCACCAACACAGATAGGTCTTATGGCGACGATATGCATACCTCTCAGCGATAGCAGAAAAAACTAACAACAAAAACACATATAAAGTATCGAATGTTATAAAATATGTTACTTTACATGATTCCGATGCCATCATCATGAGTCGTGTAATTCATTGCTGAGCGTCGTGACCCCATTTGACATAACACAATATTCTTGATAAAGCGACGCCAGCTTTGACGATGTTCAGCTTCTCTTAAAGCCTGCTGAAGAGTCAGACCGGTGGTACGCAGAACACCTGCTCGATGTCCTTCCTCGTGGTGTTCTGCCTACAACTTTGCCTTTCATGATACACTTCTCCAGATTATCACTATCCCGTCTTACAATATACCAGAAGAATTGGACGATTCTCCTTATGACGCGAGAAGAGAGACATTCGGAGGTAATCAGTTCTTGAATAATAGATACAGTAGTTCTTTTTTCCGTCCAAGGTACACGGAGCATCCTTCTCCAACACCACATCTGAAAGACATCGATACGGTACTTATCTCCTGCCTTGAGGGTCCAGGTCTCGGAACCATAAAGGAAGACAGAGAAAACAAGTGAATCAAATAGTCTAATCTTCGTAGGCTACTGTTTGTTATTGCTCTGCTCTGCCATATTTTTGTGAGTTTGCTCACGGCAACGCGCCCTAAGGTGATACGTCTCCTTATTTCTTTGTCAGAACTTTCGATGCCATAAACGGTCGATCTAAGGTATATAAAGTTATTTACCACATCCAGTTCCCTTAATCGACCTGTCAGCTGGATCTGTGCCGCTCTGTCAATTACCATTAGTTTGGACTTGTTCAGGTTGATCTATAGCCCATGTCCTAAACTTGGCAGTACTTCTTCTAAATCCAATTGATGAGAGGAGATCGATTTGGCTAAATTTGATGATGATGATGATGATGATGATGATGCTTGTTTTAAGGGGCCTAACATCGAAGGTCATCGGCCCCTTTGGCTAAATTTGATTGAGGTAGAATGATAGGACACATCTTAAGACACCCAGGAAGTGTGGTAGGTAAGAACCTTAGGGGTAGATCAAGGTATGAAATATGACACGTAGATTATAGCAGATGTAGGATGCAGTAGTTACATAGAAATAAAAAGACTAGCACTAGCCGTTATTTCAAAAGAGCTATCACATATAAGTTATCACGTTTGAATATGCTTACCTCTCAGCGGCAGCAAAAAAACTAATATCTTACTTTGTATGATTCCGATGTCATCATCATGAGTCGTGTAACTCATTGCTGAGCATCGTGACCCCATTTGATTTCACAAAGTATTCTTGATTAAGCAGCTCTAAAACAAATCCTGCTTCCTCAGTGGATATGTGAGGCACTATGTAAGACTTGAGGTGCTGGTTTATGATGTACAATAAAATCTTACTTGCATGAGATATCAGAGCAATTGTACGATAGTTGGAACACTTCCTGAGTGACTTTTCTTTTGCAAGGGGATTAAGATAGAGAGCTTGTCCAATGTTTTGGCCATTCTCTCGTCGTCCGTATCCTGTTACACAACGAGTTTATCATGTACAAACCTGCTTCACCCATTTGTTTAAGCAGGTCTCCAGAAATACCATCCAGTCCAGGGGATTTTTTTCATATGGTTAATGGCGTTCTTGATTACGCTTTGTAGAATGGAAGGTTCCAATGCAGAAGGCCCTCCTGGTTGCTGGACTGCCATATCATCATTTCTTCCAGTGTATAGCTTTCCACAGCATTGTTTCCACCTCTCTAGCGCTTCTTTCTATATCCAATTAGGCGTCCATTCTCGTCTTCTATAACCTATGTGTGTTGTTTCAATTGAGGAGTAATGCTATTGATTCTGTTGAAAGATCCTTTGTTTGATTTTGTTTCTGGTTTTGTTCTACTTTTTCGCAAACGCTGTGGATGAACTGTGAGTTATCACTCCTACAATTACGCTGTATCTCTCTACACAGGATCCTGTACCTATTTTCATCCTGAATGGATTGGATACCATGTTTCTTCAGACTACTTCTTTTTTCAATCAGTTGCATAGTCTTTTATGATATCCAGTAATGTTTTTCACTCGGTGTCCTCTTGTCTGGCTCTGGAAGAGATGAGGAGACAATATCTTTCATTCCGTCCCACGTCTGACAAGGTGATTCTTCTTCATTAAGCTTTGGGAGCTTTGGCCGTACAAGTTGCCCGAAGCGTGGAAGATATTTCTTGTTAGTGGGTCTAAACTGTATTGCTCTTATCTTCTTGGTGACTTTTAGGTTTTAGCCATATTTTCATGGATAGCATATTGTGGTCACTGCTACATTCCGCTCCAGAAAAGGTCTTACAATCTAGAACAGATGTCTTCCAACGTTGTCTCACCAAGATGAAATCAATCTGATTCCTGACTCTATCACCAGGCGATATCCAAGTGTACAGACGCCTTGGGTAATGCTGGGAGAGGGTGTTGCAAACTACCGTGTCATTGCCAACACAAAACTCCAGTAGCTGTTTTCCTCGTTCATTCCTTTCGCCTAGGCCATCACGACCAATCACAGATCTGATGTCAGTGTCTCCAGTAGTGTCCCCAATCTTAGCATTGAAGTCATCTTGGATTATTACTATTTCCCTATTCGAAAACAGATTGATGGTATGTTCTAATAGTTCATAGAACTCTTCTATTTCAGTATCTGATGCTGCAGCTGTGGGAGCACAGACCTGGATAGTATTAATTCTGGAAGGGGAAGCATTCGGTTTCATGGTAATGATTTTATCACTGATGGGTTCAAAGCCTAGGAGAGTGTTGCTCAGTTTTTCATGAACAACAATTGCAGCATCATTTCGACTCATAACATCGCTTCGCGAAAAGTATACAGTATTTATTCCATAAGTTACAAAATGTCCATATCCTTACCAATGAGCCTCACTAAGGCCAAGAATATCCACATCATGTGAACTCATTTCTCTTTCTATTATTGCAAGTTTCCCTGGCTGTTGGGCACCATGGACGTTTTATGATACAATCCTTCTAATGACTCTCAGAGCGAATTTACTTTGACGGCTTAAAATAGGGGCTTCTCTTAATCCTGTCTCCCCACAAGATCCGACTGGGAGACTTGCTCCGCCACATTTGGAATTAAGCAAAACCATCAAGGAAGTGTAGAGGGAAAATTACAGCGATGGTTTCCCTTTGCCTTCAACTGCCCCCAAACCCATTGGCTCACCGACCCAGTTTCCCACTGGTGTTGGTTACTCAGCTTTCCACTGGCTTGCTCGGCTTAATAGGGGCACCGTGAGTAGGTTCGAAATTGGAGAATTGAGGTGAGAGATTCTAAGAGAACTCTCGTGTTGAGTTCTTATATTCGCATCTCACCCCCGTTTTGCCATAGTCTCAAGATGATCGTAGAGACTCTCCCTAGGTTACTTCCGATGTAATTCTTTAATATTATCAATGGAGGTCTTTCGAGGCCTATGAACAATAAATAAATACACTGACTGACAGAGCAAATGCAACACCAAGAAGGAGTGGTTCGAAAGGGATGAAAGTTGGGGAAAAAACAGAGACGGCACGGACGAATAATTGATGTTTATTTCAAACCGATATGCAGGTTACACAATGCGCACGGCATCGACTCAGTAGGATGTAGGACCACCGCGAGCGGCGATGCACGCAGAAACACGTCGAGGTACAGAGTCAATAAGAGTGCGGATGGTGTCCTGAGGGATGGTTCTCCATTCTCTGTCAACCATTTGCCACAGTTGGTCATCCTTACGAGGCTGGGGCAGAGTTTGCAAACGGCGTCCAATGAGATCCCACACGTGTTCGATTGGTGAGAGATCCGGAGAGTACGCTGGCCACGGAAGCATCTGTACACCTCGTAGAGCCTGTTGGGAGATGCGAGCAGTGTGTGGGCGGGCATTATCCTGCTGAAACAGAGCATTGGGCAGCCCCTGAAGGTACGGGAGTGCCACCGGCCGCAGCACATGCTGCACGTAGCGGTGGGCATTTAACGTGCCTTGAATACGCACTAGAGGTGACGTGGAATAGCGCCCCAAACCACGATGCCGCGTTGTCTAGCGGTAGGGCGCTCCACAGTTACTGCCGGATTTGACCTTTCTTCACGCCGACGCCACACTCGTCTGCGGTGACTATCACTGACAGAACAGAAGCGTGACTCATCGGAGAACACGACGTTCCGCCATTCCCTCATCCAAGTCGCTCTAGCCCGGCACCATGCCAGGCGTGCACGTCTATGCTGTGGAGTCAATGGTAGTCTTCTGAGCGGACACCGGGAGTGCAGGCCTCCTTCAACCAATCGACGGGAAATTGTTCTGGTCGATATTGGAACAGCCAGGGTGTCTTGCACATGCTGAAGAATGGCGGTTGACGTGGCGTGCGGGGCTGCCACCGCTTGGCGGCGGATGCGCCGATCGTCGCGTGCTGACGTCACTCGGGCTGCGCCTGGACCCCTCGCACGTGCCACATGTCCCTGCGCCAACCATCTTCGCCACAGGCGCTGCACCGTGGACACATCCCTATGGGTATCGGCTGCGATTGGACGAAGCGACCAACCTGCCCTTCTCAGCCCGATCACCATACCCCTCGTAAAGTCGTCTGTCTGCTGGAAATGCCTCCGTTGACGGCGGCCTGGCATTCTTAGCTATACACGTGTCCTGTGGCACACGACAACACGTTCTACAATGACTGTCGGCTGAGAAATCACGGTACGAAGTGGGCCATTCGCCAACGCCGTGTCCCATTTATCGTTCACTACGTGCGCAGCACAGCGGCGCTTTTCACATCATGAGCATACCTCAGTGACGTCAGTCTACCCTGCAATTGGCATAAAGTTCTGACCACTCCTTCTTGGTGTTGCATTTGCTCTGTCAGTCAGTGTATATAGGCCTATTGTTTAGTAACGGAAATTAATGGGAATGAAAAATGAACAGGATACAGAGGTACACTAAGGTGTGCAGAGGTTTTTCGAAGATATTCGGAAGAGGTTTGGATTGCCGTTCTGTCTTTAGAGGAGAGGCCGCAGTGACAGTGCAGAGGACATTCTGCCAAATCTTAAATCACGATCTCAATCCAAGTATTTGTATACAATTTTCTACAGCTGTAGTTGGTAAGGAAGTATACCGAGTCATGGGGCTTCCTTTATTGGAAGGCAGTTTTGAACAATATTGAATACATTATTACGTTGTTCAAATGATTGTAATAGGAGGCTGATATCTTGAGTCTTAAAACAACAACCTTCAGATGCCGTGTTTTTTTATTGGTAGAAGTCTTCTAGAAAATACTTGGAAAAAGTGTGCATAGTATATCGTATTCTTAACTTCCCTCTTTGAACGACTTTTTCTTTCTTTTTCAGTTTTTTCTACGACTGTCAATCATCGAAGAAACCGCTGCTCTTACTGTCACTCTTGTGTGTTTATGGTCAGTCGTGGTTTAGCCGTAACGCAGTCAACGTGGTGTTATGTCGTTCATCGAAAGGTCTGATATGCCTTTTTGTTGCGGTCAATACAATCTTAATATGAAGAGACTGGCGCAAACTCTGGTATTGGCTGGTGTAGTTGCGTGTATGGTGTTCCTCTACCAGAGCGAGCCAGTGATGCATTATTTCGTCGAACTGGGACGACAGGTATTGTAAACAAACAGCACGTACTCGTAGTTCAAAAATATGTTCTTTCTTGCAAACAGAAGTACCTTTTCATTGCTCTCTTAGGTTCATTCTGCTGAGTGTTAGCAGTCCCTAATTTATGCCTTTCTGTGTAAAAAATGTTCAGCCACCTCTTAAAATTAAATTCACCAAGAGGTACCATAGTCCCTACATTAGATGTTTTAATGATTTTAACGAGCTTATCCAATACAAGTTGGTACCATATTTTGTTCAAATTCTCCACAAAAGAAAGTTCCCCTGTTACGGTGACACGTATACTATACCCTCTACGGTAGCGACCATTTCCCTATATTTCTCGCGCTCTTGAATGAAAGGCAGTCCGAAGTGCCGAAGCGCTGGTTACTTCGTTGGGGACAAATTGGACGGAGTTTTCAAAACCCGCAGTGAAAGCCGATAGGGTGCTGAGGTATGTAGGCAACCACGTTTGCTCCATTACAACTGGAATTCTGGCTGCTGCAGAGGATGTATTACCTTTCTCGCCCGGTATCCCTCGCCGGAAACTGGTCCCATGTTGGACGGACAAAATTGCAGCAGCCATACGTGATCGCCGATGGGCTTTTAAACATTGTCGTCGGACTGAAACAATGACCAGTATCTTATTTATTACTCCAACAGAATAACATCATCTGAAAAAAAGCCTTCTCTCTGATTCCACTTCTTTACACATATCATTGATAAAGGTCCAATAATACTGCTTTGAGGAATTCCCCTCTTAATTATTACAGGGACAGATAAAGCTTCGCCTACTCTAATTCTCTGAATTCTATTTTTTAGAAACATAGCAACCCATTCAGTCACTCTTTTGTCAAGTCCAATTGCACTAATCCTTACCAGTAGTCTCCCACGATCCACCCTATCAAATGCCTTAGATAGGTCAATCGCGTTACAGTCCAATTAATCTCCTGAATCCAGGATATCTGCTATATCTTGCTGGAATCCTACAAGTTGAGCTTCAGTCGAATAACCTTTCCTAAACCCAAACTGCCTTCTAGCAATCCAGTTATTAATTTCGCAAACATGTTTAATATAATGAGAAAGAATGCTTTCCCAAAGCTTACATGCAATGCATGTCAAACTGACTCGCCTGTAATTTTTAGCTTTATGTCTATTACCCTTTCCTTTAAGCTCAGGGGCTACTGTAGCAACTCTCCTTTCATTTGGTATAGTTCCTTCATGCGAACAATAATCAAATAAGTACCTCAGATACGGTACTATATCCCAACCCATTGTCTTTAGTATATCTGCCGAAACCGTATCAATTCCAGCTGCTCTTCTAGTTTTCAATATTTGTATCTTACTGTAAATATCATTGTTGCCGTAAGTAAATTTTAATACTTCTATATGGACATTATACTTGTAACTAACAATCTTTACATACTGCTGACTGAATACTTCTGTCTTTTGAAGATCCTCGCATACACACTCCCCTTGTTCCTGGAATTTCCTTTTTAGAACGTGTTTCTGCCCTAAAATACCTATACATACTCTTCCATTTTTCACTAAAATTTCTAAAACTGCCAGTTATGCTTGCCATCATGTTATCCTTAGCTGACTTCTTTGCTAGATTCAATTTCCTTAAGTTCCTTCAATGTCTCCTTACTTCCACAGCCATTTCTAACTCTATTGATTTCCAACCTGCACCTCCTTCTTAGTCTCTTTACTTCTCTGTTATAATATAGTGAATCTTTCCCATTCCTTACCACATTTGAAGGTACAAACCTATTTTCACAATCCACAACAACTGCTTTAAACCCATCCCTGAGTCTGTTTACATCCTTATTTACCGTTTTCCACCGATCGTAGTTACTTTTTAAAAACTCCCTCATGCCTGTTTTATCAGCAATATGACACTGCCTAATAGTCCTAATTTTAAAACGTTCCTTTCTTTCACATTTATGTTTAACTACCACAAAAACAGCTTCGTGATCCCTAATACCATCTATTACTTTGGTTTCTCTATAGAGCTCATCTGGTTTTACCAGCACCACATCCAGAATATTCTTCCCTCTAGTTGGTTCCTGACCGAGCTCGATAGCTTCAGTCGCTTAAGTGATGCCAGTATCCAGTAATCGGGAGATAGTGGGTTCGAACCCCACTGTCGGCGGCCCTGAAGATGGTTTTCCGTGGGTTCCCATTTTCACACCAGACAAATGCTGGGGATGTATCTTAATTAAGGCCACGGCAACTTCCTTCCCATTCCTAGAGCTTTCCCATCCCACCGTCGCCAATAAGACCTGTCTGTGCCGGTGCGACGTAAAGCAAATAGCAAAATAGCAGTTGGTTCCATCACTTTCTGAATCAGATGCTTTTCCCATATTTACTTTTTTGCCACTTTTTGGTCATGCTTCCTGTCGTTCGCATTACCTTCCCAATTAACATTTGGTAAATTGAGATCACCGACTACAGTCACGTTCGTTTCCTTATCGTTTCCCATATAGCTGATTATGTCATCAAATAATTCTGAATCAGCGTCAGCGCTACACTTTCCTTTCCCGGTATGTACACTACAAAGGCATCAAGTTGCCTATTATCTTTAGAGACGAGCCTTACACTTAGAATTTCATGTTTGTCATCTTTAACTTTTCCTAGCTTACAAAATCTTCTTTCACCAGAATGATTACTCTCCCTCCTACCATTCCTATCCTATCTCTACGATACACACTCCAGTTCCGTGAGAAAATTTCTGCATCCATTATATCATTTCTCAGCCGTTATTCAACTCCTGTTATAATATCTGGTAAATATATATCTGTTAAATTACTTAATTCTATTGCTTTCTTTATAATACTTCTACATTTCATCACTAGTATTTTTATGTCATCCCTACTTGACTCCCAGTTCCCTGTCCCCTTATCGCCGCTCCCTAGGCCACCCCGTTTCCCTAAATGTACCTCCTACAAACCTTCTCTACAAATTTCCTAATTTATATGTACCACTGTGGTTTAAGTGAAGGCCATCTGAGCGCAGATCCCTATCTCCTACCCACCCACCCATTAGGATCTAGAAATCTCACTCCCAGTTTTCCACATACCTACTCCATAGTTTCATTTAAATCCCCAATCACCTTTCAGTTATTATTCCTCCTACACAGTATTCCACTGATAACAATCTTCGCTCCTTAGACTTAACCCGTGCTGCATTTACCAGATCCCACACATCCCCAAATATGTTGGTACTTATACCTGCTTGTCTTACGTCGTTAGTACCAACGTGAAACATTACCGCTTTCTCCTTTCTCTCCTCCTTCTCTTCTACTTTCCTCAACATCTGCCTCAACCTAATTCGTCGATAACACTCTACCCTGGTCTCCTTTCCTCCACACACTTTCCCGACATGTCTAACGATAGAATCCCCCATGACCAGAGCCTTAACCCTACACACCTCATTTGATGCCCTCCCCTCCTGGTCAGTCCTATCATTCCTGACAGCTACAGAAGCTACTTTCTCCTCCCTTTTCTCCATCCTATGATCCTGTTCCACCTGTCTTTTCCTACCTACTACTCCACATTTCCCTTTCCTACCTTTTCGCTTCCTCCTACTTCCACACTTCTCAGCAACAGTAGCCTGTTACTCATCTTCCCTCGGTTGTTCTACCTGCAGTGACTCGTACCGATTTCTCACAGACACCTGTCCTGAATTCTGATCCTGAATGGAGCCCTTAGCCTGCAATCTTCTTCCCCTTAAAACATTAGGCCACCTGTCTTCCTTCCCATCCCTCTTTTACACCTACTGTATCCTGTATATTGCCAATAAGGTTTGAAAAATTACGAGTAACAAGAACTCGGGCGTGAATTTTTCAAACCTTATTGGCATCGTTGTTCAAACATCGTCCTTTGTACACTTGTTTCATGTGCTGTTTTCATATTTATGTTTTGCACATCTGATCGGGAAGTTAAGGGGAACGCGCTAACTATACGCTGCCTGGCTGCTGGCGCAGCTCGTTACAGCCTGATTGGTTCACATCCGCTGGTTCGCTCCTCTCTACCTTTCCGCCACACCCCGATACTCCCGCGGAACTTCTAATTTTACGACTATTTATTTGTTCAAATTTGGCGTTTAAACTTGCGCTGGGGACATGCAGCTTTCATCTTAGCATTCTACTGCCTCCCACGAATATTCCTACCAAATTTCAACCGAATCCGAGTGTAACACCCGTATGTGTTCCCTCGTAAGTACCAGTGTCCGGTCTTCCACCGATCATCTAGTCGGACTTCCTCCGGAGGGAACACCTAGTGGCCTTGTTTCTGACCTGAAAGGAAAAGCTTACGACACTACTTGGCGATATGGGAGTATCTCCATACTACACCAGTGGGGATTTCATGGAGATTTACCAGTATTCCTTGAGACCTTCATGTCTCGCCGCCTCATTTGAGTCCGAGTAGCGAATGCTTTTCCTCAATATTACGTTCAAGGAAATAGAGTTCCACGGGGATCTGTACTGCGTGACACGTTGTTCAGAATCGCCATCAACGGCATAGTTGCTGCTGCCGGGCCTGTTGTCGTTCCATCGCTGTATGTAGCCGATTTAGCTCTACGTTTCAGCCCCGAAGGATGGAGGTTGCTGAGATACAGCCACAACTATTAACCGAATCGACAGATGGCCCCTGCAACATTTTTTCTATTTCCAGCGGAGAAAACCTCAGTTGTACATTTCTGTTGACGTTGGCTTGTGCATCTTGAACCAGAACTCCGCTTGCGAAACAGTGTCTCGCCAGTGGTAGACATTTGCAGGTTCCTGGGTCTCTATTTTGGTAAGAGACTAACTTGGCAACCCCACATCCGTCAGTTCAAAGTTGCCTGTATGGAGAGACTTAACATGTTTAAGTTTCTCAGTGGCACTTCTTGGGGGGATGACCGTGCGGTGCTGCTACAATTTTATTTATTTATTTATTTATTTATTTATTTATTTATTTATTTATTTATTTATTTTAAAACCGGTTTACAAGAGGGCAGTAAACCCCAATTACAGTAAACCTAAAAATCTTATAATTACTTATTAAATTACATTGACACAAATGTTAAATCTCAATAACTAAAAATACAATTCTTAATAACTAAATTATGAATTAAAATACATTGATTATAATAATTAAAAATAAACTTAATAACTAAATTATTCACGAAATTACATTGCTACGAGTCTTAGATCTTAACAAATAAAAATAAACTTCTTAACAACTAAATTATTCAGTACCTATAACTTTTTGATTTTAATGCTTAGTGTCGTGACAGTGTAGTTGTAAAACGTTTTATGAATTTGGATATTGCCATGTCGAAGTCCAACTTATTGTCTATGGTAACAGCTTCATTATAACTGGCGAATGGTTGTGGGCGGTCGCCAGAGCTCTTTTAGTCCTAAACGTGCTGCGTTCTCTTGAGTGCAAGCGAGGTACGCGAATATTAAATAGAGACAGTAAATTCTCGTTATCTATTTCATTGTTTAATAATTTATGCAGGTACTTGGCATTAATTATTTTTCTCTGATTTTCAAGACTGATCATTCCGACACCGGTTAGTACATTTTTGTATGGCACCATAAATGGGTACAAGCCATGTGTTGGGTGATGAAGGAATCTTACAAAACGTTTTTGCACTCTTTCGATTTACTTAATACACTGACTGACAGAGCAAATGCAACACCAAGAAGGAGTGGTCAGAACTTTATGCCAATTGCAGGGTAGACTGACGTCACTGAGGTATGCTCATGATGTGAAATGCGCCGCTGTGCTGCGCACGTAGCGAACGATAAATGGGACACGGCGTTGGCGAATGGCCCACTTCGTACCGTGATTTCTCAGCCGACAGTCATTGTAGAACGTGTTGTCGTGTGCCACAGGACACGTGTATAGCTAAGAATGCCAGGCCGCCGTCAACGGAGGCATTTCCAGCAGACAGACGACTTTACGAGGGGTATGGTGATCGGGCTGAGAAGGGCAGGTTGGTCGCTTCGTCAAATCGTAGCCGATACCCATATGGATGTGTCCACGGTGCAGCGCCTGTGGCGAAGATGGTTGGCGCAGGGACATGTGGCACGTGCGAGGGGTCCAGGCGCAGCCCGAGTGACGTCAGCACGCGAGGATCTTCGCATCCGCCGCCAAGTGGTGGCAGCCCCGCACGCCACGTAAACCGCCATTCTTCAGCATGTGCAAGACACCCTGGCTGTTCCAATATCGACCAGAACAATTTCCCGTCGATTGGTTGAAGGAGGCCTGCACTCCCGGCGTCCGCTCAGAAGACTGCCATTGACTCCACAGCATAGACGTGCACGCCTGGCATGGTGCCGGGCTAGAGCGACTTGGATGAGGGAATGGCGGAACGTCGTGTTCTCCGATGAGTCACGCTTCTGTTCTGTCAGTGATAGTCACCGCAGACGAGTGTGGCGTCGGCGTGGAGAGAGGTCAAATCCGGCAGGAACTGTGGAGCGCCCTACCGCTAGACAACGCGGCATCATGGTTTGGGGCGCTATTGCGTATGATTCCACGTCACCTCTAGTGCGTATTCAAGGCACGTTAAATGCCCACCGCTACGTGCAGCATGTGCTGCGGCCGGTGGCACTCCCGTACCTTCAGGGGCTGCCCAATGCTCTGTTTCAGCAGGATAATGCCCGCCCACACACTGCTCGCATCTCCCAACAGGCTCTACGAGGTGTACAGATGCTTCCGTGGCCAGCGTACTCTCCGGATCTCTCACCAATCGAACACGTGTGGGATCTCATTGGACGCCGTTTGCAAACTCTGCCCCAGCCTCGTACGGACGACCAGCTGTGGTAAATGGTTGACAGAGAATGGAGAACCATCCCTCAGGACACCATCCGCACTCTTATTGACTCTGTACCTCGACGTGTTTCTGCGTGCATCGCCGCTCGCGGTGGTTCTACATCCTACTGAGTCGATGCCGTGCGCATTGTCATATCGGTTTGAAATAAACATCAATTATTCGTCCGTGCCGTCTCTGTTTTTTCCCCAACTTTCATCCCTTTCGAACCACTCCTTCTTGGTGTTGCATTTGCTCTGTCAGTCAGTGTATATTTATCGAACCATGGATTCCATACAACGCTAGCATATTCCTTTTTTTTTTTTTTTTTGCTATTTGTTTTACGTCGCAGCGACACAGATAGGTCTTATGGCGACGATGGGACAGAAACGGCCTAGGAATGGGAAGAAAGGGGCCGTGGCCTTAATTAAGATACAGCCCCAGCATTTGCTTGGTGTGAAAATGGGAAACCACGGAAAACCATCTTCAGGGCTGCCGACAGTGGAATTCGAACCCACTATCCCCCGGATGCGAGCTCACAGCTGCGCGCCCCTAACCGCACGGCCAACTCGCCCGGTCATATTCCAGTTTTGTTCGTACGAAGGCATTATAGAGTGCTATGAATGAATTCGTCTTCCTGAACAGTTTACTGCTAATGATAAATCCCCATGCCCGTTAGGCCTCTCCTATCACCTTGTTTACGTGAGCCGTGGAAGTAAGACCCTTGTCAAGCTGGACGCCAAAGTCACTGACTTGGTTCAACTTCCTGGAGGACGTTATGACCCAGCCTTATGGAAATATAGTTTTATTCTTTTTTCAAGTGAATGACATTGTTACACATTTCGAGACGTTAAATTTTAATTTGTTCATATGGCTCCACATTAGAATATCATCAAGGTCTTTTTGTGGTAAGAAGCAGTCTTGTGTTGAGCTAACCGGTCTGAATACTTTGAAGTCATATGCATAAAGAAGACAGTTGAAATTTTTTACATGTTTAGGTAAATCATTTATGAAAATCACTAACATAGTTGGGCCCAGGTTCGAACTCTGAACGATTCCCGCATTTACATTATATTCCATAGACGAATTTCCAAGGTATTGAACAGTTTCCTATCAGATAGATAAGTACTATAAAATTTGAACATATCTCGCGAGAATCCAAATCGACTCAGAATATTTAACAATATATCATGATCCACGCTCTCAAATGCCTTTTCAAAATCTGTGAAAACAACGTCCATTTGCCCCGCATTTTCTAATTGTTTCGACATATCCTGACATAGATTGACCAGATTTGTAACTGTAGGTCTCCTAGATACAAACCCATGTTGCTGGTCAGATATTACTGGTCCAATGTGTAAAATAGTCTTATCATAGAGAATAAACTCAAAAACTTTTGCAAAAGCTGATAGGATACATACTGATCGATAGTTTTTAATTAACAGCTGGATCACCTGATTTTAGTATGGGGCAAACCCGAGACTTTTTACAAACATCAGAAAAAGTTTGTGTTTTAAGAGCAAGATTATAAAGAAAATAAAATAGCCTCCTAAGAATTTCCGCACATTCCTTTACGGTATGTGGATGTAACTGATCCGGACCTGAGGATATCTTCGGCTTTAAATTTCTCAGTGCCCTGGCAGTGTCTTCCACCGTTATTTCATCGATGTGTAAAGTTTCTGAGTCACTAGTATTATCTGCGGGTATATCGTACAGAGCAGTGTGTTGAAAGTAGACCGATCTGAAGTACCTAGCAAACCCATCTACAACTGATTAACCACTCTTTAACCCCTCATTATTGTACCACATATAAGTTTCTAACTTACGTTTTCTACCTCTTACATAAACCAGTTTTTTTTACAATCATGTGCAATGGTGTCTTCGACGGTCGTTACATATTTCCTGTAAGCTACTTTAATATCTGCCTTAATTTTGCTTCTGAGTTGTTTAAATTTCCTATCACTATATTGGGAAATGCCCTTAAGTTTTACGTTTTCTATGGAAATCTTTGTGTTTTAAGTCTCTAATGATTTCTCTTGTGAGCCAGGAGGGGGTATTTATTAAGACTCTGTGAATTAGACACTGGAACGTTTCTCCGCAATACCATGAACAGTTGACTGTAAAAAGTATTTACTGCCGAATTTATTTCCGTGCTACTTCCAGTCAGTGTACCTTCATTCTCTGAATAACTTCTCAAATTTAGCTTTCCTAAAATTAAATCTTGTTTCAATTTTTAGCCTGAAATTTTCTATAGCACTTTTTAGTGGTATTAATTTTAATGAAGGATTGTGTTCATCTTCCGGTAAGAGGGAATGTGTCCCTGGAAACTTACAATTGCGTATAATTGGTAAGAATTAAGTCAAGAGTTTTACCACCTCTACCGCCTCAAGGGCAGTGTCCTGGAGCGTGAGACTTTGGGTTGCGGGTATACAAGTGGGCGGCCTCACCTGCTATGCTGAACAGGGATCTTGTGAATGAATGAGAAGATTGGAGCGGATAGAAGGGGAAGAGGGAAGAAAACGGTCGTGTCCTTAAATTAAGTATCTTCCCGGTATTTACCCGGGTGAGACCACGGAAAACCACTTCGAGGATGGCTGAAGTCGAAATCGAACCCAGTTTAAACAATTAGTGGGAATACGCAGAACCTAGACATCTTCGTATCGTTTCCTTCCTTCTGTCATGATATTTCTCATATAACTTAATTTTCCTACTTGTTCTTTCCTGTTTCTGCTCTTGTATTTAAATGTATTTTCCTTTGTTTATGTCGTTGATGTAAATATGTGTTATATAGGATTGTGCAGCTTTTATTGTGTATAATCGTGTACTTTGTAAATATATATCTTTCATTTTAGATTAATATCCATTGTACATAGCTAGGATCTTTGTAATTCGGCGTTATTCTGTTGCTGATCCTGAATAAATAAATAAATTAATTAAAAATGCCATTCGACGCAGCTCAGCGCCAGAGCAAGTAGTGGAGACTCGCACAGCAGCGTGTAGAAGCGTGATCACTATCTGCTGGCACAGAATCTTAAATGCGCACATTTGTAATTGTTCCTTCGATGAACGATTTAATGTATAGAATTGAATCAAAATGTCACAAAACTATTATTGTCACAGTTAAGATGCTAAAATGTCAGCCTTTACTTCTCTGTCGAAATCCGATCGGAGATCGCCAAAACTTATCATTTTGTAGCTATTTTCTTTCAATTTTGATGTCTACCCCGCACTATATTCCCCAGGCCACCGGTACATTTTGTTGTCCATAACTTTTTTGCTCCCCCACTACTAATTTCCAATTGCCGCTACTGCTACGTGCAAAGCCTTCGGCCTTGAAGACGGTAATGCTTTCCTTCACTGCTATGAGCACCCCATTCCGTCTCCTGCTGCTACCTCTATCTTGTCTGCACACTCGGTATCCAGTGCTACAGATCTCACTGTCATCAAGCCAGGTTTCACCTAATATACAAATATCTACATTATTAGATAATAAACTTTCATTAAACGAGTCTAATTTGGTTCTCATTCCTCGCACATACTGATAGTAAATATTTATCCATTCTAGCTCACCCTCTATAGTTTTTCAAGGTCTTCGGTAGAATTAGTAATCACTACTGGTGAACCCTGACTTTTCCGCATTTTAATAGTTCCATTTCTTACCCACAAGAAAGCGCACTGTTTCTCTATCCTCTTCTGACGGACAGTAGCTAGAAGCTTCCTCTTCTCCGGAACCAGGCTTTCGCTCACGTACACAATGGAGTCTCCAGGGAGTTCAATACGATTGGTAGAGAGGTTCCTCTTCTCCGGGCGACGTTCGATGAGTTCCTCCTTGTCGAAGCGCCACACGAATTTCACCACTATCGCTCTGTGTTCTTGGCTGGGTTGTTTAGGAAGTCGGTGGCACGGGTCAACCATCTCGTCCTTAACTTCAACATGCAGAGCTCTTCCAATCTGCTTTACAGTTCCTAGTACGTTTTCATTAGGGCACTCAGGAATATCCTGTATTTCAAGGGTGTTCCTTCTGGAATATAGTTCTCTCTCTACAACACGGTTCTCCAGAGCCTTCACTTTGGCACGCTGATTGATATTCTCCTGCGTTAAAAGTTCTATTTTGGCCAAACACTGAGCTATATCACCCTGCTGTTTCTTCAGAAGGCTGGCGTTGTCATCAAATTTAGTGTGACACAGTTGTAATGAATTGCCTAGGTCTCTCTCCCTCTGATCCTGTACCTTTTTCATCTCTTTCATTTCTTCCAGAAACTTGTTAATAAGTTCGATCACATGAGCAAAGCTAAGATCCTTTCCCGGATGGCTGACTTAGCAAATGTCATGGGATAGTCACCTAATAGCGTGTGGGACCTCCTCTGGCCCTGCAAACTGCAGTGAGATGCCATGGAAGTGAGTCGACAAGTCCCTGATAGTCCTCTGGACGCAGCTGATACCAAATCGTTTGCAGAGCGGGCGCCAATGCTGGTCTGTTCGTGGGTGCAGGATGCATGGCACGTAGTCTGCGTTCCAGGACATCCCAGATATGCTCGCTAGGGTTCATATCGGGGCTCCTGGGTGGCCATGTTCCTGGAACCATTCCCGGGCGACATGGGAGCGATGTGGCGGCGTGTTATCATCCTGAAACACCGCAGAACCGTCTGGGCGCGGGAAGGCCAAAAATGGGTGGAGATGGTCTCCGAGCAGCTCAACATACCGCGTACCATTCAAAGTCTCTTCGCGATCAACTAGGGGGCCCATTCCATACCAGGAAAATGCACCCCAGACCATAACAGAGACACCAGCGCCCTGGACCACACCTTCGAGGCAGGCGGGATCCATCGCTTCATGTGGTCTGCGCCATACACGGTGCCTCCCATCGACGTGGTGCAGTTGAAATCGTGATTCGTCCGACCATATCATGTTACGCCATTGTTCCAGTGTCCATCCCTGGTGACTGGCGACAAATGCGCGTCGTTGTGCCCGATGACGGTGGGTTAACAGTGGCGCCCGTGTGCGGCGCCGGCTCCCATACTCCATAGAACCCATGTTCCTACGGATTGTCCACTAGGAGACGTGTCTAGCACGGTCTGTGTTGAGTTGAGCCATGATTTGTTGCACGGTTGCCCGTCTGTCACTATTGACAATCCGTCTCAGATGTCGCCAGTCACGGTCATTGAGGGTGGCTGGACGGACGGCCGGTCGTTCGTCTATTGTGGACGGTGTCACCCGCATTCAACCATTCACGATACACCCTGGATACGGTTGATCGTGTGAAGCCGAATTCCCGCACCACTTCCGAAATCGCACTTCCCATCCGTCGGGCACCGACCACCATACGCCGTTCGAACGGTGTCAGCTCACGACGACGTTCCATGTTACACCTGTCACATGCACAGCCACTGCTCACAAGGTCTCCTATACAACTGCCGCTGGCACAGAGGGCGTGTGGTGCGCAGACAACACACCTGCGCATCAGTGCTCCGCTATCCCATGACATTTGCTCAGTCAGTGTACGCTGAACCTTTTAGACAGTGGTTAAGGTCCAGCCTCCATCGGTATGGGAGTGATAAGGGGTGAACAAGTATATGTCCAGAATGACCCAGGTTATGGATGCATATTTGTATGTTCCAGTATAGTACCCAAACGAACTTTGTACACATATCAAACGAGTAGACGCCCGTAACACCCCTCAGTTACCTGACATGTAGACATTATGAAAAAAGACCAATATTTGTATGACATCTGTAGATTTCGGTGTCGCTGCCATGAATTGTGACACTCTGGATGCCGTTTAGCTATAATTCCAGCCCACAAACGCATGGGTTGAGAAGGGGTGAAATATAAAATGACGGAGATGAGTGTTGAATTCACAGTTTTCGGGGTTCTTAGGCTGACTGGTGACAGTCCTAGTGGCAGTTGGAATTGTGTACATCATATCTATGGCACGACGGGTAAATACATACAGTTATCACGTCTTTGTCTCATTTATTTGAAAGGATAAAGTCCTTCCCAGGTAATCCCAGCTGACATAAGGCCGAAGTTTAATTAAGGTGAAACAAAATAATCTAAAACATACATTAAACATATGACAATAACTCTTTATCTACAAAGAGCAATTAACGTCACAATAAAGAAATACACATAAATTGCTCCGCATATAATTAACAGGTAATACAAACCCTACAAGAAATCTACCTGGTGGCCAAGATCGGTAAGGCGTCTGACACCGTGGTTAGCTGGTTCGACTCCCGTTAGTTGTAGAAATTTGCACTATCAGAATGTTGGCCGGCAGGGTAGGGGAGGTGGTGGTGTACAATTTTTAATCACTAGATTGCGTGCCAAAAGTCTGGATTAAATTCCAAACCTCTCCGCAGTGCTCATATGGAGTGAGGGCATATGACACTGTTGATGGTGATACGTCCATCGGATGGGGACGTTAAGCCTTGAGCAGACCTCTTGGTGCTATTCGACAAGAGTTGGCTATGTGCTGGCATCGTCTTTCACCTTCCCCCTTCCTAGTATCATATAACACGTCATTCATTTCATCTCATTAACTCCTCTGATGAGGTTGACGTCAGGAAGGGCATCCGGCCATAAAGCACGGCTCGACAGATTCATCTTACCTCATACCCGACCCTGTAAAGAAACGGGACAAGGGTTGGAGAAACAACACAAATCCTACACGTAACCATTTGATAAATGTCCCTCAGCGCCGGGTAATAGCGTTAGTAATTAAAACAATAAATAAATGAATATTATTACGGTATTACTGAATTAAGTTAAGTTTAATACCAGCTGAAGTTTCTTCTTCTTCTTCTAAGTGGGCCTTCCCCAATTCTTGGGGTCGGCAGTTTGTGAGACTTAGTCCAGTTTTACGACAGGATGCCCTTCCCGACTTACCTGAAGGGTGATGGTTACTGGTGTATTACGACATAGCTGATGTATTGTGACGAACACAAAACTATGTCTCCGAGTTAGTAGAATTAAACTACCGGAATTAATATTCCCCCAGACCGGCTTGAAATCGAACCTGCTGTAATAATCGTGGTCGCCACGACATTTACATAATTTGATTGCCCACCCGAATTAATTGTATACATATGTATTATGTATCATATGTAATTTTATTCATTATTTACGTCCATCATCATCATCATCATTTATGTAATTGTACGTAAAAACGAGAAATCATTTTTAATTGTAATATATTAGAACATTCCGTGGTAATGTCAAGACAGGTCTTGCGCTAACAGGCGACTTGGTGTCTCGCAATAGTCCAGGAAGGTTAACTTTGGATGGTTCTTGGAAACGTACGCAACAGCAAGAGGAAGATACATAATTTCGTTGTTGGGACGCTAAATTACCCCATATCACGTGCTCCTATCAGGAGGGCTTTTTCTGTCAAGGTCAGATACTTCATCTATGTATTGTACCGGTTACGACCTGCACATGCCGTATTTTTTGATAATTAATGGTATTCAATCATCACGCAAGATATTCAGAGCGAACTTGGTTTGTTTACGTTCAGAGGAACGAGCAGGCGAGCCGGGGACAGCTGTGTGTGTGTGACGTAGCTGCAGGGGCAGGATAGACTACCCGCCTGACGCGCCACGTGTAGCCTGCCTGACCTGGTATGTTCTAGATATGAACGTCACACCTTCGCAAACATTCGATTGAAAAAAAATTCAAAACTTGTCTAATAGTAATCGCAGCGACTTGAGCGTTACGTCATTTTGAAGAGGATGACATAAACGTCTCAAATTGTGAATCTCAAGTAAATCCGTCGAGGGATTCGCGAGATAATCAGCCTCAAGATATTACGTTATATGATGACGTAGGAGCCCCAAACCGAATATAAGGAGAGCTCACTTTACCCAGATCAGACAGTCATAGCTGAATGTTCAGCCTGACTCTCTACGCTGCAGTGTTCAGAGGCTATCTTCGAATATTTAAAGTCTTCATGTGGGACTTAAACTCTGACAGTCGTGTTGAACTTATAATTTTGCGCGTGTGAACTATAATGTATAACCGAGAATATTTCGAATGGGAACCTTGCGAGCTTGGAAGCCAATCAGATAGCATGGTCACATCCTCGAACTGTTCTCTCTCTCAATGAGCGTAGTTCGCCTCTTGAATTCTTTCAGCTCTTTTTCAACCAAGAAATTGTGGAAAGAATAGTTAGGCATACTATAGGATATGCTGCTTCCCAGAACAATAATTTTAGCTCCCCCCTATCTTCTGATGATATGTATTGCTTTCTCGGAGTGCTGATTTTGAGTGGATATGTACCGCTTCCCCGAAGACGCATGTTTTGGGAACTAAGTGACGATTGTCATAATTTTATGGTCGCGAATGCCATACGACGCAATAGGTTTGAGGAGATTATGCGTTTCTTTCACGTTGTCGATAACGATAATTTGGTCCCCAATGACAGAATGGCTAAAGTCAATCCTCTTGTAAAGGCTTTGAATGAATTATTTTTGTTGTATGCCCCTATTGAGAAGAATCTGAGTGTTGATGAAGGAATGATTCCATACTTCGGAAGACACGGGTGCAAGCAGCACCTCCACGGGAAACCTATACGCTTTGGATTCAAAGCATGGATTATTGCCACAAAACTAGGTTACTGCTTGCAAACAGAGTTATACCAAGGTAAAAGACACGTGAAAGAAAATCCAGAACTCCTCCTTGGTGAATCAGTTGTTATGGATCTGGTCTCAAAAGTGCAAACTATGTATCCCGATTCTTCATTTTCCGTCTACTGTGACAATTTCTTTACTTCTCCTCATTTGCTATCACTGCTTCAGACAAAAGGTGTAAAGGCAACAGGAACTGTTAGAAAGGACCGTACAGGACACTGTCCACTAAAGGGAATTGACGTTATGGTCAAGGAGCCTAGAGGAGCATTTGACACCATGATAAACAAGAAACACGGTATCAATGCAATTAGGTGGCATGATAACAACGTTGTTACGCTCCTGTCAAGTGAGTACGGAGTTCATCCTATTCGACCCACGCAAAGGTACTCTTCAGCACAGAAGAAAAGAATTAACATTCCTCAGCCATTCGCTTTTCATCAGTACAATGGTTATATGGGCGGAGTAGATCAAATGGATAGCAATGTTGCTGTGTACCGGGTTGGAATTAGGGGAAAGAAATGGTACACACCGATTGTATTTTGGCTGCTTGATGTTTCTGTGAACAATGCCTACCTTCTAGCTCGTTCCCTTGGAAGAACCGATGATCTTCTATCATTTCGCAGGGAACTAGCAAAAACGCTTCTTCTGAAATATGGAGTTGCGCGAACACAACCCGGCCCATCTCCCCGATCAAGGAATGTCATAAAGAATGTCCCAGAAATTGCACGCAAAAGTGATGGTCATATGATTATTGTAGGTCAGAAACGTAAAAGATGTGTTTCGTGCAAAAGTAAAACCACGAAAGCATGCAAGAGATGCAATGTTGCGTTGCATGATAAATGTTTCTTAAAGTTTCATGCATAGCTTTTCATGAAGACTGAGACTTCAGTGTAAGATGCACACAGTGCTTGTAACTTTCTAGTGCTGCAATATTTTAGTGAATGTGTTGTATTTCACCATTTTACTTGAACTCATAATTATCTGTGTAATAATATTTGTGTACACTGTAATATAATATATAAATTATAATAAACAAAACAATAACATTTCACCCAATAATGGTTGTCTACATTAGTAAATAACTGTAAGATATGTTGTGACAACAGTCTAGGAAAAGGTAGTTTATATGCCCATAGGGTCGTTTTCGACCCATGGCCAATCAGACAGTAATGCTAATAGAAACAAAAAATCAGTGTTGCCATTAATCTAATATCACTAAAAGAAGCAACATATGTGAAAATGAGCGCTTTATTCAAAAACAAAAGTTGCGGGCATATATGGGTTAATCTCTGAACACATCATTAATTTCAGCGTGACACTATTACGTTATACTATTAACTGAGGCATTTTTCTTTACATCTCAGCATAATTTCCTTAATAGACACGAGTATTTATGAAAGTGTTCGAACTTTCCCATGAATGTTACTGCAAATGATTACCATGATAAAAGTATAATCGTGTGCTGCGACACAACTTTTTCACTGTGAATTCAAACTGTGTTTTTTTATCCAATTCAAATAGAACTGTGTATTATTCTTCCGAACAGTGTGGAAATTATTTGTATGTGACTGACAGCAGTATCTTTGATAAACTCTTGAACAGTCACCTATGTTATTCAATGTCAAGTGCGCCTAACAACGAACTGTGCTTTTCATTTCAACCGTATTTCTTCGTCAAAGTGTTTAGTATTATTGCATGACTGACAGCAGTGTCTTTGATAAACTCTAGACCAGTCATACATTTCTTTCAATGTCAAGTGCTAATTTGTTTAGTGGAAAATCACCACGAACTGTGTCAAGTGCGTGAACAATTTTCAGTTTCATTATTTGCATTCATGAACTGTGCTTTATTTTCTTCCAATTTCGATGCTACTCGCATCTACATCTTTAGTGAACTTTTAAATTCTATCTACAAGATTAAAAATGAATTCGACGGCATATCCCAACCATATTAAATGAAACAGTGCTGTTAAACCAAAGTGTCGGGGGACTGTGTAATTCTGGACACTCGTATACGTTATGTGACGAGTGATTATCCCGCAACATCGTCGGAGATTGTCGGAGAGCGTCGTAGAACGTCGGAGATCGTCCAGAACGTCGAAAGTTCGAGACTCAAATCCATATCAAACCGACTTGGGTATTCCGGCCTTATCTCAACGAAGTATTGGCAACTTCCAGAACGTGTTCCAGCCCCGTTCAGCCTGGCGAACTGGGAGCACGGATCATTAAAAGGCGATGTTGAAGACAGCGACTATCAACAGTAAGGTGATGTGCACTTTGAAATGCATTTCTTGAATAAAAAAATATTATTATTCAACCTCATTAAATTTTTCTTGTAGATAGGACCCTGCCTCCCGTACCAAGCCCTAGCTAGTAACCACCCACTATTGCCCTGAGGACTACTTCATGCTAACTTTAAAGTTAAATCATAAAGTCGGGCTCTTTTACTGGTACAATATCGACCGGATGGTGACGTATATCGGCTCTCATTGGAACGAGATGTCATGCGACATCAGGGGAGGAAGTGGGAATATGAAGGGGATTTATATAGATCTACACGGCGTGGTGAAGATCATTCTGATTCTGCATCCAGCTTTCTTGAGTCTCCATTCTCAGGTAGTCCACGGGCTTTTAGAGAGTCATTCTGCTATCTAAGTGCATCGCTTACGATGTGCTTCTACTCAACATTTCTTATCGGCTCTGCGAGACTTACTCAGATTATTTAGAAAGACAAGTTCATATAATATAGAAGGATTGGATGTTTCCGCTCTCTCTATTCGATTAATTCCGATGTGGAATTTCACATTGTAAGGCTGGTACTATGTTTTTGGTACTCAGAAAAATAGAGAGTGATAGATTCAGGGTGGAATCCATTCCATGAAGCAGATGACGAGAATGATGCTGTTGGAAGAGGGACGACAACTATCAACCACGGAAGCAGACGACGAAAAGATCAACCTACGGTGAGCATTAGCAATCTCTGTTATCGCAAGTCCGCGCGTGTAGTATTGAATTGTAATCTGTCAGTAATTTTTAATTTTGGTAAAAACTCGTTTTTACGTAATTTCATTTTTTGGAATAAAACCTTTTTCTTTGTACATCATTAAATAATTCTTTTAGTAGGTTCCCTATATTTTTCCACATGGTATTTAATGGCCAGTATCCTTATACCTCACGACCGGGATAGTCTCAATAAATTAAGTTTAGTACTTTTTAGATCTAAATTCGGTTTCAAATTACATTTAATTTCGAAGCCTGGCGTCCAGCGTGCAATTGTTGTTAATTATCTATATCGGGTGTTTGATCCGTTACATTATGACACCATAACGTGGGGCGCGAAAACCATTAAATACGATATAGGGAACAGCAGATCTGTAGATAGGGTCTGTGTTTTGTTAAGGGGCGAAAGTGTTATCAATAAATCCATGTTTCATTATATGTTTGATGTTAGGGAATCATGGCAGATCAAACGCAACGTATGATGTTACGTGATGGTAGTGTGCTTAGAGGTGGTTCGTCAGCTAACGATAAAGACATGGTAGATGAGTCTCTTTAGGAGATGAGCGTAGATAAGACGGATAACCAGGCTCAACATGATGACTCACAGGGTAATAAATTGGGGGCCGGAGCGGAAGTTACCCCTACCACCGAAGAAAATAGCATTGAATTAAGAGTTTTGATGCAGTCTATGTTTAAGGAGTTAAAGAAGGAGCTGAAGGATCAGGGGAAGGAAATCAATGAAAAATTAGAGCATCAGGGGAAGGAAATCAATGAAAAATTAGAGCAGCAGGGGAAGAAAATCAATGAAAAATTAGAGCAGCATGGGAAGGAAATTAAGGTAGACCTAGAGAAGACTAAGAAAGAGCTATGTGACGAACTTAGAGAGTACAAAGCAGAAACTGATAAGAAAATGAAGGAACATAGTAAGGAAATAAGCGAGCTGTTAAAAAAAGAGTGAGAATTGCGATAAACGGTTAGAGGAACAGAATGAGAAGACTGAACAACATAAGAGAGAGTTGGATAAGAAGTTGGTAGAGCAAAAGAGCGAAGTTTTAGAAGTTATTGGGAAGGAAAATAATAAAACTAGGGAGAGAGTAGAAACACAGGAAAGTGAAATTAAAGCGTTAAGAAACAAACAGACAAGCATGTTAAGTGAGATAGAAGGTAGAGATGTGAAAGTTGAGGAGAGAGTCAATAATGTAGAAGCGAAGCTGAGACGGGAGATACGAGAGAAACAAGGTAGCCATGATGGGGTGGAGCACGGAGGAAATTACGTAAGAGAAGAGGAATTACCGAAGTTTAACGGGAGACAAACCAACCCACTGGACTTCCTTAACCTTATTCAGAAGCGGTTTGAGCGAAACATAAATGAGGGGAGCAGGTTTTGGAAATTATTAGCAGTGCTTTCGTGGGAGAAACGAGATCATGGTTCGTGGTGTACCGTAACAGTATGAAAGACCTCAACGAGTTCCAGAATAAATTTGAAGAAAAATACTGGAGCTAGACAATTCAAAGTCGTGAGAGGGAAAGTAGTTTTTGGCAAGTTTAGGGCGAATGAGGGGGTATCCATGACGGAGTACTTCTTGGCTCACGTCATGATATGCCAGAATTTAGCTGGAATAGCGACGGATACTGACGTAGTAACGCTACTACTCAGGCATTTTCTTGAACGGGTAAGAACTGCAGCGGTGATGCAGAAAACTAGCACTATTCAGGAGATGGAACAGCTGCTCACTAAATTTGATGGGTTGGGTAATATGGAGAGTAGAAACGGGAATGCGCAAGATTATGCCCCGCAGTATGAGCGCACGGAAAACCGTAGGCAGCCGAACTACGAAAATAGAAATCAAGGTAACCCTAGGAGTAACGGGAACCAAGAACGAGCGGATCTGCAAGCAGGTAACCGACAGGCGGATAGGAATGTGAGCACTAGCGAGACGAACGGTCAGGGCCAAGGAAGACATTTAAACTGAGTATGGGCTGTAATTCAGGGTCCGTATTTCAGCCGTATCCACCGAAAACCCAAAGTTGTGTCATGGAGTTATCGTATGACCTAGATGTAAGAGATGATTTAAGGTTTGAGCCACAGCAGGAATATATTAATGAACAGGAGCAAGTGGTTAATCCCATTGTTAAGTTAGAAGTATGGGGGGGGGGGCGGGTGCTCAGGCACTTATTGACTCAGGTAGTCAGAGGTCATGCGTTAGTTATGAGTGGTATATGAGTTTTGTACAACGAGGTATTTATGTGGAGGAAATGCTAGTTAAGAGTACGTATATCATCACTACTGTTGGCAAGAAGTTCAAACAAGTATGTAAGCAGGTGGCATTACCTATAATATTGCTGGTTATATTATGGTTCAGATATGTTTAGTTATTCCGCATCTTGTAATTAATATCATCTTGGAATGTGACAGCACAGTTAGATTACAAAGAAGCTGTGGTTAACTTAACGTGGAACGAGGCTCATATTAAAGTCAATTTTGAGGGTGACATTCAGGGGAAACAGGGTGATTGTGCCATGGGGTGTGTTGTCAGGGTTTCACAAGCTATCGAGGAAGCTAGAGAGAGCTTCAGGGAAGAAGAAGAAGAAGTTAGTGAGAGCTTCGTTCTGTGTCATGTGTTGGTTGATAATGGTCAAAAGGACGCATTATGGGAAGCTGGGAGCAAGAGTTGCTTGGATGAAGGACGGCAAGACGAGTTGTTGGCGGTGTTGCTTGAACACGTCAATGTATTTTCAGTGAAGCCTGGCCGAACTCATGTGTATGAGCATTCTTTTTCTGTACTGGATAGTAGCCTTTTTAGTGGACCGAGGTATGGCATTCCACACAAGTTTTCCAAAGCAGTAGACGAGCAAATAAAAAGCATGCTATCCAACGGCGTGATTGAGCCAATAAGTAGTTAGAACGTAGATAACGGGAAGTCAGCCTGGTTACTGTGTCGAGGTGTTGGTGTGTTTGTGTATCAGCTGTGTGTATGTATGAAGTGGATTTTCTGGATTATGCCTGTAGACAGGTGGGGGGCGTGGTGTGTTGTCTGGAGTGAGCTCACTGTACTGCTGCGCACGTGAGTCATGTCATTCGGCGCGTATGTGATGCCATGAGTTTTTTGTAAATGTAAAAGAGATAATTCAGACCTGCCCTATAGGAAGACCTACGTAAAAAAGGTTGTTTTTGTAATATAGAGTCATCGCAGGCGGATATGTGCCATGAGAGGACTTGCGGTAGCATGGTTACATGTTCCATACTGAGCCCTTGAACTTACCATTCCATCGTTGGTCGGCCACGGCTGCTACAGTAGAACAATCTAGAACTCTTAAATCATGGGTCGTTGCGGGGATAAATTTGGTCACGATCTTAACCAAACGATGGGGTTCAGAAGAGAGCCTAATTACTTGAAATGAGGAGCAAAATGTGCTTACTATCTTTTATTAAATTGAAATATCACGATAACATTATGAATTTAATATGCATTCTTGAATTTAAAAAATTATAAATTATTGATTTTTGAATGTTCCAAACACAGTCACATTACATAACGTCAATTTGTTTCTTACAATATGGAAGAGTTGCTTCGGAGAAGTTAATATGTTAGTGGACAGCGAAACTGAAAAACTGAAAAAGGGAAGACCTGAAAACCGGGCACCTATTATTCCAAACGAGAACTGAGAGTTAATCCACACGATCCGTGGAAAATCTGACTTTCAACAAGTAGAACGCCTGATTTTCTCTCAATTAAGGTTATCCACCAGTCGAATACCCTTAACGGATACGGAACACCCGCCGAATGGACCCTTAATCGAACCAAACTGACTATCAGTTGCTTTGGATAGGTTGCGAAACATTATGTGAAAGCATGGTGTTCACTATGAGTTAACAGCATCATTCACAATTGAAATAAAATCCCACCATGTATTTGTCATTCATGACACCCTTAAGTGACAAGGTAATCCCGATGCTAAATGTGCATCACCCAAAACAGCTGTTCGGAAGGAACCAACAACAACAGGATCCGTGAGGATCTTACGTTATGTCGTTCTAAAGGAACAAAACTGCGAAATGCAGGAAACACTTACTAATCATGCATTTAGAAGAAATGCCAAACACTGAAGTTAATTAAAAAGTGGAAAGTCACTTGAAAAGTATTATTATTGAACCGATTTTCAGGTTAGAAATGGGTTTGTTATGCTTAATAAAATTACCAGTCCACGCTAAAATTTACTACAACTTTAAGGAATTCTTTCCCCTGAAAAACAATGCTACCCGTACAGATCTATCTATTTATTGTCTGTCCCAACACACTACTTGTAAAGTGATTACTTAATTAAATTTAACGATGAATAAAATGAAAATACCACAAGGGTTGAAAATACAATAGTGTTACTGGCTGACGAATCGAAACCGCATTCGCAACTCAAGTCTCACACTAATACACTAAGTGTCAATACGCACACTATCAAACGAAACGGACGTCAAAACGAGGAAACAATAAAGTCCGTAAAATAAATTAACATCTCGAAGTCATTACAGCTTAACACGCACGGAGAATCACAGTAAAAATCTTTAATCTATATCGGGCCGATATCCAACATTTGGACAACCCTCACTCGTCGATAGCGGTCCCTTTATCTCAATGGAGAGCTACGCATTGACCCTCTTCATAATCATATCATACTGTAGATGCTACCTTCGTCCAGGCCACTTCAACAAAAAAAAAGAAACATCTAATCTGAGACTTGAGTGTGTACAGCTGCCATCCCAGACTTATCGTCGGGCTCACTTGAAATCTGTACATCTATCGTCGGGCGTGAACTAGGACGTCTCATCACCAGTGACTCCAAGGATAACATGTGACGTCCTAATCCTATCGTCGGGCGTCAAAGTGGGTCGTACTACGCCTCCCTTAACATATCAGACGAACTAGTAATTTGAAACAACTCCGACATTTAATACTAAATCTGGTCAGACAAATAACGCACGACGGAACCAACGTTTCTTACTATCAAACGAATGCAAGTCAAAATTTACAGTAAGTATCTACCTCATTACAATACGTGAACTCAAAAATAAATATACGTGACGAACGATTCTCCACCTCAAACACAATCTCAGCCTGTGCACTGAAGTGTTAGGGAAGCAAATGAAAATTCCCAACACACGTTTACCATTTAGTGGATGCCTTCAAAATAATAATCATCACTACCGCATTCGAAATTCTCAAATCGCCTATCATCAATTCCAACTATTTATATCAATGACCTATCCAGTGAACAAATTCAATACAGCACCAACCGTGTGTCCAAAGTGCTCCTTTTATCCTTGAGGTCGCATCATTTTAATATTCAAACGGGCTTTAGGTAGAAAATCGCTGTACGTTTACTACCAAGATTTAACATTTTACTAGAGTCGTTTCACTTTCGATTTTACTAGAAAATTTTACGGTGCTTCACACAATAGTCGTCTCAAATTCGGATTGGTAGCGGAAAACAATACAGCCTGCCTCAACACAGCCTGTTTCCTAAATACTTCCTCTTCAAAAAGATAGCCTATCTCAAACTCATTCTCCTCGCTTTATTCCAGCGGTATCACTTAAAATCCAGGCTTCATTTCATCCATCTCTCTCATCTCCACATACATGTAAATTCGTCGCTCTCAATCCCCTTTTCTCATATTTCCAAGACCCTTTTTCATAATTCAATCCGCTGGTGAAACAACAACCATTATTAAACACATCTCTTACTTTACTATCATTACGACTTTCAGACCTCGAGAATCCAAGAGCACACAGCGACCTTTCGTATCATTGATATACACGATGTCTCCAAATTTCCTTCCCATTAATAACGGTAACTCTATCAAATTTCACTGAAATTATCTAAATATGCCTGCGATCCTAAAAAAAATATACTGGTTAAATGCAATTTTCACATAGAAAGATTTCTTTATCCCGCGGTAGACATTATTATTATTATTATTATTATTATTATTATTATCGACAAACATTTCTGAATTCAACTGATATTTGAAATTTAGATATTCGCCACGACTAATTTACACTTATAACTTTCCAAAAATCCACGCTTTGGACACTATCTCATCGAACATTTAACACCAAATTTTAAGCGTCGCATTTACCGTTCTTGACATGAAATTTACACACTGAAATTTTCACACGCTGACCCAAAATTACAACACCTTTCGCCTGATAATTACGAATATCAACCCGACAATCATCTTGAAAATTTTGTTGGGACAGAACAATTAAAACTAACTACAACATAATATAAATATAGACAGACCTGCACATGGCACCATTCCCAGCATTCTGGTCACATCGTCACCAGCAGACCTCGTGCTTAGCCGTACATTTTCACAGATAACATTTTCATTTCCAAAATCTCACTCTTACAAACACTACCCTTCTCACACACGATATTAAAATTACCACATAAATCAGGCACTTTCTCTGTAACTTGCACCACGACTTCCCTCGTTCTGCAGTCGGCTATGACTGTCTGACTCGTTCCCAGAGTTGTCTCTTCTCCGTTACTCCAATAAACAGGTGTTCAACAGATAAAGGGAGCAGAACTACATTGAATAGCTTCCCCAAACCCTCTTCACTTTCAAGCGTACATGAGATGATATAAATAAAACCTGCTGTGTATATTTCAACCAGCCTACACTTTCCTAGTTCGTCGGCAAACGTTCAGAACTTTTCCAATCACTTTATCTTCTTACCCGAGTATTTGGACCTTAGCCACGGACATGTATTTAATTATTTGTCGATCAATCTGGCGCGAATTTCCAATGACGACGGGCACAAGCTCCCGCGGCTTCAAGTTCCAGATCGACACTGAAAATTATACGGTGGGGGGTTTCTTTTATAATCTCAGAAGGGACGCTATCCCCACTATGAGGCTTGATTGTGTAATCTGCTAATTTTGCGTCTAATAGACCGATTTTGATGAGACTTGTCCCAGAACTCCGGACAGGCTTGCAATTATTTGAGATGTTAATCTTATAATTTTACCACACTCACAACAGGGGAAATAAATTATTTCTGCCCGTGCGTTTCGCGCATTTTCTTCATCCCCTGACCTTGGCACGTGTAGCTAGTTCACTGATCTGATACTGACATGTACTTAGGCTTAACTGCATTTAAGTTTTTCCCTGGGGGCTCTGTCTTCACGTAGGGTGTACGAATAATTTAACTTATTTATTTCTTTATTTACTGTATTGCCAAAATCCCTCGTTATGTAGAATTCCATGAATTTAAAGAATTGTCGGGCACTCGAGTTCCACCGAGGTGTCCCGGTACTTCACGAGCTTGCCGTGAGATCCTTCCCATGCGACATCAGGCTCTTAGGAGCGCAACATGGCTGCCCTCAAACATAAAAGTAGCTTCTTAATATCAAATAGATATTGAGAAAAAAAAAGTATTTTTCTCTCCGTAGAATTATGGGTTCATAATCCACCTACAACGACGAAATGTTTACCCAGAAAGGGGAAATATTTAAATGTATATATTCCTTCAAAATTCTGAATTGCACATGGGAATCTTGATACAAATGAACCATGATTCTACGTAATATTTCCCAGTCGATCTCACTCTTGACGTAGGGCTCTGTTACTTTCACGTATTTCCCTGTTTTCTTCTTCCAACAATAGAATGGCGTTACATATGTCATCAATAAAGTCTTCTCTTAAGAACGAACACTGTAAACATTCAGCGTCTTCCTCTTGATTACTACCGCTGCTTGCCTGTCCTTGGAGTGGTGCCTCGACATGTCTTCCTATTGACGTGACGATCATATTTACGGGTTGTACTTCTTCTTCTTCTTCTCCTTCTTCGGTGACCATTTCCCCAGCTGGTAAGGCTGCGTCATCCTGTAATGGGATTCTTTATTCTGCTCTATGATAAACCTTTAAATTGGGTGCATTGAATATAGCTTCGCTGCTGCCATCCAGACTCTGAATTCTATAGGAATTATTCCTGAAACTTTTGACCACCTTGAAAGGCCCAACATATAAGGGAGCAAATTTAGCATAGATGTTTTCCTGCGGTTTTGACATCATGGGTCTCCTAACAAGCACCAATTCGCCTTCCTCTAAGGGACGGTGGAATCTCCTGTTCCTCACCCTGCGTAACCGGCGGTCTGCCTGCCGACGGAGATGTTCTGCCGTACTCTGAATGCATAATTACTGTGACGGGCGGGGATCGATGGGACATTGGATGACACCATGCCAGGATCTCACAGGATACCTATTGAAATGCACGATAGAGGGAATCCTCCCAATAGATTTGTGTATGGTGTTATTTACACAAGGTACTATTAGGGGTAGCACATCAACCCACTTGAAATGCTCTTGGGCGCAATAAATTCTGCAGAATTTTGCAATTACTTGCATTACCCTTTCGCTGGGATTTCCCTCAGGATGTCTCACGCTGCTCAGGATGTGATGAATTTCCATATTCTGAAGGGCAGTTTTGAACTGTGCAGAGGTGAACTGGGGACCATGATCTGTCAAAAGGAATTTCGGTGTGCCCATTTTCGGAATGATATTTCGGGAAATACACCTCAAGACTAGCTTAGTGTTAGCTTTTTGCATGGGAAACAGAGTCGTATACTTGGAGAAAACATCGATGGTTACTAGCACGAACTTGTTCCCACGCTTTCCTTTCACGAGCGGTCCATAGATATCCATCGCGAACAGCTCTTTAGGTTGCGAAGGTAAGAGAGGAATAGGCGCCTGCCTGATCAGATAAGGGTTTGCCTTAACCCGTTGGCATGTATCACATGTGATGATAATGTCTCTGACATTTTCCCTCAAATTCACCCAGGTGAACGTTTCTTGGATGGTTGACACAACCTTATCAATCCCTCCATGACCAATAACCCTGTGTACGTGCCAGATTAATCCCTTCCGAAGCTGCGGGGGTACCAAAATTCGGGATTTCACGTGATCGCTGTCCACGAATTTTACCAACATGTTATTCACGTACAAGTAGTTGTCTGACAGTTTTTGGATGGCAAAGTACCGTGGATCGTCAGCCGGAAGTGTCCCTCGGAGGAAAGAAATCATTTTTCCGCAGAAAGGATCTCTCAATTGCAAGTCTCCCAGTTGTCTCAACTCTGATAGGAAATCATGGTCTTCCTCGACTAAGTCCAAATGATTCACGGCGTGTTCTTCCTCGTTAGGATTTCGACTTAACAGGTCCGCCAAGTTGTTCGATTTTCCGGAACAGTGCTCAATTTCGAAGTCAAATTGTTGTATGAACAGGGCCCACCTAGCCACTCGTTCACTAGCGACAGCCGTTTTCATTATAAAGGTCAGTGCCTTGTGGTCGGTTTTAATGATTATGTGAAAACCATAAATCATTTTCCTCCAATGTTGCAATGCCTGAACAATAGCCAACATTTCCAATTCGGTCACGCTGTATTTGACTTCATGTGATCTCAACTTTCGGCTGTGAAAAGATAAATAATTCCTGTTATGAGGCTGGTCCAAACATTCCTGATATAGGAGTGCCCCGATTCCTACGGTCGATGCATCAGTCTGTACAATAAAGGGTTTCTCGAAATCCGGATACCCTAGCTTAACGCTGTTTAGCAAGAGCTCTTTGGTCTTTCTGAATGCCTCCTCGTGCTCGGGACTCCATTTCCATCTGTTGTTCTTGTGAAGCAAGCTCTGAAGTGGGGCTACAACCTCCGTGTAATTCATGCAATGGTCCGAAAAAAAGTTGCACATTCCAAGGAATTGCCTGACGTTCTTAATTTTGAGCGGTTTTGGGAACTTGTCTATGGCTTGGAGCTTCACCGGGTTCGGGCGAACTCCTTCACCATCAATGACATGGCCGAGAAACAGGACCTCCTTTTGACAAAAATGCGATTTCTTCAAGTTGATTTTGAAACTTGATGCCCTTAAATTCTCCAGTAGTTTCCTCAAATCCCTCATATTTTCCTCAAAACTTGCTGAAGCTAGCAAGATGTCATCGACGTACCGAGTTGTAGCGGCTTTAACTTCATCAGTGAGACATCGATCTAGGGCGCGTATGAGAGCTGCACCGGCGTTTTTCAACCCGAATGGAAGACGATTGAAGACATACGTCTGTTGGTCAAATATGAAGCCAGTAAATAATTTAGACTTGAGTTCCAAACCGATGTGATGATACGAGGATGTCAAATCTACGCTAATAAAACGTGATTTTCCTCTGAAACGTTTGATAACCTCTTTAATAGGAGGGGCATGGTCATGCTCGGGGACTAAGCGCTCGTTGAGAGCACGTGCGTCCAAACACACGCGCAGAGACCCGTCCGGTTTTTGAACCCCGACCAACGGATTCAAATATGGAGTGGGCTGCTTGGAAATTAGCCCGTTCTCCTCCATTTCCTTAATAATCTTTGCAGCTTGAGCATAATATTTGTCCGGTATAGGGTACGGTCTCCTCTTAAACGGTGTCCAATCCGTAACAGCTAGCGCATATGTGAAATCAGGGATTAGACCCGGTTTGGAATCGAACACAGATATAAATTCCATTAAGAGAGCTCTAAGTTTTCCTTCTCTTCTACAGTACCAGGGCATTCCGCGACCTTTAACCCAATTAAGGCCTCGTAATCCGTGTCAACCTCAGCCTCCAAGACGTCATGTAACTCCTCATGATGAATCCCTTCGTCATCTACACTGTCAATTTCACCAGCGACTCCCTCTAATGAATTTACGAAGTCTACACATTGGGCCTCCTCTTCGCCATATTCTAATGTTCTATCTTCTCCCAATTCCTCGTTTAGTGTAACGACTTCTGCTCCCTCTTCTTTCCTGAACTTTATCTGGTTCCTGCTCAAATCAATGACTGCGTTGGTCTCACGGATAAAATCAGCCCCTAAAATTACATTGTAGTGCATTTTAGACATGACTACGAATGCATGAGCGAAAGTGGAATTTCCAATTTGTACGTCTAAATAAGTTTGTACCTTACAAACAGCAATTTTGTCAGGAATGACCCCTCGAATTTTCACATTTGACACCGGAATAATTGGCAATTTATTTCGTTGTCTCAAATCGTCAAAAAGAGCTTGGGAGATGATGCTGATACTGGCCCCGGTATCTAAGAAACTTTTGACATGAAAATTACAGATGCGGACATTTATTAAAGGCAGTTTCTTTACGTGATTGCTCTCCTGTTTTAAATGGTCTTCCACCAAGTCATCAGAGGTAATGATCCACGAATCTATCTGTGCGACCACCCACTCATCTGACGTCTCTCCTTCAGAATCTGGGATGAAAGATTCTGAAATTTTTCCTACTGGGAATTTGAAGTTTTTTTCTATCAAGAGTCGACATTGACTCTTGCTCAAAATTCGGCGCAAACGGGTTCAGACCGGAGTTTCGCTGGTCTTGCCTATGTGCCTTCTGGAATTCCAGACTTTCAGCCCCGAAACAATCGGTGTTGACTTCCTGGCGTTGTATAGCCCCCTTCCATTTTTCCCTTTCGTGGTCCTTCCTTAACCCGTCGGTGTACTGAACACGTTCGCGGTACCTTTCATCATCGGCACGGCGGATGTTCTGGGTTCGATTATTTCCCCAGTCCCTGCGGTTATTATATCCATTTTTGAAATTCCTCTGGGTTTCTCCGCCCCCATCGTATCGCCTCCAGTAAGGGTTCCTCCTTTGTGGATAATTCCAGTTACCCCTACGCCTTTTCCAATCCTCATTTCGTGGATGCGAGGGTTCCCAGTTATTACGAAACTCACGCCTCCGCTCAGTCGGCTGTGGTTTCCCCTGCTCAGGTGCCTCTTGACTTCCCTCTGGAACCTGGCTGACGGTATTTACATGTTGCTCGTGCGATCGTCCCCCTCTGGGTGCTACTTGATTATGGGTATGGTCCAGTTGTCTAAGAATCATTTCTGCTTGCATGGGGGTCTCTACCTTTGATGCAATGAGCATGCTTTGTACTTCGGGAGGTAGCTGCTTTTGGATGGCCTGGACCAATTCCTGCTCCGAGGGCGGCGCCTCAAGTTCTCTGAACTTTACCATTTGTGCAATAAAATACTCGCTGAATTTAGTAGGGCCTATTGCAGTATAACGACGTGAGTATAGTTCTAATCTGAGACTTTGCTGAATTTCCGTGCTCCAAAATTTATTTAGAAACGCCCTCTGGAATTCATCAAAGGTGTCAAAGTGGTATCGGAAGCCTTTGAACCATAAAAGTGGTGCCCCCTCTAAGTATCTCTCAGCTACCCTTAACTGACGTTCCTCAGGAATCTTGGCGTCCCGGATGTACTCCCTGAGATCCTTAAGAAATCCCTTCGGCGTGGTATGTGGACCTCCATTAAATTTCTTAGGCTGGTCCTCATGTAACTTAATCATGTTAATAACGTTTGTGACCCCTGAGCCTTGAGATCGACTGGTATCTACATTCGAGCTCTGACCGTTATTATTTACATGACTGATATTTGGCAATTAACCACTGAGGTCAGAGTTAACAGCTGTCGAGGTTTGACTCAATACTTTGTCCACCTTGGACTGCATATCTACCACGCTGCTAATCCACCTGCTCACCTCGCTCTTAATGAACCCAACTTTCTTGTCCGTTTCTTCCTGGGCTGACGTAATTTCCCTTAAGTCCTGTTCTATACTCTTTTGCCTGTCGTTGAATTCCCGGGTATGTTCATTTTTCATTTCGACTAACTCCTCTTGAATTTCCTTAATTAAAATTTCGGAGTCCTCATTAGCCACTTGGAGTTTATTAATTGCTTCCTCATTTATTTGCAACAGTTTCTTCTCCATGGTTTCGGTTTTTGACAATACTTGACTATCCAATTCCACACTAATTTTATCTACCTTGTTGTTCAGTGACTGAATATCCGCTGATAATAACTGACGTTGTTCTTCTATTATGGTTAGCGTTTCCCCCTTTTCCTTGTCCATGGAAATCCGCATCTCTACGACCTGTTGTGTAATGTCGGCCTTAAATTCGACCTGACTGTCGATCAGCTGTTTGTGCGCTGCCTGGCTTTCCAGTAAATGCTTGTCAAGTTCCTTCCTCATCTCCTCCTGACTATCGCATAACCTACTGTACATGTCGTGGCTCTCGTCAAAACGCTTGTCCATATCGGTTTTTAAACTGTCATGGATTTTGGAAAACTGTTTATCAAAATCGTTCTTTAAATTGACCTGCACTTCCGCAAATTGTTTATCAATTTCATTCCTAATCTCCACATGGCTATTATCAAAACGCTGGTTGAGTTTACCTATCTCACCCCTAACTTCCTCTTTAAGTTCGGTGCACATAGTGTATGTCTCATGAACTACGTTCTTCAATCCAGCCTTCAACTCATCACTAGACTCTTTACACCTAGCCTGGGTATCCACAATACTACTCTTTAACTCGTCACTAGTGTCTTTCAAACTAGATTGTATCTCCTCACTAGTGTCTTTCAAACTAGCTGCCAAACATTCACTTTGAAATTTGATATCCTCCATTTTACTATTTAAGTTCTCATTCTGGACTTTCGTGTCCTCCATCTTACTATCAAAACTCTCTAACATTTGCCCTTTCGTATCCTCCATCTTACTATCAAAACCGTCTATCTTACTATCCAACCTCTCATCACGAAGTTTCATATCCTCCCTTAAATTCTCATTCTGGACTTTCATGTCCTCTATCATCTGCATTAACTTCTCCAAGGTCGCCTGACCTTCCATCTCACAATATCACAAAAATACAATAATGAGTACGCTGGCTTTGATGCAAGCAGAATACTCCAAACTACTAAGGAAAGAATTCACTATCTACTGCATTTTCACATACAAACGCTATTATAATTTAATACCGAAACTGACAACATTCCAACAGTTGTCTTATAAAATTTTGTTTATGTGGCTGGTATCACAAAATTGTTTAATGAAAAGAAAATCTGAAGTTAATAAGTTACTCTTGATATATATCCCAAATAGTTTCGCTTCCGTAAATTAATTAAACAAAGGACATGTTAACGCATAAACTTTGAATGTAATTCAGCGTTACCACTTCCAAAATTTATATTGGCAACATGACATAAGCTTCAATAAAGCTTTAAGTACTGATTTCCTAAAATGCATTGTGACTGTTATTATTATTATTATCTACCAAGTAGTTACGCTCCTCGTTAAACGTGATAATATCTAGCACTCTCATTGGGCATAATTCGTTTAACTGTGGCTCAGCCATAGTTCTCACCCGCTTGTATTATTTATAATGTGGCTTAGGCCTCAACATTATTTATTTTTTCTAACATTTATTTTCAATATATAATTTCATTATCGTTATCGTGGCATCCTATCGTTATCGTGACTTTGGGCTCCTCATCGTTATCGTGACTTAAGCCCCACGTTGGGCGCCACTTCTTACTGAGCCCTTGAACTTACCATTCCATCGTTGGTCGGCCACGGCTGCTACAGTAGAACAATCTAGAACTCTTAAATCATGGGTCGTTGCGGGGATAAATTCGGTCACGATCTTAACCAAACGATGGGGTTCAGAAGAAAGCCTAACTACTTGAAATGAGGAGCAAAATGTGCTTACTATCTTTTATTAAATTGAAATATCACGATAACATTATGAATTTAATATGCATTCTTGAATTTAAAAAAATTATAAATTATTGATTTTTGAATGTTCCAAACACAGTCACATTACATAACGTCAATTTGTTTCTTACAATATGGAAGAGTTGCTTCGGAGAAGTTAATATGTTAGTGGACAGCGAAACTGAAAAACTGAAAAAGGGAAGACCTGAAAACCGGGCACCTATTATTCTAAACGAGAACTGAGAGTTAATCCACACGATCCGTGGAAAATCTGACTTTCAACAAGTAGAACGCCTGATTTTCTCTCAATTAAGGTTATCCACCAGTCGAATACCCTTAACGGATACGGAACACCCGCCGAATGGACCCTTAATCGAACCAAACTGACTATCAGTTGCTTTGGATAGGTTGCGAAACATTATGTGAAAGCATGGTGTTCACTACGAGTTAACAGCATCATTCACAATTGAAATAAAATCCCACCATGTATTTGTCATTCATGACACCCTTAAGTGACAAGGTAATCCCGATGCTAAATGTGCATCACCCAAAACAGCTGTTCGGAAGGAACCAACAACAACAGGATCCGTGAGGATCTTACGTTATGTCGTTCTAAAGGAACAAAACTGCGAAATGCAGGAAACACTTACTAATCATGCATTTAGAAGAAATGCCAAACACTGAAGTTAATTAAAAAGTGGAAAGTCACTTGAAAAGTATTATTATTGAACCGATTTTCAGGTTAGAAATGGGTTTGTTATGCTTAATAAAATTACCAGTCCACGCTAAAATTTACTACAACTTTAAGGAATTCTTTCCCCTGAAAAACAATGCTACCCGTACAGATCTATCTATTTATTGTCTGTCCCAACACACTACTTGTAAAGTGATTACTTAATTAAATTTAACGATGAATAAAATGAAAATACCACAAGGGTTGAAAATACAATAGTGTTACTGGCTGACGAATCGAAACCGCATTCGCAACTCAAGTCTCACACTAATACACTAAGTGTCAATACGCACACTATCAAACGAAACGGACGTCAAAACGAGGAAACAATAAAGTCCGTAAAATAAATTAACATCTCGAAGTCATTACAGCTTAACACGCACGGAGAATCACAGTAAAAATCTTTAATCTATATCGGGCCGATATCCAACATTTGGACAACCCTCACTCGTCGATAGCGGTCCCTTTATCTCAATGGAGAGCTACGCATTGACCCTCTTCATAATCATATCATACTGTAGATGCTACCTTCGTCCAGGCCACTTCAACAAAAAAAAAGAAACATCTAATCTGAGACTTGAGTGTGTACAGCTGCTATCCGAGACCTATCGTCGGGCTCACTTGAAATCTGTACATCCTAACACTAATCACTATGTACATGATACCTTCCAAATTCTATCGTCGGGCGTGAACTAGGACGTCTCATCACCAGTGACTCCAAGGATAACATGTGACGTCCTAAGCCTATCGTCGGGCGTCAAAGTGGGTCGTACTACGCCTCCCTTAACATATCAGACGAACTAGTAATTTGAAACAACTCCGACATTTAATACTAAATCTGGTCAGACAAATAACGCACGACGGAACCAACGTCTCTTACTATCAAACGAATGCAAGTCAAAATTTACAGTAAGTATCTACCTCATTACAATACGTGAACTCAAAAATAAATATACGTGACGAACGATTCTCCACCTCAAACACAATCTCAGCCTGTGCACTGAAGTGTTAGGGAAGCAAATGAAAATTCCCAACACACGTTTACCATTTAGTGGATGCCTTCAAAATAATAATCATCACTACCGCATTCGAAATTCTCAAATCGCCTATCATCAATTCCAACTATTTATATCAATGACCTATCCAGTGAACAAATTCAATACAGCACCAACCGTGTGTCCAAAGTGCTCCTTTTATCCTTGAGGTCGCATCATTTTAATATTCAAACGGGCTTTAGGTAGAAAATCGCTGTACGTTTACTACCAAGATTTAACATTTTACTAGAGTCGTTTCACTTGGGATTTTACTAGAAAATTTTACGGTGCTTCACACAATAGTCGTCTCAAATTCGGATTGGTAGCGGAAAACAATACAGCCTGCCTCAACACAGCCTGTTTCCTAAATACTTCCTCTTCAAAAAGATAGCCTATCTCAAACTCATTCTCCTCGCTTTATTCCAGCGGTATCACTTAAAATCCAGGCTTCATTTCATCCATCTCTCTCATCTCCACATACATGTAAATTCGTCGCTCTCAATCCCCTTTTCTCATATTTCCAAGACCCTTTTTCATAATTCAATCCGCTGGTGAAACAACAACCATTATTAAACACATCTCTTACTTTACTATCATTACGACTTTCAGACCTCGAGAATCCAAGAGCACACAGCGACCTTTCGTATCATTGATATACACGATGTCTCCAAATTTCCTTCCCATTAATAACGGTAACTCTATCAAATTTCACTGAAATTATCTAAATATGCCTGCGATCCTAAAAAAAATATACTGGTTAAATGCAATTTTCACATAGAAAGATTTCTTTATCCCGCGGTAGACATTATTATTATTATTATTATTATTATTATTATTATTATTATTATTATTATTATTATTATTATTATTATTATTATTATTATCGACAAACTTTTCTGAATTCAACTGATATTTGAAATTTAGATATTCGCCACAACTAATTTACACTTATAACTTTCCAAAAATCCACGCTTTGGACACTATCTCATCGAACATTTAACACCAAATTTTAAGCGTCGCATTTACCGTTCTTGACATGAAATTTACACACTGAAATTTTCACACGCTGACCCAAAATTACAACACCTTTCGCCTGATAATTACGAATATCAACCCGACAATCATCTTGAAAATTTTGTTGGGACAGAACAATTAAAACTAACTACAACATAATATAAATATAGACAGACCTGCACATGGCACCATTCCCAGCATTCTGGTCACATCGTCACCAGCAGACCTCGTGCTTAGCCGTACATTTTCACAGATAACATTTTCATTTCCAAAATCTCACTCTTACAAACACTACCCTTCTCACACACGATATTAAAATTACCACATAAATCAGGCACTTTCTCTGTAACTTGCACCACGACTTCCCTCGTTCTGCAGTCGGCTATGACTGTCTGACTCGTTCCCAGAGTTGTCTCTTCTCCGTTACTCCAATAAACAGGTGTTCAACAGATAAAGGGAGCAGAACTACATTGAATAGCTTCCCCAAACCCTCTTCACTTTCAAGCGTACATGAGATGATATAAATAAAACCTGCTGTGTATATTTCAACCAGCCTACACTTTCCTAGTTCGTCGGCAAACGTTCAGAACTTTTCCAATCACTTTATCTTCTTACCCGAGTATTTGGACCTTAGCCACGGACATGTATTTAATTATTTGTCGATCAATCTGGCGCGAATTTCCAATGACGACGGGCACAAGCTCCCGCGGCTTCAAGTTCCAGATCGACACTGAAAATTATACGGTGGGGGGTTTCTTTTATAATCTCAGAAGGGACGCTATCCCCACTATGAGGCTTGATTGTGTAATCTGCTAATTTTGCGTCTAATAGACCGATTTTGATGAGACTTGTCCCAGAACTCCGGACAGGCTTGCACTTATTTTAGATGTTAATCTTATAATTTTACCACACTCACAACAGGGGAAATAAATTATTTCTGCCCGTGCGTTTCGCGCGTTTTCTTCATCCCCTGACCTTGGCACGTGTAGCTAGTGCACTGATCTGATACTGACATGTACTTAGGCTTAACTGCCTTTAAGTTTTTCCCTGGGGGCTCTGTCTTCACGTAGGGTGTACGAATAATTTAACTTATTTATTTCTTTATTTACTGTATTGCCAAAATCCCTCGTTATGTAGAATTCCATGAATTTAAAGAATTGTCGGGCACTCGAGTTCCACCGAGGTGTCCCGGTATTTCACGAGCTTGCCGTGAGATCCTTCCCACGCGACATCGGGCTCTTAGGAGCGCAACATGGCTGCCCTCAAACATAAAAGTAGCTTCTTGATATCAAATAGATGTTGAGAAAAAAAAGTATTTTTCTCTCCGTAGAATTATGGGTTCAGTATCAGCAGTGTGTATGTATGAAGTGGATTTTCTGGATTATGCCTGTAGACAGGTGGGGGGCGTGGTGTGTTGTCTGGAGTGAGCTCACTGTACTGCTGCGCACGTGAGTCATGTCAATCGGCGCGTATGTGATGCCATGAGTTTTTTGTAAATGTAAAAGGGATAATTCAGACCTGCCCTATAGGAAGACCTACGTAAAAAAGTTTGTTTTTGTAATATAGAGTCATCGCAGGCGGATATGTGCCATGAGAGGACTTGCGGTAGCATGGTTACATGTTCCAACGGCGTGTGGGTGAACGTGTATAACAGTGCTTGTAGGGTCATGTGTGAGGATACACTTGGTATTGGATGACACCAGGTGAAATGATGCTCTCACATATTGAATAGCGTGTGGTTGCGCTATATGTTTTTTGTGCCATTTTAATCTGGTGAAGACAATCTTAAAACTGATGAACGCTTCAGTGTGAAGAAATCAGAGGAGATGTTGTATAGTAGTATTTTTAGGTATGGTTTTTGTAATTGTGTAATGTGTGATTTTTTATGGAAGTTGAAGAACAGTTGAACACTCGAGAGCGTGGAGGCCGAGATATATGTATACATGGTTGGCATGTTAAAGTTGGGTAAATAATGTGTTTCGGTCTAGATAGAGGTGATACCACATGATAGACTGATGCAAGATGAACTGTATGAGACGTCGAGAGGAGTGTGAATTTGACAAGCTGTGAATGATGATTCGATGTATGACAAACTAGTATATTTTCTGTGTTATATATAAATATGTTGTGAGTGATTCCGACACTATGTGTTACGCATGTCAGAATCAGGGGGCGAATGTAATAATCGTGGTCGCCACGACATTTACATAATTTGATTGCCCACCCGAATTAATTGTATATATATGTATTGTGTATCACATGTAATTTTATTCATTATTAACGTCCATCATCATCATTTATGTCATTGTACGTAAGAACGAGAAATAATTTTTAATTGTAATATATTAGAATATTCCGTGGTAATGTCAAGACATGACTTGCGCTAACAGGCTACTTGGTATCTCGCAATAGTCCAGGAAGGTTAATTTTGAATGGTTCTTGGAAACGTGCGCAACAGCAAGAGGAAGATACATCATTTCGTTGTTGGGACGCTAAATTACCCCATATCACGTGCTCCTATCAAGAGGGCTTTTTCTGTCAAGGACAGACACTTCATCTATATATCGACCGGATGGTGACGTATATCGACTCTCATTGGAACGAGATATCATGTGACATCAGGGGAGGAAGTGGGAATATGAAGAGGATTTATATAGATCTACACGGCGTGGTGAAGGTCATTCTGATTCTGCATTCTGTATCCAGCTTTCTTGAGTCTCCATTCTCAAGTAATCCACGGGCTTTTAGAGAGTCACCCTGCTATCTAAGTGCATCGCCTACGATGTGCTTCTACTCAACATTCCTTATCGGCTCTGTGAGACTTACTCAGATTATTTAGAAAGACAAGTTCATATAATATAGAAGGACTGGATGTTTTCCGTTCTCTCTATTCAATTAATTCCGATGTAGAATTGCACATTGTAACGCTGGTACTATGTTTTTGATACTCAGCAAAATAAGGAGTGATAGATTCAGGGTGGAATCCATTCCATGAAGCAGATGACGAGGATGATGCTGTTGGAGGAGGGACGACGAAAAGATTAACCTACGGTGAGCATTAGTAATCTCTGTTATCGCAAGTCCGCGCGTGTAGTATTGAATTGTAATCTAGAAATATAGCAACCCATTCAGTCACTCTTTTGTCTAGTCCAATTGCACTCATTTTTGCCAGTAGTCTCCCATGATCCACCCTATCAAATGCTTTAGACAGGTCAATCGCGATACAGTCCATTTGACCTCCTGAATCCAAGGTATCTGCTATATCTTGCTGGAATCCTACAAGTTGAGCTTCAGTGGAATAACCTTTCCTAAAACCGAATTGCCTTCTATCGAACCAGTTATTAATTTCACAAACATGTCTAATATAATCAGAAAGAATGCCTTCCCAAAGCTTACATACAATGCATGTCAAACTTACTGGCCTGTAAGTAACTTTTAATTTTGGTAAAAACTCGTTTTTACGTAATTTCATCTTTTTTTGGAATAAAACCTTTTTCTTTGTACATCGTTAAATAATTTACTTTCAGTAGGTTCCCTATGTTTTTTCACATGGTATTTAATGGTCAGTATCCTTATACCTCACGACCGGGATAGTCTCATTAAATTAAGTTTTGTACTTTTTAGATCTAAATTCGGCTTTAAATTACATTTAATTTCGAAGCCTGGCGTCCAGCGTGCAATTGTTGTTAATTATCTATATCGGGTGTTTGATCCGTTACACTACGTCCCTAGGATCTGAAGGCCACTACACTGACCATTCAGCCAAGGATCCGGACAGTTTGAATCATAATCTACAAACCTACATCAAACTGTCAATCATGCTTTTCTCACCGTATTTTCATAAAATTCTTTGCATGCATAGCATTAAATAATGTGAGAAGTAAGCTATTGCGTGTTAGGGAGCAAGAATTGCTTAAACAGGGGGATGAACGAAAAATCATAGAATGGGTGACTAACGAATGGTTTAGAAGTGGACATTTTTATAAGTATTTATGTGTAGTAAAAAAATTATGTGTGATCAAAGTGGAAGGTGAGAATGATCAAGTAACTTGAGAATTGAGAAAAAGAAGACATGGCGAGTGTAGAATTATGTGTTGTTCAATAATAGTGAGACAGTGGAACATGATCTTCAAGTGATAAGTAGAATATTGTAACTTAGTTTGGCATAAGTCAGCAGACTGAAGGAACTGTAGAGAGAGACATGATTATGAGAGAGCAGAGCTCAATGACAGTGGCTGCTTACTCAGACGCGTGACGCGAGAGGAGGAAGAGAATAAACGGATATTGCTGACAATACAGGATGGAGGGAAGGTAATGAACCTCCACAGAGTGCCGGTGTGCTATTTTATTTTGTTGTGTATTGCCGAAGGTATTTATCTTCTTTACGCCGTGTTGCCGTTTTGCCGTGTTCCCCGAATAGGAGCTTCGAATGTTGTTTTGTTTTGCCGTTGCTTAATTGTTGCCTTGTTTTATGTTGTTATGTAATTTTGTGTTTACAAGTTATGTAAATGTTGGCTTATTATGTTAGTTTTGTTCCGTATTGCCATGGCGATCAGATCTCCAATAGGGGTTGGCCGAGAGCCACTTTGCCGTAGTGAAGATTATTTCATTCTAATTTATCTTATTTTGTTTGTTTGCTTATTTAATTTAATGTCCGGCTCCATGGCTAAATGGTTAGCGTGCTGGCCTTTGGTCATAGAGGTTCCGGGTTCGATTCCCGGCAGAGTCGGGAATTTTAACCATCACTGGTTAATTTCGCTGACATGGGGGATGGGTGTATGTGTCGTCTTCATCATCATTTCATCCTCATCACGACGCGCAGGTCGCCTGCGGGTGTCAAATCAAAAGACCTGCACCTGGAGAGGCGAACTTGTCCTCGGACACTCCCAGCACTATACGCCACTTCACTTCATTTAATATAATTCACTTTAATTTAATTGCTAATTAGGAGGTATATTTAGGTTTTGTTGTGTCTTATTTAATTTTGCTTGTTTTGGAGTTTAATGTGTTCTCTGCAAGGATTGATTGGTTTAATTACTGTACGATCTGGAGGAAATAAACAAAATTCTTTGTAACAAATTATATTCGTATGAGCCATTATATATATGTGTGTGTGTACTGTATATATAAAGAGGGAGTTTGCTGGGGCTGTACCTTAATTAAGGCCACGGCCGCTTCCTTCCAACTCCTAGGCCTTTTCTATCCCATCGTCGTCATAAGACCTATCGGTGTCGGTGCGACGTAAAGCCCATAGCAAAAAAGAAAGTAAGAGTTTTGTCTGTACTTTGCTCAGAATGTAATAAAGAATGGTATTTCTGTAACGGTCATGTCCACAGTAACAAGGAAATGCACTTTTAAATTTTCCGTCATGTCTGTCTGTCTGTCTGTCTGTCTGTCTGTCTGTCTGTCTGTCTGTCTGTCTGTCTGTCTGTCTGTCTGTCTGTCTGTCTGTCTGTCTGTACTAGCTGATGTACCCGTGCTTCGCTACGGGATTCTCAGAAAGACTGTCTTTGTGGTTTTCCTACCTGAATTCGTCAGTAGGGATGTACAGATTAAAAGCAATGTTATCATATAGGATACTCGATCAAATTAAAAACCGCAATTTTCTCACTTTTAACGAACAGTAATGCGGTGCCGATCTAACAGTCCAAAGTTCCAGTGCTGGAATGACCAGACCGCAGACAGCTGTGAACACTTCTCCGCCATTATTCCATTAAATGTGCACACTGCTCATCCCAATCAGTGCCTCAGAGTAGGGATTGAATAGTTTGAATGCTATGTTGAACCAGTTTGTTACGTATCAGTAGTATCAGAAAGTTATCTAACTCCTCAGCTACTTCCCGCCAATTTTCAGGCTGGCTGTTATACTCGGTACGACTGGGTGAGTTGGCTGTGCGGTTAGGGGTGCGCAGCTGTGAGCTTGGATCCGGGAGGTAGTGGGTTCGAACTCCACTGTCGACAGCCCTGAAGATGGTTTTCCGTGGTCTCCCATTTTCACACCTGGAAAATGCTGGGGCTGTAACGTAATTAACGTAGGGGATGCTTCCTTCCCACTCCTAGCCCTTTCGTATCCCATCGTCGCCGCGAGTCCTATCTGTGTCGGCGCGACGTAGAGCAAATTAAAAAAAACTCGGTATACAGCAGTAATCCCTTCTATCGGATATGAATGGCAACAGAAACACAAAGCACATCACAACAAACAATGGTCACTGTAATGTTATTGTTGATCAATGTTATGAGCTTTCTGTGTTGTAGGCCTTGACATTCAGTTTTCTTTCGACTCTGTAATATTAGGGCGTCTTATAAAATTAATTATAGCGTAGACTGTAGTTCCTTATTCCCCGACTTTACATACCGATTTTCATTAAATTCGGTTTACCCATTTGCTTGTGACGGCGCTGATATGATCTTAGCAACAAAAATCTATATTTATGAATATCTCCGTTACCATAGCCGGTACGGTAAAAATATATGGCATAAATGATCGGAAATTTAATAGCACGTTAGTTAAATAGTATTTGTCAACAAGACCACTAATAACACACATATTCGAGAATTAAATTTTGGGCCTTCCCCTAAACTACCATTTCACTTAGCGTGAATAAATTTATTTATGGTCTATAGTGTAGTGACTTATTCCATGACTCTGCATACCGATTTTAATTAAGATAGGACCACTCATAACATAAATATTTGATAATTAAATTTTAGGCCTTCCCCTAAACTACCATTTTTCTCAGCGTGAATAAGATTATTTATGGCGTAGATTGTAGCGACTTATTCCCCGACTTTGCATACCGATTTTAATTAAGATAGGACCACTCATACCATAAATATTTGAGAATTAAATTGTAGACCTTCCCCTAAACTACTATTTCTCTCAGCGTGAAAAAGATTACTTATGGCCTACATTGTAGCGAACTATTCCCTGACTTTATATACCGATTTTCATTAAATTGTCTTCAGCCGTTTCCTCGTAATGCGTGTACATACATACATACAGACAGAAATTACGGAAGATTAAAAAGTGCATTTCCTTGTTTCTATGGACGTGACCGATACAGAAATACCATCCTTTTTACATTTTGAGCGATGTACAGACAAAACTCTTATTTGTACGTATGTACGGGCATCACGAGAAGATGGCTGGAGAGAATTTAATGAAAATCGGTATCTTAAGTCGGGAATGATGCACTACAATGTAGGCTATAAATAATATTGTTCACGCAGTACGAGATGGTAGTTCAGGGGAAGGTGCCTAAAATTTATTTTTTCAAATACCTATGTTATTGATCCTATCGAGAAGTATTACATATCTAACAAAAGTTATGGAGAATACAAATTCAATTCAAATCATTTTCTTTTACAGTTTTAACGTACCGAACATGATAATAAAATTTAGACATTTGTTGCTTATTCCATATCATCGCCAAGCATTGTTATCATGGAGCTGTTGTCTAATAGTGTTAACTGGCGATGGTTTTTGTCCTTGTTGTCTTAAAGTGTAAAATCGCGTTTTCATCAGTCCGTATCGACAAGGAAAAATGTGAAGATGTTATAAAAATTAGAAGAGTGAAAGGAATGATCGCTTGAAGAAAAAGACAAAAGGGAACGATGAAAGAAGGAAGGACTGCCTTTGCATTAGATGCTCTAATGTCCACGAGGCGGAAGAAGACTAAGCTCATAACATTTAATAAACAATAACAGTACATTGACCATTGTTTATTGTGATGTGCTTTGCTTCGCATGTTGCAACTCATCTCCGATACTGCTGTGTACAGTACTGAGTAAAACAGCCTGCCTCAATATTAGCGGGAAGCAGCTAGGGTATTAGATCTCTTTCTTCTTTATCATGCCATTTCTCTGGTTCATGAATTTTCTGATACTACTGGTACGTAACACACTGGTTCATCATAGCATTCCAGCTATTCAGTCGCCACTCTGAGGCACTGACTGTAATTATTAGCGTGCACACTTAACAGAATAATGGTAGAGGAGCGTTCACGGCTGTATGTGGCCTGGTCATTCCAGCTCTAGAACTTTCGACTGTTAGATCGGCAGCGTAGTACTGTTTGTTAAAAGTGAGAAAATGTGCGGCTTTTAATTTAATTTATCATTGTTTTTAATCGCGACATTCCTACTGACGTCATTATAATGATTTATGTTGATTTCAGTTTGGAAAACCATAAAGGCAGTCTTTCTGAGGATGAAAAAAAGGCATGTGGAGAGTGAGTGTCTGCCATTATAATGAAAATTGCCCAACTCGATTGTGACTGGCAGTAGGCAAGTGGGCGTGCTATCATAAGGAATAGTCCCCAACATGATTGTGAGTGATAGTAGATAATTCCATTACAATGCAAATTCCTTAACCCAGTCTTCGATTAAGGAAAGACGTGTGGTGACTTCCGTCGCTTTTCTGGGGTAACGTTAAGAGCTATGCTATTTAATACTTTCTTACTCACAACATGTACACTATTTAACCTAGAATTCTGCATACAATGTAGAATTCCCTAGCGAAGCACAGGTACATAGGTACATACACATTCACGCAATTGTACAGTATTTGACCACGAATGACAACAATTTACTAATTAGTGCCTATTAACAAAAGCCTCGTTCCCTCACAACGGGCCCTCAGGTGCCGTTATCTACCTGGAACGGGCGATTCTTCAGTAATTTTGATTGAGAAGTCTCACATTTCACTTGGTTTCGCACTCTCCAGCCACTTCACTCAGCAGCTCCATGAAAGTCTGTTCACTTTCTGTTTACAACTGGCTTTACGTCGCACCGACACAGATAGGTCTTATAGCGATGATGGGATAGGAAAGGCCTAGGAGTGGCCTTAATTAAGATACAGCCCCAGAATCTATCCAGTTTGAAAATGGGAAACCACGGAAAACTATTTTCAGGGTTGCCGACAGTGGGGTTCGAACTCACTATCTCCTGGATGCAAACTCACAACTGCGCACCCCTAACCGCACGGCCAACTTGCCCGGTCGTCTGTTGACTATCAACACGCGACTGCTGTTCACTTGGCTGCTCCACACAAGGAACTACTCCTTGTCCGCGGTGTTGAAGTTGTAGAATCTTCGTGGTGCGGCCGGAACAGAAACGTTCTAATTTCACCTTCCAGGAAATCTACGGAGACACCAGACGAAAAGAGACCTGACTCCTTCATCCTTCCCTGAAGTACCGAAGAAGGCTGGCAGTCGAATGAGCACGTCACAATAATACCTACTGGACCTGGATTCTTGGAACTTTGCCATCAACGTCTTAAAATACACGGATAATTGTGGTGTTCGCGTAATCTTCCAGTTTCCAAGTTTGTGTCGGACTGAAGGCTAGGAATTTCACGACTACCCAGGTAGTTCGGAATATCCCAGGAAATTAACTCCCTCAATTGTTAGCCTACTGACCGGCCTGGTTGTCAGGGTCTGGAACACTGTGTCCTGTTTTAATTTCATAGGGTTTGATAAATCTCCTAAGAATTTCACTCGTGATCAGGTATTATTATTGTTATTATGCATTAAAATATATACTGTAAATAGAGGTCTGAATGAGTTCCTGATTCATTCTGGACGGATATAAAGTAATGTAGTTCTATCGACTCGACATTTCCTCCGCTCCTGACGATGCTCTTCTGTATCTGTTGACAGGGGCGTGCATACCTCCATGTCTCCCGTCAGATCGACCTCAACTACACCGCGCTGGATGAAGTGTTCATCAGCGTGAAGACTACGCACAAAAACCACAGGTTGAGACTACCGGTCATCATCAAAACTTGGTTCCAGCTGGCCAAAAGACAGGTAGGATGACATCAATTTCTCTGCTATGATGTCTCATTTGACTGTATTGCTTAGAATTGAGAAGAGGAAATCTCCCTTATAGGCCTAGAACCATTTATAGCGAGACATAGTGCATTTAAGGGCTGCCTAACCGAGGCGGAAAAGACGTTCTCGGTTCACCCGGAAGGATGTGGATTAGATTCCCTCTCACGAAGTCGAAACATGTAATGAAATAACTTTGTAATTATCATTCATTTAGTGTATGGCGGTAAGTTGCACGTACTTTATCTAAAATATACCGTGTGATTCACCCGCCCCTTCCAATGTAGTTTTATGTAACCTAACTAACGTGTGACATGGTCATAAGGTCGCTATTCCCCTGCAGGCGTACTGTATGGTACTAATGTCCAGTGCGCACATTTTGGACACGATTCTGAACCCCACCGACAGGTTAAATCGTCTGCTCGCAAAACATGACGCCTTAAAATTATGTAGCGACGTCCTTTGAACATGTCACTAGGTTAATGTGTTATGCCTTGTGACAGGGTGTAATGAAGAGGGGAATCAACGCATAAAACTAGATATTAGTGCAGTAATTAATGTCTTAAACACCGAACCGGATGGGGTATGAACTCTGCTCTCGTCGTACTGCCAGTACGTTCACAGGAGTGTAGCGTAGCTGATGTGGCTAGGCGTTGGGCTAGCAATCGACGGCATATATTTTTTACATTCGTATGATGTTCGAATACATAAACACAGGACCACGTTTGTCGCATTCAAACAGTAGAACGACGTTGTTATCCATTTTGTGCCCTGCGCATACTCCGCTGGTAATAATTTCGTGTGGCTATTTCTAGCCGAGTGCAGCCCTTGTAAGGCAGACCCTCCGATGAGGGTGGGCGGCATCTGCCATTTGTAGGGAACTGCGTGTTATTGTGGTGGAGGATAGTGTTATGTGTGGTGTGTGAGTTGCAGGGATGTTGGGGACAGCACAAACAACCAGCCCCCGGGCCATTGAAATTAGCCAATGAAGGTTAAAATCCCCGACCCGGCCGGGAATCGAACCCGGGACCCTCTGAACCGAAGGCCAGTGCGCTGACCATTCAGCCAACGAGTCGGACACTCCGCTGGTTAGGTCCTGTCATTCGGCATGTTTTCCACAGAGGAATACGTTGACATGCTCCTAATTTATGGGGAAGCAATACAAAACATATTAAGCCTCGGGGCTTCGATAGCAGCAAGTATATTTTCCATATAGCTTAACATAGATATCGTAAACTTGAGTGACTGCAAAAGATTTTTAAAATCAATGTTCCGTGGTGGGAGTGGTATAGTACTTGGTTACTTGGGAATTAGTAACTTTATTCAAGCCTGTCACTTAGTCTCTGACCAGACTTTACTATCCTTGTATTGAACTTTAATACTGAAGTTACTACTCGATTTCAGTGGCTATCTTGCTCCCGTTAATGAAGCCTGCCACTTTATAGTATTGTTTAATTATTCTGTTAACGCGGCGTATGAGCTCTCCTTTCGTGGCCTGACACCTTGGGATCGCCACTTATTACTTTATTACTTGATGTGGTGTATGAGCTCTCCTTTCGTTGCCTGCCACGATAGTCGCCCCTTAATACTTTCTCTCTCTGTACCAGTAACAGACACGCACATAATCACGCGCGTGATCGAGCATGAGAAGTACGCAGGGCGTGTGCGGTCTTAGAGCAGGAGAGTGTACAGAGAGGGAGTTGCAGTTGAGTAAATATTGCACGGTAGGCCACACTAACTTTTATTACTATTGGCAAATGTAAATGAATGTAAATGAATTCCCTGTGATGTCATGAAATCCTGGTTAAATGGAACTTGCATACCATCAAAATGTCATATTTCAAAGCAAATAAAGTTTATTCTTGAAGTTTGAATTCTGCTAATGACTGACATTTAATTACGGTATAGTAAAATGGTCAAATTTTGTTCTTGAAGTTTCAAGCAAACGCTCAATTCAAAATTATAACGAAATAAATAAAATTCCTACTTGGAATAATTAGTCAGTTTGAGTTATTATGAAAATTAATAAAGTTCACTCTTGATGTTCTAAATTGCATGCCTAATTCAAAAATTATCGTAAATTAATTAGAGTTCACTCTTGAAATAATTAGTAAAATTAATATTACTCAAGTTATAATTCACCGGAAAAATATCTAACGAAATGGCTAAGTCTCAATTGCATTCTATAAATATCCTTCAAAGTTCTTTCCACTCGTTAGCAAGCTTGTTTGAGCTTTGGAGTAGCTCTGGTAAGACTTAATATTACACTGGCTTTACGTGTAAAATCGGAAGTTATTTGAAAAATTGAAAGTCACTTGAGAAATTGAAAGTCACTTGAGAAATTGAAAGTCACTTACGAACGTGAAAGTTACATTGGAAGTCACTTGAGAAATTGATAGACTTGAAAAATTGAAAGTAACTTGTGAACTTGGAAGGTAAATTAGATGTCACAGTTCATAAAGTTCGAACTGGCTGTTTTTTAAACAACACAGATGCATATCGCCTTTAAGTTGTTCTGGATCTTGAAGTTGCTGGCTCCGTCTGACTGCGTCCTCGCAACTCCAGGGTACCACGTATCAACCGACTACCAGGAACACCATTACCATATGCCCCCCGACGATCCGAAACACCATCACCACGTATCCCCCGAAGCTACGACGTCCCACGATGGAAGTTCACACGATGACACGCGTGGTGAAGTCTCTGCATGTGGCGTCAAATTGCTCACGTCAGTTTGTGTATTATAGCACAGTCGATTCATGATTAACAAGTGTAACGTTGTAGGGAAATTTTGCTTGTGATATTTGAACCAAGGCTCCACTTAACAATGCTATCAAACCTTCTGTTCAACTGCAGAAGTTCGATATGGTGAATGCACTGTGCTCCAGACTGTAAGTTTGAATACAGTTCGTGAAGTCTAAACAGAATCTGTAACTTCTATCTCGCACACGATAATATCGTATGTTCAGTTACACAGTCTATGTTCTTTCACATACAATAATGAGCACGTAATATTCAAGAAACATTCTACTGCATATCTTATAAGCCATCACTTTCATTTTTGTTCCGTATTTAAGTGCTATTATAAGAAATAAGTTGACAAGACCTTTTCAATACAATATATCAAGTAAGTGATATTACATCGGTCTTGGGACTAGTTTCAACCACTTAGTGGCCATCTTCAGCCAAATAAGAATTAAACAGATTATGTGATAACTAAAACATATGTATAACAGACAAATACTATGTTGCAGGAATAATTATCCCATTAAAGTACACCCAGTGTAATAACAAAATTTATGGTTATGATCTTCTAGTCATGATATGATGTGTTCAAGTTCACTTAGGACCTCAAGTAAAGAAGTAAATCTCTAATGTCTGATGTAGAACAAGCATTGACTTGCTGGAGGAAGCAGGCAGGCCATGTAACAAAGCTACTCCTTTGTGGCACGCAATTTTAAGAAACAGAGTCCTAAATAGGTGGTCATTGCAGAAGTTCAAATGCGTAAACCTCTTTCATTAAATTGTAAGTTATGTTGTTTACTGACAGTCATGTAGCACACGGGATAAAAATAATATGTCCCATTGAGCAAAGTATAACACTTGCATTTTAAAGCAAGCAAAGTAATATGTTAAAGTGTCTGAAATGCTATAACTTTGAAAGAAGTCCTTTAAAAGAGGACTAAAATTTTAGAGTATAAAGTTACACTGCTAACACAAAGTTCTCGCCTAGGCCGTGCCTTACTGATAGTGAGTTCGAAATTACAGGCGTTCGGAACTTGGCACTCCACGCACTAAGTCAAAGCATACTCGCCGGTACTACGTCATGTAGCATTCCTTCACCGGTCTCTCTTGTCGGTCGCTGTGAGTCGTTGATTTTTTCGGGGGGGGGGCGAAGACTGCCCCCCCTGCGTGACAATCGACACAATCTACATTGCCTCCGACATACTATTAATTTCTAAGAAGAAAAGAGATAGCAGGGAAGAGTGGGAAAGGTACTACAGGAGTAGCTGCCTGTTTGCACGTTAGACGCGTTACCAGGCAAGGTTTGTGTTGATAAGGTGGTGTTAAGGTGTGGTATTAAGGGTCAGGGGAAAACCACATAGGCATAAAAAAGAACCTACATGTAAAACCTGACATCTTTTGATAGCACATGCAAGGATGTGGGCTGGAAAAGTACAGGGGTTGTGTTATTTGAGAATAGGTATCATGCACCAGCCATGAAACGTAGTCTCGCCAGTCCAGTAATCAGGGGATCAGTCCTTCTGGGCAATGCCGTGACTAGTACGGGCCTTGCCGGTTTCGGAGCCATGCGTCAAGTACCGCTAGGGCCTGCCGCACAACTCCAATTCCTTGGGGTTCCTCGTACCCAGTCTCCGATTCCGGAGAATGAGGCCAAGCCCGCCTGGGCGTGGGTCTCCTGGATGGGGGTGGGTCATGACGCTGGGCCACCTTCCTCTCTGTCCGCCCCATGGCCCGGTAGACAGGGCAACTGCGATGAGAGCCCGGGTGGCCCCCCGCGCAGCTGGCGCACACCGGCGCCTCTTTAAGTGCTGCGCAGACCGTGTAGTTGTGATCACCCCCAAAACGGTTGCACCTCACTAACAAGGGAACATCGGCAGTGGTTAAGTCAGCGATCGTAATGAAACTTGGAGAACACATTGAGGTACACATAAAAAAGATGTCGCATCAATTTTGGGTGCCAACATGCATTAGGGCGATAACTAAGGGCCTAAAAGTTGCGACATTTCAAATTCCGCGCGATCAGCGATGAATACCTGCTGGCCGTTGATGCTAAGCCGGCACACTGCGTGCCTGGAGACACGCCTCTGCACCTCCTCTCCTACACACCTCCGCCCCTCCTTCTGGTTTGCCACTGCATGTTTCCCTTCTTCCCGCGCCTGCCCATCTTCTTAGCTGTCGAAGAGAACCGGTGCTAAACTTTCCGTACTCTATCAGCCTTCCTCATATCTCTCCACATTGTATTAGTCAGTTTACGTTTTCTGAAATGTTCATGAAAACATTTTCACCGGGCGAGTTGGCCGTGCGGTTAGAGGCGCGCGGCTGTGAGCTTGCATTCGGCAGATAGTTGGTTTGAATCCCACTGTCGGCAGCCCTGAAGATGGTTTTCCGCAGTTTCCCATTTTCACACGAGGCAAATGCTGGGGTTGTACCTTAATTAAAGCCACAACCGTTTCCTTCCAACTCTTAGGCCTTTCCTATCCCATCGTCGCCATAAGACTTATCTGTGTCTGTGCGACGTAAAGCAATTAGCAAAAAAAAAAGTATGGTGCCTGTTGTTAGTTGTGTTTTGTTTCAGTTTTCTTTTCACTATTTTTTAATGTTTCGAATAGACCAAAGATTGTTTTTGTTTACTATCAGTTATTGACGGGGAGTTTGCCCAATGTAATGTATACGGAGTCATTTATTGTATTGCCTTGTAATTGTTTGTTGTTGTACCAGTTCGTACAATAGCCATAGTTTTTGCATATGTAACTGCCATTATACCCAGAAGACTGTACTGTGAGACTTAAATATCGGTATTTGTTGAATACATAAACCCTCGTCAGCTATAACGCAAAAGTACCAGTAAAGTAAGACTACAAGTCTGCCTGTGATTACTGTATATCTACTGCATATATAAATGCACAACTTTTTTATTTTTCAATGCTTTTCTTTTTACGTCAAACTTTACTACATTCCATGTCATACTCATATCAAAGTTGCCTATAAAAAACCAAACCCCATGGCAGTACAGCACTTGAGGGGCCTTGGCCTACCAAGCGACCGCTGCTCAGCCCGAAGGCCTGCAGATTGCGAGGTATCGTGCGGTCAGTACGATGATTACTCTTGACCGTTATTCTTGGCTTTCTAGACCGGGGCCGCTATCTTACCGTCGGATAGCTTCTCAATTCTAATCACGTAGGCTGAGTGGACCTCGAGCCAGCCCTCAGGTCCAGGTAAAAATCCGTGACCTGGCCGGGAATAGAACCCGGGGCCTCCGGGTAAGAGGCAGGCACGCTACCCCTACACCACGGGGCCGGCCAAAGTTGTCTATGCATTAAATTTATTTATATTCAACAACCATTGCTGTTTGAAATGTGTTGTGCCTGTCACTGCACAACATAAATAAATCGTTCAGTACAAGCACAGATAAAAACATTCTACCTATAGGCCTATTCCTTATACCGGAGTACGCAATACGGAAAATACCAGTAGTTTCAAACTCGGAGTTCATAATTGTTGTTGTTGTTGTTGTCCGCGATGTCGTTTCGTTTTGACACAACTGATAGCGTGCACGAAATAGGTGGGGGGTGGGGGAAGGGGACATAAAAAGATCTGGACCTATAACCAGGTCTTGATATCCTGAGGTACTGAATCTCATTACATTCATTGAGATCCTCTACCCGGACAAGTAATTTCTTTGCATAAAAAGGTATTTAACGTTGTTTAAAGGTGGGAGATTTATTTAGTGGTGGGTGATTTAATTTAATTAATTCCATATGTATGTCCACCCTAAAGGACACTACCAACAGCTTTAAGGCGTTTCAGAAGTAAATAATAATTTAAGCGTAGGAAGGACGCGGTACCCCATCCAACGTTTGACCACACCCGGTGGTACTTAACTCGGAGTTGTACCCACGAATGTGACAATTCACCGGAATTGGCAGGAATGAAAATATAACATTTGAATAAAATATGGGTATATTAGTTTAGGTTATTTATTATCATTATGTATGAAACGGAACGTTATTTAAAGTATTTCAATAATTATAGTACGAAAAGAAGCAAAGTATAGAGCCGGTTCCGTTCAACAGCTAAGCAGCCGTCAAGCGCGGGGAGAAGGGAAACGTGTGGTGGCAAACCAGAAGGAGGGGCGGTGTGTAGGAGAGGAGGTGCAGAGGCGTGTCTCCAGGCACGCAGTGTGACGGCTTAGCATCATTGGCCAGCATGTATTCATCGCTGATCGCGCGGAATTTGAAATGTTGCAACTTTTAGGCCCCTTAGTTAACGCCCTAATGAATGTTGGCACCCAAAATTGATGCCGACATCTTTTTTACGTGCATCTCAATGTGTTTTCCAAGTTTCATCGTGATCGGCGACTTAACCATTGCCGGTGTTTCCCTTGTAAGAGCCCACGCCTCTCCTGTCGGTGGCCCCACCTCAGGCAGCGGAAACACTGTATTTGCTGCCGAGGGGGACGTTTCGGTTTCACCTGATTGCCGCTTCCCGCTGAGGTCCTCTTCTGATTAGCTCCTCGGTCGGCTGCTATCCTAGGATCAGTCCTGGGTTGCGGCTGGGCGGCCCTCTCCTGGTGGGCCGGCGTCGTCTTCTTCCTCCTGGACCGGGGGTGTCTTCTTCCTGGGGGTGGGGGTGTCTTCTCGGCAGGGGAAGAGGCCTCGTCCTGGTGGCCCTCCTCCCGGCCTGATGACCCAGGGGTTTCTGGTGATCCCGCTGTAGAGACGGCGTCTTTCTCCTCCTGGCTGGCGGCGGTGGCGTCAGTATGTGCCGAAACTCGACTGCGTTCCCTGTCCTGTGGGGCGCACATCGATGTCTGCACCTCGACTGACAGGCTGGGGGGCTGGGCCTGGATAGCAGCCTCCGAACGGCAGGGGGCGTCCTTCTCCACTGCTGTGCTGCCGCCCGCCGTCCGGGGCGCCTTCCTGGATTGCGCTCGGATGATAGGCCCTTCCTGGTACGCCTTGATCTGCGTCCACTTCGACCAAATCACCGCTGGTGGGCTCAGGTCCTCGGTCTGCGTCCACCTGGCAGAGCCGAACCGCTCGGCCTGGGTCGCACAGTCGCGGCTCCGCGGGGTGGGGCGCACCACTTGGGTGGTGGCATCGTTGGTCTCCGGCTGGGTGGCGTGGACTAGGCCGGTGTTAACCGCCCTATGCCTTAGCCTCCTCGGCGTCTGGGTGATGGCCTCCCTGGTCTCCGTCTCGGCCCTCCTCCTGAGGGTGCCGGCGTTCGTCCGTGGCACGCCGTCCCTCCCTGGTAGTCGGACGACGTAAACGAGACTAGAGAGCTCGTTCCCTACGTCGCGCATCCGCTCCTGTTCCTGATACCCGATTATGAGGATTCCTGGTAGAAAGCTCTCCACGGACATGGTCGTCGGGATCTTCGTGCCTCCGTGGAGAGGGCGCCGCATTCTGTTCTGGACTAGGCCCCGTTCAGAATTTACAGGGCGCCCCGGCCTGAAGTAGACGAGCAACGCCTCGTACTCCGATTCCGTGTAGCCCTCGCAGAAGAAAAAACCGTTAGGTGGGTCACACCCGTCCCTGTATGGCTCCGTCTCCACCTCGATCTCCGGAGCCTCCTGCTCCAGCTCCGGCTCTGGTGCCGGCGTCTCCGGCTTCGTGTTATCCTCCGGCGCTGGTGGCACTCGGCTGAAGAGGTTTCGGACTAAGTGCCCGAACTCCATGCACATTCTTCGGGCGTCTTCGTCTCCGTCTGGCTCCCCTAGCCGTTGTCCGCCGTAGTCCTCCTGAAATAAATCTCTTGAAAGAGACGGTGAGCACTGAGGAATGCTTCAGTTCAGACAAAAGCTCTTTCGAAAGTGTACCAACAAGTACAGTTGCCTGACTAGTACTGGGAAAGTACAGATCGCCTGGCGGGAAACACATACGTCCTCTCGCCGTGACTGCCTAGCTTGTCCTCTGTGTCTCTGAGTTTCCAGGCTGGCCTTTTATACAAAAACTTGACCCTGAGCGTGAACGTCATAGATATCACCCGATATTTTAACATCTGTCAATAATCTTCCATGATCTACCCTATCAAAGCCTTGGATAGGTCGATTGTGATACAGTCCATCTGAGCTGCTGAATCTAAAATATCGGCTACATCTTGCTGGAATCCTACAAGTTGAACTTCACTGGAATAACCTTTCCTAAACACGAACTGCTTTGTATCAACCCAGTTAGTAATTTCTCAAACGTGTATAATATTATCATGAAGAATGTTTTTCCAGAGCTAACAAACAACACATGTCAAGCTGATTGGACCGTAAATTTTATCTTTACGTTTGTCACATTTTCCCTTGTACACTGGGGTTATTATTGCAACTTTCCATTCGTATGGTATAGCTCTTTCATGCAAACAGTAATCAAATAAGTATTTCAGATATGGTACTATATCCCAACTCATAGCCTTTAATATATCCCCAGAAATTTCATCAAACCCAGCTGCCTTTCTAGCTTTCAACTTTTGTATAGTTTTATAAATGGCTTCTGTTATCATGGGTAAATTTCAGTATTTCGCCATTACTACCTTGTGTAAGTCCTCGGATATACACTCCCCTTGTCCATTAATGATCCCAGGAATGTCCTTCCTGGAGCCTGTCTCTGCCTTAGCCGATAGAGCGCAGTTCGAGTAAGAGATGGCTGTATAAACACATGTTTTCGAATGTAAGCGCGTATTTTGAATGTTGACTGCTGTCATATAGGCAGGAGAGTTTCTTAGATAGCTGATAGATCGCAGTTCGAACCACAGATGGTGGTATGAGTATATGTTTTCCAATGAGAGCGATGGGTCACATGTGCAAGAGAGTCCTATATTTAGCCGTAGATGACAGCGTGTTCTTGAGTAAAAGCGTGCGTTTTGATTTGACACGTGCTAGAGAGAGAGTGGCGTATGTTTGGCAGGTTGAGACTTGTCAGAGCATATGTTTATCGACAGCTGTCGTCGTCTTGACGGATGAGATAAGATGGTGGACTGGGTGGTCATCACACACATGTGGAAGTCCTCATTTGTAGATGCAGTCCACGTATGAGTACCTGCAGGTTGGTGAGCACTTTTTCAGTAAAAATGCAATAACTCTTAAATTATTTACTCCAAAATGCTGTGTTTTATATTGAATTATAGCGAATACCAGCATTGAACAGGTTGGCTGCATTGATCGCCATGGCACCACTATCCCTTTGGGATTCAGCTTAGTAACAAAAGAGGACTTCCATTCACTCTTGCCATCCCACCATAGATATAGACTCTAGATTGGCAACGAGGCGAACGAGACTGAAGTATTGGCTACCATATTGCGATCACCAAGGCAGTCTCAACGGAAGGAAAATGGGCGTGGCAACAGCAGAGAAATGCATTTGAAATCGATTTGTTTTAACATTTAATGTACAATAGTACACAACAGTTATGCACGAGATGCGTTATTAGGCTCTTAGTGGACAGTTGGGAGTTCCACATTCTTTACAGCTGTTTAAACATTGCCAATTTAGTGTATGCTGACCTATGTTCAATACTAGATGTGCTATGTTCACGTACACAATGCTGGATGCGAATTTTTAAATACTTGCTGGATAAAATCTTAACAAAGTTATTTAAATGTATACCGGTATCAAACAAATCTAAATCTAATACATGTTCATTAAGTGACTGAAATAAACTACCAATAAATCAATCAATCAATCAATCAATCAATCAATCAATCAATCAATCAATCAATCAATCAATCGATCGATCAATCCATCCCTACTGATCTGCATTTAGGGCAGTCACCCAAGTGGCAGATTCCTTATCTGTTGTTTTCCTAGCCTATTCTTAAATGATTGCAAAGAAACTGGAAATATATTGAACATCTCCCTTGGTAAGTTATTCCAATCTCTAATTTCCCTTCCTATAAACGAATGTTTACCCCAATTTGTCCTCTTCAATGCCAACTTTATCTTCATATTGCGATCTTTCCTATGTTTAAAGACACCACTCAAACTTATTGGTCTACTGATGTCATCTCTCCACTTACAGCTCGGAACATACCACTTAGTCGAGCAGCTCGTCTCCTTTCTCCCAAGTCTTCCCAGCCCAAACTTTGCAACATTTTTGTAACGCTACTCTTTTGTCGGAAATCGCCCAGAACAAATTGAGCTGCTTTTCCTTGGATTTTTCCAGTTCTTCAGTCAAGTAATCCTGGTGGGGGTCCCATACACTGGAACCATACTCTAGTTGGGTTCTTACCAGAGACTTATATGCTCTCTCCTTGCTACAACTCCTAAATACCCACATAACCATATGCAGAGATCTGTACTCTTTATTTACAATCATATTTATGTGATTACTCGAATGAAGATATTTCATTATATTAATACCTAGGTATTTACAATGATCCCCAAAGGAAACTTTCACCCCATTAATGCAGGAATTGAAACTGAGAGGACTTTTCCTATTTGTGACTTTTAACCCCATTTATCATCCATCTCACAACATTATCGAGGTCATTGAAGCTACTGGATAGAGTAATATACAACAGAATTTCAGCCAGAATCCTAGAGCACATACCTCTTGAAGAAGCTGGCTTCAGACCAAGTCGCAGCTGTGCCGACCAGGTGTTAGCCCTAACCACCCATATTGAGAGAGGATTTCAAGATCGAAAGAAGACCGTAGCAGTGTTCGTGGATCTGTCATCAGCTTATGACACAGTCTGACGAAAAGGAATGATCCTCAAATTCCTGAAGTTAATCTCTTGTAAGACACTTGCCACCTTGCTGAATAATATGTTGGCTAACAGAATGATTGAAGTACACCTATACGTCAACATAAGTAAAACGAACTGAGTGACGGATTACCACAGGGATCGGTACTGGCCCCATTGCTCTTCAATATACACTAACTGACAGTGACAATGCAACACCAAGGAGGAGTGGTTCGAAAGGGATGAAAGTTGAGGAAAAAACAGAGACGGCACGGATGAATAATTGATGTTTATTTCAAACCGATATGCAGGTTACACAATGCGCACGGCATCGACTCAGTAGGATGTAGGACCACCGCGAGCGGCGATGCACGCAGAAACACGTCGAGGTACAGAGTCAATAAGAGTGCGGATGGTGTCCTGAGGGATGGTTCTCCATTCTCTGTGAACCATTTGCCACAGTTGGTCGTCCGTACGAGGCTGGGGCAGAGTTTGCAAACGGCGTCCAATGAGATCCCACACGTGTTCCATTGGTGAGAGATCCGGAGAGTACGCTGGCCACGGAAGCATCTGTACACCTCGTAGCGCCTGTTGGGAGATGCGAGCAGTGTGTGGGCGGGCATTATCCTGCTGAAACAGAGCATTGGGCAGCCCCTGAAGGTACGGGAGTGCCACCGGCCGCAGCACATGCTGCACGTAGCGGTGGGCATTTAACGTGCCTTGAATACGCACTAGAGGTGACGTGGAATCATACGCAATAGCGCCCCAAACCATGATGCCGCGTTGTCTAGCGGTAGGGCGCTCCACAGTTACTGCCGGATTTGACCTTTCTCCACGCCGACGCCACACTCGTCTGCGGTGACTATCACTGACAGAACGGAAGTGTGACTCATCGGAGAACACGACGTTCCTCCATTCCCTCATCCAAGTCGCTCTAGCCCGGCACCATGCCAGGCGTGCACGTCTATCCTGTGGAGTCAATGGTAGTCTTCTGAGCGGACGCCGGGAGTGCAGGCCTCCTTCAACCAATCGACGGGAAATTGTTCTGGTCGATATTGGAACAGCCAGGGTGTCTTGCACATGCTGAAGAATGGCGGTTGACGTGGCGTGCGGGGCTGCCACCGCTTGGCGGCGGATGCGCCGATCCTCGCGTGCTGACGTCACTCGGGCTGCGCCTGGACCCCTCGCACGTGCCACATGTCCCTGCGCCAACCATCTTCGCCACAGGCGCTGCACCGTGGACACATCCCTATGGGTATCGGCTGCGATTTGACGAAGCGACCAACCTGCCCTTCTCAGTCCGATCACCATACCCCTCGTAAAGTCGTCTGTCTGCTGGAAATGCCTCCGTTGACGGCGGCCTGGCATTCTTAGCTATACACGTGTCCTGTGGCACAAGACAACACGTTCTACAATGACTGTCGGCTGAGAAATCACGGTACGAAGTGGGCCATTCGCCAATGCCGTGTCCCATTTATCGTTCGCTACGTGCGCAGCACAGCGGCGCATTTCACATCATGAGCATACCTCAGTGACGTCAGTCTACCCTGCAATTGGCATAAAGTTCTGACCACTCCTTCTTGGTGTTGCATTTGCTCTGTCAGTCAGTGTATATACAGCAGATCTACCTTCAACTAATACTAGGAAGTTTATATACGCTGATGACATTTGCTTGGCAGCTCAGTCTGGTATTTTGCCGGAGGAGAATCCACACTCACTAAAGATATCTGCAGAATTAACAATTATTTTAAAACCTGGCGACTGAAACCAAACATTAAAAAAAGGAGGTCAGCTGCTTTCATTTGAGCAATAAACAAGCCAATTATATCCCTCAGGTTCAATTTAGAGGTCATATTCTGAAGTTCCATCCGCATCCAAAATATCTAGGCGTTTCCTTGGATCGATCCTTGACTTACAGCGAACATGTACGCAAAACATCAGCCAAGATCAAAACCCGCAATAACATCCTGCACAAACTCACAGGAACAAGGTGGGACCCATCTGCATCCACCCTCCGAACTACAGCACTTGCGTTAGTATACCCAGTAGCCGAATACTGCTGCCCAGTATGGCTCAACAGTGCCCATACAAAGAAGATAAACACTCAGTTAAGTGATACAATGAGGACTATATCAGGAACCATCCAATCCACACCTCTGGATTGCTGACCAGTTCTTTCAAATATTCCACCTCCTCATCTCCGAAAACAAATGGCATTGAATGCTGTGATAATCCTCTCCTACCAATGCATCAAAACTGCTTACATGAAGATCTCAGGCTGAAATCTAGGAACCCTTCTTGGTTACTAGAAAAGAGGCTAGCCCAAGATGAATTTCATACTAACACTGCTTGGCGCGATGGGTGGGCAGCTTCAAACCCTGACAGATTAGGTCTAATTTCGGATCCAGTTGTGCAACCTCCTGGTTTCAACTTACCCAGAAAAATCTGGTCATCACTTAATCGGATCAGAACTCAACATGGCAGATGCAACTTCTGGAAACACAAGCGGAAGATTATCAGCGGCCCTTATTGCGACTGCTCTGACGTGCCTCAGACCGTTCAACATATTGAGCCCAATTGGCTCATATCATTGTCTTTAAAAATATTAGAAATTAAAAAATGGCATATGAGGGAATAGCCGCAGTTATATTATAGGCCGGATGTGTGGCGCCATTTCGCTTGCCCAGGTTTAAAGATAGTTCCACGTGTCAAGGTCATCTTATGATGAAATGGAAAGCATTGGAATATTCCATGAGGTGTGATGACCAAAGTCACCAGATTTAAGTTGGCAACATTTTCAGGCAGCGAATCGCAGCAGAGCAGGTTTTGGAATGATGGGGGTAAATTAAAGATGGGTGCCGCATAAATGACTTCTAAAATAATTAAATCCACCAGGGGATAAGGTGAAAACAAGATTAAACCATTTTGAGAACAATAATTAAAGACGGCGTATTTGCAACAATTTATTGGAATAAATAATCGCAGGCATATGTGACGGGATGTTACATCATTGTTGATGGGGTTCCCCGAGCTCACTATCCAAGATCCAGCGTGCATGAAGGAGACGCGTGCCGCTGAAAAGAGGCACTCTGCTACGGAAATTTGAACGTGTCGGACGTACGTGTATGTGGTTCACGAGAACCCTAATCTGGAGCATTTCCTATCAAATAACTAGCTGTCGAAGATACTACGGGTCCGATAGACTTTGCATTTAACTCAATAATGACCGAAATTTTTGTAAATTCAAGAAGGTGAATTTTTACAACATTAACTGGAAAATTAGGATCGGAGCGAGATCAAACAAGGACGCATCGCAGTGCCACGTGTAAACTCGCGGAAAGCAGAGACAAAGTGTATATTACAATTGTGAATAAGTGTATGTGCTAGAATAATTTAACTATATCTGTGTTTTTTTTATATGTATTTTAGTGTAGTAAGAAGTGATGAGCGTGTGATTTCATGAAAGCAACAAGAGTGAAGACCATGGTTGTGGAGAATGGTATGGGTTCAGGTCCTCAGGCCGTTAGCATGATGGCTTAAGTACATCATGGGGCCGACCTGAAACCATGAGGCCGTGGAGCTGAGCATGGAGCGTCGCCGAGTCGATAAGTACCCTGATTCATTATCTAGCATGTGCATGATTAGCTGTTAACTGTAAATAAATTAATGCATGATTATTCGTTTATTTTCCTTTTTAAGTACTGTAGCAAGGATAGTTAGGTTTTTTTTAGGTTTATTTTATGCTGATGCCTAGGGGGGTGTACATATTGTGATGTTAGCGTGTGTTAAAATATGGTCTTCGCGAGTGTGAAAATAATGTGTGTAAATAATGATCTTCCATTACGGGTGTGAAACATGGTTTTTTTTTTTGTTTTCTTCTCTGTGCGTGATCTTCTAGCAAATATTAACGTGTGCGTGTGTGAATATTTAATGATGTAGGAGGTATCAGTAAGGATTAGTTAGAGGGAATAGATAGATTAACCTGGCATGTCGCATGAAAGTTCATCAAGAAAATTTCCATGGCCAAAGTTTCGAACCTTGATCTTTCCGGCACATTACAGTGGGATTTTTGAAATAGATGTCATCAGTAAGTAACAGGTAGTGCTACCCAGTGAATTAAAATTTTGTGCTGTAGGAAATAAAGTGTCATTCTATTAATTTATCCGGAATATAGCTAGCTAGTATTGAAGCAGGGACCTCTAAGACACAGATTGCCAACCGCAGGGTCGAACCAATGATATTGTACAACGCCACAGATGTAAAATACCGGCATAGTGATATATGTGTTCCCGAGAATGTTGAATGAAAAAGGTAGTACAAATATACGTGAAAGATGGAACAAAATGAGATGTATTGAGAGTGTCATATATAATTAGTTACTGTTCGCACCGAGAGTAAGAATACGCAGATATTGTGGAGGAAACATATGGCTTCATTTAGAGCGGAGAGAGAGAGAATATTAAGTGGGTGCGGACAAATTAGAATGCCGTGTCAATGAAACGAGTCGGGCGTAAGATAAGGCAGCAGACCGGGACGGCGTGTTGTGTATTAGAGAAGCTATGGTAGCTGTAGTAGGGTCTTATAAGTAAAATATATTACAGTCATTTGTTAGATAATTCTGTTTTGTAGAACTTAGGACAGCACAATAAAATTGATTAATAACAGATATATTTCGTGACAGTTTATTGCGGCAAGCATAATGATAGGTCACTGTAATGATGCCATGTTGAGGGTCGGAGTTCGATGCCCGGCCGAACCAGTGTATAATGATTTTCCCTGTGACTATATGATTGAAATTATGTTGTGTTTGTTTATGTTATATGTTCTTCAATATGTGGGCAATGCAAATTTTGATTTTGCAGTTGCAATATTTCTTGTGATGTTGAATTCAGTTCACGATGGTTGTTTATACTTGCGGCAATGAGGTTTATCCCATTGTCTGTAGAATCAGTGTAGGTTAAGATGTATTTAACATTATAGTTTAGGGTTTCTTGTTACAGGGTAGGCATATGTTTTGTGTATGATAAAACAGCTAATTAGGCATATGTGAGATATTTATCATTTTAATGAATCGGTAAATTAATTTAATTTATTTATGTCAGGGTTACTTTTCGATTTCGTGCGTGCGTTCCATATTATCAGCATTATATGAGGGGAGGATGGTACTGAGAAAGAATAAGTTAAATAGTTTCGGACTCAAATTAGGGACTATTTTTATATAAAATTTGTGATGAATAATTTTATGATATATAAAATTTCGGATTGAATTACCAAATCTAACAAACGTGATTGGATAAATTTATGATTTTCAAGGTAACAATTATACCGACATTGATAACTGCGAATTTGTAAATTATAATGAATTTAATGGATTTAATTAATTAAAAGATGAGTTGTGAATTACACGGCGGATGTTGCTTAATGAATTTACACAGCCTCATACATTTCATTTTGAAGAGTGTATTTAAATAAATAATTTGGTATTTAGTAAATGGTAACTACAAGGTTTATAATATGGTGAGGAAATAATTTAAAGGTATGGAGAGCAAATACGAATTTGTTATTCAAAGAATGAACGGAAGAAGTTTTGGTTGTATTAACATTTTAAAAAGGTACTTTGACAAATTAACAAAGGTCATGATGATAGATTATTATAATATTTTATTATTGAAAATTTTGAAATATGGTGGTACCAAAATATGAGTGGAATGGAATTGGATTAAAATTTTTGAAGTACTGAAGTAGAGTTGATGAATAAGATGAAAGGGAATTGTAATAAAGATGAAGTAATGTGTTTAGAAGGATTTGAAATCTATGAGTCATGAGGTTGATATTTTATAGTCGAGGGTGATAGAGGTTGTGAACGATATTTGGTCCGAAGAGTTTATTGTTTGTATAGAAGTATATTTGCTTTGCCAAAGTTTAGCCTTTTCAATAAATTTTGCATTCGTAAATGTTCTCATTCGGATTTTTATTTAATTATTTTATTTCTTCTCTTTTATCCTTCCCGCTTGATTAATTTTAAGGTTAGTTTATAATATCTGAAGATATCTCTGAGGGTAGTACCCAGTCAGCGACCCTGGGATGTCTCGAGCCGGCGCCACATTTCAAGGCAGGAAGGGTAGAGGGTTGGGTTGTCGCCCGTGACGTGGGGCACGATTGTGTGTTTACCCATTAAGTGGAACCAAGTTGATCATGGTGATGATAGAAATTTTGGAAAAATTTTTGGAAAATCCTAAATTTCGGGTTTCACGATTTTTGTTAGATATTTTATGAGTGACATGTAAATGTAGATTATTTTGCGAAACTGAATGAGAACAGATCGTGAGTACCATTGTTATGGACATAGGCTCATGGCAGTCACTTAATAGAAATGCCCAAAAGAATAGAGGGATTGTGTTAAATCCAAACGAGGTTAAAAATGTCTGGTTTATTCTTCAAATAAATTCAGCCAGGGGCAATAGTTAAGAATAATTGTAGATTTTCGTGGAAGGATGAGATGACCTCGGTCTCAAGTTGTGGAAAATGGCAGTAACAAATGTTATGGTGTCAGTTTACGACGATATGGGCCATTGTTTCGGTCATATCCGCCGTAATGCTGAGGGCATGTGTTTGTATACTGGCATGTACTGTATGTGAAGTACTTAATAATTCGAAAGCCTTATGATAGTATCGCGATATTCGGTGGTTCAATGTTAAATTTCTTTGGGGCTGTGTTAATTATTTGTTAGCGAATTTATTTCGGTTTTTTTTTTTGTATAAAACTTTGGCAAAATGTAGATGAAATAGGGACAGCTTTTAGATGGCAATGTTTGGCCAAATTTTGGATTGATATTATCCACGTAACGTAAAGTAAAGAAGCTGGAATTAAATTATATGGTAATAATTATGGAAATCTGAACTTATTCTTTCTCATATCCACGGCACATGGTTAGAGGGAAGGCCCGTCTTCTCAGAAAGATAATATGGTAGATGTGGAGGTGATGAAGGGTCTTATGACCGAACTCATGAATGAACTGAGGGAGGATATGAATGAACAATTTAGGGAAGCGAAGGAGAGCACTAATGAACAATTTAGGGAAGTTAAGGAGAGTGCGAATGAACAATTTCAAGGTGTTAACCAACAATTTCAAGGTGTCAATGAACAATTTAAAGAAGTTAAGGAGAGTGCGAATGAACAATTTCAAGGTGTCAATGAACAATTTAAAGAAGTTAGGGACCAGATGGTCAGTATCAAGGATCAGCTATCGACAGAGATAACTATAGTTAAAGAGGGCTGTGATAGGAATGCTCAAAGATTAGAGAAGCAGATAGAAGAGGTCCGAATGGAGGCAGTTACCCGCAGTGACAAGTTGGAAGAAAAGATAGATCAGGTCGCTTTAACAGTATCGCAAGTAGATGCCAGGTTGTCGGAGAAACTGAGTCAAGTCGAAATAAACGTCGAGGGTCAACAGAAAGCCGTAAATTCGATCAAGGATAAGATGGTTGATATCGAGGAAGCTATTGTATTGACAGACGCCAAAGTTACCAAGTTACAAATAGAAACACATGAATCGTTTGTTAAGACTGCCGAGGGATTTAATGACCGGTTGTTGCAATTAAGAGATAATGTCCATGGAGAAGTTAAGAAGGTAGAAGATCAACTGAAAGAAGAGATGGCTGAAAATAGGAAGGAACTCTTGGAGGAAATAAATGGAGTGCAAGCGGATCTTCGAGCTGAAGGTTGCGAAGTAACTAAGCAAGTTAGTGAGTGGGCTCATAAATGCCATAAGACGGAAGTAAAGGTGGACATACACGAAGAATTAATGAAAGAAATGAAAGAGGAGATCGGGCAAATCAAGGGACTTAAGGAAGATGTCGAGATATTGAAATTACAGGAGACTAAGGGAGAACTGCTCATGCGATCGATGATAAATAAACAAAACGTCTTAGAGCAAGCAGGAAGCCATTCTAGTAGTGTAGGGTTGGGAAATGGAGTAGATCAGACCCGTTTACCTGAAACTACCAACCAACCATTTGAAGAACGAACTTCAACGCCACAGATTATGGGACCAATTCCATATTTTGAATTGATGAGATTATCAGAGGGAAAGCCAAGGAAATTTACTGGTGGACCCGAGATAACGCCAAAAAGTTTCCTTAGAGAGATGACGGAATATATTCAGGACAACAGAATTCATTCGGATAGACAGTTGAGAATCGTAGAGCGATTTCTAGATGGACAACCATTGATCTGGTTTAAAGCATTCAAATATTGTTTTGACGATTATGAAGGATTCAAGCGTGCCTTTTTGCAAAAATACTGGGGACAGGAGGTTCAACAAGGACTCAGACTTGAACTGTATTCACGAAAATACCAGAGCACAGTACCCACGAGATACGCAGACTTTTTCAGTGGGCAACTTTTGAAGCTTAGGGAGTTAGACTGTCCGCCTCCAGAAGAAGAGTTAATTGCATCAATTGAAAGACAGCTACCTGTGGATGTGCAAAGGACATTGATAGCTGCGAACGTGAAAACAGCTGTAGAGGCCGAAGTATTGTTAAGGCAATTAGATCAAACATCGAATTTGTATAATCCTAGGAGTCGGAACATTGAAACAGTCCATACCATTGACTTGACCAAGGAAGAAAATTCAACAGAGAGGAAGACCCAGGGGACCAACACGTACAGCAACAAGAATGATGATGATCAGAATAGAGAGTATCGAGGAGGATACCAGGGAAGAAATTGGAAAGCTCAATCATTTGGAAGAGGACGAGTCAACGACAGAAGTCATGAATCAAATTATAATCAGAATTATGGAGGAAATAGAAGACAAGGGTACCGATATAGATATGGAAGGTTTGGAGAGATGAGAAGACCATACCCACCATATAATAGACCAGGTGATGCAAGAGGTCGACCAAGAAGAGAAGAAAATGACAGAATGGATCTTCAAGAACGTAGGAATGAGTCTAGAAGATATGTTGAGGAGTTGGCCACGAAAGGAGTATCGTCGGACCAGTGGAAGAGTGCGATTCAGCAAGGGAATCAGGATAGAAGATGTAGAGATGAGATTGAGGAAAATCATGACATGACACAGAGAGAGGAAGCTAGGGGCTTAAATCCAAATGCTCCGGGTTTTTCCTTGGAAGGAACAGGAGTAAAGAAGAAAACACACTGTTGGTAGACGAAGATGATCTTGTAGGACATCCTGAAGAAGATGAAGGAGGAGAAGAAGACGGAGGAAAGGACGATAAAATGGAAGATGATGAGATGGAAGAGGAAGGAGAAGATGTCATGTTAACCTACGATACTACATACGAGATGCCCAGAGGAGAAATGGATGAAAACGAAAGTTCTGGCGGAGAATGTGCCTGTGAAGAATTAATTGAATTAAGAGGAATGATGGAGAAGGTGGTTACTAAGTTAACAATGAATAATACTCGTCTTAAGGAAGAAAATTTGAGTCTAAAATCTGGATTTGTTAAGTAAATAATGGAAAGACAATGATATATTTGGAAGATGTGTGGTTGGAAAATCCTTTGTCAGTAACTTTTCCAAAAAGAAAGTGGGGGAAAGATGAGCCCAATTGGCTCATATCATTGTCTTTAAAAATATTAGAAATTAAAAAAATGGCATATGAGGGAATAGCCGCAGTTATATTATAGGCCGGATGTGTGGCGCCATTTCGCTTGCCCAGGTTTAAAGATAGTTCCACGTGTCAAGGTCATCTTATGATGAAATGGAAAGCATTGGAATATTCCATGAGGTGTGATGACCAAAGTCACCAGATTTAAGTTGGCAACATTTTCAGGCAGCGAATCGCAGCAGAGCAGGTTTTGGAATGATGGGGGTAAATTAAAGATGGGTGCCGCATAAATGACTTCTAAAATAATTAAATCCACCAGGGGATAAGGTGAAAACAAGATTAAACCATTTTGAGAACAATAATTAAAGACGGCGTATTTGCAACAATTTATTGGAATAAATAATCGCAGGCATATGTGACGGGATGTTACATCATTGTTGATGGGGTTCCCCGAGCTCACTATCCAAGATCCAGCGTGCATGAAGGAGACGCGTGCCGCTGAAAAGAGGCACTCTGCTACGGAAATTTGAACGTGTCGGACGTACGTGTATGTGGTTCACGAGAACCCTAATCTGGAGCATTTCCTATCAAATAACTAGCTGTCGAAGATACTACGGGTCCGATAGACTTTGCATTTAACTCAATAATGACCGAAATTTTTGTAAATTCAAGAAGGTGAATTTTTACAACATTAACTGGAAAATTAGGATCGGAGCGAGATCAAACAAGGACGCATCGCAGTGCCACGTGTAAACTCGCGGAAAGCAGAGACAAAGTGTATATTACAATTGTGAATAAGTGTATGTGCTAGAATAATTTAACTATATCTGTGTTTTTTTTATATGTATTTTAGTGTAGTAAGAAGTGATGAGCGTGTGATTTCATGAAAGCAACAAGAGTGAAGACCATGGTTGTGGAGAATGGTATGGGTTCAGGTCCTCAGGCCGTTAGCATGATGGCTTAAGTACATCATGGGGCCGACCTGAAACCATGAGGCCGTGGAGCTGAGCATGGAGCGTCGCCGAGTCGATAAGTACCCTGATTCATTATCTAGCATGTGCATGATTAGCTGTTAACTGTAAATAAATTAATGCATGATTATTCGTTTATTTTCCTTTTTAAGTACTGTAGCAAGGATAGTTAGGTTTTTTTTTAGGTTTATTTTATGCTGATGCCTAGGGGGGTGTACATATTGTGATGTTAGCGTGTGTTAAAATATGGTCTTCGCGAGTGTGAAAATAATGTGTGTAAATAATGATCTTCCATTACGGGTGTGAAACATGGTTTTATTTTGTTTTCTTCTCTGTGCGTGATCTTCTAGCAAATATTAGCGTGTGCGTGTGTGAATATTTAATGATGTAGGAGGTATCAGTAAGAATTAGTTAGAGGGAATAGATAGATTAACCTGGCATGTCGCATGAAAGTTCATCAAGAAAATTTCCATGGCCAAAGTTTCGAACCTTGATCTTTCCGGCACATTACAGTGGGATTTTTGAAATAGATGTCATCAGTAAGTAACAGGTAGTGCTACCCAGTGAATTAAAATTTTGTGCTGTAGGAAATAAAGTGTCATTCTATTAATTTATCCGGAATATAGCTAGCTAGTATTGAAGCAGGGACCTCTAAGACACAGATTGCCAACCGCAGGGTCGAACCAATGATATTGTACAACGCCACAGATGTAAAATACCGGCATAGTGATATATGTGTTCCCGAGAATGTTGAATGAAAAAGGTAGTACAAATATACGTGAAAGATGGAACAAAATGAGATGTATTGAGAGTGTCATATATAATTAGTTACTGTTCGCACCGAGAGTAAGAATACGCAGATATTGTGGAGGAAACATATGGCTTCATTTAGAGCGGAGAGAGAGAGAATATTAAGTGGGTGCGGACAAATTAGAATGCCGTGTCAATGAAACGAGTCGGGCGTAAGATAAGGCAGCAGACCGGGACGGCGTGTTGTGTATTAGAGAAGCTATGGTAGCTGTAGTAGGGTCTTATAAGTAAAATATATTACAGTCATTTGTTAGATAATTCTGTTTTGTAGAACTTAGGACAGCACAATAAAATTGATTAATAACAGATATATTTCGTGACAGTTTATTGCGGCAAGCATAATGATAGGTCACTGTAATGATGCCATGTTGAGGGTCGGAGTTCGATGCCCGGCCGAACCAGTGTATAATGATTTTCCCTGTGACTATATGATTGAAATTATGTTGTGTTTGTTTATGTTATATGTTCTTCAATATGTGGGCAATGCAAATTTTGATTTTGCAGTTGCAATATTTCTTGTGATGTTGAATTCAGTTCACGATGGTTGTTTATACTTGCGGCAATGAGGTTTATCCCATTGTCTGTAGAATAAGTGTAGGTTATGATGTATTTAACATTATAGTTTAGGGTTTCTTGCTACAGGGTAGGCATATGTTTTGTGTATGATAAAACAGCTAATTAGGCATATGTGAGATATTTATCATTTTAATGAATCGGTAAATTAATTTAATTTATTTATGTCAGGGTTACTTTTCGATTTCGTGCGTGCGTTCCATATTATCAGCATTATATGAGGGGAGGATGGTACTGAGAAAGAATAAGTTAAATAGTTTCGGACTCAAATTAGGGACTATTTTTATATAAAATTTGTGATGAATAATTTTATGATATATAAAATTTCGGATTGAATTACCAAATCTAACAAACGTGATTGGATAAATTTATGATTTTCAAGGTAACAATTATACCGACATTGATAACTGCGAATTTGTAAATTATAATGAATTTAATGGATTTAATTAATTAAAAGATGAGTTGTGAATTACACGGCGGATGTTGCTTAATGAATTTACACAGCCTCATACATTTCATTTTGAAGAGTGTATTTAAATAAATAATTTGGTATTTAGTAAATGGTAACTACAAGGTTTATAATATGGTGAGGAAATAATTTAAAGGTATGGAGAGCAAATACGAATTTGTTATTCAAAGAATGAACGGAAGAAGTTTTGGTTGTATTAACATTTTAAAAAGGTACTTTGACAAATTAACAAAGGTCATGATGATAGATTATTATAATATTTTATTATTGAAAAGTTTGAAATATGGTGTTACCAAAATATGAGTGGAATGGAATTGGATTAAAATTTTTGAAGTACTGAAGTAGAGTTGATGAATAAGATGAAAGGGAATTGTAATAAAGATGAAGTAATGTGTTTAGAAGGATTTGAAATCTATGAGTCATGAGGTTGATATTTTATAGTCGAGGGTGATAGAGGTTGTGAACGATATTTGGTCCGAAGAGTTTATTGTTTGTATAGAAGTATATTTGCTTTGCCAAAGTTTAGCCTTTTCAATAAATTTTGCATTCGTAAATGTTCTCATTCGGATTTTTATTTAATTATTTTATTTCTTCTCTTTTATCCTTCCCGCTTGATTAATTTTAAGGTTAGTTTATAATACCTGAAGATATCTCTGAGGGTAGTACCCAGTCAGCGACCCTGGGATGTCTCGAGCCGGCGCCACATTTCAAGGCAGGAAGGGTAGAGGGTTGAATATCGTCACAGAGTGCCCACTCCGAAGATTCTGTGGGACAATAAAGGACATTCACGAGGCCAGTGATGAAGCTGTGAGTTGGATAACAAAACTGGACATTCAGCTTCAGTAGCAATGCAGATATTGATTAGCTCAAATGTACAAATATTGTTTGTTTTATTACGTACTTGTTCTGTGTGTATAGATGAAACGCTTTTTATCCTGCAATTGTACATATTTGTAAATAACCAAATTGTAAGAACGTATCCTCATGCCATTCGAAATATATATGCTGTTGATCACAATTTTGTAACTTATTTATTACTCTGTACAGAATGACGTTATCTGCAAAAAGCCTTATCTCTGATTCCACTTCTTTACACATATCATTGATATATATAAGGAAACATGAAGGTCCCATAATACTGCCTTGAGGAATTCCCCTCTTAATTGTTACAGGGACTGATAAAGCTTCGCCTACTTTAATTCTCTATTTTCTAGAAACAGAGCCACCCATTCAGTCACTCTTTTGTCAAGTCCAATTGCACTCATTTATGCCAGTAGTCTCCCATGATCTACCCTATTCGTTAAATTCAACACGGTTGGTGTAGATCTTTCATATTCCCTTAAAAGAGCGTGAAAATCTTGTTTGTTTAATGATACATGGTATTTTGTTGTAAAGGAAATCGTTTTCTGTGATAACACTTGACGATTCACTAACTAAAATAGTTGACTTTGGTTTTCGTTTCGGTCCGTGTCTCAGACAAACGAAGCAGCGTGGACCACTCATGTTTGTAGTGGTAACATCTACTGTCAGCCTATGTTATTTTTCTGTTTATAACTGTACGTTTCTCTTATGTTACAGACGTGGTTCTTTACGGACTCTGACGATGTGGAGTTACAGCAAAAAACAGGTGAGTTGTTCTTTGTATTTTAACATTGAATACCGTATCCATTTTACATTCGAGAAAGGAAAAACGAAGAATAGAATTTGCAAGAGTTGTGTTCTTTTAACTTTTATTTTGAAGCTGAAGACAAACTAGAAAACATTGGTCACGTTATACAGTGGAAAAGGACTTTTAGTAGGAATCCACCTAACAACACTATATAACACTGTACACAAAACCTTACCCTGTTTCATAAGAAGTAGTACCAGTTTCGGTCACTGGGTGACCAGTTTCATATACTATGTGACTTAAAAACGAAACATAACACACATAAAGAAAAATATGACTACAAAATCCAAAATATTTTTGCGAACATTCTTTATAATGTCATCTTTGGTATAGTTTCTGTTGATAAGATCCACATTTGCTTTCGTTGAAGCTTCTTGGAATTAGTCCTATGAATTATGAATACGCTTTCAAAAATCTAAACAGCTCTGATTGTCTGTATAGACAAGTAATCTCACCGTATTTCGAAATGTTTAGTCAATAGTCAATTCATGACTTACAATAAACACAAACAAACTTGTTTACAATTACGTTGTTGGTGAATTACCAAGTGATGTATTACACTTGGTCAGGATTAATATGTGAAACTTGGGTAAGTTTCTTTCTGATTGGACAAAACCAGTAAATGTTCCCGTCCTACGCATTGAGCCACGGTAACCGCAATCCAACAGGGATACTTACCATGGCATCGCCATTCAACTAGATCCTTTTCGCCAATTATTACTCAGCTTAGCATAAAGAAAATAAGCGATTAACAATCCAATCCAATTATTGAAGGATACATACACGGAATACATAGAGCCCACCTGCTGGCCATGATTCGTAAGGCGTTGAAATCTAAACGATCTGACACCGCAGTTAGCCGGTTCGATTCCCGTTGGTCGAAAAAATTCACCATCAGAATGCTGGCCGGCAGGGTAGGGGAGGTGGTGGTATACATTTTCTAATCAGTAGATTGCGGGCCAAAAGCCTGGATTAAATTCTAAATCTCTCCGCAGTGCTCATATGGAGTGAAAGCATATGACGCTGTTGATGGTGATTCGTCCGTCGGATGGCGACGTTAAGCCTTGAGCAGACGCCTTGGTGCTATTCGACAGGAGTAGGCTATATGCCGGCACCGGGTTTCACCCTCTCCCTTCCTAGTACCATATATCACGTCATTCATTTCATCTCATTAACTCCTCTGATGAGGTTGGCGTCAGGAAGGGCATCCGGTCATAAAAACCCGCCACGACAGATACATCTCACCTCATACCCGACCCCGTAGAGCAACGGGACAAGGGTTGGATAAACAAACATGCACGGAATACATTATTCGAAGGAATATGTACTCAGTCACTTCAAGTCGCGTCCTACTTCTGTACAAAATAGCTCAACTGCTATACTTTTCGAATAATGGTTGAAACAATACAGAGGTACATAGATTTCTGACTATTTGGTGTACCTTAACTACTATGAGGTGGAGTTGCCGTTATTACTGAAAGCAATTTACCTCATTCTCTAATCCATATCGACCACGGTGAAATAGAAAGTTTTCAAGCGATGGCACTGAGAATCGCCTTATGTCATCAAGAAATCTCCATAGTATCAATATAGTCCCTCTAGGAACATAATTACTTTACTAGAATGACGTGCGTTCATGGTAAAGCTCAATGAACCCACTTTAATACGAGGAGACTTCAACGCTAATAACACAATGTAGATGTGAATGCATTGCAGCAAGTGGTAGAACTCTCCTAACGCACACAGTAGATTCATAATTCTTCATTTTAAATTACGGCGCCCCAAATTTAATTCCTGTTCCAGAACAATAAATCAAGAATGCAGTGCTCTCCATCAATTTCTACGGAACTGATCTAAACCTTCTTCCTTACTCCATGTGACTGTTCGACTTTCACCTTGAATTAACTCACATTAACACAGCCACTCACGTCACCTATCATCCTACTACAAAATGTGGATTGCTTAACCTATAGCCGGACAGTAAGAAATCTGTTAGACACTGCTCCCCTCACTCTTCCTGTCTTGAATACATACAATAACGTTATTGACCAGATAAATCTGGCCGTTTCGATAGCAATCCCCAATAGAAGGATCATCCGCAAACCTCGGGAGAACACGATATCTTGATGGAACCCTGAATGTTAAAATTAAGAGAGCTAGACGAAAAAACTGCTTCAGTACCTAAAGGAGATATTCTACTCGGGACAACTTCATAGCCTACAAGAAAGAAGATGCTGAAACAAAACGGTTCCTAAAAGACCTGAAGAAGAATTGGTGTGAAACTCTCTCCAAGGAACCTTCCCTCTTTAAAACGTAAACAAAGATAAATAAACTCAAAAGGAAACCGGCACTGCACTCGTGCATGGAAGGATTTACGAACATCATCGCTCCTCCTACCGCTGCCACTCACTTGCACAGGCACAGCACTCGATGGTGGCATTAACACTGAATGAACACGAGGCTGTCCTAAAAGTCTTCAAATACAGCATTAAACTACGACCACATACACTCGGTATACTCTCTAGTCTCCTAATGAATGCAAAGAAGCTGCTCCTGAACCTATTCAACGAAATTTGGGTTAATGGAACATTACCCGAAGACTAGTTTACACAAATTGTTGCCTCCATTTGGAAACCAGGAAAGGACCTCAGTGATCTAGATTGGGCCATCCCACTGCCATTGTTTGTCCCTAAAACTTTCGAGCATCTCGTAAAACAACGACGAGACTGACGGTTAGAGCATAACAAGTTGATGCCAAATCAAAATTCGGCTTTAGTATGTCCCGTAACACAGTCGATCGTATTAGCGTTATAGCCACCGACATAAAGAGTGTGTTCCTGGAGAAAGCATACCTCACAGCAATTTTTCTGGACATTTCTGGAGCCTATGACAACGTTTTTGGTGAGGTTCTGATTGATTAACTTCAAAACAATAACGTTCCTGCTCAGTACCATTTCGGCATTTATAATCTTCTCCCCCGTCGAATCACTTACGTTCGAGAACAAGATAATACTCCATTTGTACCACGCCATGTAATAAGAGGCCTTCCACAATGGGCCATTTTGAGTCCAATATTGTACACTTCGTGCACTTACGATTTTTAAAACATTTTCCAACCAAATATTACAGTACTCCAATACCCCGATGGAATTTGTATTTACTCCAAATCTCCATTCTTTTAGGTAACAAAACTGTGCCTAAGTGAAGCAGTGACTACTCTTTCTACGTGGTTTTCGGAACGTGGCCTGATACCTCCTCCATGGATGTTGTCGGCCATTGTATTCACTAGTGTCCCGTTGCATTTTCTGCCGCGTTAAAAAATGTCGCCGAGTTAAATAAATAGATTACGCGAGACGAAATCTAGGTAAAGCGAACTGTGATTCGGAAGTTTACAGGAGGCCGAACTCGGGAAAAGAGAGCAGGATCGCTAAGGCAGCGGGAGTAAAGAACATTAAATACTAGATAGATTTTTTTAAATATAAGATATTATTAACACAACTGACTGCTAAAATATTAAATGGAGGACAAGATCGTCGTTTACGTCTGATTGGAAGGAAGTAAAAATATAAGTATAGATATTCTACAGACAAAAAGAGGAAGTAGAAAACATACAGAACGATACATATTTTGTATGAAAAGAACAGTGTTCTTGAAAGATTTGAAGAGAAATATTCAGCAAGCGAGGCAAGTGGTCAGACAAGGACCAGTGTAACAGCTACCGACAAGATAATAATATTGCCAAGGGAATTTCAGACTATAATTTCAAAAATGGACGAGAATTAGAGAAATATAACGACAGAAAACGACCAGATTAACCGAATTTCTTAATTAAAATCGATTCAGAAAATGTTTAGAAGGTATGGCCTAATATAGGTAACGCTTATATTAATATAATCAGTGGAGTGTAACCTCAAAATTTATCTCTGCCTGAGCCAGAGTTTACGTACGGTAGGGTGGTCAGTTCCTTTCCACTCCTCCGTTCCCTTACCCCCCCCCCCTCGTCCACCAACAGCGCGTGGTAATCCATCCAAATCTTGACCACGCTCAGTATTGCTTAACTTCGGAGATCTCACGGGATCCGGTGTTTCAACACGGCTATGACCGTGGGCATGAGCTGATAGAATAATATAATTGAAAGCAATTTTATCGCATATTGAGATATAAGAAGAGCAATTATAGACTTTTCCATAGTTTTAATTCCCCTTCCTGAAGGGGAGGGGCGGGCCACCCTGAAGGTAACGCTTTCACTCTGGCCAGGAGTTTCGGCAGGTTGGAGAAGGAGTGATGGTATGGGGAGGAGGGTAATTTGATGTATGGAATCAGGAGGTGTGTGCGGATAGTATTTAATTATCGGGGATGCGTGCAAGGGTTAAATGTAATGGAAAAGGAAGGTGGGTAAAGGAAGTAAGAAAATGAAGGAGATGTGGTGGGGAGGGGGGGGGGGGGAGGTTGCCTCTTGGGTGAAAGATTTTAGACTTCATTTTATTTCTTGCAGTAACAATAGCTACGATAGGGATTGATTGTAGACATAGATTGCAATATTATGATTTTTTGTTTGTAAATGATAAATGCAAATTTATACAAACACAGATCTACACATATTCTACACTAATACAAATACAGATAAGGGGTTTGGAAATATCTTCGGTAGTGTTGCACTCCGGTGAATTATTCAGGTCTCGTTCCGTAATCTTGAGGAGAATGTCCACTCTCGTCGGCGCTATTTGCCGATAGTGTTGCACTGTCTCACATTGTGAAGAGTTGAAGTCTGTGAGGGAGGGAGGTCAAACTGCATTATACTTGGGTTTCTAAACGATGAAAGTGGAAATGTGTGTTTAATCCTGTGTGAATGGCCTGAAAATGAAGATTGAATACCTGATTGGCTGCTGCTTTGAGATGGGATAATATTAAGGGGCGGTGGTATAGTGTTAAAATACGGATGAGGTCTTCTATGGTTGGTGCTGGGTAGATGGAGTCTGACGCAAGAGTGGGGGTTATCTAATGTGCGGATAGGAGCTATAAGATCTGGGCGGTTTGCAGGAGGAGCTAGGTGGGCTTTGCACTGTCTTGAAGCAAGTCCACAGGTGTGGCACAGCGGAGGTTCTCGTTTGTTGGGGCAAGTAGGTGTAGAGTGGGACTGATTACAGTGGCTATAGTTCGGTCTATCGGCGCGACATTGAGCTGTGCAGTGATCATTATATTGTAAGCATCGCCCGCATCTTATAGCTATAGGAGGAGGAGTACGTGAGGGTTTCACCCGATAATGTTGACGAAAAATGTAGACACCATATTCCAGCAATCTGTCCAAATCATTGGTGGATTGGTAAAAGGAGGCGAATCATGTAGGTCGGTCCGGTGGCGTTTTTAATTCGGATGACTTTCCGTACTACAATATAGTCATCTTGAAGATCTTTGACTATAGCATCTTCCATGATGGCTGGGTCAACTCCCTTGATCACGCAGCTGAAGAGGTAGTTGCGAGGCGATGGTGAAGTACTGACAGGCTGGGGATTTGCTGAAATGGTGCAGTTGAACCAAATTGAGCGGGGCTGATGGTGTTGCAGATCTTGTTTGCAGCTTCTTCGCTGTTCACTTTGATGATGACTCCTTGTCCCATTGGGCGGATGTCAGCAATGTCGTCCTTCTGTATACTGATGTGAAGGAGAGTAGAAAGGATTTTCTGGGCTGAACGGAATTCTGGCGCGGGATTGGAAAGGAGTAATGAATGGGTCCCTTGGGGATGGGGTTGGAGCGTACGAGTTGAAATGTTGGACATTTGGTTGGTAGAAGAGGGAGGGAATTGACATCGGGAATAGCGTTGGGAGATACTGAGTTTTCGACGGTGCCGAAGTTGAGAGGGAGCAGAAATGCTGGGAGGTGGATTTTCTATTGCGGCGCGGTGAGGAGCAGGCTCACTTCCATGTGCGGCGCGAGGTGCTGTACGCTTCTACTGAATGTTGTGGTCGTACTGTGGATCACGTTGTGCTATCAGGTGACGAGGGTAATTCGGACGATTCATAAACGTAGACATCAGTGCTGTGTGATGGGCTACTGCTGCGGCTTCGGCGGCTGATTGGTTTTGCTGAGTGGTGGTGGTGATGGTAGAGGTGGTTGTAGTGACTGTAGCAGTGGTGATAGGTGTGTATTGGTAGTACGGATACATCTCTTCCTAGAGAAATGAACGCTGGACTTCCTGGAGACTTGACTTCAGTAGGACGAAGAGTATATAGGAGTGGCTGAGGAGGATTTTAGCCTGGATCAGAAGAGTGAAGAGCTGTACTGCGCTAGTAGAGGAATATGCAAGTCCAGGGGTGAAACCCCACGAAACCACTCAGTCCACCTGTCCGATATATTTTTTTAAGCGTCGATAAGACGTCGTGCTGGATTACGGTGTGTGGGCTCGTCAGACGTGACACGTACCCTGTGATTTGAGAATACACCACCAGGAGTGCAGTGCCGACGAAAGATGAGTTATAGACTGTCAAGTTACTGGAGATGTTGATATGGATTCTCACATATCATACGAGTATTTGCATTTTGTTAAGCTTAGCTCAAGAAAGAAGGTCGACCTAATGCGCTACTAGACCTGCAGTGGGCAATCCTGGAGATGAGCGTGACGTGGAGGATCCAGCCAACTTGATGTGGACCGGGAGACCAGCTGAGCTGTGGTTACCAATCGGCCGAGCGCAGCAGTCACAGATTGGATGACGGAGCAATCGACGTGAACCGGAGAATGATAAGCGAAGTTTTCCTAAATTACAGTTCTTAATTAAAATCGATTCAGAAAAATGTTAAGAAGGTATGGCCTAATATGGGTAACGCTTATATTAATATAATCAGTGGAGTGTAACCTCAAAATTAGGCTCTCATGATTAAGATATGTTAGGATCAATATACATCGATTGAAAAGATTGACAGTGTGTGTTAATGCAAGACCAGCGCCTCCTAGAGAACAAGGCCTAGCAATACGATTCGTGACGTCACGTGACTGGGCTCAGCCATGACCACCACGGCTCAGCGCGAGTGGATAGTAGATGAAGCTAATTCCTTACGAAAATTGAAAAATACGCTGGTTAAAATGCATTCTACGAATATTCTTTCTCGTAGACGCGCATATCGGAAGCGAAATGAGTAATATACCGTAATAATTAGAAAGAACAATTGAAAATGCAAAGAATATTTTTTTTAGAATCTTAATACTGAACAACTTTAATAATATTTCTATATGACACTTTCTTACGTATATTTAAGAGTCAAAAATGATCAGTTCCTTTTACAAAACTCGCCATAAGACCTCTCTGTGTCGGTGCGAAGCAAAAAAAAAAAAAAAGCAAGCTTTTACAAAACTGAACACGCTGAAAACAACATGTAAGTACAGATAAAGCTATTAAATAAAAATAATAACGTATAAACTACCTCACTTACAGTATATTAGTAGCAGTCCAGGAACATACAAGCTGTAATGCTCAGTGTTGTCGGTCATGAAAACAGGTAAACATTTTTTTTACAATAGAAGCCTCACATAAATTAAGGCGGTGAAGAGCTCACACAATTTGGCTGTTATGCAAAGAGAATGATTGCAGTACATGCCAACAATAGTTTGTTCATCAAGTCATCAAAATTATATTCGCATTCCCTAGTGTAAATAAATGTACTTATATGATTTTGGACCCTGATTCAAATAACCAGAACAGGGAAAAAATTGAAATGCCTAAATTTGAAAAGTAGCATGCCAATTCTTATAACATTTGAACTGACCTTCACCCAGACATTTTTTGAAATTGTTTTCAATTTAACTGCACCAGGTTGCTTAAAATTGAAATGGACATGAGGTGAACATGATATAAGAAAATATAAAAGGAAATCTCTATGAACATTAATTGTTAAAATCCTAAGAAACCATATTAAGAACTTGCATCCCTGCCATTACGTTAATAAAAAAGTAGCAGAACACACACTGAACTACTCATTTCATGCTTTATGAACCAGCTGCATTATATAGATATGACACACATTAGATCAATTAAGTAATTAATCCCCAATTTTTCACAGATGCATGTTAGATTCATTACATAACAAAAGCTGGAAGGCGTACTTTCTCCAAGAGGAAATTCATAACCACAGTGCGAATAGTCTATAATGCTGGAAGAGGAAATTCATAACTGAATTCACAATTGCTCAAACAGGGATGTTTACCACTGAAGGAAATTACAGTGATTAGCCCTGAATTCAGAGTTTACACATTCCCTTTGAATGGAATTCATAGAGGTTCATCAACTCAGTGATTAATAATAGTAATGTACTAAAAAAATGAGAAAGCCTCAGCTTACCACAGACAAAAGGAAAGGATGGTTAATGATTTTGTAGGATATGTGCCACCAAGGTAATGAACCGTATTTGTTAAATGACAAAATACCTGTTTAACATAAAAGGTGCCCTCTCAAATGTAACATCACTCCCTGAAAACATAACACCTGGCAATAAATATGATAAAATAAAAGTGCTCTTGTGTTATTACTGTGTTCTCTTCTAAAGAAACTACTATGGAAAATAGAGCTACTAAATTTGTTCCTTTTCAGTGCAGTTCCAGTCTTGTTTTACAGATATTGAACTTAATTTTTCTTTAAATTCCTGGAAGTTCTTGAAAGAAACAGTACTGACATGAGCTTCACAGGTCTTTAAACTTTGAGCAAGAGCCTTGGCCAAACTTTCATTGTCTACTCGACAACGCCTATCGTCTGGAGCTTCTCGGTGGGCAGATGTGGTATCAGACAAGTACTCTGGGCAGTTTGGAAACTGAGAAGGAACAGCTCCTAAAACGTTTGGACCAAGTTAGAATACATTCGCCTAGATATAAATGCGCTCGTCTATTAATTCATGGCACCACTTACTTCACAGGACCTTGTCATGTATTAGATATATCTGGTTGATTTTAATATAAAATGAATAGCACACAAGGGGACAGAGAAAATCATTGAACTTATAATAATTACACAGAACCTAACATAATTGCAATAAACACAATAACAATACTGTCTAGCCTGAACTAGGAATATTAACCCACACTAAGTGGTATTTTCCCTCATGCGATATAATAAACAGAACTGCCTCACTTGCCAATACCTTACATGCCTTCATAATTTAGGCCCTATAAGTTTTCCAAGAATATCACTATACCCACAACAGTAGTCCTATGAAGTAATGTGAATACTCAGCACATCCCAAACTAAATGTAATAACTGGTTAATTCAATACAGCAAATGCTTAAATCAGTAAGATATAAATCACCCTAAAAATCTATTTCATTCATAAATATCAAAGATATAAGAGACCTATCCAGAAACCTTTCACAAGCCTTGGATGAGATAAAGGTGCAGTCAATAATTTCCCATATCTCTCATCACACATGCTGGTCGTCCTTTCAACCTCATGAGTTTTGAAATGGAGCTCGCACAGCTACAACACAGGGCTCCATTTCAAGGACCATTCCACGACTTAAGTGATTGAATGATTGAAATCATATATAATACACTAATAACTAAGACTTACCTTTGCATTTTTGGAAGGAACGAAATCATCTCGGCGAATAGCTCGTAACCACTTAGCTCTCTCTGAGTTGTCAGTTGGAAACGAGAAAACACTCACTTAAGGGCCAGTGCGATAATTGCCCTTACAATTTGAAACACTGCATTTCTGAGGCATCGTTATTCATAATTTGAAAAACAGTGATCGCAATTCACAACACATCATTAAAAATAAACTCAGTTCTAACCTCACGTGGTGGCCATGCCGGCACTTTAAACACAATTTATCAATATTAACAATTTATAAGTATTATCACCTTTAACTGAACTTACACTAATAGGAATATTAAGCGAGTGTTAACACACAAGACTCGATTAACATTAATATAATCAATGAAAAACACACATAATAGGGAAACGCGTCCTAATACACCAAGCAGCAACAAGCTAACTGAGTTACTGGCATGGGCCTCCTTCAACATACGTCATCAGCTATTCTCATTCGTATTGCCAGGCCTTGTTCTCTAGGAGGCGCTGGCAAGACCAACTAATATTACATCAGACCGTAATCCAGAAAAAAAAACATGGCGGACATCGGTGGGCGATATGAGAGGTTGAGGGGAAGGTTATGCATGTTTATTCCGAGTCACCTAAAGAACAGATCACAAGTCGAGCGTCATGAAATGCAACTCACTAACTCAAAATATGAATAGCTAAACACCAAAAGTAGCGTTATCGCATATTGTAAGCCTAAATGTAATTTCAGAGGGGAAAATAACGAAGGGAGAATTATTGTTTCAACGTCAGGTTGAAACAGACACAGAGTATTAAAATATTTCACATATGAAACTCAGGTCAGCAAATAAGATATGTAGATGTCAACAAAGAACAATATTAACCTTACATGAAATACTATGCAACACCACCATTAATTCAGCCCATTATGTAAAACACGCAAACAAATTTATCCCACAAAATTTCAACCCCCCAAAATCCACCTGTATTTTTCAGTAGGTACAAGCGATATTTGTAAGATACACTTGATCATCTAAAGCACTCGTCCCCTTAAAACTCACCAGAATTGATGGCACAATTGTATTTTATATAAAAAAGAACATAATCCTCATGTTCACTCACGGGAATTGGGATTAGGTTTAATTTAGGCACGTTTATTGTAAAACGTTGAAAATTAATTACATCATTCCTGCACCACTGTTCAAGATTTAGTCTCTAAATCATAAATCTTGGTCACAACTTTCCGGATCTTTCCGGGACTGATAACATTTTCTTTGTGACTGATATAATTTTCTTTGTAGTAAGGTGCGTTGGCTGATAGGGCAAATGCTAGGATAGGCATCATTAGTTTTAACTTCGGAAGTTTGCGCGACACTCGGATTACATCACCACCATCTATGAGTATAAAATATCTTCCCTAATAACACATTTGATTTCAAAAATGATAAAAAAATTAATGCACACACCATTATTAGGCCTATCATTCGGTTCGGAGTTTTCCTTACGAATGCTCTTAACCCAAATTTGCCTAACACTAGGTCTTTTGGATCCGGGAACACTGAAGCTCTTACTTACATCCAGGCACATAGCACATTAAACTATAAACATATTGCATAGGTAACTAAAAATAAGGAAAATACCTTCAGAAAAGAACACGAGAATCAACATTTACTTTATCACCACCGATATTGTTGGAATAAATAAGCTCTTTGAGAACAAACAGCTTCTTACGTCACTGAAAGAGGGTCTATAACCTTCTTAAGACTATAAATAAATATAATGAACGATTAATAATATTCAAATTTCCGTAAATGTTTGAAAACAACACAACTTACACAAATCAAAACAAACGCATGCTAGCACTCCTGCTGCCGCCATTGTGGACAGTTTCGATAGGTCGGTTAAGGTCTGAGATATTGTAGTTGGTTTTGGCAAGACCGACTCCAATCCTCAGACCTTAATGCTACTCTCGATCATTGGAAGATGGCGAATCGAGTAGCCGGAATTGTTGGGAATCTTGGTTTGTTTTGGTTTGTTGTTATCGTATGTAGTCTGCGTAATTTTATGAAAGTTGACGATAAATGTTAGTTTCTTTGTAGAATATAAGTGTGCGAGTGTATTTATATGAGTCAGTGGACATATATGATCTTTAATTATACACAGTAACGTGCTTGTTTTGATCGTGTTTTTACCCATTAAAGAGCATGAGTGCACTAGGTGGACAAGTTTTTAGTCTAACTATGGCAATGCCTCTCATAAAACTCTTCTTAAGTTTCCTACGGAATAGAACATTAAGATAGAAATGGATTAGGAATATGCATCATGATTATTTTGAAGTCCATGACAAAACTGTAGAGTGCATACATCATTTTGAGAATATGTCTGAGGTTAGGGAAGCCATTTCTCTACTTCCAAACTATCCGTGTTCCTCGAAAAGTATTAATTTAGATAGAATGTAATTGATATTGTCAGTAATATTCCATCAGTGTCTATGTGCTTCAAAGTGTCGAGTGACTGAGATGCAAGTTTATTTTACAATAATCTTTGCTTTTCCTGCCGTAATGTTTGGCTGGATTTTGGAGTATAATAGAACTTATAAGTGTGACAGTTGACGCAATCTGTATACTGTTACACAGAAGAAATAGTGACTTAGAGGGATTAGCTGGGTTTGTAACGTAGGATTTTACACTGCCAACACCTTCCGATTCATGCTGTGGTTATCTGTTATCAAGCAGACTGCGCCGAACTGAAGCTCGTGCATGTGGTTAAATATCATTGTTTAGCCAACAGAGTTTTTACACTCATGTTCTTTGATGGGTAAAAAACTTGTTATATCTTTAGTGTCTGAACGTTTCATTACTAAGGTTACTATCATTATATGAAGTGCTGTTATGCCATATGTTAACATTATGCTAACATTACCAGTGCCGTTCATTGGGTTAACATAATCATTTTGGGTGTACGTACTTAGGCTGAGTGACTCAGACGGTTAAGACGCTGGCCTTCTGACCCCAAGTTGTAGATTCGATCCTGGCTCAGTCCGGTGGTACTTGAAGGTGCTCAAATACGTCAGCCTCGTGTCGGTAGATTTACTGGCATGTAAATGAACTACTGCAGGACTAAGTTTCGGCAATTCGACGTCTCCGAAAACCGTAACAAATGTAGTTAGTGGGACGTAAAGCAAATAACATTATTATTTCGGTTGTACTTCCTATTCGTTGGGTGCTGAATTTAAGAAATTGTCCACCACTTCAAAACTAAGGCAGTAAATTGTGTTTCATAGTTCTCATGAGAGCGAATAAATCTAGGAATTTCGTACCTTAATTTATTTTGAAACATTCAAAATGATGTTAGAAGTATCATTTCAACAGTTTTATCATGTAGTTTCATCTATCCAGCGAAGTGAAATCTAAGGAAAAGCATTATTTGACGAATTGAAATTTCTTAATAATCAGCTTGTTGGTCTCTTTTCTAGTAGAATATATGTGATTCTTGTTGGCGAAGCGTTTTCATACGTGTAGAATTTTTTTCCCTATGATGTTACATTTATCATGTTAATTTACTGCCGTTTATATAACATGTATGTGATATTTTCGTGTTAGCCAATACCAGCAATCCGGCTACTTCGGCCGCCATGTTTTTTAATATTACGGTCTGAGGATTGGAGTCGGTCTTGGTCTTGGTTAATGTTAATGTTACGCAATAGCTATGGTAATCTTGCTATTGATATCAGGAATGAATAGAGTTTACTAATACAACATGATCATGTCATGAGAAGTGCATAATACAAGTGGGTCAAGTAACTTTACGTATGTGTTGAAAGTATTTGTGATATGGTTAGGTAAAGATATGCAGCAAACATATGTTATTTATGGTCAATGCAGAAACAGTATACTAGGAGGCTAGATATCGTCATGGGAGAGTAATATGTGATCCAGTGAAGTAAAGATTATTTTAGTTGAATAAATACGTCGTGGGAAGTGAATTTATGAGAAGAGATTATGGTATTTAAGAGGAATGGATACGATATGACGGTATATTGATTGAAATAAATGATCTACGTGTTTAAATGAAATAAATGAGAAATCGTGGAGGGGAATTAATATGAAGAAGGCGAAGAAGAGAGAGAATGAGTGCGAAATATATATATATTTCAAGACGGGATCATGTACAGGAAGCATTGTCATGAAAGGATCGATGGATTAGATAAATATAATGTTGGCATGTCTTACCAAGACTGTTGAATATGAAGTCAGATAATTCTTATCATAACCATATGTTGAAAATAAAGTCATTATGTTAGGAATTACCTTTAATTAACATCCCATATATGCATATCGTTAGATAATACAGTATACAGATTATGATGTTGTAATGATCAATATTGATATCCATAGTTATACCTTTGAAATGTGGTGGTAGGTATTTTAAATTCCATGTGCTCTTTTGACAGATGTCATCCGCCATCTTGCATCGCAAACCTTAGTGCTGCACTCTTTACGACACTGCTGGTAATTTAAAACATTTTGTCAGCTGTCATCCACCATCTTGTATCGCAAACCTCAGTGCTGCCCTCTTTAGCAACTTACCTTTGAAATGTGGTAGCGGACAATTTGAAACATTCTATTTGACAGCAGCCATCTTTAATCAAGAGAGCACCGTGCTGCCCTCTTTAGCTCTCTTGTTTAGAAACGAACCCACGTGCCTTTTTTGACAAGCAGCTATCTTTAATCAACAGAGCTTCGTGCTGCCCTCTTTAGCCACTCGCCTTTGAGACGGCAATTTTAAAGAATTCTATTTGATAAGCTGCGATCTTTAATCCACAGAGCACTGTGCTGCTATCTTTATCGTAGTAGTGGGTAATTTCTACGTAACAGCTGTCATCCGCCATCTTGCATCGCTAACCTTAGTGCTGCCCTCTTTACCTACTTACCTTTGAGGCGGCAAATTGAAAAATTCCACGTGCTCTTGTTTTGAAACAAACCTACGTACTTTTTTGACAATCTGCCATCTTTAATCAACAGAGCACTGTGCTGCTATCTTGCGGGCAATTCCGTCAGCTGTCTTCCGCCATCTTACATCGCTTACCTCAGTGCTGCTATCTTTACGGTACTAAACCTTATCGTGGTGGTGTGGGAAATTTAAAATCTACATGCTTTTTTGACAGCTGTCATCCGCCATCTTTAATCATGAGAACGCCGTGCTATCTTGCGGGTAATTCCGTCCGCTGTCATCCGCCATCTTGAATCAACAAAGCATCGTGCTGCTATCTTTAGCTACATATATTTAACATGTGGTGGCGGATAATTTGAAAAACTTCCGTTAGCTATCATCCGCCATCTTTAATCAACAAAACATCGTGCTGCTATCTTTAGCTACATACATTTAACATGTGGTGGCGGCAATTTGAAATTCTATTCAGATGCCATCTTTAATCAACAGAGCAACGTGCTGCTATCTTTAGCTACTTGTGGTGACGGATAATTTGAAAAATTCCGTTAGCTATCATCAACTTTAATGCATTTGCGAACCTAACCTCTCATCTACCATCTTGAAGGAGACCATACAACAAGATGTCCCTCCCGACGCTAATTACTACTTAGAGGTTACTACACAAAATGGCGGTGGCTGTTTTGGCTACCTCCTCTACAACCTCCTCCTCCTCCCGTACCTCCTCCGCCTCCACCTCCTCTGTCAAGACATAGCTTTATCGAACACGCATCGCGAAGCCAAGAGTGTGCAGCGATAACATTATTGTGCATGTTTAGACATGCGGATTACAAAAGAGACATAACAAGACTAAAATCGATGTTGTTAACTTCAACATGTGATTAGAACATTGATTGATGTGTTCAGATCACTAAACAAGTGAACAAGACTAGAACCGAACATTGTACAACATGTATTTAGAACATGTCTGGGGATATCTTTGTTCTAAGAAGATCAGATTGAAACATAATAAGGCTAGAATCGATGCTGTTAACTTTAGCATGTGATCAGAACACTGATTGATGTGTTCAGATCACTAAATAAGTGATCAAGACTAGAATCGAACACGGTACTCGATACAACATGTGTTTAGAACTTGTCAGGGGATACCTTTGTTCTAAGAAGATCAGATTACAAAAGAAGTGATTAAGAATAGAATCGAACACTGTACTCGATACAACATATGATCAGAACATCGATTGATGTGTTTACAACATGTCTGGGGTATACCTTCGTTCTAAGAGAAAAAAAGACTAGAATTCTGAACAGCTTGCGTAAGATAGCGATTGTTATAACCTCCTTTTCCTGTTCCTGCTCTGTCAAGGCATAGCTTTATCGAACATACAACGCGATCTTATGCATATTACGTAGCTAACTCGCTCAGTAAACGATATAGCAACACTTCAATGATTTGCCTAGTGCGAAAATAAAAAAATACATACTGCGTAGCTAACTCACTCAGTAGACGATATAGCAACACTTCAATGATTTGCCTATTACGAAAATAAAAAACACACTATACACATATCGCGTAGCTAACTCGCTCAGTAAACGATATAGCAACACTTCAATGATTTGCCTAGTGCGAAAATCAAAAACACACTGTGCACATACTGTGTAGCTAACTCGCTCAGTAAACGATATAGCAACACTTCAATGATTTGCCTAGTACGAAAATAAAAACACACTATGCACATACCGCGTAGCTAACTCGCTCAGTAAACGATGTAGCGACACTTCAATGATTTGCCTAGTGCGAAAATCAAAAACACACTGTGCACTTACTGTGTAGCTAACTCGATCAGTAAACGATATAGCAACACTTCAATGATTTGCCTAGTACGAAAATAAAAACACACTATGCACATACCGCGTAGCTAACTCGCTCAGTAAACGATATAGCAACACTTCAATGATTTGCCTAGTGCGAAAATCAAAAACACACTGTGCACTTACTGTGTAGCTAACTCGCTCAGTAAACCATATAGCAACATTTCAATGATTTGCCTAGTACGAAAATAAAAACACACTATGCACATACCGCGTAGCTAACTCGCTCAGTAAACGATATAGCAACACTTCAATGATTTGCCTAGTACGAAAATAAAAACACACTATGTACATACCGCGTAGCTAACTCGCTCAGTAAACGATATAGCAACACTTCAATGATTTGCCTAGTGCGAAAATCAAAACACACTGTTCACATACTGTGTAACTAACTCGATCAGTAAACGATATAGCAACACTTCAATGATTTGCCTAGTGCGAAAATAGAAAACCATACTGTGTAGCTAACTCGCTCAGTAAACGATATAGCAACACGTCAATTATTTGCCGAGTGCGAAAATAAAAAACACACTATGCACATACTGCGTAGCTAACTCGCTCAGTAAACGATATAGCAACACTTCAATAATTTGCCTAGTACGCAAATAAAAACTATACTGCGTAGCTAACTCGCTCAGTAAACGGTATAAAAATTAAAAACCATACTGCGTAGCTAACTCGCTCACCGCACTGCTAAGGCGCTTAGTAATTGCAAATACACTGATATATGTCATGCGAAAATCAAGAAAGCACACTGCGTAGCCAACTCGCTCGGTCACACTGCAAATACATCACAACACGACTAGAATACTGATACACGTTACTCTTTTTTTCGAAGCACGCACATGGATAAGAATGTTGCGAGATACTACATACTTACATGTTTAAAAAAAATGGTGGGATGAAAAATCATAAATTATTCGTACGCATGTTATCTCTTCTAAGTTGTAAGACGAAATGGACGCAGTACTGTGAGTTTCTGCTATGGCTGGCGAACGGAAGTGGCATGTTATCTCAGCAAAATTACACATGACCTTGTGCTTGCATACACGCAAGTCAGACACAATGATGGATACCGCGATTCAAATCTTGGCAACTTATGCCGTCAGGAAGGGCATCCGGCCAGATCCTTATACACGTTGTCAGGAAGACTGACGATCGCGCAGGAAAGGGCTAGCAGCGGCTAGCTACCCCGCCTAGCATTTGCTATCTTCAGAGCTGCCGACAGTAGGGGTTCGAACCCGCTATCTCCTGAAGTAGCGAGAATGATTGCGGGTACAAGATGTTGATGGTGATTTATCTGTCGGATGGAGGCATTAGGCTTTGTGCAGGCTCCTTGAACAGGAGTAGGCTATGTTCCGGCACCAAGATTTACCTCTCCCTACTGTCGTATATTACATTCTCAGGCAGATAGTAGTATACAATTTCGAATAACTAGAGGGTGCACAAAAAGCCAACATTAAATTCTACAAGAGTAAGGGCATATAACGCTGTTGATGGTGATTCATTTGTCGGATGGGGGCGTTAAACCTTGTGCAGACTCCTTCGACAGGGGTAGGCTATATGCCGGCACCGTGCAGGCTTCTTAATGCTATTCGATAGGAGTAGGCTGTGTGCTGGCACTGGGTTTTACCTTTACCGTACAATCATAATATTTTATCTGAGGAACCTACACCAGCTAAATGGTAGAAGGAATTACCTACACGGCCAAGAAAATGCTCTTTGAGTCAAAAGTGTCTTATCATACACACAGTGTCCTCGCAGTTCATTCAAGGTTACTACAGCCGGAAGACTAGTGTACAATTTCAGTCAACGCATGCATTCCGCACATCGCTCTGACAGACTCTGTAACATACACAGATACAACTTCAAAGACAGTGTTCTAAGCGGCTTTACCTGTTATGCGTAACAAGGATCGAACCTGCTATGTTAACAACAAAAGATGTAACCCGGTGCGAGCACATAGTGAGCTCCTAAAGCTCAACACCCGAACTACGCTGTAAATGTTAGGAGCTCCTCGCCCTGTTTTACAGCCGGATGCCCTTCCTAACGTAACAGGAACGGGATTAAAATCTGTTTTACAGCCGGGTGCCCTTCTTGACGCAAGATTTTAAATTGCAATAATCTGTTTACGGCCGGTTGCCCTTCCTGACGAAAAACTAGGATCAAGAATCTGTTTTACAGCCGGATAACCTTCTAGGATTTTAAATAGCAGCATCTAGCCTCTTACATCATACACCATTGTTTTACGACCGGTTGTCCTTCCTGACGTCAAAGAACTGGGATCAAGCATCTGTTTTACAACTAGATGCCCTTTTTAACGCGAGAATCGGGGTTTTACAGCTAGATGCTCTTTTTAACGCAAGAACTAAAATTTTAAATCGCAGTATCTAGCGTCTTACATCATAAGCTATTGTTTTACGGCTGGTTACCCTTCCTGACGTCAAAGGACCGGGATCAAGAAACTGTCTTACACCCAAATACCCTTTTTAACGCGAGAATAGGGGTTTTACAGCTGGATGCTCTTCTTGGCGCAAGAACTAAGATTTTAAATCGCAGTATCTACTGACTTACATCATACACCATTGTTTTACGGCCGGTTACTCTTCCTGACGTCAAAGGACCGGGATCAAGAATCTTACCCTTTTTAACGCGAGAATCGGGGTTTTACAGCTGGATGCTCTTTTTGGCGCAAGAACTAAGATTTTAAATGGCAGTATCTAGTGTCTTACATCACGAACCATTGTTTTACAACTGGTTGCCCTTCCTGACGTCAAAGAACTGGGATCAAGAATCTTTTTAACGCGGGAATCGGGGTTTTACAGCTGGATGCTCTTTTTAACGCAAGAACTAAAATTTTAAATCGCAGTATCTAGCGTCTCACGTCATGAACTATCGTTTTACAGCTAGATGCTCTTTTTAACGCGAGGACTGGGGTCAAGAATGTGTTTTACAGCTGGGTGCTCTTTTTGATGCGAGAAATAAGATTTTAAATTGCAGTATCTAGTGTCTCACATCACGAACAATTGTTTAACGGCTAGATGACCTTTCTGATATATAAACTATGATTTTAAGTCGCAAAAATCTGTTTTACAGCTCGATGCTTTTCTTGACGCAAGAACTATGATTTCAAATCGCAGTATCTAGCCTCTTGCATCATACACCATAGTTTTACGGTCGGTTGTCCTTTATAACTGAGCGATTTAGCTACACAGTATGTGCACAGTGTGTTTTTGATTTTCGCACTAGGCAAATCATTGAAGTGTTGCTATATCGTTTACTGAGCGAGTTAGCTACGCGATATGTGCATAGTGTGTTTTTTTTATTTTCGTACTTGGCAAATCATTGAAGTGTTGCTATATCGTTTACTGAGCGAGTTAGCTACACAGTATGTGCACAGTGTGTTTTGATTTTCGCACTAGGTAAATCATTGAAGTGTTGCTATATCGTTTACTGAGCGAGTTAGCTACGCGATATGTGTATAGTGTGTTTTTTTATTTTCGTACTAGGCAAATCATTGAAGTGTTGCTATATCGTTTACTGAGCGAGTTAGCTACGCGATATGTGTATAGTGTGTTTTTTTTTATTTTCGTACTTGGCAAATCATTGAAGTGTTGCTATATCGTTTACTGAGCGAGTTAGCTACGCGATATGTGTATAGTGTGTTTTTTATTTTCGTACTAGGCAAATCATTGAAGTGTTGCTATATCGTTTACTGAGCGAGTTAGCTACGTAATGTGCATAAGAACACTGAGAGGGGCCCTAACGACCCCTGCAAGCCTCAATGTTAACTGCACACCCGCATAGGTATTAAACGGAATAGATGGTTTCGGATAATTTTTCCCTCGGGAGGGTGACACTCATGACAGAAGGTTTCAATTTTTTGGTAGTGACATCACGCCTGGTACATTGATAGACGTCTTGGGGCTGGTACCCAAGTGCCATGAGTTCCTCTCGAACCCAGTTCACATCCACGGTGGAAACAATATTTCGAAGGATAACTTTCAAGAGTCTCTTACTCGCGAGCTGGTACGTGTAAAAGCTCTTGTTGTTTTCCTCGAAATATTGTTTAATGCGTAGGTAGTCATGCTCGTTTTCCGCATGGAATTTCAGAGCATCCCTGGTATTGATAACCCTGATATTGCCAGTGCAGCGTTGTTTCAAGTAATTATAGTGGCGACCACTATAGGGGGAACAGCGACTTTCTTCAGGGGCGTCACATCCCTCCTTGGGATGAGCTCTGTCCTGTCTCGTGTACGGGAGAGGTCCAACTAGCGACCTCACTAGGCCTAGCAGGCTGAGAGGGGGCAGCGCTCGTGGAGGGTTGGAGCGCTGCTGCAGTACTAGGCTTCTGGGGTACAAAATTTGCCTTGGTCATATTGCCCTCAGTGGGCAGTGACACCAGGACACCAAAGGAATTGGAGGTATTAATTGGCTTATGTAGTAGTTTAGCGGCCTGGGGTTGTTTGAAAGCTTTACGCAACCTCTTTACTGCAGGGTTCGAATTTCTAAACATAGCGGCTACGCTAGCCGGGATTTCACCTGTTCTAGAAAATTCGGCCACCATCTCCGGGGTGATGGTAGGCAGGATATTAATAGAAGAGGCAGCGCAGGAAGCCGGCTGGCTCGAATTTCCCCTTTTTCCGAAGCTTACAGTGGAAAAGAGAGGCTGAAAATCATCACCACCACCTCCCGATGGCGAGGAGTTAGCCATCTTCATGCTACAAGATACCTATATGTAAGGCACACCAACAAGCAATTAAGCAGGCGATGAGCACTTACCAGCACTTTCCCAGAGAAGATACCAAAAGGATTGGTTAAATCCACTTCAGCACTTCAGGGTATAAGCACACAGTACAAGACAAACTCGCACCAAGTCACCTAGCCTAGTACGGGAGACACAGCACAGATCAACTGTCACGTAATCCAGATTGTTCTCGAATCGGCTGAAAATTATGCCTGAGATGGTAGCTAATAAAAAAGCAAAGCAAAGTCACCTCCGTAGAGGCCATGAAGGCCCTTGGAAGAGTGGAAGGTAAAGGCTTCCACCATTGTTAACCTCGGCACGTGATGGGGTAGAGTGGTTAGCTCTACGCCCGGCCGCCTTTGCCCCCAAGAATTAACCTGGTGCTTATTTTTGGTGTAGGCTGAGTGAACCTCAGGGCCATATGCACCTCCGGAAGTGGAAATCTCGTTTCTTACATTTTTTACGACTTCCTGACGGGGATTCGAACCCACGTCCTTCCGGGCGAACTGAGCACGCCTTTACCGCCTCGGCCAGGCAGCCCCTGGTAGCTAATAAGAGAACCTTTATAACTGAGATCCAAATACTAACCAATGAGAGCAAGAAGAGACGCTGGTAAGTCTGTCTACTGGGCGGAGTAATCTCGCTATAGGAAAGTCATAGTTCCACAGTCAGCACCTACAGATGGCGTTAGTGTTGCTCTATCTGCGAGTAGAGATGGGCACTATCGACTGAAAACCACTATCGACTAGTCGGGCGATAGTCCCTTCGAACTATCGACTGAATAGTCGAATGTTTTCAGTCGAACAAAAGTATTCGTTACTTCCTGTCGAGAAGACTGAACAGTCGAGTGATTTCAGTCGAATGAAAGTATTCATATAACGCAAGTAGTCGGTTCATGAAAAGCATTCGAATGTTTCCAGTCGAAACTCTTCGTATCAAAAGAGAAGAGTCGTACTTTTACGAATTCGACTCATTTTAACGCAATTTACCAATAATTACAAATCACCCATTAGAACAAAACTAATGTTATATTGAGTGACTCACAAATTTATTCAGAGGGACCCACTTTCGCAGCCGAGGAGTCCATTCCGCTCCACATTAGGAATAAGAAGCTGCACCACCTGGATATCCCAGGTTCGTATTCCATTCACTGACAGCGGATACAATATTCTTAATGTAGTTTTCCATGGGGTTTTCTACATTCATTCCTGGCAAATGTCACAAAAGTACTGTACCTTGGGTGCATACCCCAATCCCAGATTATATAATCACACTATTGAGGAATTCACAGTTACGCAGGTTAAAATCCTATTTACGCACTCGTTAGTACACGGGGCCAATAAATAGAGAGATGCCCTTAATACGAACCACCGGGCGAGTTGCCCGTGCGGTCAGCGGCACGCGGCTGTGAGCTTGCATCCGGGAGATAGTGGGTTCGAATCCCACTGTCGACCGCCTTGAAGATGGTTTTCCGTGGTTTCCCATTTTCACACCAGGCAAATGCTTGGGCTGTACCTTGATTAAGGCCACGGCCGCTTCCTTCCAACTCGTAGGCCTTTCCTGCCCCATCGTCGCCATAAGACCTATCTGTGTCGGTGCGACTTCAAAACAACTAGCAAAAAATAAAAATAAAAATACGAACCAACATCATACGAATGGCCTTTCCTGGTGCTAATTGGACAGTGAAATGTAGAAAAACGACAATGAGTCTCTAGTATTCCCGAACAATGCTAACTATAAATAATGTAAAACTTGTTGCTGTAGTACAACACAGTCAAGATATAGGCCTATATGAGAATAGCCAAACACACTACTACGCTACTACTGTATTTTCTAGATTATTATTATAGTTATGCAGATTATTATTATTATTATTATTATTATTATTATTATTATTATTATTATTATTAGTCTATTATTATAGTTTTGCCTTATTTATGAATAACGTAATTAATATAAACAAATATGCAACGAATAAAGGGCACATAAACGACAAGAGAAAATCGCCATATTAAGTAGGTACCGCTACCTATAAAGTTAACATACACGAATGGACAGCGTGTACTTTCGCCTACGTGCTTCGTGTAAATGGCGCGAGCCCTAGTATTGCCGAAGTGAGTCGAAAAGAAGTAAAGCGGGGAATACAATAATGTCAGGTATGTGGAAATAATTTATCTTCTAAAAAAATAATTGAATTAACTAGACAATATTTCATTCACAAAGTGTTAAGGGTACATGCTGTCTACCCTGCCTGTCTCCCTTGACGCTTCGCCCCTGGTTGGCATTTAATTAGTTATCAAAATCCGCACCCTGGTGATCGCACTACAGCTGATACAGGATATGTTATACACAAGTTTGATTTAAATCCGTCTGTGGTCAGTGACTACAGAGTCAAGTGGTCAGCGGAGCTTACTAACTGAGATAGTAGTGAATAAATGACGTGTTCTCCCGACGGAGAACAGCAAAAGAGTAGAAGCACGCCCCGACAGGTGCACATTGCAGCATGTTGAGACACGACAGAGCCCCCCTTTCCTTCCTTTGTGTATTCACCGTGAGGACTTTCTTTCTGCAGGTGTCACCGTTCTTTATTTTGTGTGTTTTAAGAAGGCTGGTTACCATTGTGCGACCGTTGGCTTACTGTTCTATGTAAAAGTGTCAGGGGCATTGATTCCTTCCTCAAATTTAAAATATCTTGCCGAGACTTCCTGTTGGGAGTTACCGATTGAAGTGTGTATTGGTGTGTATTGTGTGCGTGTGATTGGTAATTGTAAAATTAAAAATTGTTTCTGTTAGTTTTATATAATATAAACTTAAGGGTAGTTGATAAGTGTGTACATTGTAAATGTGTGTGAAAGTGTCTGTGTGAGATAGAAAAGAGGACTGAAGTAACGAGCTAATAAGCTGCATATTGTGTGGGTGTGTAACTTAAGCTTAATTTAGGAAATAGTATAAGTAGTGTAATTAGTATAATTAGTAATAGGCAACTTGTTGTATTGTGGTTAAGTGTAAGAGAGGGCCGTGTGCCCTAGCTTCGCCACATGAAAGAAGCCATAATAAATAATTAAACAAATAAATAAATAAATAAATAAATAAATAAATAAATAAATAAATAAGAAGTGCGTGCAGCTAAACATAGAAAAATTCATTTTCTTAAGGAACAAAATGAGTTGAGTGGAATAACATGGGTACTTACTTCTTTATTTTAATTGATGTATTCATTACATTGGCATACATGTTGTAGCATAACAACCGAACACTGCGACAGTAAGACAGGCCTCAAGCAACCAAAGTGTCGATCGTTACAACTACTATTGAACTTTCGACAGTTCCGGTACGGAAGGGGAAGAGAAGTCACAACACATGAAACAAGAAGACTGGGAAGCGTGGACATCCGGGCAGAACCAAGGTCAACAGGTAACAACAAAAAGGAAAGGGACAATTTGCCTGAAATAACAGGAACACATATTTCTTTCAAATTCAAGATAAATTTAATGATTGATAAAATAAATAAACGAATGGCGGGTGGAAAGAAAACCTTACATATTAACATCTGATTTAAAAGTTAAAAAAAAGCTTTAGTAAAGTAAATACTTCTTGAAATAAGCAAACTCTTTGAAAATAAAATAAATTGCATTTGTGGACATTTACCAGAATTCTAGTGTAATCTAATAACTGGTGCACCATTTTACTTGTAATTTTTAAAATTTTGAAAAGGGGGAGGGTACCCTCAATTAGTAACATATCAGACTCAAATGAACACTTACGTGGCTTTAAAATATACCGAAAACTTTAGAAATTGAAATCAGGAAACTCATAATGCAAAAGAAAATAAGAATTCCGAAAAAGAGAGAAATCAAAGGATCTCAAATTGCGGAAGGCAAATGAGCAAGCTTAAAATACAGTAAATATATATCACGCCTAGGGAAGGCAGTAGTATAATTGGATGGTTCGGCGGCCACCACCACCACCGGGTCCCAGAGGCCTCCTCCACCACCACCACAGCCAGAGGCCTCCCAGGGGCCTCCTCCACCACAGCCAGAGGCCTCTTCCAGTGCTGCCAACTTAACCTAAATAGCGCGAAATTTGAATTGGTAGACAAAGCCACGTGCATTTTTTGACAGCCACGTGCTTTTTGACAGACAACAACGCATCGCTAACCTCAGTACTGCCATCTTAACGGGCCTAAACCTCAGTGGTACCAACTTAACCTAACTAGCGCGAGATTTGAATAGGTAAACAAAGCCACGTGCTTTTTGACAGCCACGTGCTTTTTAACAGACAACAACGCATCGCTAACCTCAGTGCTGCCATCTTGACGGGCCTAAACCTTAATGCTACCAATTTAACCTCACTAGCGCGAGATTTGAATCGGTAAACAAATCCACGTGCTTTTTGACAGCTGTCATCCGCCATCTTTAAACTACAGAGCACCGTGCTGCCCTCTTTATCGCAGTAGCTGTAAATTCGTCACCTGTCATCGGCAGTGCTGCCATCTTGGCGGGTCTAAACCTTAGTGGTACCAACTTAACCTAACTAGCGCGAGATTTGAATCGGTAAACAAATCCACGTGCTTTTCTGACAGCTGTCATACGCCATCTTCAATCTATAGAGCACAGTGCTGCCCTCTTTAGCTACTTACCTTTGAAATGTGGTGGCGGATAATTTGAAAAATGCTTTTCGACAGCATCCATCTTTGAGCACCGTGCTGCCCTCTTTAGCTAGATACCTGTGGTGGCAGACAATTCTACGTGACAGCAGCCATCTTTGAGCACAGTGCTGCCCTCTTTGTGGTGGCGGGAAATTCCACGTGCTCTTGTTTGGAAACAAACTCACGTTTTTTTTCTGACAGCTGTCATCCGCCATCTTGCATCACAAACCTCAGTGCTGCACTCTTTAGTTGAAATGTGGTGGCGGCAAATTCCACGTGCTCTTGTTTGGAAACAAATTCTACGTGCTCTTCAGCTGTCATCCACTATCTTTAATCCAGAGAGCACCGTGCTGCCCTCTTTAGCTACTTACCTTTGAAATGTGGTGGCGGCAAATTCTACGTGCTCTTGTTTGGAAACAAACCTATGTGCTTTTCTGACAGCTGTCATCCGCCATCTTTAATCAAGAGAGCGCAGTGCCGCACTTTTTAGTTGAAATGTGGTGGCAGCAAATTCAACATTCGCCATCTTTAATCTACAGAGCGCCGCGCTGCACTCTGTAGTGGCGGACAATTTGAAAAGCTGTCAAGAGAGCATCGTGTTGGCATCTTTATTCTTTGACATGTGGTGGCGGATAATTTGAAAAATCCTTTTTGACAGCAGCCATATTTAATCAAGAGAGCACCGTGCTGCCCTCTTCAGCTAGATACCTGTGGTGGCAGGCAATTCCACATCCGCCATCTGAGAGCACCGTGCTGCGCTCTTGATCGTAGTAGCGGACAATTTAAAAGGAACATGTCAAGGAATACCTTTGTTCTAAAAGAAAACAAGAGTACAGTTTTGAACGGTTTGCGTAAGATAGCGATTGTTATAACCTCCTTTTCCCTGCTCTGTTAAGGCATAGGTTTATCGAACATACAACGCGATCTTACACATAAGACAGCACGCATATCGCGTACCTACAAGTTTAGACTTGAACACATACTACTGTTTATAGTTCGACGTTGTTGAACACTGCATTGCATGACTAGAATCGAGCACTGTTTAGAAAGAAAAAAATTATCTTCTCAACATACTTACTAAGCTGCTCTTCCTCCTCTAACAAGATACATCTCTATCGAACGTGCATCGGAAAAGCAAGAGTATGCAAGTTTAGACTTGAACACATACTACCGTTTATAGTTCGATGTTGTTGAACACTGCATTGCAAGACTAGAATGAAGCGCTGCAAATTCTCTTCTCGAATCTGCTCAACACCTTCTTTCTTGACATACTTACTCTTCTTCCTTGAGTGATATAGTATTGAACAAAACTCTATCTTGCAAATAAGGAGCGGGAGGAAGGTAATACCTAATATAAAATAAAAGAATATGCCAATTCTACATTATTTATTTACATCTTGTCTGTACAAGTTTTATCTCGAATCATTTTACCGTAGTGATGTTTGCGTACTTCTCCTATTCTCGACACAATTCTTGAATGTACAAGTTTAAACTTGCCGTACTACGCTCTCAGCGTACCTCTCCCTATCTTTATACAATATGTACCGTGAATTGTGATGTAAGACAGCTTAACGTATATGTTACAAAGTACACACCTCTAGCATAATGTTTTTTCACACACACACACACACACACACACATCTGCTTTATGTAAAGTAGTACCTATCAATACTACTATGCCCCCAGGCTAGAGTGTTGGTAGAATTTGGAATGACAAACCGTTTGCAATCATTACTATTAAGGGCTACCTTACTAATTAAATGAGTGTACAACTGGTGCTTCTTGCTTCTAATGACAGACATTTGCTTATGCAAAATAGGTGGATTACTTTTAATGCAATTGTTATAGTTTTCAAAACTTAGCTGATTCTGAACTACATTCTTTTTAACCCCCTTCAATCTCTTTATTTGTAGTTCATTTAAGAGTTTTATGCAATATGACTTGGATTTAGTACCTACAAATGAATCGATAATATTTCCAGCACATTCATCTTTCATTTTACCTAGAACCTTTTTGTTCACTAGCGGTAGATGATATTGATTATTTGCAGGATAGTTACTAGTATCAAACCTACCCAAGTCCGGCTTTATATCATTGTAATAGTCATCAGTTTTGATTTGATAAATAAACGAATCGGTATCTGTGTAGAGCAATTGCGCATTATGCGCGTAATTCATCATATAATCGTAATGGAATTCATACATGAGTGTTTTAGCCAATTCAAGTACTGCAAAGCCGACGTAGGTAGGTTTGTCATACTTAACCTTAACACGATTCATCTGTATAATAACTAAATTTTCATGTATGATAGTGCAGCTGTGGAAATTTGGTTTACTTATTAAATAGTTAGCACTATACCTTTTCTTAATATTTTCCCAGTTTGTAATCAATTTTACATCAACGCGTTTGTCAACATTTTCCATAGTCTTACCAAACACACTGTTATTCATGAGCTTGTAGAAATCTTTTTCAAACTCGTTAACCACATTCGTTCTTAAATTATTGTTCAGATCGATATATGGCTTTAGCCACGGTGACTGATTAAATTCTAGTACGCGATGAATTTTGGATAACTTCAAACCATGCTGCAAACACTTTTAAATTTCTGTAATGAATGATATACTTCGATTTATCACAAAAATTAGCAATTAGCATTTTCGTCGTTGATGCGATGTACGGGGACTTCATATTTTCAGGGCAGAACGGTAAGTCATTATGAGAAGTGTGTAACTCTTTAGGATACTGTAAGTCAACTTCGAGGAAATAGCCTTTATCAGCTTCATCGCCTAGGGCGTGCAGCTGTAAAGCATCAATTTCGCACTGCGTTAGCCAGCGGAAACCACTCAACGGTAGATGCTGACTCATCGCCCACCCATACTGATTATTAGCATCGAGATAAACAATATACTGAGATTCCTGACTAGAATCGAAACTCGGCATGTACTTATTATTTGCCTTAGAATACCGCCCACTGCACTGACTTAGACCGCCTCGAATAGACGATGTTAAAAAGTGCACAATATCAATATCGGTTAGCAGTTCCAAATTCACCTGCGTGTATTTTAACATGGCATCCCAACATAACCCAGCCGCTGTAAAATACTGACATGGGTCAAGGCTGTAGGTTATCTTCCAAACACAGCGAAAATTTTCAAAAATATCAGCTAACAAAAGTACATCCGTCTTTAAATATGAGTCGGAGTATTCACCCAGCGTTTGAATGTGGAACTGCTCCCAGATATGTTGTGCATGTAAATAGTCATCATCACTAATATCTGCTGAATTCAGCGAGCTGTAAAAGGATTGTTTCGATGGTAAGGCACGTTCTTCGAGGCGTTCTAAGCAGTCAAGATATTCATAACAAAAAACTCCCTTACGCCGAAGTAAATTAAACTGCGCTTCTTCAGGAAAAACGCGTCGAATTTCCGCAAATTGTTCTGGCTGTAAATGACTAGAAAGTTTATCGAGGCTACTCACCATAAAGCGAAACGAGTCAAGGAATCTCAGTTTTATAGAATGCTTCGCATCTACTTTTACAGACTTTGTAAACGCAATGTACCGCTCTTTATTCTGAGGGATTATATCTACTTTTTCATCTGAAGCTCCAAATTGTGAAATGATGAAATGTGAGTCGTAACCAGATAAGTTATGAAAAATTACAGGGATAAATTTTGGAACTCTGTACTTAAGATTACAGCTATAATGAGCGGCACATCTGTAGAAACCAGTTAAATGATCATGATCAAAACTTTAGGGTCATTTTCGGAAAATTCCCCATTACAAATACTACATTTTGTAGCACGTTCATGATCATTTAACTGAATTTCGGTGAGTGGCTTCATAGGAATATTACTATTTAGAATACGAGCAAGACGTACTGCATCACTTTCAAGTCTTTCTAAAAATACTTTAGCAGCATCAGGTCCTCGATATAGCTCTAACTTGTTAAGCGTACTATCATAACTACACTTGATGTAATACGCGAAGCTATACGGGACATGCATGTGCGTAGTATTAGTGAAAGAGTTGTCAGGATTAGGTGAGCATGTACTGCATGGCGTGAGGATGGCTTCAAAGTCTGCATAAATCACGAAAGGTACCCACATCTGCTTGTGAAAATTTGTAAATTTTAAAACATCATTGCCCGTAGTAGGTATCTCTGTACATACGTGATTGCAGTCATTCTTGGAATGCTTCGTTAAGTGATCTTCAGTTCTAAAATACTGCAAGCACCCATCACATAGCCACTTTTTGTTACACCTGTTTGACAACTGACTACCAACAAGTCTACTCAGATTTTTAATCCAGCAAAAGTGGCTATTCTCACTGTTTTCGATATAGAGTAAGTTAACATGAGTACTCTTCTTATGACATGTATAATACAGAGCACCTACTACAGACTTTTTCTCTACACCATACACATTAATGCTAATGTTATTTAGTTCTTCAAAGCGCTTAATGTCCTTTATCTGCATAGGAAATTCTATGCTATTGAAATTTAGTTGCGTTGAATAGTGTGGATACGATGATGTTCTTTTAGCTACATCTGATTTAGCAGGATTTAAAGCCGACATCACCGCCCATGCAAAACATGCTTCGTCATTGTTTTGGATGTTTACAACAGCTTTTCTTTGCTGAATCCATGTCGGCAGCTCGATGTGCGAAGATCCACGCATAGGATTGTACTTATTGATGTTAACTTCTAGATACATTATTTCAACTAAAGCCCACCCTGATTCCTTTTCCTGAAATTCCTCGTTCTTAGTTGAAATAATGTTAGAGACATCCTTAAGTACATCACCAAAATTAGTCGACTGACTTATGACAAAATTCTTCGTATTAAATGATTTAATGTCCGTTATTTCGGATTCATCCGTGCTTTTAATGTACAAGGCGAAAAGTTCAAAATTAACTTTAAATAAATTATGATTGGACAAAGATTTAGCAAGAAGCTGTTGTACATCCGGTTGAACGCAATTTAAAAAGTTTGAAGTGCTCTGAAACTTTTGACTGGTGCGAATTCTGTAACTAGCAATCCTACTTTTAAATGCAGTATTAATTTCCTCGATGTTTGCGTTACTACCACTTCTACACGCATTATTTTTATGTGCATTACTCCGTAAGTGTCCCTGAAAATGCGAAGATGGTACATCAGTGTTACAGTGCTCGCAGTGAATAGTTTGAAGTTCATGATTTTTTCTAGGTTTTTACTACTAGTACTTTCTACAGCTACATCAGTAGCTGCACGCTTTTTCCCTACTACCTGAGGGCAAGTAGATATTTGATGTACCTCTGCTAAGTGAGCCTGGTATTGCTCTACATTAGCGAAGTACAGCCCGCAAACATCACATAAAGCGGATGTTATGCTAGGGTGTTTTGATTTAACATGACGCGTAAGGGCATCTACCCTCGTAAACGTCGCCTCACACTGCTCGCAGTGTAACGTATTGGATGCCTTACTATGTTTTACTTTTAAATGACATGTAAAGGCATCTCGTCTTGTAAAAGTTATGTCGCACTGCGAGCAGGGAAACATGTTGACTTCAAGTCCTGAAAAGAGAACAACCATTTATGAATAGAGATTAGCCTAAAGTTGCAACGTGCGGAAGAAAACCAAGTTTTAACTTATAGAAGTCAGACATTGTCGTAAATTTAAAAAAGCAGGCAGAGAGACATAAATGTTTTATACCTAACAAAGCAGAATCATTTTTTTCTTAAAACTATAGTAACTTATTGTCCTTTCCTCGAGTCGCAATGAAAAACAAAAATTTAATTAATAACGATCAACCAGCATGAATGAAGAGAACAACTATTTATGAATGGAGATTAGCCTAAAGTTGCAACGTGCGGAAGAAACCAAGTTTCAATCTATAGAGGTCAGACATTGTTGTAAGTTTTTAAAAGCAAACAGAAAGAGATAAATGTTCTATACCTAACAAAGTCGAAGCACTCTTGTTGTTAAAAATATAGTAACTCAATATCCTTTCCTCGAGTCGCAAAGAAAAAACGAAAATTTAATTACTAACGATTAACCAGCATGTAGGATTAAACAGAACAACTATTCATCAATAGAGATTAGACTAAATTTGCTATGCTCGGAAGAAACCAAGTTTCAACCTATTGAGGTCGGACATTGCTGAAAGTTTGAAATTATAAGATTAACCTCTTCTACAGCATGCTGATTGAAGAGAATAACTATTTATCATTAGACAAAAGTTACGTTGTTCGGAAGAAACCAAGTTTCAACCTATTGAGGTCGGACATTGCTGAAAGTTTGAAATTATAAGATTAACCTCTTCTACAGCATGCTGATTGAAGAGAATAACTATTTATCATTAGACCAAAGTTACGATGTTCGGAAGAAACCAAGTTTCAACCTATTGAGGTCGGATATTGCTAAAGTTTTAAATTATAATATTAACCTCTTCTACAGCATGCTGATTGAAGAGAATAACTATTTATCATTAGACTAAAGTTACGATGTTCGGAAGAAATCAAGTTTCAACCTATTGAGGTCGGACATAGCTGAAAGTTTAAAATTATAAGATTAACCTCTTCTACAGCATGCTGATTGAAGAGAATAACTATTTATCGTTAGACTAAAGTTACGATATTCGGAGGAAACCAAGTTTCAACCTATTGAGGTCGGACATTGCTGAAAGTTTGAAATTATAAGATTAACCTCTTCTACAGCATGCTGATTGAAGAGAATAACTATTTATCATTAGACTAAAGTTACGATGTTCGGAGGAAACCAAGTTTCAACCTATTGAGGTCGGACATTGCTGAAAGTTTGAAATTATAAGATTAACCTCTTCTACAGCATGCTGATTGAAGAGAATAACTATTTATCAATAGACTAAAGTTACGATGTTCGGAAGAAACCAAGTTTCAACCTGTAGAGGTCAGACACTGCTGTAAGTTTGAAATTATAAGATTAACTCCTCTATAGCATGAGGATTGAAGAGAACAACTATTTATCAATAGACTTATGTTGCAATGCTCGGAAGAAACCAAGTTTGAACCTATAGAGGACAGACATTGCTGTGAGTTTGAAATTATAAGATTAACCTCTTCTATAACGTGCGGATTTAAGAAAACAACTATTTATCAATAGAGATTAGACTAAAGTTGCGATAGAAAAAGTTCGAAACATACCTTAAAATGTACGCGCTGCAAACTGTTACTCAGATGAATAAAATGCGTGCGTTCAAGCCTGAAACTCGAGCGATAATATTCTGGTCGTACCTAAAAAGAACAAACACATATGAATGTAGTGTAGGGTACGTTAGCTAGCATAGCTATCTTTACAACTCAAAGTTCGAAACATACCTTAAAAATGCACGTGCTGCAGACTGTTACTCGGATGAATAAAATGCGTGCGTTCAAGCCTGAAACTCGAATGATAATATTCTGGTCGTACCTAAAAAGAACAAACATATATGAATGTAGTGTAAGAATATATAAAAGGGTACATCAGCTAGCCTAGCTATCTTTACAACTCAAAGTTCGAAACATACCTTAAAATGTTCGCGCTGCAGACTGTTACTCGAATGAATAAAATGCGTACTTTCAAGCCTGTAACTCGAACGATAATATTCTAGTTGTACCTAAAAAGATAAGAAAATATATGAATGTAGATGTTTATTACCTAGCGTAGAAGTTGCTTTGCAAACAGTAACTAACAGTTCAGGCTTACCTTAAGTTGAAGGCTAAAGAATAATATTCACAGCAGACAGTACTTAGACGGGGGATGTGCACGTAATAAACACACACAAAGAACTGTGAGCGCTTCACGCAGACTGCAGCGAGTAAATATGCTGCTTGTTACCAAGCGGATGTGAAAGTCGCTGACAACTGCAGTACAGTTGGAACTAAATGTTTATGGAATAAGAGCTCTCCTGAGTGCCTTACGCTGAGTTCTGAAGGCTGACGTATTTAAGCCGGGATCGAACCTGCTGTTGATGCCGAGGTGTCAGAATTTAAGAGTTCTGCAGTGGATCGAGCCTTAGAAAGTTAGCGCGCGATCCTCGACCTCTGGACTTAAACGGGAGAGTACTAAGCTAAGCAAGAAGCCGACATCCGCGGTATTCCTTACCTGTAGGCACTTAAAGGTATTGAGCTAAGACCGCATCCGGCTATATCATGTAATTACACGTTATGACGATCGCGCAGGTCCCTCGCCTAGCATTTGCTTTTTTACGGCTTCCGACAGTAGGGGTTCGAACCCGCTATCTCCCGAAGTAGCGAGAATGATTGCGGGTACAAGAGTGTTGAGGGTGATTCATTTGTCGGATGGAGGCGATCCTACTGTTGCATATTACATTCTCAGGTAGTTTCGAATAACCAGAAGGCGTGCAAAAAGCCAGCATTAAGTAAGGGCATATAACGCTGTTGATGGGGGCGTTAAACCTTGTGCAGGCTCCTTCGAAAATGATTGTGAGTACAAGATGTTGATGGTGATTCATCTCTCGGATGGAGGCGATAAGCTATGTGCAGGCTTCTTCGGTAGGAGTAGGCTGTGTGCCGGCACCGGGTTTTACCCTCTCCCTACTGTTGTATATTACATTCTTAGGCAGTTCCGAATAACTAGAGGGTGTGCAAAAAGCTAGCATTAAGTAAGGGTATATAACGCTGTTGATGGGGGCGTTAAACCTTGTGCAGACTCCTTCGAAAATGAGTGTGAGTACAAGATGTTGATGGTGATTCATCTGTCGGATGGAGGCGATACGCTATGTGCAGACTTCTTCGGTAGGAGTAGGCTATGTGCCGGCACCGGGTTTTACTCTCAGCTTACTGTCGTATATTACATTCTTATGCAGTTTCGAATAACCAGAGGGTGTGCAAAAAGCCAGCATTAAGTAAGGGCATATAACGCTGTTGATGGGGGCGTTAAACCTTGTGCAGGCTCCTTCGAAAATGATTGTGAGTACAAGATGTTGATGGCGATTCATCTGTCGGATGGAGGTGATAAGCTATGGGTAGGCTCTTTCGGTAGGAGTAGGCTATGTACCGGCACCGGGTTTTACCCTCTCCCTACTCTTGTATATCACATTCTTAGGCAGTTTCGAATAACCAAAGAGTGTGCAAAAAGCCAGCATTAAGGGTATATAACGCTGTTGATGGGGACGTCAAACCTTGTACAGGCTCCTTCAACAGGAGTAGCCTATATGCCGGTACCGTGCAGGCTCTTTCAATAGGAGTAGGCTATGTGCTAGCACTAGGTTATACCCTCTCCGTACAATCATAATATTTTATCTTAAGAACTTACACCAGAAGGAATTACTAACACGATTAAGAAAATGTTCCGTGAGTTACAAGTAGCTTATCATGCACGCACTGACCTCGCTGAAGGTTACTATAGCCGGAAGACTAGCGTACAATTTCAGTCAACGCATGCATTCCGCACTTCACTCTGACTACACAGGTACAACTTCAAAGACAGTGTTCTAAGCAGCGGAACAAAAATGTAACCTGGTGTGAGCACATAGCCTGCTCCTAAAGCTGAACACTGTAAATGTTTGGAGCTCCTGTTTTGACAGCTAGATGTGGTTCCTAACGTAACAGGGCCGGGATTAAAAATATGTTTTACCGCCGAGTGCCCCCTCCTGACGCAAGAGTTTAAATCGCAAGAATCTGTTTTACGGCCGATTGCCCTTCCTGACGCCGAAAGACTAGGATTTAGCCAGTTACCCTTCCTGATGTAACAAGACTAGGATTTATTTTTAGGCTGCACTTGGCTAGAAATAGCCACACGAATTTATTATATAGAAAGAGAATTGCCGGCTCCTACGGTTTGGTTTAGTGTGCTTGCCTCTCACCCGGCAGTCTCGGGTTCGATTCTCTTAGAACGAAGGTGCACCCCAAACACATCATTCAATGTTCTGATCATATGTTGTATCGAGTAGAGTGTTCGATTATATTCTTAATCACTTATTTTGTAATATAATTTTCAAGTATTCGATAAAGCTATGCCTTAACAGAGCAGGGAAAAGGAGGTTATAACAATCGCTATCTTACGCAAACCGTTCAAAACTGTACTCTTGTTTTCTTTTAGAACAAAGGTATTCCTTGACATGTTCTTTTTAAATTGTCCGCTACTACGATCAAGAGCGCAGCACGGTGCTTTCAGATGGCGGATGTGGAATTGCCTGCCACCACAGGTATCTAGCTGAAGAGGGCAACACGGTGCTCTCTTGATTAAAGATGGCTGCTGTCAAAAAGCATTTTCAAATTATCCGCCACCACATGTCAAAGAATAAAGATGCCAACACGATGCTCCCTTGACAGCTTTTCAAATTGTCCGCCACCACAGAGTGCAGCGCGGCGCTCTGTAGATTAAAGATGGCGAATTTAGAATTTGCTGCCACCACATTTCAACTAAAGAGTGCGGCACTGCGCTCTCTTGATTAAAGACGGCGGATGACAGCTGTCAGAAAAGCACCTAGGTTTGTTTCCAAACAAGAGCACGTAGAATTTGCCGCCACCACATTTCAAAGGTAAGTAGCTAAAGAGGGCAGCACGGTGCTCTCTGGATTAAAGATAGTGGATGACAGCTGAAGAGCACGTAGAATTTATTTCCAAACAAGAGCACGTGGAATTTGCCGCCACCACATTTCAACTAAAGAGTGCAGCACTGAGGTTTGTGATGCAAGATGGCGGATGACAGCTGTCAGAAAAAAACACGTGAGTTTGTTTCCAAACAAGAGCACGTGGAATTTCCCGCCACCACAAAGAGGGCAGCACTGTGCTCAAAGATGGCTGCTGTCACGTAGAATTGTCTGCCACCACAGGTATCTAGCTAAAGAGGGCAGCACGGTGCTTAAAGATGGATGCTGTCAAAAAGCATTTTTCAAATTATCCGCCACCACATTTCAAAGGTAAGTAGCTAAAGAGGGCAGCACTGTGCTCTATAGATTGAAGATGGCGTATGACAGCTGTCAGAAAAGCACGTGGATTTGTTTACCGATTCAAATCTCGCGCTAGTTAGGTTAAGTTGGTACCACTAAGGTTTAGACCCGCCAAGATTGCAGCACTGCCGATGGCAGGTGACGAATTTACAGCTACTGCGATAAAGAGGGCAGCACGGTGCTCTGTAGTTTAAAGATGGCGGATGCCAGCTGTCAAAAAGCACGTGGATTTGTTTACCGATTCAAATCTCGCGCTAGTGAGGTTAAATTGGTAGCATTAAGGTTTAGGCCCGTCAAGATGGCAGCACTGAGGTTAGCGATGCGTTGTTGTCTGTTAAAAAGCACGTGGCTGTCAAAAAGCACGTGGCTTTGCTTACCTATTCAAATCTCGCGCTAGTTAGGTTAAGTTGGTACCACTGAGGTTTAGGCCCGTCAAGATGGCAGTACTGAGGTTAGCGATGCGTTGTTGTCTGTCAAAAAGCACGTGGCTGTCAAAAAATGCACGTGGCTTTGTTTACCAATTCAAATTTCGCGCTAGTTAGGTTAAGTTGGCAGCACTGGAAGAGGCCTCTGGCTGTGGTGGAGGAGGCCCCTGGGAGGCCTCTGGCTGTGGTGGTGGTGGAGGAGGCCTCTGGGACCCGGTGGTGGTGGTGGTGGTGGCCGCCGAACCATCCAATTATACTACTGTAGGCATACACTCGAAATGAAAATAATTAAAGTTGGCGAAATTCACAGAAAGAAAAATTGGTTACGGTACACAAGCCCGCTATCTCCAGTTCACTTGTAGGCGCCGTCATATGCTATTAGATATGTTCATTAGGGACAAGGAAAGAGTAGAGGCGCGAAAATACTAGGTTTTTGTACTATTACCTGACATATAGGACACAGAAGAGTACATACACTATATGGGACTGGTGGAGCACATGGCGACCATGTTTACTTGGTGATGACGTCATACCTGATGTCATAGAGTGGTAGAGGGAGACAGGAGTAGGCTATGTGCCGCCACCGGGTTTCACCCTCTCCCTGCTATCATATATCACGTCATTCATTTCATCGCATTAACTCCTCTAATGAGGTTGACGTCAGGAAGGGCATCCGGTCATAAAAACCTGCCACGACAGATTCATCTCACCTCATACCCAACCCCGTAGGGAAACGGGACAAGGGTTGGACAAACAAAAACAAAACTGAGACCAAAGTTCGTTTTAAACACAAATAACTTCCCTTACCACGTCGTTCTTACAAGTTCAGCCCTATCAGGAAATGACAATAAGCTCACAAACGTAAAGCGTCCATCTCGAATGACGATCAGTTAACAACTGACATTTGATAACGATTATATAACGTTATCTTGTCTTATCAAGTCATCCGGCTCCATGGCTAAATGGTTAGCGTGCTGGCCTTGCATCACAGGGGTTCCGGGTTCGATTCCCTGCAGAGTCGGGAATTTTAACCATAATTAGTTAATTTCGCTGACACGGGGGCTGGGTGTCTTCATCATCATTATTTCATCCTCATCACGACGCGCAGGTTGCCTACAGGTGTCAAATCAAAAGACCTGCATCTGGCGAGCCGAATTTGTCCTCGGACACTCCCGGCGCTAAAAGCCATAAGTCATTTCATTTCATTTTCAATGGAAAATTATTATCGTGGCACTTTTAAATTAGGCGAGGAACAACACTGGCGGCTATGATGCCGTAATAATATAAATTGCACTCGAATTATTATGCTGTTACAATGTCCATTTATTTGCTAGAGGAAAGGAGTTGATTTCAGTAAAATTGTGTGGTATAGGCCCTATTCAAGATAGAAGGCGACTATGATAGTTAGGTCACGGGCAGCACCTAGAACAGTTGCCGTCGACGGCCAAGGACTACATGGCAGAGCGAAGCAACGATGGCAGAACGCCACGAACACTGAATATTGAATATAGAAGTACACAGTCATGAACACCAGTCGAAGTACCTTCTTGACATAATATGCATGTGTAACACGTCAACAGAAAACGGCACAAAATGTAAAATGACTACATTTACAGAAGTTTGTATGGATTTGTACAATTAACTCGACTAAGTTAGCTGAAACTGAATTCAAAGATAGAGAGAAAGAAAGACAAGGGAAATAAAATGAGTATGAACTTCAAAATATGCTCCTAGTTGGAATCGTTGTCTTATATTTACAAACATACATATTTAAATCTCCGACGAATGTGTCAAAACTGGAGAATATTATGTTCAAACCAATACCGGTAGCGTAGTAAAGAGTAGGATGGTTTGTAAAGAAGTGTTGTCACTGATGATCTTTGTTTCTTTCTTTGCAGACGGTCGTATGGTGAACACGAAATGCCCGCCATCACACAGCATGTAAGTAAACGTTGCCATGGAATAATTTTCTAAAGTAAATATTCAGTATTCCTGTTTTCTAGGACCCTAATATTTGAAACTTTTCCCTGATGATTTGCACTGGAATTACCTTTGTTTCAAATTGCAACAAGTTTTGTTATTTGATTTTGTCATTATGACGTATGTGCAGTAAAGAATAAAAACTGAGTGGAACAAATGGATAGACGTGCCTTGGAATGATATATGAGAAAAGGATGGTTTAAAGTCACACTCGAAGGTTTTTGGCTAATGTTGAAAGTAATAATGTATGCAATATTTGGAAGACCAGTTATCGTGAGGAAGTTCTGGAGAGGACAGAGCCGAGCAAACTAAGATGGATCTTGTTGTGTATCTCTTTGATATATTTATGAATGAAGATATAGGGAAAAGAGACGAAGTAGTGACAGTGTTTGGTAAAAATGATTGAGATGGAACGTTCATGTAAAGCGAAGAAGCGGGGTAGGTTAACTCTTACAAGGAGGAGAAGGCAGAGGTGAAGGTGGAGAGATATACAGTGGAACCTTGGATTGCGAACATAATTCGTTCCGGCAACATGCTCGTAATTCAAATCGCTCGTATATCAAAGCAAATTTTCCCATAAGAAAGTATTGAAACTCGGATGATTCGTCCACAACACAAAAACATTTATTCGCATAACATTTCTAAAACAAAATATAACGTAAAACAATTAAACTGCACTTTACCTTACAATAGAATCATTGTTGGTGTGAGGGAGACGAGAGATGACATGAGAAGAGTTACTGTGTAGCACGAATTTCACTAACGGAATCACCGCTATCGGTTGGCTCATTGGAAGTGTTTTCTTTTCGTGCAACTTTAACGAGGAACCTGTCCAATGTCTGTTGCTCTTGCCTCTTTTTGAGAATTTCACGAAAATGTGACATTGCATTGTCATTGCACAGATTCATCCACTGTAATCATCTCGTTCTTCCGACCGAATTCCTTTTTAGCCTTCTTTTCGTTCACAGGGCCCATCGTTGCAGAACAGTTATATCACAGATGACAGAAACAGAACACGTACACTCATACGGTGTTGACTATGCGAGCGAGGCACGCCAACTGAAGTCCAGCGCGGGAAATGATTACACACACTTTCCCAGGAAAGAGAGTGGCAGGAGGAGGGGAAAACAAAGACACAGGGGAGGTGGAAACGTACGTACACGTGACGCTCGTATTGCGAAACCTCACTCGCTTATCAAGTTAAAATTTATTTAAAATATTCGCTCGTCTTGCAAAACACTCGTAGACCAAGTTACTCGCAATCCGAGGTTCCACTGTATTTGACAAGGACCTGATGTAAAACGAGTGAAAGAGGACTTAGTGGAGGAAATCATCGAGGCAACCAACCCCTCATACTGGGAAAAGGTGACGACGACGACCAAGGAGAAGGAAGAGAAGAAGAAGAAGAAGAAGAAGAAGAAGAAAAGATAAAAGACTTCTTGTGGCTATCATTAGCTTAATGCAGACTTCGGGGACATCACAACGACTCAGGCCTTGAGTCTAGGGAATTCCTTGAGCTGGCCGGGATTCGAACTGGGGGCTCGAAAGCTCACCAGCCGCCATAGACGCGGTCTGCGTATGCTCTAAGACCCATGCTACATAAATTCCCGGACTTGAGAGAGGAGAACGAAATAAAGCATAACATTTTGTCAGACAACATGAGATTGACGACGCCCCGTTTTCCAGGTAGTGGGAATACTGGTGCACAAAACACGTCGTTGTTTGGTGATTTCTCAGCCCCAAGCCTGACTGGACACCCAACAGTTCCACCATGAACTCTTGTAGAAAGCCTGGGCGTCACTGTGGAAATTAAGACTGGAGGTAGTCTCCTGTTACTTTCCCTATGGAGCCAGAAGGTGCTATTACATAACATTCTGCTATGCCCTGGAAATATACACACCAGACGGCCTATGAGCGACACTTTCTCATTATTAATAATAGTGTACAGACTGCGTCAGGAATGGTTTTACTAACATAGCTCATGCCTCAACAGAAGCAGTAGTTACTTTCATCCTTCAACACTTCGATAACTCTCTCTTACTCCTTATTCTTTATTTTCTAAACAGTCATCTGTACAAGACTTGAATAGTAGAGAAACAGGGTTTCAAACAAAATTTCACATACGCCACTGCTTGTTGTGGTAACTGCTATGATGTCATCACGCAACGTCACAAACCTAACGTTCCTAACATAACTTAACACTAGGTTCATTACTTGCTTTCAGGGGAGAGGTCCTGACCTAACGGTTAGATCAGAATCCCGGGATGGAGCCGAAGCAACATCGGAACACCAAAGATCACGTTACTGACCTGTTTTGATATTTTTAGGGGGAGGTAAGGGGGGGGGGGGGGGGACGAGTGATCCTTCAGTTGTCCTCAAACACTGCGGATCACTGGCCAGTCAGAATTCATCAGTCCAGCAGTCGGATGTCCACTCGAAGGCAGACGGCAATGATTTCGAGTTGTGCATTTCGTTATGGACCATGGTCATCGAGTGGGATCGTGGTGCGATTTAGTACTTTAATTGGCTGTTAGAGCGCAGCATAATGCAGGATCACGGATTGAGTGCGTGGTTTGAATGATTGACTTCTGCGTTAGATTGCAGATCCAGCAAAATATTGTGGTTTGAAGGATTAAATTCTCCATTCGAATGCCGATTGAACGCTATGTGGCGGTTTTGACTAGGTATTTTAATTTTGACAGATGTATCGACCAGACTATAAGCGACTGAGTACTCTGGTACAGCGCAGATCGATGGTAAAACAGTGGTTTGAGCGAGTGTTTGGATTTGATCTCCTCTCCATACTCGAGATCAACTCAACACCTGTATTTTTTCGGCTGGGGTGCCCTCAACTCTAAAATCGCAACCCAGTCGGCCCACACAAGCAGAAATAGGCAGACTCCTAGTTGGTTGTCGCCTCCCCACAAAATCATGTATTATCTCTCCCTCATCACAGGTGTGGAAACCAGCCTATCAGAACATGTCATCAGGACCCAACTACGGAAAGCCGGCCTCCGAGTCTACGATGTCCGCAGACTCCTGGACAGCGCAACTTCTCAACCGACCACGCAAGTCTTAGTCTACCTTAGAAATGACGTTGACGCATCAGTTATGGAAGTCGACGGAGCAAAAATAAACAACAGGATATACACAGTGGTACCAACCCCTGACTATATAATGCAGCAACTGGATGAAAACCCCAACACTCTTCCCACTGTCATGGAAAATCAACCCGCAACCCAGGAACCCCCACCACCTCCCTCCGCCATTTCGTCCATATCAATAACCACTACCACTACTACCATCACTACCTCGGCCATCACTCCTACCCACACCTCTATCATTACTACCACCACTTCTATGCACCCCTCTCCCATAATGTCAATACCCATCACCCCCCTCAGTCCCTCACAACCTAGCACCCAGCAATCCCCTGTCAACAGAGTAGACGCAACCATCACACCTCAGCCAGCCACTCAAGAAGAAGCAACGCCCAACCAAGTAGAACCAACCAGCACAGCTCAGCCAGCCATACAAGAAGAAGCAACAGCCACACCACCAGCACCCCAGCAGCCACCAGCACCGAGTTGTGTCATTCGGGGCATTGACCCTACAATTACCACAAGTGACATCCTCGAACAACTCAAAGCAGCAGGCATCCCAGCCCTCAGAGCATTCAGAATATTCAACAGGAACGGGCCGACATACATGGTCCGCATCCATCTCCCTGCTGAAGAAGATGTACACCACCTCGTCACCACCGGCGTCCGAGTCAACTCTCAGTACCACCGAGTAGAGCAATCCCGCTCCCCACCCCCACCCACCCGTATACCTTCTAACAACTCCCACCGCCGCCCACGCCCACCGCCACCCCCAACCCCTCCACCAGTCATCCATCCACCCATTCCTCAAACCAACTACTTTATACCACCCCTCCCAATACTAGACCTTCTCCGACTATTAGCCACCTCCATCACAAACATCACAACAACCCTCCACTTCCTAACATCCCAAACCTACCTTAATACCACGTCCAACCCGCAACCATACCACCACTTTATGTAAACTTCATTGTAATCTCTATATATGTATTTGTAATCTCATTTGTATTGTAAACCTAACATGTATTGTAACTAAATGTATCATGTATTGTAACTAAATGTATCTTTAGTAAAACTCAATAAAAAGCACAAGAGCAGGTACCGCACCCTTAGCCAGGAGGCCAAACACCCCCACCTCACAAAAACCTAACACCGCCCCTCTCTAACTTCAAACCACTCCAAATCCCCGAACCCCGCCAAATCTCCTGGCCAGAGAGAAGGCGTTACCTTCTAGGTGGCCCGCCCCTCCCCTTCGGGGAGGGGAATGAAAACATCCCCCTTGGTCCTTGGTGTTTGGATTTAGACAGATTGGTGTTTTGACAGATGAACACGTGGAGGCTCTCACGAAAATTTAGTCATGTTCACCATCATGCTCCCTTATTATTGCTACGATCGCAGGTAGAGTGTGATTATATCGAACTCGAAATGTAAATCAGAAAAGAGTTTACTTAGGCCGGCATTTAGCAACGTCAGTTACTTTTGTTATATTGGATTTCCAAACAGGGATGATGTCATTTTCTCGGATAACGCTCACTTCTGTATTCACTACCGAATTTCTCGGTTTAACAAAACTAAGATTTCGTTTCAATCTGAATTTGAAGCGTAATTACTGAAACACGGAAAACAAATTACTATCAAAATGTAGACAAGTTTTTTATTACATTCGGGGTTTGCAAAAAAATTTGCGTAAATTATATCCGCTATTGAGCATAATCGAAGAAGGAAACTCAATATTACTTTCTAAGACAGTGAATTGTTGTTGAATTTGGTGACAGAAAGCATTAAAAACAGAGAGAATAAACATAAGGCAGTATTCCTTAATTCTTCATTAAAGAGTCACCCAGTCGTGTACCGTACAAGGTATTCTTCTTCTTCTTCGTTTTGCCTCATGACTGAGGCGTCGTGACTATCATAATATTCAGCCCTCTAGCCGATGAACCATACTCCGCCATTCTTCCCTATCTAAAGCTTTCAATGTGGTTACTCTGAGAGAACACTGTAGGGGGCCGTTCACCATGTCAATCCATCGCGTTGGTATTCGTCCTCGTTGTCTGGTTCCCTGGACTTTGTCCTCAACAATCAGCTTTTGTAGACTACCATCTCGGCGCATTATATGTTCAAAGTAGCGTACAATCCACTGAGAGATCTTACACGATAGACGAACTTTTATCTGAAGTTGGTTCAGAATTGATGTGTTCGTGCGATGAGCTGTCCAAGGAATCCTTAACATTTTCCTCCAGCACCACATTTCAAAGCTTTCTATCCGTTCACGATCACGTTTGAGGATGGTCCACGTCTCTGCGCCATACAAGAAGACTGAGAAGACTAGAGATTCAACGAGCTTCTTTTTTGTCTTAATGGTGATGTTATCTTTCCAGATCTTCCGCAGACGGATCATTGCTACAAGGTATACTGTAAGCTATAATCGAGAGTTCATATTAGGCCTACCTATGTTTTGGGAATTCCAGGTTATGTTCTATCGTGGATAACACTGACATTGTCGAAGCTATAGATAACCTAAAATATGTCTGAAAATCAGTGTCGTCCAAGTACTCGAAATATGTTGCAGGTTCTTTTATCCACCTAGGACGTTTATTAATTGCATAACTTGGATCGAATTCTTCGTCGCTGTGATTTTATCTTTCGGTTAGCTATTCCAGCCGATTACCAGCTGCCATCTCGGAAGGCTATTATCTAAGATTTCCCATTTTACCGACCAACCAATCTCCGGTAAATTTTAAACTGAGATAATACCCGTTATCCGAGATAATGTTGTTGGTGAATACAAACTTAACTGTTATCTCGGTTTATGTAGCTTTAAACTAGATATACTCGCGTTGGTGAGTTCGGACCATTTTTAGTCGACATATGTCTTGCGGCAAGAGGAAGGAAACGTAACTTTGCGAAAATACTCGTAAATGTGTTAGCTCCAAGCTTTGAAGCCATTTGTAACTTAACAAATATTTGCAGTAAAGCATCTGGTAAGCGATTTTAAATAAATACTGTTTACTGTTTGAAAATGTGTCATTGCGGCTCGGTGCTGCTTTGCAATAACAGTGAATCGGCTGCTGTTAGTGTGGCTGTGGTTTGCTTTGATATTGTAGTGCGTGTTTGTCCATTCAATCCTCCTCCACCAAGTCTGTCACCTTGTGCTCATGATATGTGAATTTGAATTTGTCCGGTTGCAGTCAGTTGCGTCGTGAGTGAGGTGGAAGTCTGACTTGTTGTTAATATTGTGTTGCGAAAATGGCGAGTGTATCAGGAATTAGATGAAGATGTGTGAAAAAGCCAGACTCATTCTCTTACGTGTGTGGGTGTTATATAATGAAGAGACATAGTAGGCCAATAAATGCATTGGTGAAACGTTTATATTATGCGTACTTTCAAGTAAAATAAGGAGACTTGTACAACGCGTGGGCTCCCCGCGTAATATGTAGAACGTGACTTGAAAACCTACGACAGTGGAGCCACGGGAAACATAAGGCCCTTCCATTCGGGATAGGGGTGGTTTGGTGCGAGCCCCAGGACCATACCAGAGACTGTTAGTTTTGCTTGTGTTCAGCAGTTGGATTTAACAAGGGAAACAGGGATAGTTCTATGTACCCAAATTTAAAGTCGGCGAAGAGCCCCATTTCTCATGAACTAAAAATTCCATTACTTTCACTTACTACCAGTTTACTCGATTCTGAAGCCTCGATTCCGACGGTGAGCAAGTTGATATGCATTTTTCAGCAGCCACAGAAGCAGTAAGTCCACAATTGTTTAGCCAGCTGGAATTGATTAATCTTTTACGAGACCTCAATATCACGACCTCCGGTACTCATAACTATAAATTGGTATTATATATAAATTCATTTATTTTGTATTTTCAAAAATATTATTTGAAGTCACAAATTACAATTAACATTCATGTTCTGGTAGAGGTATTAATAGAATAATAATAACGCTACCCAGCATTTTTTTTACAGCAAGTTGTATGGTAGGTGATCATAATTAATTTTGGATCACTGAGCACGGTCTAAGGTTTCTGTCCTCGAAAGGAGAAAGACAACAGCAGATGAATAATTCTCTAAGCTTAGAGAGGAAAATCAAGACCTCCGACAGTACGTCCCGAGGAACAACGTAGAAATTCATGGGTTGCCTCAGCTTGGTGAGGAGAATCCCGTCGCAGTTGTCAAAGCACTCGGTAATGTGTTCGGTGTCGAAGTGGCCGACGGTGATATCGATGCATGTTATCGTCTACCCCAAAAGAAGCAGGAACTCTCTCCTCCTCGCCTAGTAAAATTTTTCAGCCGGACAAAAAAAAAAAAAAGATGAACTGGACACACCAAAGAAGATTAAATCAACATTAAGCTCAACAGATCTAGCAGCTAACCGGGCTGTATACATCAATAAACATCTGACCTTGAGGAATAAATATCTCCACAAGATGGTCAGGGATCTAGGGCATAAGGGACTGCAAAATTTAGGTAAGAAGGACTGAAAACCATCGATCAATGTGAATTAGGAGCATTGATGATATTAGAAAATTGCAGAGTGAAGACACTAGTGTAACGGCACAGCCAAGATATCATACCAACACTCGTCAATGGCAGTACCGGTACCTAAGTGTTATAACAAATATTCCTCCATTTTACCATGAGGCTGCTATGAAATTCAATACGATTCTATAAATAATTTTGTTTTAGAGAACCCCAGTTCATGTACAGTTCCTTCACACCCGGACGTAAACAGCTCTACTGGTCCGTCGAAATCTTACAGTGCGGTTAGGTGCTTGTGCTTAAACAGCAGGAGTATCAGAAACAAACTTGAGGAAATAGAAATTCTGTTGCACATTATAGGTCAGGTAGGTATCTTGGTTTTGACAGAAACCTGGGTAAACAGTGAGGAGGCGAAATACTAGGTATACCAAATGATAGAAGCGTAGGAGGTGGCTTAGGTATTTTCAGTACATTTTGCGCAGTTGGAAAGTAAATGTGAAAATGGATTGTGAACTTGATCATAGGTTGATATAGGTTGAAATTTATAGGGATAAATTCAGTAATAGTAAATATAAAATTACTGAATTAATTTCAGGATATAATCCAAATAGGAATAATGCCACGCCATTTCTAACATCCCTAGAAAATTTTCTAAGTAAAACAACTAATAATGTATGCCTATTTCTGGATGCCAACGGCCGTAGCCGTGTTGAAACACCGGATCCCGTGAGATCTCCGAAGTTAAGCAACATTGGGCGTGGTCAAGATGTGGATGGGTTGCCACGGGCTGTTGGTGGGGTTAAGAGAAAGGAGGAGCGGAAAGGAACTGGCCACCCTACCGTACGTAAACTCCGGCTCAGAACACCTCTGCGGAGGTTCGGACCTGGCTTCGGGCAGAATACACCCTTACCTTATCTTATTTCAGGATGACACGAATATTGATATCTTAACTAGTGACCAACTAGAAAGAAAATGCATGAATCTTCTTTCTTGTTATGATTTCAAGCAACGCAATAATGTACGAGGGCTGATCAACAAAGACTGAGACTGATATTTTCTTATAGCTTCCGTGATAGTTTTCAACCTGTAACATAAATATTTGAAAAGTGCGGGGTTTTATTTATAATATCCGTAGGCGGCAGCACTCTCGTATCGGTAGGTTGGTAGTAATGCTCTTTGTTGTAGACGCTACGTGCATTTCGCATACCAGAGAATGGAGTTGATGCGAGAGGAGTATTACAGCGCAATCAAATTCTGTTTTCGTTTAAAACATATAGCCACTGAAACTTACGAAAAGATGAAGCATCATTTTGATCCTGAAGGAAAACAAGCCAATACAGTACGGAAATCGCCAAAAAAAAAAAGGCAAAAGTTTTTCCATCTGCAGGGAAAGAGATGGTGATCACTTTTTTACTGTAATGTAATGATTTACCAGCATGCAGTTCCCCCTGACATTACTGTTACTACACGTCTGTATTGGCTACACTGAGGAAGCACATTGCAAAGAAACAACAAGAGCTTTCTCGAACTGGCTGGCGACTTCATCATGACAGTGCACGGCCTCAGGTCGCAAATCAAGTCATGCAGTTTCTGTCTCGATTTAACATTACCTGTATACCGTATCCACCTTTTAGCCCTGATCTTGTACCCTATAATTTTTTATTCCTATCACTAAAGGCAAAGCTTAGGGGTATTCGATTTGAGAAGTCTGAAGCCGTCCTCAAGAAAAGTGAGGCGATTCTCAAGGCCCTGACAGCATGTTTTCAAGGACTTGGAGAGACGCTATGAAAATTGCACTGAAGTAGGAACTATATAAAAAAAGCATCTAAATATTGAAGTGGAGTAATAAACATCTGTGAAAAAATCAATCTCAGTCTTTATTGATCAGCCTTCGTATATCCAACACGAGTATGTGATACTAGGCACTCTTATAGATCATGTGTCTATAAATAATTCTGGAATATATTATTACTTACCAAATATCGGTAGCTATATAAATGACCATAATGTATTAATATTTGATATTATTTTGCCAAATTCTATGTCTATATCACAATGTTTGAACTGAAAAGTGTGAAAGCAACCAATACAGATGGAAACGATGATAGACCTGGAAGTAGTAATATCACTGAACATAACACAAAAATCATAAACAACGCTAGTAGTACGATTGACGTAATGTATAATTCCTTTAACGACCAATTACTCCTTAGTACACAAAGAAAGAAAGCACAAAGTCATCTCATACAACCGGAATCTCGCCATGGATATCTTCTGAACTTCTCAGCCTTATTAAGCGACGTGACATTTTACATGCAAAACTTTAAAATCTCACTCTAAAGAATAACATCAGTGTCAATCAGGAATATCACAAGTGTTGAGATAATGTAACAAATTTAAAAAAGAGCTTAAAAACAAATATCACTCTGAAGAATTTAGAATTAATAACCAGAACTCGAAGGAAACATGGAAAATAATCAATGAAATCATACATAACAAAAAACGACAAAAGGCGATAATTGTACGTCTCTAGAAATAGATAACAAGATAATTACAGATAGTCAAGAATTATGTGAATAATTAAATTTATATTTTTCAAATATTACTAAAACACTGGCTTCAGCTATCCTTGCCCAGAGCACTGAAACTCCTGGGGTTCCTAATTACTTGAACTCATTTTACTTATATCCAGCGGATGAAACAGAAGTAAGAGTATATCAAATCTAAAAAACAAGAGTAGCTGTGGCCAGGATGGTATAACTGCCAACTTTCTAAAAGAATTCCAGGATTCTTTAAGCGGAATGCTAACGGAGATCATTAACGAATCCTTGGCATCTGGTACATAACTTAAAATGAGCTAAAAGTAGCTAAAGTAGTTCCTGCCTTCAAGGGTGGAGATGGGAGAAATCCTAGTAACTATAGGCGTATCTGTATTCCCTCCATGATCTCAAAAATATTAGAAACTGTTGTTAAAAAGAGACATCTTACTTTTTAAACAAAAATAATTTATTTTACAATGCACAGTATGGCTTTTGTGAGAACTCTAACACTGAAATAACAACCGTAGATCTCTATATCTGCTTCAAGTGTCAATAGATTGTAATAATTTTGCTGGTGGGTTATTTCTAGATTTAAAGAAGGCGCTCGATACAGTGGACCATGAAAGATTGTTAGCTAAATTAGAGAGAGCAAGCGTTCGTGGTGTTGGTTTGAAATGGTTTGATAATATTTTGGATAAAAAACAGTATGTAGTCCTGGATAAATATAGGAGCTATGCAATTAGGGTAACACATGGTGTTCCACAGGGGTCGGTATTAGGGCCGATACTCTTTCTAGTCCATATCAACGAAACTGCAACTTGCAATTTGAAAGGACGTATCACACTATATGCCGACGACACAAACATGTTCTATACTGTTGCAGTATAGACTAAGTTGTTAAATATATGCAGGAAGACCTCAATACGCTGTGGTTTTGGTTTCAAGCAAATAAATTAACAATGTGCCAAAAACTAATTATATGAAAATGACAAAACAAGGTCAGAATTTAACACAGTAAAATATAGGCTACATGCATAATACTGAAGAAAAACTAGTGAGTACGGTCAAACATCTTGGGTTGGTAACTGACAGGAACTTGAACTGGACAGGCCATGTTGAATATATAACTAAAACGAACACACCTGTTACAGAAATTTTAAAGACTCTTAGTTATCTTGTCCCACAACTTCTTCTAAAACAGATCTACTCCTGTTTAGTTCATAGTCACCTACATTATTTGATTGTTATCTGGACACGCTGTAAAAAGTCTGATTTGAATGAGCTAATGGTAGTACAGAATAGAGCTGTTAGAAATATACTTAATCTTCCCTACTTAACGCCAGCCCCGCAGTGTAGCGGTAGCGTGCCTGCCTCTTACGCGGAGGCCCCGGGTTCGATTCCCGGGAAGGGATTTTTACCTGCATATGGGGGCTGGTTCGAGGTCCACTCAGCCTTCGTGATTACAATTGAGGAGCTATCTGACGGTGAGCCGCGGTCTAGAAAGCCAAGAATAATGGCCGAGAGGATCCGTCGTGCTGACCACACGACACCTCATAATCTGCAGGCCTTTGCGTTGAGCAGCAGTCGCTTGGTAGGCCATGGCTCTTCGGGGCCGTTGCGCCATGGGATTTGGGTTCCCTACTGAACGCCAATCAAATATCTATATCTAAGTGCCAAGATACCACCTCTAAGCATGAATACAGAATTCAGTGCAGCCATACTCATGCACAAAATAAACATAAATCAGTACACCATAACACTACATATACCCTGAATTTTGACAATCATCCACATAGTACTAGGCACGCAAATGACTTTGCCTTATGCACTGTTGCCTCCTATAAATATGGTATAAATAGCTTGATGTTCTCTGCAATCCAAATATTTAAAAACATCCCTGGAGGTAAAAACAGCACCAACATTTGCAAGATTCGAACAAAGAGTCAAGCGTTATTTGTGAGAAAGGTACAGTGCTGTTTAAATCAAAATATCGGATGTCATTTAGGTTATTCTCCCAAACAATCTTGCAAAGTGCCCGGATCTCTTCTTGTACCTCTGCAACTCTTATGTTGTGTAAATATTCTGTAATCTATTTTTGTACCTCTGCAACTCTTATGGTGTGTAAATGTAAATAATCTGTAAAAACAGTCAGAAATATTTCTCTGAAATCCTCATATTGATGATGAACATCGTTCATTATATTGTATGTGTTTATGTGTTCAACCACGTATTAGTAACCTCATATGCACAAACTATAATTTGATATGTAAGTGCCCGCCAGTATGTAATGTCCTGTACAATTCCTGTGTGTGAGCCTGCAGACTCGTTGGAATTAATTGAAATAAATGAATGAATGAATGAATGAATGAATGAATGAATGAACAACCAAGAAATCTCTGAAATAACATTTGAAAATAATATATTTATAAAAGGTATATAAATGTGACACTTTCAAACTGCGTTATATGAAAGTAGTGCATAACACAGTGGAAAATCTCAAGAACAAAAAAAAACTTTCATTTCTAGAGAATTCAACTTGTCAGTCAATGATCCTTAGACTGACTACAGAAACTGAAATTGTGGATTTACAAATCCTTAAAGTACAAAGGTAATATTACAGACAACGAGATCCATGTCTTTTTGAAAAAAGTGTGGCAATCATTTATTATCATTATTTGTCCCTGTGATTAACATGTTTTAAGTAATGGAGTAGTACCAGACAAATATAAAATTGCTAGGACTACACCAATTTTTAAAAGTGGGGATAGAACCGACCCACAAAATTACAGACCAGTGTGTATCGTGTCTTCCTTTACAAAATTACTCGAGTCAGTAGTAAAAAGTGAGATTAATGAATTACCTAAAATCGTCAAGTTTTTCATTAAAAATCAACATGGCTTTCTTCCATATCACAGGGCTGGACTAGCTATATTCGACGTAGTTCCCTCGATAACAATAACATTGCGGCGGGCCTTTTCATTGACCTTGCGAAAGAGTTTGATACAATTATTCATCCGCTCTTCTTGAATAAGTTAACGGAAGCAGGAATATGAGGAACAGCACATAGGTGACTTCAAAGTTACTTAATAGCAAGGAAACAATATGTATGTTTGAATTATTCGATCAAACTAGAATCAACCCTTTATGATATATTTCTCGCCTTTGCTGGCGAGATATAGTGTTTTCAGTGCATTAATTCTTCTGGTATGGACTAGAATAAATTTACTTTCATTGATTTGTCTCAGTAGAAACATGAAAGTGACCGAGGTATGAGCAATGCTAGTAACACTATTCCTTATGCAGCCAGTCCCGGTTATGAATGGTGTGACAATATTGCTCATAGGGTTGGTTGTTGCATGCATTTCAGTAGGCTTGGCAGACTGATATGTAAAAGCAACTCCTGACTCGGTGAGGAAAGCAACGGGAAACTACCTCACTCTTTATTTCCTTAGTATGGCTCTTCGGTGACGTCTAAGCTATCTGTGACAACTGTTGGAGGAGCTGTGGAGGATCAAAGCAGCCTTCGGGCTGAATATCCTACATACATACATACATACATACATACATACATACATACATACATACATACATACATAGCCTACATACATACATACGTACATACATACATACGTACATACATATATGGTATTATGGAGTTATTTGCAGATTTTTTTCCTTTTTTACGAAGATGATACTGAACTACAAATAATGGACAAAGTACCGTACAAGAGATTTAGATACTCCCCTACAATGGGTCGCTGTAAATGATCTTGTTTTAAATAATGTAGTTCTAAAGCTGAATATATATTTTCTACAAGACATCTGATGCAACAACCTCTTTAAACAGAGTAAAAATGAAGACCCAAATTGTGAAAAGAGTTCATTTACAAATCTAGGTCTTATTCTGAACACAACTTTATATTGGAAAGAACAGATGTCTCTTTTAGAATGTAAGACAGCTGTTATAGGACTGTTGAACATGTTACATGACATAGGATTAACTGCACAGCAGCGTAGGAAGAACTTATTACTCGCTTAATCACTCACATCTACTTTACATTAATGTCATTTTGGATTCGTACAATAGAAAAGAAATAAACAAACCTGAAATACTTCAGAAAAGGGCCTTAAGGTTAATTTATAAATATAATTTTTTGAAACGCTTCACTGAGATATGCAGGGACACGAACATCTTACCTGTCGACATTCTCTGAAGCACTATTCATGCACAAATTTAAAAATGGTGTGATCATCTTAAACACAGAAATTAGGTACGGGAAACATTGGCCAGGTATCTTCTTCAATGTATGGAATAAAAAGTACAGCATATTCTGCTGCATCATATAGCAAATTGCCAATTGACGTGTGGAGATTTAGAAAATGTTCACTATTTAGGAAGTCTGTTTTTAGATATTTTTAAAAGAATATATTAAAACGAGCTGATGTACTGGTGCTTCGCTACGGAAATCTCAGAAAGACTCTCTTTGTGGTTATTCCCAACTGAAGTCGACATAGGCCATTACAATGACGTCAGTAGGAATGCCGCGATTAAGAGCAATGTTATCATATAATATCCTCGATCAAATTAAAACCGCATGTTTCCTCACTTTTAAAGAACAGTACTACGCTTCCGATCTAACAGCCCAAAGTTCGAGAGCTGGAATGACCAGGCCGCAGACAGCCGTGAACGCTCCTCTGCCATTATTCTGTTAAGTGTGCACGCTGCTCATTACAATCAGTGCCTCTGAGTGGGGACTGAATAGCTGGAATGCTATGATGAACCAGTGTGTTACGTACAGTAGTATCAGAAAATTTATGAACCAGAGGAATGGCATGATAAAGAAGAAAGTTATCTAACTCCCCAGCTACTTTCCACCAATATTCAGGTAGGCTGTTATATTCGGTACGCAGCAGTAATCCCATTTATCGGAGATGAGTGGCAGCAGAAGACACAAAGCACATCACAACAAACAATGGGCAATGTAATGTTGTTGTTGATCAATTTTATGACATTTCTACATATGGTAGGCCTTCACATTTATAATTCTTCCGATTCTGTGATATTGGGGCATCTTACATAAAGTGAGTCGTCCTCTCTTTCAACACTCCCTCTTGTCTTATTATTCAAGTGATCGTTCCTTCATGGCTTTTTCTCATTTCTATAATCATCTTCGCAAGTTCCTTTGTCAATGTGGACCGATGACCATGCGTTTTTACACCTTAAAACAATCACGACAAAATCCACTGCCAGTTAACAAGATTGAAGAATATTCCCATCTAATCAATGCTCGGCGTTGATATGGATTAAGAAAGACAAGTCGAAATTAATCTAAATTCATGAATTGGGGCGGTAAAATAACACGCAAGGAACCACGTGCCTGTTGTAAGAGGCGACTAAGTGCGACCCCAGATGCTCTGAACTTGGGAGGGTGGGTTGGCAAACATGGGGCCCTAAGCTGAGTCCTGGCATCGCTTCAACTTACTTGTGCCAGAATCCTCACTTTCATCTATCTTATCCGAACTCCCTTGCTCAGCTGTTGTCCTTTCATGACCCCGACACCATTTCGTATGGGAGCCTAGAGTGTGTCTCATTTACACGCCCTTCGTGGTCCTTGTCTTTCTTAGGCAAATCTTCGTAGTGTCGGATCCCTACGATCTCTTCTCTCTGTTAAGTGTTATATTGAGGATGGTTGCCTATTTGTACTTCCTCTTAAAACAATAATCACCATCACTTCCAGTCTTATCTTAGTCGGTACGGTAAAACTGAATAAGACATAAATGAAAGGAAATTGTATTCTCTATAACATTTGTTATGTACTCGTGGTACTTTTCGATAGGACCAATGACATAGGTAATTAAAAATTACATTTTAGACACCCTCCCCTAAACTGCCACTACAGCGAGGGTGAAACAAATTATTTAAAGCGTAGACTATGGTTCCTTATTCCCCGACTTTACATACTTATTTTCATTAAATTCTGTCCGTCCATTTTCTCGTGACTCGGCGCTGATATGGACTTAGCGACAAAAATCGAAATTCATGAATATCTCTGTTGCCATAGCTGGTACGGTAAAAATGTATAAGAAATAAATGATCGGAAATGTAATACCATATAACGTTAATTGTGTAGTATTTATCAATAGGACGACTAATAACTTAAATATTTGAGAATTAAATTGTAGGCCTTCCCGTAAACTACCATTTCACTCAGCGTGAATAAAATTATTTATGGCCAAGATTGTAGCAATTTATTCCCCGACCTTACATACCGATCCTCATTACAAAGGGCACTAGGGAAGTTTTACAATACGCAGAAACGGTGGGCTGGAGACCCCTGTTATGATGATAGATGAAAAGAGGGGTGAAAACCGGTCTAGAAGACAGCAAAGCGCGACCTTCACACCAGTTGTTACTAAGCAGTGGGATTGAAAGCAAGTTAAGATGTCAGTGTTGTCTAAAGATGAATATCACGCAATTATCCGCTACAATTTGGGTCGTGAATTAACTGTTGACCAGTGTCTGGAGGAAATGACTCCTGTGCTGGGGAAAGACTGTCCACATCGGACAATTTTCTGCTGATACAAAGAGTTCCAGAGGGGAAATTTGGGGGTTGAAGACGATCCTCGTTCTGGGCGACCGTCTGAATCAGTGGCTAAGGAAAACATTGAAGCTGTGAGGAAAATGTATTAGCAAGAGAAGCGGTTGACATATCGGCGGGTAGAAGAGACCCTCAACATCCCTGCACCAGCTATTCATTCAATTCTACACGACCATCTCCATGTTAGAAAGGTTTGTTCTCTTTGGGTGCCCCATTCACTTTCAGAGGTACAAAGGGCACATCGAGTGAAATGGTGACGCGAAATGCTAAAACAGTTTGAAAATGGGACTTCGCGTAACGTCAATAGCATCGTTACAGGTGACGAAACTTGGCTTTATTATTACGATGTCCCAACAAAATCCCAGAACAAGGTGTGGCTGTGTGAAGATGAGAGTACTCCTGTGACTGTGCGAAAGTCAACGTCAGTGAAGAAAATGATTTTTGCAGTAATCTTCACTAAACGGGGCATCCTGACTCGGGTTGTCCTAGAAACACAAAGGACAGTTACTGCGAAGTGGTACAGTGAGACTTGTCTGCCTCAGATCATCCAGGCTCTCAAGCAGCTCCGTCCAAGGTCACGGCTCAACACTTGGCTCTTGCATCACGACAATGCTCCAGCACATCGTGCTAATATAACAATGGATTTTCTTGCCAGATCAGGGTTGACTGTGCTTTTTCACCCTCCATACTGTCCTGATCTTGCCCCACGTGACTTCGCACTCTTCCTAGAAGTGAAGATGATGCTGAAAGGGCGGCGTTTTGCATCCGACGAGGAGCCTCTGGCAGCATGGGATCAAGAGGGTGAAAATGTAACCGAAGAAAAGTGGCAGAATTGGTTCAGTGACTGGTTCCGACGTATGGAGAAGTGTATTAAGTGTGGTGGAAATTATTTTGAAGAAAGTCTAAAGCGTTCGCTCACATTGCAAAACTTTCCTAGTGCCCTTTGTAAATTCCCTTCAGTCGTTTTCTTGTGATGCGCGTATGCATACTGTAACTGACACGCACTAAATTACGCGTGTAATGGAGCATGAGAAGTACGCAGGGCGTGTGCGGTCTTAGATCAGGAGAGTGTACAGAGAGGGAATAAACATTGCATATATGGGCCACATAAACGTTATTAATATTAGCAAATGTAAATGGGTTCCCTGTTGCTTTATTAAATCATTGTCAAATTGAACTAGCATCAAAATTTGATGTTTAAAAGCCGATAGAGTTAATTTTTATGATAAATTTCACTAGTGATAAACGTTTGATTTTAGTAAAGTTCATTTTGAAGTTTCAAATACTCAATTCCAAGGAAATAAATGACAAAATATACTAAGTTTCTTAAGAATTAGTCAGTTTGATTGACTATAAAAACAAACAAAGTTCATTCTTGAAGTGCCTACTTCAAAATTATCGAAACTAACCAAAGTTCACTCTTGAAACAATTAATTGGTTGACGTATTGTGAAATTAAAAACAGTTCGAATTCACTGGAAAGTTATTTTATGGAGTGATTAAGTCTCAATTCTACTATAAATGTTCTTCGAAGTCCCCACTCATTAACAAGTTCGTTGGGATGACTTAATGCTATACTGGCTTTATAAAATTGTAAGTTATTTGATGGATTTGAAATTACTTATGAGTTCGAAAGTCATATTGAAAGTCACTATAAGAAAACGTTGCTTGAAAGATTAAAAGTGATTTGTAGACTGGAAAATTAAATGATAAGTCGCAGTTCATACTGTTCTTTAATAACACAGATGTATATCACCTTTTTGAAGTGCTGGCTCAATTTGCCTGTGTCCTTACAGGTCCGTAGCACCATGTCCACCGGCGACCAGCAACACCATTACTGGAACACCATCACCACGCATCCCCCGAAGCTACCACGCCTCCATCGACGGAAGTTCTCATGACGATGCGGGTGGTTGAATTACGCATGCGGCGTCAAAGTTGCACACGCCACTTCGAATGATTTAGCACTGTCTGTTCCGAATTAACAAGTGTAACGTTCGGAATGGTTTCGAAACAAGGTTCCACTTAATTAGGTGATCGAAACTTCACGATACATTGAATGCATTATATTCCGACTGCAAGTTTTAATGCAGTTCGAAAAGTTTAAGCAGAGTCAATGCATTCTACTTCATACATAATGATGATGTGAGATTCAGTCTATATTCCCTTGCGTAAATTTAAGAAAACAGTCTACTGTAAATCTAGCACCAAGAAGTATTAATATTCGATTTCGTAGTCTATGCCCCATTGCGTGAACTAATATGCACGTTGTTGTTTGTCCAACCCTTGTCCCGTTTCCCTACGGGGTCAGGCAGTGAACTAATTTGCACGTAACTTAAATAAGCAAAGTCCTAACTAGTTGGTTACTTGCAGAAATTCTACATGTAAATTTGCCTCCTTAAATTATAAGTTTTATTGACTGTTCTGTAGCACACGGCATAAATTAATAATGTCCAACGTATTGACACTTATGTTTATAAGTAAGCCACACAACATGTTTAAGTGTTCGAATGCTCCACATGAGTCCTTTAGAAAGGACGGGAAACTTTAGAATGTAGAGTTGTACCGCTATCAAAGTTCTCGACCGTACCTCCGGTACTGAGTTCGAAGTTCGGAACTTGGCACTCACGCACTAAGTTAAGTCACACAATTACCGGTACGATCTCGTGCAGCACACCATCACCGGTCGCTGCTGTTGGTCACTGTGTCGTTTGATCTTTTTTCGGTAGGGCACCCGAAGCCCGCTCGCCTCGCGTGACCATCGACTCAGTCTACATGGCCTCCGATATGTTATTCATTTCTAAGAAGAAAGAGATAGCAGGGAAGAGTGGGAAATGGTACTACTGGAGTACCTGCCTGTTTGTACGTTAGTAGCATTAACAGGCAAGGTTTGTGTTAGTAAGGTGGTGTTAAGGCGTGGTATTGAAGGCTCAGGGGAAAACCACATAGGCAGAAAATAGAAAGCGCCTACATGTGAAACCTGACATCTTTTGATATCACATGCAAGAATGTGGGCTGGAAAAGTCCAGAGGTAGTGTTAGTTGAGAATAGGTATCATGCACCAGCCATGAACCGTAGTCTCGTCATTCCAGTCGTTAGGGGATCAGTCCGTCTGGGCACTGCCGTGACTAGCGGGCCTTGCCGGTTGTGAAGCCTCCTTGGGGTCCCTCGTACCCAGTCTCCGATCCCGGAGAATGAGGCCAAGCTCGCCTGGACGGGGGGCTCCTGCATGGGGGTGGGTCATGACGCCGGGCCTCTTTCCTCTCTGCCTGCACCATGGCCCGGTAAACAGGGCAACTGCGGTGGGAGGCCGGGTGGCCCCCAGCGCAGTTGGCGCACACCGGCGCCTCTTTACGTGCTGCGCAGGCCTTGTAGTGGTGATCACCCCCACAACGGATGCACCTCACAAAGAGCCCACACCTCTCCTGCCGGTGGCCCCACCTCAGACAGCGAAAATACTGCAGAACTGTTGAGGGGGACGTTTCAATCTCACCTGACTGCTTGTACCCGCTGAGGTCCTCTTCTGATTGGCTCCTCGGTAGATGATGTCCTGGTAGGCCGGCAATGTTTTCTTCCTTCTCGTCCGGGGGTGTCGTCTTCTTCCCGGGGGTTTCTTCTCGTCAGGGGAAGAGGCCACTTCCTGGCGGCCCTCCTCCCGGCCTGGTGACCCCGGGGTAGCAAGTGTCTCCGCTGCGTCGCCGTCTTCTTCTTCCTCCTGGTTGGTGGGGGTAGCGTCAGTCTGTGCTGACGCCCGACTGCGTTCCCTATCCTGTGGAGCGCAAGTCGATGTCTGCATCTCGACAGACACGATGGGAGGCCGGGCCTGGACAGCAGCCTCAGAACGCCAGGGGGCGTCCTTCTCAGCTGCTGTGCTGCCGTCTACCGTCCCGGGCGCCTTCCTGGATTGCGCCCGGGTGATAGGCCCCTTCTGGTAGGCCTTGGTCTGCGTCCACTTCGTCCACATCACCGCTGGCCAGCTCGGGACCTCGGTCTGCGTCCACCTGGCAAGAGCCGAACTGCTCGGCCTGGGTCGCGTAGTCGCGGCTCCGCGGGACGGCGTGCACCACTTGGGTGGTGGCGTCGTCAGTCTCCGATTGGGTGGCCTGGTCTAGGTCGGTGTTAACCGCCCTATGCTGTAGCTTTCTCGGCGTCTGGGTGATGGCCTCCCTGGTCTCCGTCTCGGCCCTCCTCCTGAGGGCGCAAACGTTCGTCCCTGGCACGCAGTCCCTCCCTGGTAGGCGGATGACCTGGAACAGAGAAGAAAGTTCCTTCTCCGCGTCGCGCATCCGCTCCTGGTCATGGTGCCTAATGATGAGGCCTCCTGGTAGGAAGCTCTCGACGGACATGGTCGTCGAGATGATCCTGCCTCCGTGGCGGGGACGCCGCATTCTGTCCAGGACTAGGCCCCGTTCAGAAGATACAGGGCGCCCCGGCCTGTAGTACACCAGCAGAGCCTCACACTCCGGGTCCGTTTAGCCCTCGGAAAAGAAGAAGAAGAAGACGTTAGGGGGGTCGCACCCGTCCCTGTAGGATTCAGACTCCACCTCGATCTCCGGCGCCTCCTGCTCCAGCTCCGGCTTGGGTGCTGGGGTCTCCGGCTCCGTGCTGATCACCGTCGCTGGTGGCACTCGGCTGAAGAGGTTCCGGACCATGAGCCCGAACTCCCTCGCAACTTCTTCGGCTTCCTCTGTTCCATCTGGCTGCAGTAGTCCTCCTGAGAAGAAAGCCTGAAAGAGAAAGAAAAAGCGAGCACTGATAAGTGCTCAGCTCTGACAAAAGCTCTTTCGGAAGTGTACCAACAACTACAGTTCCCTGGCTAGCACTTAGAAAGTACAGAGCGCCTGGCGAGGAGAAGGACAGCGAAGCGAAAGACACGTACGTGTTCTCGCTAGCACAGTCAAACTCGTCCTCGTGTCGTTTGAGATTTTAGGCTCGCCTTATGTACCAGACCTTGACCCTGAGAGGAAACGTCATTGATATTACCTGATATATTAAAATCTCAATATGTCCTCAAATAATACGGCTATCAACTTGAAACTTGAACACTAGCTATTTCTTATCGCCAGCTATACGGTCTTGTTTTCCATTTGTTAATATTCCATCAGGAAGCGGATATATGAACAAGCTTCCAGATGATTCTCTCTGACGTGTGGTCCACATGTTCCGTGACGTCGTGGTCGTGTCTTAGCGAGCTGCAGCGAGCACTCCAGCAGAAAGCTTTGAATCACTGTCCACAACACGCACACTTTAAACTGATGAAACACGCCGTACAGTCTCCCGAACAGATCACAGGCGGTTCCTCTTTCAATCCATCCATCCATCCATCCATCCATCCATCCATCCATCCATCCGTCCATCCATCCATCCATCCATCCATCCATCCGTCCGTCCGTCCGTCTGCGCCCTTGTCTGATGCCATTGACAAATCCCGCTCAAGGTATTCCTCAGGGTATTCTGCCTTCAGGTAGTGTGGTGCATCATTTGGGATGTCTTATCGAGTGGTCAATAATTTCAGTTTCCTTTTCTTAGTAGCATCAAAGAGGCTGTATCTTTCTTCTATTAGAAGGAGATATGTTTGCATTCCTCTTCCCCTCTGACCAAGCAATTCGCAAAATTTATCTTCTTTCTTCTTCTTTCTTCTTTTCTAGCCTATTTCAATCCACTGCTGGATATAGGCCTCTTCCATGTGCTTCCATCGTCTTCGGTCTTGAGCCACTTGGAACCAGCGTGTTCCAGCCAACAGCTTTATGTCGTCGAGCCATCTCTTCAGGGGTCTTCCAATGCCTCTCTTGTGTCCCCATGGTCTCCAGTGAACAATCCTAGAGGTCCACCTGTTGTAGTCTTATATCCCATAATATATGTTGATTACAACAATTTTGGCAGTACTCTGGATATAATTAACAATTACATTTAACTGTGGCAACGGTAATTACTGGTAATAAATAAATAAATAAATAAATAAATAAATAAATAAATAAATACATATATGATAAGAGTTTTGTCTGTACATTGCTCAGAATTTAAAAATAATATTCTTTCTCTATCGGCCCTGTCCACAATAACGAGGAAATGTACTTCAGACTATTGAACGTATGTCCAGCTGACTTTCCATGTTTTAATATGTTTTAGTTTGCAATACAAGATATTCTGATTTTGTATGTAGGTAAAGAAACCTTAGCCTATATTTCTGTTGCATTTGTAGGATGAGAACGTCTGTGCTTATAGTCGAAACTTAAGATCCTGAATTCCAGTAATTTGGTGTAAAAACTACATCTCAAATATCTCAAGTACGTAGTGTATTCCCGAATCAATCCGCAAACGAATTTTACATCCTAGGATAGGTACAACTTTCCCACTTCCTTCACAAACTTTGTGCCCTGTTCTATATCCCACCCCTTAGACGGACAATATACAGTACTATCTCAATTTTTATCGGAAACAAATATTCATCTTTAACATGAAGCCCCTTATATGTCGACACGGTCTTGTTTGTGTTTAGAATAGAAAGCCACCGTGGTGGGTTACACTGACGTGATGAGGTAGAACTCTGTATATCCCTGTGTCTCTAAGCTATTTCCAGAGTTAGTACTAATAATTGGGAAGAATATACTTATGGAATCGTCTGATCCTCATCCATTCACGAAACTTTCTCTTTATTATATATAAGACTGGTGGATAGACGTAGCGCGTCAGTGAAGTTCGTCAAATCCGAAGAAGAAGGACAAGAAGAAGAAGACCTCTCCATCTTAAATGCTCTTAGTCTGTTCTTCTCAGCGTTTCTAAGAGTCCATATTACCGAGACGTTTGTGGGGACAGACTATACTATGTTTGTATAAATATCTCCTGAGTTGTTAACGGCATGGATTTACATGTCAAATGTCTTAAATGCTTGCCTTTCTTGTGATATTCTTGTTACAATTCCTTTTTGACACCGTACAACTGATGTTATGAGACTATGATTTTTATTTTTTGCTACAAATTTTCACATTCTGATTATCATCACGGGTGCATTTCATAACTTCGGTTTTCCTAATAATTTTTATCTTCTCGATCATAAACTGTAAGGCCTCTTGCAAGCTACAATTTCTCCTTCAGTAAGAGCGATATCATTAGCACGAATCATTGTAAGGTAAAGTTTCAAAAGTAGTATCAAAAATATTAAGTATAAGAAAGGCATGCCTCGTATTTAGGAGGAACATTAATTTACTATCGTTATTATCGCATATTATGTTTTGTAAAACTGTGGTGTTGTGTTTGTTTCAGGAACGATCTCTGCTGTAAAATGTCTGTAGAGTTTGACACTTTCGTCAAGAGTGGCAACAAGTAAGTACACTTAAAGGCATTTACTGTGCCAAGCTTTTTCTCTGGAAGTACTTCAAAGAGTTAGATTAGGAGATCGTGGAGGCCACACAATGTGATTAATGATTCTGCCCTGGAATGCACTACCAGCTGCTTTTACTAAAACATCATCTATGTTTCCACGTTCTAGAAGTTTATCAGACCTAGATCCACACTTTTGTCCCCTTCCTAAATGTGAAAATTTGTGTTTGATAGACATTTTTATATGTTAAAATCAGAATAATGAGAAAGCCATACTCACCATAATTCCAATGATGTACTTGCACTTTATAAGCGACTTTCGGTATTTTTTTCGGTGCCTCCTATATTTCAGGAGAACAGAAATATTCGTAATACTGGAATCAAATATTTCTTTAGATATTCTGTTGCGTGATAGAACAGAATGTTACAGCACATCACCATTAACTTCTTCAGTTTTATTTATGATTAGATTACGTTAATCCAGGCAGTACCTTCAAATATTTTTATTCCAGTATTCCTACTTCTGCAGAGCACAATGACACTTGCGAAGAGATACTGTTGAACTGTAGTGTGTTGTACGTCTCCGCATAAAAAAAATCCATGCGGCGCTTTTCACGTAACGCAAAAAGGGAATTTATACAAGAGTGGCTTTAGGTAGATGGATATGACGTAATGCAAATGACGTCTTGCCTATGGCGGTCGAAAGTCTGGTATTAGGTGGCGTATTTGTCGTGTAGAGGTCGCACAGGGGCAAGGGAGGTGTCATTAGATTTTTCTCTACGAAATCTGAAAGAAAACAGCAGAGGAAAAATAACAGTTAGTAAGACGAAATTTAGCACAAGTTACGAAAATATCAAAATATTTGACTAAAATACGCCTGTAAAAAGCGTTTGCAGGAGGAAACTAGGCTCACTGAGAGATACCAGTGCCGCAAACTTGATCAATGTGTAAAAACAAGCGGCAAGAAACTGGTATGGTTGGCCGTGTGATACAGGTTAGAGGAGAATCAGGAGTTCCTGGGAGAAGATTTCAATGTAACACTGACTAGGTCTAAGTGCCATTCATTGTAGTCGCTTCTTTGTCTGTAATTTTGTTTTTAATACCATCATACCATTGCCTGCTGTCCTTCTAACAACTTTGTCGAGGTCGTTTTGCAGTCGCTCAGAATCCTATACGGTTTTAATTTTGTCAGTGATTTCAGATCCTAACTCATGTCATATATATAAGAGAGCATAGGGGCTCAATAACACTGCCGTGACGGACCCCACATTTTATCATTACAGAATCATATAACGCTTCGTATACTCTGATTCTCTGAGTTCTATTTGTTCTATCTTGCCAGTGATTAATATTCTAAGCACCTTTTAATATGCTTCTTTACACGAACACTACGGTTAAGATCTAGTTGTGTAAATCGCTGTCATAGTCTCTGATTACTCAGAAACTTCCGAAGCCTCATGTTCGTACCATAAAAAACCTTACAAGTAATATCATTTTTGATGCACTAATATTGCTGTTATCTGCTTATGTTTTATTTTAATTACACACTGTGTAATTTATGAGAATATATAGTTCAGTTTAGTAGTTTAGTAATGTTTTATTTTACCAGGCAAGATTAACGCCTTCAGGCCTTCACTTCCATCTAACCAGGAACTGAAATATACATATTATATTACATTGTACTACAGTACACTAATTACATTAAATACAAATTAAATTCATAATAATAGAATAATACTTCGATATAATAAAAGGAAAAATTCGTAAAACTTATATCCTTGATGTAAAAAGGGGTTAGTGCACAAAATTTAATACAATTTGAAAAATAAAACGGTTAAGAATTTTAAACTTATCTCTTATAATAGAATAGTGGTGAGTAACATGTTTACATGTGATACTTACAGGTTCATAAAATGTCTCCAAAGTGCTTCTTTGAAAGTAGGAATAGCGCTTATCCCTCTAATACTTTCGGGAAGGGATTTCCACTCACGTCAGGCAATTGCTGTGAGTGAATTATCGTAAATGGCAGTTGTATGGGTAGGTGGTGCAAGGATGGAATTATCATCAGATCTAGTGTTAGGACTGTGATAGGATGAGAGACATTTGAAACATGAAGTAAGGTAAAATGGCTGTGAAGAATGAAGGATTTTATGGAGATGGCATAGGGTATGCACAGTGCGACGGATTTCTAGTCGGGACCAGGATAGGTGGTTATATGTAGAAGTTACATGATCATTGTACCATAGGTTACAGACGTATCTCACACATGTATTTCGACCACGTTGTAATCTGCTCAATAACTTGCGTCCAGCTTCTCTCTAAATCACGTCACAATAGTCGAAATGAGGAAACATCAGAGCTTCTAGCAGCATATTTTGAGTTTTACAGGAAATAAATATTTTTACCCGCTCAGAATGTTTTCTGGGTGATGTTCGTAATATGCGTTTTCCATGACATGTCATCATCGAAAATAAAGCCTAGGAATTTATTGATGATATTAATGGTATTACATAACATTACAGATGGAATCTGTGGTCGATTGATCTTCGCGAGTAGTTTCGAGTATCCAAGGGTGATAGTTTGCATTTTTGCTGGGTCTGATGTACGACCACACCTCAAAGGCCTACAATAAAAACGATGTTAGTTCCTGACGGACTGTTTCTATGGCCGAAAATTTAGATATGGAGATGTGCGGAAGTACATGTGTACATAATCAGCGTTAATATGGTATTTGCAGTGTGTTAGGTTTTGGGAAATATCATTAATGTAAGTAGAAAAATGAAGGGTCCTAACACCGACCCTTGCGGTACACCACATTGCACAGACCGCCAAGTTGATTTGTTTGTCCTATCTTTAACACACTGCCACCGGCCGTGCAGGTCGAAAACAACCAAAGGAGAGGTTTGCCTGGGAAGGGAGAGAATGCAAATTAGAGAGCAAAATGTCAATGTCAACAGATTTAGAAGATTTGCTCAAGTCTAGAATTAAAACTGCCACTTTCTTGTTGTCCATTGCTTCCCGCAAGTCTTCTGTGACCTTCAGTAGTGCCGTTGTAGTACTTTGTGCTTGACGAAAACCAGACTGCAGTGGGTCAAATAAGTTGTAGGTCGTCATGTAGTCTGTTATTTGTCTACGAACGATGAACTCTAGTGCTTTGGATAAAACAAAAAGTATGCAAATGGCTCTGTAGTCAGATAGTTCAGAAGGGGAAGCTCCTATTTTTAGAGGATGCATAATGCCCGCTTTCCATGTTTCGTGAAATGTGCTGTATACAAAAGAAGAGTTAAATATGTTAATTAGTGCACAATTAAACAATTATTTCCCGTTTGAACTTGGGACTTTTAATAGAATAGGCCATAATATAGCATCATCTCTATTCCTATACTGTCATTTCCTTCCGTCGTTGATTTTATCCGATTTACAGCAAATCTTATTTGTGAGCGGGTTGCTGGTCGGAGGTAGAAGTTTCCTATATCTGTTCGCGTCTTTGCGTAGTTCCCGTCTACAGCTTCCTGTTCCTGGGCTGCATTTAATGTGCAGTTTGATGAAAAATAACCGTTCAGTTTTCCCTCCAAGGGTATATTTATTTCGTCGTCGTCTCGTGTTTTGGTAATGCCAAAGCTCTTTATTGATTTCCACAACACAGTGTTGAAGCATTTGGTTGAAATAAACTGTGAGCGTGTCGTAGTTTCGCGTTTCTAATCTATTGGGTCGTAGCGTTTCTCAGTCTATTATAGTTAAGAAGATTGTCAGGAGTGCAATTTTTTCAAAGTCGTCTATAAGAAGCATCGCGTCCAGACATTAGTGCTCTAATCTAATCTAAGAGCCAGGGAGCTGGCTTCTGTGAAACTCGACCCTTCTTTTTGGTGCATATCTATCGTGCAGCTTAGTTATATATTGATTCATTCGTTTATGTCCTTAAGTTTAAAATGTGTCCCGCCATGGCACTGCAACTGCGTCTTGTAAACGTTTATTCTTATCAGTTCTTCGTAGATCTCCATATTAAATTATTTCCCGTTTGAACTTGGGACTTTTAATAGAATAGGCCATAAATATAGCATCTTACCGTGATATACCTTGGACATTAATTTGACCGTGGTGAAGAACTAATTCAGGATGATTAGTGGCAATGAGATCAATCAAGGTGTGTGATGTGTCTGTGTAATGTGTAGCACTGAGAGGAGAAACGTTAAGATGCAAGCTTTAAATAAATTAAAGGTTGGGTTGTCTATGGAGAGTTATGTTCATGAAGGGTTATGTTGAAGTCGCCCATTACGATTATGTTTGAACAATCGGTGACTGAATCTTGTATTTGAGTCTTTTAGATCGCATAAAAATTCAGAAGACATTTTACTTCAATGACAGTTATTTCCAGTAATGTGAACTCAGGTTTCCCCTGGTACCGATATGGGGGCCTGCAGATTATTTGAGGTAATAGACTGATCGTAACATATGTAGCGGTGCGCCGGGAGGGCTTATTTAATCTGTCGGATCGAGGCAATGTATAACCTGCCAGTTGCAATCTTTCAATTGCGTGGTGTGTTTTTAACCAGGATTCGGAACTTAACATTGCGTGGAAACTGGGAAGCATAAATAAGGTTCTAATTTCGCCAATTTGCGCCTCCGCTAGGAGGCTTTGAGCGTTTATATGGCAAATCTGTAAAGTATTACTGTACTGAGTAATCTGGTGGTTAATGGTGTCCCTTGTCGACAGAGACTGGCAAGAAAACTCAGATGACAGTTGGTGTGTGTTGCCTGCACAGCTGGTTCCAGGGTCATTGGGGAGAGTGGATTAAGTGAAAGGTTTTGAGGAATGTTTGGAATGAGGAGGGGCGCTGTTCGTTTGTCACAAGTTCGTTACCAGACTCAGGTTTCCCCTGGTACCGATATGGGGGCCTACAGATTATTTGAGGTAATAGACTGATCGTAACATATGCAGCGGTGCGCCGGGAGGGCTTATTTAGTCTGTCGGATCGAGGCAATCTATAACCTGCCAGTTGCAATCTTTCAATTGCGTGGTGTGTTTTTAACCAGGATTCGGAACTTAACATTGCGTGGAAACTGGGAAGCATAAATAAGGTTCTAATTTCGCCAATTTGCGCCTCCGCTAGGAGGCTTTGAGCGTTTATATGGCAAATCTGTAAAGTATTACTGTACTGAGTAATCTGGTGGTTAATGGTGTCCCTTGTCGACAGAGACTGGCAAGAAAACTCAGATGACAGTTGGTGTGTGTTGCCTGCACGGCTGGTTCCAGGGTCATTGGGGAGCGTGGATTAAGTGAAAGGTTTTGAGGAATGTTTGGAATGAGGAGGGGCGCTGTTCGTTTGTCACAAGTTCGTTACCAGACTCAGGTTTCCCCTGGTACCGATATGGGGCCTACAGATTATTTGAGGTAATAGACTGATCGTAACATATGCAGCGGTGCGCCGGGAGGGCTTATTTAATCTGTCGGATCGAGGCAATGTATAACCTGCCAGTTGCAATCTTTCAATTGCGTGGTGTGTTTTTAACCAGGATTCGGAACTTAACATTGCGTGGAAACTGGGAAGCATAAATAAGGTTCTAATTTCGCCAATTTGCGCCTCCGCCAGGAGGCTTTGAGCGTGTATATGGCAAATCTGTAAAGTATTACTGTACTGAGTAATCTGGTGGTTAATGGTGTCCCTTGTCGACAGAGACTGGCAAGAAAACTCAGATGACAGTTGGTGTGTGTTGCCTGCACAGCTGGTTCCAGGGTCATTGGGGAGAGTGGATTAAGTGATAGGTTTTGAGGAATGTTTGGAAAGAGGAGGGGCGCTGTTCGTTTGTCACAAGTTCGTTACCAGACTCAGGTTTCCCCTGGTACCGATATGGGGGCCTACAGATTATTTGAGGTAATAGACTGATCGTAACATATGCAGCGGTGCGCCGGGAGGGCTTATTTAATCTGTCGGATCGAGGCAATGTATAACCTGCCAGTTGCAATCTTTCAATTGCGTGGTGTGTTTTTAACCAGGATTCGGAACTTAACATTGCGTGGAAACTGGGAAGCATAAATAAGGTTCTAATTTCGCCAATTTGCGCCTCCGCCAGGAGGCTTTGAGCGTTTATATGGCAAATCTGTAAAGTATTACTGTACTGAGTAATCTGGTGGTTAATGGTGTCCCTTGTCGACAGAGACTGGCAAGAAAACTCAGATGACAGTTGGTGTGTGTTGCCTGCACAGCTGGTTCCAGGGTCATTGGGGAGAGTGGATTAAGTGAAAGGTTTTGAGGAATGTTTGGAATGAGGAGGGGCGCTGTTCGTTTGTCACAAGTTCGTTACCAGACGGACTAAGCGCAGTTGAATCCAGTTTCTCCACCTTCATCAATGTATATGTTCTATGTAGGTTGTTCTCAGTTATATGATGATGATGACAATAATTGAAATGGAAATAACAATTTACAGCGATTGATGCAATAATGACAATATAGTAATAATGTAGGTGGAAATAAATACGACGAAATTACACCACTGGACCCAGCCTACTAAGACCAATCTACCACTACGGCAAGCAAAAGTAAACTATATTACGAATTTCGTTCTAATAGAAAGTTAAAGTTAAAATTTATTCCATACTACAAAGATAACTCTAAAATTAAACTACGAAATAAATTGTTGTGACCCTTTCTCCCTCGTATCACTTTAGTTCATTTAACTGTATCATAGTTCACACTTTACACTTATTTGTTCCTATTTGTGTATTACTTACTCCATGAATGCTTCATACTGGCGTACAACAAAACTCGAAATTGTCTCCTTAAGGATTGCGAGCCTTGTTGCAGTCAGATCCCCTCTTAATGTGACCGTCGTTCCCTTAAGTCCTCTTTTCTAGTGGATAATTTCACTCCACTTCCAGTAGGAAACGAATTTCACTATTATGGGCTGTGGCTTCGCGCCCAGTGGGATGGCTCCTGTCCATGTCCCTAGGGTCAAGGTTGACACCAAGATCTCTGGCAATGCGTAATGTGGTGACATCGGAATGTTCCCCTTTCCGGAATGCCGAAAATATGGATGCATTGCCGCCGCTGGTATTGCTCCAGTTCATCTTGCTGGATTTTAAAGTCACTTTTGATTTTCACAAGTTGCCTTTCCTTAGTCAGAAGGTGATCTTGTAAGAGTTTGACAGTTTCCTTGTACTCCGCTCTTAGTTTCTGGAGCTGCAACATTACGGGCTGTAACTGTTCGGCTATGGTCTGCTTAACGAGAACTTGTATGCTGACACCGTGCTGCTGGCTTGCTTGGGGAAGCTCCTTAACAGCCATTATTAAAACTTACTATTAGAACACTGATAGTTAACTGCACACGTTTAGCTTCAGCACGAATCTAATAACGCATTTATCACTTCAAGTGCTATATCGCCTGCGATTTACGATTATTGCTAGAGAAAGTTTGCGTGCGACTAGCAGCTAGCGGCCATGTTGGAATATAGTTAAGGGTTAATAAAAAACTGGTATAAAAGTCTAATTTTTCCGTATTTTCTGCACCAGCAGCTAGCGGCCATGTTGGAATATAGTTAAGGGTTAATAAAAAAAAAGTAAAAATTCTAATTTGTCCGTATTTTCTACACCAGCAGCTAGCGCCCATGTTGGAATATAGTTAAGGGTTAATAAGAAAACTGGTATAAAAGTCTAATTTTTCCGTATTTTCTGCACCAGCAGCTAGCGGCCATGTTGGAATATAGTTAAGGGTTAATAAGAAAACTGGTATAAAAGTCTAATTTTTCCGTATTTTCTGCACCAGCAGCTAGCGGCCATGTTGGAATATAGTTAAGGGTTAATAAGAAAACTGGTATAAAAGTCTAATTTTTCCGTATTTTCTGCAACCAGAAGCTAGTGGTTTTACCGAGGATGTTGTGTACTTGTAGGTGGTTCTGTCACGTGGATGACGACAACTACGTGAATATTCCGCGGCTCGTCCGTTTCTTGGCCGACTACAGTCCTCAGGAGGACTGGTACCTGGGAAAGCGGGCCCCACTCAAGTTACTCAAGAATCCCGCCATGGTGAGTGATTCTCCTCTGCTCCATCTCTGGAGCAAGTGTCAACACATGTAAACAAATATTTGAAAGTCGCAAGTGTGGGTGTGGAAGTGGTTTAGCCCGGGAGAGTTTATATACACAGGTATGAGTGAGGGTATAAATTACTGGGTCTTTCTGCTCTTAATATGTATAGCATAAATCAAGATAATGATTATTCGAAGAGTACAGTGTTAGGAGTGTATTGTAGTGTATTGTTTCTATTGTACATCTGTAAATATTCAGTAGAGTTTATGTAAACACACATGTGGGGATGGAGTTAGTTTATTTATTTATTTATTTATTTATTTATTTATTTATTTATTTATTTATTTATTTATTTATTTATTTATTTATTTATTTATTTATTTATTTATTTATTTATTTATTTATTTATTTATCGTATGAAGTTATTTACATAGGCCTATATACAAAGTTTGTAGACAAATGTGACAGTCATAAGCTCGTACAATTTTACAATTTCGTCGCCATAAGACCTATCTGTGTCGGCGCGACGTAAAGCCCCTAGCAAAAAAAATTTTTACAATTCTAGGTCTAGTTCTCCGACCCGTTCTATTGCTTCAACTCATGTATGTCCGTTATCGTTCCTCTGAAAGCACGAAGAGGACAGTCAGCGACAATGTGGTGGACAGTCTGCAAGAAGGCACAACAGTCACAATTTGTGTACCAGATATCCACATCTGCCTTGTCCGGCTCGAATTCGGTTGATGATCCTCCACTGACGTCCGGGAAGGTCGGATCCTTGTATTCGCTTATATGGGTCTTCAATTAGATGAATATTCACTACTGAAGACTGCTTCTACTGTATTTTCCATGAACTGTTAACTTTGAAGGAGGATCTATCAAGGTTAACTGCCGTGCGCTATGGTGGTTTCCTTTATTTCAAGCGTTGGTGTTCTTTTTGTGGAATATCTTGGTGAATGCGTAGCTCTGGATCCTGTTGAATATGTTTCTATACCTTTGGAAGTGCCTCTGATCTTCTTGGGGTTCGAAGTGGAATATTGCTGAGAACAGGTAGCCATAGTATGTTCGTACTCCGAACACATCCCGCTATTATTCGCATAGCTTAGTTGAGTTATACATCTATTATCTTGGTGTGAACACTATTGATCCAGATTGGACAGCAGTATTCAGCAACAGAATGTGGTTGGGATAAGGCTGTGGATCGTAAGATATGAATATTAGTTCCAGCAATATTTTGTAGAATATTATTTCTAGTTTTGAATTTCGAAGCCACATTCAAGATATGTTGATTAAAGATCAGACTTCTATCTAACGTTATTCCCAAGTATTTTTGCTGCTACAATAAGGGAGTACTTGGTTTCTGAACTTAATATCTTGGGGACCTTCAAATTCGTAGAATTGGACTATCTCTGTTCATTTGTCAGCTGAATTTCGAAGGGGATGGAGTAACTTCCGTGTATGTGGGGCTTGTCCCTTATCCATCTATCACTCCTAGATTGTACCTGTATATTTAAGGAAATAATAATAGTAATAGTAATAGAAATAGTAATAGTAATCTTTAAACAATAGGTTTTCATCAAAGAGCTGAACATTCGGAATATGATTGAATCTTTCATTATAACCACGCCCCCACCTTTTGGTGAAAAGTTAAGTATTGGGGGCGGTTGTCAGAGGTTAAAAATGTTTAACTAAATGTACTTCCAACGTATAACATTTGTTTGTAGTTGTGGGACAATTTGTCAGCTTTTACCAATGAGAGTGAACTCACTCGTGAAGTGCCATGTAAGTTCCTCTTAATTTGAGCACCAGTTGTTTCTGGAACTGGATATTAAGCATCTTGTTTGCTTGTTTCTTTCTTTATAGCGAGGAATCACGTACAAATTTGCTACAGGTGGAGCAGGATTCTGTCTGAGCCAAGCTCTGGCGCTCAAGATGGTGCCTATGATCGGGTAGGTCCTCATCTGTGTCCCATCCTTTGTCAACAGGACAGGTATTAGTCTCACACATGTAAACTTGATGTTGCTACTCACACATTGGCCTTCTGAAAGGTGCAGTCTTCAAATTGGAGGTAAGCTGAGAGCTGGCACAGGACATGTGATTGTGATGAGTGTTTTTCATGTCTTTGCTTGTCTTACATTGAATTTCATGCTTGCTTCATTTTATCTATTCATGTCCTGCCTTAAAATTGATATTGACTGATGATGGTCTCTGGTAAGACCGAAACTAGTTTCAACAAATATATGTAACTTTCTTAAGCTTACAACAAACAGTATTGATTAGGTGGAAACCTTTACCTTTTGTTTTACAATATATTGCTCTTCAATGCGGATTAGTATGAAATTTATTACCTACGATCACCAGCGATCTTGAAAACCATTTTGTTTTGTGTGATAATTTGCTTACCTGTTGGTCCTATGATCTCCCATCTTTGCAGATATGTCATTTTGTTAGCTCTACGCGCAATGCAGCTATGTTTTCTGTACGTTTCCAGTGTGATTTCAAATTCCTTTCATCAGTCTTTTTATCGTGACACTCAGTATAGGACAGAATTTAAAGATGTCTCCATGCCAGAAGTCAACACTACATACAATATGTCATATTTAGCCCGTATTGCCGACTTTGAACAGTTCTACGATATTATCATTAAAATGTTCCACTTTTGCAATACCGGTACTCACAAAGTTTAATCTTAACAGAAAGTTACAGGTACATGTTTTGTCGCTCTTGAGGACGTCTTCACCCTTGGAAAGAATGAAAGTTAAACACAGTAGTAAAAATAAAAGCATATTTAAAATGTTGTAACAACACATGTCTTCAATAACTTACATCTGTAGTGTCTTTGTGTGCCATTTACAAAGAAAGTGGCGACATGCTTAAAATCTACTTATAAAAGCTTAGTCATTTTAATAGTATGTAAACTTTCTTCGTATGTATATTTAATTACATACATATTCAATTTACAAAATGAAATAATTCGAACAAGGTTTCCTTGGTGCTTCGCTCCCACCTAGTGCTAGTGGAACGGAATCGAATCGAACCGAACATAATTTGTTTTTAACAAGTGTTTAAATGGGAGTTAGAGATGGCTATCGCCACGAGTCGAATCGAATCGAACCGAACGGAACAGGATTCTCTGCCAAGAATATTTTTCGAGCAGTGGAGCGGAATCGAACACAATTATCAAGATTCGTGCAACTTCGTAGATGGTCTGGTCGAGATATTTCTGACTATCATTTGGCGGCAAATATGGATCAGCTTCAGCTGGAATGTCAACTGTTTCTTGGATACGGTCGGGAACGTCCTGTTTCGTGATAGTTTATTAAACGTATTAATATTAGACACGGAAAAACTTCAGTTTAATTCAAAAATATGATTTCCTCTACTACAAGACCCACGAGCATTATTGCAACAACGTAAAACATAATTCCTGGGAGGAAATAAGCAAGGTTATGAAAATCCAAACTTATTAGAATATTCAAATTTGTGGTAGGTTACTGTAGTCTGTATAGGTACAATTTAATTCATAATTTTTGTTGACTTCATCACAAAATCATGTTATTTTGGAGTCCACGTACAGTATATCAGTACGATAATTGACATCACATCTCATATGGGAAGTATCTTTAAGTGTTTTTCTTCTTCTTCTTCTTCTTCTTCTTCTTCTTTGTCGTTTAGGCCTACTGAGGACCACGGGGCTCGTATCTACTCTTCGGTAAAAGTTGTTGCTTTCTTCTTCTTCTTCTTCCAATACTCCTTCATTGCTGACTATGAGCCAGCTTTCTCTCCTCTGTCCAATTAGTTCCTGTAGTCTTCTTACTTGTAAGGGACGTTGGGAAAACTCTGTGTCGGATGGCTTGACGGAACAGTAGTCGGTCCCAGTGGGATATCTAGGTGTTCCATATCCGACTTAACTGACGTGATCCATTTGTTCTTAGAAGCTTTGCCTCTTCCTGTTACTGTTAGTATCCTGTTGGTGAGTCATTTGGAATACAGACGGGCCCAGTGTCCATAAAAGGTCAGGCGCCTTTTCCTTATAGACGTGACGATGTCCTCCTGGTGTTCATACAGTTCATCATTATGTCGGATTCTGTAAGTGCCTCCTTCCTCTCTGATTGGTCCTAATATCCTCCTCAGGATCTACCTCTCTTTTAACTCCAGCTTTCTGAGTGGGCCATTCCTAGCCATTACAGGGCACTCGGAATATACAGAACAGATGGTTTGACGACCGAGTTGTAGTGTCATCTTTAAGTGTTTATTATATTTACAGTGAACGATTTTGTAAGTGGCATTCCCTATGTTTAAAACTGTCGTATATGTGTTCCTAACAAATAGTAGGCTACTTTAAACGAAATAGCTCCGCTGTGGACTTTAATTAAGGCCACGGTCCTAGCCCTTTCCTATCCCATCGCCGCCATAAGACCTATCTGTGTCGGTGCGACGTAAAGCAAATTGTAAAAAAATAATTTTGAAGCTACCTCGATTAATAATTTCATCCTGCCATGGAACACAATCTACTGCATTAAAGTTGTTTTAAAAATGATCACGGACTCCCATTTCACATCTGAAGTAGCATTTCTTCATGTAAAATTGAACTTTTTAAAATTCTATATGAAATAGTTGTTGAAATTGCAATAAAGTAACTCTGAGTAGGCCTACCGTCGATACTTCGCTTCGTCGCGCAAATAAACATTCAAATAAGTTTGAATACTCTCCGTTTGGCTCTCTTATTAATTTCTTGTACCCAGAAACTTCTCCTATCTCTCGTAAGTTTCTGCCTCCTCACACCTATCAGACCGTCCATTGCAAGCCTGAAGTTTCCCGTAGAATCCCGTTCGATTCTGTTCCGCTAGATGTGAGCGGTCGAGTGGAAATGTCAGCTGTTCGGTTCGATTCGATTCCATTAGGTGGGAGCGAGCCTTAAAAGACTTCGTCCAGTGGAGCGTTATCCAAAAACGAGCCCATAATGCTGGCAGCATTTCCTCGTCGGATAGCAATTGCTAACCACTGCCTCAGGAATTATGTTGAAAAGAGGTCTCCAGTGCGACACTAGAAAGCAGGGACTGAGTTGGTTCATTGACGAAGGAAGGCTCAGTATTCTTTTATAATTTGTATGGTTTTAAGACTTTTAGAATGTAATGATGATTTTTGGATAGTGCCTTTATAGTCTTTGTTATTTTTGGTTTGTTTACGAACTGGATATTGAATGCTAATAATGTTTGCTACAGTTATAAGTTACATTTTTATTTATCAATGTTTTCCTGGTTTGCCATGACGGCTATCCAACCGGAAGTGTATTTATCACTGTTTATTTTTTTAATTTCATTTCAATAGAGGCACCGGAGCCAAGGCTCTTCTTGGTGCAATACAAAATATAAATTACAATGGCAGCTATATTCACAATGTAATTACAAAATAAATATAGTAAGTATATAATTTAATATGATGTAATAAATACGAGAGGACAAAGTTTCCTAACCATAATTACCATACTACTTCAAGTATTTAGTTACATTACTCTTGAAGATAGATGAAGTTGGTAACATTTTTATATTTTTTGGAAGTGAGTTATACATGGTTATAGAAAAAAATCAAAGAGAATTTTGACCATAACTAGTAGAATGAATCTGATTGTAGTGAATATTATAAATAATTCTTGTTTCGTAATTATGAATCTGTGATTTGGTAATTACTGATGTGTTCGAGCGGACTATTTCGTTTTGAATTTTATAGATCATATTTATAGAAGCTTTTATGCGGAGGTTTGGAAGTGATAATCTACTACAATGTTTATACACATCTTTAGTCGGTGGCAGAATGGGCAGTTTGAAAATTATTTTTAGTGCTCTCTTCCTAAGGACCTCTACCTTTTCAAATAAGTCTTTATTACAGCATGCCCAGACATGTATCATATAAGAGATGTGGCTTTCAATAAGAGCATAGTAAATACCCTTCAACAACCCACGAAAGAACTTATATCGCAATCTACTGCGGATATCAATCACAGGGATAATTTTATTACAAATAGTCTCCACGTGATTACTCCACGACAGATTTTCTTCTATAATCAGTCCTAAGAATTTAGTACTGTGCACTTTCATTATTCTGTGACTGAAGAAAAGCAAATTTTTATCCAAATTTAATACATATAAAGGTTTGTGAAAATTTATGTAGTTTGTTTTTGTTAGATTTATCGTTAATCGGTTGGAATTAAGCCATGTTTCAAGTAATCGTATATCCTGCTGCATATTTTGTTCACGTTCATGATTGCTATAGCCTGTATAAAAATATTAGCGCCATCAGCAAAAATGGATAGTCTTCCATTTAATTTAAGGTAACCAATATCATCAATGAAGGTAAGAAACAATAAAGGCCCCAGCACAGAACCTTATGGCACACCAATTGAGATCACTTTTACATTACTCTGAGTATTATTACATGTAACAAACTGCTCCCTATTAGAGAGGTAATCAACAAACCAATCCAATGCAATACCTCTAATGCCTGCTACTTCTAATTTATGTAATAAAATTTTTGATCAACTATGTCAAAAGCCTTTTTAAGATCTATGAATAAACCAGCTGCTAACACACCAGAGTCTAAAGCTTGTTGTAGTTTAATAATAATATCCTCAATAGCATTACTGGTAGTCGAGTGAGGTAGGAAACCATACTGAAATTGATAAAAAATATTTATTATTTAACAAAAAATCTAACAATAAGTTTTTAACCACTTGTTCTAAAATCTTAGATAAAGGAGGTAGTACCGAGATTGGTCTGTAATTACTTACATTAAATTTATCCATGCCTTTATAGATTGGTACAACTCTGGCGATTTTAAGTTTGGGTGGTACTTTACTCTCTGATAGAGATTTGTTAACTAATTTTGTGATGTGAGGTATAATAAATTCAGAAAGTCTCTTTATAAGAATATTATTAATACCAAAACAGTCTACACTACAACTGTTTTTAAGATTATTAATTATTTGTTCAATTTCATTTTCATTATTAGGGGTTGAAAATAAGGAATTAGATGGGCCAGGTTCAATGTGAGGGTATTTAGACTGAGGAATGTTCTTAGCTAAAGACAGACCCATATCAGTGAAATAGTCATTAAATATAGTAGAAATTTGACTAGACTCAGTCACCAACTTATCATTTACTTCTTCATTGTTACAGTTATTAGTTGTTAAAATATTATTAATAATTTTCCACTGATTATTTGTGCTGTTTAACCTATTCATATAATAATTATTTTCTAGATCTCTTTATAGTCATGTATTAACTGCTGTGAAATATAGCCACATCCCATATTAAATCTCATCTGTTGTCTTTTAATTTTATAATGTAAGTTATTTTTTGTTTGATTAGATTTAACTGCTCTGAAGTAAACCATGGGCAAAAGGGTCTAAATTTCTTATTTAGATTAGGACTTTCATTTTTAACTAAAACCGTACTTTCTTTAAAATATGCTATTAATTTATTTGTTATGATATCCGAGCTATCCTCTTCATTTATTGTTAATGGCGTTTGAGACATGTATTTTTCCATAGATGGGATATGATATTTTGTAGGTTGCATTACATAATTTCTTTGTGTATTCATTTTGGGTGTAATATTAATATCCAAGATCTATCAAATTGTGATCACTCAGATCATTTATTATGTTATATATTTTATATTTGCAGACTCTGTTTACGTAAAAATGATCTGTAAGTGTACTAGTTGTCAATGAAATTCTAGTAGGAAAGACAGCGTTACATGAACTCTGATTATAACACCCACAGCGATTCTGAAGCTCAGTAGATATATGACTCTGTTCTAATTTATTTATACACTGACTGACAGAGCAAATGCAACACCAAGAAGGAGTGGTCAGAACTTTATGCCAATTGCAGGGTAGACTGACGTCACTGAGGTATGCTCATGATGTGAAATGCGCCGCTGTGCTGCGCACGTAGCGAACGATAAATGGGACACGGCGTTGGCGAATGGCCCACTTCGTACCGTGATTTCTCAGCCGACAGTCATTGTAGAACGTGTTGTCGTGTGCCACAGGACACGTGTATAGCTAAGAATGCCAGGCCGCCGTCAACGGAGGCATTTCCAGCAGACAGACGACTTTACGAGGGGTATGGTGATCGGGCTGAGAAGGGCAGGTTGGTCGCTTCGTCAAATCGCAGCCGATACCCATAGGGATGTGTCCACGGTGCAGCGCCTGTGGCGAAGATGGTTGGCGCAGGGACATGTGGCACGTGCGAGGGGTCCAGGCGCAGCCCGAGTGACGTCAGCACGCGAGGATCGGCGCATCCGCCGCCAAGCGGTGGCAGCCCCGCACGCCACGTCAACCGCCATTCTTCAGCATGTGCAAGACACCCTGGCTGTTCCAATATCGACCAGAACAATTTCCCGTCGATTGGTTGAAGGAGGCCTGCACTCCCGGCGTCCGCTCAGAAGACTACCATTGACTCCACAGCATAGACGTGCACGCCTGGCATGGTGCCGGGCTAGAGCGACTTGGATAAGGGAATGGCGGAACGTCGTGTTCTCCGATGAGTCACGCTTCTGTTCTGTCAGTGATAGTCACCGCAGACGCGTGTGGCGTCGGCGTGGAGAAAGGTCAAATCCGGCCGTAACTGTGGAGCGCCCTACCGCTAGACAACGCGGCATCATGGTTTGGGGCGCTATTGCGTATGATTCCACGTCACCTCTAGTGCGTATTCAAGGCACGTTAAATGCCCACCGCTACGTGCAGCATGTGCTGCGGCCGGTGGCACTCCCGTACCTTCAGGGGCTGCCCAATGCTCTGTTTCAGCAGGATAATGCCCGCCCACACACTGCTCGCATCTCCCAACAGGCTCTACGAGGTGTACAGATGCTTCCGTGGCCAGCGTACTCTCCGGATCTCTCACCAATCGAACACGTGTGGGATCTCATTGGACGCCGTTTGCAAGCTCTGCCCCAGCCTCGTACGGACGACCAACTGTGGCAAATGGTTGACAGAGGACAGGACACCATCCGCACTCTTATTGACTCTGTACCTCGACGTGTTTCTGCGTGCATCGCCGCTCGCGGTGGTCCTACATCCTACTGAGTCGATGCCGTGCGCATTGTGTAACCTGCATATCGGTTTGAAATAAACATCAATTATTCGTCCGTGCCGTCTCTGTTTTTCCCCAACTTTCATCCCTTTCGAACCACTCCTCCTTGGTGTTGCATTTGCTCTGTCAGTCAGTGTATTATAGTAACCAACAGTAATACAGAATGTTTTACCACCTTTATTCCAAAGATATTCTAAACATTTTAGAAAATCTTTGGACAATTTGGTATGAGGGTTATATACTGCTACCATGACGAATATAAGAACCGAGTGTGATGACTCATCGAGTTCAGGCGCGCCCCGCCAGGCAGCGCTAGAGTGTGGTAGCTCCATAATACCGATCAGCTGGTCTTAGGAATGGTGACACAGGAAACGTATTACTCCGTAACTGATAAGTATATACACTGTCTTTTATAAAAAAAAATGAGAGATTACAATTAAACTACCACGGCAGAGAACAATGGAAAAATATCATACATGGAAATAACAGCTACGACCTTCATCACGTGTAGAGAAAAGCACAAGTTACTCGTGCGTACATAGCATATTAAAACAAACACCCATGAACTATTTAAAGGTAATACTCTACTTGCCATCTCAGTTTGTCGGTTACTGGACTTTCGAAAGCTTGCGTGAAGCTTTGGCGGATGTTCGAGATTGTAAATCTCGCCGGATTTCTTTCATTCTGAAGAAAAATCGGCACTTCAGATAATGATAAACAAGTCTGGGAATTATATCCATAACATGTTGAAGACAACAGCCAGCGCCTGAAGGATCAAATGAAATTTTGTCTAAAGAATCGATACAATCAAAAAATATTTCGCTCCACATCGATTTTGAGTTCAGTTTTTCACTAATTACTTTCTCGGCCTTGAAAAGAATGTCACATATACTTTTCGAAGGGCGCGTTAAAAACACTTCATTATTGCTTGAACCGTAGTCTTTTATTTCGAAGAGAACTGAAAATGTACTTTGATTATTATCACGTAAAGAATGGGCACAGAGCGAACACTTAATAAATTTAGAAGAGTGCTTAACAACGTACCCAGCCAAATGATACACTAAACACTTCTCAATCGAAGAGTTTCGAACAGCGCTATCAAATTCAGGTACAGAGCTTTCCCAGTCTTCGATATTTACTGCATCTTGAACCACGATTTTTTGCTTAATGGAAGTTTCCACTGATTGTTTCACTGTCTCATTATGAATTTCCACATTCCGGGCTAACATACGTATCTGATTAACATACGAGGTCAAGATCGTCTCCCGTTTAGGTTCGCAATTACCTCCTACATTTAAAGCCTGCTTTATAGGGACGTAGACACATTGAAGTAGATAATAATAATTTCGTGTGGCTATTTCTAGCCGAGTGCAGCCCTTGTAAGGCAGACCCTCCGATGAGGGTGGGCGGCATCTGCCATTTGTAGGTAACTGCGTGTTATTGTGGTGGAGGATAGTGTTATGTGTGGTGTGTGAGTTGCAGGGATGTTGGGGACAGCACAAACACCCAGCCCCCGGGCCATTGGAATTAACTAATGAAGGTTAAAATCCCCGACCCGGCCGGGAATCGAACCCGGGACCCTCTGAACCGAAGGCCAGTACGCTGACCATGCAGCCAACGAGTCGGACTATTGAAGTATATGAAAATGAAGGAAATCTATTGTCGATGGATGATCATCTGAACTGAAAGAACGCATAATTCCGAAGTGCCGTTCCAAGGGATCCTGGGTGACCTTTCCTGTTAACACATACTTACAACCTCTTTCCCAAAGCTATTCACACATTTCCAAAGTACTCTGTAGGGTTACCATTAGTGATTCCAAGGTTCTGTTGGAGGCAAAGGTGTTATTAGTAGATCTCAAAGTCTGAAGAAAATTAACAAGAGCTGTATGAGAAGGTGAACCTCTACGAAGAGCCTGAGAAGGGATGAATGCATTTAGTGCATCAGCAACAATATTTATATCACTGGTAAATGTTTCAGTGTCCTTACTACCTTGTAATCCTGCCAGTTCCACTGCGCGATAAAATTTCATACCTTTGGCAACACTGTCACTAAAAAGTGGGAAGGCAAGCCTAGCATTCATTCTCTGGAACGATGATGGGTCTAAATGAGCAACTGTCAGCTTGGGGCAGGCTCTAAGCCCAGCATATCCTGATAGATCTTCTTTGAACAGTTCCCTATAGAAATTGAAATTAATGATTTTGTCGTTATAGTGAAGTTCTACTTTATCATGAAAGTGGTTTCTTATACATTTCAATACATGCACGAAGTCAGAAAAAGCCCAGATCTTTCTCTTAACATCTGCAGGATTAATGATGTGAGGTTGTAGAGAACTTGTCTTGCCACTGATTCCTAACGATTTCCACGCCTTTTTATTTGTCTGACTACCATCACAAGTAAATCCAACTACCCTCGCCCCAGCTTCTTCTAACTGCAAAATCACCTGTATTACAATTTTTGCGAGAATGTCTCCTGGAGTAGTATTTCTGCATGCATAAACAGCAACTGGTTGTACCCAGTTATGCATGAAAGGTACGAACATGAACACTAGAGCGTGATTTGCAAGCAAGTTCTTCTGGAGGTCTGGCGTGTGTTCACCTAAATCAACTAATCCATCTACTTTATGGGAAAAACTATTGAATTTGATTTCTTCTCTTAGCTTAACCTCATAAAAAATAACAACACCATAACGTGAATTATCATTTTCATCCTTAAGAAAATCTGAAATAGCATTTATGCTATGCGAATTAACTCCATAAGGGCACTTAAGCCCTTTACAAAGTTTTCTCAAGTGACTTTCTGAGGGCAGTGGCAAGAGGTTATGTCGCCGACAATGACGGAATCCTTTCGGTGATTTTATTCTCAACAATAAACTCTCTAAAATGAATTCATTGCTATACCTCATTCCAGTAGAAGATTTCACCTGGCATTTCTTAAGCATGGTATCGATTATCATCTTTTCCTTCTTACTAAGGTGTTCGTTATCTCTATAATTAAATTCCTGTGTATTTCTAACCTGCTTCTCCAGTAAATTAATTCTCGATTTTGCTGAGTTTAGACTGGATCTAGCTCGAATTAAATTTCGATTAGCATTTTTAGGCGCCTTTTGAGCGATAATATTGTCTTTTCGGCATCAGAAAGCACACTAGAATAACCCAAATTTTGATCAACATTAGACTGACCTTTTAATTCTCCATTCGCTGCTACACTCTCGTCTTCAATCTTCTTTCTTCTTCTCCTAGAGGTGTCTAGATTCTTTTTCCTGTTGGGAGTTTCACGGGACCTAATCTTACTAGAAAGGTATTTCGGCAAATTAGGGAAAATGTGAGGTACTGCTCCTGCACGTAATTTCCATCTGTCACGAGGCATAACCACTTTTTCACCATTCACTATAAAGTTGTCTGATTTTACTATCAAATCGTCAGAGAAATGAAGTTGACAAATTCTGCTATTACGCGTTAAAACAGTATCCTTTCGTGGAATAGCTCTGGCCCATTTTTCAAATTTATTTTTATCCTTCGGTGGTGAAAAGAATCTTATACCATTAACTACTCTACCATAGCCTGACTTACAGCCAGGCACAAAACAGTACGGCATGTTGAACTATTAGTTTAATCAGGCCACATAACACACGTGTTTTAAGTGCACAACACACAGTGAACTAAGTTTAGGAACTGAACGCAAAAGAAATTCAACTTGTTGACTTGAAATATCTCGCACAACAACATCTCCCGCACTTTTCAACACATGGTTTGCCGGTCTACTGAAGCACGTGTTGGACATCGACGTTTGCAGTGCTCTCAGTGGCGGGTCCACAAACTACCATGCTATAACAGTTGAGTCGTCACACTTGGTTCTTATATTCGTCATGCTGCTACTAAGTGAACGTCATTCACAAAACCCTTTATCTCGATTAATAATATACTATATGAACTGGCATTACTGTTAATAGATAATAATATATTAGCCTTATACGGTTCCTTTATATAAATGGTAATTCCACCACCCCTATTATGTGATCTAGAGCAAAAGAGATCATCATATCCATTCAGATTAAAATATTTTTCTTCCTCAGGAGAAACCCGTGTTTCAACAATTACAATTATTTCAGGATATTCTGCTTCCTGTATGGTATAAACTAAATTACTCCACTTATTACGAATGCTTTGGGAGTTGATGTATAGAATTCTAATTCCATCTTTGTTAGTAAGCTCCTGTAATTCACTTAGTTGGAATTCAGAACCTTCCATAAAGAATAACGTGGATTATTTATGTACCTACAAGTAAATAGCTTACCTAAGTCCTAAGGGGAAAAGACAGCTAAGACATCATCCATGTTTCTGATATGTATAATACTAGAAGTATCATTTCTCCTTACAAAAATTCACCCTTCCCTTGACCACACATACTTGAAGCCTTTTGCTCTAAGGTTTTTAGCTCTCTTAAGAAGAACTTTAGATTTAGCTGTTAGGTGGTCATTGATGTAAATAGTATGGTTACCATACCATACCATACCCCATGGCACTACAGCCCTTGAAGGGCCTTGGCCTACCAAGCGACCGCTGCTCAGCCCGAAAGCCTGCAGATTACGAGGTATCGTCGAGATTACGACGAATCCTCTCGGCCGTTATTCTTGGCTTTCTAGACCGGAGCCGCTATCTCACCGTCAGATAGCTCCTCAATTCTAATCACGTAGGCTGAGTGGACCTCGTACCAGCCCTCAGGTCCAGATAAAAATCCCTGACCTGGCCGGGAATCGAACCCGGGGCCTCCGGGTAAGAGGCAGGCACGCTAACCCTACACCACGGGGCCGGCAAAATAGTATGGTTAGTGGCATTAATATAAGTGCAGTGGATGAAAGTTGCCTAACATTTTTCTTTGCAACCATAAGTTCATGCTCCTTCCACCTATTCACGAACTTAACCACAATAGGTCTAGGCAGATATTTATTAGATGCTGGAATTCTATGAGCAATGTCAATGTCTGTTTTATTGATTACACAGCCAACTACTGACCCAATATCCGTGACTAATTTATATACATCATCACTTTGTAGCTCTGGTATACCATGAATTTCCACGTTATTACGTCGTAAGTATTGATTAATTGATCAATCTCGTCAAAAGATTTGGATTTCATAGTTTCAAGTTCTAGTTACAGTTATTTTATTTTTGTATCTTTTTCATTTACTACATTTCTAAGATCTTCAATAATCTTCGTATTGAAGTCGATGCTGTCCTTAAGCCTATCAATTACTTTATCGATTAGTCGCTCGAGGATACAATCGAAGAACGTAGAAGTACTCAGTATTTCACGAATAGTTGATTCTAGATTGTCAAGTCAACTTTCAGCAACTCGGATGTTAGTTTCGTCCACTTCGAGACACTTTAACTGACCCTGGGTATCCATCATGCTGCTGTTCTTGTTCTTATTCTTTTGCTTTTGTTTATTCCGTGACATAACCTACAATTACACTACCACAAATTACACAGGACTTTAAGGTTAGCCAGCAGTACGTGATTTTTCCTTTCAATTGTCACTCAGAAATGTACATTGCTATAACGTAGGAAACCTTCAAATTCCTTTAGTTACCCGCCACAAACACTATTTTAGGAGACAAACATACATCACACAATATTAGAGCCGCCATGTTATTATTCCAATAACGTAGAGTTTGGCACATTATTTTTATATAATTGAGTTCATATTCAGTGGCGGTTCGTGCATGAAGGGCTTTTGGGAGCCGCCTCACTGCCTTTTCAAAAGCACTTAACATAATTTCACTCTGTAACTGATTACATATAGAGAAGGACAAATGTGGCGAAGTCGAACTTAGGGTGGTGTGCTACTCAGTGTTGCAATGTTATCTTCATTATTTGGGCTGTAAACATTTCACTTTATTGTTTTCAAACATATAGCAAAGGCTTTTATACCGTGGCTGTTGTTCAGCAAGCACGACGTTTTCTCTTTAGTCTTGAGGCGGTCGGGTTCTGGCAGGAGAGCCCTCACTAGGTTCCTAGAGTTTAGCAAGTGTGCGGGGTGTGGGAGGAGCCTGGAAAGACGATACGGGCTTGTCAGTGGAAGGAAGACTGCAGACGGGTCTATGGACTGTCCGGCAGAGCCCGCAGCAACATCGCCAACCACTTTACGACGTACCTATAGTAGGGCTCCATTTGCGGCCTGCTACCCTTTCAGACAGACTGAGTGTTTAATAAAACATGTAGGCCTTATGCAATTCATTAAACCTTGACCGGTTCCTAAGCTCGTGTTAATAATTCAAGCATTTAAGACAGAACACGTCATTATCGATCTATATATATATATGTAATCACTAACAAAATCATCATTTTCTGACAATAACCTCAACAAATGCACATGTTAAATACAGAATAGAACAACAATACCCACATACATAGACTTTTGAACTACGGTATAATAAGCACAATAGGAAGATGATACTTCATCGAGAAAGAAAAACAGTCAGAATATGAATGACAATAATGGAATTCAGGAGACATTTAGACTTTCCCCCGTAACTGCTCAGAAAATAGCAACAAAATGTACAGACATGTAATGTATACAAAGCACTAAATTTAAATATTTGTAAAACAATGTACTCACTGCTCTGCCGACAGCAGTCAGTCATCTAGAAGGGGCTCTATCCCAACCATATCCTCTCCTGTACTATTCTTCTCGTTGTCACTGTCACTGACACTTTCAGTTTCACTGGAGCTTGAAGAACTACCTAGGTGAATAATTAAATCGTCCACTCCACTGTCAATACGTCCTTCCCGTTCCTGCGCATTTTCTATTTTCCCCTCTACATGTCCTACGGCATCCTCCTAGTTTTTTCAGGTTACCTGACAAATGCCCTCAACGACAAGTCTTACGACCTCTGCCATGGTGAATGTTTTGTTGTTGCTGGCAACATAATTTTTTACTTGAGCCCATATGAGTTCTATGGGATTGAAATGGCAGTGGTAAGGTGGTAGCCTAATGACTTCGTGGCCATACTTCCTAGCAAGTTCATCCACATAATGCCGAGGAATCCTGGGCTTAACGTTATCAATGCCACTCAAAAGAAGTACCTTCGTCATAGTGCGGTTTACTTGAATGCCATGCCTTACGAGCCACTCGATCATTTCATCCTTTCTACACGACATTGCAGGTGCCTTGTCTATCTGAACACAGTGATATAGGGCAGTGTCTATTATAATGACACTGTTGGACTTTGTTTGGCAGTAACTGTTGTTCGAACCACTTTAAAAACCTATCGTGGTCCATCTCTGCATGGTAATTGCGCAGTGGAAGCGTGCTGGGCCCATAACCCAGAGGTCCGTGGATCGGAACCACGCTCTGCTACCAGTTTTGTACCGTGAATTATCACTGGCGAAACCTACAGAAGGTGCGGCCTCCATAGGATCTGGACCTTACGAGAATATAGTACCACCCAGAGAGCAAGAACACAGATAGCCGAGGAAATCAGGTTAACAAAGTGTATTAAACAAATAGGTAAACACCAAGAAAAGTAAAAAAGGATTAAAGTATTTAAACACCAACATCACTCAGGTTCCTCCGACACGTGCCCTATTGTAACTTACAGGGATCCAGCCCCTGTTCACAGTTCATCACCAAAAAACAGTGTAAAAGGCAATTCTGGATAAGACTTATTGATAAAGCGCCACCTCAGGTGGCTCAAGGAGGAGCGCAATTTTCCCTTAACATGACATACCATGATACCATATACATATATATACTTTCAACCACTAAGGGCACAAGCGCCCAATAAGTTAAGTTGCAGTAAGACTGCAATAAACGATCCAAAAGAGGTTCACACATACTTTACGATTTAGAGGCAACTCTGCTTTTATAACAACTCGAAACAACTCTAGCGCCTATTCAGTGGTTTACAATCAAATAATGTCCTCCCATAGTCTGTGACCGTTAAGCAAGTTCAGGGTGCTTACCTCCCATACCCCCTACCGGTCCGGGGTTCGAAGGCGGTGCGTGAGATGCTCAAGTCAGAGAGCGAGGCAAGAATGACACTTCTTCCCAGCCAGGCCGCACGGCCTGGCCAAGAGTAGCCGTGACGCGAGACCACGTGACGCAAGGCGACACGGGGAGTCTGCGTAAAAGAGCTCGGCGCATCAGCAGGGGTACGGGAGGGAAGGCAGAGGGGAGGCAGCACAGGCCGGGCCGTTCCCAGGGCGGAAAGCGTTCCTTTACCCTGGGACCATCTTTTAGGAATAATTTATTATTATTATTATTATTATTATTATTATTATTATTATTATTATTATTATTTGCCCAAAGGGACAGCAACAGGCGAAAAACACAATAATGCACCAAAATAGAAAAACATTAAAACAGGCACAATAAATAGTATAAGAGGGGAGAGGATATCAAATACATGGCTCAGTAATCTCCAATTCTTTTCGATTTAAATAGAAGGAAAGAGTTGGTTACGAAACCTCCTGACGTCCCGGCATGCACGATTATAAATCTTAGTCCCTTCCCGGAAGCACCAGCCATCAGTCAATCCCTTTGACTTCGTGTGCCCAGCATACACTCAAGTTTCGTCCAGCCATGCGATATCCCTAAAAATTTTGCCCCGAATTTCTTTTAAATATTCACATCTTTTGGAGACAAGATCACCTCTTTTGAGTAAAATAATCCGTCCATTAATTCGCCTGTACTCGAAACCGATTTTGTGTAATAATCTCTGTAGAGACGTCCTTTTTCCACGAAATAACTTACTCCGTTTCAGAGACGAAAGCAATTTCTTAACAGTGGGATGCTCCCGCCTAATATAATAATCATACACGTAGTGATAGCGTCCTACAATGTTGCAACTCTGTTATCGTTCCCATAGCAATATTTTCTCACCGGTGGCGCTAAACGTCAGACTTTTACTCTCGTGGGCCCTACTATAGAATTTTTCTCCCAACGTCTTACATTAATTGTTGTTAGAGATTAATTCCAAAACATTTTACAAAACAATGAATTTCATTATACTGACTATTTAAACAATTCATTTCTAAAAAGAAGCTAAAATAATGATTCAAAATATTACCATGAGGTGACGGCAATATTTGTAGGTTGGTCAAATTGTTAAATATGTGTTTATACCTTGAGATTTGGGCAAGACGAGAGAAATTCGGGCGTGCACTGTTTCGTTGATTTCATTAATGTCGTCATTATCACTTTGTGATTGTGATCAGTGAAATAGTGCTGTGCCGTAGTAGTCCTGATTGCAGTAGCTGTTAGCCTGCTAATGTGCGTGTATAAATGCCATTGTAGCATAGTTAATTAATTATTTAGTGTTACAGTGCAACAAACAGATTTCTATTCAGCCAGCTCATCGGATTATTATTATTATTATTATTATTATTATTATTATTATTATTATTATTATTATTATTATTATTATTATTATTATTATTATTATTATTATTATTATTATTATTATTATTATTATATCATCTAGAAATACCGTGATGCAAGTCAGTGAAAAGTGGACCGATTGCCAAGGGTTAAGAGATGGCGGTACAGCCCCACCGGAGTAAAATATCACGAACAGCCACTGTTTATATACCAAGACAGTTTGCTTATGAATGAGAATTAGGTCACTCTGATTAATTTTGGTTTTCCACGGCAATCTATTCAAGTCCTAACCTATAACGTATATGTACTGCTGTTGGTGTTAATGAGTTCAATCAATCAATCAATCAATCAATCAGTTAATACTGATATGCATGTAGGGCAGTCGCCCAGGTGGCAGATTCCCTATCTGTTGTTTTCGTAGTCTTTTCTTAAATAATTAAAAAGATACTGGAAATCTATTGAACATCTCCCTATCTAAGTTACTACAATCCCTAACTCCCTTTCCCATAAATGGACATTTGTCACAATTTGTCATCTTGAATTTCAACTTTATCTTCATATTGTGATCTTTCCTACTTTTAAAGACGCCACTCAAACTTATTTGTCTACTAACCTCATTCAACGACATCCCTCTGCTGACAGCTCGTAACATACCATTTGGTCGAGCAGCTCGTTTTCTTTCTCCCAGTTCTTCCCAGCCAAACTTTGCAACATTTTTGTAACGCTACTCTTTTGTCGGAAATCACCCAAAACAAATCGAGCTGATTTTCCTTGGATTTTGTCTAGTTCATGAATCAAGTAATCCTGATGACGGATTTACTCTATTTTGCGTCTCACCAGAGACTTATATGCCCTCTCCTTTACATCCTTACTACAACTCCTAAACTCACTCATAACCATAAGCAGAGGTCTGTACCCTTTATTTACAATCCCATTTAAGTGATTACCCAATTAAGATATTTCCCTATATTATCACCTAGATACTTACAATGATCCCCAAAGAAATTTTTACCCCCCCCCCCCAATCAATCCAGTACCGGTAATTAAAATGAGAGGATTTATCTTATTTGTGAAACTCATGACCTGACTTTTAACCCCGTTTATCATCATACCTTTGCCTGCTGTACATCTCACAACATTATCGAGGTCATGTTGCATTTGGTCACTATCTTGTAACTTATTTATTACTCTATACAGAATAACATCATCCGAAAAAAGCCTTACCTCTGATTCTACTTACTTACTCATATCATTTATATATATAAGAAAATATAAAGGTCCAATAATACTGCCTTGAGGAATTCTCCTCTTAATTATTACAGGGTCAGATAGAGCTTCGCCTACTCTGATTATCTGAGATCTATTTTCTAGAAATATAGCAACTAATTCAGTCACTCTCTTTTCTAATCCAATTGCACACATTTTTGCCAGTAGTCTCTCATGATCCATCCTAACAAATGCTTTAGACAGGTCAATCGCGATGCAGCCCATTTGACCTCCTGAATCCAAGATATCTGCTACAACTTGCTGGAATACTGCATGTTGAGTTTCAGTGGAATAACCTTTCCAAAAACCGAACTGCCTTCTATCGAACCTGTTATTAATTTCGCAAACATGTCTAATATAATAAGAAAGAATGCATTCTCAATGCTTACATGCAACGTTGGTCGAACTTACTGGGCTGTAACTTTCAGCTTTATTTCTATCACCCTCACTTTTATACACAGGGGCTATTATAGTAACTCTCCATTCATTTGGTATAGCTCCTTCAACCAAACAATAAAAATAAGTACTTCAGATATGGTACTATATCCCAACCCATAGTCTTTAGTATATCCGCAGAAATCTTACCAATTCCAGCCGCTTTTTTAGTTTTCAAATTTTGTATCTTATTGTAAATGTCATGGTTATCATACGTAATTTTTAATACTTCTTTAGCATTAGTCACCTCCTCTACCTGGACATTTTCCTTGTAACCAACTATCTTTATATACTGCTGACTGAATACTCCTGCCTTTTGAAGATCCTCACATACACACTCCCCTTGTTCATTAATTATTCCTGGAATGTCCTTCTTGGAACCTGTTTCTGCCTTAAAATACCTATAAATACCCTTCCAATTTTCACTAAAATTTGTATGACTGCCAATTATGCTTTCCATCATGTCATCCTTAGTTGCCTTCCTTGCTAGATTCAGTTTCCTAGTACGTTCCTTGAATTTCTCCTTACTTCCACAGCCATTTCTAACTCTATTTCTTTCCAGTCTGCACCTTTTTTAGTCTCTTTATTTCTCAATTATAAAAAGATGGGTCTTTACCATTTCTTACCACGTTTAAAGGTACAAACCTGTTTTCACATTCCTCAACAATTTCTTTAAACCCATCCCAGAGTATGTTTACATTTTTATTTCCCGTTTTCCACCAATCATAGTTACTTTTCACTCACAATCAATCAATCACTACTGATCTGGATTTAGGGCAGTAGCCCAGGTGGCAGATTCCCCATCTGTTGTATTCCCAGCCTTTTCTTAAATGATCGCAAAGAAATTGGAAAATTATTGAACATTTCCCTTGGTAACTTATTCCAATCCCTAACTCCTCTTCCTATAAACGAATATTTGCCCCCAATTTGTCCTCTTGAATTCCAGCTTTATCTTAATATTGTGATATTTCCTACTTTTAAAGACACCACGCAGACTTATTCGTCTACTGATGTCCTCCCACGCCATCTCTCCTCTGACAGCTCGGAACATACCACTTAATCGAGCAGCTCGTCTCCTTTCTCCCAAGTCTTCCCAGCCCAAACTTTGCAATATTTTTGTAACGCTACTCTTTTGTCGGAAATCACCCAGAAGAAATCGAGCTGTTTTTCTTTGGATTTTTCCAGTTCTTGAATCAAGTAATCGTGCTGAGTGTCGCATATACTGGAACCATATTCTAGTTGGGGTCTTACCAGAGACTTATATGCCCTCTCCTTTTCATCCTTACTACAACCCCTAAATACCCTCATAACCATGTGCAGAGATCTGCACCCTTTATTAACAATCATATTTATGTGATTACCCCAATAAAGGTCCTTTCTTATATTAACACATAGGTACTTACACTGGTCCGCTAAAGGAACTTTCACCACATCAACGCAGTAATTAAAACTGAGAGGACTTTTGCTATTTTTGAAATTTACAACCTGACTTTTAACCCCGTTTATCATCATACCATTGCCCACCGTCCATCTCACAACACTATCAAGGTCACCCTGCAGCCGCTCACAATCTTGTAACTTATTTATAACTCCGTACAGAATAACATCATCTTCTACAAATAGCCTTATCTCTGATTCCACTTCTTTACACATATCATTGATATATAAGAAAACATAAATGTCCAATAATACTGTATTGAGGAATTCCCCCTCTTCATTATTACATGGTCAGATAAATCTTCGCCTACTCTAATTCTCTGAGTTCTGTTTTCTAGAAATATAGCAACCCATTCAGTCCCTCTTTTTTCTAGTCCAATAGCACTCACTTTGCCAGTAGTCTTCCATGATCTACCCTATCAAATGCCTTAGATAGGTCAATCGCAATGCAGTCCATTTGGCCTACTGAATCTAAGATATCTGCTATATCTTGCTGAAATCCTACAAGCTGAGCTTCAGTGGAATAACCTTTCCTAAACCCAAACTGGCTTATGTCAAACCAGTTATTAACCCTTTGTCACTCAGCCTATATGCAGGAGTTTGCTCGAAGACACTCAGACTAATTTCTGTCATTTTCCAAACCAAATTACAAACAATCAACACGTAAAAAATTTAACACACATTACAATAAAATAAATCAAACGAATACACGAAACTATGAGCATTTCAGAAATGAATATACCTAGGACGTTTTGTTATTGATAAGGCCAAAAAATTATTAAAATTCGAAAATAAATTTTAAAAAATAATTTTTGGTTTTCAATGACTGAAAAATCAGACATATTTGCGTCTTCCTTATTTACTCAGACGTGAAAGAAAGAACATTTAATTCTGAATAGTTTGATATCAATATGATGTGTATGCTGAAATTCATTCATTCATGCTGAGTGCGAAAGGGTTAATTTCGCAATCATGTCTAATTTAATAAGAAAGAATGCTTTCCGAAAGCTTACATGCAATGCATGCCAAACTGACTGGCCTGTAATTTTCAGCTTTATGTCTATCACCCTTTACTTCATACACAGGGGCTACTATAGCAACTCTCCATTCATTTGGTATAGCTCCTTCAACCAAACAATAATCAAATAAATATTACAGATTTGGCACTATATCCCAACCCATTGCCTTTAGTATATCCCCAGATATCTTATTAATTCCAGCTGCTTTTCTAGTTTTCAACTTTTGTACCTTATTTTAAATGTCATTGTTATCATAGGTAAATTTTAATACTTCTTTAGTATTACTCACCTCCCCTATCTGGACATTATTCTTGTAACCAACAATCTTTACATACTGCTGACAGAATACGTCTGCCTTTTGAAGATGCTCGCATACACACTCCCCGTGTTCATTAATGATTCCTGGAATGTCCTTCTTTGAACCTGTTTCTACCTTAAAGTACCTATACATACCCTTCCATTTTTCGCTAATATTTTTATGACCACCAATTATGCTTGCCATCATGTTATCCTTAGCTGACTTCCTTGCTAGATTCAATTTCCTAGTAAGTTCCTTCAATTTCTCCTTATTTGCATAACCATTTCTAACTCTATTTCGTTCTAACCTGCACCTCCTTCTTAGTCTCTTTACTTCTCTGTTGTAATATAGTGGATCTTTACCATTCCTTACCACCTTTAAAGGTACAAACCCATTTTCACATTCCTCAACTATTGCTTTAACCCCATCCCAGAGTCTGTTTACATTTTTATTTACCGTTTTCCAGCGATCATAGTTACTTTTTAAAACTCCCTCATGCCTGTTTTATCAGCCATATGTTACTACCTAATAGTCCTAATTTTAATATCTTCCTTTTTTTCACATTTATTTTTAACTACGACAAAAACAGTTTCGTGATCACTAATACCATTTATAACTTCGGTTTCTCTATAGAGCTCATCTGGTTTTATGCACCACATCCAAAATATTCTTCCCTCTAGTTGGTTCCATCACTTTCTGAATCATCTGCCCTTCCCATATTAACTTATTTGCCATTTGTTGTTTAGGCTTCCTGCAGTTCGCATTACCTTCCCAATTGGCATTTGGTAAATTGAGATCACCTGCTACTATCACTTTCCTTTCCATATCATTTCCAACCTAGCTGTTCGTCTTATCGAATTATTCTGAATCAGCGTCAGCGCACCCTTTCCCGGTCTGTGCACTCCAAAGACATCAAGTTGCCTATTATATTTAGAGATGAGCCTTACACCCAGAATTTCATGTTTTTTATCCTTAGCTTTTTCGTAGCTTACAAATTCTTCTTTCACCAGAATGAATACTCCCCCTCCTACCATTCCTATCGTATCTCTACGATACACACTCCAGTTCCGTGGCAATATTTCTTCATCCATTATATCATTTCACAGCCATGATTCAACTCCTATTAGAATATCTAGTACGTATATATCTATTAAATGACTTAATTCGATTCCTTTGTTTACAATGCTTCTACAGTTGAGCGCTAACATTTTTATGTCATCCCTACTTGATTTCCAGTTCCCTGTTTGCTTAACAGTGCTCCCTAGGCCACCCCGTTCCCCTGAATGTACCTGCCTATAACCCTTCTAAACAAGTTTCCTAACTTATATGTACCACTGCGGTTTAAGTGAAGGCCATCTGAGCGCAGATCCTTGTCTCCCACCCACCATTAGGATCTAGAAATCTCACTCCCAGTTTTCCACATACCCACTCCATAGACTCATTTAAATCCCCAATCACCTTCCAGTCGGTACCCCTCCTACACAGTATTCCACTGATAACAATCTCCGCTTCCTTAAACTACATCCGTGCTGCATTTACCAGATCCCACACATCCCCAACTATGTTGGTACTTATACCTGCTTGCCTTACATTGTTAGTACCAACGTGAAACACTATCACCTTCTCCTCCTTCTCTTATCTTTTCCTCAACATCTGCCTCAACCTAATTCCTCGATAACACGCTACCCTGGTTCCCTTTCCTCCACACACTTTCCCCACATGTCTAACGATGGAATCCCCCATGACCAAAGCCTCAGCCCTACCCGCCTCATTTGTTCCCCTTCCCTCCTTGTCAGCCCTATCTTCTCTCCCTGCTGCAGAAGCTACTTCCTCCTCCCTTTTTTCCCTCCCATGACCCTGTTCCACCTGTCTTTTCCTTTCCACTACACTACATTTCCCTTTCCTACCTTTTCCCTTCCTCGTTTCTCCACACATTTCAGCAACAATTCCCTTTTCCTCATCTTCCCTCGGTTGTTCTACCTGCAGTGACTCGTATCGATTTCTCACAGATACCTGTCCTGAATTCTGGTCCTGAACAGAGCCCTTAGCCTGCAATCTCCTTCCCCTTAAAACATTAGACCACCTGTATTCTTCTATTTCCCCACGTTCCTTCCCATTCCTCCTTTACACCTACTGTATCCTGTACATTATTTGAGGGAGGCCTACTTTCCTTCCTGCCCTCTGAGAGAATCCTAATTATCACTCTCAAACTCTCCATATCCTCCCTCATACTCCTTAATGCCTGGCCACACCCACAGTTCCTACACTTGCACTGCTTAGCCATTATTTACGGAATAATAGGGAGAAAAGGAAAAATAAAATAACTTATTCTGTGCAAATAAAAATGAAAGGAAAGAAATATTGCCTATAAAAATGAAAGGAAAGAAATATTGTCTAGGATAGTTCGCAAAGATCACACAACAACAAGGTAATTAATATAAGCTACTACTACACTACAAATCTACTTAGTTGTACGAATTTTTTTCTGCAACACCTTAACAGAATGAAAACTGCTGTTAATTACTGAAAACCGAAAGTAATACATAAGAGTTAGGTCTACACAATTCTAAACTGCAGTTAAGTCTACCCTAATTACTGCAACATAATTCTAGTAAGAGAGTTACTACGGATACAACAGATAGTATAGATACTACAGATACTATTCTACACAAATATTTCACAGTACCGTAATAGAATAAATACACTAATTTATAATAAGATTCCTACTATAATACACTGCAATGATTTTAAACTATGTTCAGACGTATACTAATTATAATACAACAGGTTATTACCAAGCACAAACTGAAATGGAAATTACAATTAAAGTTTGAAATTGGCAAGACTACTCAAAATAATAGAATAAGCACTCTAATTTCTAATAAGTCACTACAATACACTACAACAGTTTTTAAACTACGTTCAGACATATTTTAATTACAATAGGTTATTATTAAGCACAAATGGACATGAAAATTGCAATTAGGTCTAAAGTTTGAAATTCGCAAGAACTACCGTACTCAAGGATTACCAACAAAGTTAAACGCGTAGACAGAAGATTATTTCTTTAGTATTACTTTATCCCAATATGCTTTAATACAAATGAAACCTTGCGTTTGGTTAAATGCTTAAGTATCGATAGGATTGCCGTACACAAAGAAATACACGAATATAACAGGCAAGATACTATCTAATATACTTTATCTTCACTACAATTCTCAACTGAAATGTGGTTATGTGATTATTACAGCTGGTGGATTACTATTATTTTCCCTACTCCACGGGACGGAGAATAAAAGTGTCCTTAATTAGGCCTACTGAAAAATACGAGGTTGTTTACAGTAATTTCTCAAAAATATTTGAGGCAAAACTACTACTACCACTCCAGGGACTTGAATTGCAATTACTGGGATATATGAACTTTATTATTATTAGCTAACCGCTCATAAATACTGAAAGATCGAGGGAGCGAAATATAAATTATAGATACTTTAACTACCTACTCAGAACTACAAATGATTGGAATACAAGAATACTTTCTTAAATGGAAGCTTACAGGCGTATCGTGTTTTTAATGTAGTAAATTATTACCTTCGCGATAGTTTGAACGGATATCTATACGAAATACCGGAGAAGTTTCGGCGGAAGTTACGGTACTATTCCTTATGATAATCTGCCGTTGTAAGTATTATACCAACGAATCCACAGATATTTACAAATAATTTTACTAAAGTATTTCCTAAACCTAAATTAGAAACAAGGTACACCTAGCTAGCCTACTTAACCTAGAAAACGTAATTTACTGAAGACCAACTGAATTACTTATTATAAAATTTAAATAAATATCACTACTCACAATTTCTACCAACAAGCACTAAACACCGCTATATAAATAGCACTAAATGAATCACAAATACACAAAATTAAGGTATTTCAATAGGTTTTAACTATTTTGTCACTACAATAATGCAAGAGCTCTGTCAACCGCCAACCGTTCTCAAGCGCATCCAACAATAAAAAAACAATGAAAAAATTGCCTCATGCCAGCTTTATCAGCCATATGGCACTGTCTAATAGTCCTACTTTTAAGACCTTCCTTTCCATCACATTTATTTTTAATTACGACAAAAACAGCTTCATGATCACTATTATCATCTATTACTTCGGTTTCTCTATAGAGCTCATCTGGTTTTACCAGCACCACATACAGGATAGTTTTCCCTATAGTTGGTTCCATCACTTTCTGAAAAAACTGCCCTTCCCATATTAGCTTATTTGCCATTTTTGGTCATGCTTCCTGTCGTTCACATTTCCTTCTCAATTGACATTTGGTAAATTCAGATCTCCCGCTACAATCACATTCCTTTCCATTTCGTTTCCCACATAGCTGGTTATCTTATCAAATAATTCTGAATATGTGTCAGCGCTACCCTTTACCGATCTGTACCCTCCAAAGACACCAAGTTGCCTATTATCTTTAGAAATGAGTCTTACACCTAGAATTTCATGTTTGTCATCTTTCACTTTTTTCGTAGCTTATAAATTCTTCTTCCATAAGAATGAATACCCTTCCCTCCCACCATTCCTATCATATCTCTACGATACACTCCAGTTCCGTGAGAAAATGTCTGCATCCATTATATCATTTCTCAGCCATGATTCAACTCCTATTACAATATCTGGTAAGTATATATCTATTAAATTACTTAATTCTATTCCTTTCTTTACAATACTTCTACAGTTCAACACGAACATTATATGTCATCCCTACTTTACTTCCAGACCTTTGTACCCTTATCACCGCTCCCCAGCCCACCCCGTTTCCCTGAAAGTACCTCCCTATTACCCTTCCAAACAAATTTCTTCAAGCAAAGAGAAACCAACTACGTCATTAGGTGAGCCAGCTGATCAAGTTCATTATAAACTCTGTGGGAAGACCTTCTTTAGAAGTGGTATTAACATACATTTGACCAGAATTAATAATCTTGAGCATGATGGTCGGGATTGGATCCGTATTGACTTAGTAACAGTAAATATGTTGGAAGATAGTCCGCCTAGTCAATACTATTCATTTATTTACCTTACACCTTAACATCTAGTACATGTTTCGAGAATATTATGCATTCTCTTCCTCAGCTAGTGGATTAAAATTCAGTATACAATAAGACCTGACTAAAATAGGGGGCCCCCCATTAAAAATTCAATAGTCAGGTCTTATTGTATACTGAATTTTAATCCACTAGCTGAGGAAGAGAATGCATAATATTCTCGAAACATGTACTAGATGTTAAGGTGAAAGGTAAATAAATGAATAGTATTGACTAGGCGGACTATCTTCCAACATATTTACTATTTGACCAGAAGTCATTAGTTTTCATCTGACGTTCGACCAGTCGCCACGTACGCGGTGTGAGTCAGATTGATACAATTAGTGGCGAGTAGCAGTGGTTTCAATGGCGTTCGAGAGTGGAGATGGTCTTACGAATCGGTCTCCTAATATTGAAATGGAGCTGATTATTGGCCATGAGAAAGAAGTAACAGCAAATATCGGGCATTGTGCAACTAACCCTACTGAAGCCAGAAATCAAGTTGAACATCAACAGGAATAAAGTAATAGTGATAATAGATTACCGGCTCAGGAAATGTATTCAATTAGACATACGGGTCCCTATTTGATAAATGTCGAAACATCGAGTAATGTAGGAAATCTTCATCCGATGGCTTTGGGTCGTATAGTGTATTTTATGAAAATCAAATCAGTGGAATACAACTCATTAGTCGAAACGGTGCTCGACGTATTCAAATTAAATTGAAGTCAGTACAACAGGCTTTCGTGGAGTTGATAAAAACTTGTCAAATGTGGAAATAATGCAATATATTCAATTTCCTGTACCTATTAAACAAGTACAGCGAATGAGAAAAAGGATAACAGTAGGTAGTCAAATAGAATATGTGCCGACTAGAAGTGTCAAAATAACCTTTAAATCTCAAAAACTCCCGGAAAAAGTGTCTAATTTCAGTGTACTGTCCACGTCTTTATTTATAAGCCGATCATCTGTAAAAAAAACTGTCACGCTATGGGCACACTGCCAAAAATTGTAGGGCCAGTATTCCTTAGTTAAATGTATACACTGTAACCTCAATCAAACTGTAGGCTCTGATCGTTGTGAAGAGCATAAGAAGCAGGTAGCTATCAAAAAATTCATGTGTGAACATTCCTTTTGACGAGGCACAAAATCAAGTGCAACCAAAGGCTTACAAACCCCTTTTGGTATCTCAACAATTTCCACCACTGCACTCCTCAGTACCAACATAAAATGTAGATATTCCCAAAAAAGGAAATTTACAGAGATTTTATATCGCGAGCCTAGAGTAACCCCTCCTCCTGCTTATGATAACAAAATAAAATAATAAATAACCCTCGAATGGAACACATTGCGTATGCTTCCATTAATAGCAACATTGCACCGCGAAGTAGTCTGGGGCTTCAGTCTACAGCAGCATCTAAGACATCACATTAAATGATGGATCATCTACGCGGCTTACGGCACCAGGACAGGCTAAAAGTGCCGTTGATCTTATAATTTTTAACCTCAACTTACATTATCATAGCATTTGGCAAACTATCAAGGATACACGTATTTCCAGAAGGAGCAACAACTTTCATTTAATCCGACGGAATTGGAATCTGCATTAAACACGTAACTTCTAATACTCATGGATATATTAGGGGGTAACGCCCAGTGGAGACACTTAAGAGTATAAATGATAAAGTCAATAGTTTTATAGAATGGTAAGAGACACGAGCTAGATAAACTCATAAATAATTTCATCCACAGATAATATTGCATCAAGAATCTTGGTTAAAGCGGGATTATACTTCTCGAATTGTGGGTTATCGAGCAGAACGAATGGATGGTGGTGGATATGGCGACGTGGTTACGCTTATAGTCAATAGATAAAGATATCAAAGGTTGGATGTTTCCTTCGAAATCAACGTCACCTTCACAGTAGCGGTTAAAATCAAGGATATTGTAATAATTAATATATATTGTCCTCATATTCAAGGAACTCTTACACAATGGCAACTTTTAAATCAGTTTAATAATTACCCTACTTATATAATTGTCGACGATCTAAACGCCCACCATACCGCATGGAGACCTCACCATATTTTTGCTAAGGGTCGGAAAATTCTCAACGCTACCCATGCTCAACAACTGCTCATATTAAATGATGGAGCATCTACACGGCTTACGGCACCAGGACAGGCTAAAAGTGCCGTTGATCTTATAATTTGTAGCCTCACCTTAGATTATCATAGCATTTGGCAAACTATCAAGGATACACATCTTAGTGACCATTTTCCAGACTTTATCTCTATTGGTGGGACTATAGGTAATACAAATTCAGATCCAGATGAAAACTATCAATACCGGTATGAAGAGTCACTTAATGGATTCGATTTCGAATTTTTCCAGAACTACCTTGATTCCAAGATCAAACTTAATATTTCACATGTAACACAATATTCCTCGCTACTTAAAGTCATTAACGAATATTTCGATATCTATCATCCCATTCAACCAAAAAGTATTCACATAATACGGAAAAAATTGTAATCAGATGGTGGGATAAAGAATGTGAGACGATGGTTAAACGACGGAAAAGTCTTCTAAAACACCTTCGAAACATCTTCACACTGCTAAACTACACCATTTTCTCCTTACTGTGGCTTTTATAATATGAAGAAAATTATTTGTTTTAGATTTTAATGAATAAAAATGATATCTTCAATTTACTTATTATCTAAGTATATATCCAGATATTTATACGGTACGGAGCGGAATAACTAAATTACTGCATTGTATTGGAGAATGATCATAGTTTTATTTTATTGGTGAAAACCATTGCAGCACATTTCTCTTGTGAAGTCCGGCTCCATGGCTAAATGGTTAGCGTGCTGGCCTTTGGTCACAGGGGTACTGGGTTCGATTCCCGGCAGGGTCGGGAATTGCAACCATCATTGGTTCATTTCTCTGGCACGGGGGTTAGGTGTATGTGTCGTCTTCATCATCATATCATCCTCATCACCTGCACCTGGCGAGCCGAACTTGTCCTCGGACACTCCCGGCAATAACAGCCATACACAATTTCATTTCAACTCTCAAGTATTAAAGAGTATAAACACGTTTTAAAAATGAATGCTCCTAAATAATTTCATCAGTTCATAATTATTATTGATATTTGGTGTCAGAGAGTTGATACAATACAAATACATATAAACATAACATACAAATTACAAGTACACAAAATACACGTCACTTTACAGATATAATTTGTGCGGACACCCTGAGTCTATCCAATAATCAGCGACATCTATTCCCCCTTTGGTCGCTTGAACGAGGTCTTGAGGTGTACACTGGGCTGTTATACGTGTATGGGATAGTTTGTTTTCCCCTTATCACAAAGTCATATATGTTTTCGTAAATACCCCCCGCTTCTTGAGTTTGTCCCTAAATCTTCCAGTACCACTCCTCAAACGATTACGTTACCTCCAACAGGCCCAGCTGAGCTAATGACCAGGAGATGAAGATTCGTGAGGTACCATTCACTCCGAAATGTGTTTTATTCTACTTCGCCACAGGTCTTGGCGCGTTGTTGCTGGCTATTTGTTTAAGGTGTTAGAGACGTTAAGGAAGCTCTTTCTTGATTTTAATCTTTCAGGAGGCAGTCGAACACCAAAGAGCAGGTGACTCCTGTTGTTCACCGCCTTTGTCCTTTCATATCATGCCGCCACTTCACACCGAATATCAGGGGGAGCGACATCAGGCAGGTAGTAAAGTTTCTCAGTATGGGTTGCTTTCAGGTATCTTGTAACTATTCTGCAAATTTCATTAAAAGCTACATTCACCCATCATGTATGAGCCGAATTGAACCACATAGGGCTTGCGTATTCTGCGCAGATACAATAAGGTAAAACTCCAGACCTATTCACGCAAGTTTTATAAGGAGGTGATGTAGAAGAAAGTATGCAAAATCTACGTGGAATTCCTTTTAGAGAAGAGATGTGTCCATTGCCGTGCCCAGGGACCCACCAACACGCCCCAAGGAGGGCATTTACTTTTATACCCTAACGAAGAGTAGCGCACGCTATTTTCCATTGCTGGAATGGCTCCGCGCATTTCTATTGGCTGTCATAAAATGCACTGTTACGTCATTCCCATTAGTGATCAGAAGCACATAGCGTTACCAACCCGCGGAGTGAAAAAGCACAAGTAAATATAACCTGAATGTGGAGCAATGTATAACACAGAAGAATAATGTTTGTAAATGGAACTAACCTTAATGTAGTGGAAGTTCAATGCAGAGTCACCTAAGAAATTCTTTTTCCGAGCACTGGCATAACAACCGGACTCCCGACCCCCTTATACTCGCTGATGACACGAAAATGCTACAGGATTGAGCTTGTTATTCACTAATATTTTAACCTCACGGCAGCGTACTGGCCTTCGGTTCAGAGGGTTCCGGGTTCGATTCCCGGCCAGGTCGATGATTTTAACCGTAATTGGTTAATTCCAATGTCCCGGGGGCTGGGTGTTACTGCTGTCCCCAACATCCCTGCAACTCACACACCACACATAACACTATCCTCCACCACAATAACACGCAGTTACCTACACATGGCAGATGCCGCCCACCCACATCGGAGGGTCTGCCTTACAAGGGCTGCAATCGGCTAGTAATAGCCACACGAAATTATATTACCTCACGGCCACACTTTTCACACAGTTTGCTCTTTGAAAGCAAGTCGTGACGTAGATACAATTGAAGTTGCTCTTATAAGTAGACGAAAGACCGCTTACATTAATAAGACATCCACCGCACGAAGCCATGTCAATAGAATTACATATGTATTCTAACAACAATGGACAGATGCGCTGCTGTCTCGATCTGGAGGTGCTATCTACAGAGAAAAATGTAGTAGGCTTTGCTACTACCTATCGTCCTTAAACCATAAAACTTTTCACAACTAGCAAGAAGAAGGTATTTTATTTTCTCACCACTAACCCACATAGAATGTGCTTGTGTACTAATACGAGAAAAGAGGTCATTTTTGTCCAGTCCCTACCCTAACCAGTGCAGACCAATGGCGTTTGCTCAGGAAACTAGAGGCCTAAGGCCGCTTCACCCCTTTGCTTGTCCTCATGTCAATAGTCTTGTCCAGGCCTTCCCTAACCTATCCAGACCAATGGTCTTGTCCGGCTACTATTCTAACCAATCCAGACCAATGGACTTGTCCAGGCCCTGCCCTAACCATTGCAGACCAATGGTGTTTCCTCAGGTAACTAGAGGCCTAAGGCCGCATTGCGGCTCTAACCTGGGGGCTTACGCCCCTAGAGCCCCTTGCTTGTCCTCATATCACTAGTCATGTCCACGCCCTCTCCTAACCTATCCTGACCAATGGTCTTGCCCAGCTCCTACACTAACCAATCCAGACCAATGGTCTTGTCCAGGCCCTACCCTAACCATTACAGTCCAATTGTGTTTGCTCAGGTAACTAGAGGCCTAAGGCCACTTTGCTTGTGCTCATATCAGTGGTCTTGTCCAGACCCTACCCTAACCTATCCGAATCAATGGTATTGTCCAGCTTCTACCTTAACCAATCTAGACCTGTGGTCTTGTCCAGGTCCTACCCTAACAATTACAGAATAATAGTGTTTGCATTAACCTGGGGTCTTATGCCCCCAGACGCCCTTTGTATGTCCCCATATCACTGCACCGCTTCGCGGCTCTAGATCCTAAGTACAGAGGTTGGCAGACTTGTGCTACGCTCGATCACGTCGTCGGCGAGTGGTCTGCGAGAAATAAAAATACGACAGTCATACCGCGCGTAGATGTTGGCGATGTAAGTCATGACCATGGTACTGATGTTCCGTGAACAGGACTGAAGTTATAATTGTTGTAACCAAGGTTGAGATTTACAAAACACAACTTTATTATTCGCTTCAAATGCAAAATACACTATTTACACAAATAAAACTGAAATTTAACTTGAAGCAAAATGAATTAGGAATCTTGAGAAAGAGTCTATCTTTTGTACACTATATACAAGTTTGCAGTATTTACATCCACTTCTATCTCGAAAAGATAGTCCTTGATATGAAAAGTCGATAGTCGAAAACTATCCGAAGTACTGACATAAATGTTTTGGAAAGTCCTTCCTTGCTGAGTTCATAAAAGCAAGTTCAATGTAGGAAGAATTCTTACTTGGCGAAACCAAAGGAGCTTGCATAAATTAGGGAAATATGTAATAGTATGACTGGATATGGGCAGCGGAATAAGGGGAGCGGTGACCAGAGGTGAGACCTCGTACTGCCAGAAATTCAGTCCACCTGGCCGAAGCACATTTTCAAGAGGAGTAGCCTCCGTGCTCGACGTAGGGTGTATTCTGGAGCTGGACACCGGGGCAAGTGGACTTCTGGACAGGCTGGGAGTTCCTCTTTATAGTACACACACGATGGTTCAGGCACGCGCACTGAGGGCTGCGCGTCGAGGCTAGAAGAATGACACTTGGCGCGCGTGTAGCTGGCTGGCGGAGCGAGAAGGGAGCGCCGGACATACAACACCCTCCCCTCCTAAATACGCCGGTACGGCGTGAAACGGCGGCGGCGCTGGCGGTGGCTGCGATGCTGGGCCGGAGCTGCTGATGTCTCTGTTGGATTGTCCGGAGCTGGGACCGGGCGGAGTGGGGCTGTCTCGTCCTGAAAGGAACCCATTGTTATTAAATGGTCTAAAGCTCATTCAGCAATAGATTTATGTGGCTGAGCAATAGAATCAATAGCTGGACATGGGCGGTAGCGCAGACGTATCTGGTCTTGATGGCGGCAGATACGTTTCTCCGTAGTCTGTATTTCGTAGAGACGATGACCCAAAGATCTGCAGATGACTCCAGGTATCCAGAGTGGGTTTGACCTGAATGTCCGGGTGTAGACCTTGTCGTTGACTGAGAACTTCGTTGGTGAGGTCTGAGACTGGGCCGGAAGAGGCTGCAACAGAGAAAGTAAAGTTCTGTGAGGTCGTCCATGGAGCTTCTGTGCAGGAGTGATATTATCAGCGCCGGGCAGAGTTCTGTAGTTGCTTAAGAGTTGGAGCAATGCTTGGTCTTTAGTTAAGCCTGAAGAGACAGCTTTTTTCATACTTCTCTTAAATGTTTGTACAAAGCGTTCAGCTTCACCATTAGATTGAGGGTGAAAAGGCGGTGCTAGGATATGACGAATGCCATTATATGTACAAAATTTCTTAAAAGCAGTAGCTGTAAATTGAGGTCCGTTGTCCGAAATGAATACTTGAGGTAAGCCTTCTGTAGTAAATATTTTCTGTAGAGCACGAATGGTAGCTTCGGTCGTAGTAGTCGAATGCATATCCACTACATATGGAAAGTGCGATAGTGAATCGATGACTATTAACCACATGGAATTGAGGAAAGGACCTGCGAAATCGATGTGAACTCGTTCCCATGGAGTAGTAGCAGGAGGCCATGAAGCTAGATCAGAAGACGGGGCGTTCTGATTCAGTTGACATTGTTCACAATGACGGATGAGCTTTTCGATGGCGGCATCAATACCGGGCCAGTAGCAGTGTTGACGTGCTAGTTGCTTCGTTCGGGATATACCCCAATGGCTTTGGTGTAATAATTCGAGAATTTGTTTCTGTAGGCTAAGTGGGATAACCACTCGGAAGATGGTGCCTGCTTCTAGGAGTACGACTCCAGCACGAGTCGTGAGACGATGCTGCATACGATGATAAGGTGCAAGGTGGGCAGGAAGAGTGCTCAGAAGAGGCCAACCGTTGCGGATGTAAGTACGCACAGTAGCAAGTGTACTGTCCTTATCCGTAGCTTTAGCTATGCAGGTAGCATCAATAGGAAAACTGGAGACAGTATCTTCAAGTTCTATGTCCTACTGAAGACATTCAGATTCTTGAGAATCGAAGGCAGTATCAGGACCAACTGGTAAGCGTGAGAGGGCATCAGCATTACAATGCTGGGATGTGGCTCGATAGACAATCTGATAGGAATAATCAGAAAGGAACATGGACCATCTTTGAAGCTTTCTGAGGGAATTCTCAGGGATCTTATTACCAGGATGGAATAAGTGTACGAGAGGCTTATGATCAGTAATGATCAGGAAATGGTTGCCATAGAGATATTCATTGAAACGGCGAATACCAAAGATGATGGCTAAAGCTTCTTTCTCTATCTGTGAGTATCGACGTTGATGGTCATTAAGTGTTTTCGAAGCGAAGGCGATGGGGCGTTCCCGTCCATGACGATCCTTCTGGGAGAGAACGGCACCGACACCGTAGTCTGAAGCGTCAGTAGCTAGCGTGATGAGCTTGTCGGGCTGAAAATGAGTGAGTTGTATAGCTTGAATTAAGGCGTTGTTGATGGTTTGCCATGCCTGTTGGCATTGCAGAGTCCATTGAAATTTAACACCTTTTTTACGTAGAGCGTTTAATGGAGCTGCCACTGTAGCGAAGCGGGGAATGAACTTATTATAGTAGTTCGCTTTGCCTATGAAGGACTGGAGCTGCTTGAGGTTCTGAGGTGCTGGCATGTTGACGATAGCTGAGACATTCTGTGCACTAGGGCGGATTCCAGTCTTATCAAGTATATGTCCTAGGTAGTGAACTTGAGGCTGAAAGAATGTACATTTAGCGAGATTCGCTCGTAGGCCATTGTCTTTCAATTTCTGGAGAAGGAGGCGTAGATTGTTTAGATGTTCCTGATGATCTTTTCCCGTAACAATAATATCATCCAGGTAGTTAGCACAACCGGGAATGGAGGCAGTGAGTTGAGCTAAATAGCGCTGAAAAATAGCCGCTGAGGATGAAACACCGAATGGGAGCCGCTGGAGCTGGAGCAGTCCGAGAGGAGTGTTGAGTGTTAGAAATTTCTTAGAGTCTTCGTCTAAAAGTAGCTGGAGATATGCTTCTTTAAGATCAACTCGAGAGAAGAATTGTCCACCAGCGAGACGACGGAATAAGTCTTCTGGACGTGGAATAGGAAAGATATCTGTGTCGATTTGTGCGTTGACTGTAGATCGAAAATCGCCACAAAGTCGAACATTACCATCAGGTTTCTTGATTACCACTAGTGGAGTAGCCCATTGACTAGAAGTAACTGGTACCACAATTCCAGTTTGTATCCATCTTTCTAATTCTTTCGTGACCGGGTCTTGAAGTGCTAGGGGTACTGGACGTGCTTTGAGTAAGCGAGGCTTAGCTCCGGATTTCAGCTGTATGTGAGCTGTATAGTCTTTTGCTGTTCCGAGCTGAGAGTCGAAGACTTCAGGAAACTGCTTTAGGAGATCGGTAACGTCAGAAGTAGGATGCAATGTAGATACAACGTTAATGTTGTCATGTATCTGGAAACCAAATAAGTTAAATAGATCCATGCCCATAATGTTGGATGCAGTGTAGTTGTTAACTACGAGAAGAGGAATGGCCTTCTGAATTCCTTTATAACTAGCCTGAAGCTGGATTTGACCTTTAATGTCAATTTTCTTTCTGTTAAACGTCACAAGCTGGATGTCAGCTGGAGAGCATGAAGGGGAACCTAAGTCATGGTAGGTAGCCAGATTAATAATAGAGACAGGTGATCCAGTGTCTAATTGAAATTCGACAGATCGAGTAGAGAATGAGAGAGGAACGATGATCTTGTGAGAATTCCTTGTGGGAAGAATAAGATTGATCTGATCAACTTCCATGTCTTGGCGGGGCTGTATATGCTTTGGGCGTGCTGCAGGAGTCTTAGCAGGGCGGAGCGAACTCCGACATACAGTCTTAATGTGTCCAAGTTTACTACATCGTTCACAAGTGGCTTTGAAAAAACGACAGTCACGACGTTCATGATGCTTGAAACAGCCTCGGCAGGAAGGCAGGAGTTTCGAGGTGCTTTTAGAATTGGGCTTCCTTGTAGCATTACGAGAGGGAACCTGGCGAGAATGCTTGGTAGAGAGCGCCTTATCTGGACGGTTCACTGTAGCAGAGGACTTGCGGGCCTGAGTCGAGACTTGAGCAACTTCGTGTGGAGAAGCTATGGCTGCGGCAGTCTTGGTAGTAAGCTCATAAACCGTAGCAATACGCTGGACGTCTTCTAAAGAAGGGTTACTCTGCTTGACAGCGTCAAAACGTATCTTGTCCTCAGGAGTATGTAAAATTACCATGTCCCGAATGAGAGAATCAGTGTAGGGTGAACCACAACCGTCCTTGGAGCATATGAACTGGCAGGGTTTAGCTAGACCACGCAATTCAGTTATCCATTCAGTATGTGTCTGATGAGGTTGCTTTCTGCTCTGAAAAAATTTATAGCGAGCAGCCACTATGTGAGGAGCTTTGGCATAATGTTCAGTGAGACGGGCCAGGAGCTGTGCGAATGGTACCTCAGAAAGGTTTTCTTCTGGACCTAATTTACGTAGTAATTCACACGTAGCATTGCCAACCGAACTAAGAAATAGTGCTCGGCGGCGTTGATCATCTGTGACAGAATGGCAGATGAAATGCTGTTGTAAGCGTGCTAAATAAACTGACCATTCTTCCTTAGCCGGATCAAAAGCAGAGAACGGAGGAATAGCTGATGGCTGTGTAGAGACAGAAATAGCTTGAATAGCCTGAATTAATGCTGCCTGTTGTTGTTGCATAAACTGTTGTTGTTGCTGCTGTAAGGCTTGGAATACCGTAGCGAGTTGCTCAGCTGTAGCCATTGCGAGATGCGTGCAATAAAGAGCAAGGAGAGCTGTGTGTCAGAACTGGTTGTAGGCGCGACCTTGACCGGTATATGCTGGGAGTGAGAGAGAGAGCAAGCAAACACGCTGGAGCGTGCCACACAGGTGGAGCGCACGTCAGAGAGCTGTGGAATGTCTGTGGAGTGGGCGACACACTGAGCACTGATTGACTTCGTCGCCAATGTCGAAGTGTATGAGGGCACTGAGTTTGCTGTACCTCGTTGTGAAGGAGTGGATGAATTGCAAGTTATTATCCTGTCGCCACAGAGTTGGTGACTGGGACCGATGAATTGGAGTGTTTGTTGCGTTCTTTTTTTTTTACCTCGTCGCCATAGAGTTGTGTTGTAACCAAGGTTGAGATTTACAAAACACAACTTTATTATTCGCTTCAAATGCAAAATACACTATTTACACAAATAAAACTGAAATTTAACTTGAAGCAAAATGAATTAGGAATCTTGAGAAAGAGTCTATCTTTTGTACACTATATACAAGTTTGCAGTATTTACATCCACTTCTATCTCGAAAAGATAGTCCTTGATATGAAAAGTCGATAGTCGAAAACTATCCGAAGTACTGACATAAATGTTTTGGAAAGTCCTTCCTTGCTGAGTTCATAAAAGCAAGTTCAATGTAGGAAGAATTCTTACTTGGCGAAACCAAAGGAGCTTGCATAAATTAGGGAAATATGTAATAGTATGACTGGATATGGGCAGCGGAATAAGGGGAGCGGTGACCAGAGGTGAGACCTCGTACTGCCAGAAATTCAGTCCACCTGGCCGAAGCACATTTTCAAGAGGAGTAGCCTCCGTGCTCGACGTAGGGTGTATTCTGGAGCTGGACACCGGGGCAAGTGGGCTTCTGGACAGGCTGGGAGTTCCTCTTTATAGTACACACACGATGGTTCAGGCACGCGCACTGAGGGCTGCGCGTCGAGGCTAGAAGAATGACACTTGGCGCGCGTGTAGCTGGCTGGCGGAGCGAGAAGGGAGCGCCGGACATACAACAATAATGAAAATGAGAGCCAAAGCAGATGTCCTCAATACTATTTGATGTGTGCCCACTTGGCCAAGCAAAGTTTACGAACGATATTGTTTCGGGCTGCTACCTTTTGTCCAATATTCGTGCAGTGTGTCCTGTATGTTAGGGCCCGGTCCAGGATTACTACAAGGTACGTTGGTAAAAGCCAATTATCCAGTCGCCTCCCCTCCTACTCCACAATCAGTTGCCTGTTAACTTCCCGATTCCTAAGATGAAATGCACACACCTGGGTCTTATCAAGGTTTTGAATTAACCGGTTTATCTTGTAATAAGCTGATAGTTCGAGTGAGGAAGCCATTGTCCCTTCAATAGTCTGGAAATCATCACCTTGGACAGCCAAAGCCAGATCATTGGCATAAATGAAGCTCCTAGCGAGAAGGGGTGGTGGTGGTGTTAAAGAGCATAGGCGATAGAACACTACCCTGTGGTAGGCCATTCTTTTGGTCTCTTTACTTACTATTCCTTCCTTGGAACACAACAAAAACCTGCGATTCTGTAAGAGTGTCTCAGTGATCTTAGTGAAACCATTGCCCTTTTTTATGTGGTAAAGCTTGCACAACAACGTTATGTGTTGCACCGTATTAATTATATGCCGCAGTGAGGTTTACGAAGGCCACGCCAGACACCATGCGTTTCTCGAATCCATCCTCAATGCACTGGGTGGAATTTTTTATCTGTGATGTACAGTTCTTACCCGGTATAAAACCTGCTTATTCAGGAATAAGATTTTATTCTACCTTCGAAATCATGTGCTCAAGCAGGATCCTCTCAAATATCTTAGAGGTAACACAACAGTGTTATCGACTTATAGTTCTTGGCGTCTGATGCATCTTTGGCTTATTTCAAGATGATAATCAATCGGGTTTTTCGTAGGTAGTTAATGAAGAAAGAAACAACCCACTCCTTCCCCGTGGTACTGAAGTGTATAATCTGCTTCACTCTCATAAGAGCCAAACCCGTTGCCTTGTCCGTCTTGGATTTCTTGATGGCTCCTTCTAGTTCATTCATGGTGATGTCTTCTGTGAGGTCACTAGGTTCCATGTTGGGGTGCCTTTCTAAATTCGCTCTGCTTATGCGCCCTCCGATATTTCCGTTGAGCGAACGTTTGTTATAAATTCACTAGCAAAAGTACTTCAAGTAGTAATAAAAACAAGTAAATAAATAAATAAATATAAATATAAATAAATAAATAAATAAAATTATGACACAAAATTGTGATTTGACGGAATCTGATGTTCTTTCAAGAACAAAGTATGTCATTCTTTGTTTAATAATGTTTTGTACATGTACGTTGTACCGTTGTGTTATAATCAGTGTTCGACAGTAAGGTTACATGATGTGGCTATTGTCAAATGTATTCAATGTTATGCTGCGTTGTGCGTCGAACAATTTATTGAAACACGCCAACTTCATTTTGATTATAAGTTAATTTCCAGCTGTACCGGTACTAGTGGCATTGTCTTTGCTTTATAAGTGACTTACTTGCCGCATCTTATGTGCTTTAGACAACCGCCACCTAGAGAGTTGTAAGCCGAGCCCTTTTAGCTGACCGGGTGTTTATACCCACTCGACAGATACTTCCCTCATCAGTTCACCATACCTGTACGAGGAGACCAAGCAAGCTAAGAACGGAAAAAGCTTGTCTCAAGCAGATAGAAAAAGTTTCCTACATTGTAAATTCGTGACTGAGTGACTTTCGTTGTGCGGTTTTCACCAAACGAAGTGAAAAAAGGATCATGACTGGACTTCACCGCTGATCGATTTTTCATTTGGACAGTAAATTTTCCACGGATTCAACCTGAAACCAAGCTTCAGGGTGTTTTTGTAGGAAACCTGCTGCTTTTAATCCAAATATCACTATCTTGCCATATTACTGAGACCGAGACAGCCATAGCATGTCAGTTTTATTTAAATATTTTTACCTCTTTCATGTCCAGCCCAGTTTGTCTGTTTTAGTGTAATTTAGTATCAAAGACCTAGATCTTAAAATTCCAAAAAAATCAATTTTTTTAAGATTGCATCATTAACAGGTTGATTTGTCTTTTTAAACCAAGCATGTATTTCTTTTCAGTGATGGAAAGTTCGTCAGTATTTGTAAAAAATTGGAATTACCTGACGATGTCACAATGGGTTATGTAGTTGGTAAGTTGCTATTTATTACGTAATATTTATGAAGATTTCTTTGTCAACTGTAAGTTTGATTATTATTTATTTATTTATTTATTTATTTATTTATTTATTTATTTATTTATTTATTTATTTATTTATTTATTTATTTATTTATTTATTTATTTATTTATTTATTTATTTATTTATTTATTTATTTATTTATTTATTTATTTATTTATTTATTTATTTATTTATTTATTTATTTATTTATGTGAAAGTACACGGATTTTACACGCAGTTAAGTACGTTCTTAACACAAACCCTCAATGTAAGTTAAATCTTTGAAATAAAAAAATTAACAAAAATTAAAATGCATATTAACATTATTATTACAATTTAAAAGAAATGAAATATGCACTATGAAATCACACCGTAATCGAAAGAAAAACAAAATAATAAAATCAAACTTAAAATACAAATTAGTACGCTGATAAATATGACTATATATATGTTTCAAGATGGGGCATAGTGTAGTTTACTTGTGAAGTCGCTCCGCTTAACACCAGCCTTATCCTCACGTAAACTAACAATTAGTTATTGCAAGTGATAGTAACTGTTCAGTAAGTGTAACGTCACCGCCTTGACTCTAAAGGCAGTACAATCCAAGGTATCTTCATTTGAAGAACGAATGAACGAGTTCCAGAAACGACTGGAACAAGCGACCATGGCTGCAGGCAGGGCCACCAACCGCACGGAACAACTGGACGCTCTGCACTCGGACTTCCGTGAATTTCAGGCATCTATAAGTGCTGAGCTTGAATCCGTCAAGCAAGAACTCTCGGCACTTCAGCTGAGAGCTAGCAAGCAAGACGAAATACTGGATGCTCAGGAGCAATACTCGAGGAGGAGTTGTCTTCTTCTTCACGATGTTAATGAGTGTCCTAATGAGGATACAGCTGTAAAGGTACTAAACACTGTGAAGGAGAAACTGGACATTGAACTGACAATGGCCAGCATTGGCAGGTGCCACAGGCTTGGAGGTCGTAAGAGGACAATGGCAGACGCAGTGGCTAATGCGAAGAGACCCATAATAGTAAAATTTGTTAGATACCATGAGCGAGAAGCAGTGTGGCGTGCTAAAAGGGCTTTACAGGGTACTCAGTTGTTAATAACAGTCTCTTACTCAGACAAGGAAGGAGATGCTTCACAAAAGCCAGGGAATGTGTAGGCAGGCGAGCTTGGTCACAAGATGGATGTATCATTTTAATGGACAGTGGCGGTAAAAAGTGTTTTGTAAATACACCTGCTGAACTAGATTCTGTTCTACAAAGGCTTGATGCAGAGATGAACTGATTAGTCCACAATGACTGTATTATACCGTAGTAATCTTAGGATAGGTTTATATTATAGTGCGTGTGCCTCAGTTCAGTTAATTTTTATGTATGCGTGTGTGTTTGAGTGCAAGTATAAGTTGGCAATACATCTATAGAGATATGAATGTAAGACGCGTGTTTTCTCTCCTGGGTAATTCCTTTATTACAGAGTACTGTTATGCCTCCCCCTAAGAGTGGCAATGACTTTCAGGTAGACAGCGGGCCTGCTCCTTCCCCTTTCCCACCCTCCCAGCACTTGCGCTCTTCCCTCCCATTGCTTTGTAACACGCTAGAGAAAATATTTGTGACCAAACCCCATTCTTTGAACTGCATTCGCACAAATGCACAGTCTGTCCCAGCCCATATTGACGAGCTTAAAGCTCTACTTCAAGACGGCAACGTGCATCTTGCTGGAGTGAGTGAAACATGGTTCAGGAAATCCATTCCTAGTAGCGTTGTAGACATAAACGGATATCGTCTATACAGGCATGACAGAGAAGACAGGAGAGGAGGAGGAGTAGCTTTATACTGTGGAGACGATATCCGTTGTAAAATAGTTTACACTTGTTGGCCACTCTGCTGAGCCGAGACCTGAGTTCATGTTCGCGGAGGCAATTATTTCCCCGGTAAAGGTATTAATTGGTGTTGTCTACAGGTCCCCCAGAGTAGGGCTTATGACTCACTTTGAAGACATTCTACATCGACTATTACCGACTTACGAACACGTATTAATATTCGGAGACTTCAGTACTGACATATTACCGCAGACAAGTGAAACGAAGCAATTGCTAAACATATTCCAGTCGTGTAACATGACAGTATTACCACTACAACCGACTAACCACACTATCGGAACCACCTCCTCATCACATACCCTTCTTGATTTAATGGTTACGAATAACCCTCGTAAAATTTTGCTTTATGTTCAGATTCCTGTTCCATGGATTTCTAAACATGACTTGATATACCTGTCATATTCTCTTAAAGTACCAAAAAATGAAACGAAATATATCACTTATTAACCATATAAATATGAATGACTTTAGACTGGATACTTCTAATTCTCCTTGGGAGGACATAATTAACATAGATGATATTGATATGAAACTACAAAAGTTCAATTCCCTCTTACTTGGTCTCCTCAATAAGCATGCTCCGAAACGTAGAGTTAAAGTATCTAGACCTCCCTCACCATGGCTAACTGATGACGTCAAACGCATGATGTCCCATCGAGATTCATTACATCGGCCATATAGACGAACCAACTCTCCTGATGTTCTTTAACAGTATCGGTCTCTGCGCAACAAAATTAAAGTATTGATCCGAAATCAGAAATTCTCTCACTGCCAACATCTAGCCAATAATAATATGAATGCACGAAGCACATGGCGAGAGCTTCGCTCCATGGGAATAGGGAAACTTAAACCTAACCATTGTAACCCAGATATATCACTTGACGACTTAAATGAACACTTCTCTGACGTTAAAATTAAGTACCAACCACAGATTATAACTCATACAATTAACATGTTACTGACTAAACCGCCACCAAATAGACCAATGTTTAAATTCTTTACTGTTAATGAAACTGAGGTGAAGCGTGAACTGCTTTTGGTCAAGTCAAATGCAACTGGAGTTTATGATCACCCCATCATCATCATTAAACGCATTATAGATATGATTTGCCCAGTAATTACTCACATATATAATTTCTGCCTCAGTTCTGGAACATATCCAAGGATATGGAAAAATGCAATCATAAATCCGGTACCAAACAGTCTCCAGCTATTTCCCTATCAGACTATCGACCTGTGTGTATACTTTCATCTCTCTCCAAACCCTTCGAACGGATAATCCATCGGCAACTAACGGAGTATCTTAACAAATATTCCTTGTTTGACCCATTACAGTCAGCTTTAAAAAGGGACACAGCACTACCACTGCCCTATTGAAGGTTACTGATGACATTAGATACGCAATGAGTGATCACAAGGTCACATTACTTACTCTCCTTGATTTTAGCAGTGCATTCGATACAGTTAACTTAGACATATTGCTAGCCGAATTAATATCCCTTCATCTAAATCAGACTGTTTTACAACTCTTTAGCTCTTACCTCACAAACCGCAGACAAAGAGGCGTTATAAAGAATAAGACTTCTTAATGGGCAATGAAACACGCAGGAGTAAACCAAGGCTCTGTAATTAGACCATTGCTTTTTATTTTATACATAAATGACTTAGCATCTCGATTGAAATATTGAAACTATCATATATGTGCGTATGACCTCCAAATATATTATCACACAAATTTGGGAGATAGTCGTCTAGCAACTTATTGAACCCTTTTGGTCCACTATGAAGGATACCTACCTTCCTTACCTATCAGCAATTTTCATGAGATCTGTCTCTTGGGTCGTTTCGGGTTCTTTGTCACTTGCTGAGGTAAAAGGTAGGGTTCATTAATCCTAATATATCTACTCAAATGAAAGGTCTATTCATAAAATATTTGTATTCTATTTTGGAAAACATTTACTGAAGAAATGAATAATTTGAAATCCATGTATAATTCGGACTCTATCTTGTCCACTTCACACCACAATCATTTTTACACAGAGGGGCCGAACGCTGGTTTGAGCTTTTGACTTAACTGCCTGATGAGTATCCTTACTAGAAACCATTGTCTCAATTATTAAATAAAGAAAGGAAAGTCTGGAAATCCTTAAATTCGGCTTCCATGTGAGACTACATGTACCATCATAATGATTCTTGATGGTCCAGCCCTCGTAACACGAACTCTGGGTATAATTAAGGCAGTCCAATAAGTGTGTGCCACCCTCAATTGAATCGATGTGACCTGCGACTATGTCATGGACCGACCTCTAAACTTCTAAGTTACTTTAAAGTCATTGTGGATGATGACCGCAAGAAAAATGATACTACAGTGGCATATGGCCCTAATCTAAGTCCCTGAGGTTGATGACCCCATGACAATCCAAGTTTCTAAGCTGAAGGCTAAACACAATTAACTTACATCGGTTGATGACCAAAGTTTCCACTTTATTAACCCCAGCACATTTACAGCTCAATCAGTCAAAGTCAAATAATGCAGCAACAACAACGCTCACAATAATTTGTGGCAGTAAAATCCATTACATTCTGATATGACCCCTTAATCGTTACGTTAACATTTAAATATTCCCAGAAAAATAAACTAAGATTCCCAGAATGCATCTTCAAGTTATTCGCTTGGTTTAGAGTTATTTCATAAATACGGTTTCCACTGAAATTAATACTTAAATAAATTTAAATGATTTAATGAAATGTTAATGAACAACAAATTATATCTCCACGGACGAATGGTATCTTTCACAAGTCCCTACTCAAATTTTGATGGAATTAAATTTTAATTAGCTCATGTTTATCACCTGTTGTTATCGTGCAGCTGGAAAAAATTACATCATTTATTTCCAATATTATATCTTGTTTCATGACATTACACTTTAATCTAATCTAATACTAACCATTATTAATACTTGGATAACCCTAATAATTAGGTACAAAACCATAAGTAACTCGCCGTACAATGTAAGCCGATTACGATGTCATATCCTGTCATAACATTCCATAAAACTTTGTGCATCCCTTACACACAAATCAATCATCATTATCATCACTCTATATTTTGGACAACCCTGAAATTGGATAACCTCGCTCATTATACTCTAACTTCGTGGTTTCAAATATACATTACGATCTCAAATAAACAAATTCACAGTATCTAATTACCTATACATTATTCCCGGATGATAATTTCAACTAGGTCTCGCAAATAATGATCTCCGTTGCCAAGAATGCAGTTTCATTTTAACACGTAGCGAGCGCACAACCCCGTTATCTCGAGCGGCGAACTCCGATCAGCTGGCGACATTGAAAACAAACGACCTGTCTATCAGTTTTAATATGAAACACATGTCTTTCGCCACGCCTGACTGGCCTCTCAGAATGAACCCTTTTGACTTCGCAAAAGAGAACAAAAATACGATATTCTGACCAAACAAGTATGCAATAGATTTTACTTTTAAATGTCCTACAATAATTGTACACGTCGCAAATTAATACCTGCGTGGATTCTCTCACTATACTTTCCATCCCAAACATTACACAAAATCTTCGTCGGGCTCTTACAAAAGTCCCGGGTTCACTACAGGCTTCCAATCACCTGATTCGCAAATCCTATCTCAACTCATACGACAAATCTAACCTCTTGTCTCAAACTCGACGACTCTCACTGACAACAAATACTTAGAATCCAGGACGCATAATACGCACAAGTACTTTAATAATGAACAACTTCGCATAAAATGATCTCGTATTTTAAAACTTGGATTTTCACAAAATGACTGACAAATTTTACTGTTATTTATTGTCACATAGTCACAGTTTAAACGGACATAGAATATCGTTACACTTCGTGACAAAATTCATCAATCTGCATTACCCAACATTACATATAGCGCTTCCACCCGATTGAAAATGGGTAACCACGGATATTTTGCTCCAATTCCATCAAAATTCCAACAGAAAAATTTTACGTCGAATAAACATCTTAATTTAATATTACAAAATATAGGCAATAAATTCACGGAAATGACGATCTACTTTGGACCTGATATCACTTCGAAACCCTCACTAATAACTTTTTACAACAATACACGGCACTCGCAATACTTTAAAAATTTATCCAAGCAGAAAATAAAACAAATGACCTTTCATTACATTTCTAACATTCACAAAAACATACGGGTGACTAACTGCGTCATAAATACCATCACAAGTACATATAAGTTTGACATCATAAAACAAGATATATTAGGCGGTAAGATGGTATGTCAACTACCTTAGGTTACGTTAGCGTCCATCTTTGGGCTCACCTCTGACCATCTGTCATTTATTTAGCCATTTTTACATTTCTGGCTGTACATATAATTTTCTTCATGTTTCCTGGAAATAAAGCATAAAAAAGAAATGCCCTTTCACTCGGCGCCTTCGTTGATTGCACTCGACTGATTGTATTTATTACCCGCACACGAATTACTTTCTTTACAACACAAAACAACTTTATAAATACTTCTTCGGTATCTTGACCGTATTTTTATAAAATTACTTCTGCTCAAACAAAACTATCTCCACATGGAGTCAAGACCCAGCCGCATCCGCAGAATCTAGGTTTGTAGTACTTAGTCTTCTTTTGACGAACGATTCACTTGCACAGTTTAGCCCTTTCTCTTTCACGCTTCAGTGATGCAAATGCTGGGGGTTTCAACAGGGGGTTTCTCTCCAGGCATTTTCCCTTTGCCGCCAAGAAAACTTGCGTAACTTTTCCGACTTAAATGAACTGTATTTAAAAGAGTTGTTGATGTAACCACATACTTGTTACCCAGTTAGCGGTAGTGTTCCTGAACATTTAAAATTTATTCTCATTAAATTAACCCGTTAAATTACCTCATTTGATAGGCACTATTTTCTGTCGACTTAGCGTGGGTGAACTAGACACGCGCGTCCTTCTGAAATAATCCACAGAAATAGCTTAGCAGTCTCAAATCCGTCTTACTAAAGACCAATTGTCTTATAGATAAATACAGGACAATCATTATACTGCGTTCACCACTAATTCTTTCATTTAAATATATTTATTCAACCTAAACTTTCTTCTGTATCCTTCCACATTCGACACGTGCGGATGACGTCACATCTCAGAGCGTGGGACAGAAGGTAGCCACTCCTCTTTGCCACGAGTCGCCTCGGAGATATATAAAATTTCGATCTTCCTATTACACTTGACATTGGCTTCCTGTAATATTTTTAATACTTACTGGTACCAAAATTCCGTATGAAAACTCGGTGAATAATCTATATGTTGTTACAAATGAAAACCTAAATTGGAATGAACACGTCACACGTATCTGTAACAGGGTATATGCCTCACTCCATCCTCGGAAATACCACCATAACATTTTACCGTTAAATATGAAAGTCAGGCTTATGAAAACATTAGTTCTACCTTTATTCTACTATTGTGATGCTGTATTCATAGATGGAACGAAAGAACAAATTAGAAAAATACAAAGCACCATGAATTCCTGCATCAGATTTATATTTTCGTTACGCTATGGCACTCATGTCATACCTTATTACCAGCAACTTTCCCGCCTTAAATTTGAAGAACTCAGAAATCTCCATGTAGCCCTGTTGGTGTACAGATCTCTAACTGAGAGAACTCCCCTGTACCTGTTACCAAACTTTACATACCTTTCCTCTTTTCACCAGCATAATATATGCTCTGTTACTACACTTGTCATTCCCTTTAGCAGGTCAGCTGCCTATAATCGCTCATTTATTGCGACGGGAAGTAGATCAAATCAAATCAGAATCAAAATCTCTTTATTTGCAAATTATGTGTCTATTCCTGGAGGAGGTAGGCATACGGAGAATTTCGCGTTATCCCCTACATCGAATACGAGTGATGGTTCGTGTTTAGACGGTAAAGATTGTACAACCGCCGTAAATTTCCTTTTTCTTGGCGTAGGAGACTGTGGAACTTGAGAAGTAGACCGCGGTAGGCGGTGGGGAAATTTTTGTTGGGACATGAAAGGGGCGAATCTATTTCCAACTGGGGCGAAATACGACTGTGAAGTTTAAGTATTAAATTCCATTGCAAAGTTTTCTTTAACTTCTGTTGTCTTTCATGCTCGGGGCAGTGAAGGGACGCCACTTGATGCTCCCGGAACAGTTTAAACATTTTCATCGGGAATCCGTACAATCTTGAGTCTCGTGAAATTGTGCACAATTGACACATCGAGGGCTTGTAGCTCCACATTTATTTCTAGTCTGCCCATATCGTTGATATTTTCGGCATAAGGTGGGTTAAGAAACAAAGGGTTCAACTAGGGATCGAATCCTATAGATACATACCGAGGCAGTGCCTGACTGTGGAATGTTATCTTAATTTTTTCTGTAGGAACGTAGGAAACCTTGCCATCCTGCATGGAACGCCTGTTCATACACCGACTTCCCACAATCGGGACGGGCGATTAGGCGTATTTTCGGATTTCACCTTCTGCCAATTCCCTGTCCACTCCTCTAATCACTCCAACCTTATAAATAGAAGCAGAAGGAATAAAAGCTTTAAGTTGCTTTTCCTGTAAAAATGAGATTTGACAAGAAAAGATTAGCCTTGGTTCAGGAGTGAAATTCAATTTGAATCCTATTTTTACCTCTGCGAGACATTTGGTTAATACCCACAAAGTTCCTTTCAACAGAAATTGCCGAGGGCAATTGTATGAATATTACCAAATGTTTTACTGTCGGCAATGTATTCTACAAAGACTATATAAGGGCCAGTATGGTGTGCATCGTATGGATTGACTTCCGGTGCAACAGAGACGGACCGTTATCGTTAGATGGAGCAGGATTATGTTCGGATGTTAAGTTTTTAGGAAGCACTACACTGTAGTCTCCTCCATGGGTATGACTCTACTATCAACTAAAATTGTCTCCTCCTCCACATTATTACCCCCACTCGACTCCGCCATTAGGCCTTCAGTGTTGTAAAAGTCAGCACATAAACCAGCTACGATTCTCACTCTTCACTCCCAAAAGTACAGAGAGGAAACACAGCACAAATCAGAACACGAGTTGAATAATCCAAACAGAAAACCGCTAGCATCTCGGTACACTACGTCCACACTCCACCGTGAACCAGCAGGAACTGTGTGCTTATGTTTATATTTGAACAAAGGAACCGAGGCGCCATTTTCATCATATCGATAGCTGCATTAAGGTTTTATATTGTAGATGGTCTTGATGTATACAATACATAGCTTGAGTAGTTTGATTATGTTCCTAAACTTAACTCATTATTACCACATGACGAATAGAAATGAATAGTGTGATGACTCCCTCTGAATCACATGTGAACAGACACGGCGTACATGTTCTCCGCCTCCTGCAGCGCTGCTGTCGATATAAAGGAAAAGTAGGCACGCTTTTTGTCGGCTTAACGCGGAAGTGTTCAAACAGTTTCTGGTCTTTTTCGGTAGTTTTATACGCGCAAAATACCTTGTGTTAAAGTCTCGTGAACTAAAAAGTGTTAAGTACTGAGAAGTAGGACGTATACCTCGGCATTTGCTTCAACTTACTACCGTATGAGAATCTGCCAACAAGTTGCCATATCCCGGGTTACAAGTCGGGTTGCAATAAATAGTAAAATTTTTTTTTTTATCACCAAGTGGTCGAAGGCTACTCCACAACAGGATCTGCCTTTGAGTGATAAAAGTCGTATATATGATCTGCATCTTACAGCTGAACTTACCCGAAACCCTGACAGTGTCATTATTAATGGTGAATAAGTGAAACGGAGACGCAAAATGGATCCAAGAGAAGTCCCACACATTTTTCCAAATCTTACATTATACTTATCCGGAAACATCATAGTAAAATATGTCCATATCAACGACAATCTACTACATCAGATATTCATTCCTCTCATGATTATTCCATACTGGACTCCTCTAGTATTAGCTCTCATTACACAAAGTTAGTGCTGATAATCAGCAGGAATTCATCTTAAAAAGAGAATTAAGCATCTTTAGAGGAAGATACTAGTAAGATTCATAATTTTTCTGAGCATGTTAGCATATAAATTAAGAAGTTTATAAGGATTATGTGTATGACATACGTAGATATTTATAAGAATAATGTGGCAAGCCCGCAGTGGTTTAATATGTTTAGTGCGATATATTTCGCAGCATGTACACTAAAGAGTTGACATCGTTATTTAAAAGGTTATCACTGATAAATATTGGCACAGAGTTTGATATGCAGTCATTTTCCTGGCGAATTATTGAAAGAACACTTAGCAGAACTAAGCACAAACGTTTGAGATACGGTACTGATTACGTTACTGACAAAGCAACTTCTGAAGTAATGCCCTTATATCATTATTAACTGTAAAATACTTCCTAGGTAGTTTTCACAGAATGCTTTCAAAACATGAAAGACTATACCTTAATTTGCATTAAACATATATATTTATCTTGTAATCATGACGAATAGAAATGTATAGTGTGCTGGTTGATATGTTCCTTCACTATGCGGCGCTGGTGTAGATAGGCAGGGATCAGCTGTCTCTGAACATGTATTTCTAAACGAGAAATTATGTGATTTAATTCGGAATTTATCGTTTAAATAAATTATTTGAAACTGTGCATTGTGTTTACTGTCAGTAAGCACAAGATAAAAAAGGCTAACCTAATGGACGAAATAATGAACGAGCCCGATCACTATTGAAGAAGAAAAGAAGATCAAGCGTCTCTCAGTCGCTTCCTAGTGCTCACACGGTGCGGTACGCTTGATCGTGTGCTGCGTGTTCTCAGTGCTTGGTAGTGGTGAACCATTCCCTTTTTATTGTGAGTACAATATGTTTATGATGGCTGCCTCCAGTGGAGGCGATAGTCTTCTGTTAGGGGATATGTTAGTCGTCGCTCAAGAGGAAGAAGTTTGGATTCAAGATGCATCTTCTAGAAGCCCGGCACCACAATCGAATTTGACAGCTTCACATTTTTCACAACGCCCTCATTCTAATAGTGACAATGTACCGTTGCCCGAGGAACGTGAACAGTATTCTCAATCACATCGTGGCCCGTATATTGTATACATTGAATCTCTTGAAAACAAACTTGGGACAACTCCATCCCATGACCCTTGGTAGACATTTTTACGAACGTGTTATTTTTGTACATTCTATATCTCTTAAAGGACGCAATCGCCTCCAAATAATTTTCAGTAATGCTGAGCAAGCTAATACCTTTCTGGATCACCCCCTGCTCACGTCCCTACATCTCAAGGCATACATTCCGTCTTCCAATATCTTTCGTGTTTGGATTATTCTGGATGTGGATAAGAATCTTTCTGAGGAAGACATTCGTCTATATCTCACTTCATCCGTTCCGGTTAAATAAGTACAGCGCCTCAACAGGCGCTTCGTTTCAAGTGACAGTGTTGAATACGTCCCCACTGGATCAATTAAAATCACTTTTCGTGCCCAAAAGTTGCCCGCCCAAGTGTCATTATTTCACGTATACTTACGAGTTGAGCCAATCATTTTTCCCCCTGCTCTGTGCAGAAAATATCTCCGATATGGCCATACACAGATACAATGTCGTGCGCAGTTAGCACGCTGCGGGGAGTGTTCAATGGGGCATTCCACTGATCAATGTACCTCTTAGATTGTAAAATGTGTGTATTGCAAGGGCGCACTCCAACAGGAGCATTAATATATCCGGAACATATAAATACCAAGAGATTAAGAAGGTCATTAGCACTGAATATATTTCATTTCAAGATGCTAAGAACAGAACTTCATTACCTCACTATCATCCGTCTCAACACCCTCAAGGTCCCCCCCCCCTGTTAGCAGAACATGTCTCTTCTGCACCTGTTCAAGAGTATTCAAGAAAACGTAAATTTACACAAGTAGTACAGAAATCTGTGACACCTCCTCTGGCTCCGGGCTATGACGGTGCTGGTTATTTGGCCTTGGTGCACCCTGACACTGTTTCTAGAGGCCAGGTTCTTTTACCTTCTCCCCCGCCTGATTCATCATCACCCTCTACCTCTACAGCTCCTCATTCCTCTTCTTCGGGTCATAGTCACCCTCCTCGATCACATGATTCGCAACTTTTGATGCAAAGGAACCAATTACAACATAAAATTCAGCAAATCCCTTTTTTTCCCTACAGAATGTGCGAGGAGAATCTCACCTGTAATTCATCACCTAAGAGACCGAATCGCTCATGTCCTTACCCTACATGATACGCGTTTTGCAATGGAACGCTAGAAGACTTTTTCATAAAGAAAATTAACTTTAACTACTGATACAAAAACCATGTGCTAATATCATTGTAATACAAGAAACGTGGTTTATTCGGATACCTATATTTCATCAACCCGAATTTCACGTTGAACGCCTTGACACTAATGGAAGTGTTTTTCTTTTCATAAACATATTCCGTATATATCTCTCCCCCTGACGTATTGCATTCCTAATACTCTTGCTTTAGGTCTTATTGTACGTAATTTTCATTTCGTCAATGTGTATTGTCCTCCTGATGTTTACATCCCCGCCTCTCGCTGGGCCCACTTCCTTACCCAGTTTGATTCATTTGATCATGTTTTTCTCCTTGGTGATTTTAATTGCCACCATACTGCCTACGGTAGTGCTACAGATGCGACTAAAGGAACAAATTTTCTTTCGGCACCCCAATCCCATCACTTTACCCTTTTAAATGATGGGTCCCCAACTCGCCTTTCCCTCCTGGAGCACTCTCTAGTGTCGTCGATCTTTCCCTCTGTCGCTATCATACGACTCCTAATACCGTGTGGCACACACTTCGTGATACTCATTCGAGTGATCATTTCCCTATTCTTATTACTTATGGTGTTCGTAAACCTACTATTTTCTCCTCCCCACCCTCCCACCTCAGTAATATTAGGTCCTTTCATAATTTTGATAAACAGTCGTATTGTATGTTCCTTCACAGCCTTCTCATTAAATACCCGCCCTCTACCCTAGACTATCCCACCCTCCTACACATACTGTATACGTATGTTAATACTTTTCACCCACGTTAATTCATACCTCCGCTCTGTCCCCGTCCTTACCAGAAAATTAATTGGTGGGATGACGAATGCCATAATTTGATATAGCGGCGAAAAGTTTTATTTAAACAGTATCGTAAGAATATGACACTAACCCATTATTTAACACTGAAGCGTCATATTGCGTGTATCGAGCGAATATTTCATGCCAAGAGACATGATTCTTGGAAAGCCTTCATCTCCTCTCTTAATCATCGCATATCTGCAACATCCCTTTGGAATGCTATTCGTGCTCTTACGTGTGTTAATTCTGCGCATCTTGCGCACTCAGCTATTCTGCCTAATGTTCTTCTTTCCTTTCTACACGCTTTAAAACTAGACTTTACAATTCCTCCCCCTTTTCCTCCTCTCGTCCTATATCCTCGCAATTTTCTCATTTACTTCAACCCATCCAACTTTCGGAGTTACAGTCCGTTTTCCAGCCAGTTAATAGTTCGTCTCCTGGCCCTGATAGTATCACTTATACTATGCTCCATCACTTACCCCTTTCTGGACATCTCATCTTACTTTCCCTTTTCAATAACATTCTCCTCACCTTGCAGGTGCCGACACAGTGGAACGTCTTTCACTTAGTCCCTATCCTTAAATCTGGAAAGATCCCACCTCCCCATTAAGTTACCATGACATTGTTTTAAGTTATTGTATAAGGAAATGTTTTCAGAAAATTCTTCTACAGTGTCTTCTATGGGTTATGGAGAAACATCAAATTCTTCCTAAATATCAATATGACTTTTTTAAAGGGCGTAGTACACAAGACCCTCTCAGCATTCTGTTGACTGATCTACTAGCTAGACATCGTAAAGATAACACGCTTACATTTTCTTGACATTTAAGGGGCTTACGATTCAGTACCTTTAAACTTATTATGGACCTGCCTTGATTCCCTTCACTTATATATCTCTATTAGAACAACTATATACTTCCCGTACTCTTATTATCAAATCCCCCTACTCCCCGTTTCCCGCAAGACGTGTTTCACATGGGGTTCCACAGGGTGATATACTGAGTAGCGTCTTATTTGAGCTTCATATGTGGGATTTAGAACGTATTATTACAAAGAACGCCCGAGTATTAGCTTATGCTGACGACTATGTTTTGTATGTATCACATTACAATGTTGATGAGTGTCGGCGAACAGTGGAGTGTGTTGTTCGAGACGTCGTTCTCTGGTTACATGAACATGGTTTCTCCCTCTCTCCTTCAAAATGTGCTACGATGCTCTTTACCCATACCCGTACACCTAATCGTTCTTCCCTTCTTCTCGATAGTCTTTCCCTGCCCTTTGTCACTCAGCATTCCTACCTTGGAGTCACCTTAGACCATAAATTAACGTGGATTCCTCATGTTGCCATGCTTCAACGTAAAACTGATAATTTTATTACTATATTACGTACGATCACTCGTCGAAGTTGGGGAGCTGACCCAGTCACAACTATTCTTCCTTATAGAGCAACTATTAGATCCTTCTTAGATTATTGTGCCCTTTTTATAGATACCGCTTCCGCTGCTACCCTGCCACGTTTAAATGTAATACAATCTCGTGCACTGCGCGTCTGTCTAGGCGCACTTAACACTACACCCACCAATGCCTTATTAATATAAGTCGGTGAATATCCCTTAAAGATTCGACGACAGTCCCTGGCCTCTAAGTATGTCCTTAAACATTTTACTGTCACCCAGTCTCAGCTTATTCCCAAGCTACGCCTCTTAGATACTTATTATTCTACCCAACCTCCCCGTGGAAATTGTGGCCCTGTTCTATATACAGCCTTTTGTTCACTTATCAAGAGAGAAGTTGAGCTCTTCCGCTTACCTACATTACCCCTATACTCTATCTCGTATGACAGTCAGTTTTTTCGTTCTCCTGTTATTATATATTATCCTGTATCGTTTCCTTGTCTAACAAATTCTACTCTTGTTTCCTCTCCTACAATTAATCGTATTCGACGTTCTCCTTCAACAAGGGAAGTAAGTATTTATACTGACGGGTCAAAATCAGTACAAATCAATGGAGCAGCCTTCTATATCCCTCATCCGTATACTCTCATTGTGTTTTCCCTCTCTCCTGTCTTTTCAGTTTTTACTTCAGAACTATTTGCTATTCGACAGGCTCTCGTCTTCATTAAGTCCGAGTCGTATTTTCACGGACGCGCAAAATGTCCTTCACGCCTTATGCTCGCTTTTATCTTCCCCTAATTGGTACTTATATAACGTTAAATATCTTTCTGGTGTTTATGTTACTTTGGTTTGGATTCCCAGTCATGCTGGTATAAGCGGTAATGAGACTGCTGATACTGCCGCTAAACGAGCATCCCAACAATCTTCCCCTCTTTCCCTTGCGATCCCTCCGTCTGATCTCTTGCATGAAGTGCGGGCTACAGCGTATCAGCAATAGCAGTCCGAGTGGAATGCATCGTCGCGTGAAAAGGGGCGTTTTATTATCACTTGCAACCTGTTATTCCTCCTATACCGTGGTTTTATTATGGCACGTACTCTCGGCGCCATATTACATCTATCATACGTTTACGTTTTAATCATGTCCTTACTCCCCAATATAAAAAATGTTTTAGTCTTTCTCTCCCTACTTCCTGTGTTTGTGGCTTGCCTGATACTGATAGTAATCACCTCCTTTTTCAATGTCCTGCTTATGATGTTCCCCGACAGCGCTTTCTATCCTCTTTGGTTAAAATATACATTCCCTTCCCTACACGAATTTCGTGTTTTTATCCTCCCTCACTCCTACTCTAGTTATCAGCTTAAACCAGTTTCCTGATGATGCACATATCGTTGTATAAACCTTTGTCAGCCTCTTTTTTCCATTTTCCAGCATCATTTTTCCATTGCAAATGCTTGTCATATTCTTTGGTGGGATATAGATCTCCTTATTCCCTTTAATATGTGAGGTCATCATGTCTCGTGTGATTCCTGTAGTGTGTGTTTTCTGCCAACTACACTCCTATCGTTAATTGTGAGTGATACATGTGTAAGTGTCGAAGTTAATAACCTGTTTTTGTGACTGGACGATAACACATGAGTCCCACCACACCTTTCGGGAATAAGAAAAATAATCAAGCGTCTGGAGCTCGCTATAACACTGCGATGATACGACCTGGTCAATCACAACGCACTTTCGCAGTGTCTGTGGCCGTGGCCGCTTTTATTCCCATAATTCCCTTGCTTTGGTGATGGCACAGGCCGTTGCCTACGAGATATAGAAGGCCGGGAAGTGTGCGCTAGTTCCGAGCATAAAAACCGTCCCCCAACCAGGTTCGCAGTACCGCCGCCAGATGTCTCGACATCGTGCTATAGTTTGCATGTGCTGTTGTGTATTAACATATGGAGAAAAGTGTTTTTAATACGTTTACGTATAATTTTCACTTATTGTTTGTTCAGATTAACTCCAAGTAAATTTAATATACACTATAAAATATTGTATATCGTACTGTAAGTCCAATTCGTCAAAGAAAGGAGAACATCGGAGTTTTCAATCGTTTCCTGCCGATCCAGACAGGGGGGGGGGGGCAAATTAGATTCCCTTTGGTCGCCTGGGATGTCATCCAGAGCCTGCAACTTACATTTTAAATATTGAGACTGCAGTTTATGGGCTAACGGATCATTAGATCACTTCACTGCCTCCGACTTCCGCATCTAAAAGACACTTCAGAAATTATGTCGGTTTTTCGAATGGAGAAACTGGAATAACATCCCTCATTAAAGAAAGGCCCCATTACGAAGCCATAAATTTAACATGCGTGGAGGAAATGTTAGTATCCCTTATCATAGGTAAAATGGCCATCAAGCCCAGAGTACACTATAATCGTACTCTTGACCAACAACAGTTTTGGAATTATTTGATGAGACGCTCGAAGGTAAGCTAAATAATCAATTCGCGATTATTGTATTTTCTTTCAGATGCACTATTTGTAATAGTCCTAAGATATCTGCAAGTTTTATATTATCTTAGACGCTTTTGATATTTAGAATGATACCATGCCTTTTCAGAGAAACCTGTCATTCTGAAGTTGCCTTCCTTGGCCATGATAGGTGGTTATCTTGTTCGAGTTGTGGAAGAAAATTCCAATTGTGAATCATGCTTGGGACACAATAATCATTTCCTCGACCACTACTGACAGTCCGCTGATCTGCCTCATTAGGATGAAACATCGTGGAGCATTACGCTACCCTTCAAGAAAATTTGTTTACTTTCTGCAAAATATGTTGAATTTTACGCATCACTCCTTACGTTATCTGGGCAATACGAATTTAGTTTAAAAATCTTAACATTTTTGTTGTTCAAAAGTTCATTGAGGAATTCAATTGTGACGAGCGTGATCAGAGAACACTGACTCCCATTAAAAAACTTTTAAAATCAATACTCGACAATGAAGCTCATAAAATTACAGACGATCTTGACTTGGAAAAGAACTTCAGGACAAAGCATTTAAGTTGGAAGATCTTAAAAATGTGAGTGATATGAGCAGTGATCATGGTAAGTCATTTTAATGTATTGCTTTTATTATTAATTGCACTTGACTTCGCTTAAAATAATTCTAAAGATCACTTAAATGTGCGTTACTCTACATCCAATCATTCTAAATCACATTTAGGTGGTCCTAACTTAATTATTTGTAGTTTTTACGTCTTTAAAAACCAACATGTACTATTAATTAAATGTATTTCGCGCGAACAGCATAGTACAATGTCGAGACCTCTAGCGGGCGTTCGTAAAACTACTTGTGACCCGCATTTCTGTCGGTCCACTTCCCGGCCTTGTATATCTCGTAGATCGAGACTGGCATTGAGCAGAAGGATTCTGAAGTCGGAAGCGTGCGGCCGCGGCCATCTTACGTCACTACATTACCCCGATGCATTAATGTAAAATAGTAGGCGAAACGAGAATATTGAGATAATTAAAATAATTAAAAGCACATCGAAATAATAACAACAACACTGATTAATTAGACCTATTAGGTCCTTCATTTTACTGTTAAAGAAAGAAACACTGGTATATCTATTTACGAATGCTTAAAAATAGCCAACCTGTTTTAGACCGATCTATGGGCAAATCTGTTTCTATTCTACTCTCTTACAGCACGATTTGCACGTGTTTTCAGGTTTGTTTGTTTGTCCAACCGTTGTTCAGTTTTTGTACAGGGTCCTATATGAAGTGAGATGAATCTGTCGTGGCGAGTTTTTGTGAGCGGATGACTTTTCTGACGTCAACCTCAACAGAGGAGTTAATGAGATAAAATGAATGACGTGATATATGATAGTAGGAAGGGAGAGGATGAAATCCTATGTCGGCACATAGCCTTCTCCTGTCGAATAGCACCAAGGGGTCTGCTCGAGGCTTATCCTCCCCATCCGACGGACGAATCACCACCAACAGTGTCATATGCCCTAACTCCATTTGAGCACTGCGGAGTGGTTTGAAATTTAATCCAGGCTTTTGGCACTCATTCTACTGACTGGATATTGTATACCACCACCTCCCCTACCTTGCCGGCCAACATTCTGACAGTGAATTATTTTTCGACCAACGGGACTCGAACTGGCTAACCACTGTGTCCCTGTTCAGATTCAGATGCCACCAGCTGGGCTCTGACACATATTTTTAGGTACAGTGATGAAATTACAGTAATAAGGCGATAGACGTGCGCGTCCTTTGAGTTTAGATCTAAAGCATGTAAGCTTAAACTTGAAAAAAAAACATTTCATACAACTTAGCTGTGACTTCATTAGATACGTTCACGTTCAAGACTGAGCTTAAACGATTACATGTGTTCTCTCCGAAATACATCTCAGTAAGTTTGCACACATGAACAACATATTTCGTAGGAACATGCAGATTACCTGCATTCTTGAAAGAAATGAATGGATAAGGATTTTCTAACAATTATGTTTAATGTTATTTATTTTACGTCTCACTAACTACTTCTATTTTCGGAGACGTCGAGGTGCCGAAATTTTGCTCCGCAGTAATTTTACGTGCCAGTAAATACACCGACACAAGACTGGCGTGTTTGAATACCTTCAAATACCACTGGCCTGAGAGAGGATCGAACCTGCCAAGTTGGAGTCAGAACGCCAGCGCCCCAACCGTCTGAGCCACTCAGCCAAGCTAAGGATTTTCTTTTTTTTACAATAGCTTCCTTGCAAGTATTACACGGCAGATAATAACTGACTAACATCTTTACCGCCAAATCCTGAGATATATTCAATAACAGTCTGTAATAATAAACCTAACACTTATTTTGATTGTTACAAGCTTACCAATCCTTCCACTCTAATTTTAACAGTAATTTTGATATCCTCACAATGTATCTTTAAAGAATAGAACAGATCGAGGCCACTATTATTCCATTACTAACACCACCGAAACAAAAACTTAAGTTATAACCCAATGTTGTATTATTATTATTATTATTATTATTATTATTATTATTATTATTATTATTATTATTAGTTCCTAGCCGCCCTCCATCACGAGGGGGCTAACGCCGACAAGTATACACCGGAAGGAAGTGAATTAGGCATCTTTAATACTAAATAAAATTGTGTCCATGAGCACATGTTGGCCACTTACCGGTGTATTGAAACTCGTATTCTTTCCTTATTCTTTCTTCGTACATAGGCAAAACCTCACCCAAACATTACTGCCACACAGTAGTTTGCCGAAGCATTCTTGTGAAATGTGCATTAAAAACAACATAAAACAAAACTGTACGTAACACAGTAACATGCATTTTTACAGTGGTTCTGTAGTGACGCAAGATGGCGGCGGCCACAAGCTACCGGCTTCACTTGCACCAATGCTACGAGATAGGGTGCTGCAAGTCTATTTACTATATGTCTGTGGGTGATGGCAACTAGTTTGTTTCAGGTGTGCAGCGAGGAATCCAGTTGGCCGTGGTCTGGACTCGTACATGCTACTTTTTCCACGGCCAACTGGATCCCTCGCTGCGCCCCTTATACCGGCCTTGACGATCGCTTGTGAAGCCCAGCATAGAGCTGTAATTGGAAAGTTTCACCAAAATGCCCCTGGAGCGCTGGCCTCCTACTCACTGACAGGAAGCTGTATACCGCAAATTCCAATTCCAGTTTTATTTATATTGTTTTGCTGTCGTAAATGTTGGCATTGTGTTTGCAATAGGGTGCTTGTTGGCTTGATAATTTGAGCTGATAGTTATGCGCTAATGAGTTTAATTTTTTACTGTGTAGTGTGGTGATTATATTTTTTAAATTGTGTTTAAAACTCTTGAAATTTGTGACATTATTGTGCACCTTTTTGTACTTCGAGCAGAAATTTTCTGCAAACAAGAACAAATTAGTAGCTCAAAGTATTTTCCCACTGTAATTCGTCCTAAATAACAATTTTTATTTATGCACTAATTCGTTTTTTAATGGTGTACTGATTTGCTTTTCTTTAAGTGTGTTTGAAAATATTCGAATATGTATTGCTGTGTGCTTATTTGTATTTCGAACAGGAAAAAAGGAGCGAAGGAACACTATAATTTCATGAATTCTCTGTAGACCAGGACAAAACTACGGAGTGGCTCAAAGCAGTTAGCACTTTTATCTTAGTTTTCCTTTTCTATTTCAGGTATTTATCTTCTTTTTTAAAAATATGTTTACCCCTCCAGGGTTGTATTTTTCCTCGGACTCAGCGAGGGATCCCACCTCTACTACCTCAATGGTAGTGTCCTGGAGCGTGAGACTTCGGATCGGGGATACAACTGGGAAGGATGACCTGTATCTCGCCCAGGCGGCCGCAACTGCTATGCTGAACAGGGACCTTGTGTTGGGGGTGGCAAGATTGCAAGGAATGGACAAGGAAGAGGGAAGAAAGCGGCCGTGGCATAAGTTAGGTACCATCCCGGCATTTGCCTGGAGGAGAAGTGGGAAACTATGGAAAACTACTTTGAGGATAGCTATGGTGGGAATCGATCCCCCCCTCTACTCAGTTGACCTCCCAAGGCTGAGTGGATCCCGTTACAGCCCTCGTACCACATTTGAAATTTCGTGGCAGGGCCAGGAATCGAACCCCGGCAGCTATCACGATAATCGGGTATTTTTTACCATTAAAATTTTTTCATCGACAAATCCTTTAGGCGGAGTCGTATTTGCCATATGACAGCAACACAACACATTTTTATCCGAGATAATCTGAACTTTAATATTTAAACGCTGTAAGTAAGAACCATTACTGTTATGACGGCAAAGCCAACGTATGAAGTGTTGTTACCTGAACAATGAACAATTTACAATGTATTTCCTCAAAATACTTTTCTATCACTGAATTTTAATTTTTAAATTATTCTTCTTCTTTTTCTTGCTATTTGTTTTACGTCGCACCGACACAGATAGGTCTTATGGCGACGGTGGGATAGGAAATGGCTAGGAGTAGGAAGGAATCGGCCGTGGCCTTAATTAAGGTGCAGCCTGATGTGAAAATGGGAAACCACGGAAAACCATCTTCAGGGCTACCGACAGTGGGGTTCGAACCCACTATCTCCCGGATGCAGCTCACAGCTGCGTGCCCCTAACCGCACGGCCAACTTGCCCGGTATTTAAAATTCTAGTGACAGATATTAATGAAATGTAATCTGAAACTATATAGGCCTATATTGAAATGAAAATTTTAACACGTTTGAGTCAAAATACTTATGTTAACCATACAACGAATATGGAAAAAGTAGGATTTTTATGTTTTGTCCAGCCCTTTTCCTGAGAGCAGCACTTGAAGAACTTTAAAACTCTAATTAAACAATGACTCTTAATCACAATGTTAACATCAGAAGACAAAAGTATTGTGGTAAGTTCTGCTATATATCTAAATGCCATGATAATAAAAGCAATTACTATTATTCCTCACAGTTAAGGAACGTCGGTTGGACTACTCAGTCTCTCCGCAGTTTCATTTTACGACGTTCTTTTGGCACATATCAATGAAAGTAGCCTTTAGGATTAATCATTTTAACAGTATTAGTCAATGTAGCATACTTCCTTATTCCCTAAATTAAGATAAATCGGCAATCAGAGTCAATATCAGAACGTCAGCTGGACTACTCCATCTCTCCGCAGTTTCATTTCACGGCGTTATTTTGGCACATATCAATGAAAGTAACCTTTAAGATTAATCATTTTAACAGTATTAACCTATGTAAACTTCTCCATAATTCTAAATTACGATAAATAGGCAATCAAAGTAAATATCTTTTTCATAAAGAAGTATGCATTTCTAGCGCGAATAGAAAGGCCGCCAGCGCCACGTGTCGAGCTGTGTAACTACTCTGATTACAGTGCGTGGACCCGATTGTTTAGGCCGGTAAAGGAGCTAGATAGAGCGATGCATCAAGTTGGCCGTGCTTTGCCCTTGTTTTGCTTATTTTGGACAATGGCCTTATTTCTAGCGTTCGTGTCGGTGTCTTTTGAACTAGATTATAGAAATCTGTGATCGTACATAATATCTATCAAGTAAACTGACTATATGTAATGGTGGGGAAAATTCTTTCGTTAGATAGACATTGAAGGTGAGGTTGAGTTGAGGGAATATTTTATATATCTCTGCTATCCTGAAGGTATTACTCGGGTTATAATCGCAAACACTATGATATAAATTTTGATTGGAAGTTATACAGAATTGGGTACGACGGTCCCGGTTAATGTTAACCATTTTGTTATCCATTGTGGGTGACATTAACTTTCAATTTTTGGATAGTTCCCGTTTTGTTAAAGGGAACTTACTATTCAAGAGATGTTGATGTTAAATATACAAGCGTCTCGGTATAACCAAATACAATACTGCCCTGCGATAAACGACCTGGCCAATCACAACGCATTCTCGCAGAGAGTGACGCCCTGGCCGCTTTTTATTCCCATAATACCCTTGCTTTGGTGATGGCGACTTCGCGATTAGTTTGTTTAGGATGACCAACTGATGAGGAGGGCATCAGTGATCGGATCCAGCCTGTTTATGCCACTATATACGCTTGTCTGATAACCGAAAACAGAAGAATTAAATTTAACACAGTAATAATTAGTGATGGGCTAGCGACGGAATCGAGTAGAATCGAGTAATGTGCTCTTAGAATCGGTATTACTCGACTCCAGACTCGAGTCCAAGCATACTGGTGTCGCTATCTGTGGACATGCCTTAGAACTAAAATCTACTGTACTGGAGTGCACGGCATTCAGGGTCACCCACAGAATATTTTTGTGGTGTGGAGTGCAATATGTTTGCTGCTGATGATTGATGTTGTTCAGTCATCGGTCGTCAATAATTCGATTGTTATGATTATTATTATCATCATCATAGGCACTTAAGGTTGTGACTTACTAACAAACTGTCAGCTGTTTAGCTAGAACAGAATGACGTTCTGTCCGCTGATTTGCTGCGTGAACGTACGTCACATTCTGGACGCCTCATCTTAACACCCGACATTATATCTGCCGAAAGTAAGATGTACATATAAACTGCTATAATTCACCTGTTCCCCCGGACGATTGTAGGCTTTGGCACGGTTAGCAGTAGGCTATGGTTACAATAAATCTGCCATACTACCGATCATATTAGCACATCTACGCCCGTGTATATGCATAATGGCTACATGAGATATAATTTACCAGTAGCGAAGCAATACAATGTGTGCAGAAATACCGTCTATAGTCTACAAATAGCACATGTTACCGGGCGAGTTGGCCGTGCGCGTAGAGGCGCGCGGCTGTGAGCTTGCATCCGGGAGATAGTAGGTTCGAATCCCACTATCGGCAGCCCTGAAGATGGTTTTCCGTGGTTTCCCATTTTCACACCAGGCAAATGCTGGGGCTGTACCTTAATTAAGGCCACGGCCGCTTCCTTCCAACTCCTAGGCCTTTCCTATCCCATCGTCGCCATAAGACCTATCTGCGACGTAAACCCCTAGCAAAAAAAAAATAGCACATTTTTAAAATACACTAATTACAACATACATACCGTGACAGGGATTTGAAATAATAATAATAATAATGTTATAACTTTTACGTCCAAGTACGTACATTTGTATGGTTTTCGGGGATGCCGAGGTACCGCATTTAGTCCCCCGGGAGATTTTTTACGTCCCAATAATTCTACCGACACTAGGTTGACGTATTTGAGCACCTTCAAATACTACCGGAATAAACCAGTATCGAACCGGCCAAGTTGGGCTATGAAGGCCAGATAAGCTATATTATCAATATTAGAATAGATGGCATATTCAGTGAAGTGTGTGCGAGACGCCGTAAACGGATATTTTCATATCTTATTATGCGTATTAAGTGGCATTATTATCGTTCTCAAGTAATTATCAAATTTAGGTTATTCCTTTTCCGCATTCATTCAGTTTTTTCATATCGTACCGCGCTGTCGCAATCCCATAAACCCTCAGCGACCGCTTGTACGCATGCTTCATCCATCTACGAGCCGGCGAGTGAGCGAACGTGTGACGTCATGCTATCATCGAGCCTTCGCAAGCGAAGCGAGTCCGAGCCTGGACTCGAAAGAATCGAGTACCGCGATTCCAGGCATCACTCGCGCACATCACTAGTAATAATTAAAACTCGAATACGAAAGGATACGGTTCTTTTTTCGATTTACTATGAATGGTTTCAGGTTGAGTTGCTCAGAAAACCGATGCAGTGTTTTTATAGTCCTCGTTAATAATTATGGAATTAGTTCAGGTTGTTACACAGAAATCCAAGTTTAGATTTACGTAACCGATAGTTTTGCATAAAGGGTTCGACATTTCAAGCTATGTTAGCAGAAAAAACGAGGTTAGGGGTGTTTCTTATACATGGTAATATAACCGATGAAGGGTTCTATGAAATCAATCATCATTGATCTGCTTTTGGGACTGTCTATACCGTACTTCGAGAAATTCGTGTCGGTGCTTTCATTATTCATATTTACAACTGCATAACCTGTATTTTTGTACAATTTATTATAGCCTACCTTTCAAGCTTGGTTAGCAGAAATTTTACGTGTTATAATTTTATTGATGAATTATCAAGGATTCTATTAAGCCCATGGTCAGTGATCTGCATTTAGAGCTGTAGCCCAATTGGAAGATTCCCTATCATTTTACCTAGTATTTTCTTCAATGATTTCAAAGAACTCGGAAATCTATCAAACATTTCCCATGATAAATTGATCCAGTCCCTAACTCGTCTTCTTATAAATAAATATTTGCCCTTATTTGTCCTCTTGAATTCCAACATTATCCTCATATTGTGATCTATCATACCTTTAAAAGCTCGTCTCCAAGCTTATTTGTCTACTAATGCCATTACACGCCAGTAGCAGATCAACTTATGGGAGGGGGCTTAAAGTTGCAAAATTATGATAGAACATAATTAAGGTGCTTGTACATGCTTGAGTGTCATCATAAAGACATTAATACAAATGAATTACGTTGATATTCAGATTGCAGTATACTACAGAATCTTACATTAAAATACAGAAAAAATAATACGATCAAGCTCAGCAGTTTTACAGCGAATGGTATGTTCAGTTTACAATCTAAAATCCAACTTTCGAGGCTTCTTAGAAGACATATTCAAGATATCTGTTGGTTTTACAATTATGTCTCTATGCATGTTAAAAAGAGGCACCCCATTGAGTCGACTTTCACGTGTTTATAGTGAGTTTCCGTTTATTTTCTTTTATAAAATTTCCATGGGGTTTCTAACCACCAGTAAACCCGCCCCTTATGGCTACGCCCGTCACGCCATCTCTCCGCTGACAGCTCAGAGCATCCCGCTTAGTCGAGCATCTCGTCTCCTTACTCCCAGGTCTTTTCTTTCCAACATATTAAAAAACTACTCCTTTGTCAGAACTCACCAGAAGAAATTATGCTGCTTTCCTTTGGATCTTCTCCAGTTTTTGTATCAAGTAATCCTGGTGGGAGTCTCACACAATGAAACCATCCTCTGATTGGGGGTCTTACCAGAGACTTGTTGTATATGCCCTCAGGTTTACCTCCTTACTACAACCTTTAAATACCCTCATGTGTAACCTTTATGTACTATCTCATTCATGAATAAAGATCTTTCCTTATATTAAGACCTAGACCATGATCCCCATGAGGTACTGTCACCTGATCAATAGAGTAATTAAATCTGAGAGGACTTTTCCTCTTTGTGAAAATTACAACCAGACTTTTCATCCCATTTACCATCATACCCTTGTCTCCTGTCCATCTCACAACATTGTTGATCTCTTTTTGTAGTCGCTTACAAATCTGCAGCTTATTTAATACATACAGTGTAACGTCATCAGCAAAAAAAAGCCTTATCTTTGATTCCAGATAACCATTTCAGGATCAGGTAATGCTTCAACTACTCTAATTCTGTGAGTTCTTTCTAGAAATTTAGCCACCCATTCAACCACTCTTTTGTCCATTAGCCCTCATTTTCGTCAGTAATCTCTATTGATCTACCCCGTCAAAATCCTTGAAACAATACCTTCTGTGGGTGGGGGCAATAGAATACACCCATGGCATCTCCTGCCTGCCATAAGAGGCAACTAAAAGGAGCCCAGGAACTCTAAATTTGCAAGCACGGGTTGACGACCGTGGGGAATTTGGCTGAGTCCTGGCATTGCTTCCCTTTACTTACACACCAAGTTCTTCACTTTCATTTATCCTATCCAATCTCCCTTGGTCATTTCTTGTTCTTTTCTGACCCCAGTGGTATTAGGTTTTTGAGGTCTAGAGAGACTTTCACTTTACCAGTCTTCATGGCCCTCACCTTACTTTGGCCGCTACCTTCTTTTTTCGAAGTGTCGAATCTTTTCCCTCTGATTCATATTAATAGAGGATGGTTGCCCAGTTCCTCTTAAAACAATAAACACCACCACCACCACGACCATGGATGGATACATATAGTCCATTCGACCTGAATCTAAATTATCTGCTATATCATGTTGGAATCCTACAAGTTGAGCCTCACTGGAATAACTTTTCCTAAACGTGTACAGCCTTCTATCAAACCAGAGCTTATATGCAACACATGTTAAGCAGACTGGCCTGTAATTATCTGCCTCATGTTCATCACCCTTTTCTTTATACAGTGGGGCTAGAGCTCCTTCTTACAAACAGTAAACAAATATTTCCGATATGGCAGCATATTTCTAGTAATTACCCTGAATTCTTAATAAAGCAGGCATTTTTTTTTTTTTTTTTTTTTTTTAAGCTTTCAGCTTTTGTACCTTTTTTGAAAATGTCTTTATTATAATAGGTAAATTCCACTAATGTCCATCCTGGAACTTGTGTCTGCCTTAAAGTACCTATACATACCCATCCATTACGGTACGGTACTCACTAAAATTCATATGGCTGTCAATTATGCTTGTCATCATGTTAACCTTAGCTGACTTTTCTTGCTAAATTAATTTTCCTAGTAAGTTCTTTCAGTCTCTCCTTACTTCCTCATATATTCCTATTTCTTTCTAACCTGCACCTCTGTTATAATACAGTGGGTCTATACCATTACTTACCGCTTTAGAAAAATACCATACCTGTTTTCAAACTCCCCAACAATTAATTAAACCCATCCCATAGTCAGTTTATATTTTCATAATCATAATTAATTTTTAAAAACTCCCCTCTGTCTCTCTTATCAACCTTATGATATTGCCTAATAGTCTTGCAGCATTCTATTCTCTCACATTTATTTTCAACTACAACAGAAATGATCTTCATGATCACTTCAGTTTTTCTATAGTGCTCATCTGGTTTTATTAGCACTATGTCTAGAATATTTTTCCCTCTATATTGTTTGTTCCATCACTTTCTGATTCAGTTGTCCTTCCCAGATTAACTTATTCACCATTTGTCGGTCATGTTTTCTGTCATTCGCATCAGTCACCACTGATCTGCATTTAGGGCAGTTGCTCAGGTGGCAGATACTTTGTTGTTTACTCATCTTCCCTTGAAGAATTTTTAAATTTATTAAACATCTCCCATGGTAAATTATTCCAATCACTAACTCCTCTTCTTATAAAAGAATATTTGTCCCAGTTTGTCCTCTTGAATTTCAACTTTATCTTCATATTTTGATCTCAAACTTATTCAATTACCAATGTCATTCCACACTATCTCTCCGCTGACAGCTCAGAAAGTACCACTTAGTCTCCTTACACTCAAGTCTTCCCATCCCAAATTCTGCAACATTTTTGTAACACATCTCTTCTGTCAGAAATCACCCAGAAGAAATCGAGCTGCTTTTCTTTGGATTTCTTCCATTTAGGCATAGATATCAAGGATAATTTAATAAAAACTTAATAAAATTTAATAAAAATAAAAAACCACCTATTCAATACTTATTAAATTATCCTTGATATCTATGCCTAATGTCATCTTCAATACGGAACAATAATGAGAGTTGTTACTTGTAATTTCTTCCATTTCTCGAGTAATCATGGTGAAGGTCCCATACACTGGAAACTTACTCTTAATTGGCATAATACCAGAGACTTATATGCCCTCTCCTTTACATCCTTACTGCAACCCCTAAACACCCTCACAATCATGTGCAGAAATCCGTACCCTTTACTTACAATCACATTTATGTGGTTACCCCAATGAAGATCTTTACTTATATCAACACGTACATACTTACAATGATCCCCATGAGGAACTTTCACCCTGTCAATGCAGTAATGAAAACTGAGTGGACTTTTCCTATTAGTGAAACTCACAACCTGACTTTAACACCGTTTTTCATCATATCATTGCCTGCTGTCCATCTCGCAACATTTTCGAAGTCTTTTTGCAGTTGCTTACAATCTTGTAACTTATTTATTACTCTATACAGTATGACATCATCTGCAAAAAGCCTTATCTCAGATTCCACTTGTTTACTCATATTATTTAAGGTCCAATAATATTGCCTTGAGGAATTTCCCTCTTAATGATTGCAGGATCATTATCAGCATTGAAACACCAACTGCATTTTACGGTAATATGTAGGAATTATTTTCAATAAATGTCAACTCATTACTTTTATGTACATTCATTTATTAAAATATTAATACAATGGTACATGAGAAAACATGTCAAGATGATACACTCCTCATCTTGCAGCCATTAAGAACTCATTGGTACTGTTTTACATTAAAGCTAAGCAGGGTATTTCAGAAGGCAAAGAAAGGTACAATGCTATTAAATAATTATGTAGAAGACACATTGAAAAATGAAAAATAATTGCCAATGACAAATTCATTAGTTCCAAAAATAAATGCATGGCAGCTTGTGCTGAAATAATGAAACTGCTAGGAAGGTAACAAAGGAGCCTGTAGCCATTGTGCCAAATATACTGAATGATTCATTTGAAAATACTGTAAAAAACATGTCTAAACTGGAAAATAATCTTGACTCACTCAAGGAGAATGAAGATACATTTACAGATATGTTGAGTAAACTATAAACTACCATGAACAAGTGAAATAAAATATACATGGCATCAAGTTGCACCTAAGGAAAATTTTCAAAATAATTAAAGAACTCAGGAATTCCAGGACAGATGAGTACAATAGGCTCTCCTCAAAACCAAATGAATATGTTTGCATATTGTAGAATGCAAAGAATAGTCACAGCATGTACATGGATACTGATGAATACATATTTTATATTCAGAGCAAATCAATGGACAGCAGAATGAATGACCTGTTACACATTCTTTCCTGACACTATAAAACTCATCTGTCCTCCTGCTTTCAACCTTACATGAAATGGAACTTTCCACTGTCACATCATCAATACACATTTGTGGACTGTTTTTGTGTCTCTGCCTTATATGTTGCACAGCTTTGCTAAGTTTTCCTTTATTTACTTTTAGCAGCCTATCAAACACTTTGTGTTTTACCACTGACATCACAGCATTTATGCTCTTATCCATCCTACTGACTCGAAGACCTTTCATTGCCACTTGTTTTAGGACTTGGTGGAAGACTTCTAAATGTATACTGGTATTAATGAGCATTCCTAATCGGTAACAATAGGCCCACTGATCACACCTACTAGCATATTCCTTTTCGAAGTACACACCAAACTCTCTACATGTGTCATTATTTTTCACAAGCATCTAGGAAGTTGTTGAGCTCACTGTGGAATTCAACTACGTTTTCACACTGCAACAACGTCCTTAGGTGTTTGTTACACAATTGCTTTGAATGCCTGTGTACCATGAATTTTAGAGGAAATGTTCTTTCTCCAAGCCCTATCCATATGCCACATGCATAGAAGTTTCTTCAAAGAGGCACCCATGACTTCAACCCATGCATTAGAGAATGAAGCCTAATTATCAGTTATCAGTACCTGCACAGGAAAATCAATTGCAGATATTGATTATTTGACAACATACAAAAAAAAAAGCCATTTCAGCACATTGCAGTCTGTTCGATTAGAATAACAGAATGCAACAGAGAATCTCTCATTGTATTCATCTAACATCAATAATGTTGTAAGTGAGAAGTCACAAGCATTTGTCCCATGAGTACTGTCCATACAAATGATTTTTTTCCCAAACTCCAGAAGCATTACAGTACTTTCTGCACATCAGTCATAATTATTAATACAAAATCATTCTCTGTCAATCCGTATTCTGGGTTGGAAATCCCTTGTAATTTACCAAACCGGACATACTCATTACCTTGTTCTTTTAACCTATCCATCCCAGTGCATACACTTTCTACATCTTTCTGACTGTTTATCACTATCTAATCTAAAATCATGAACAATATTACTCAGGTCATGTCTTTGCAGAAGGTGTAGCCTGGTAATCTGCTTAGTATCTAAATTGTCTGTGATATTTTTCAGAACAGTGTCAAAGGGAATATTCTGAGCCAACTGGCCAGCAATCTGCTCTCTCTCTTTCTCTCTTCTTTTGACAGCAGGATATGCCCAACTCCTCTGCGATGTCCAAAATGTACATTATTGTAAATAACATGCACACTCGATTTATTTATTTTACACGAACCCTGAAATTTCATATGCCGTATTCCCTTTCCTCTTCTTTTGACCAATCCACTGCGATGACAGAAATAAGTAGATCCTTCAAGGGCTGTAGTGTCATGGGGTTTGGTTTGGTAGTTGTCGATGTCCTCTTATGTCTTGGTGGACTAGTTAGAAAATATCTGGATTGAGTGTCTTTTTTTCCCTTTGATTTCCATACCTTAAATTCTTGAAAAGAATAGAAAAATTGAATTACTAGTTATTAACATTAAGATAATAATAAACTTATTGCACAGCTCAACTTGTGTTATGGTAAGGGTCATTCCATAAAAACTCACAAACTACAACAAATTAGACATTTACTTTTTTTTTTACTAAACTTGTTTGTAGAGTACTCCTTCCCGCCTGGTGGCCATAATTGTTAAGGCATTCAAGTCTGCATAGTCTAACACCGTGGTTAGCCGGTTCAAGTCCCCTTGATCGAAAACATTTTGGCCACCAGGGTACAGGAGGTGGTGATATACAATTTATAACCACTAGATTGCGTGCCAAAAGCCTGGAATAAATTCCAAACCTCTCCGCAGTGCTCATATAGAGTAAGGGCATATGACGCTGTTGATGGTGATTCGTCCGTCGGTTGGAGATGTTAAGCCTTGAGCAGACCCCTTGGTGCTATTAGACAGCAGTAGGCTATATGTTGGCACAGGGTTTCACCCTCTCCCTTCCTACTATCATATATCACGTCATTCATTTCATCTCATTAACTCCTCTGATGAGGCTGACGCCAGGAAGGGCATCCAGTCATAAAAACCCACCATGACTGTTTCATCTCACCGTATTCCCGACCCCGTGGATAAAACGGGACAAGGTTTGGACATTGTTTGTAGAGTACTGTTTTGGTGATCTAATGTTTATTGTTGTTTGGCCAACCCTTGTCCTGTTTCTGTACGGGGTCGGATATGAGATGAGGTGAGATGAATCTGTCATGGCGGGTGTTTATGACTGGATGCCCTTCCTGACGTCAACCTCATCAGAGGAGTTAATGAGATGAAATGAATGATGTGATATATGATACTAGGAAGGGAGAGGGTCAAACACATGCCGACACGTAGCCTACTCCTGTCGAATAGCACCAAGAGGTCTGCTCAAGGCTTAACGTCTCCATCCGACAGACAAATCACTATCAACAGAGTCATATGCCCTCACTCCATATGAGCATTGCAGAGAGGTTTGGAATTTAATCCAGGCTTTTGACAAGCAATCTAGTGGTTATAAATTGTATACCACCCCCTCCCCTTCCCTGCCAGCCAACATTCTGATGGTGAAATTTTTTCAACCAACGTGACTCGAACTGGCTAACCTCAGTGTCAGACAGTTTAAACTTCAATGCCTTAACTATCATGGCCACCAGGCAGGCTGATCTAATGTTCATTGTTGTATTTTTAAAATGACTATCTCAACATAAAAATGTGATTTCCGTGCATACTTCTATAAATAAACTTTGAACTTGAGAATTTTAAGTGAGCTTCAGATAATTTTGATGAATACCTCTGACTATGGTCTGTCTGTTAAGTTGGATCCTCAAAAAGCACCATTAAATTCAAGTACCACTGGACTGGGCTAGGATTGAACATACCAACTTGAGCTCAGAAAGCCAAAAATTACTGGAAATCACTCCCGAGTATGAATATCCACAGCCTGTTTCCAGTCATTCAACCGAGTCAGGAATGGAACACATGAAGCCCCATCTAGTGGTGAGGATAGGACCTGTGCCGGCTGCCGAAGCCTGTCGCACTTCTCTGGGGCAATGATTAATAACTGACAGATGAAATGATACTGGAGAGTGTTGCTGGAATAAAAGAGACAGGGAAAACCGGAGTACCTGGAGAAAACCTCTCCTGCCTCTTTTTTTTGTCCAACACAAATCTCCCATGGAGTGATTGGGATTTGAAACACGAAATCCAGCGGTGAGAGGCTGGCGCGCTGCCGCCTGAGTCATGGAGGCTAGAAATCACTCTTCAAGTGCTACTGTTGACTCCACTCACCAAGACTTGTGCAACTTGATCCAACAACAGGTTTATTTCTTTGGAAAAAAGTAGTGGTAATATATTATTTTCTGGAAAACTATACTTCTATTCTTTAAAATGCAATTCTTTACATCTGGAACAAACCATTCGCTATTTAATTTCCTTTTCCAGAGTTTCAAGTAACCTTACTGTATGACAAAATAGTAGACATGATGCTGTATAGGCTTTTGGGCTTACGCCGTGTCAAGAAAATAAGGTGAAATTCTTAACGTTTTGCAGAAAACTGTGCTCTGCGTCCTCAGAAGAAATCTCGACTGACCACAAGAAAGGCTTCTTAAACAATGACAATTTCCTTAGCAGTTACCTCAAAAGATATTAAAGTATACATTTTTTCAGAGAAAGTTCATGAATTACATGAGGATGTAACAAATATTATTTCATAAATTTATGTAAATACCTCGCAGATTCTGGCAAAGAAATGAGCACTTTTCTTGCCACTTCAGAAAGACAAAGATAATTTAATGGTATTGGTGGTGCTGTCAATGTTTTCTTTGAATCTAAAAGTTGGTAAAACAGATCTTTAACTCCCACAGGAACCATATTTGTGGACAAAATAGATTATAGAAAATGTAGCCTAAACATCCAGTTTGTCAAGAACTGTGGAATGGAGCAAATAAGGACAGATTATAAACAAGATTAAGGAAAGTAGGTATTCAATCTTACTATGCAAACATTCCCATCTCTAAGTTATTCATGAAAATTAAAATAACTACTTTATCTAAGAATGAAAATAATGATGAAATATTACATAAAATGCAGGTTTGCATTAGATCAATCGGTGTGACATCAACACACTGACTTCCTATGCTAATTCTAAAATAGAAATCAGAATTCACTCCGGCCACTTCAGCCTTGCAACAATTATATTTCACAGGGGGAAGTAATCATCCTGTATTCAAAACAGACACATAATTTAAAATGTAGGGTTGCATCATGGATTAATATGTTCGCAATTTTGCGCACATTCTTTCCATGGATATAATGCTGTAACTGCTAGAACTAGATAAGTCTTAACAAAATTTCTTAAAATAATACTTTAACGAATTCAGTAAGAACCATAGGTACCCTTCTTGAGATTTCAAAGAATGATATAATGTAGTTAGTGCCAGTATAACAATTTTAATGAAATCTGAGATTTCACCCTAAGGGAATCTTCTCCTCATGCAAATAATTTATTTCAAATAAATACTGAAAATATTAAGGAAAATCTTTCTGAAAGCATGAATTTTGGTGGCGAGTACATTTCGAGCATCATTAGGCCTAATGGAGCTATTAATAGGAACAGAAAATTATACTGATTTAAAGAATATTGGTACTGGTATTTAATGAACATGTGAGGAAAATGTCATAACATTTTGTGAAGAGCTTGTAGCAGGTTGTGATATTTTGTGGAATAGGCCTACCCTTAATAAACTTTAATGAACATTTATGCATTCAACTATCTCCACATGGATTGCCTAACTAGATACAGTGAACAAAAATATGAATATGAAGATCTGTTGCATAACTATTACGATACAATGGTTGAACATTCCTCCCACCTTTCATGTTACTGAAGACATTTCTGATAGAACATCCTTCAAGAATTAATTCACTGTGGTCATGCAACACATGCTGACTCAACTCTTGGTGATTCACAGTGATATACCACTGAAATGAAAAAAACAGGCTTTTGAGTAAGAACATACCTCTAACCTATTCAACTACTAATATGGAAATCATCAGCACTTACCAGGACAGTCTATATGAATTTTGAATCTTCTCACTGAATGTATGACGCTTATATGTCCCCGTAACTCTCGTTCGCTGGATGTGTCCCAGCTACAAAATTTACAAGTAAATCCAGTTCCATTGGAAACTTACTCTTAATTGGGATATTACCAGAGACTTATATGCCCTCTCCTCCCCAACAACCATGTGCAGAAATCGGTACCCTTTATTTACAATCACATTTATGTGTTTACCCCAATGAAGATCTGTACTTATATTAACACATACATAATTACAATGATCTCATGAGGAACTTTCACCCCATCAATGCAGTAATGAAAACTGAGTGGACTTTTCCCATTAGTGAAACTCACAACCTGACTTTACACCGTTTATCATTATACCGTATCATTGCCTGCTGTCCATCTCGCAACATTGTCGAAGTCTTTTTGCAGTTGCTCACAATCTTGTAACTCATTCCTTACTCTATACAGTACGACATCATTCGCAAAAAGCCTTATCTCGGATTCCAGTTCTTTACTCATATTATTTAAGGTCCAATAATACTCCTTTGAGGAATTCCCCTCTTAATGACTGCAGGATCATTATCATCAGCATTGAAACACCAACTGCATTTTACAGTAATATGTAGGAATTATTTTCCATAAATGTCAACTCATTATTTTTATGTACATTCATTTATTAAAATATTAATGCAACAGTACATGAGAAAACATGTCAAAATGGTACACTCCTCATTTTGCAGCCAGTAGGAACTCATTGGTACTGTTTTACATTAAGGGGAGGTGGTACCCCTCTGGTTCAAACATTCATTAAGTGTTTTTTTAAATATTGAAGTGTATTTAATTATGTATGACTAATAGGATTAGCCACAATCATTCTTACGCCCTCAAATACAATTTAAATGACAAGTTGACACTTGAGGTTACGCCCCCTTTTCAGTTTGAGTTAAAATGCTTAAAATATACTCTGATATTCTAGTTCCTGTGGTGAAAGTAATGTTGGTGAAAGGAATGTTTTAGTTGTGTTCATTTGTGTTGTGACTAACCTGTGTCACATATTCCCACTCTTCTGTTCAATGTTTTTTTCCCTCATATGAAAATGTGCTGTAAACAAGTCTTCAAAATGTCTAGACAGAAATCAGTTTTTAAAAGTCAAAAAGGTTGAAAAGGAGGTCCTGATATAGTGTTTGTAAAGGTTGAAAAGGAGGTCCTGATATAGTGTTTGTAGGATATCAGTCATTGTGCATTGGTGTTTATGATCCTGTAATAACTTTCAATGAGAAATGTGCTGGTAGGATGAAAGTTATGCAGCAATTAGGGATCGAGCCAGGAGTGAACACTCTCGGTACATTTCAAAAAGTTGCTAATATGCGGAGGAAAAGGTCTGATCTGGATGCTTCTGTTATCTCCAAAGCAATAAGAACTGTGCAGAGAAGCCAGAAAAGATGCTGATGTCAATCAATCAATCAATACTGATCTGCATTTAGGGCAGTCGCCCAGGTGGCAGATTCCCTATTTGTTGTTTTCCTAGCCTTTTCCTAAATGATTTCAAAGAAATTGGAAATTTATTGAACATCTCTCTTGGTAAGTTATTCCAATCCCTAACTCCTCTTCCTATAAATGAATATTTGCCCCAGTTTGTCCTCTTGAATTCCAACTTTATCTTCATATTGTGATCTTTCCTACTTTTATAAACACCATTCAAACTTATTCGTCTACTAATGTCATTCCACGCCATCTCTCCGCTGACAGCCCGGAACATACCACTTAGTCGAGCAGCTCTTCTTCTTTCTCTCAATTCTTCCCAACCCAAACATTGCAACATTTTTGTAACGCTACTCTTTTGTCGGAAATCGCCCAGAACAAATCGAGCTGCTTTTCTTTGGATTTTTTCCAGTTCTTGAATCAGGTAATCCTGGTGAGGGTCCCATACACTGGAACCATACTCTAGTTGGGGTCTTACCAGAGACTTATATGCCCTCTCCTTTACATCCTTACTACAACCCCTAAACACCCTCATAACCATGTGCAGAGATCTGTACCCTTTATTTACAATCCCATTTATGTGATTACCCCAATGAAGATCTTTCCTTATATTAACACCTAGATACTTACAATGATCCCCAAAAGGAACTTTCACCCCATCAATGCAGTAATTAAAACTGAGAGGACTTTTCCTACTTGTAAAACTCACAACCTGACTTTTAACCCCGTTTATCAACATACCATTGCCTGCTGTCCATCTCACAACATTTTCGAGGTCACATTGCAGTTGCTCACAATCTTGTAACTTATTTATCACTCTATAGAGAATAACATCATCCGCAAAAAGCCTTACCTCCGATTCCACTCCTTTACTCATATCATTTATATATATAAGAAAACATAAAGGTCCGATAATACTGCCTTGAGGAATTCCCCTCTTAATTATTACAGGGTCAGATAAAGCTTCACCTACTCTAATTCTCTGAGATCTATTTTCTAGAAATATAGCAACCCATTCAGTCACTCTTTTGTCTAGTCCAATTGCACTCATTTTTGCCAGTAGTCTCCCATGATCCACCCTATCAAATGCTTTAGACAGGTCAATCGCGATACAGTCCATTTGACCTCCTGAATCCAAGATATCTGCTATATCTTGCTGGAATCCTACAAGTTGAGCTTCAGTGGAATAACCTTTCCTAAAACCGAATTGCCTTCTATCGAACCAGTTATTAATTTCACAAACATGTCTAATATAATCAGAAAGAATGCCTTCCCAAAGCTTACATACAATGCATGTCAAACTTACTGGCCTGTAATTTTCAGCTTTATGTCTATCACCCTTTCCTTTATACACAGGGGCAACTATAGCAACTCTCCATTCATCTGGTATAGCTCCTCTGACCAAACAATAATCAAATAAGTACTTCAGATATGGTACTATATCCCAACCCATTGTCTTTAGTATATCCCCAGAAATCTGATCAATTCCAGTCGCTTTTGTAGTTTTTAACTTTTGTATCTTATTGTAAATGTCATTGTTATCATATGTAAATTTTATTACTTCTTTGGCCTTAGTCTCCTCCTCTATCTTGACATTATCCTTGTAACCAACAATCTTTACATACTGCTGACTGAATACTTCTGCCTTTTGAAGATCCTCACATACACACTCCCCTTGTTCATTAATTATTCCTGGAATGTCCTTCTTGGAACCTGTTTCTGCCTTAAAATACCTATACATACACTTCCATTTTTCACTAAAATTTGTATGACTGCCAATTATGCTTGCCATCATATTATCCTTAGCTGCCTTCTTTGCTAGATTCAATTTTCTAGTAAGTTCCTTCAATTTCTCCTTACTTCCACAGCCATTTCTAACTCTATTTCTTTCCAGTCTGCACCTCCTTCTTAGTCTCTTTATTTCTCTATTATAATAAGGTGGGTCTTTACCATTCCTTACCACCCTTAAAGGTACAAACCTGTTTTCGCATTCCTCAACAATTTCTTTAAACCCATCCCAGAGTCTGTTTACATTTATATTTACCGTTTTCCACCGATCATAGCTACTTTTTAGAAACTGCCTCATGCCTGCTTTATCAGCCATGTGGTACTGCCTAACAGTCCTACTTTTAAGACCTTCCTTTCTATCACATTTATTTTTAACTACCACAAAAACAGCTTCATGATCACTAATAACATCTATTACTTCAGTTTCCCTATAGAGCTCATCTGGTTTTATCAGCACGACATCCAGGATATTTTTCCCTCTGGTTGGTTCCATCACTTTCTGAATCAGCTGTCCTTCCCATATTAACTTATTTGCCATTTGTTGGTCATGCCTTCTGTCGTTCGCATTTCCTTCCCAATTGACATCTGGCAAATTCAGATCTCCCGCTACAATCACATTTCTTTCCATGTCGTTTCCCACATAGCTGACTATCCTATCAAATAATTCTGAATCCGCGTCAGTGCTACCCTTTCCCGATCTGTACACTCCAAATATATCAAGTTGCCTATTATCTTTAGAAATGAGCCTTACACCTAGAATTTCATGTGTCTCATCTTTAACTTTTTCGTAGCTTACAAATTCTTCTTTCACCAGAATGAACACTCCGCCTCCCACCCTTCCTATCCTATCTCTACGATACACACTCCAGTGCCGTGAGAAAATTTCTGCATCCATTATATCATTTCTCAGCCATGATTCAACTCCTATTACAATATCTGGTGAATATATATCTATTAAATTACTTAATTCTATTCCTTTCCTTACAATACTTCTACAGTTCAACACTAACAATTTTATGTCATCCCTACTTGATTTCCAGTTCCCTGTTCCCTTATCACCGCTCCCTAGGCCATCCCGTTTCCCTGAATGTACCTCCCTATTACCCTTCCAAACAAATTTCCTAACTTATACGTACCACTGCGGTTTAAATGAAGGCCATCTGAGCGCAGATCCCTATCTCCTACCCATCCATTTGGATCTAGAAATTTCACTCCCAGTTTCCCACATACCCACTCCATAGTCTCATTTAAATCCCCAATCACCCTCCAGTCAGTATCCCTTCTATACAGTATTCCACTAATAACAATCTCCGCTTTCTTAAACTTCACCCGTGCTGCATTTACCAGATCCCACACATCTCCAACTAGGTTGGTACTTATATCCGCTTGCCTTACGTTGTTGGTACCAACGTGAAACACTACCACCTTCTCCTTCCCCTCCTCTCTCTCTTCTACTTTCCTCAACATCTGCCTCAACCTAATTCCTGGATAACACTCTACCCTGGTACCCTTTCCTCCACACACTTTCCCCACGTGTCTAACGATGGAATCTCCCATGACCAGAGCCTCAACCCTACCCACCTCGTTTGATCCCCTCCCCTCCTGGTCAGCCCTATCTTTCCTGATAACTGCAGAAGCTACTTCCTCCTCCCTTTTCTCCTTCCCATGACCCTGTTCCACCTGTCTTTTCCTATCACCTACTCTACATTTTCCTTTCCTACCTTTTCCCTTCCTCCTACTCCCACACATCTCAGCAACAGTTCCCTGTCCCTCATCTTCCCTCTGTTGTTCTACCTGGAGTGACTCGTACCGATTTTGCACAGACACCTGTCCTGAATTCTGATCCTGAATAGAGCTCTTAGCCTGCAATCTCCTTCCCCTTAGAACATTAGACCACCTGTCTTCTACAACTCCTCCCTTTCCTTCCCCTCCCTCTTGTACACCTACTGTAACCTGTACGTTGTTTGAGGGAGTCCTATCTTCCTTCCTGTCTTCTGTGAGAATCCTAATTATCTCCCTCAAACTTTCCAACTCCTCCCTCATACCCCTCAATGCCTCGCCACACCCACAGAAACTACACTCGCGCTCCTTAGCCATTCTTTACGGGGGGGGGGGGGAATGAAATTAAAAATAAAATAACTTATTTGCAAAAAATAAATGAATGGAGGGATATATTGTCTGGGATAGTACACAACAATAAGGTAATTAATATACGACTACACTACAATACTACTTAGTCGTGCTCTATTTTTTTATCCTACAACCCCTGACAGGATAAAAACTGCTGTTAATTACTGAATATCGAAAGTAATAGCCTACACAAGAACTACACAATTCCAAACTGCAATTAAGCCTATTCTAATTACAACAACAGTATTTTAGTACGAGTTTCTACGGATACCTCTACTACACCAGTACTACACAAATATTTTACAATAATAAAATAATCACACTAAATTCTAATAGGATATTACTCGTATACTACTGTACAGTACACTACAGTAATGTTAAACTACTTCCAGACGTATCCTAATTACGGAACCGTACCGTATGTCACTAAACTAAGCACAACAGAAATGAAATTTGCAAGAACTACTGTACTCAAAGATTACCAACGAAGCTAAATGCTTAGACAAATTATTATTAGTATTACGGTCTAATAGATACACACGAAAAATAACACACGAATATAGCAGGCAAGATACGGCACTATCTAAATGTACTGTATCTATACTACAATGTATCTACACTACACTACACTGCGTTTGGTTAAATGCTTAAGTATCGAAAAGATTGCCGTACACGAAGAAAAACACGAATATAACTGGCAAGATACTATCTAATATATTATACCTTATCTTCACTACAATTCTACTGAAATGTGGTTATGTGATTATTACAGCTGGTGGATTACTATTATTTTCCCTACTCCACGGGACGGGGACGGAGAATAAAAGTGTCCTTAATTAGGCCTACTGAAAAATACGAGGTTGTCTACAGTAATTTCTCAAATATTTCTATCAAAACTACTACTACTACTCCAGGGACTTGAACTGCAATTACTGGGATATATGAACTTTATTATTATTAGCTAACCGCTCATAAATACTGAAAGATCGAGGGAGCGAAATATAAATTACGGATACTTTAACTACCTACTTAGAAGTACCAATGAATGGAATACAAGATCAGCTGATTTTTATTGATATTTACTTGACTACACTACACCCTTTGTTCACAACTTAGCCAACAATGCAATATTTGAATATGAGGACCGACAATAATCAATAACAATACAACGACTGTTAACTACACCGTGTAATCTCTTTAACTTATTTTTAAATGGAGGTTTACAGGCGTATCGTGGTTTTTTTTAATGTAGTAAATTATTACCTTCGCGATAGTTTGAACGGATATCTATACGAAATACCGGAGAAGTTGCTGCAGAAGTTACGGTACTATTCCTTATGATAACCTACCTTTGTAAGTATAACCAACGAACCTACAGATATTTACAAATATTTTTAAAGTTAATATTATTACCTAAAGTATTTCCTAAACCTAAAATCGAAACAAGGTACACCTAGCTAGCCTACTTAACCTAGAAAACGTAATTTACTGAAGACCAACTGAATTACTTGTTACAAAATTTAAATAAATGTCACTACTCCCAATTTCTACCAACAAGCACTAAACACCACTATATAAACAGCACTAAATGAATCAGATATACACAAAATTTAGCTATTTCAATAGGTGCTGGTATGCATTAAAAAGGTAATCTTAACTTGTTCCTTTGTTTTCTCCATTTAAGTCTTTGTTTAGGAAAAGGTACCAATATTTCAGGTAGTACTAGGCACATGAGTACCTATACACTTTAAATCACTTATATTCTTGGGTGTTTCACACATTTCTGTATTTTCATAACATCATTACTTAAAACTGTGGATTTTGTTTGGCTACATTGTGTTAAAAAATCAATAAAAATAGATGTCCGTTAAAAAAATTATATAAATTCAGTTGGGTTATTATTCAAAGTCTAAAAACAACTGTTGTCGCAAATGCCCTTAAGATGTACGCATACTAAATTTCAAAGTGATATTATTCATAGTTATCACAAAATGTGTACCTGAAGTAGGTAAAATTAGCATTGCAAAGATAGAGGGTACCACCTCCCCTTAAAACTATTGTTCATGATTTGTATGGACAGTAGGGCCTACTCAAACACCACTCCTTCTTGGTGTTGCATTTGCTCTGTCAGTCAGTGTATGAATATGAAGATCTGTTGCATAACTATTATGATACAATGTTTGAACATTCTTCCTACCTTTCATGTTGCCGAAAGACATTTCTGTGATAGAACATCTTTCAAGAATTAATTCACTGTGGTCACGCAACACATGCTGGCTCAACTCGTGGTGATTCACAGTGATATACAGACGGTTCACCACTGAAATGATAAAGACAGGCCTTTGAGTAAGAACATACGAATCCATTACCTCTATCCTATTCAGCTCGTAATATGGAAATTATCAGCACTTACCAGAACAGACTATATGAATTTTGCATCTTCTGACTGAATGTATGACGCTTGGATGTCCCCGCAACTCTCGTTAGCTGGATGTTTCCTAGCTACAAGATTTACAAGTAAATCCAGTTTCATGGGGCCGCCCACGCTTTAGTGATTCAGATGACAACTTGTGTACTTGTAATTTGTGTCTCTTTACCAGTTATCTCGTGGCAAAAGACATATCTCCTCAGATTTCACAGGTTTTCATGATTCCACACTTTAGTGATTCAGATGACAACTTGTGTACTTGTATTTTTTTCTTTTGTCTCTTTACCAGACATCTCGTGGCAAAAGACATATCGCAGATTTCACAGGTTTTCATGATTCCTAAATATAATTTTGCATCGTGTAGATAGCAGAAATTATCCAAATGAACATACTGACCACGCTAGAAATGATCCAAGTGAACTTATTGACCATGTGTTGATGCAATTCAAACAAATATTAAAAAGTCGCTGATGTACCTGTGCTTCGCTATGGAATTTTCAGAAAGACTGACTTTGTGGTTTTCTTAACTGCAGTCATCATAGGTCATTACAAAAACGTCAGTAGGAAAGTAGCAGTTAAAAGCAATGTTATCATATAAAATACTCGATCAAATGAAAAAACACACATTTTCTCAGTTTTAACGAACAGTACTACGGTGCCGATCTAACAGTCCAAAGTTCCAGAACTGGAATGACCAGGCCGCAGACAGCCGTGAACACTCCTCTGCCTTTATTCCGTTAAGTATGCACACTGCTCATTCCAGTCAGAGCCTCAGAGTAAGGATTGAATAGCTCGAATGCTATGATGAACCAGTGTGTTACGTACCAGTAGTATCAGAAAATTTATGAACCAGAGAAATGACATGCTAAAAAAGAAAAATTATCTAACTCCCCAGCTACTTCCTGCCAATATTCAGGCAGGCTGCTACACTCGGTACGACCTGGCTAGTTGGTCGTGTGGTTAGGGGCGCGCAGCTGTGAGCTTGCATCCGGGAGATAGTGGATTCAGACCCCACTGTCGGCAGTCTTGAAGATGGTATTCCGTGCTTTCCCATTTTCACACTAGGCAAATGCTGGGGCTGTTCGTTAATTAAGGCCAAGGCTGCTTCCTTCACACTCATAGCCCTTTCCTATCCCATCGTCGCCATAACACCTATCTGTGTCGGTGCGACGTAAGGCAAATTTTTAAAAAATATCTCAGTACGCAGCAGTAATTGTATCTAACGGAGATGAGTGGCAACAGGCGAGGCATTGAGGGGTATGAGGGAGAAGTTGGAGAGTTTGAGGGAGATAATTAGGATTCTCACAGAAGACAGGAAGGAAGATAGGACTCTCTCAAACAATGTACAGTTTACAGTAGGTGTACAAGAGGGACGGAAAGGAAAGTGGGGAGTTGTAGAAGACAGGTGGTCTAATGTTCTATGAGGAAGGAGATTCCAGGCTAAGGGCTGTATTCAGGATCAGAATTCAGGACAGGTGTCTGTGCGAAATCGGTACGAGTCACTCCAGGTAGAGCAACAGAGGGAAGATGAAGGACAGGGAACTGTTGTTGAGATGTGTGGAAGTAGGATGAAGGGAAAAGGTAGGAAATGGAAATGTTGAGTAGAGGATAGAAAAAGACAGGTGGAACAGGGTCATGGGAAGGAGAAAAGGGAGGTGAAAGTAGCTTCTGTAGCTATCAGGAAAGATAGGGCTGACCAGGAGGGGAGGGGATCAAATGAGGTGGGTAGGGTTGAGGCTCTGGTCATGGGGGATTCCATCGTTAGACATGTGGGGAAAGTGTGTGGAAGAAAGGGAACCAGGGTAGAGTGTTATCCAGGAATTAGGTTCAGGCAGATGTTGAGGAAAGTAGAAGAGAGGGAGGAGGGGAAGGAGAAGGTGGCAGTGTTTCACATTGGTACCAACAACATAAGGCAAGCTGATATAAGTACCAACATACTTGGAGATGTGTGGGATCTGGTAAATGCAGCACGGGTGAATTTTAAGGAAGCGGAGATTGTTATTAGTGGAATTCTCTGTAGAAGGGATACTGACTGGAGGGTGATTGGGGATTTAAATGAGACTATGGAGTGGGTATGGGGGAAACTGGGAGTGAAATTTCTAGATCCTAATGGGTGGATACGAGATAGGGATCTGCGCTCAGATGGCCTTCACTTAAACCACAGTACGTATAAGTTAGGAAATTTGTTTGGAAGGGTAATAGGCAGGTACATTCAGGGAAACAGTGTGGCCTAGGAAGCGGTGATAAGGGAACAGGGAACTGGAAATCAAGTAGGGATGACATAAAAATGTTAGTGTTGAACTGTAGAAGTATTGTAAAGAAAGCAATAGAATTAAGTAATTTAATAGATATATATTTACCAGATATTGTAATACTAGTTGAATCATGGCGGAGAATAATATAATGGATGCAGAAACTTTCTCACGGAACTGGAGTGTGTATTGTAGAGATAGGATAGGAATGGAGGGAGGGGGAGTATTCATTCTGGTGAAAGAAGAATTTGTAAGCTACGAAAAAGTTAAACATGAGAAACATGAAATTTTAGGTGTAAGGTGTTGTAAACAAGATAAGGTTTACAAGAACACAACTTATTTATTTGCTTCACACAGAATTCTACAGTATGTACAGGAATAAAACATTAAATTGTCTTGAAGCAAAGTAGATGATTAATCTTGAGAGAGTTTCTGTTTCTATACACTATGTACACTCTGAATGTATTTACACTCACTGCTATCTTGAAAAGATAGTTCTTGGGAAAGATATAGTTCGTGATAGTTGAAAACTATCTTTTGCACTAGCATAGATTAGCTAAGAGAGTTCTTTCTAACTTGAAGTGTCTGAGTTCATAAGCTTGTGCTAAATGAAAGCTATGTTCACAATTAGAGAATCTAATGTGTGTGTCGGAGCTTGAGTGAGCTTGGGGATGTGTGGCATACAACATCGGGGCTCGACATGGATGAAGGAACGGGAAAGTGGAGTAGTAACCTGAGGTGAAACCTCATACTACCAGAATTCCGTCCACCTGGTCGAGACACATTTTTAAGAGGAGTAGCCTCCGTGTTCGATGTTCAGTATATTCTGGAGCAGGACACTGGGGAGAATCCTCCTGAGTGACAGACAGGGAGCTCCTTATATGCTGCACACGACGTAACAGACACGCGCACTGAAGACTGCGCGTTGAGTCTCGAATGATCCACGCTTGCGTGCGTGCGGCTGGCTGGCGCTGAGCGAAGAGAGCGGAGGACATACAGCACCCTCCCCTCCTAAATACGCCGATACGGCGTGAAGCGGCGGCGGCGCTGGCGGCGGCTACGATGCTGGGTAGGAGCTTCTGACGTCTCTGTTGTATTGTCCGGAGCTGTGACTGGGCGGAGTGGCGCTGCATCGTCCTGAAAGGAACCCATGGTTATTAAATGGTCTAAAGCTTGTTCAGCAATAGATTTATCTGGCTTAACAAGAGAATCAATAGCCGGATATGGACGGTAGCGCAGGCGTATCTGGTCCTGGTGGCGGCAAATGTGTTTCTCAGCAGTCCGAATCTCGTAGAGACGATGGCCCAAAGATCTGCGGATGACACCAGGTAACCAGAGCGGGTTTGACTTAAATGTCCTTATGTGGACCCTGTCGTTGACGGTGAACTTTGTTGGCGAGGTCTTAGGCTGGGCCGGAAGAGGCTGCAACAGAGAAAGTAAAGTTCTGTGAGGTCGTCCATGGAGCTTTTGTGCGGGAGTGACATTATCAGCGCCGGGCAGAGTTCTGTAGTTGCTTAAGAGTTGTAACAATGCTTGGTCTTTAGTTAAGCCTGAAGAGACAGCTTTTTTCATACTTTTCTTGAAAGTTTGTACAAAGCGTTCAGCTTCACCATTAGATTGAGGGCGAAAAGGCGGTGATAGGATATGGCGAATGCCATTATATGTACAGAAGTTCTTAAAAGCAGTAGCTGTAAATTGCGGTCCATTGTCAGAAATTAGGACTTGAGGTAAGCCTTCAGTTGTAAATATTTTCTGAAGAGCACGAATGGTAGCTTCTGTAGTAATAGTCGAATGCATATCCACTACATACGGAAAGTTCAATAGAGAATCTATGACGATGAGCCACATGGAATTGAGGAAAGGACCTGCGAAATCGATGTGAATGGCGGATGAGCTTTTCGATGGCGGCATCAATACCAGGCCAGTAGCAGTGTTGATGTGCCAGTTGCTTAGTGCGGGATATACCCCAATGACTTTGGTGTAACAAGTCGAGAACTTGTGTCTGTAGAGTAGGTGGGATAACCACTCGGAAGGTGGTGCCGGTTTCGAGGAGTATAACTCCGGCACGAGTCGTAAGACGATGCTGAATACGATGATAAGGTGCAAGGTGGGCAGGAAGTTTGTTCTGAAGGGGCCAACCATTGCGGATGTAAGTACGTACCGTAGCCAGTGTACTGTCCTTATCCGTAGCTTTAGCAATGCAGGTAGCGTCAATAGGAAAGGTGGATACGGTGTCTTCGAGTTCTACGTCTAACTGAAGACATTCGGATTCTTGAGAATCGAAGGCGGTATCAGGACCGACTGGTAAGCGAGAGAGGGCATCAGCATTACAATGCTGGGATGTGGCACGATAGGTGATCTGATAAGAATAATCAGAAAGGAACATGGACCATCTTTGAAGCTTTCTGAGGGAATGCTCAGGGATCTTATTACCAGGATGGAATAAGTGTACTAGAGGCTTGTGATCAGTAATGATCAGGAAATGGTTGCCATAGCGATATTCATTGAAACGGCGAATACCAAAGATGATTGCTAAAGCTTCTTTTTCTATCTGGGAGTACCGACGTTGATGCTCATTAAGTGTCTTCGAAGCAAAGGCGATGGGGCGTTCTTGTCCGTGACGATCCTTCTGGGAGAGAACGGCGCCGACGCCGTAATCTGATACGTCAGTAGCTAGCGTGATGAGCTTGCCAGGCTGAAAATGAGTGAGTTTAACAGCTTGAACAAGGGCTTTGTTGATCGTTTGCCAGGCCTGTTGGCATTGCGGAGACGACTGAAATTTAACACCTTTTTTGCGAAAGGCGTTTAATGGAGCTGCAACTGAAGCGAAGCGGGGAATGAACTTGCCTAGGAAAGATTGGAGCTGCTTGATGTTCTGTGGTACAGGAATGTTTACAATCGCCGAGACATTCTGTTCACTAGGTTGAATGCCGTTTTTATCGAGAATGCGTCCCAGGTAGTGAACTTGCGGCTGAAAGAAAGTGCATTTAGTGAGATTCGCTCGTAGGCCATTGTCTTTCAACTTCGTGAGAAGGAGGCGCAGATTATGGAAATGTTCTTGATGATCTGCGCCGGTCACAATAATATCATCAAGGTAGTTAGCACAACCGGGAATGGAGGCGGTGAGTTGAGCTAAATAGCGCTGAAAAATAGCAGCTGAGGAAGAGACGCCGAACGGGAGACGCTGGAGCTGGAGCAGTCCGATAGGAGTGTTGAGTGTGAGACATTGCTTGGATTCTTCGTCTAAAAGTAGCTGTAGATAGGCTTCTTTAAGATCCACTCTAGAGAAGAATTGTCCACCAGCTAGACGACAGAATAAGTCCTCTGGACGGGGAATTGGAAATATATCTGTGTCGATTTGTGCGTTGATCGTAGATCGGGAATCACCACAAAGTCGTATATTGCCATCAGGTTTCTTGATGACAACTAGTGGAGTGGCCCATTGACTGGAATTGACTGGTACCACTATTCCAGCTTCTACCCATCTTTCTAACTCCTTAGTGACCTGGTCTTGAAGTGCCAGGGGTACTGGACGTGCTTTGAAAAAGCGCGGCTTAGCTCCCGATTTCAGCTGTATGTGAGCTGTATAGTTTTTGGCGGTTCCGAGCGTAGAGTCGAAGACTTCAGGAAACTGCTCGAGGAGAGCCGTAATATCAGAAGTAGGTTGCAACGTAGATACTACGTTGATGTTGTCATGAATCTGGAAGCCGAATAAATTAAAGAGATCCATGTCCATAATGTTCGATGCGATGTAGTAGTTGACTACGAGTAGTGGAATGACCTTCCGAATACCTTTATAACTGGCGGGAAGCGTGATTTGGCCTTTAATGTCAATCTTCCGTTTGTTAAATGTAACAAGCTGGATGTCAGCTGGAGAGCATGAAGGTGAACCTAAGTCGTGATATGTAGCCAGGTTAATGATAGAGACAGGTGATCCAGTGTCTAACTGAAAATCGACAGCGATCAGAGAATGATAGAGGAACGATGATCTTGTGAGAATTCTTGGTGGGAAGAATAAGATTTATCTGATCAACTTCCATGTCCTGTCGGGGCTGTATATGCTTCGGGCGCGCTGCAGGAGTCTTAACAGGGCGGAGCGAACTCTGACATACAGTCTTGATGTGTCCTACTTTATTACATCGTTCATAAGTGGCTTTGAAAAAACGACAGGCACGACGTTCATGGTGTTTGAAACATCCTCTGCAGGAAGGCAGGAGTTGCGACTTGCTCTTAGAAGTGGGCTTCCTTGGAGAAGAACGAGAGGAAACCGGGCGAGAATGCTTGGCAGAGAGCGACTTGGCTGCGCGGTTCAAGGTAGCAGAGGACTGGCGGGCTGGAGTAGAGACTTGAGCGACTTCGTGTTTAGAAGCTATTTCTGCCGCAGTCTTGGTAGCAAGTTCGTATACCTACCGTAGCAATATGCTGGACGTCTTCTAAAGAAGGGTTACTCTTCTTGACAGCGTCAAAACGAACTTTGTCCTCAGGAGTATGCAGAATGACCATATCCCGAATGAGGGAATCGGTATAGGGCGTACCACAACCGTCCTTGGAACATATAAACTGGCAGGGTTTAGCTAGACCTCGCAATTCCGCTATCCATTCAGCACGAGTCTGATGCAGTTGCTTCCTGCTCTGAAAAAAATTGTAGCGAGCGGCCACTATGTGCGGGGCTTTAGCATAGTGTTCAGTGATACGGGCCAAGAGCTGTGCGAACGGCACTTCAGAGAGTTGCTCCTCTGGACTTAATTTTTGTAGTAATTCGCACGTAGCATTGCCAACCGAACTGAGAAATAGTGCACGTTGGCGCTTGTCATCCGTGACGGAATGGCATATGAAATGTTGCTGTAGGCGGGCGAAATAGACTGACCATTCTTCCTTAGCCGGATCAAAAGCAGAGAATGGAGGAATTGCAGAGGGCTGTGTAGAAACAGAAAGAGTTTGCATAGCTGTGAGCAATGCCGCTTGTTGTTGCTGCATGAATTGCTGTTGTTGCTGCTGTAGAGCTTGCAATACGGCAGCTAGCTGCTCGGCTGCAGCCATGTTGAGATGCGTGAGAGAAAAGAACTTGGCTAGCAGCGTGTACTAAGCTGGCTGTAGGCGAGACCTTCACCGGAACAGCTGGGAGTGTGTGAGAGAGCAAGCAAGCTGAAGCGTGCCGAACAGGTGCTGCGAGCGAGAGAGAGCCTGGGAATGTCGGCTGACTGTCCGTAGTTCGAAGGAGGCTAATAGTTGCACTGTAGAAAAGGCTAACTGCTGGTAGAGGCCGTACAGGTTCCAATGTGGAGTGGTGATAGTTACGGAGTATAGTGTCACTGTGCCAATGAGTGGACTATATCCTGTAAGAGTTTGTTGCCCTGTCGCGAATGAGTGGACGACAGAATGTAATCAGTTTTGTACCTCGTTTCGAATGAGTAGGCGACACACTGGCCACTGTTTGACTTCGTCGCCAATGTGTTGGTGGCAGATGGCACGTAGCTTTTTTTTACCTCGTCGCCAATGAGTTGTGTTGTAAACAAGATAAGGTTTACAAGAACACAACTTATTTATTTGCTTCACACAGAATTCTACAGTATGTACAGGAATAAAACATTAAATTGTCTTGAAGCAAAGTAGATGATTAATCTTGAGAGAGTTTCTGTTTCTATACACTATGTACACTCTGAATGTATTTACACTCACTGCTATCTTGAAAAGATAGTTCTTGGGAAAGATATAGTTCGTGATAGTTGAAAACTATCATTTGCACTAGCATAGATTAGCTAAGAGAGTTCCTTCTAACTTGAAGTGTCTGAGTTCATAAGCTTGTGCTAAATGAAAGCTATGTTCACAATTAGAGAATCTAATGTGTGTGTCGGAGCTTGAGTGAGCTTGGGGATGTGTGGCTTACAACATCGGGGCTCGACATGGATGAAGGAACGGGAAAGTGGAGTAGTGACCTGAGGTGAAACCTCATACTACCAGAATTCCGTCCACCTGGTCGAGACACATTTTTAAGAGGAGTAGCCTCCGAGTTCGACGTTCAGTGTATTCTGGAGCAGGACACTGGGGAGAATCCTCTTGAGTGACAGACGGGGAGCTCCTTATATACTGCACACGACGTAACAGACACGCGCACTGAAGACTGCGCGTCGAGTCTCGAATGATCCACGCTTGCGTGCGTGCGGCTGGCTGGCGCAGAGCGAAGAGAGCGGAGGACTTACAACATAAGGCTCATTTCTAAAGATAATAGGTAGCTTGATATAATTGGAGTGTACAGACACGGATTCAGAATTATTTGATAAGGTAATCAGTTGTGTGGGAAGGGACATGGAAAGGAATGTGATTGTAGCGGGAGATCTGAATTTACCAGATATCAATTGAGAAGGAAATGCGAACGACAGGAAGCATGACCAACAAATGGCAAATAAGTTAATATGGGAAGGACAGCTGATTCAAAAAGTGATGGAACCAACGAGGGGGAAAAATATCCTGGATGAGGTGCTGGTAAAACCAGAGGAGCTCTATGGAGAAACTGAAGTAATAGATGGTATTAGTGATCATGAAGCTGTTTTTGTCGTAGTTAAAAATAAATGCGATAGAAAGGAAGGTCTTAAAAGTAGACTATTAGGCAGTATCATATGGCTGATAAAGCAGGAATGAGGCAGTTTCTAAAAAGTAACTATGATCGGTGGAAAACGGTAAACAAAAATGTAAACAGACTCTGGGATGGGTTTAAAGCAATTGTTGAGGAATGTGAAAACAGGTTTATACCTTTAAAGGTGGTAAGGAATGGTAAAGATCCACTATAGTATAACAGGGAAGTAAAGAGACTAAGAAGGAGGTGCAGGCTGGAAAGAAATAGAGTTAGAAATGGCTGTGGAAGTAAGCAGAAATTGAAGGAACTTACTAGGAAATTGAATCTAACAAAGAAGTCAGCTAAGGATAACATGATGGCAAGCATAAATGGTGGCCACACTAATTTTAGTGAAAAATGGAAGAGTATGTATAGGTACTCTAAGGCAGAAACAGGTTCCAAGAAAGACATTCCAGGAATAATTAATGAACAAGGGGATTGTGTATGTGAGGATCTTCAAAAGGCAGAAGTATTCAGTCAGCAGTATGTAAAGATTGTTGGTTACAAGGATAATGTCCAGATAGAGGAGGAGACTAGTGCTAAAGAAGTATCAAAATTTACATATGATAACAATGACATTTAGAATAAGACACAAAAGTTGAAAACTAGAAAAGCGGCTGGAATTGATAAGATTTCTGGGGATATACTAAAGACAATGGGTTGGGATGTAGTACCATATCTGAAGTACTTATTTGATTATTGTTTGGTTGAAGGAGCTATACCAGATGAATGGAGAGTTGCTATAGTAGCCGATCTAACAGTCCAAACTTCCAGAGCTGCAATGACCAACCCGCACACAGACGTGATGCGTGAACACTCTCAGTCTTTTTTCGGTGGTGGTGGTGGGGTGTGGAGTGTCGAATAGTGGAGAGTCCCAGGGCATAACCTATACCCTTTTACTAATCTGTTAACTAGGAATACCCGATGAGTCGTGAAATCTCAATTCGCTACACTGACAGCGGAACAATCTAACTGCCATGGAGGCAAATTTTTCCTCCAAGCCAGAGGAGAAACCCCCTCTTCACTGCTAATTTGGAATAAAATGAATGTAAAATTTTAATAAAAGTGAAGAAGAAGAAGCCCTTATTAAGAAACGGCCCCCACGAACCTGCTACGTTGGTATAGCAGGGGAGAGGTGATACTCCCACGTGGCACGTCCCAGGTGGCGGATAGGGGGGTCCTAACCGGCTTGCCGGCGGACTTGAGGTAAATAAAATACCTCTCGCGGACCAAACACACTACCCCCTGCGGGTGGGGGACGCACATGTAGAATACAACCGCGGTATCCCCTGCCTGTCGTAAGAGGCGACTAAAAGAGGCGACCAAGTGCTGACTGAATTAGAACCATGAAACTAATTTTAAATTGTACCATCACGCGGAGAACAGCATAGGTTGCCAGTACTTGCGAGTAGTACCACTAAATTTGGTACGAAATAGGTTTGTGATTAGTAGCAGTAAAAGCCTGGCCTGGTGGATTCCAGTACCCGTGCGTCGTACCCATGTGAGCAACACCGCGGGTCTGGGCGTAGCCTGTGAGTTGTACCACTATATGAGCAGCACCGTGGGTCTGCGTTGCCTGTGATTAGTACCCACTATGTGAAGAACACCACGGGAATACCGGCGCCCGTGTTTAGTACACCTAGGTGGGGAACCTTTTCGGTTTGCGTTGGCTATGAGTTACGCCATTGTGTGAGACACACCATAGGCCTGCGTTACTTGTACGTATTGCAATACTTGTGAGTAGTACCATCTTTTGTGGAACACTGTGAGTCTTCGCTACTTCTGATTAATACCCCAACATGACACATACCATGGTTCTATTTTACTCGTGACTTGTACCATTCTGTGGGGCCTTAGACGTGGATTTTGCACCCCCTTTAGACACCAAGCATCATTGTGCTTTATAAGTCGTTCCTTGGTCGGTAATAATGTTATTTTCGATCTGTTTTGACTCTGATCCACTGGTTTTTGTTTGTTTGTTTGTTTTATGTTTTGTTGGGTTCCTGTCCATCCATTCATTCTTCATGACATATTTTATTTTTATTTTGGTCAGGGGATGCCTTTGAAATTTTTGTTCTTTCATTTCGTACCATTAGGGGCCGATAACCTTCGATGTTAGGCCCCTTAAAACAACAAGCATCATCATCATCATCAAGAAACGGCTCTTTTCAGGGTTGAATTTTGAATTGTGGTACTATAATTTGGAATAGGCCTAAATTTTAATTCTAGACCAGGTCATACTACCACCACTAAGTCAACCACCGCCTTAAGTGAGCACACTGCTCATTCAAAAAAGCACGTCAGAGTAGGGATAGAATAGCTGGAATACTATGATGAACCAGTGTGTTACTTACCAGCAGTATCAGAAAATGTATGAACCAGAGGAATGACATGCTAAATAAGAAAGTTTTGAAGCTATTTCCCGCCAATATTCAGTCTGGCTGTTATACTCGGTACGCAGTACGCAGCAGTAATCCCATCTATCGTAGTTGAATGGCTGCATAAGAGACAAACAACATTACAACAAACAGTGGTCAATGTAATGTTATTGTTGATATATCTTATGCACTTTCGATATTGTAGGCTTTCACATTTAGTTTTCTTCCGACTCTGAAATACCACTCTTATCATAGTCAGTACTGTAAAACTTAATAAAACTTAAATGATCAGAAAGTGCATTCTCTATAACTTTCGTTATGTTGTACTTTTCGATAGGAACAATAACATAGGTATTAAAAAATTAAATTTTCGGCGCCTTCCCCTAAACTACAATTTCACGCAGGGTAAATAAAATTGTAGCTTAGACTGTAGTTTTTTATTCCCTGATTCTATATACCGCTTTTCTTAAATTCTGTTAGCCTATTTTCTCGTGGCTCGGCGTTGAATTGGACTTAGCAACAAAAATACAAATTAATGAATATATGTGTTAATAGCCGGTACGGTAACAATGTATAAAACATAAATGATCGGAAATTCAATTCTATATAACTTCAGTTATGTAGTATTTATCGATAGGACCACTAATAATATAAATATTTGAGAATTAAATTGTAGGCCTTCCCCTAAACTACCATTTCACTCAGTGTGAGTAAAATAATTTATAGCTTAGATTGTAGTGGCTCTTCCCCTGACTTTGCATACCGATTTTCATTAAATTCTCTTTAGCCGTTTTCTCGTGATGCATGTACAGACAGACAGACAGACAGACAGACAGACAGACAGACAGACAGAAATTATGGAAAAGTAAAAATGTGCATTTCCTTGTTACTGAGGACATGACCGATACAAAAATACCATTATTTTCAAATTCTGAGCAATGTACGGACAAAACTCTTATTTTATATATACTGCCGTTTAAACCACGACTAACACATTCAAGACACAAGACACCCTTAGGGGTGCTCAGTAAGGGATTGACATGTTCCATAAAAAATGGCGTGGATCAAGGAAATGGGCAGACATCAGTAAATAATGAACCATCGAAATACAAATTAATGGTGGATGATTTATTTCAAAATAATTCCGTCCTTTTAAGAATTATGATTGTGTGAGATGATCACTAAAAATTTTAATTTTATGTTAACCCTTGCTGTATATCCAAAAAATTAAAGCAAAGGGGATGGTACATGTTAATGAATTCTTATTAATTCTGACAAAATTTGTTATCATAAAGTCATATTCTATCGAATATTATTTTGAATGTTAAATTTGATTTTTCTTAGAGAATGATGCTCGTACGCATGTCAAATCATGCCTGAAAATCTGCAACAAGATTTTAAATGCTTAAGTTACATGACTGGTCAAAAAGATGAAAATACAATAAATTAATAAATTTTTTTCTTAAACTTAATTTCACTTGCTAATTATTTCTCCAATTTAGCTAGACATTTCAATGATTATCTGTTCAGCGTAACCTCAGAATACACATGACCTTACGTGATAAAAGTAAGCAAGAAAGAAAAAAGTTAAATTAAATCTTTGACCGTGTGTCGTGACCTTAACACAACGCCGAAACTCAGAACAACGATGGTAACACACACAACAATAATTTACAATAAAATATAAAATCACTCAACCTGTGGAAATAACAAAATAAAAATGCACGTAATAAGTCTCCCGTTATCATCATCCACCAAGGAAAGAATTGTGACCAACTACAATTGAGGATACTATTTTACAAATATTCACACATGTCCACACGTTACCCGTCCATTTTATGGAAATGGAAGACTCCCATAAATAATGGTTTGCATATAGAAGTAATCCATCCGGTACAAGTAGTCTGGGTAATGGAGACTGACAATATCGTCAATATCTACATCGAACTCAGGACGTTACCAAAATTTATCAAATATCGAGGAATTGAGTAATATTATACAGCTACGATTTTGCTATTATTATGATGACGCTCATCCAGTATGACAAAAAGGCTCTAACCATTTCATACACTCAATTTTATGTTGTAGGACATGTGGTTTACCTCGTGGTTCAATAATATTTTATGAAGACGCTATCACCTATGGTTCTCTCACGAAAGCAACTACTCGCAAATACATAAAAAATGACGATAAATTCTTCCTAAATATCCATTCATCATTGCACACAATATCGCGGAAAATAGATTACATGTGCTTCTGATCATAGAGACGCGAAGATTCGCCCCAAACAGCACATAAAATCACCATAATCCATGCAACATTTCTCCACAGGGCACAACGTGAGAGATACAATATCAAAAATAATTCGCCACATCCGTCCAAAATATCACGGGAAAATTTTCATAAATGACTGGAACCACACATAAATATAATAATCAGACAATGTCCTCCCTTAAAAGTATGAAATCTGATCCATAAAAGCTATCCGTATCGTTAGCGTAGCATTAATATGTCAGATGAGCCTGCTCCCTCATGAAAAATATAACAAACACTTTCAGTAAAATATAGTAGAAATAAATTCCGAAGAATAAAAATATCACGCGTACACAATCCTCAATATTATAGTAATTGAATGGAAACGTAATATTCCTTAAAGGATAGCCGATGGCTGACATTTAAACCAGATACTTGTCCGATGACATGACTTATTGAAACCCGCGTGGGCGTTGAGTTTGACATACCGTCATCACGCACCTTAAAATCACATAGTAGGATAAAATACAAATTCAGCTTCGTATAACACAAGAAAATGGCACGGTAAAGATACTAGAAATCTACCCAAACTACGGTTCAATCAATAATCCCTTCAAGAAGAAAGTTAACTACTTATTGCAGCTGCATAGAACATATAAGTCCCAGTATAAATGAAATGTCGACTTAACTTGGATGTCTTGATGACCCTGGCCTCCTTCTAGGCTGGATTCATGGCATTAGGACGCTGTCGGCATTGGTCCTGTCTTTTAGTACTGCATCCTGATCTGGGCAATGTCTCCGGGGCACACGAATTTCTTACTATAGGTCTTCATTGCCTTGGCTGGTATCGAACTGGTACTGCTTGATGTGTACTGAAACTTTCGCGAAAATATTAGTATAAATTCCCCACTCGTGGTTTCACAATTGACATGTAATGATACGTACTTTCTTCCTAGACACTATTGACGTCTGCTATGACTGTAGATGGTCCGTTAAACTGCCAAGAAATTACACTGTTCTCCTCGTGGTGCAAGTAACTGCTGTACAGGTCTATAAACGACCTCCCTGCGCAGTGAGCTTCTGAACAACGCGCGTAGCCAGCAGATAAGCGAGAGTAAGAAAATTTTAGTTCGGTTCGCCACTTATATTCTGAGCTCTGACGTCATACCTCGTGATTCGATTGACATCCTGAATTCCTCGACGTTGTAATTAACATGTCCCCTAATTTCTTGTTAATTAATTTAAATACTATTATTTATGCCTTCGTGAAGTGTGATCTCAAAACTTTTATGCACACTTGTTGGAGAATGTTTATTAAGACTTCGAATCTGAAGTTGTGATATTACGAACGATTTTGAATGTAATACTTCTCGTGGATAGAGAGTTCAGCAGTATTAAAATTTTCCCTTCTTCTCTTGCGGTGATATCATTTTCTTCCACCCCTCAACAGGTTATACAAAAAGAAAAGAAGAAAGTCATCCCTTTGGGTTCCGCCGCAAGCACTCTGCGCGGAACACATGGCGTACAGTCAGGTCACATAAAATTCACTGCCAATTACAATAGACCTAAAATGTCACAATATATAGATAACGTGAATAAATTATTAAACTTTAGCCAATATAAATTGCGTATGGTAGCTATTTACTCAACTTTTATCTTACAATTCTCCTTTTTATGGGTGCTGTTAAGAAGAGCGTAATTGTTTAGAACCCAGATAATGCTAAAGAAACAGAATCTCTAAAGAAAAGAAAGCTCCAACTTGAAGTTTCTAAACTGGAGTTCAAGGTGTGAGAAAAGGAAAAATAATTTAAAATTAAACATTTGCTCCTCACAATTGGTATTGAGGTGCTGGAAGAAGAGGAGCAGTACGCTGAAAATGTACAGAAATTTTTGCATAGCAAACAATGATTGTTATATAGTTAATGATGAAGGGAACATTTTTATGGCTCATCCACAGACTTCAAAGCAAATAAAAAGCACTACCCTGTTTGGTGGCCATAATATTTGTCTTTAGTTGTTATTCTGTCATCACAAAGTCTGTTCAGACTGAGTGATCGTAAGGAAATTGCAGTTTTTGTTGAGCCTGGACTGGAATCTCCTCACCCTTCTGCATGTCCTCTTGACAAGTTATAAAGTAGTGCACAAGCATTGATAACTTTACTAGCAAATGTGGGATTTAATCACATGCCAATGCTAAGACTGGAAATATTTCTTTAAGGAATCCTATAATACGCTCCATAACCCTTCTTGTCTTTTATGTGCTCTTAAAAATCTTTATTGAGAACAACTAGCAAAATCTTGGAGTCCGTCGCACTCCTCTGGGGCAATAATTTATTGAATGACAGATGAAATTAAATGAAATGATATTGGAAAGTGTTGCTGGAATGAAATTTGTATAGTGTTAATTATATATATTTACATTTATAAGTCCATTATGAGTGCAAGACTAGTTTTGATCGTCTGTTGTGATCATTTTCAGCTGCTAAATGTATCGTGAGCCTAAATATATCAAGACAGTAATACATTAAATTCTGTTCATGTGAATTTTGAATCAAAAATACTCTGTGTAAACTGCTGCAACTGTTATGTGGAGTTGTGAAAATATATCTTGAACGAACTGAGATATGTGATTAGGACGTTAATATGTGTTATTATCACTATAGTTTAAAACTGTACATATCTTAAATAGTGAAATATTTATATGTTAATGTATTTGTCTTGATATGTTCATGATACATTTAGCAGCTGAAGATGACCCTAACAGAGGATCGAAACTAGTCCTGCACTCATAATGTACGTTTAAATGTAAACTCTATACAGGGGGAGAACCATACACCTATAATTGTGAACTCCTTTTACACTGATGGGCCCGCGTCTCGTGACATCCAAGGTCCAGGGGTGTCCAGATACTTCCGATCGGATTGTGAATTCTAGATTAATATTAACCGTTAATGGCTTTGCTGGTGAGACCTAGTGTTTACAGTACACTGTGTTTTCTAGTATGGACTAGAACAACTTTTATTACTTTCTTTGACCTGTCTCAATGTCATCCTTGGCTTTGAAATATGAAAGTGACTGAGGTATGAGTGATGCTAGTAATGCCAATCCTTATGCAGCCAGTCCCTGTTATGAATGGTGTGAAAATGTTGCTCATAGGGTCGGTTGGTGCATGCATTTCAGTGGGCTTGTCAGACTGATATGTAATATCAACTTCTGGCCCGGTGAGGAAAGCAACGGGAAACTACCTCACTCCTCATTTCCCTAGTACACCTCTACAGTGATGTCTAGGCCATCTATGACAGCTAGTGGTGGAGCTTTTGAGGATCCAACCAGCCTTCGGGCTGAGGACTTAACATACATACATACATACATACATACATACATACATACATACATACATACATACATACATACATACATACATACATGATATATCTAAATTTGTTCGGTATCATTCAATACGATAATCAGAGGGTTATATTTATGTATCACAGGTTTGTTTACATTCAACATTCAACCGATGCGTCGACCATGTTGAATTTGTATTAAGGTCTGATATTATGGTAAAATCGTTTTGACAATATTTATTGAAATTTTCATGTAAATCACCCTGCAGTTGCATTGTCAAAATTAAATTTTCAGTCAATGCAAAAATGAAATATCGGCGCTGTTATATTCTGAGACATCCACTTGAAGTTAATAATGTCCAAAAGGAATACCAAATTTCTGAGTTCGTAAACACCCTACAGTTAATCTAGGATCTCCTACATAGCTTTAAATTCCAAAATAACACTTTGCACATAGTACTTCATTTAACCAAATTGCGTAAAACCCAAGTCCATCACTTGTGATGCAAACCTACCGTTTTTCTAAGATGTTTAAACAAAATATTAACACACACTTCCATTAATAATCTGATAGTTCAAATAAAAGTTTTCAATACATTGCTGTATACTCCTACAGTTCATCTAAATCGATTTTATAAGAAAATGAAATAGTGTACTTGCTTTATGGCAAACCCTATAGTTCATCTAAATGAAATGGGTTCAATTTATAAAAGATTTTAAAGAGAAATCTACAGTTCAAAACAAGACATGGAGACTTCTTGAATTATTAGGAATAGTAAAATTCACACGAAGCGCTTTTCTGTTGATGAATGTAGCACTATAAATGATTGAGTGCTTTGTTAAAAGTCAGTTAGTGTCTACTGTAAGTGGAATTACTCACTCAACAAATACATGAAAAACACTGATATCACCTGTAATCTGCTTGTAAGGATTGATGAAGTACTGTCCTGCGGCTTGGTGACTGGAACTTTCTGCAGCGTGCAGCCAAGACTCGAACTCATCACCTGCAGCGTGACACGTCCATTCAGTGAAGACAATACGTTATTATCCCTCGTCGAAATCACGATCATTCCCTCGCTGGATATCACGATTGAAGAAACCACGTTTAATCCCACGCTGGAAATGACGTTCTACGCAGTGTAATAACACGACACTTCGCCAAGATTTCCGATGTTCTTTTAAAGAGAAATGTTGAAACACGAAAAGTTCAATTGGCACAATATAATGGGTTGTAGAACTCTTAATTATCATTAAGATTGGTATTTTACACTGACACAAGTCTTAATGCATAGTTCGTATTCTCACTTTTGTTTTACGACGTTAAATACGTGACTCAGAATATCACAGTCTATGCTATAGTAAGATCTATAAGTCAAGTTAATGCAGTAACGACCTACAGTCATTTTCAAAATGGAAAACACAGTCTTTAACTCACAGTTTATAGAATAAAATTGAACACTGTCACAGTTCATAATAGTCACTGATAGTGTCTTAGGTTCAATCGTAGAATAATCATTACAGTCCATGAAACACTTGAGAAAATGCTATTAATATCACTCACATAACAGTCTCTGGAATATCAGTGTTCATAGATTAAGAAGATTTTATGAATGAATTTGCATGACACGAGTTCGTATAACCTAATATTGCCATAAAAAGTCCTTAACATTCAGTTAGTTTTTCAGGGTAATAATCGAAAGTTCGAGAAAATACGTGAAAAAAATAGTCGCATTTAGTCCTGTTATTTGTTGAATATTTAGTGGAATTATATTTCACACAGTTCACAATCGTACTAGTATGCGAGAAATGCGTCTCAGAATTAATGAAATTGCCATAAATTGGAAGTTCAGTTTATCACACACAATGTCCTAGTATGCTGTTACTGTCAATGACAAAGTTCAAAATTAAGAGAGATTGATAAAGTCCACAATACCGTCAACTGGTAAACTAGACACTTGACTTCCTAATTACACTTCAATGCACAGTCTCCATTGTAAATTCATTTGGTTAAGATATTCGCAAATCTTGTACAATGACGATTTAGTCGGAGAAAATTTTATAACATTTCACACTCCACGACGCGGCTGAAACTTCACTTGCGACGTCCTCGCACACTTTCAAAGTTCTAGTGTGTAACTTTTATGTCTCTCGCGAAGCGTGAAGGAGCATACTGACGTCTTGTCATGATCGTAGAGTTTAAGATACACTGACTGTACCCTCGGTTCGTCGACCTATTTATATCCGGCTGGGAGCCGCACTCTGAGTCAGGTGACGGAGAGGTGAAAATACTTCCCAAACTTCAACTCGTCATATCTTTGAAACCACTCGACGGATTATTCTCAAATTTGCAGGGTTGTGCTTTTAAGATGTGAGCTACAATTTGGTGTTAGTCTCATATGTATTGGTCCAGTCGTTGAAAAGCTTAAAAAATAGTTTCGAGACGTTTCCGCTGGGAGGTGAGCTACAAGCAGTGTTGACGTCACTCGGCCTTGCCCCACTCATGCTGTCTTCCTCACGCAGCGCAGTAGGGACGAGAACATTTTCTCGCACAGCTGTTCGTAAGTCGTAACTTAGCCGTTCGCTCATGAATAAAGATTTTATAACTCATATGTGCCAGGGCCTATGCCTTCCTGGTACAATACATACATACATACATACATACATACATACATACATACATACATACATACATACATACATATATACATACATACATACATACATACATTAATCGTTAATGTCGTTAACTTCTGAGGTGTTTAACTTGTGAAATTTCTAAAATTTCGTTTATTCTTTGTTGTGCACGCTACTTGGGTGCCCTGATGATGGCCTCTTGTTGCATTGTTAACTCAGTTTGCTGTATGTTTCAGAACGTCTCATGAGAACGCCGCTGACTGTGATAGACCAATTCCACTCTCATCTCGAACCCATGAATGTCGTACAAAACAATACTTTTCATGAGCAAGTGAGTTGTTACCTGTCATGTCCATCGCTTGAAGGGATAAAAATAAAATGGCACGATGGTTTCCGTATCTGAAACATATTATTCTCTCATTAACTATTAAACTGAATGCTAGCATTAAGCCAATACAAATCCATTAATCTATATATAAAAATTAAATTACCTCTGTGTGTCTGTCTTTTGAAACATCATCATTTAAACTGCTGGGCACAAACCTTGTCAGACAGAACAGTCACATGATTATGATTTATTTCAAAATTTTAACCTGGTATAGCTTCCTGTCCATTTCGTCTCTTGGATCTCACTTCCTCTAATCCCACATTCTATTTTCTTTGTCCGGGGGTCCCCAAAGCCTGCTCCCCCTGAATGGCCATCAGCACAATCTATATCGCCTCTGACATGCTGTTACTTCTGGGAACAGAAAGAGTCAGCAGGGAGGATTCGGAGTAATTGATACTATGGAAGTATCGGCCTAACATGCCACCAGGCAGATTAAGTATTGGGTTGCGTGGTACTGGAGATGTGCCTATTCTAATTATATCGAAAGTCCATTAGCTTCTTTTACTTCTGTCATGGTTCGTGCGGCATCCCTCCTCCATTTTTCACACCTAGAGGAGGATCTAGGTGTGAGTTGTTTCCAGGGAATGCCCTGATATTTTTAAGTACAGTGAAACCTCGTTAGTGCGTTCCTCATTAACACGTTATCCCGCTTAGCACGTCGTAAATTCGAAGTCCCGATTCTCATCATATTAAATCTATATAAAAATACTTCACTTATCACGTCACGAATTTTCGCTATTAACGCTTAGTACGATCACACTTTTCCTTTGCTAGTTGTTTTACGTCGCACCGACACAGATAGGTCTTATGGCGACGACGGGACAGAACAGGGCTAGGAGTGGGAAGGAAGCGGCCGTGGCCTTAATTAAGGTACAGCCCCAGCATTTGCCTGGTGTGAAAATGGGAAACCACGGAAAACCGTTTTCAGGGCTGCCGACAGTGGGATTCGAACCTACTATCTCCCGAATACTGGATACTGGCCGCACTTAAGCGACTGCAGCTATCGAGCTCGGTCACACTTTTCCTAGCCTTGAAAATATTATTGGTCATCCCTTGTGAAACAAACGTGATTTCCAACTCGGGTAAGATCCATCGCCACAGTTGCGTGATTACGGAAAAAGACCTTAAATTCCTGAACTTCGTAGGATAAGTTGCACGTTTGTGGAGCAAGCTGGTAAGGCTCAGGAATGTTCGATTTTCCTTGCCGGTAAGCAGCAAGATTGCTGAATAACACAGTGAGTCTATTTGTGCTTGTTATTACGCATTCCATTCAGAAGTTAGAAATGTATTTTGTGTTAAGTAGTACAGTGAAGTGTAGCGAATGCTTGTCGCGTGATACGGTAACCTACGGTATATCAGGATTAGGAACCTATCGCATCACGAATTTTCGCTATTACCGCTTACTACGAGTACGATCACATTTTTCCTAGCCGTGAAAATTTTATTTGTCATCCCTTGTGAAAGAAACGTTATTTACAACCCGGGTAAGAGCCGTCGCCACAGTTTCGTGTTCACGGGAAAAATGAGCCTATTTGTGTTTTGTATTCCATTCAGAAGTTAGAAATTGATTTTGTGTTGAGTGGTACACTGAAGTTTTATCACGTGATACAGTACCCGGTAGCCTATATCTGTATCAGGAACATAATCGTGTGAAATTGACTAGCGTGATAGCGTAGGTATGGATATGGAAAATGTGAAATTCCTTTCGAATGAAAACAACATTAAAATCTTTCAGAATGTGAACTGGCATCCGCATCTTTAAGCGGACAAAGGTCGCGAATGTTGAACTCACACGTTCAAGTTTCGTTTCGATCGATTCGATTTGGTCGAAGTTATCAAAATGGCGGCCAAGGTCATTCTGTCGCAGTCGCACATGACCGAATATAACCTCCAACTCATTGTCTAAGAGTGTGACAAGAAAATAAAGTTTTATAACTCAATGCTCCGGAATAAATCTTCTGCTAACATTTGTTTTAGAAAAAGTGTGATCTGCAACAATACTTGGATATTTTTAGTGGCCCCCGTGCATATGTTTTCATATTTGTTGTTTGGTGTTTTTCGCACCGTTCAGTGCTCTTGTCATTTTGTAATCCCCAGCAGAAAAGGTTTTCACATTTGCTCTCTCTCGTTTTTCACACCTTTTAATACTTTTGTTTCATCTTGAGATGTGGTAGATATAGTTTTCACTGTACCCACGGATACACGACGTAAAATGCACTCATGTCGGAAAAAATCGTAACTAGTGTTTCCGTATCCCTCCTGGATAGTTCTTATTCGTACATTCGGTAGTACGTTTTCTCGCTAAACACGTTCATTTTTGTTGTCCTCTGCAGAAACGTCTTAACGAGGTTTTACTGTAGTCCCAAATGTTTTTGATGGCATGGTTGGCCCTGGGGCGATGTTTTACAACCACATACCCATGAAATTAGTACCCGTTCTGGTTCCCTACTTGAAATTCCACTAAGTCGAACGAATTCCTACAATCATTCCTTTTTAGTTACTGCATCGAGACTCTGGAATACACTCCCAATGGACATTCGGCACCTTACTTCCTCTCATAAATTCAAATCTGCCTGCCGAAAGTTTATCCTGGGAACATAAAACTGAGTTGTGTGAATCATCGTGTGTTTGTTGTGTGAATGGATTTTCTTCATTTATTATTATTATTATTATTATTATTATTATTATTATTAGTAGTAGTAGTAGTAGTAGTAGTAGTAGTAGTATTGTCACACTAATTGCCGTACTGATATGTAGGCCTAACTTAGTCTTAGAATTGAAGACCTCGGGGGAAAATAGTGATAAACCTCATTTTGTAAGCTCTGTGATATAATGAAATTAATTTTCAAAAAATATTTACTGCTAATATTTTTACCTTTGAAACAAATTACTCACGTCAGTTGTACATGTAGTCCTTCTTTATAACATCCTGGAGAAAAAAGTGTTAAAAACCAGTATTATAGGGAATTAGAGTATATTAAACACTGAACGTTCCTATCAATTTGAGGGTTATAATTATTTACATGCATTGTGGATAAAGTAGTTAACAATTTACAATACAAGAAAACATCTCTGTGAAATATACGAAAATACGTACACAAAGAAACAAGTTAGTAACACAATTACAATAAGAAAACACTTTGATTAATATCAGTTAAGTAGTCCTTCTCACTCTCAACTGGACATATCTAACACTCATCATCCTCCTCATCAATGAACATTTGTGTACTGTTTGTACCACTACACTTCAAACTACTATGAAATTCAGAGTATACTGGTGGTACTCGTTAAGCACTTTCCTTACAGCCCTAGGAAAGGAAGAAAAAAATGAATGTAGACTTATGTTTAATAAAATTAATTCAGTTAAAGAAAAATAATTTAATATAATGTTATTGCATTTACGTATCACTAACTACTTTTACTGCTTTCGGATACACCAAGATGCTGAATTTTTGCTCCGCAGGAGTTTTTACTGTGCTGGTAAATCTGCCGACACGAAGCTGACGTATCTGAGCGCCTTCAAATACCACCGCACTAAGCCTAAATCGAACCCGCTACCTTGAGGTCAGAAAGATAGCGCTCTACCGCCTAAGCCACCCACCCGGCATGTTAAAGAGATTTCCTTAAGTTTTTTAAATGTCATATAATGCAGTTACCCAATTACTTTAAAGAAAACAACAGGTAAACTAATTATTGTAACCTGCATAGTACCGGTACATCAACAAGTGTAAAAAGTTACAACCCACAAAGTCACATAAAGGACGTGTATATTGACAATAGTTAATAAGTTAGTATGGGTTAGCATGATTTCATAATAATAATAATAATAATAATAATAATAATAATAATAATAATAATAATAATAATAATAATAATAATAATAATAATAATAATAATAAATACTAATGCTAATACTTTTGCAAAAGGTATTTTATATCACAGCATGTAAATAGTTATAACCCACACTCAGAACCACATGGTAAACAAAGCTGCTAGCCATCTCGAAAACGTACTTGTTCACTACTTCGAGATGAACTTCCATAATATTCCTGGGTTTCAACATATTCCTGATCCTTTAAAATGTCATCCCCATCTATAAACTCCTCAACTTCATTGTTTTTTGTACCATAAATTACATTTTGTTTGGCAGAAAGCACATAATTAGAAACATGATCCGCCATCTTGGAAATGTGGGTTGTCATTGTTTACTGCAGAGACATGTGGCTTGTTATAAAAATGAAGCTGGGTTGTGCTGCCATCTCTCATTAAATAAACTAGATCCTTGATTTTAAAAACATGCAACGTAATGTTAGATAGAGCTGTTTACTACAAAAAACTGAAAATTTTAAAATTTGAGGGTTATCACTATTTTCCCCCGAGGTCTTCAATTATCTGTCCGTAGTATTATTTCCTTTTAGAATTTCTATGTCTTACTTTTACATTTACATTTTTAATTTTATTGTTTATAGTGGTTAAGTGTAAGAGAGGGCCGTGAGCCCTAACTTCGCCACAAATGTAAGTCAGGAATAAATAAATAAATAAATAAATAAATAAATAAATAAATAAATAAATAAATAAATAAATAAATAAATAAATAAGGCCACTCCTAAACTGGAGAACAGACTCTACCTAATGAGTTTCAGAAGGGACCATCACCCTCCCGAAGGAGGTCCTCCGCCCGAAGCCGCTGTTATTTCCCACCACCCAACACTCGGTTGAATGGCCTACTCCATCACCATAGCAGGGACATTTCTACTAACCTGTCCTGTAAATCTCGTAACATTATTCTGAATTGTATTTAATGATGATAATTGTTTTTGTTTCAGATCACATTTAGCTACAGAAACGAGAATGTTGTTAACATTGATGGGTATGAAAAGCAGATAGATCAAACGAGGTAAGTAAAACATGACTGCAACCATGTGGTTGCTAATGAAAATAACTCCATTCTATTATTAAATTTATTACCCCATGCTTAAGCATTAATTTGAATATTTTTGCATTACTAATAATGATAAAAACAATAAAATATTTATAATAATTCAAAAATTTTAGTAAATGGACACCAGAGTTCACCATGGATCCATGAAATGTAGAATAACGATCATTCGAATTCCGGGTTGGAAGGGAATCGGATAATGTTTAAATGTAGATTTTGGCCAACCCTGAGCATGGAAAAGGGAGACGCTGGGCAACATCACATGTGTTCGTCTACGTCTTCTTGTGGTGTCACGCACTCAGAAGTCCATCCTACTCATTCGACATTTTCTCGGTAACTGTTTAAGATGTTTCTGTGATTAAATTCTGGCTATACTGGCTTTTTCAAATCACGGAAAACAGTTAATTAACTGTAATTTAATCGTGAAGAAATGTGCATGATGTAGTCCCGAGCCAGTGTGTATGGCATTTAAATGTTTGATCAGTACTGATAATAATTCCATAGGAACAGTTTTTCAACACCCTTGCATCTGCAATTATAAGTATATAATGCCATATTATTTTTATTTTGGTTTATTATTATTATTATTATTATTATTATTATTATTATTATTATTATTATTATTATTATTATTATTATTGTACCGGTTGGTACACCTCTACGCCGCACATTTAAATCTTCCGCCAATAAGTACTCCTCTACAGGAGAAACTCTGAACTTCAAAAACTGGATCAACTCATTAGTTTCTCAGAAGATGTCACTACCATAAATTTTGTGATTACGAAGTTGTCAATACTGTGTGGATTTCAACTTGTTTTGTTTTCCATTGATCAGGAAGTGTGGACATTCTCTTATAGATGTCTCTACTAAAAAACTATGATCATGCACGCTGGTGCGAAGTGAAAGAACTTTTCTTGAAGATATTTTGTACTCATAAATTTTCCTATAACTAAATTTCATTCTTTCATTTGTGGGTTGGCAATATTAAGATTTTCTTTCCGCCAGTTTTGAAGTTAGCCAATCAAATTTTTCTGTAATTAATTTTTGACCAATCGTGTCTTTCTTCTTCAATTTTGAGGTGTAACTGTTAGCTAACCAATAAAAGCCTGTGGGTGTGGCTGTTTTATTCATGAAAGGTCTCGAATCTTCCCCGAGAGTATAAAAACTGCTTATTTTCTTGTCTCTCGGCCACTCGAACAACATCTAGCCTAGTGTATGGAAGTGTAGCAGGAGGCGGGAAGCGCCTCTTTCATCCGGCAGCAGCTCTTCAACTAGGTAATGGCCACTTAACATCTTTATTTCTCGCTAGCTCAGCAGTCTAAACCGCGGGGAAGGTCTGAAACCTTTACTATGTAACCTATCTTGAAACATGTAATTTGCCGTCGCTTTTGTAAAACTTCACATATCTTTAACTGTAAAACGGGGATAGAGAGTGCTTTACCCTCTTGAGCTCCCCTTCATTTTTGATTTGCTAGGGGCTTTACGTCGCACCGACACAGATAGGTCTTATGGCGACGATGGGATAGGAAAGGCCTAGGAGTTGGAAGGAAGCGGCCGTGGCCTTAATTAAAGTACAGCCCCAGCATTTGCCTGGTGTGAAAATGGGAAACCACGGAAAACCATTTTCAGGGCTACCGATAGTGGGATTCGAACCTACTATCTCCCGGATGCAAGCTCACAGCCGCGTGCCTCTACGCGTACGGCCAACTCGCCCGGTCATTTTTGATTTGAGGTGACTACGTATTCGTAACTGTCTTTCTACTCTTCCTTAATGTGTTAAATCTTTTCTGTATACGAGTCACCTCCATAGTTTGGGAATAGCCCCTGTTTCATCGGCCTAGTGCCTCTTAGGTTAAGAAGTTTCTTGTAGGAGTGCAAATTCTCGCCTCCATTCATTTTGCATTTTGGGCCATTAACGTAACCTGTTATTTTTCTACTAAGGCCCAGTAGGTTGGGTACAAGATACCCCTGTTTCATTTGATGTAAGCTGTGCCTTGATGGCAATTTTTGTAGAAGTCGGGTATTGCCTTTGATAGGCTTGAAAAATTCAGAGCGGGTCAGCTCTTCCTTGTATTTGGATATCTGCCTCTAGGAGGCTTGACACTGCCAGGTGGGAGCAAGTGCTCCATGCAATAAGGGGATTTCTGCCCTTTGGTAATATGTGTTTGGGAGCTGAGAGCTCAGAAAATGTAATGTGAAGGCTTGAAGCCTAAGTTCTGTTATACCACCAAATCTTGTCGTTCCTAGACTTAAATTTTGTTACTGGTGCCTTATTACTTGTTGTTATTGGTTAAAGTTGGGAATTCTATATCAAAACTGTTAAGTTTGGCTGTTTTGAAAATATAACCTTTAATGAAATTTTAATCATTTCTCGGCTTTGTAGTTAGACCCATTCCAGCCCGCACCTTCTTTCACCTCTGCATGGGGCGGCTTTTCAGGTGAAGTAGGTGAAGTGCCACTTCACCATTTATTTTTACCAGAATGATTTTTTAAATTTATTTTTCTTATGATAGTTGTCGGTTTAAGGAAAGAAAATGTTTTTGTACGGCGTTTGGAGCACCAAGAGCTCACATCACTTGATGAGAACCATGCGAATTCACGAAAGCGCCGGCTGTCGGCCTCAGTACGGCGCGTGAGATTGAGTGAAGACGAGAGATTCCGCATCTGGCTCAGCCTCCCAAGTGCTTCCTCGTACCCCGGTACCGCTTGGCCTTGGCGGTTGCCATGACAACCGTGACGTCACCCGCGAACTTTACTCATACCGAAATGTCCAAGTAAAGTTGCGGGAAGATCGGAATGTTTCGTCTTCCCTGCGTCATCCTGTGTGAAGTACGAGTACTTCATTCGTAGTGTTGTGCTGTTTCATTTAAACATGTATCCTGTTTATGACATAGTGTGTATTTTATTAGAACACCATTTTCACGTTGGAGAAATTAAGGTCAGAATGAAGTTCTACGTTTTGGTCGCCCTACTGAATCACTGCAAATTTGTCCTACGAAAGAAGTGAAACATTCCGGCAAATCTTACAATCTTAGTTTCAAACGATCGTGGTTAAGGAATTTCGATGGTTGTGCTCCTCTCCAGCTCTACAGAAGTTGTTTTGTTGGCTCTGTTTGCTTTTTAGCAATAAAAATAACCTTTGGAATAAAGAAGGATTTTCAGGATGCTAGCTAGATTTGAAGACTTTGGAAATAAACCAAAATACCATCTCTGATGCCCTGAAGGGAAATGCTAGACTGTATATTGTACAGTTCAGTGAAAATGTACGCTTAAATAGGCTTTTCGTTCAGTTGGAAATTGATGCAGTGCTCTATTTAAGTAAGCAAGAACTAGCTTTTCGTGGTCATGACGAAGCATTAAATTCAATAAATCGTGGTAATTTTAAGGAATTGTTAACGTTGCTGGTATCAAGGAGCCCTGCAGAAATACAAAACCAGTATTCTAAGATAAAAAGTGTGTTTAGTGGCGAATCAAAGAGTATTCAAAATGAGTAAATCGAAAGCATTTCAGAATATATCGATGATTTCGTAAAAACAGAATTGACGAGTGCTGATTTTTTTCTGTTCAGGTGGACGATACGACAGATATAACACAGGTGTCTCAAGTGTTCTGTAATTGTGAGGTTTGTTAATGCTGACGGGCCTATAGTGGAACGTTTCTTAGGTTTCCATGATGTAAGTGCTGACAGATCCTCAGATGCTTTGTTTGCTTTATTGGACAAAATTTTGGGACCATTTGATTACGAGCACAAATTAGTAGGACAGCGTGATGTCTGGCCATTTAAATGGACTCCAGAGAAAGATGAAAGAGGAAGCTCCTCTTGTAGTATTTGTACACTGTTTGGTGTACCGATTGAATTTGGTCTTACAACAGGGTTGTAAAACAATACGAAAATGTCGTATATTTTTTTCATCAATTTCTGGAATACCCTCCTTTTTCCATCAGTCAGCGAAGAGAACTTACGCCATTTCTGCCGTATCGGGGCCACGCATTCCAACCGTGACTCCTGCCCGCTGAAGCTCGAACTCAAAATTATTGAGTGTAATTGTCAATGACTGGGAAAAGCTGAAAGAAGTTTTCGAAAATGTAGTTAACAGTGAAGAGTCCGGTGACAAATGTATTTTACTTGCCAGAGGCTTTCTTCACGGTATGAACAGTTTTGAGTTCACTTTTCTGGCAGTAGGGTTTCATGATATTTTTTGCTTAACTAATATTCTTAATGATATTTTGCAAAAGAAGTCATTGGATGTGAACAACTGTATATCAAAAATAAGGACAACATGTGATCTTCTAAGAAACAAGAGGACCGATGAGCTTTTTCTAATTATATTTGAAATGGCCAACAAAATGACGGATATGCGCCATACCCGAGAGTTTAGCACCCTTACTCACGATGAATGTGTTCAGATGTATCGAGTTTTATATTTTGAAATTTTGGATAACATTTTGATGGAAATAGATGAGAGATTTCGCGATTGTGAAAAAATGTAATTTGTTTGCTTAGCTGATAACAGAGAATTTGAAGAATACAATACGTGCTTTCCTTCTAGCGCTCTTGAAAACGTGCAAAATTTCTTTGGATCTGTGTTTCCCAAGATGCATCGCTTAAGAAACGAACTCTCTATTTTGTATGTCGATAAAAAGTACAGACATATTTCTACTGAAAAGATGTTCCAAATGCTTCACGGAGATAAAGACATTTTTTACGGACGCTTATAAATTGTTCTCCCTAATTCTGTCCATCTCACCTACTACTGCGTCACTGGAAATAAGATTTTCATACCTTAGAAATGCAATTTCAGAAGGGAGACTTTTTTATTTGGGGAATATTGCTATTCAGAAAGAACTACTTCTGCAGTTAATGAACAAACAACCATTCTATGAAGACATTACCGACAAGTTTGCAGCTTTAAAGGACCGGAGGATCGACTTGATGTACAAAAAATAGGTGAGTTCAATTATTAAGAAAACAATGTAAATACATACAGTAATTTCGTTACTACTATAACTTTCTCGGTTTCTAGCGTCAGTGAACAGCTGTGCGTCGTAAATGAAAACACGACAAAATGTCCAGCTCTTTCCGAGGGTGTCGCGCTTCTATAATTGTTAGTCTCCCGGTCAGATCTTATCTCTACTTTGCATTGTAGAGCAAAGGCAGCCGCGCTGTGACGTTACACAGCGCTCCGGTCTGTATACATTTTTGGAGACGTGCTGGACCCTCCTCTAGTCACAGGTACGAGGTAAGAGTACAAAACAACCAAAAACAACACGTAGTTCTTAAATCTGTCGCTCGAAACCGAACATACTTTACTTTACAGCCACGAGTCGCCGCTATTATTATTATTATTATTATTATTATTATTATTATTATTATTATTATTATTATTATTATTATTATTATTATTATTATTATTATTATTATTATTATTATATGCCATTTGGGAACTAATATCGACAGTTATTTTAAATTCAACGGCATTATAACGGTGGAGAAAATTATGATAATAATTACCGTAGTGATATTTCTAGACATGAGGTTTTTGGGCTTATACCATGTCAAGAAAAAGAGGTGAAATCCTTTACGTTTTGAGTCTTCAGAAGAAAATCTCAACTGTTTAGGAGGAACACTTCCAAACAAAAATCACCACCACCACCACCACCACCGCTAAAATGACGAGGGTTTGAAATTAAGAATGGTTTATTGTTTTTCGCCGTTGGTATGTTCATTCATCACCAGATGGCTCACTGTATGCTGGCACTATACAATATAAACTTCATTCCGTATTGACGGTTTCAGTTACACCAATATAAACGTTAAATGAATCCTCGTCTATAAAGCTGACTATCTACATTAACCTTTCATGTTTTTACTCATTGTAGAGCTATCTTCAGTGGAAATTGTCTTAAAAAGTAATTTAAACAAAACACTATTTCTGATTAAAATATTTAACGTGTAGTGTATTGAAATCTTGCAGTGGTGTCCTAGTGACATGTTGTTGACACATAATTAAAATCACTGTCTTAGGATGCAATCTCTTGTCTTCATATATATAAAACCTTGGTGCGTAGACTAAAATTCCTCCATTTCATCATAATCTGATGTTGTTGTCAATGATATTTTAGGAATATGAGTGTTATATTACATATAGATATGTGCTGTTGATATCAGCTGAAGTACTGTCAAATGGGTATTCTGTGTTATATGTTCCATTTACCTATCAATGAACCTGCTAATTCAGAAGTCTTTTCACCATTTGCCATGTTCTGAAGGGCGAGCTAAAATATCCGCATCCACGCAAGGCTCATAGCCACACCATTCATCTGTTAATAAAATTGCCATCCCACAAGAAATAGCTGGAAGTCATTCAATGTGAAATGTCCTCAGGGAACAGATGTTCAGTGAGAGACATGACTGAGTCAGTTAGCACTTTAGTGAACAAGGATTCCACATCGAAACTCACCAGAAGTACGCTGGGTTAAAGAGTTAAGGTTAACAACTTATTAATGAAATACAAAGAGTCCCTAACGTATGATTCAGTACGTCCTATATGTGGCTGAAGTAATTTGCTTAGATATCTAGCCAGAGCATATGTGAGAGAACCTATCGCACTAACTATTGGTCTGAAGGGAATGTTTTCTTTATGGATTTTTGGTAGTCCACATAATATTGGTGGTAGTGCATCCCCCGTTGTCAGATGTTTAGCCTCCTATTTTATAATTAAGGACTGCCTTAAGAGCTTCACAATGGCGTAGGACACATGAGTGGTAGGGTCACGTGAGCTCAGTCTGTAAACAGGCTCTGACAACATAGTTGAGATCTTGTTATTGTACTCTCCAGTGTCCATTACCACTGTTGTACCAAAACGAGCCGTTGAAGCTCTCAGATTCATGCTGATTCCTTCATTATTTGAGAAGTCTTGTTCGTGAACGGACAAGGGTCTTCAGCCAGTAGGGATGAGTCATCGCAATGACGATGAAAATACTGTGACTATAGAGACAACATGTGAATTATTATGAAACAAATGGATTATCTGAGGCGAATTTATCAAACACTCAACAACAGAGTTTTCTGACCTGACTAGACGATTAGAGATCAAAAATATACAAATCAGTAGTAAAGGTGTAATCCATACATACCGGTACACATTTTTCACACAAACACTTCAATAATCCTCCTTCAAAGCATTACTACAAAGGGGTTTGAAATACAGTACACCAGGAAAGACGTTGAATTGAAAATAAAGAAAATTTGAGTAAGTAGTGAATCTTGCTGCTGAGAACTTGAAATACATAAATGATTGAAGAATTAAGTAGTCTGGGTGATATGTGTTAATTTCAGACGATAACATAATTATATCTATGATACATTTCACATTATTTTTGTATGGAAAGAAGAAGAAAACGTCGGGACGCCTGTAAACTTTTTGATGAATTCATTGCCTTCAGCAACTGTAAAGGTGTATAGTTCGTCATCTCATTGCACGGAGAGAAAGCCTGGCCCATGTCCTGGGATCGTGCTCTCACAGTGATGTACTAGGAAATTTTCGGCACCATTGCGTAAAATCGTAAAACGCAGATGAACATTTGAGGAAAGGTTATACCGTTTATGAAGAAATATATGGTATATCATCAGATGGCAGCACTTGACCCATAGACAGTATTGCTCTTGAAAATAGACAGACCTGACTATCAGGTTTGGGCATCATAAAGGCCAACCGGAAATAATAAACGATGTGAAAAAACATTTACATTCCGACAGTCTCCCTCTACAAAAATGATTACCATCTACAAGCGATTGAACTGTTAGGGCTGATGCTTGGAGCACGCAGTACGGTACCAGCATTCTTCATGCAATTCTGGAAATGAGTTTGGCTTGCCAAAAACACTGGAACACCAGAGTTGAAGTTGAGCTTAATGTAATCTGTAGCTCATTGGGAATCGTAAAATCCCGCCTCTACAGTTAGAAATACCCAGCAGTATACAAGTTATTTACACAGACTATAAAATTTACAGTGGTGTAGGCCTATATTCTATATTGTATTAGTTCACTTTGTTTACAGTGGCAACCTGTAAATTCAGAAAGTTGATGGTTCCACAATAAATCATCTCTCCCTCTCAACATTAAATTAATTATTTATTTTACACATAATGGACATCGAAAGGACATGGTCGTCGTGTAAACTAATAATTTTGGAAGGGGATATAATAACAGTAGACGTTCGTGTGTTAGGATCTGTATATTTACAGACATAATTCCGAATGGACTGCGTGAAATGTGGACCTACATAGGCTCACTTAACCGTTCAATGCGAAGTGACGTGCACTGCACGCGTGTAACAGCTTCTGCTTTATGCTTCTATCTAGCGAACAGTCCTTGAACTATGTAATGTAATGTAATGTAATGAGATATATCTATAGACAAAGCATCGATCTTTCATTTCATGTGTATATCTATTGAGCGAAGACCCACTACAATATCTCAGAACTTAACCGACCTATCGAAGCTGTGCATAATGGCGGCAGCAGGAGTGCTAGCATGCGTTTGTTTTGATTTGTGTAAGTCGTATTGTTTCCAAATATTTACGAAAATTTGAATATTATTAATCGTACATTATATTTATTTATAGCCTTAAGAAGATTATAGATCCTCTTTCAGTGCCGTAAGAAGCTGTATGTTTTCAAAGAGTTTATGTATTCCAACATTATCGGTGGTGATTAGGTTAATGTTGATTCTCGTGTTCTTCTCTAAAAGTACCCTTTTTCTTCATTTTTAGTTACCTATGCAATATGTTTATAGTTTAATGTGCTGTGTGCCTGGATATAAGAATGAGCTTCAGTGTTCCCGTTTCCAAAAGACCTAGTAGTAAGTCAAAATTGGGTTAAGAGCATTCGTAAGGAAAACTTCGAACCGAATCATAGGACTAATAATGTTGTGTACATTAATCATTTTATCATTTTTGAAATCAACTGTATTGTTAGGGAAGACGTTATATACCCATAGAAGGTGGTGATCTAATTCGAGTGCCGCGCAAACTTCCGAAGTTAAAAATAATGATGCTTATCCCAGCATTTGCCCTGTCAGCCAACGTACCTTACTACAAAGAAAATTAAATCAGTCCCAGAAAGATCCGGATAATCATGACCAAGATTTATGATTTAGAGACTAAATTAACCTTACACGGTGGTGCAAGGATGATGTAATTAATTTTCAACGTTAACAATCAACATGCGTAAACTAAACCTAACCCTATTTCCCGTGAGTGAACATGAGGATTATGTTCCTTTTTATACAAAATACAATTATGCCATCAATTGTGGTGAGTTTTAAGGTGACAAGTGCTTTAGATGGTCAAGTGTATCATACAAATATCGCTTGTACCTACTCAACAATACAGGTGGATTTTGGAGGGTTGAAATTTTGTTGGAGAACTTTGTTTGAGCGTTTTACATAATGGGCTGTGGTTGATGGTGATGTTACATAGTACTTCATGTAAGGTTAATAATGTTCTTTGTTGACATCTATAGATCGTATTTGCTGACCGGAAATTCATATGGGAAATATTTTTATACTCTGTATCTGTTTCAACCTGACGTTGATACAATCATTCTCCCTTCGATATTTCCCCTCTGAAATTACATTTGGACTTATAATACGCGATAATGCTACTTTTGGTGTTTAATTATTCATATTTTGAGTTAGTGAGCTGCATGCCATGACGTTCGACTTCTGATTTTTCTTTAGGTGACCCGGAATAAGCATGCTTAACCTTCCCCTCAACCTCTCATATCGCCCACCGATGTCCGCCATGTTTTTTCTGGATTACGGTCTGATGTAATTGTAGTTAGTCATGATTGAGATTTTATCGATGTATGATATATCGCGTCTGAAAAATCAACAAGTTCTGTTGTTGATACTGTACCGGTTGGTACACCCCGACCCCACAAATTTAAATTGTGCGCTAATTGAAACTCCTCTACAGGAGGAAAACTGAACTTTAAAAACTGTATTAATTCAGCAGTTTCTCCGAAGAGGACTGTGTGTGAATTCTGATGTGTTTTTGTTTATAATTGATCAAGAAGTGTGGGCGTTCTCTACCTGATGTCTCTACTAAAAACTATGAGTACACACTCTGGTGCAATGGAATGAACTTTCTTAAAGAAATATTGTATTCCTAAGTTTTATTTTTACTAAATTTTGTTCTGTGGTTTGAGGGTTGGCAATATAAATCCTTTCCTTCCGCCAGTTTTGAAATTAGCCAATCATAAATTTCTGTAATTAATTTCCCACCAATAAGGTGTTTCTTCATCGTCTTGTGTATTAGTTTTTGCTGTTAGCCAATAAAAGTTTGTGGGCGGGCTGTTATCATTCATGAAAGGTCTCGCATGTTCCACGAGGATATATAAACTGCTGATTTTCTTGTCTCGGGGCCACCTCAGTAACATCTTTCTCCGTGTATGAATATGTAGCAGGGGGCGGGAAGCGCCTCTTCCTTCAAGCAGCAGTTCCTCTACAAGGTAATGGCCTGTTAACATCTTCATTTCTTGCTAGCTCAGCAGTTTACTCTCGGGGAGGGTTCGAAACCTTTAATATGTAGCCTATTCCTTTAAAATGTAAATTAACTTTTCTGTGTACGTAAAAACTTCAAATCTCTTTTACTGTAAAGCGGGAATAGAGAGTGCTTTACCCTCTCGAACTCCCCTTCATTTTGAAATTGAGGTGACTACGTTTTCTTAACCGTTTCTTCTCTTCCTTATGCATTAAAGTTTTCTCATACGTGTCACCTCCCTAGCTTGGGATTAGCCCCTGTATATCGTCCTAGAGCCACTTAGGTTTTTTAAAAAAAGTGTGTTTAGGAGTTGTTTCACGCCTCCAGTCCTCTCTGTACCTTGGGCCAGTAACTTAACCTGTTGTTTTTTTTTCTTTGCGAAGGACCCGGTAGGTTGGGTACTAGTTACCCCTGTTAATTTATAAGGATGCCTTAAGGGCAGTTGAATGTGAAATTTGTTGTAGCCTTTGAGAGGCTTGTAAAATTAAGAGCTAGTATGCTCTTTTCCTTAACATTGTAAGTAGGAGCTACTGCTCCTTTGCACGATGGGATTTTCTACCCCTTTGTAACTTGGTAAAGTTGAGCTAATCGCTCAAAGATTGTGAGTGTGGGGCTCGAAGCCCAAAACCTGGGGGGAAAAAACCCCTGAAACCGGAAAAATTATTTTGTACCTGCCTTACGTTGTTATTTCACCTAGTGGAAATTGTTGAATGTTGTTATCTGTTATTTGTTGATTTTGAAAAGGAAATATAACCTTTGCTAAAGTTTTAAATTAACTTTAATTCTGTAGTTGAGACCTATTCCATCCCGCACCTTCTTTCACCTCTGCTGTTCCACAGATACCTCGGAACAGATACCATGGCAGCTAAACAGTTTTCGTGATCACAAGTTCGAAAATTAATGATGTTTTAGCAAATGATGATATGGATAGTTTTGTTTTGTTAAACGAGGACTAGGATATAGAATCTGAGAGTGAAAGTAGTGATCATGACAGTGATGTTGCTTGTGATACGTGGGAAAATATCGTCCATAATGTTATCTATGGTGGGTTTGTTTGGGAAGACATGGATAATAGAGGGCAAAGGGAAATATTCTCGATAGATTATGGGCCTCAGAATACTGCAAGGAATTGCTTTTATCGTGTGAAAATGTTTCATTGTTTTTTACTGTCGGGTTCATAAAATGGTAGTAGAACAGACAGATATTCATGCTCAACATGACATGCGGTCGCACGGTATGTTATTTCTGTTCTGATCAAGGGTAAATCAATGGGTTCCAATTACTGAGTAGGAAATGTATGTGGTCTTTGCAGTTTATATATTAACTAGCAAGATACCCGTGCTTCGCTACGGTATTATACTGACATTTATAATTGAATGCTTATCGTTTTATATATAACCCGCCGATATTCGCGATCTGACTCGTTTTCTGAGAGATTACGGCAATGTTCCTCCCATTTTTCAATCTTTTTTCCAGCAATCGATTTCGTACTTCCCGGGCTAGGTTCAGGTATTCCGCGCGGTCAGTTGGGTCCCTAAATCTTTGCCAACTTTTCCTATAAGCATTTTTAACGTGGATCAAATCCTTGAGGATATCCGGCGTGGTGTCGTCTTGGGTGCCTTGGCGGTACTGAACCGGCGGCCGGACTGCAATCGTAGTCATTACCCGTCCAGGACCCGTTTCCAGCGCGGTCCGCACATTTTGACGACGATCCAGAACGTTATTATTATTATTATTATTATTATTATTATTATTATTATTATTATTATTATTATTATTATTCTGGACCCCTCAGCAAGATGCAAGACCTCTACTTGGCGATAAATTACATCTGCTGCCATTGCCATTGATGACAGTATGACCAGCACCATTGTCGCCCGTAGGCAAGTGCGCAGGACTTCTGGCGATACGAATGACATACTTCCGTGCATTATTGGCCTTATCAAAGAGGTGAACAATTGCAGGTCAATCCTATACCTATCGTTTATTTTAAATGTGTTTAAATTTGTATTTATATGCCAGAAGAATCTACTGTAATCTAAGAAGGTTCTCCAAAGGAAAAGATGGCTCTTGAAAACGAACCCAGGAAAGATTAAAAATGATCGGTTTATGATCAGAATAAGTACATTGAAAATCCACAGCCTGTTTCCAGTCTTTCAACCGGGTCAGGAATGGAATGAATAAGCCCCCAGCTAGCGATAAGGATAGGAATTGTGCCGGCTGCCGAAGCCTGTCGCATTCCTCTGGGGCAACGATTAATGAATGACAAATGAAATTAAAAGATATTGGAGAGTGTTGCTGGAATGAATGATGACGGGGAAAACCGGAGTATCCGGAGAAAAACCTGTCCCGCCTCCGCTTTGTCCAGCATAAATCTCACATGGAGTGACCGGGATTTGAAACATGAAATCCAGCGGTGAGAGGCCAGCGCGTTGCCCCCTGAGCCACGGAGGCTCCTTATCAGTACATTAGGAACAGTAAAATCAATTGATCTCACCTCCGTTTTCACTCCACCGCGGTTAAGTTGATTTACTCCCCTCCCCCGCAAAACAAAGAAGACGTGTTTCTTTATGTTTAAAGGAGATTCCAAATACCAATGTTCACGTGTGTTACCTTCAGTTTTGAGATATAAGTATTCCCATAAAAATAATTCACTTTTTTCACTTACTTTCACCCCCCCCCCCCTTTAAGTGAATTTTCCGGCAAAAAATATTTGCTTCTTTAATAGTAAAGGATCTTCTAAATACCGATTATCAGTTTTTGAGATATGTGTCCTCATGAAACGAATTCAACTCCTTTTCACACCCGCCCCCAAAGATGATTCCCCGACCCCCAAACGCGTCGTTTTATTTTTAAAGAAGATCTAAATACTAATTTTCACATCTGTAACAACTTTAGTTTTTATTAGATGTAAGTATCCTCATACAATTAATTCAATTAATTTTTCAATTTTTCAACCCCCCTCCCTTCATTGGATTTGCCGAGAATACCTGTTTCTTTGCTTTAACAGGAGATTTCAAATACCAGTTTTTACGTCTGTAACATTTTACGTTACTGAGATATACTGTAGATATAGTCTTTCTAAAAATTCACCCCAATTTGTCACTCCTGTTTAACCCCCATTAATTAGATTTTCCAAAAACAAAAATAAATATTTCTGTATTATTAAAGGAGATTATTCCATATACTAACTGTCTGGTCTGTAATATCTTCAGTTTCTGAGATATAAGTATCCTCATTAAAGACATTCAACCCATCTTTCACTCCTTTTAACCCCCTCCTATTGGGATTTTCCGAAAACAAAAACTATGTGTTTCTTTATTTTGAAAGGAGATTCTAAATACTAATTTCTACGCCTGAAAACTTTTACAGTTTCGAGATATAGATTCACTCATTTTAAAAATTCAACCCCCTTTTTTCACCTCCATTATTTGGATTTTCCAAAAACAAAAATACGTGTTCCTTTATTTTTAAAGGAGGTTCCAAATTTAAATTTTTATGACTATAAAATCTTCAGTTTTTGAGATATAAGTCTCCTCATAAAAGGTGTTCAATCCCTTATTCCCCCTTTTCACCCCCTCTTCATGGGATTTTCCGAAAACAAAAAAATACGCCTTTATTTTTAATGGGGATACCAAATACCAATTTTTATTAATCTAAACCTTTTTTTTAGATATAGATATTCTCATTTTAAAAATTAACCCCCCTTTTTACCCCCTTAGCGACGGAATATCCAAAAATCCTCCCTTAGCGAGCACCTACATGTTAATAAGAATGTATCCCCAAAATTTCATTTCTCTATGTCCAGTAGTTTCGGCTCGGCGATGATGAATCAGTCAGTCAGTCAGTCAGTCAGTCAGTCAGTCAGTCAGTCAGTCAGGACAAGTTATTTTATATATATAGATAAGCATTGTACAGAAATCTACATTGAGATCTTAGTTCCCAAAAAAATGGGTACTAGTTACTCCTATATTTAGTTCAGCTATTTCCCTTGTTCGATTTAAAAGTATTACAAGATTCCTGCACTACACCGACCTTAGGTAATCCTGGAAAGTTATGCTGTACGTGTGTTCATGCATCGAACTGAATATTTTGGTAAAATTCATTAAACCATTTGTCAGTTATGCTCGATTAACTAAAAGCATACTTGGCGCTATACTCCTCCCGCCGTACAGGGTAGGCAGGTAGGGAAAATCCTCCCATGCTGAGAGGTTAATAGGATGAACTTAATGACAGGCGAGTGTAGCAAGACCGAGCAACAGAAACGGGAAACGAGGACAGATATGAAAACACAAAAGGACAATCTTGGAAAAATTAATTGAGAAGAACAGGGATTGATTAGGAGAGAGCTCAGGGGTATTTGAAGATGGAAGCTCACCGGACGAAAAATTAGTCACTCTAGTGCGCACGCACAGATGGATCGTTAAGCCTGTACAGATGGCTCAGTGAACGAGTCCCATTCTCAACTGTACGCGCACTGCCTCTATGTGAACATAAGGCAGTAGCGATCAGCAAAACATTGATGTTTCAAGCGGACAGTGTACATCAACATGGGTAGATGTACGGATGCGACAGAGTGGCAAAAAGGGGCAATAATATTTGGCCGTGCCCATGACCACACAGTGCGTGAAGTTGCTGGATTTGTTTGTGTTTCGAAACATGGCCACAAAACATGACGTCAGAATTGTGGTCGGAGAAAGATCCTGACTGAGAGGGACTGGAGACGCGATTCATGGTTTGTGAATAAAAACCCGACTGAATCGCTGCAGTCAGTGACTGAAGGCCCATTCCAACCAGTTAAAGAAAACATTGCTACGGGAACTGTGTGAAATGAACATTCTGGAGTCGGTCACCTCGCAAGAATCCATTGCTCAGACAGGCACATAAAGCTCCATGTCTTCAGTGAGCTAGGATCATTGAACATGGACAGTAGCGACTGGCGGAACGTACCCTGCGGTCTGATGAATCGCATTTTGCCTGTATTCCAATGACACGTCGTCAAGTGTACTGAAGTTTATTTAAACATTCGGGATGATCAGGTGTTGCCTTTCAGTCAACATCTGCAAGACACCCCGATTTTTCAAGATGACATCAACAAAGTTCATCAGGCTGGACGCATATGTAACTGGTTTTATTAACACTCCCCCACTCTATTACATCTTGATTGGCCTCCAAATCACTGGACTAGAACCCGATTGAAATTCTGTGGTACATGATGGAATAGCGGGGAAAATACTGACTTTAGCATCCCCGCAATTGGTCGAATCGTGCGGTCATATTCTCAGGGAGTGGCTTAACCTGGATGTGATATACCTGCACAACCTTGTGGATTCACTTCCTAACTGAATCCAGGCACTTATCAAGTTCAGAGGCGGATTTACGCGGCATTAAGTGATGTTTGTAATGATTTGTCCAGGAGTAACTAATTTTTTGTCAATTGAGTTTATAAAGATGTTCTTATCTCTTTCTGCATGACATATTCATATAATAAATAAAAGAGTTTATAAAACTTGCCTTTTGATCTATATGTTTTTGTTATGTTCAGGTTCCTGTCTATCCACTGTTTCCTGTTTCCACACTTCGACTTCTGCCCCAACTGAGAAGAGCCATCTTTCAGATTACTGAAGGCACCTTGACATGTTCACAGTTGATGACAACTCGTCGTAATGAAGCTACAACATGCTCCAAGATACTGCAGTGCAATTAGAACATCAGAATGTATATGTAGCATACATTATGGAAGACTGTTTCCAAATTGACTCTTTACTACAATTTGTAGGTCTTCCTGTCCGTCAAAATATGAAATATAAGACTTGGTACATTACTACACAGTGGTAAAAAGCACTTATTAACAGAAAAATAGCATGTTTCATTCTACAAAAACCTTAGATTTTACAAAATCACTTTCAACCAAGCATGATGGGGTGATAAATAAACACACAACTAGTAGCATTTTATTCTATGACTATGATTTATTTTACAACTGTTATTTACACACTGACATGCACACAGTTGGACTTCTACTGCCATAGTCTGAATATTTACATTTACTTGCTGAACATAACAGGCTTACGCTCAAATACACGTTCCCATACAAACCCAAATAATAATATAAAAGAAATGTAATACAAGTAAGAAACCTAAATCTAACCCTACCCCTTCATCTCTCTCATACACATCTATCTTAACGCATAGACACACTTATTTCAACAGAGTTCTGCTTTCCTTATCCGCTGACTTCACATTTCGTCATCCTCAGCGAATGTGCCAACCTTATCACCTACTGACTTAGCATTTCCTAATATTGTTTATGTATTGACCTATTCTCAGGTAAATTCCAGTTCACTTGTGCATCAACAGTTACACCATGACTCCCATTCTCTAACTTGCTTACCACTATTAGTTCAATTTTACGTCCATGTTTTGCCATAACAATAATAACATGTTCTATCACTATCAATTAAACCTTCCACAATTACTATTTCTAACCACTTCCCCCTCTTAATTACACTTCATACATCTTCCACCTTTTCACTGTATCTCCAGATTTAACACTCCGATATAACAAGCCTGCACTCACATTTCACACTTAATCACACTAATCAACTCTACACATATAAATCTTTATCTCTAAAAGACTTGCTTATCGTTCTTACACGCTCCTCAAATTCGTTTTCACATTGCACCCTTAACTCTTTAGCCTTTCTTTCGATGAACATTTCTCTTGTAACTTTATTTCACAAATTCTCTGTACCTCACATAAATACCTTTTTAAATCCACTCCGTTCTCCCATTCTCTGATAATCCACCTTGCGATTTTCTGCTCATCCCCTTTTTCTAATAATTCCCGGTTTTTGGCACTCAACAGTTTATTTCTTACCTTTACCGTATCCTTACAGTTACGTATTAAGTGTAGATCATTGCCTGAATTCCCACATTATACACATAATGTCTTATTTCTACACTTTAACCATCCCTTATTCTTGTATATCTCTATCAACCACTGTAGTAACCCTCCTCTGTTTAACCTATCTACGTTCCTAATATTTAGCTCTGTCACTTCCATTACTTTATTAAAAACACTAAGTGATCCTCTTTGCCTACACTCTTCTATCAATTTCTGCCTTTATATATCTCTAATCCTCCTCGAAAACACCCCCTGCCCTCTAGCTTCTTTCTTTTTCCAAACATCTTCCCACAAGTACCCCAATTTCACCCCCTCCAGGTATCTTTTATTTTTTCTAACCAGCATCCCTTATACATGCTCTTCTTTTGTTGCTTATACGTGGCCTGGAGCACCCTCCCCCATTCTTCATTTTTCAAATTCATCCAATATTTAACTACTCTTATCACATACTCCACCCCTATATCTTCCCCACACATTAATTCCACCCCCGTATAAGCTGTGCACTGAGGGAGCCCCATCACAGCCTTACAAAATTTACTAATAATTTGTCTTAAGTATATTCTCTTTCCCTCCAGCCCCCCTACTTCCGCCCCATACATTATCCTACCGAATACAACCGATCTTAAGACTAACCTCAAAGTTTTGTAGCTAATTCCCGAAAATTTGCCCACTGAATTTTTGACTGAGGCTAAGGCAGCCATCCCCTTACTCCTCGTTCTTTTGATTTGATCCCTCCATGTCCCTTTTCGGTTAAAAATCACTCCTAGATATTCCAACGTGTTTACTTGTTCCAACCTCTCTTCCTGCATCATCCAAATTATTTCTTTTTTTCTTCCTTTATGTTTCTGGATTACTAACACTCGATTTGTTCCCGTTAATTTTCAAGTCCCATTTGTTTGCATATTTCGACACTGTATTTAAACTTATCTGCATCCCACTTGCGGTTAATGTCAGCAAAATCATATCATCTGCAAAAATCAGTCCCGGTATCTCCAACCCATTAGTCACCAGTACCGCCCAGTTGTTCCCCGTGTCCATCCAAAATATCATTGATGAATAAAATAAACAATAACGGGGATAATGTGTATCCTTGTTGTAAACCCACCATAGACTCTATGGGCCTACTCAACCTGTTTTCCTCCAATTTTACACAGCACCTGACCACTTTATATATCGCCTCAACTGCACATATCATCTCCGAAACCCCCAACCTACCAAATTTTTCTATTAAAGCACCTCTATTTACCTTATCAAACGCCTTTTCAAAGTCAATTGCCGCTACATACACATTTCCTCTCATACTCATATTTCTCTAAAATCGTCTTAACTATCATTATATTGCCTACCGTTCTTTTTACAAAATCCCCCTTGGTAATTTGACAAAACTGCGTTCCTTTCCGCCCATTCACTTAATCTATAAGCTAAAACCCCTGTATAAATTTTACTTAGGGAATCTAAGAGAGATATACCCCCATAATTGTTCATACTGTTTTTGCTACCTTTCGTCTTGAATATTGGACATACAATTCCTGTTTCCCACTCTTTAGGGTACTTACCCCCATCAAAAATCTTATTAAATAATTTCACTATGCACTATGTCATTGTCCCATTTTTGCTTATTTCTTTCCAAAACTTGTTGATACCATTTCAAGCTCCCGCCGACGTACCCCTGATTATTCCTGTCGCTCCCAAGGTTTCTTCTTTTGTAATTTCTTTGTCAAGTTCGTGTATTGAAACTCCAATATCTCTCCAGATCACTTCTTCCCCCTTTCTCTTCCAACCATTCCCCCACTCTCCCACGAGTAGTTCACTAAAGTAGTTCATCCCACTGCTCCTCCCCAATACTTGTTTTCTCAAGTCTCCTTTCACCCTTAACTACTCTGTTTATTCTCTCCCAAACTTTCTCCGTTTTATTTATCCTACGCTCTTTATTTATCGCTTCCGTTTGTTCTTTCATCCCTGACTTTTTTATCTCACAGATTTTCCTTTTGTATTATTTCCGTAAATTACAGAAAACTTCTCTTTTTGAGCTCCTACCTTTCTTCCTATACTCTCCTAACACTCCTATAACCCTCTTTCGCATTATCTCACACTCGTTACTAAACCATTCTTCCCCCTCTCTCTTTTTTCTCCTCCTACTTTTTTCAATCTGAGCTATCCTCTTGATTGGATGTGGAAGCAATTCCAAAGCTCTATCTATGTTATTTTCCCCCAACGCGACATCCCATCCATACCTTAGTAACTGTAACTCTTCTTTTACTATCTTATTCCATTCCCGTTCCGCTTTCTCTGCCCATTTATATTTAATATACCCTCTCCCTAGTTCATACTTCTTAACCTCTTTCTTTTTGTGCCTTCCTTCCCTCTTTTTTAACAATGCCCACACTGGAAAGTGCTGTGATTCAATCCAGTCTCATACTTCCATCCTTACAATTTCATCTAGCAAATCTTCCGAGCTTAATACTATGTCAATCACGCTTCCCTTTGCTCTGAAACATATGTCATTTTTTCAGTACTATCGCCCTCCTTCCATCCATTTAGAATATATTAATTCCCCGCTGCACACATTTCTAGGAGTTTCTCACCATAACTGTTTGTGCCTTTATCTTCACTTCTTCTACCTTTCATCATTAACCCTCCTTATTCTCTACTATAAACTGGGCTCTGTTCCTCTATTCTCGCATTCCAGTTTCCAAATAAGAACATATCATCTTCTTCTGCAAACTTCTCTCTTATCATGCTAATATCCACCAATAACTCTTCAGAAAATGCTTATTTGTGTATAAAGAACTCCTAGAATGGCAATATGCGAATCCTAAACTTATCTTCTTAACCCTTCCCTGTTCTCTCCCCATATTAAATCTAATCCAGATAACCTCTTTCATCTCTGTCTCAATAACATATACTAGTCCACTAATTTCTTCCTTTATTAGAAGAACTATTCCTCCTGGGGTGCATCCCTTAATCCTCTCCTTCCTTTTTTATTTATATTTAACCACAAACCCTTCCCATGTTATCTCTTTCCCTATTTCAAGCCAAGTCTCCAAGAGTGCCACAATATCATAACTTTCCACTACTTCTTTAACCTTTTTATTGTATAATATGCCTAATAGCCCCTCAGTATTCACAAATCCTATTTTCCAATCTAGTCACAGCTTACCCTTCCCCTTCCAAATTACCTCCCCTAATCTTACTTCTACCGGGCGAGTTGGCCGTCGGTCAGGGGCGCGCAGCTCTGAGCTCGCGTCCGGGAGATAGTGGGTTCGAACCCCACTGTCGGCAGCCCTAAAAATGGTTTTCCGTAGTTTCCCATTTTCACACCAGGAAAATGCTGGGGCTGTACCTTAATTAGGGCCACGGCCCTAGGCCTTTCTTGTCCCATCGTCACCATAAGACCTATCTGTGTCGGTGCGACGTAAAGCAAAATAGCAATAAAAAATATTCTTACTTCTTGTTACTATAGCCCTCTCACTCTGTTTCCATTTCTCCTTCTTTTAAATTTTTGTCGTTCTCTTCCCTCAGTATCCTCCATAGTTTTATACATTTTACCCCACAAGTTTTTAGACTCTTACTTCTTCCTTTGTTCATAACTGCTTTACCTTTCTGTTCGTCACGCCTCTCACCTCCTTTATTATTCTCTTGACCTCTACACCCTGCACTTAACGATTCTTGCGACTCGCCCTTACTCACCACTTCTCGACTCTCTTCTTTTGAATCCGCACTGCGCTGCCCGCTTCCTCCTGGGTTGTTCTCCTCATTTCCCTCCACTCTATCCCTATTTGGTTCTGCGACCATATGCGGCCTGCTGAACGTAGAATTACGCTGCCGAATAACACCAAAACTTTACGTCTCCATTCGTCGGACGAATCACGATCAGCAGAGTCGTATACACTCACTCCATATGAGGACAGTGGAGAGGTTTGGAATTTAATCCAGGCTTTTGGTAGTCAGTCTAGTGATTAGAAATTGTATACCACCACCTCTCCTACCCTTCCAGCCAACATTCTGATGATGAATTTTGTTTCGACCAGTGGGACTCGAACTGGCTAACCACAGTGTCAGACCACATAGGCTTCAACACCTTAACGACCATGGCCACCAGGTGGAACTGTTGAAGGATTGTGATAACTAGAGACTGATGTTTGCACTAAAAACTGAAAAATAGGCTGGCAAAAACTATATTGAACAATGTGCTTCCTGATCTTGTTGTCACTAATTGTATCTCTAGTTTTCAGTTTACTAGATAAAACAGACATGTTCCATTTTAGAAATGTAACTTTGTGATGAAAGAGATATTTGTTTAATTTTCTGGATTGTTCATACCTTCACATTGTGTGAACCCCTGACGTGGGTACATTTCTGTACTACATTTTTCATTTCAAAAATAGTTGGGGTCACAGAGTTAGGTAGAAAGATTAGCACTTGCTGAGGCCTAGCTGAAGAATGAGTTTGGATCTCATTGGTAGTCATCCTGATCTTAAGCGACAAGGAAGTGCTTGGAAAAAGCAGTAAAGATGTGATATATGTCTTGTACGTGATTCCATCGAGGCACGACATTCATCAATTTCATCCATTACTGCGCCAAGAACTGTACAGAGATGACTTTGAATCTCGCATTGCGTTCTGTTGTTTTTTATATAATACCTCATTCTTCTGGGAGCTGACTTCTTTCTTGAAAATACTGCAAGCTCACTGCAGTAGCTTTCCTACACTTTGATTCAGTCTCACTTACTGGGTACTACCATCCTGGGAGAATACACATCCTAATTACTTGAAATGATCTACCTATTCCAGATTTATATTTCCATTCAATAACTCTCGTATGGTATTCTGTAATAGTACTCATAATAATAAACTACAAATACAGTTCCAGAAAAGGCGTTGACATTAACAGGAAGTGACATAACAAAAATTACTGGTAAACTAGCCAGCCTGTTAAATATTCATTAAATAACCCATACCTAAATAATTTACAAAACAACGAAAATACAATAATAATAATAATAATAATAATAATAATAATAATAATAATAATAATAATAATAATAGGCCGCCTGGTGGCCATCATCGTTAAAGCATTTAAGTCTATACGGTCTGACACTGTGGTTAGTCGGTTCGAGTCCCGTTGGTTGAAAACATTTGCACCGTTAGAATGTTGGCCAGTAGGGTAAGGAAGGAGGTAAAGTAAACTCGTGTCCTCATCCCGAGGTGGTGTAGCTCTTTTGAGGCACACCTCCATTGGAGGTGAGCTGCATGTACCTTTTCAACCATATACCAGCCCTCCTGCTATTTTTAAATTTCTGGCAGTACCGGGAATCGAACCCGGGCCCCCGAGGACGGCAGCTAATAACACTAAGCGTTACGCTACGGAGGCGGACAAGGAAGGAGGTGGCATACAACTTCTAATCATTAGATTGCATACCAAAAGCCTGGATTAAATTCAAACCTCTTTGCAGTGCACATATGGAGTGAGGGCATATGACGCTGTTGATGATAATTCGTCCGTGGGAGGAAGACGTAAAGCCTTGAGCAGACCCTTTGGTACTATTCAAGAGGAGTAAGCTATGTGATGGCACTGGGTTTCAATCTCTCCCTTCCTATTATCATATACCACGTCATTCATTTCATATCATCTTATTAACTGATGGGGTTGCATCGGGAAGAGCATCCGGTAATAAAAACTCGCTATGAAGATTCACCACACCTTATACCCAACCCCATAGAGGAACGGACAATGGTTGGACATATTCTAAAACCTAAAAGTACAATTCTGCTTATCATTGTCCTAACTGAAGCATGATGTAACAGAAACTTGATGATGATGATGATGATTGTTCTTTAAAGGGGCCTAACATCTGAGGTTATCGGCCCTAACAAAAACTTAACTAGCCAGCTGGAATCACGCCAACAACGGAGTATTACACCACCTTACATTCTACACTAATATGGTGAGGAGAGAGGAAGGGCTATTGGAGGACTTCATTAAGTTCCAAATTTTGAAATATTTATGGATTTAAACAGAATGTAAACATAAATATTTGTACATTTCTAAATATTTTTGAATTTGCTTTGATAGAATCTGATGATGTTCTTGTGACTTACTCAATGATTATAAAAATATGAAGTTGAATTTTAATGAAAAATAATTAACATTCATGAAATAAAATACTCAATCGTCGGACTGTGTACTCACAGTTAGTTCTTACATGATTACTTACACATACAATATTTGATGGGCGCCAGCTACAACTCAATGCAGCAATAATAGAATGAGAGTCTTTAATATCTCTAGGGTGTGAGGTAACAAGCTTACTTATACAGAATAACATATAGGTTATAGGAAAAGGAGATTGTCGTTCTGTTTCCCCATTAAATTTGAGGTTATCTAATTCTACCATTGAAATAAAACGATAAATTAATATTATATTTAACAAAATATATTCTTTAAATTTTGACTTTAAATAGCAAGATTTGCTGCGATAATTTACATTATAATATAAAACTATGACATTACAACTGAAAGAAACTAGGCATTACCTTTGAAATCCTGTTGACCGGATATTTAAAAATTGTACAAGAAATGTATCCCTCACTAGTTCACGAACAGTATCTTCAACACTTTGAGTGTCATTATGACGTATTCCTTTGAATTGTTATCCTGTAGGTATCTCAAGCCTAATTTGGTGATGTTTGCTTTTTGTTTCACTGACGAGATATGGCATGAGTTGAAATTAGATTCACCATTCACAATCAACTTTACAAGTAATTCGCTGATAACTGTTAGTCTGAATGCCGACGATTTAATATTCGGCTGTCATCGAACTGACAAAAGAAATCAACCGAACAGATATAATGCGTACGTAACACACTCCGAATATATAATCCATTTGGTCACTGACGATTACGTATCCATATCACTGCTCGTCGTTAGTCTCCTTCCAATTGACTTCATGGTAAGTCTCTCCATTCATCTCCTTCACTGACCATCTGTGGCCTCTCTCTCCAAATGATTCCTCCCTACCATCTCACTACAACACTCCTTGGCAAGTGTTTCCATCCAAATGACTGACGCTATAATATACGGTCAGCTTATGTAGACATTGACACCCCTACGCAATCTCTAAAAATATCAACGATGTGACTCCCACACGGCTACAAATGTTGCAGGTTGTTGTGAGAAAGCTTAAAGTGGCTGTAGGTGTTTCCTAAAAATGAGCTCATCACTAAATGCACACAATGACAGAACGATGACTCGGCAGTTACGCTAGCAGCATTGAAACATGTGTTACAATGTCAAAAGTTATTTCGCACAATATTCATTCATATCTGATATTATGCAGCAACTCTTACTTTACATGTCTTTAATGTTAATCTACGCACATAAGTATATATGTATAAAATTAAATACAATCAAGCAAGCGATAATCAATTACTACATAGTGAAATCAGATTACAGAATTGAATTAAACAATAATAATACAGATACAACAATCATAATAATAACACAGATAAAATAATAATAATTTATTTATTTATTCGTATCAGAAGCATACATTTTACATAGTATAATGGTACTTAATGACATACATATCAAATAGTGTCTGCCCAGAATTTTGCCAAATCACGGGCATTAGGTTTTGCAGCCATCAAGTCCTCTATTGTGCAACTTAAAGGACACTTACTACAGTTCATGAAATGGGCTGTGGTTTGGTCTTCACCACATTCGCATTGCCTGGATGTGCCAGGAAAGCCCCACTTTACCATATTGGTTCTTGATCTACCAACCCCAGTGCGAAGCCTGTTCAACGATTTCCACGTAGACCAATGTTCCTCGTGTCCTGGGGGGAGCTGTTCAATTGGTAGCATACAATCAGCAAGTTGAGGATTTCTAGTTCTCCATAATCTCAACCTTGTGGATTGAGCAGATTCGTTTAAATCTTCGGTTGTATTCAGGAAACTCCTCCTAGACCTCAATCTTCGGTGGGCAGGTTCATATCCATTCAATGGGTGTGCACATGAGGCAAGTGCTTTAGTTCTCTCATTCATGGATGCAACTTCTCTTCTTATATCTGGTGGGGCGATTCCAGCCAAACAGTAGATTCTATCTCGTGGAGTTGGTCTCAAGCAGCCAGTAATGAGTCGACATGTTTCATTTAGAGAAATGTCAACTTGTTTAGTATGACTTGATCTGTACCAAACAGGGCAAGCGTACTCTGCAGCGGAGTAACACAGAGCCAGAGCTGTAGTTCTCAACGTCTTTGGATGTGTACCCCAATTGGTTCCAGACAACTTGCGAAGGATGTTGTTTCTAGCCGACACTTTCTGCTTGATGTTCATGCAGTGTTGTTTGTAGATGAGAGCACGATCCAATGTTACACCTAGATATTTAGGTGTTGGGCAGTGATCTAGTTGAGTATCTTCCCATACTACCTGCAATTTCCTTGACGCCTGTCTGTTCTTTAAATGGAAGGCACATACCTGAGTTTTAGATGGGTTAGGCTTCAATTGATTTCCTCTGTAGTAGTAGGATAGTTCAGAAAGAACCTCTGATAACTTTTCTTCTACAACCTCAAAGCAGTTTGCTTGAGTAGCAATAGCTCGATCATCCGCATATATGAAGCTTCTGGTGCCAACTGGAAGAGGTTGGTCATTCGTATAGATATTAAAGAGCATAGGGGCGAGAACACTGCCTTGTGGCAGACCATTCTTTTGTTTCCTCCATCGCCTTTTCTGATCCTGAAATTCAACGAAGAACCTACGATTTTGGAGAAGATTGCAAATTACTTGAGTCATTTTGTAATCTTTTATCATGTTGTATAATTTACGCAACAGTATACGATGATTAACTGTATCATATGCAACAGATAAGTCGATAAAAGCCACCCCTGTGATTTTATGATTTTCATATCCATCTTCGATATACTGTGTCAGATGGAGGACCTGTGAAGTACAACTTTTTCCTTTACGGAATTCTGCTTGCTCTGGAATAAAAAGTGGTTCAATGATCACAGTAAGTCTTTCCAGGATCATCCGTTCTAAGATCTTGTACAGATGACACAACAGTGAGATAGGTCTGTAATTTTTTGGATCATTTGGGTCTTTTCCTGGTTTGAGAATTGCGATTACTCTGGATTTCCTCCACACACGTGGTAATTTGCAGGTGTTTTTACAATTGTTGTACAGCTCTAGTGACCATTGTTTAGCAACAGGTCCAAATTGCTTAATTTGCTCAACACATATTTTATCTAGGCCGGCAGCCTTACCATTCTTACACTGATTTATTGCTCTGTTCAGCTCAGATAAAGTAAAAGGCTTAGTGAATGTATCTGTCTCCTGCTCATAATCCCTCTCAATTCCTTTATTCTGAAGCCGACATGGATTTGATGGTTGTCCATTTCGTAGAAGTTGATGTGCTATTTGGTTTGCTGTGACACTGGAATGTGTTGAAGTTTTATTAGGATCACTACTGAGTCGGCTAAGTAATCGCCAAGCTTTTTGACTACTTCTACCCATGTCAATCTCTTCCATCAACCTTAACCACCGTGCCCGTTTTACTTCAGAAATAGAAGAGATTACTTGTTATCCCATTGTGATGGTGTCATTGCTGAAAGGGTTTTCTTCGAAGAGTTTATGATAATAATAATAATAATAATAATAATAATAATAATAATAATAATAATAATAATAATAATAATAATAATACAGATATAATCTTGTAACGGGATTTAAAATGTTACATTATTTCAAGAATGATCCCTTGTAGGTGGGGGCGGTAGATAACACCCACGGTATCCCCTGCCTGTCGTAAGATGCGACTAAAAGGGGACCCAGGGGCACTGAACTTTGGAGCGTGGGTTGGCGACCACGGGCCCCTTAGCTGAGTCCTGGCGTTGCTTCCAATTACTTGTGCCAGGCTCCTCACTTTCATCTAACCTATCCGACCTCTCTTGGTCAACTGTTGTTCTTTTCCGACCCCGAAGCTATTAGGTTTGCGAGGGCCCTTCGTGGCCCTTGTCTTCTTTTGGCCGATATCTTCATTTTTCGAAGTGTCGGACCCCGTCCGTACTTTCCTTCTGATTAGTGTTATATGGAGGATGGTTGCCTAGTTGTACTTCCTCTTAAAACAATAATCACCACCACCATTTCAAGAATGAAACATGTTATTCTATTTTTAATCATTTCCTTTTTTCAGGTAGTTTCTAAATATACAGTATTTGTTCATATATTAATTTCGACAGACTGAAGAATATAATAGGACAAAAACAGCAACAGGTCAGTGTAAGAAGAAGGAGCAATAGAAAGAAAAGAGAAGGACAAAGACGTAAACACACAAGGACAATCTCCACATCTTCATGCATTGCCATCTTTGAAAAGATAGGTTCTCTCCTGCATCTGATTTATTCAGTACCATATCTTTCCCACAAATAACTGTACAGCTGTGTGAAGATAACAGTGGGTACATCTGAATGGTTTGGAATTGGCTAAGGGAGTGTCCTGTCACCTTTATTGTTCATAACGGTGATGGATGACATCGTAAAGTCAGCAAGGGAAGATTATAGAGGGCATGAATGAATGTAATGATGTTCGGAGATGAAATTGTGATCTAGGGAGAAGATGAGGAGGAAGAACAACAGCTGAATGTAGTCACTAGGAGGATTGAACAATGGGGATTTAGTGAAGTGCTGGTAATGACATGAAACAAGAACCGAACATATAATGGCATGATATTAGGAGGGTAGCATTTGAAAAGAGCTGAAAGCTTTATTAAATACCTGGGAAGTGTATTTAAGAAAATGGATGGCTGAAAGGTGTAAAGTAGAGAATTGAGGCAAGAGGAGGGAACTGGACGACTGAGATAAGAGAAGTGGTGGATGGAGAGAAAACGATGGAGAGGCTTATGTTCTAAGCAAACCCAGCTTGTGGTTGGAAACTGCTCCAGATGATGATGATGCTGGTGGTGATGATCAATCTGGAGAAGAGCAAGACAGTGGCAATAAGTATAGGAAGTAAAGAAGGAAAAGGAGTTATCAAAATTGCAGACAGGGAGCTGCAAATAGTAGAACACTTCAAATACTTGGAAAGTGAAGTGACAAAAAAATGGAAGACTGGATATGGATATTAGTAGGAAGACACAAATATGGAATGCCTTTTACCATCAGATACGGAGATTAATACAGAATAAAGATGTACAAATGAAGGCTAAAGAAGTAACGTACAAGGCATGTTACTTACCGTACCTATAATGACATATGCAGCAGAAACCTGGATAATGACTCGGAGAGATGAGAGTAGAGGAGAAGCAAGGCAGCTGAGGAGTATGGTACAGAAGACAAGGACAGATAGAGTGAGGAATGAAGACGTATGAAAAGAGCTAAATGTGCAAAATATAAATGACAGCGTGAAACAGAACATATTGAGGTAGTCTGGACATGTCAAGCGGATGAAAGAAGAAAGACTGCCAAAACAAGCCCTGGAAAGACAGGTGACAGGAAAGAGAGGATGAGAAAGACCAAGGTTACCATAGATGAACTCTGTGAAGAACAGCATAGAACAATGGAACCTGGACTGGATTGCTGTTAAAGTTGATGCCTATTTTTATCTCTGCAAGGAGGCTTTTAAATATCTATTGCCATGGCCACCAAATTAGGCAGTTCAGATAAACTTCGCTGTTGCCAAGCAACTGGCAAACAAATGTCTAATTTAACACATTTTGGAGCATGAGGCAGTTTGTTCTCTCCCAAGCTCCTGGTGTCACCTCCTACAAAGTTGCAAATCAGATTATACTATAAGCTTCAGGAAAGATGGCTGATTTCAGTGTTATAACCATTTTCCACATAAACTAATTTGATAATATTATTAAGAATGAAAATGTCAACAAGAAAATTTAAATCTGTAAAATCGTGTGTTGAAATTTTCAGTAAGCAGCCATGTTTTTGTTTCTCCAGTCAATAAAATGCTGTCTGTAGAAAAAATGTAGAAAATCATCTGATTAAATTTTTTATCTGAATCATGTTTCTATGGGTCTTTTGGTTTTATTGGAAAATGGCCAGAAAGCGGCTGTATAAATGCCACTAGCTGAGGTGTTTGGGTCGTGCGCCAGTGCAGAACACAGGAACTGGAAAGTACTTTCCGATTACGTATTAATCTCTATCCCCCAAGGCGCAACAGCCCCAAAGGGCCTTGACCTACCAAGTGACCGCTGCTCAGCCCGAAGGCCTACAGATTACGAAGTGATGTGTGGTTAGCACAACAAATCCTCACCGCCATTATTCTTGGCTCTCTAGACCGGGTCCACCGTCGCACCGTCAGATAGCTCCTCGATTGTAATCAAGTAGACTGAGTGGACCTCGCATCCAGGTAAAAATCCCTGACCTGGCCGGGAGTCGAACCCGGGGCCTCTGGGTAAGAGTCAGCACGCTACCCCTACACCACGGGGCTGACTTAATCTGTACCAGTTCTATTAAAATATAATTTGTTTATGGTTTACAATATAACTTAAAGTACTTCAATACTATACATTGGACTGCATAATACAGAAACAAGAACTACTTTAAAGAACATGTGGACCGGCTTCGACTGGACAGCAGTCCACGATCAGTGTTGCCAATCCGTGCTCAGAGGTTAGCGACTCTCGGCCATGTGTCATTCCACCGTTTCCATATTTGACAAGAGTGAACATTTTTCTTCACCCACCTAATTCAGTGGCTGCAGGTTTAGTTAAAATTCTAGTTCTTCTGCATCCATTTCTTCTCAGGCCTCCCATGAGCATTTTTAACCTCCCAACTTTGTTCTGTCTGCTAGCAACTTGCTACTGTTTGGAATAGAAGGAAGGGTAAACTCTAACTCTGATATCTTACAAATACTTTTGGTTGAGGACAATAGAGATGGAAGAGGAAAAGAAATAAAACATTTAAAAAGTCATAGAATATATATTTCAACAAATGTACACAAAGAGAGCAATAACAATCAGTACACAAGTACAAAGCATGAGACAGTTTACAATTTCATGTGCATAACAGCTTTTGTAAAGGTGGTCACATAGTTCAGTTCAGTCATCATGTTATAACATCCTGCAAAACCATGTCTCAGTATTGAAATATTGGATATTTTGTGAGATGCAGCATTTATATTACTGATTCATTGACTATACATAACAAGCAGTGGCGGTTTCTGGTATAGCGCAATGGAGCAATGAACCTCCAGTTCATATCAAATTTTATTCAACTACTTAATATTCATAACTCCCTTGTCAATCTCGAAGCTCTTGCTTAGCCCATCTATCAGTAATATACTCGTACTGGCTTTCAATTCATGTGAACTGCGCACATTCCGTGACTGGATACTTGTCTGGAATGAACCCCCTTGGAAGGAAATCTCTCCGTCTGTACCTTGGCGAAGGGAGTGGCGAGGTGCGGGGGGACATCGGCCGGCACGTAGACAAGACCAGGATATCGCAGAAACAGATATCCGTGGTTTACGCATGCGCAATATGCCACTCTCGCTAGTCGTGTTGTCGGGGGGAGGGGGCAAGGTCTGTCTAGACTGACCTTGTGTTGGGGTAAGTATGTGCCTGCCATCTGTTGCCCTTACAGGAATTCAACTACGTAGCAGAAAATAGTGCACATAATTAGCGCTAGTGTTGAAGAGCATCATTACCGCCAGCAGTCACATTAAACTGCCAAATTCCAATTGATGTCTTTTCCCAAATACATCAATATTTACTAAACATCTGTTCATTTGCCTTCTTTGGAATAATTACTTTTTGAGAGAAAATTAACTTAAAAATCACCGAGGCAAAGAGTAGCGGGAATGTAATACCAAAGAAAACGCTAATTGCCTAGCCACAGGAGTTCTTGAAATTAAGTTACCAACATTGCGAACATACATTCCTAAAGTTTACTCTGTTTTTCAAGTGTGATGCTAGTGTTTACAACAGTTTGCAATAGTTATCATAATTCGTAATATTATTGTACGCTGTGCAAGCGTGTGAGTGTTTTTCCGCACTGTTGTGCCGTTCAGAAACTTAATTTTTAGGACATAAAGAAGGTACAATATTTTCTTCGTGTGTGTATTTTTGTTCACTGTAGTTGCGTCCATAATTTTTGTTCCCGGGAAAGATAAGGAGCTACATAATGAGTTTGAATAGTGATATGATACTTAAGAAGACAAAGTTTTCTTATCTCTCCCTCTCTCTCTCTTGAGCGTAAACTTAAGATTAAGATTAAGGATGCCGGACATCCAATGCCTGATCTTGATATAACGAGGCATCCTAAAAGTAAAAGTAATGAAAACGTGCGTAAATTCAGAATGGATTTATACCGTATAAAAGAATCGAGTGGATCTGTGGGTGCGAAATTACTAACATGTTGATTTGTTTTCCTTTTTTATGATTCATGAGTGATGAAAGCGAAGGGACTTGGACTAAAGTCTGAGTGGTAGATATAGGATATTTGTCCAAAAAATATAATAAAGAAACACAGCAGTTCTAAATTTCATATGCTTGCCCAGTTACAATTCGATCTCCTGGGAAGACGCGATAACCGTCAGTAATTTGACTGTGCTTACAGGCAGTCTGAAGAAAGAGACAACGGCCAAGTACGGAAAATTCGTTATGTGCTGTGTAAAGTTCTGTGGCGCGTTTGAGATGACATTGCGTGGGCATGACGAAACAAGTGAATCATCGAATCCTGGCATATTTCAAGGCCTCGTCAATTTTAGTTCTGAAATTGACGTTGCATAAAGAGACCATCTGTCCAAAGCTACTGTTTTCAAAGGCACCTCGAAAGACATTCAGAATGATTTGCTTTCGTGCATGTATGAAATCTGTCGTGAGGAAAAAAAGAAATCACCACAGCGCACTTCATTTCGGTAATCGCAGATGAGACCACCGATATATCAACTACAGCACAATTTGTTATCATTCTTCCCAACGGTAAGCCAGTTGAAAGATTCTGGGGTTTCCTCTATCTTCTAGTCATGGTGCTAAGACTATAGCAGAGTGTTTAAAATTTTCTTTGAGCGAGGTTGTGCATAATAGAGATAAGTTGATTTCACAAGGTTACGATGGAGCAAATGTAATGAGTGGTCACCATTCATGGTGCAAGTTCTCATCAGGGAAGATTTTAGGCATGCACATTATGTGCACCGTTATGCCCATTCTCTGAACTTAGTCATGGTACAGGTGACAGGGGGGAGGGGAGATACTGAGGGGGGATTTTTCCTTCTGTTGAACCCCCAGTGACGAAAGTCACGTGCCGCCACTGCTGCTCACATTACAGTGAACGATTTGGTTGCAAAATGAACACCTGTGAGGATTGTTTAAGGTCACTCCTAAGCAAAGCAATGTTACTGGTATGGTTGAGTAATGAGACAAGATTGAGTCCCACTTTGTCCATGTGAGGATTTACAGATGGCAAAAGTATTCAGTCAGCAGTATGTAAAGTTAGTTGGGTAAAACGATAACATCCAAGTTGAGGAGGAGGATAATACTATCAAAGTACTGTATTGAAATTTACCTAGGATAATAAAGATATTTACAAAAAGACACAATGGTTGTAAGCTAGCAAAGCAGCTAGGATTGGTATCGCGTCTGGGGATATAGTAAAAGCAATGGGTTGGAATAGAGTGCAGTATCTGAAATATTTATTTGAGTAGTATCTGCATGAAGGAGCTATACAAAGTGAATGGAGAATTGCAATTGTAACCCCAGTGTACAAAGGAAAGTGTGATAAACATAAAGGAGATAATTACTGGCCAGTCAGCCGGACATGTGTTGCTCGTAAGTAACTTGCTTAGCAGTCCTGAAGTTTCTATTAACCTTAAGGAAGGCCACGTGAAAGGCCATGTTCCCTTTCTAAAAAGTATCAAACGAACATATCTTTGGATTCATCCATTTTATTATATATACTTTTCTTTATTCAAAAATTGTTTTCCAAATTTATTAATAATTGTGATTTATGATAAAATCACTCTGAATATTTATGTATGTTTCCATAACAATACAACAAATTATCAGATAAACATGTTATAATTAATATAGCTGAAGAAGGTCAAATAGACTTGAACATGTTCAAATATATGTTTATATCATTTAAGTATTGAATGGTGCAGGATTATGAGCGATAGATAGTGACTAAACCTCGACCATGTTGCGAGACGATAATAAATGGGATGAAAAGTCAGGTTGTACTCAGTTTTAATTAATGTGTTGCTGGGGTGATAGTACCTCACGGGGAAGTACTTACATATACTTAGTATTTAGGGGTAATCACATTAAAAAGCTCGTAATTATAGGTAACAGATCTATTCATATAAGCTATGGGGGTATTTATGGGCTGCAGTAAAGATGTAAATGAGACAGCGTATAAGTCTCTGGTAAGACCCAATAAAGGAGTGGTTCCAGTATATCGGACCCCCACCAGTAATACTTGATATGTGAACTGGAAAATATCCAAAGAAAGGCAGCATGATTTGTTCTCAGTGATTTTAGAAAAAAGATTAGCATTACAAAAATGTTGAAAATAACTTTGGTCTTTGGGTCTAGTTTCAGTGTTAGTAACAGTTCTATAAGTCGCTCTACAATAGCCTTAACATCACACGATTTAATTTCAATTGTTATGCCTAAAATCATTGACACAATTTTGTCCATTTCCCCGCTGAAATGACGAACAGACATGGCCAGGAACATTGGTCTGTTGACTCATCTATGTATAGAATCTAGCTGATCTACCCGTGCTTCGCTACGGGATTCCCAGAAAGACTCACTTTGTGGTATTCCTAATTGGAGTCAACGTAGGTCATTACGAAAACGTCAGTAGGAATGTAGCGATTAAAAGCAATGTTATCATATAAAATACTCGATCAAATGAAACACTGCACATTTTCTCACTTTCAACGAACAGTACTACGGTACCGATCTAACAGTCCAAAGTTCCAGTGCTGGATTGATGAGGCCGCAAACAGCCGTGAACACTTCTCTGGCATTATTCCGTTAAATATGTACACTTCTCATTCCAGTCAGTGTCCAGAGTAGCGATTGAATAGCTCAAATGCTATGATGAACCAGCGTGTTACGTACCAGTACTATCAGAAAATTTATGAAACAGAGGGATGGCATGCTAAAGAAGAAAGTTACCTAACTCCCCAGCTACATCCCGCCAATATTTAGACAGACTGTTATGGCCGAGTGCATCAACCTTGATTACTGTAATCAGTGTTTAAAATAGCTTTTAATCACTGTTTACGGTCGCTTGTAGTGCATCAATCCCGATTATGGCCTTAATCACGGATTTGAAATTAATCGGTGAAATTCAGGCGTTTAAGAATGCTAATCAATGATTAGCAACGAAACTTCAAAATGGCGGCAAGGTTTCTAGACGGTTTTGAAGACGAGTTGCTGTATCTACAATATCTCGAATATAATGACAATCAGGGCGACGATATGGTGATAGTTGAGAGGGGTACCGGTAACCCTTTTGAAAAACTAAGTGAGAAAAATTTCATGGAAAGGTTCCGTCTTTCGAAACGAACTGTATTATTTTTGCTACAACAAATTCGTGATCAGCTGGATTTTCCAACGCGAAGAAATGATCCTGTTTCTCCAGTAAATAGGCTACTGACTGCTTTGAGGTATTATGCTACGGGTGCTTTTAATATTGTAATAGGAGATAATGCCGGAATACACAGGACAAGTGCAGCCAAGATTATTCATGACGTGACATTATAGCCTATCTCAGCAGCAGATACATATTTTTTCCAAGAACAGATAGTGAAGAAAGAGAGGTCATGGAAGGGTGTTTTAACATAGCCAGATTTCCTGGAGTGATTGGAACAATCGATTGCACTCATGTCCGTATTCAATCTCCTGGTGGCAATAATGCAGAGATATTTAGGAACAGAAAAGGTTATTTTTTGATAAATGTGCAGACTATATGTGTCAGCAATTTGCTAATAAGGGATATTGTAGCCTGATGGCCCGGTTCTGTGCACGATGGAACTATTTTTCAGAACTGCAGCAAGAGAGCACTGTTCGAAAGAAGAGAAATAGCAAATGGCTATTTATTAGGTGATAGTGGTTATGCTTGCAAATCTTACCTGTTAACACCGTTACTCAATCCCACAAGTAGAGAAGAGCAGAATTATAATAGGGCACACATAACAACCAGGAACACGGTGGAACTTCAGTATGGAGTACCGGTATGTAAACATATATTTCCTGCCCTCTCAATTGGTTTAAGATGTGAAGTTCACAAAGCCTTAAATATCATTCTTGTTACTGCAGTGTTACACAATATTGCTGTATCATCAACAGAAGACAATCCTCCAGATGATCTAGCAAAAAGACATGTGTTAGAAGACTTGCAACAAAACAGATTTGCTGATGTTGAAAATGATGCACCAATTTGATGCAATACATCATATGTACAGAAATGATGATAACGCTGGGAGAGCTGTTCGCCAGGTGCTAATAAATGACTATTTCAGGTGAGTAAATTACACTGTTGTACATGAAGATTCTCATAACTTTATTGTTACACATAGTTTCAATAATCCTGTATAAGCAAACAGATATAACTTGCAATTATTCAGTTTTAATATTCATATTTTTCCAATATTTTACTTTTTTTTTAATACTGCTATTGTTAATTTTTTAATTTCAATTTCTTTTTCATGTTCTTTTTTCATAAACTCTAATTGCTGTTCTAACACAAGAATTCTCTTTTCACAGGAATCTATAATTTTATTCCTCGGAGAAAGACCTACTTTCTTCTTCGGAAAGCTAGAAGTTTTCTTGGTTGAGTCTGGAGTTGAAAATGATGTTCCCGATGATCCTGACTGTGGGTCATTTGCAGATGAAGTCTGTAGGCCTATTGTGTCGACTGTTTGATCTGTTACATCTAGGCCTACATGAATTATCTCTTCGAGTGGGAAGTTTATTTCTGAAACAATTATAATGAAGTGGCATTTCTAGTGACAGCCTGCTAATAATAGAATTTGAAACCTGAGAAGTGAATAGGACTGTATATTCATCATGAAGATACCTAAATGTGTTATTATTCAGGTGATTGCATCACATATACATAGTGAGAATTACCTTCAGTTACATCTCCTTGGTATAGTGCATCAGAGTCATGTGGATTTTCTAGAGGTGTTATTTTAGGCCCAATTAGAGCCATGATGTTTTCGGCACCTTTGGAATTGGGAGGCTTAAAATAACCACCACCAGTTTTATTCCTATTGACTTTCTCATCTGCACATATCTTCCTTGCTTTTCTTTTCAGATTTTCATTGCAGACTTTTAAACGTTTGTAGTCTCGAGAACGAACATCTTGTAACAAAATAATGAAAACGTAAAGCAAAATAATAAAAATAATACAATAGATTGATTTTTATAAATTAATGGTAATATATACTAACAGTCCCACTAATAAAACGTCTTTTACAGTTGTTTAACACTTGTATAGTTATACACTGAATAAACCCTGTATAAGCCATGCAGATTTTTGTTACTAATAATCATGGTATAGGCATAGTATTACTATACTGCATGTATACACTAATTGCAAGCAGTAGGAATCTCTTCCTGAAGTTCACTGATGCACTTCATCACGTACATTGACTTTATGATCGCTCTTACTGGTTATATAGGAGCAGGGGCGTAGCCAGGGGGGGGTTACTGGGGGTTAGAACCCCCCCCCCTTGAACTTTCACAAAAAGAAAATAAATAGAAACTGACAGTAAACAATAAACTTCTTTTATGTGATCAAGATAAACTCCCTGCAATCTACTGCTTGTTGAGAGTGTTTGCCACCCTACCTGTCACCACTGCAGCCAGTGAGAGATCATTTTCAACATTAAGACGCCTTAAAACCTACCTCAGAAATACCACAAGTGAAAGTCGACTCAACGGGTTGGCTCCCTTGAACATTCACAGAGACACAGTTGTAAAACCAACAGATGTGTTAAATTTATTTTCTAGGAAGCCTCGAAAATTAGATTTTAGATTGTAAACTGAACACACCGTTTGAGATAAAACTGCTGACCTCGATCATATTGTTCTTGTTCTGTATTTTAAAGTAAGAATTTTGTAGTGTATTGCAATCTGAATATCACATACAGTAATTCACTCTTGTATCAGTATCCTTATGACAGTCATGCATGCACGTACCAGACACGCACAAGCACTTTCATTATGTTATATCTTAATTTTGTAACTGTAACCCCCCCCATTGGCCGATCCTGGCTACGCTACTGTATAGGAGCTAAACATCTCAAGAAGCTGCGTGGTAGCACAAATAAACTTAGACTCTCAAAGCCAGTCGCAACACAAGAGGTGAAAGTTGACTAGCAATTTGATTTATATCCGACAACATTTCTGTAGCTTGCGTGTGTAATGAAAGAAAAAAATATATTATTGAATTAAAAGAGAATATACATTAATATTATGTTTAATGCCTGCAAGTTAATTCCACACACAGAGAGAAAATCAAAATAGGCCTATTAGTGACCATTGGGCAGCTGTGCTACGGATCGCAACATCTACTTGAAATTACATTGCAATGTAACTGTTACGGGGTTACCCGTGGACCAGCAGAGGTGAAACAAGGTGCCGGAGTGAATGGGTCTAACTACTATGTCAAGAAAGAATTTAAACTGAAATGGAAGGTTATATTTTCAAAAAGCAACAAGTTAACAATTCTCACTTAGTGAGATAACAATGAGATAGCAATTTAAAAACAAGACTTAGAAAAATCCAAGATTTCAAAACTTTAACACACTTGGGCTACAAGCCCCTAGTTTTACAATTTTGGAGCTCCCATCTCAAAATTACAAAAGAGTACAAATTTATACCAGGGCAGAAATCCCTCAATACAATGGAGCACTAGCTCCGTAATTTACAAAATCAAGCCTCCTAGAGGCACTTTTACAACACTTGAAAAAGAGCTAACGTACTCTCCGTTTTCCCAGCCTCTCCAAGGCGATATCAGAAACTACAATCACTTGCCATCAAGGCACAACTTACAATTTGAAACAGGGGTATCTAGTACCCAACCTATTGGGCCGTAGCGAAACGAACAGGTTAAGTAAATGGCCCGAAGCACAAATGAAAGGAGGCGAATGCTTGCGCTCCTAGATATGAACACTTAAAACCTAAAGGGCACTAAGCCGATGAAACAGGGGCTATTCCCAAACTATGGAGGTGACTCGTATAAGAAGAAATTAAAGACATTACGAAAGGGAAGAAAAACAGTTACCAAAACGAAGTCACCTCAAACCAATATTTACAGAAAAGTAGGTTACATCGTTAAAGTTTCGGACCTATCCCTCGGGTTAAACTGCGGAGCTAGCAAGAAATAAAGATGTTAAACGGCCATTACCTTGCTGAAGAACTGCTGCCTGATGAAAGAGGCACCTCCCGCCTCCTGCTTTACGCACACACTTAGTTAGATGTTGATCAAATGGCCAAGAGACGTGAAAATCCGCAGTTTATAAACCCTCGGGGAACGTTCGAGACCTTTCATGAATAATCAAGCCACACCCTCTCACTTTATTGGTTACCTTAAAGTTACACACAAAATCGAAGAAGAAGAAGAAGTCTGTGATAGGTCGAAAATTAATTACAGAAATTTATGATTGGCTAAATTCAAAACTGGCGGAAAGAAAGATCAATAATGCCAACCCAAAAATGAATGAAAATAATTTAGTAAACAAATAACTTATGAATACAAAACTTCTTCAAGAAAGGTTCTTCTACTTCGCACCAGGGTGCATGATCATAGTTTATTAGCAGTGACATCTGTTGAAAAAGGTCCAAACTTCTTGATGACTGGTAAACAAAGCACGTAGAATTTCATACAGTACATGAAACTTCACAATAAGAAAATTACGACCAATTACTGTAGTGACATCTTCTGAGTAAAGGTTCAAGTACGACTAGTTTCAAGTTCATGATTTCTCCCGTAGAGGAGTTCTTTTAGGCGCAAGATTTAAATGTGCGGCGTAGAGGTGTACCTCCCGGTACAATTATTATTATTATTATTATTATTATTATTATTATTATTATTATTATTATTATTATTATTATTATTATTATTATTATTATTATTATTATTATTATTATTATTATGAAAAGGAGATTATTTATTCGATGACTTACACACGGTTATTAGCGAATACTTTGAATTGGAGATTCAGTAACTCCATGTACCGAGAGAGTTGGCCGTGCGGTTAGGGTCGCGCAGCTGTGAGCATTCGGGAGATAGTGGGTTCGAATCCCACTGCTGGCAGCCTTGAAGATATCTTTCCTTGGTTTCCCATTTTCACACCAGGCAAATGTTGGGGCTGTGCCTTAATTAAGGCCTCGGTGGCTTGCTTCCTACTCGTAGACCTTACCTGTCCCATCGTCGCCGGGAGACCTATCTGTGTCGGTGCGACGTAAGGCAAACTGTAAAATAAAGAAAAATAAAAACTATCGAACTCCGCAATTCAGAAAAGGTCGACGAAGTGTCCACTAATCCCCCTACACGAATTCCACAACTTGCCCTTCAGGTGGGAAAACAGGAGCGTCCGGCTAGCTTGAACCGGACGGCAGAGAGGAGCATAGTAGAGTTAGCGGTGAATGTAGTGCCGGGAAAGATACTGAATAGTCCTGTCAGACGTGTAGGATAGTGATACTGAAGACCGACAACAGTGTAAAACTAATACATAGTGAAAGGGGTCAGACACTCCTACTTTATAAAAACTTTACATTCAGACATTATAGGAAAGTGAAATCTCTACTGGTGATAAGGTTTGGAGATGATTGAAGAAGGAGTATTGTAATGCCAAACTTTTTACACTGGAGTGTAATCGTGTTTTGTTTAGGCGCGTGGGAAATCATACTCATGATCCATCTTGAGAAGAGTACCAAAAATTGACAAGAAAACCAAAGAACGACATCCAGAAGAAAATTGTGCAATGGAAGAATGGTGAAATGGACGGATTGCACGTTTTGAAATGTGTTTCGTACAGCGTTTAAATGTTATCATGATCTTAAAAATATCTTCCGAATAAGAGTACTTGCAATTGAAGCTCGTTATTATATGACCTACTGATGAAGAGTGCGCAAGAGAAAATCACAGCTCTGCTGCTATTTGCGGAGTTCGTGTATTGGCGGTAAGGACGTTATTCGTGCATTCTTTATTATGGGACGACATAAATATGTCTATTGCATCTATTTTTGTCAAACCTATTCTCGTGTGCCTAAGCAGTTGATACGTGACAACGCAAATGTTATTGTGCTTTTTCGACAAGATGCGTGCAACATGCGACATGTGTATGACGATCATGTTAACACTGATATGACATTCAATGACATTAAACGTATGTGTGCTACATGTTGGTCATTACATCGTTATAGCTTTTTAGTTATTGATGAAGAAAGTGATGTTCAGCATGGATGATATCGCATAGGTTTCGATCATTTTATATGCACAGAATTACAGTAACTACTTGATCAAAAACCATCATCATGTTAACATCTATCAACGAGATTACAAAACATATCATCCAAGCTCGAAACAATATTCAACGGAAATTTAAAGAGGTTCAATGCATTCAAGCAGACACGGATTTATTTTTAAAAACACAACTAAGTACACAACTCAAAGTAATTTTTAATTCTACTGCATTGCGGCAGTCTACTTCAAGTTTTGCTTCTATGCAAACATCATATGATAAAGGGAAGCATGAAGAAGAAGAATAATAAGAAGAGAAGCATAAACAAGAGAATCAAGGAAAGGAATAGAAGAAGCAAGATGTAGATCAAGAAGAGGAGGATAAGAAAGAAGATCTTAACGATACTTCAGCATCTAAGCGTGTTGAGTTTTTAACTACAGTTGTTATTGCTGAATCACATACTACATCGACGCAAGATCTACCATCTTTGTCTGAGGTTATGATCACGCCAGAGTATCGTAATCAGTTCAGAACTTTTATTCAAGATACCTATGGATCTCTCTTTGCGCCTTATATAGAAAAACGTTTTACAGGACAAATTGACACTACGTACGGTATTCGCTACGAAGACGACTGTTTCTGAATAGGAAATGCAAATGTTAATAACAACAAACTTATTGTAAAAGGTGTTACCTATAAACCTACGAAAGGACTCTTAGAAATTCTTTTCTCACGAATACCTGACAAGGATATAATTTTACAAGATAATTTTAAAAATGTAACGCAATACTTTTTGCTACTGACGCAACATGACATAATTACAAGAGAACAAAAGCTGTAAATGCAAATAAGAGTTACAAGTATCGTGAGTTTATTTCTAAGCTGTTTCCGACTGCACGTGGTCTTGGTGTTATCTACAAGCCTTTGTTGCCGTATGTAGATGTAAGATACTGGAATGACACGAACTTAATCGTTAAACGATTACAACTTTTAAGAGCATCGCAAGATGCTGGTCACACAGAAATAGGGAGAGAAATACGATATGCCGATATTATTTTGTAATGGCTCGTCAAGAGAAGATCTCATCTGTAAGGGTAAACATCGCACATCCAAAGAAAAGCAGCTCGATTTGTTCTGGGTGATTTCCGACAAAAGAGTAGCGTTACAAAAATGTTGCGAAGGTTGGGCTGAGAAGATTTGGGAGAAAGGACACGAGCTGCTCGATTAAGTGGTATGTTCCGAGCTGTCAGTGGAGAGATGGCGTGGGAAGACATCAGTAGACGAATAAGTTTGAGTGGTGTCTTTAAAAGTAGAAAATATCACAATATGAAGGTAAAGTTGGAATTCAAGAGGACAAATTGGGGCAAATATTCGTTTATAAGAAGGGGAGTTAGGGATTGGAATAACTTACCAAGGGAGATGTTCAATAATTTTCCAATTTCTTTGCGATCATTTAAGAAAAGGCTAGGAAAACAACAGATACGGAATCTGCCATCTGGGCGACTGCCCTAAATGCAGATCAGTAGTGGTTGAAATTGATTGAATAAAGTGTCGGTCATTGCTATTACGAGGTTGGTTGACACCCCATGAAAATTCCAAACGCAACTGGGAGTGGTTAGCGCCTGGTTGGGTGACTACCAGGGCTGCCACGTGGCAACTGTGTCAGTCAACACTGAATGAAAATCGACCTCCTGGCCACTCATACATAAACGCACACAAATACACGTAACACTTAACACACACAGAGAAAAATGAAATCACAACAACACAAAAAATTTTAGTTAAATAACATCGGGCGTGGTCACCCACTGGATGGATGACCAACAACCCACACTCAAACTGTACTTTAAAACCAACCAAACTAATTTAAACACACAAATAACACGCAACAGACTTACAATCACTACAGTCGACAGAGGAGCTGGGAACAGCGCACCGGTATCGGCACGTCACAAACCACCTATCTTTTCGGAGACAGGTGGAACATACAGGCGGTCTCCGCCTATTCGATGCATGTAGAAGGAAGGAGATGGGCGTATTTTGACTCGCTGCTTGGAATAAAGCCTTTTTGGTATTAGAACTTGAGTGTTCGCCACCCTGCTGAGGTCACTGGGAGAGGCGTTTTGGATCCCCAGAGGTCGTTTGCCTTTTTACTTCATCTAGCGCTTAATTATTAATACGGCCTGGCTAAATCTCGCCTTCCAACGTTCTTCACCTGCGCGCGGCAGTCCGCTCAACTTCTAGAATTTCAAATCTCAACCGCCAACTGTAGCCGCCTCATTCCTTGAGAAATTGTTCAAATTAGTCTCCCTTCCACGCGGTACGCTGTCTCGGGCCTTGTCGTGGGGAAACCACTATAAAAACAATTACCTGGCCCGACGTAGCGACCCAGTACGTGGCTAAGGGACCACCCCACTATCAGCGGGCGGCTGCGGCTGCTGTCAATATCATTCAATAACACGCACGTAGAATAAACATGCGGAAATAAAGCCGCAACTGATAATCCCCCTCCTATACAGATAAGAACTGATTTACGCTGGAGGGATATCAGCTTACTCATTCAATCTACAGTGACAAACCAAAGCTAACAACTCCATCCAGAGATGGAGTTAATATAAGAGTTAAATCACTCGATGACCATCACAGTTTAAATATTAACTATTACACCATCCCTACAAAGCAGTGGCGGCTGGTGGTTCAAAAGTTCAGTGGTGCACAATTTTTACCATCGATATTATATGAGTACAGGCTAATTTTCAAATCCAGGTACATCAACAATACTTTTTATTATTAAAAATAAAACAGACATTTTACATTTCTATTTTCAGGAATATTACTACAACCCAGCAACATTTTTTTCATTTAAGAACTCTTTTACCATATTGAAATGAAACACTTTGAGGTAGCCTAATTCCGGTATTGTATCTGGTTTCGAAATTAAACGCCGCGTGGGCCTATTCATTCGTTTCACCTCGGATTTTTCTTCGGCGGTCGTTTGCGGAAACGGCCCAGACATTAAAGACTGCACCGAATTCATGATCTGGCAAAATACCACTGACTGATAAAAACGCACAATAATAAAAACACACCCTGACACGATTGTTTACACAGTGAATTCAATAAGCTACTTAGCTTCTTCGAACATAACAAAGCTCACAACTATACTGAAAGAAATGGCGGTTTTTATTTTCAAAGTTAAAGCTGTTAATTATAAATCCAGCAGGTGAACTTCCATCCAATGTCACTAGGTGACATCCCTGTTCTATAACAGAATCTCACATTGAGCGCCAATGGTCTCTAGCGACTTTGCTAGTAGTTGGTTACGTAGGAGCACGGCCGACTGGATCCCTCGCCGCGCTGCAAGTAGCTAGCTAGAGCGACGCATCAAGTCGGTCGTGGTAGGAGGAGCCAAGTTGATAAACCTCCATTTAAGCATTGTATAAGAGGCCACGCCTATCTTTTCTTCTCCCCGCGCACCCCTCCTCCAGCCTAAAAGCACCCCTCGATCAGCACCGCGCACCCCCCTGGCAGCCGAGGTTTCATCCTACCTCAGGTTGACTCTCTGTTGCAAACTTTTGGCTCCTGCAGTGAACATCTAAGAGTACCGGCTTGTAGTCTTCTGTAGTCAATATTTGCTCTTTCAAGCTCTTGAAAGGTTTGTGTTGTTGAATGAAAATACAGTAGTTGAGTAAACCAAATTATAAAACTTCACCTAAAACAAACATCAAAAATTAAAGGGGGTAGCGCAAACCTGCAACCTTTTGGAGAAACCGCCCCTGCTGCAAAGGACACACACTACAAACAAACGGTAATCAGAGGCCTACCAACAGATACAACAACAGACGAAATCTTAGCAGACTTAAAAAACAAAAACTACACCCCAAAATTAGTAACTCAAATTCATAAAAATATTCACGACAACGACAACGACAACGAAAACCCCATAAAATCCCACTTCCACTATTCATCACGACATATACAAACACAGGAGACAATAAACAACTAAACGAAATACAACAAATACTTAAAATACCAGCCAGAACAGAAGAAAAGAAAAATCCTGACACCAACAGAGGGTTGCAATGTTTTAGATGTTCGGACATTCACGCACAAGATGCTTTATGACTCCGAAATGCGTGAAATGTGCCGGCCCATACATGCCAAGCGAATGTACCATCTCTAAAAATGAAGAATTAAATGCGCCAATTGCGGAGAAAACGGATATCCAGCATCTCATAGACAATGCCCCTAATACCAGCAATACGTAAACAAACAACTAAACACCATCCAAAAGACACTAAACCACGAGCAACAAACAACCACTTTACACAGCAAGCACACCACCACAACCCCAGGTATAGAAATCACATCCGGACAATACGGTGTTTTAGCTGATTACAATACAGAAGAAGACAGCAATATGCACCCAAACAGCGACATATACAGTGAGAACTTCTCCAACACATTAAATTCTGATGTACCCGCCGCCACCACATTCCAAAAATATCTTGAAGCAGCTAGAAATCCCCGCCCACAAAGAACTACCACCATCAAAACAGAGAGAGGTCGCAACAAACAGCAGACAGTCTCCAATTCTTCCCTACAAAGCGTACTACACCCCCCACCCAACTGTCATCATCAACAATACCCACACCAACTCAAACATCAACCCAATACCCTCCCCCTAAGATACCTACACCAAGCACATCAGCACACAATTTTACAAAACTACCAATTTCTCCTGAAAGCCCCCTGATATAGCATACCTAATAAACACGTCACAAACACGAATGCAGCTATTAATCTCAAATACAGTAACAGCTATTAATACACTGACTGAGCATATGTCATGGGATAGCGGAGCACTGATGCGCAGGTGTGTTGTCTGCGCACCACACGCCCCCTGTGCCAGCGGCAGTTGTATAGGAGACCTTGTGAGCAGTGGCTGTGCATGTGACAGGTGTAACATGGAACGTCGTCATGAGCTGACACCGTTCGAACGCGGTATGGTGGTCGGTGCCCGACGGATGGGAAGTGCGCTTTCGGAAGTGGTACGGGAATTCGGCTTCACACGATCAACCGTGTTCAGGGTGTATCGTGAATGGTTGAATGCGGGTGTCAAAGTCCACAAATGACGAACGACCGGCCGTCCAGCCACCCTCGATAACCGTGACCGGCGACATCTGAGACGGATTGTCAATAGTGACAGACGGGCAACCGTGCAACAAATCACGGCTCAATTCAACACAGGCCGTGCTAGACACGTCTCCCAGTGGACAATACGTAGGAACATGGGTTCTATGAGGTGTGGGAGCCGGCGCCGCACACGGGTGCCACTGTTAATCCAACGTCATCGGGCACAACGACACGCATTTGTCGCCAGTCACTAGGGATGGACACTGGAACAACGGCGTAACGTGATATGGTCGGACGAATCACGATTTCAACTGCATCATGCCGATGGGAAGCACCGTGTATGGGGCAGACCACATGAAGCGAAGGATCCCGCCTGCATCGAAGGTGTGGTCCAAGGCGCTGGTGTCTCTGTTATGGTCTGGGGTGCATTTTCCTGGTATACAATGGGCCCCCTAGTTGTTCCGGAAGAGACTTTGAATGGTACGCGGTATGTTGAGCTGCTCGGAGACCATCTCCACCCATTTTTGGCCTTCCAACGCCCAGACGGTTCTGCGGCGTTCCAAGATGATAACGCGCCGCCGCATCGCTCCCATGTCTCCCGGGAATGGTTCCAGGAATGTACAGTGGAGGTCCAACGACTGGCATGGCCACCCAGGAGCCCCAATATGAACCCTATCGAGCATATCGGGGATGTCCTGGAACGCAGGCTCCGTGCCATGGATCCTGCACCCACGAACAGACCAGCATTGGCGGCCGCTCTGCAAACGATTTGGTGCCAGCTGCGTCCAGAGGACTACCAGGGATTTGTCGACTTACTTCCACGGCGTCTCACTGCAGTTCGCAGGGCCAGAGGAGGCCCCACACGCTATTAGGTGACTATCCCATGACATTTGCTAAGTCAGTGTATTTTATCTGCATTATGATAGCTTACAACCACCATCACCCACAACACCACACATGGATCAACGTCCACTCCAGTTAACTACCTGGAATGCTAACGGCTTAAATGACCCCGCAAAAAGAGCCAAGCTGAGACAGTACCTAACAATACACAACATAGACATAATCCTAGTACAGGAAACTAAACTAAAACCCAGTAAACGCTTCTCAATTCCCAAATACACAATTTTGAGAACAGACAGAGATGGAGATGCCGGTGGGACTATGGTTGCCATTAAAAGGCGCATTTCCCACAGCCAGATCTATCTTCCAGCCACACGAACAATAGAAGCAACAGCTACACAAATCGACGTTGGACCAGACCACATTAGACTTATATCAGCACAAACCACTACACACCTCCGATTTAGACCTCTTACTTAACCAATAACACGTACTACTAGCTGGTGACCTCAATTGCAAACACACCGATTGGAACAGCCGATCAATAAATCACCACGGAACCAAACTACGAGCTGACAACATAAACAGTGATTATTTCATAATAGCCCCTCTACAAGCAACATTTTACTGGTAGAATAATGGCACTCTTCACTCCGACACCAATGACATAGCTCTTCTAAGACATATACAGTACAACATAAACATAGATACTATGCAAGAGCTTCGTTCTCACCATAGACCCGATCTAAATGAAATAGGCAGGGCCTATAGATCAAAACCAATACAACACATACGAACTTATCAATACCAATAACATAGACTGGGACGCATACACCGAACAACTGGAGTCACTGAGAATCACAAATCACATGCCGCCACCAAACTCTACAGAACAAATAGACACTACCATATCACTATTCACCAACATCCTTCTAACAGTCGCTAAAGTCAGTATCACACCCAATTATAAAATAAGACAAGACACCCCCCTTCCACACTTACTTCAACTTATCTGAGACAAAAACAGAGTCCGAACCATATTTCAACGCACTTGCACCCTCCAAAAAACATAAAATTTAATAGATTACACTTAAAAACTAAAAGAACCCCAATAAAACACGTTAATGGCAAATGGAACGAAAAACTCACAAACCTAACTACAGATTATAATTATAATAATTATAAAAATTAACTTTGGAAAACCACTAAAATACTCACTAAATCCGATCGCCCCCCCCCCCTAACTCAACTTGACGGCACAATCATCACTTCCAATAAAAACAAACCTGAGCTCCTAGCAAACACACTAAAAGAAAACTTTAAATCAAACAACAATCTAATAAGCCAACAACACGACACAATAATTAATAATATAGTAAACAATTACCTACACACCCCCAATAAAACTTCAGTCCCACCATTTAAGCCAACTGAAGTTAAAAACATCATTAAAAACTACCTAATAATAAAGTCCCAGGGAAAGACGAGATACCAACCCCATTACTAAAACATTCAGATCAATACATGATCAACCAACTAAACTCATATTTGTAATGCAATGCTAAAACTAGAGTAGCAGTGGAAAATTGCTAAAATTATCTGCTTGCCAAAAACAGGTAAAGATCCTAAAGACCCGCTAACTACCGTACCGCCCTAAAATCCTCTTAAGCTTTCTTCCTAAAATATTTGAAAAACTACTCCTCTCCCGTATTAAAAACACTACCGTACAATGGGGCTAAGTTGATCAGATGGCGTGAAGTCGATGTTCTTGTTGTTTTTGAAATATATTTGGCTCATTATGTATCCCAGGCTCAATACTTATACATAATTTTACTAGTTACACACACGCACACAATTCTTATATAGTAGGACACCTATGCTGTTCGCAAGATTATCTGATTGACAAGACGTGCACAATGAGTTAAGGAAAGAGTGGAGTTGACACACAAAATGGTCCCAAAGCACTTGAAATAGTTCACTAGAAAACGTAGCACATAGACAACGGAGTGTGATATGATTAATTATCTAATATTAGGATACGTAGGAAAATAACTGGGACACAAGGTATACTAATCTTCACACCAGAGTGACCCATCTCAGCGACTTTTTACACAACGAATAAGACCGGGTCTATATTTAAGGCAGGGCCATCGCATGGGTGGGGCGACCGAGACGGTCGCCTTGGGCGCCGCGATCGGAGGGGAGGCGCCGCTGTGGGTAAAAAATATATATATTATGCGTTTGTATCCTAATTGTATAATTCTATGGTATACAATAATACAATGGATGCAAGGATGAGTGCGCACGAATTCTCTCTATGCATAATGCACTGTAGTAACCGTGTATACCGAGCAGCGCTGTCTGCTGTGGTAGCAGGTGGTGAGGGTGGGAGTAGGATCGTGACTCATCGGCGCCGGCGAGTCGACATCAACACCCCTCCCACCCGCAGTGCGCTTCGGATCGGACACAGTTTACACTTGTCTTGGTTACTTGGTTTTATAGTGACAATGATATAGACACGCCGTCGCTGTTTACGCCAATTGCTAATAGTTTATTCTTCCGTGCGTTACGAGCTTTATGAATACTGAATGGTGTTGTTGCGAAGTGCATAGTGATAGTGATTAGTGGAAAACTCAAGAATTATGTCGAAACAGTTGTCAGGGGCGCAAAGGAGAAAGTTGTATAAGGAAAGTGAGTTAGTGAATGAGGCTTTATTAAGTAAAGTGCCAAAACTAACTATTTTTTTAAAAAAAATTAATTCAACACAAACTTTTGCCGCAGATAGACCAGTATGTCTGCACCTAGCTGTAGTTCTTCCTCACAAAGTAGCAGTCAAGAGGCCAAAGACACTGAATTTGTACCTGAACCTTCCCCTACTGATGATACCGTTACAAGCGATCGTGACCACAGTGATCGTGATAGTAATAATGGCAATAAATCCCTGTTAACAGACACTGAAACTGAAATTGAATTTATTTACAAATCGGAGCAGATGCCGGTGATTACTTTAGATCCTGCAACGTGGCCAGCGCATATTATGCACATTCAGCGTGATGAGTTTGTTTTGAAAGGGCCGACTGAATATTCTAAAGAAGACCATGATTACCCAAAAATTACGAAAATAGGCACTTTTCAAACCAATTTCGGTATCGGTTTTTGGAAAATTGAGAAAAAATATCAAGGCGATTGTTGATTTATCCAGAAAAATCAGATTCTGTCTATTGTTTCTGTTGTAGATTGTTTAATCCCTCATCAAAGTCACATTTTGGTCAAGTAACTTAATGGGTTTTAACAACTGGAAAAGTTTGGCAGACCGTTTAAAATCCCATGAGTTGTCACCAGACCATTTCAAAAATATGGCTACATTGTTTGAAGCAGAAAAGGAATTAAAGGAGACACATCAACCAACCAGCACATCCTGAAGCAAATTGAAACTGAGGGCCAGCGTTCAGAAGATGTACTGCGACGGTTAGTGGAAATTATATCAAGCAAAGCACAATGTGGATTTTCGTGGGTTATCTTCCAAAGTTTTCACAAAGAATAATGGAAACTTTCTTGGACTTGTGCAACTTTTACGAAAATTTGATAATTTAGTTATGGAACACTTCAGACGTATAACTAACAAAGAAAATCAATTTCATTTATTAAGTGTGTCAATACAAAATTAGCTAATAACTATACTAGGTGATTCAGTAAAGCAAAGTATCTTGACGAAAATAAAGGAAGCCAGATATTTTTCCGTTATCCTTTATTGTACTCCACACATAAGTCCCAAGGAGCAAGTTTCATTAACGATTCGCTACGTCACTGAAGATGATGGGAAGATCAAAGTAGGAAAAACTTTATAGCCCTTCTAGTTGCCAAAGAAGCCACTGGAGAAACTCTCGCTGACGTGCTGTGCAAAATAATTGAAGAGTGTGGTTTGAACATGACAAACTGTCGTGATCAATGATACGATAACGGCGCCAACATGGCAGGTGTACATAAAGGAGTTCAAGCCGGTGTACTCGCCAACTTCCCTCTGGCTGTGTTCATTCTTTGTGGGTGCCATACCCTAAACCTAGTAATTGCTGGTGGAGCAAAATCATCAGTTAGTCTACATCTTTATTTGGTATTTTACAACGCCTGTTTACCATCTTCTCTAGTTCAACGAAGCGCTGGTGTGTAATAAGCGACCATACTAAAGCACTTACTTTAAAGCAAGAGTGTGAAATGCGTTGGGAATCTCGCATGAGTGCTGTTCAGGCTGTTAGATACCAATACGATTCTTTGTAGGTGCCATACCCTAAACCTAGTAATTGCTGATGGAGCAAAATCATCAGTTATGTCTACATCTTTATTTGGTATTTTACAACGCCTCTTTACCATCTTCTCTAGTTCAACGAAGCGCAGGTGTGTAATAAGCGACCATACTAAAGCACTTACTTTAAAGCAAGTGTGCGAAACGCGTTGGGAATCTCGCATAAGTGCTGTTCAGGCTGTTAGATACCAATACGCGGAAGTTAGGTTTAGGGATGCATTGGTTGAGTTAGGCGACAAAATTGATGACCCCCAAACAGCTCTGAAGCTCAATCTTTGACTAATCAGATCGAAGACTTTTCCTTCATCGTAACTTTGATCTTGTGGAATGACATTCTTTTTGAAGTTAATTTGATCAGTAAAAGCATTCAAGGGAAAGAGGTAGACATCAGTGACTGTTCTGGAAAGTTCAATAAGTGTTTGGAGTTTTTAAGCAGATTTAGAGAGAATGGATATGTGAGCGCAGTAATCTCCGCTAAAGGAATAGCTGCTGAACTTGGTATCGAACCTGTTTTCCCGAGAGAAGGATTCGTAAACGAAACGCGTTTTTTGTGTGAGTCTTCTGAGGAAGAGCAATCGTCACCTGAAGAAACCCTTATGAGAGAAGTTCTTTTTATCCATTAGTGGATAAAGTTTTGAACTCACTTAAGAAGAGGTCAATTGCGTTGAAATCACCAATAAGTGTGGGGATTTTTGGGTAAAGTTGCTCAACTTCCAGGAAAATATGATCTAAATCAATGTTGTTCGGACGTTGAAAGACATTTAACTGACAAAACAACCAGAGTGTCTGATATCAACGGTATTGAATTGTATCTTGAACTTTTACATGTAAGTTCGATTTTGGATCATGGAAAGAACACAGTCACACCAAAAGAAGTATTGTGTATGATCAAAAACACAAACAGTAAAGATTTTGTTTATAAACTTGTGGGTCGCATTAACAGTGTTACTAACAATACCCATGTCAGTTGCTAGTGCCGAACGAAGCTTTAATAAGCTTAAGCTTATAAAAACTTGTTTGCGCTCTACAATGGCACAGGAAAGGCTAAACTCCCTCGCCATTCTAACAATAGAAAATGACACTGCAAAAAACTTAGACTTTAGAGAAATTCTGACAACATTTGCTCAGGCAAAAGCCTTTCAATGTTTGAAGTTTGTATATAGATGAAAAAAGAGCACCAAAGACAAGAACAAATAATGAAAACTCAAAGACAGTATTTTGTATATAAATAAATCAAATCTTAGTATATGTATCTTAGAAGTGAAGCTTCCACGGTGTGAAGAATTATTTAATTTAATTTCCGGGTTGAACCGTGTTGAACTTGTACGCACACCACGTACAGTTTGCCGACGTTTCGAATACATTGCAGTATTCTTTGTCAAGGCGACTGAAATACCCCTACTCGATCCGAGGTAAATCAGTCTCCCAGGCAGAAATTACACTACTAGAGTGGCCTTGATCTTGGCCTTTTATATCCTAGCCTTTCTGGCTGACGTAAGCCCTGGCTGTCTCGTGAGAATTCTGGAAAGTATGTGTCACAGCCAGGTAGTGGGGACTTGCCCGCGCTGTTATGTAATGGGGTTGCGGCCCGTGTGTTTATGTTGTGGTTTGTATGTCTTAAACTATGAATGATAGGCATCCAAGAATTACTGATTTTATATCCTTCTTCTAAATTTATGTTGTTCGGATGTTTCTTGATTTCGATAGCCTCGCGGATTTTCCTTTCCAGATTCCAAGGGATAGCTGGTAGGACCTTGGTCTTGTCAAATGATATTCCGTGCCTAGTTTCGTAGGAATGCTTGCCTACTGCTGAAGTATCTGTGTTTTGGTTCTTGGTGTGACGGATATGACCAAGAACCAACAGTAGCTTGACGAGGGGATTGTGTAATGAGAGGAGGTTTGAAAATAAGAGTGCGATATACTAACAGATGGCGTAGAAGAGTTATGAAGGTAGTAGGGATTCCTTTCTGTAATAACACGTCCCATAACATATTCAGGGGGACTGAATCAAAGGCTCCTCGTATATCTAGGAAGACAGCAATAGTGTGCTGTTTCCTAGATTTAGCTAATAATATGTCAATAATTATTAATCGCATCCTGAACATTCCTACCTTTACAGTAAGCATACTGATACTTTGGAAGAAGGAAATAATACTCTAAGTACCATAGAAACCATTGGAGCATGATTTTGAGAAATAGTTTACGTAGACAAGATGCCAAGATTATTCCCCTAATATTGTGAGCGCTGGTCATTGGACGACGAGGCTTTGGAACCGGGACTAGGAAAAAAGTGTTCCATTCCGGAGAAATTACAAAATTAAAGTACTGGACAAGCACTTGTAGGGCTTTGATCGGTAATTGTTGTAACATAGCATAATAGATATAATCAGGACCTGGTGTGAACGATTTGTAGAGTTAAGAATGGACGTAAGCTCTGGGAGAGTTATGGGACGAGAAAGGACTGAAGACCGACTAGTAGAAGCAGAAAAAGCTGGAGTATAAGGTGGGATTACATGATCTGGAGTTAGGGATGTTAGAAATTCATTAAGCATATTTGACGTGATATGAGGGTGTGGGATATGAGTGGAAGCCCTAGTGAGAGCACGGATAGCATTCCATAACTGAGATGCAGAAATATGTGTGTGGAAGGAAGATATAAATGTTTTCCAGACTTGTCTTCGTTTTGATTGAACACACGTCTGACATGAGCAATGTGATGTTTGAGATGAAAGTACTACGAAAGGGTTAAATTTTTACGATATATTCTGAAAAGTCTCTAGCGTTTGAGGATTAATTGGTGGCATTCAGAGTCCCACCACTTTAATCTAGAGGTACCAGTTGTTATGTTATTTGATGGTGTTTTAAAAGGATGATATAGGTCAAGATACTGTGTTATTATTTTGAGAATTGACTGATAGGATAATTCTGTAACTGGGCATTTCTCTAATTGGGTTATCATAAAGGACTTAAAGCACGAAGCATTGAAATGTTGCAGGGAACGAATTTGACCCTGGAGTAGTGGTTAGGAGGGTGTTTAGTAATATACCCAAGTCCATAAGTAATTATGATGAGAAAGTGATCACTTGTATGAGTGTTACTTAGTACTCTCCACGTAGTTATAGAGGCAAGAGTGTTGCGACAAAGTGATATATCGACTGCGCTAGGCAACGAACCAGGAGGAGTGAGCCTGGTAGGGAAACCATCATTAAGAATCAGGAGATTATGTTGATTTACAGCATGTAAGAACTGTGTGCCTTTAGAGGTGTCTAGATGAGCTCCCCACTGAGTATGTGTATATTGATATCTCCCAAAAAAGGAAGTTGGCTGTCGGATGGAAATTAATTTTAAAATTTGAACTATTGTGCGAATGAGATGTAGTTATCTGGTGGATTATATAAGTTTAGAACGTATGTGTTATGATATATAAGTCCCAGGGCATAGGTGTTGGGTATTATGTATTTTCAGATGTAAATGAGTGTATGATAACGAATTATGTATCATAAGTGCCACACCATCAAATCCTGGTCCGTCATGGCGTTCAGTAGAGTAACCTGGAAAATAAAAGTTAGTTTTATGGGAAAACCAAGTTTCTTGTAGAGCGACTATATGAGGAGATGTTTCCTGCATTAGAATTTTTAGTTCGTATTGTTTATTTTGTAGGCTCCTAGCATTCAATTGAAGAATGCGTACTACCATTATTAAAGATAAGGTGTAAACTTTCTCGTAGTTGACTAATAACTGGTAAAATATTGGGGCGATCTCCAATTAGTTGTGTAATTTGCATTAGAAGATTGAGAACACTCTGTTGAACATGTTCTCGCTGTGGGAGTGTGTTACCTGTTTGTTTCTGATGCTGTGCGGGTTGCTTAGGGGTTACTTGGTTCGATGTTGATGGAGCTGGCTGAGTGGGTTGTATGGAGTATTGATGATACAGAGATTGTAAGGGGCGAGAGGATTGAGTGGGTTGCACGACCTGGAGATATCCAGCTCTATCATATCCGGGAGGAGGCTTAGATGGCAAATCCTTGACTATCACTTGCGTGAATTTACGTTTGCGCGGCATTTCTGGTACTGGAGGAGAATGTTGAGTGGGTAGGGGAGGAAATTGTTGAATGTTACTATAATCAGAATAAGTAGGTGGAAATAGTCTAGCGGAAGATTCCGAAAAGGAGGTATTATCAATGCACATGAGTTTCTTAATCTGTACTTGTCTCTGATGGACAGCACAGTCAGATGAGCCCGTTTCATGCTCCCGATTACAACGTAAACATAATTTGACATTGGCAAGGCAGTCTGAGGTAGCATGATTTAAGCCACAGTTACGACAACGAAAGTTTTTAGACTGGCAATTGCGTATGGTGTGACCATAACGCTGGCATTTTGAGCAAATAATGGGGTAGAATATAAAGGGATTGACTTCCAATAATACTTGATAGATTGAAACATATTTTGGCAAAGTTTAGGAGCAAAATACAATATTTACTGAACCAGTAGGTAGATACACGATCTGACCATCCCATGGGTTTTGCGACTTAGGCGGTGAACAAAGTGAACTTTGACGTCACTCTTAAGTAAAGTAAGAATATCTGATTTAGATTACTCTTATTCTACACCTCGTATAATACCAACGCGGAATATACAGGAGTTAGGTATACAGGCATGTAGCTTGTGGGTATCAAGAAACTCATTCTTCAAAAAGTCATTAGCATGATTAGGAGAGTAAAAGTTTACCTGAATCCGATTACGGCCTTTATATTGAATGGATTTGACAGGAAAGTTTCCTTCATGTAGTAAACGCCCAATAGCCATAGGGTGAAGGTAACCAATGGTATTACCACTTTTTGATGAAACAAAAACAATATATGGGCCTGAGTGGTTAAATGGGTACAAATTACATGCAATATTGTTAAGAGGTTGAGCAGATGGTGTAGGGTTATTATTGCGTTGGGTTGAATTTTGCCAAGAAGAGGTTTTATGAGAACTATCAGTCACACTTGTATCCATATTCACCACTTCTTCTCGTTCAACATTGCTATTTGATGCGGAATGAGAGTCCTCATCACCTCCACTGTTGGTACTCATGTCACCATTTTACAAATCACACGCAAGCTATCACTCGAAACTAGGCGTAAGTTCTAGAAACGTCAAGACACGGAACACGAAATCTCGAACACTTCCAACCGTACAGTACGACGTAGCGAACGAGACGGAGTGAAGTCGATCATTGTGACATCACAAAGTTTGTTAGTGATGGCATCTGGTAGGTAGATGGAGAAGTAACAAGTTGAGCTTCTTTGGAATGTGGATGCTCCATACTATTTATGCGATATTCTTTGGATGTTATAACGATAACAAGTAAAGTATGCTTATGTATTCAATAAGTGTCCGTATTTAGCATAGTTTGAAATAAGGCCATAAAAAATCTGTCATCCACCGGTACAATCAATAACCTGACCTCATCGTTGACTTCATTTGGAAGTTAATGTGTTGTGCTCTTTTCCTGCACTTTGGATTAAATCCAATTTTCTCCGCATTCGGGCAATGATGTAATATGCCTAATGTTTACATTTTGTAGGGTGAAGTCGATCATGGGACGAATATGCCAGAAGAAGCCAGGTCCTGCTGGTAAACGAAATTATAATATGGAAGATGAAGAATATAGGTGTGTTACCCAAGTGTGAGTTTCCTTCCTTGCCCAAGAAGGCATTCAGTGAGATGGGAGCCCACATAGAGTTAGTAAATGAAACACTAGAGGTAGCATTGGCGCCACCGTCTACGAGAGAAACAGTGTAGCGAGCGGAGCATGTTGATATCGCAGCTGTTTGGCAAAAAGCTCATTCCGCCGTACTCATCAATGTAAATCGGGGCCTTTTAAAACTGCGTGGATATGCATAACGTTTAAAATTCTTACATGTAAATATTCTCAGACATTACAGTGTACTTGTGATGCTTCTCTCCAGTAAAAAAGAAAGCCCAAAAAGCATGAATACAGGATTAAATGCGTAATTTAAGAGGTGCCGTTAATTAACACAAAATCAATTTACTGTTCATATTAAGTCTTGTTAACAACATACGTTTAGAAGGAGGGCTCGTATATTTCGCTATTTTTTGTGTAAATGACCAGAAATTTGATATAATTCTGCCCAACGACCGAAAATGTCCTCTCTCGTACGAAGCGCATGAGCGAGATTTTAGGCCTAGGGGTAAAGTAGACAAAATATTATCATCGCCGGTTTAGACCCTAGCTTTCTGAGCTCAAATTGGCAGGTTCGAGCGTGGCTCAGTCCGGTACTCAAATAAGTCAGCCTCTTGTAAATAGATAGATTTAGCGGCACAAAAGGAACTCCCGTAGGAAAAAATTCTGACACCCCAACGTCTCCGAAAACCGTGCAAGTACGTAGTGGGACGTAAAGCCATTTGTATTATTTTTATCACCACCATCACCACCACCATTATTATTATTATTATTATTATTATTATTATTATTATTATTATTATTATTATTATTATTATTATTATTATTATTATTATTATTATTATTATTATTATTATTATTATTATTATTATTGATGTTTTCTAAACGTGATTAAAAGTGAAAATATGTCGCTCGGTTGTGGTTTCGGCCTATTATGGAGTTTTTATTTAGCTTTTCCTGAAATGTATGATTTGCTTTAAGATTTAACTCGTAAAATGATTTCCGTTAGAGGAAAGGGTGAGTGGTAAATTATACGATTGAAGAGAATTGAAAAAAAATACTTACAATATTTTTTTACAATTTGATTTACATCGCACCGACACAGATAGGCCTTACGGTGATGGTGGGTTGGGAAAGGGAAGGAAGCGCCCGTGGGCTTAATTAAGGTACAGCCCCAGCATTTGCCTGGTGTGAAAATGGGAAACCACGGAAAATCATCTTCGGGGCTGCCGACAGTGGGGTTTGAACCCACTGTTTCACGAAAGTAAGCTTACAGCTGCGTGGCCCAAACCGCACCGCCAACTCGTTCAGTCAACAATACACTATGCTTGTATATAGTCCTATGTGACATTTAAAGGAATAATAATATTGACAAAAGTAAAGGACTCAGATGTTCATACGGTGTGGCACGTCTAGTCTCTACATTGTAAAATGTGGTAAGCTATGAATGGGGATTGCTACACTTATTGTATGAAGGGAGAGCAACAGACTGTATATACAGAGCTTTTAATAGGCCTACTATAAATACGCACAAAAAGTGAAAAACGGACCACAATTCCAGGCTATCATGCACATCTTTCCTTATTTTCTTTTTTGTACCAATTTGCTTTACGTCGCACCGACACACATAGGTCTTACGATGACTATAGGACAGGAAAGGGCTAGGAGTGGAAAGAAAACGACTGTGGCCTTGATTAAGGTACAGCTCCAGCATTTGCCTGGTGTGAGAATTGGAAACCATCTTCAGGGCTGCCGACAGTGGGGTTCAAACCCACTATGTCCTGAATGTAAACTGACAGCTACGTGACCTAAAGCCTGTAGCCACACGCTCGGTATCAAGCACATGGCCATTCAGAGAAAGGAAAATATCATCCCTTATATTTCGTAAAACATTAATTTCAGTCTTCAAGGTAAGATCCAAAGAATCTCATTCACGCCCACAGGGGAATCAGTCGCGAAGTTAGCCCAAATAGGCCAATTCACATGACAATGAGTGTCATGCAATGTATTATTTTATACGTACGGAAATGAATTTCAAGGAAATACCTGTGAAATGATATGCTATGGCCCTTTGTGAACCTCTCTACGCAGCCATAAGCTGCACAGGAGACTGACATTTTTCTTCAAAGAAGTATATACTTCAATTTATCGGGAAGCTCCAGTAGTGACAGTGCCAAACAATCCAGCTTTTGCCAAACAGCGTGCTCCTTCAACTTCGCACGCGACTGCAGCGCCAATGCTACCTCTAGTGTTTCATTTACTAACTCTATGGGAGCCCATGACACCTCAACTATTATTTCTGGTTTTAAGACTTGTGGGATTGTTCCAATAAATCAATAAATGGTCTTGAAGAAATTGCCAAGCCTTAATCAGGATCCCAGAAATTCGCTAATAGGAGCAGAAAAGAGATGGAGTGATACACTTGTGGAACATCTCCAGCAGGCACAAAATGGAGGAACAAGGCCTAGTGGAAGACATCCAGCAAGAGGAAAAAGAATGAATATTGCTGCTGGTAAGGGAATAGTGGTAAATGACCTCCTTGATTCTGATGAAGAACTAGTTGAGACAGCAGCATTGGAGGAATACTATGATGATGATCATAATGCCGAAGATAATGAAAGTCACTCTGATGTGAGTGTGAATACAATTGCAGTTCTAAACAATCAAAGTGCTGTCAAAGGTGAACTAGACGCTTTTTGTGTTGATGACTTCGTTGTGGTTTCACTTCCCACTGAGAAAAGAGACGGAAACTTCGTAGGACAAATTGTAAACGTAGTTGATAATGGCCAGGAAGTATCATATCTGAGAAAAAGAGGTGTCAAGCAAATATATTTCTTATTTCCAGATGTGCCCGATATTCAAAAAACATCTGGTAGACAATTAATAATGAAATTGTCCACAAAAAGTTTCAAAAGGGGATGCTATATCTTTCCAAACATAGATGTCGCCAGTATTGAATGATATCGCATAAATGTACAGAACATTAATATAAATTAAATAGAGATTTTATTTCGGGATTTATATTCCGTACTTGGAGACTAGGCCTACAGGTGTCAAATATTAGTTAAATGTAGTTATTTTGACATTTAAAAATGTTAAATCTTTAATGAAACATTTTAAAAACTAAACTGATGATCTATGTCACCACACATCATTTATAAAATCGTTTCTAGGCTGAAATAAATCTGTGATAAATAAATCTGTCACAATTCAGACAGTAATAATGTTGTACTTTATTGACACTGTCATGTTGTTACGCAACTCTTAGAAAGATTTATTACATACATGTACGGTTTTTTCAGAATTGCTTTCCTTTATTTTTATCCTGTAATATACCATAAACTATTTACACTTAAAAAAATGGAAATTGCAACACCATGAAGTCATTGGTCATTTGTGTTGATTTTCAAGATATGGAACGATACTATGGAGGTATGTAAACGATCAAAGTTTCAGACTCATTGGATTGTTGCTACAGGTCTCTCCACGTGATTGGTCGCGGAGGAATCAACTCCAGTATACGAACTCTGGTGTAGCGTAGTTGACTTGCAGTCTGTGCAGTGAAGAGTTCCCCGTCAAACATGCCTCGACGACAGAGAAAAGCACGCTATCAACAACCGTCGCCGTTTGAGAGGGCTCGGATAATTGGGCTGTGTGAGGCTGGATTATCGCTAAGGACAGTCGCTGCACGTAGACTGGCACAGGCCCAGCGCGACAGACAACTGTGAGAGAGGATCGCCGCATCATGCAGATGGCCCGGATGGAACCCCATGCAACAGCAGCGCAAATTCGTGCAGCTGTGGCACCCCACGTTACACAACAAATAGCTTGTAATCGCCTGCGTGCAGCTGGTTTACGAGCCCGTGTCCCTGCAGAAGGTGTTCCATTGACCCCACAACAGCGACGTGTAAGGCTGGCCTGGTGTCGCGAAAGATCAACGTGGGTCGACAAATGGCACAGGGTCGTCCTTAGTGATCAATCGCGTTTCTGTCTTGCCCGCAGTGATCGCCGGAATCGTGTGCACTGACGTACCGGGGAGAGAGGCCGTCCAGATCTTATTGTCGAGAGGCACACGGGGCCAATACCAAGCATTACGGTCTGGGGAGCTATTGGCTTTAATGTGAAATCACAATTAGTGCGTGTTCAGGGCACTATGACTGCTCGACAGTACGTTGATAGGGTACTCAATCCAGTGGTTGTCCCTATGATGGCGAACATTGCTAATGGGGTGTTTCAGCAGGACAATGCCCGGGTTCACATTGCACGCACCTCCAGAGAAGCTCTCCACGACATCACAACCTTAGAATGGCCCGCAAGATTTTCGAACCTCAGTCCTATTGAGCATGTGTGGGACATGTTGGGTCGACAACTGTCCAACCGTCCTCAGCCACCCACAACTCTGGAACAACTGACCCGTGCAGTGCAGCAAGCATGGACCACAATTCCTCAGGAAGCGATCCAGGGCCTTATTGACTCCATGCCTCGACGAACTCATCAATGTATTGCAGCTCGTGGTGGGCACATCCTGTACTGATTGTTGTCCAAACTTGCGGTCAGAGGGATCTGAAAGTGTAATCATCGAATCATAACAGAACACTCGCCCTTCATGTTCAATTGTAGCAATGTAGCACCACTCCTTCTGGGTGTTGCAATTTATATTTTCTTCAGTGTATTTTGATCGACTTCACCCCATTATACGGTATTCATAATAACCTTATAAATGAATAGTTCGGGTTCAGACCACAACAATCCACCACACATCAGCTGTTACGGGTCACAGAATACATCACGACAGGTTTACAACACCGTCAAGGTACAATATCAATCTTTTTATACTACAGTCTAGCCTTCGAGAGTTCATCATCGCAGCCTCATTTACAAAGTAACTCGCCTACAACTGCACCCAACATACATTAAGTTAATACATCACTACCTCACCCACCGCACATTCTTCATCAACATAAACGGCGTTAACTCCTCCCACAAAAACAGCTATGCCGGCGTACCACAAGGTATTATTTTGGGCTCAACTCTGTTTTTACTATATATCAATGACATCCCCCGCACTACAAACACCGTCACAGCCATTTAAGCCGAAGACATAGCCATTATGGCTAAAAGTCGCAATCCAAACCTCGCAACACATCACGTACAACACCTACAGAGACTCGAGCCCTGGCTCATCAAATGGAAAATACAAGTCAACCCTCACAAAACAAAAGCAGTACTCTTCACCAGGAGACACGCACAACCTCAACAACAACTTACTCTCCATAACCAACCCATTCAATGGGTCACAAGCCACAAATATCTCGGAATTACTTTAGACAAAACACTATGACTACAAGAACACATACACAAGACCATACAGCGAGCCAGACAACACATATTAATGTTATACCCACTCATACACTTCCGTAGCACTCTATCTCAACGAAATATAAAGCTAATTTACACAACAGGAATACGACCCATACTCACATACGCATTTCCAGCCATCGTCTTTATTCCATGGACCCACTATACACAAAATTCAAGTCATTCCAAACTGGTTACTCTACCTAGCAGTTAAAGACTACAAAACCCGAACAGTAGAAATACATAACATCACTAAAATGCCCTACATCCTAGACTATATGATAAATCTCACCACAAATTTCTATAACAACACTCAACTCGTCAACAACCCACTTATTCAAAACCTAGGACAATACGAACCTGACCGGCAGGATAAAGTACACAGACTCCCTAAAGAGTGTACATCTTTTTAATCAAGAACATATTAGTCAACCCGGATTAAACATCCCTCACATTCACATACATAATACTTCCAAATCAACAATCACATCCACACATAGTTAACAGAAGCAAATAACACATCAGAAAACCAAACCCATAATACGATAATAACCGTTTTTACATCCTCTTGCTCCTGCATTAGAGCTATAACGTCAGAAGAGCCGTAACATCAGCCGAGGCGTAACACTGACGAAGTTAAGCAACAACGGGCATGATCACCTACTGTCTGGGTGGCTAACGTCCGCACTTTCTTGTCCAAGAACTTAACAAACATTAAGATGCTGCATTTAATAACACCCGCCTTTACTTATTTCATTGTATAAATTACAAATAAGAGGCGCACATTTCACGGTACAAGCCGTTGCAACTCACACGCAACATGGGCGTAGACAGTTTCAGGACAGGTTGCTGTTCAGTACTGTCACACCGTACACACAAATCGCTGTGTCAGCCACATAAGCATAAGCTCCGCTTACCTTGGTCACATCACATACAAGAAACACATACATATAAACACACTAGAATACAATAAATATAATATAAAGCCACATAAGCATAACCTCCGCTTACCTTGGTCACATCACATCCAAGAAACACATAGGTACACATAAATACACTATAATAGCGGTGGGGAAACTACTTGGAGTCATTTGAGGCAATGCCTACCCTATGAAATACGATTAAACATAAATATCGTAACAAATTTATCTGCTGTTGTTATTGTGTTAAATCAACAACAATCTCTTTTATATGTGCTACATGATGACAGCAGATGATATGCTTCGCTGATCGCCCCGCTAGATGGTGACAGCAGACCACTTGTTCTGACTGGGAGGCAGTCTGTAAGTTGTCTCACCCAGGATTTTTTGTTTTGTTTCCCTTCAGTCAGCTTGTGGACTGGCGCGGGGTGGTGGAGGGAAGGTAGGTTTACCGCCCGCACTCCTCTCACCTCAAAGTCTAGACCCCAGAGAGGCAAGCCTCATGCGTTACCGGTATTTGAGAGCGTAGTAATTCCCAGCGCGAAGGTGACAATGAAGTAGCGGTACCCTATTGTTAAGTGTGTGTTTTTCTTTGGAATTAGTGGGAAATCCGTGCATTAGGTTATTGGCTTTATTTGTAACAATTCAGACATGGACTGTTAGTTGCGTAAAACGAGACTGACATCATCCGGTTGAAAATCCCGTTGAAATGATATGTGATTTAGGCCCCTTCGGGAACTTAACGAGTCTTTTGAACTCTTTAAGACGTAAACCGTTCTCATCTTGGACTTACGAAGAGAAGTGTGAATCCAAATACAAAAGATGTACCGGTATGCCTAATCTGGTTATTAACTTATTAATTATTTTGACGGTAAAGTAGCGAGAAAATTTCAATTTTCTTGGTATACATGATATTCGTGGTTAACAGCCTGTTCCGAAACCAAGAACCTTTTTCGTTACACGTGTGTTTTGTTTGGTGGTGACACCTTAATTATGCAAATGGAAATACGGTTTGGCGATTTTGAAAGCATCCGGTTTGTTGAGTTGTTAGATCCAAATCAGTTCATAGTTTACAAAGAGAGCTTCCCTGCTATTAAACTGAGCAGTCTTAAGAACATTTATCCCTTTTTAATAGGGAAAGATTGGAAAATGAATTGATTAACATTTATTCCGATATAGAAAAACATTTGTCCCCTCAAAAAAATTACATTATATTGTCCTCAATGACCTTGAACCAGTGTATGAGGAAGTATCAAATTGATTCATTTAATATTAACATTTCCTGTACCGGGCGAGTTGGCCGTGCGGTTAGGCGCGCGTGGCTATGAGCTTGCATCCGGGAGATACCGTAGTGGGTTCGAATCCCAATGTCGGCAGACCTGAATATGGTTTTCCGTGGTTTCCCATTTTCACACCAGGCAAATGCTGGGGCTGTACCTTAATTAAGGCCACGGCTGCTTCCTTCCAACTACTAGGCCTTTCCTATCCCATCGTCGCCATAAGACCTGTCTGTGTCGGTGCGACGTAAAGCCGCTAGCAAAAAAAACATTTCCTGTGGACACGGCTTCCTCTGTAAGGAGTATGATCACTCTGAAGAGGATAAAAACAATTCTGCGTAATTCAATGAACATTGAAAGACTCGGCAGTCTTAGTACCATTTTTATCGAGAAAATGCTTGTGAAGGAATAGATGAGTGATCAAGTATTGAAGGACCGTGTGATTGACCATTTTACAACCAAGAAAACTCGACTTATGGAATTCCTCGAAAGGAAACTTTAAGGTAAGATTTCCTGCCTACCCATTAATTAACTAATAGCTTCGCCACTGTATAATACAATAAATATAATATAAAGCCACCAGTGGCGGCTAGTGACAAAATTTTTAGGGGGTTCACAACAACATTTTTGTTCATGTCTCAAATCAGCAAAAAAGTAACATAGGTACATAAATCACTTCACCAAAAGTTCCTTGTACGGTTCCTTTTTCACAAATAATATGGTAGAACCCCTGTAACCGAGGATAAATTTTATACTAGACTAATCTGTTAGTGCAGAACAAAAGTAAAATTCATAATAAATTTAGTACACTGCGGATATTGAAGGATGCGAGCACTATTCTTGGTTTTTAAATAGCACGAAGTCCACCTAGGTACGACGAGAAGCATGGAAATAATATGTGCCGCATTTACCGCAATAGTCTCCACATTATCTCGGTTAATCAGGGTTCTGCTCTATCACATGTTAATTTTTTCTCGTCTTGGAAATTACAGACAACACTAGCATAGGGAATTCAATACTCGCGTTTTTGTGTGCATGAAACTTTTCATGTTAATTTATTTTTGCACTCAAATGAGCAAGGTCTGTGCACCCAGCTAAATTCCATACACTTCTTCCTTTGTTGAACAATAAACAGGGCAAACAAAAAGGCGCACTCCTAGACCACCATCCACAGAGCCACTTGCGTGTTTAGTACATTTCTCTCTTAAACTCACGCCTATAGTCGCGTTTGTCAGTTTTTGTAAGGTTCTCAATAATCAAATCAGGTCTGTCCGGTCCAACCTTATAATTTCTAACTTACCCTGATAGGTTAATATTTCTTTCTTAATCTGCTTACCCTCCAGGGTTGTTTTTCCCTCGGATTCAGCGAGCGATCCCACCTCTACCGCCTTCAAGGGCAGTGTTCTGGAGCGTGAGACATTAGGTCGGGGGATACAACTGGGGAGGATGACCAGTACCCCGCCCAGGCGGCCTCACCTACTATGTTGAACAGGGGCCTTGGTCGGCGATGGGAAAATTGGAAGGGATAGACAAGGAAGACGGAAGGAAGCGGCCATGGCCTTAAGTTAGGTACCATCCCGGCATTTGCCTGGAGAAGAAGTGGAAAACCACTTTGAGGATGGCGGAGGTGGGAATCGAACCCACCTCTACTCAGTTGACCTCCAGAAGCTGAGTGGACCCAGTTCCAGCCCTCGTACCACTCTTCAAATTTCGTGGCAGAGCCGGGAATCGAACCGGGCCTCCGGCGGTAACAGCTAATCACACTAACCACTAGGGCCTACACCACAGAGGCGGACGGTTATTATTTCGCTGGTTAAAATTAACTGAACTGAATTCATTTCCTCTTACACAAAGAATACCATGGTTACAAACCATACAAACAGAGAAGCAAAACACAACACTCAAATAAATTTCAATTGAAAAGATTTTCCAACCACAAGGTAAAGCAAACTTCTTCCCGCAATTGCGAACACCTGTTCACGAGCTAGAAAATGCCTATTCAGAATTACTAGCGAAATCTGCCGGTAATGTAATGCAATAGTATCGCCTGCGGGGCTGTGGCTAACAGTAATAGGGGAGGAGGCGGACCCTTGTGGTCAACTGTAATACTGCCACTGGTTTGCGGATTGCTCAAGACGGCAAAGCACGTGCCTTACCGTGCTCCTCGCTAATGGGAATATTAGTGCATAAACCATGACGTCATCTGCTTTGCGCATGCGTATAGTCTTCAGCACAATAGCGCATTACCCAGTGTGCTCGCTGCACTGTCACTCAAAATGAACAACTGTCGGTGTAACGGAGCTTCGATATAAGTCGAATGCTTACGATCGATTGTTGAAATCAGGTCGAAAGAAAGGAAAGTTTTAAATTATCCATGAATGCGTAAAGTTGTATTAAAACTGGGGGTTCACGTGCTCATGTGCTCCTAAGAGCCCACCGCCACTGAAAGCCACATAAGCATAAGCTCCGCTTACCTTGGTCACATCACATCCAAGAAACACATACACATAAATACACTATTATACAATATACAGGGTGAAGCGTAATTCGCGCACTCGGGCGTCGCAGCGCGACTCCTCACATGCCAGCAATAAAAAAATGTCTCTTACAAAATTTCGTCCTGCGAGTATATCAGGTAGAAAACGGACGTTGAAGAGTAGCAATCTGGCAACACTGTAAGCATATGTAGGGTAACTACCGCTGTCAGCGCGTTCTGGCCGTGCTGTACACTTGGTGCAGGTAGAGTTTTTGGTTGGCATGCAGGAGATCGATGGTTCGATCCTGGGCGCATTTTTTATTTGCTAATTTCCATCTGACATTACCTACTGTAATACAGTAAGACACCGTGTCTGAGGTTACATGTATCCTACATTTACAACATTCTGTAACGCTGAAACAACAAATACCTGGTTAGACTAATAAGAAATAGACAACTGAAACAAATGATCAGTCATAGGACAGAATAACTACACAAACAATATCACTTTCGATATGCTAAAGATGATAGCACAGTACAGTAACACAACGTCTACCTTGTCATTTACATCATCATCATCATCATCATCTGTTTACCCTCCAGGTTCGGCTTTTCCCTCGGACTCAGCGAGGGATCCCACCTCTACCGCCACAAGGGCAGTGTCCTGGAGCTTCAGACTCTTGGTCGGGGGGATACAACTGGGGAGTATGACCAGTACCTCGCCCAGGCGGCCTCACCTGCTATGGTGAACAGGGGCCTTGTAGGGGGATGGGAAGAATGGAAGGGATAGGTAAGGATGAGGGAAGGAAGCGGACGTGGCCTTAAGTTAGGTACCATCCCGGCATTCGCCTGGAGGTGAAGTGGGAAACCACGGAAAACCACTTCGAGGATGGCTGAGGTGGGAATCGAACCCACCTCTACTCAGTTGACCTCCCGAGGCTGAGTGGACCCCGTTCCAGCCCTCGTACCACTTTTCAAATTTCGTGGCAGAGCCGGGAATCGAACCCGGACCTCCGGGGGTGGCAGCTAATCACGCTAACCACTACACCACAGAGGCGGACGTCATTTACATACCGGGCACTAAATGTATAATAATAATGTTATTTGTTTCACGTCCCACGAACTACCTTTTTTAAGGTTTTCGGAGATGCCACCATACTACATGTAATATGCTCGCGCAGATGTAGCACATTAGCACTAATATTGTCCATATTAAATTCACGCCCACGACGTGGAAAGGGCGCCTTTCAAAGCTGACCAATGAAAACGATTGTTCGTCCATTTCTAGGATCGTATTATGTAAGTGCAAATGGTTTCTAGAGGACCCGCTGCAATCGCTGTTGACGATTAAGATGCCAGATACCATACCACCTGGACTACATTTACGAAATAAAAAACATACGCCTCAACCCAGGATCGACCACTCGACCTCCTGCAAACTATCCCAAAACTCTATCCACTGCACCAACTGTTCAGTACGACTACCGTCTGCTGACAGAGGTAGTTACCCTACATGTGGTTACAGCGTTGCCAGATTGCTACTCTTCAACGTCGTTTTTCTGCCGGATATACTGGCAAGACGAAATTTTGTACGAGACATTTTTTTATTGCTGGCATGTGAGGAGTCGCGCTGCGACGCCCGAGTGCGCGAATTACGCTTCACCCTGTATATATATTCTTTTTCTCACTCATTTAAATTTCAAATACATTATAATTAACACACCATTAATAAAATATACCATACATGACCGACAGAGGAGTGCCAAGAGCGCACCGGTATCGGTACCCCACACAGCAACTATCTCCACATATAGGTGACACTCACTTCAGTCAGGTCGACCAGGCCAGCCACGACTCAGCAGCCACAACAGCCTGCCTACAATTGTGCGGGCACCAGCAAGCAATTCGTCAGTAGCCCTCAGTGTGGTCATTGGCTCGGGACTTGTCTCGTTGTGACACGATAAAACTACACCTGTTCCGACCGTGCCGACTAACCACATACACAGATTGGTCTTCGACGTGTGAACATAGTGCTTGTGCCTCTCGAAGTGACTGATGGTGTATTGGCTGTGTTTTGTTTGTTTTGTGTTCGTCTTATGTTGTCGACCGGAACTGTTCTCTCTATACGCCGAATTTGGAACGGCCATCGGATATGTCTGAGCCCCCGCCTGAGGGTGGCGGGGAGCTCCCCAGCAGCCGACTTACCGGCATCTCCTAGGAACCGTCTACTTCAACTCATCCATTCATCTTCTCCCGGAGGGGGAGACTATTGCCCAGCAGGCCACCATCCTGAAATCGTTCGTCCAGCCGCATCCTCATCAAACACCGTGGTACTCCAGGCTCAGGGTAAGAAACGTCTCCGTAAGGCTACTTTAAAATTACTACGAAAGTCTCCAACTGCAGGTCAGATGGAAATTTACCTTAAATCAAGTAACAAATTTGACGCTCTTTAGGCCCTACCCACTAGCGGTACCACCGGCTCCGAGGCATTAGTGCCTGTGCAGACGGCACCCAGTAGTGAGCCTACACTTGCCTCCTCGGACAGTGCCTCCCGTTCAGCGTCACCACGGTCTGTGTCTGGCGGGGATGAGACTGCCAGCGCCACAGCCACTGGTGGGGGGACCCAGCAGATGGATACAGAGCCCATTATCCCCCTGAATGAATCGCTCCCGCCGATAGTCGTCTTTGACAAAACGCACTATCAGCGGCACTACCGTTATCTCAAGGTACGCTGCACTGGTGACCTTAGAGTTATTAACACAAGGGATGCCCTCAAATATCATGTTGATAACGAAGTCGACTAGCAACTGCTCACTCAATATTTCGAGACCAGTCAAGCTCCCTATTACACGCACCAACTGCCTAGTCAAAGGCGCCTAAAAGTTATAATTCGTAATCTTGTCTCAACAGTTGGTACAGATTGGGTAAGAGAGGAACTCGTAGTACTGGGGTACAACCCTCTTGGTGTCAATCAATTTACTCGTCGTGATGCCACTACTAATAGAGAGATGCCCCTTAGTGTTATGAGTGTAACTCTCCCGAGGGAGAAGTATTCTGATACCATATATTCCGTGAATTACCTGTGTGGTTGCAAGGTGAAGACTGAGGCCTACCGTGGTCGGGAAGAACCCTCCCAGTGCTTTAAATGCCAGCTGCTGGGCCATACAGCCAATTATTTTAAGCTACCCTTGCGCTGTGTAAAGTGCGGTGAGAACCATTTGGCTGCGGCTTGCCCACTTGCTCCGGAGGCCCCAGCCAAATGTGTTAACTGTCAAGGGACTCAACCGGCATCGTGGAGAGGTTGCGCCCTGTTTCGACAGGCCATCGAACAAAAAGAAAACTGCTGCATAGCTTTGAAAAAGAGTGCTCAGCCGCCCTCTCGACCTGTCACTGACGGGTTCACTTTTGCCAACGCTGGCAGTGGCGCTGCCAGTTCCTCTACATCTACCCCCGTCCGGCACTGAGACGATCCTCACCGACCTTGGTGGGTTATCTGATATCGTTGATCTATGCAAGCAGATCATCTTCAGTCGACTTATTCCCATATTACGGGATTCTGTGACTAAATTGAGAACGTGTACCAACACTGTAGACAAAATAGTGGTGCTGATTGATGCTGCTGTGCAGTATTTCTCAGCCCCCTAAACAGACGCGACTGACGATACAGACACTATGGACTTGACGATTGGTGCGTGGAATTGTCAGAGTGTTATCGGTGAGAGGTGTGAGCTTGAGGCTTTCATCTCTCAGCATAACATCGATATCATGCTATTGAGTGAGACGTGGCTAAAGGAGTATATGTCCTTTAAAATTAAGAATATGGTGGTTCACCGGAAATATCGGGCCGGCCTGAAAGCAGATGGGGTTGCAGTGCTGGTCAAGGGTAGCCTTATCCAGCACGTGCTTAATCCGCTGGCGCATGCCGCACTAGAGTCTCTAGGTATTGAAATCCGACATCGGAACCACCACTATCGAACCTTTGCTGCTTATTTACCGCTTTCAGCGCCCCTTCATCTTGCTGAACTTGATGCTCCTTTAGATAACCCGGCTCATGTACCCGCCCTAATAGCCGGTGATCTCAATTCCAAGCATCCTGACTGGAACTCTAGGGTAGTCAATCCTAAGGACAGACTTATTAACCAATGTATGCGAGATCATGACGTGCTGGGCTGTGCTCCTGCGGAGCCTACCATTTATCCTGCCAATAGTTTACCAGATGTCATTGATGTGACAGTGTCAATTTTTTTTACAATAGGACAATTGATGATTTTCTAGACCCTTCAGCATTAAATTCGGACCACAATCCCATTATCTTCAAACTTCTCTGGGATCAGTTAAACGCCCCATCTCATCCACCCCTTCATGAGAAGTTGGGCTACCGGGCGAGTTGGCCGTGCGCGTAGAGGCGCGCGGCTGTGAGCTTGCATCCGGGAGATAGTAGGTACGAATCCCACTATCGGCAGCCCTGAAAATGGTTTTCCGTGGTTTCCCATTTTCACACCAGGCAAATGCTGGGGCTGTACCTTAATTAAGGCCACGGCCTCTTTCTTCCAACTCCCAAGCCTTTTCTATCCCATCGTCGCCATAAGACCTATCTGTGTCGGTGCGACGTAAAGCCCTAGCAAAAAAAAAGAAGTTGGACTACCACAAGTTTCGTTCGCATGTGGATAAAATTTTACGACCTTTCGACTTATGCAGCCGAGATGATGTCGATTGGGCTATTGAGCACCTTACGCGAAAGATGCTCAATGCCCGGCGGCACATCCAAGATGCTGCTCGAAATTCTTCCTCGGCCCACAGTCCTCACTCTAATGAAGGTATTTCTGATCTCCTCAAGGATTTGATCGAGATTAAAAATCGTTACCGGAAGAGATGGCAACTTTACCGCGATCCTGCTGACCTGGCTGAATACAAAGAACTTGCCCAGGTCGTCCGCCAACGCTTGCTGGAGCATAAGTTGGAGATATGGGAACAACTCTGTCGCAAGCTCTCTGAGAACAACTCCGATCGCGAGTTTTGGTGGGTAACTCTCAATCTGACTCGTACCCGAGGACCACGGCGTGCGATTCACGGCCACCGTGGTCTCGTATTCTCTCCTTGGGAGAAAGCTGAGGTCTTCACTGACTCCACTGAGAGTCAGTGTTCCACCCACGATACGCCTTACGATGGCAGAAACATTGGTAGCCCGTAAGGCCGCAGCTTTGCGACTACGTAGGACGCCACGTGACGAAATGACTGACGTTACACCTGGATAGGTCCGCAAGTGTATCAAACACCTCACCGAGAATAAGTCTCCTGCGGCTGATAGGGTAACTGTCAAGGAAGTTAAGTCCCTTCCTTACCGAGCCGTGGTCTTTCTCGCCACCATTTTTACAGCCTGTCTCTCACTGGGCTATTTCCCCACGGCCTGGAAGACTGCCAAGGTCATGGTTCTTCCTAAGCCGGTGAAAGACAAACTGTTTCCGAAGAACTACCAACCTATCAGCCTGCAAAACTTTTGAGAGACTTATTCTCAAAAGACTCAATGTTCACCTTGCCACCAATAACATCCTGCGACCGGAGCAGTTTGGTTTCCGGTCCAGACTGTCAGCTCCCTTAGCGGTACTACGCTTAGTCCAGTATGTTACGAGTTCGTTCCATAAAAGGCGGAGCGTGTCAGCGGTATTTTTTGAAACTGATAAAGCCTTTGACACCGTTTGGCACGTTAACTTAGTAGTTAAAATCTTGGACATACCTATATAAAGTCCCTCTTTACTTAATCAAAATTTTACAATCCTATTTACGTCACCGGCAGTTTTTTGCTACATGCAATGGAGAAAAGTCCTCCTGTCGGCCACTCCTTGCGGGTGTACCACAGGGGGAAGCTCTATCGCCCCCGTTATACGCCTTGTATGGGAACGACCTCCCACAGGTGCCTGCTGTAGATGTTCAGCAGTTCGCAGATGACATCGCAGTTTATACCACACAGCGACGATATTGTGATGCCACTACGAAACTCTAGGCTTGGATTAACAAATGTTTATACTGGTGCTCCAAGAATAAAGTAAAAGTCAATCCGGAAAAACCCAAGCCATTCTCTTCTCGTGGAGACGGCCGAGATTTCGTCACCTCAAAATTCGTCGCTGGGAATTACCATGGTTGTGTCGGGTGAAGTACCTTGGACTCATCCTTGACAGGGCTCTCACCTGGAGATGGAATATAGACCAGGCCTTGCAAAAGGCAAATGCCAGATTGGCTCGGCTCCACCCTCTACTCTATAATACGCATCTCAGTGACAAGATCAAGCGATCTCTTTACCTGACGTGCATCTGCCCAGTGCTTCTTTGTGATTGCGAGGCCTGGTCCTATATTCCAAAAACGCCTTTAATGCACCTCCAGGTCCTGCAAAATAAGATCCTTCGCCGCATGACCTATTCCCCAAGGTTCAAGTCAAATATTGCCATCCCCAGGCCGACCCTTCACCAGCAGATTTCGAAACTTATCAAGGCGACGAAATCTCGGATCTTACTTACCTAATCTGCAGACGGGGCATCGCCTTGTTAAAAAAATAAAACAAATTTAAATAAGGTACCACGGACCAAGAAACCTAGTACTAGATTCAACTATCGGGGGCCTTGGCTCCTATATGACAAAATTTTAGTTTCGGCAACCATTCCATCACTTCCAAATTCTGTTTCTATGGGCGACCCTTTCTTCCCTTGCTTCTTACAGTCTAGCGATGCAGGGGTTTCATTTCTGACTGCCATCCCCTGGCATGCCAGAGCGATTTTCCCTCACCAGTGTAGTTAGTGAGCGATTCTCCCGACTCGTCGGAACCCAAGGAGACAGATGAGTAGAAGGGCATAGTTTTTGCCCTAGGGCTCCCATGTACTGGCTCTCATAGCAAAAAAAAAAAATGTGCCCACTGAGTGAGCGCCACAATTATTGGTTTTCAATTGAGTTTGACCGTTCCAGTGCTATCTTCCTACCCTGATCTAATCTCCCTTCTCTTACCCGCACCATGACCGACCTCCCACCCAGGAATATGGACAACCCCTGTGGACCGAGTAGCTGGGGCCATATTCCAACAATGACTTTAACTCCCCTCTCATCGTCACTTTCAACCTGACCAACCCCTACAATGAGTATAACTATATTCACATTCCTGGACCTCACAAAGAATGACAAGCTTTATTACAGCGCCACAGATGGCGAATAGCCTCAGCCTTGTACCCGATATCCCGTCTAATCTGCAGCATAGTAGAAAACTCCAACCATTACATCTATGTCATACCCAACAGCCCTACCGACAACCTCTCATTCCTTAAAACCCTACAGAACCACAAAATATCTCGCTTACTCATGCAATCCTCACCCAGCTACCCTACCAACCCACAACAGCTCCAAGTGAAGTGGCAGAAGTAGAATAAAAAGAAGCCTGCCCGACAACAGAACCCAAGGATGTTGAAGTAGAACACCATGAAGAAGACATGTTCGAACAATCCTTTCACTACACCAGGAAGAACACCCAATTTCCCAAATCCCAGAAATGCAACTTTCTCATTATTCCGCACACAAACCCAGGACCCGTACCTCTCACCCGCAAAACAGTTATTGAAACAATCCAGCCAACAATCAGCCACCACATTGCCATCATAGAAGAAACAATCATAACAATCAACTAATCATCACCCCTACATTAAATAGGTCTATACCTATCATCCTCAACAAACTCCTGCACACTGGTATCCCCACCCCAATCAAAATCAACCCTGTTTAACTCATCCAACCAATGAGAACTTTCACCCTCAACCAGCTTCACACACTCAACTGCAGAAACCAGCTCCCAAACAACCCTGCAAACCAACAACCCTAACACAACCAAATATACCCAAACTAAACCTAACCAGCCCCCCTTCCCCCCTCCTACCAAGACGCCGGGCAAGCCTTCTTCTTCTATTAGAGCACTAGAACAGACTCAAAGCTGTCATAGACAGTTAAGCAATATCGGGTGTGATCACCCAATGGATGGTTGGACTTACGACAGCACGTTTGCTTCACTCTCACAGCACCACCAGATGCTTAACAAGCACGCACTGCGCATACGCACCAGGCCACACTCTGGCCAATAAATGACTAAACCATACTCCGACCCAAATTCTTCAACAATATTAACGCAGGAGTACACACCATTATGATAAGGCTCTCAAAACCAATACTGGTCGACAGGCTGCAATATTCATGGCTCAGCAACTCACGTCACTAAGTCGACGAAGGAACTGGGTCTTGCTTGCCCCACTGAGTCACAGCAGCACGGCCCAGGCCATAACCAACTTTGAGGCTATGGACTATGGAGCTGTAGGGTTGGCAACCCTATATCCAAAAGAGCTAATTTGTCGAGAGCTCGCGGTGTTCTGTCGCAGTGTCTGCTTGCTTCTTGCTGGGGAGACACTCCTTAAAAAGTGTTCCCTGAAACAACAGCTCTGAACAGGCCTCATAGCTGGAAAATTTTGTAATGTCCAATAACGGACCATTTATATTGGCATTATAAATTTATTCATTCGGAACAAATATTTCAGGGAATCAACATCTATATCATCTATCTAATGTCCAAGCAGGCATCAATTTTTTGGTAAAGATACAAAGTCTCTCATAGTGCATTGGCACTGCCGGTGGCTCCAGGTAGCCTACGCAGTGGCCTCCACGGTATGCACTAGCCAGTGTCTTGGTGGGTGTGCTAGGTACCAACTGATGAGCCCAACCTAGCACACGGGGGTGAAATGCTGGCAACCAGGAATGAGTTAGCTGGAAAATTTATAATGTCCAATAACGGACCATTTATATTGGTATTATAAATTTACTCATTCAGAACATATATTTCAGGTTCCCTACGGGAATCATCATCTATTATATCATCTGATGGCCAAGCAGGCATCAATTTTTTGGTAAAGAGACAAAGTCTCTCATAGTGCATTGGCACTGCCGGTGGCTTCAGGTAGCCTACGCAGTGGACTCCACGGTATGCACTAGCCAGCGTCTTGGTGGGTGTGCTAGGTGCCAACTGATGAGCCCAACCTAGCACACGGGGGCGAAACGCTGGCAACCAGGAATGAGTTAGCTGGAAAATTTATGATGTCCAATAACGGACCATTTATATTGGTATTATAAGTGGTATGTTCCGAGCTGTCAGTGGAGAGATGGCGTGGAATGACATCAGTAGATGAATATGTTTGAGTGATGTCTTTAAAAGTAGGAAAGATGACAATATGATGATAAAGCTGGAATTCAAGACGACAAATTGGGGCAAATATTCTTTTACAGGTAGGGGAGTTGAGGATTGGAATAACTTACCACGGGAGATGGTCAACAAATTTCTAATTTCTTTGTGATCATTTAACAAAAGGCTAGGAAATCAACAGACAGGGAATCTGCCACCTGGGCGACAGCCCTAAATGCAGATCAGTAGTGATTGATCGAAAAAATACGTAGATCACCAGCATCAATCCAATGATTTTTAAAACCTCAACAGTTTTGCATGAAAGCTTTCTGGTAGTAGCTGCTGTGTTTGTCATATTTGTTGCATTTAAATCAGTCTTTTGTCTGTATTACCTTCAACACAGAAATATGTACAAAGCCTCCACATTTGCAATGATTAACGATCCAATTATCTTATCTGGAAAGTAAACTGAGAAGAAAATTGTTGTTAAGGTATTTTTTCATGTAATCAACAAATAGACCTAAATACCATTTTAGCGTGACTAAAACCGCACTTTATGTTTTTGAGTCAAGAAACAGTCATGACCATCATCCTAAAAAGTGTCTACGTACAAAACAAAAAGCACAAAAACATTGGTAATCATACAACATTCCTGATAATTACCCTACATTTTGTGTGAACCAATTGATTTGATATGCATGCACATTTGGAAGTTTGGACATGATTTTATTTTCTCCTGTAAAATTTTAATTTTTGCACTTCACCAGTTTTTACACCAAGGTTTTCAATTTGTCATGCCAACAAGGATAGGGCTTAAGGCGACAATGGGATAGGAAAGGGCTAAGAGCGAGAAGGAGGGAAACAGCCATGGCCTTAATTAAGGTAGAGCCCCAGCATTTTCCTGGTGTGAAAACGGGAAACCATGAAAAACAATTTTCAGGGCAGCTGACAGTGGGGTTCAAACCCACTATCAGGAGGAGGAACATCAGCAGCAGAAGAGGAAAAATAGAAGATTGATGTTGAAGAGGAAAAGGGAGAGATTGGAATCCTCTCTCTTTCCACCTTCTGCTCTGAAGTCACTGGTCAATATTTTGTTGATTTTATTTTATTTTGTGATGTTCCAAAAACTAGGTGACTCTTGAAGAATGGCATCCCAGGTTCTCACATTGATGCAAGTGTAATGGACTAATATAACTTGGAAACAATTCTCTAAACCCATGGGTGTAAATATCGAGCTTGATTAGTAGGTATCATTATTATTATGACTTGTGAGGTGTGGCAATGAAGTTGTTTGTCTATTATTATTATTTACATAGTTATATACATATCCCACGTTGTTCCATCTTAAGCGATGCGTCGGCAAACGAGGCTTCTCCACCAGTTGCGGCCCCTGAACTTCTCTCCTTCTTCAATGTTTTCCAAAGTATGTCCTCTCTGTTGAATGTCAATCTTCACCATGTCCTTGTACTTGAGTCTTGGTCGCCCTCTTGGTCTTTTGTCTTCAAGTTTTAGATTGTACAGCGTTTTGGTAATCTGTTATCACCCATAGTAGTTATATACGGATTTTATTTAGTATGAATTGCGGTCGTATCATTATTATTTGTGTGTTGTATGATCTGCCATGTGTAACAATACGCGAGATTAGGTCACGATACGTCTGCTGTTTGTATATTAATATGACTTTATTTAACGTAAGAACACGTACTGTAATTAATAGTATATAATTTTTCCATTGATGCTTTCATGGCCTGTACGGCCTGTATCATGTCTAGTATATAGTTTATAATTTATACAATTATATAAGTTAATATAAATATGATGTACCATCCAATGCAATGTTGTGCAACACAGGGTAATTGTTCAGAACAATGCACCTTTATCCCTAGAGCTTTATAGAACATTCTATCCATTTGTACACAGGTTATTGGAGACTTGAGAAAATACAAGAAAAACATGTTGTGTCATACTTTTCTAGAAGCCTGATCAGGCAAGGTATATAAAGAGACAGTCTTGGGTAGTAGAGTTGACTTGTTAGTGAAAGTCGCTGGTTGAATTCAGTGTGTGAACACTTGTTGTGACGTGTTGGTAGTTTGTTGATATGTTAATATAGCAGTCAAGTGTTTGTTCAAGATGGCAGTTCATTAATGTGTGTGTATAATGTGTATATAATTCATAAATAAAACAGTGTATACAATTGACAGCATCATGTGTGTGTGCATCTTCGTGAATACGATAATATCAAGCCAGAAATAAAAACTTTTAAAAAATGGCATCAAATTTCACTTCAGGGAAATCAAATGATTATAAATATGTCTCTCAGTCATGGCTATCCATTCACAGTTGCTAGGTAACAGCACATCACACATTTTGTATCGCTCAGATGACTGCCAGCAATAAGACATATTTATGTCAATATACACTGCCGGCTTCAGTACACTTGTCATCATAAGGAAAATGAGGTGTCCATGGCAGAGATTGAGTGGGCCACTAAAAGGATGAAATGAGGCAAGGCAGCAGGAATTGATGAGGTCACCATTGAAATGATAATAGCAGCAGGAGCAATTGGTCCACAGTGGTTGTATAGACTCCTCAAGAGTGATATGGAGAGAAAAGACTGTTCCAAAAGAGTGGACGAAAGGCGTCATTATACCAGTTTTCAAGAAAGGAGACAGGAAGCAATGTGAAAATTACAGAGGAGTGACACTGATACCTCATACAGCTAAGATCCTTGAAAGAATCTTTGATAAACAAATAAGAGACAGAGTACAGGGAAAATTAGCAGAACACCAGTATGGATTCAGAAGAGGCAGGTCCACATTTGACCCAACATTTACATTGCATCAAATGATGAAAAGGTACTGGGAATATGGAAAGGACATGGTAGTGATGTTTCTAGATATTGAAAAGGCATATGATGGTGTTCCAAGGAATTTGGTATGGAAAACATTGACAGAGGCACAGATTGGGAACGAAGCAACGAAGATGGTAACAGCATTGTATCAAAATTGCAAAAGCTGTATTAGAACCAAAGTGGGTCAAACTGAATGGTTCAGAGTTGAGACAGGCTTAAGACAAGGAAGTGTATTGTCTCCCTTACCCTTCATTATCATCATGGATAGAAATCTACATAATGTCAAGGAGAAGATGATGGGCGAGCAAGTAAAGTTTATACACTTTGTTGATGACATTGTAGTTTGGGGAGATAATGAAGAGGAAGTATACACAAAAGTTGATTTATGGAATGAGGAGATAAGAAATTTTGGAATGAAGAATTAGTACTGCGAAAAGCAAGACTTTGATCATGACAAGAGGTAAAAGAAACCCGGGGGGGAGGGGGAATGATAAAAATAGGAAATGAACCTCTTGAAGTAGTGAAAATTTTTAAATATTTGGGCAGCATGATGTCACAAGATGAAGAAATTGTTTAAGAGTACAACAGTCTGCAAGTTTCTACCAGTGTGTGAGACACAATTGTATGGAACAAAGATATGGCTAATGAAGTGCAAGGTTTCGTACTCATCCTATTATAAACCTATACTGACCTATGCTTCAGCAGCCTGGACGTTGACTAAGTGGAACCAATGTAAGATACAAGCAGCTGAAATGAGGTTCTTGACGAGCATATAGTAAAAGACAACAAGAGATAGAATACGAAATGAGGAAATAAGGAGAAGCGTAGGAGTGTGTAAACTTCAAGAAGAGAATGATATAGCAAAGTTGAAATCGTTTGGACACACGATGAGAATGCCAGGAGAGAGAATACCAAAGAGAACATACATGGATACAGAGACTGCAGAGGCCTAGGGGACAGCCTAGAGTGAGATGGAGGAGCTCTGTTGTGGACTGTATTATAAATAGAGGAGTCAATAGCAATAAAGTACTAGAAGAGGAATGGTGGAAAGACCGAGTAAGGTGGAGGGCTTTGGTACACTACCCTACCTAGAAGGAATCTGGAAAAAGGAATGGATGAAGAAGATACACTGCCAGGAAACACAACCATGCAACATCCTCAAGTACAAGATCATTTTATTCACAAGCGATGTGACATGTAGTTCTTCATTGCAGGAGTATATGATTACAAATTCAGACTAGATGAAACAAACATGCTACAGTAAAGGGTGCCCAAACAGTTGCATCAATACACAGAGTTCCCCTCTCTGGTGGCAATGCAGGCGTGTATTCAAGCATGCAAACGATCAAAAAAGTGTCAAGTGGCATCCTACGATAGACTGTCCCAAGCATCTTGCACATTTTGATGCAATTCGGCAATGATTCTTGCAGGCTCTAGAGAACACGCAAGTCCCCGCTTCATCAAGTCCCATACGTGTTCAATTGGCGAGAGAATCCGTGATCTTGCTGGCTAGGGTAGGTGTTGTACACCATGTACAGCACGTTGCATCACATCAGCTGTATGTGGACGTGCAGTGTCCTGCTGAAATGAAATGTCGTATGGCTTTTAGTGCCAGGATATCCCAGGACAGGTTCGGCTCGCCAGATCCAGGTCTTTCTATTTGACGCCTGTAGGCAACCTGAGCATCTTGATGAGGATGAAATGATGATGAAGACAACACATACACCCAGCCTCCGTGCCATTGGAATTAACCAATTAGGATTAAAATCCCCGACCCGGCTGGGAATCGAACCCGGGACCCGGGAACCGAAGGCCAGGACGCTGACCGTTCAGCCAACGAGCCCTGCTGAAAAAGCACATCACCTTCCTGTCGAAGAAATGGCAGCAGCACGGGGACAACAACCTGTACAATGTAGCGGGCACTGGTTACGTTACCCTGCAGAAACACCAACTGTGACCGTGAATTATAACTGATGGCACCCCCAACTTTGAATCCTGGGGTGGGATCTGGGTGTCGTGGGAGAATGCACTCTGGAATAGGCCGCTCATCGGGTCTATGCTGTACACATGTACATTTATCACTTGCATACCAACAGAACCTACGCTCGACACTGAAGACAACAGAGTACCATTTGCCTCTCCAGTCGACTCTTTCATTACACCAGAGTAGCCGAGCTTGGCAGTGTTTCCTATTGACAGTGGTTGCCTGGCAAATGGCACATGTGGTCACAATCCTGCTGCAAGCAGACATTTCCCGATGGTCCTTGGTGTCACAGCAGCTGCAAAATGTGACCAGATTTTGTTCGTGGATGATGTTCGGTTGGTCACCGCTGCTACCACAATGTGTTGATCTTGACCTGTGTCTGTACTACACGGACGTCCAGAGCTTGGTTTATGGGTGTGGGGATGTTCCACAGACTACTGCTGAAAGCAGCGACACAACATCGATACATCATGCCCAACCTGTGCAGCAATCCATGATACATCCATCCAGCTTCCTGCAGGCCCACAATGCGACCCCATTCAAATAGCTGCAGTTGTTCAACAGGAGCACGTACTCGTCTGCAGGGCATGGTTGTACCCTAGAATGAATGTTGCAAACAGTGTTCACCTCTAACCTCAGCACAGTTACTGCCTGCAGAGTCAAAACAGAGTGCGCACGGACAGGCCTCCTGAGCACCATCTGATCGCCAATGTCCATGACAAATGAATCACCAACACAAGAAACCCTCAGTATGCACATATTATTGTACCCTATAGGGCATAAACAACACTGCAATGTCGAACTTACCTTCTTACCTGCTATTTGATGAATGCGCCAGCCCAACTACAGTCGGCAGGAAAGGTCGTTTACAGGGTTCTTGTGAACGAGAGTAGGGAGATAAAAAATAATAATTTGTTCTATATGTATGCTTACGAAATGAGGAACACAAACGCACCTACTGACATTTTGAGCAAAAGTTGTGTATTCTTAAATCAACATTTCTTTTCCTTTATATTACAATGATTGCACTAACAGTGCTAAAATGGTTGCCCAAAAGGCTCATATCGTAAATTCAAATATAAACATCAAAAAAATACACCCTAGCTGGTTCATTTGTCGTGCGGAGAATCTATAAGTGAACCCAAGAAACGAATGTGTCCTTACTCGGAACAGCCTCGCTGTACCTGCACATAAAATATATGATGCCAGGGTGAGAAATTGTCCTGCAGAAATAACGCCACTAAAAGATCCCCACACATATTTGGGAAAGTGCACACAACAAAGATAATAAGTTTGAACCTACAACTACAGGCATAACCTTTCTAATCTCGCATGAAATACCTTTTTTTTTATGGATATGACCCAAGGTGCATTCACACAAACATTATATTTACAAAATGTACTGATTAAGCAAGTTCTCTTAGTGCCCAGTTTCTATCTAACGCATTACCATTTATAAACAAAGTAAAGAACGTATGAGAGAAGGAAAGGATGAATGAATGAAGCCATCGTCGCATGCTTGTCTCGCCTGCGAGAAGGAATTCCACCCCTCCCCTTGTATTTTAAAAATGGCTGCGAGACTCCCTGTTGTGCACGCAGGGGAAACGACCTCCACGACTTGGGCCGTGAAACACCCCTCGTACAAACCAAACAAAAAAAACATAACCTAGTTTTCAAACATACGGAGCTCAGCTCTACCTCGACCTTGTCCCGACACATGACAAAGATCGCCACAAATAAATGAGTGAGAAAATCACATACGTGTCTGCACTATCCAATGTCCATGGCAGACCACCCTGGGTCTCGATTATACCATCTGGAGTATTACACATAGTTATACACATCCATCTCGCCGTCACCTAATGCGACGCGTTCCAATTAACCCTCAAGTCTCGGGTTCGATCCCTTACTTGGCATATTACAAGGGGTCGCAAATATACATGACATAGCCTACGGGTTATTTTCATTACCCTCACAGACAACCCAACACAATATAGACATGGAGTAAACACCTAAATCCTGGCCGCATGCGTGCTCTACATTATGCATACAGATTCCCTTCCCAACATAAGGGTACTCTATCATAATTAACCTATAATTACAAGCATATGTCGTCTGATGCCGGGCACTAAGAAACATTGATTTAAGCTCGTACATAAGCTTCCCTACGATTGATTATGTGTACAGTCACACTATCATTTAAACTACCTTAATCCTTGCTTTCTATAAACAATAAAATAAAAATGTATATGCCTTATCCTAAAATATATAAAGGAAATACCTTAATAAATGGCCTAATGGGCCGTAATCCTACTCCTTACTATATTTACAAATTAATCATCGTATTTCTGCATAACAACCCCCCAACCCTACACATATATATTAATTATTGTTCACTTATCTATCATCATGGAGACCTCTTTATCCCTCTGTCAGGGTTAGGCCGTGCCTGCTCAGCCCATCATGGTAGCGATGTGGTCCTGGGTCGATCCTCTGTGTCCAGTCTCCATGGGTTGCTCGTTCATGAAGCCGTCTTCTTGAGGGATGGCTCGTTCATGAGGCCTTCTTCTTGAGGTTGTGGTCGGCAGGTCTCGTATCACACGTCTCTTGAGACACAGCACGGGTCTTCACTGGAATGAAATGCCTAATTTATTAACAGCACAGCATTCCTGGTACCTTTATTTAATTTTCGAGGCAAAAATTAATACTGGCGATCTGCGACGTTAAAAATCATTGTTCCCCTTTAGCTGCTTAACCGCACACGAATGTATATAGGCAATATCTCTACTATCTGAGATCAGCAACCTAATCGGTCGAACAAATTGTCGTTATCTCATGCTCGACTGATTCAGACCCATAATTATAGCGGGAATAACACAAATGACTTTAGTTTATACTTGCACTTCTTCCGCACTTCACAATATATTTACGTGGTTACCCGTACCGCTTCATGACGAAGTCTACATGTACGGCATTGTCTACAGTCGGTTAATTAGGCACTTGCGACCTCACTGTAAAGCGTCTAAATACAATCATACGATTGAATAATTACTGGAAAGTTTATGGATCACCGATTCATTGAATAAACATTAGCACAACTGCATTAAAGTAATCACAGTCTTTGTCCTAAACAAAGGTTTCTGGCGCGAGTATCAGCAGAAACGCGACGTGCACGGACCGCGGTCTTATCATGGACTGATCACCTCCTTCCACCTTTCTCTGCTCTTATAGAATCCAGGAACCCACGCGACTCGCTGGGAAGTCCCGGGAAACAACTTGAGATTGGCATGTGGCCTCGAAACATTTTCTCACGGCAGTCGGCCTCCCACGTAGTTATTTATCCGATTATATATTAATAGACTTTGAGGTATCTATGGCTTCGGAAAATTCTGGCACCGATTCCCATCCTATTACTTTCCTGTAAAACCTTCAAATATAGGAATTATGACTCCATTTCCATAGCGTGGTGAGCCTGTCTGTTCCCGCTGAAAATCTCTGTTAAGATGGCAGGTCTCTCCCCCAGATAAAATCCCATCTCTCTTTCTTTCTTCCTCACATATTCTTTCTTCGTCGCACATGACCACGCCTTGCCTCGGGAATCCCCTTCTCGATTCCCGCGCTCTGTATAGCATCACGCCCTCACAGTTAGCGTCCTATTGCGCATTATTTTATCAGCGTTAAATATCCACTCTTATAACTAACAGAATGGTACATTTAACACAATCCTCGAGGACGTTGCATGTGATTTTTTTTTTCGGCAGTATAGTTCAGAATATAAAACATCTGATTAATGTAACTGGATCAACTTTTATTGCCTTAATCATTTCTTTATACAGTGTAGTAATATTAATAACAAGAGATATCAAACTACAACAATATCATAGAACTAACATTATCTGAGCTAAATCATTAAAAAATGTTTGTACCCTTAACAATTAATTGAGTTTATATATATTATAGATATTTGTATAATACTTTTGAAATACTGAATAACAAATTTTTAATGAATAACAATACATATTTTGGCAGTGGTTTTGCTTTGTAAAATTTGTAAGCGCAATTTCAATCATCTCCTAAGCCCACTCTTAACTCTACAGATTCTTCTATAACATCTTCACATCATGACATACTCTTGTCAGTTCGGTGGGCGATAGGTGTTAGAAACAAAATTGAACTGAAACAATTAGTTGCATGTTGTGTCTCTCAGATATATACAGCTCAGTAAGATGGTTGGCCTAAAGTAACAGATGCTTCAGTTCTGACTCCCGATGTGTTGGCAACCTCTCTGGTCTACCTGCGGAGCGAGGCGGTTAACTCTTACAAAAGGCAAATGATGCAGGTTCATATTAGAAGCAAATGAGCCTTTGCATCACTCACTAGAAGGAGTAAAGCAATGTGCAAGAGGAGATGGGCATTTGTCGATCTCGCGGCTTCTCTCACAGAAAACTAGCTGTAGTATCCAATCGTTGGCAGGACAGCCACATATGCTTGTGCAAAGTTATCTCATTCCCCAGCTACTTTCCACCAATATTGAGCCAAGCTGTTTTACTCGGGACACAGCAGTAACCCCACCTATCAGAGATGAGTGGGAGCAGAAGAGACAAGAGCACATCACAACAGTGGTCAATGTAATGTCATTGTTGATCAGATTTATGAGTTTTCGATAGTGCAGGCCTACATGACTCCCTCTTCTCTTGTTCTTCAAGCGATCGTTCCTTCACTATTTTTTTCTCATTTTTTAATAATCATCTTCACAATTTTCCTTGTTGATATGGGCTGATGACATTGAGGTTTTAAACCTTAAGACAACCGTGACAAAAACCATCGCCAGTTAACACAACTGAACAATATTTCCATGTTAGCAGTGCTCAGCGTTGATATGGACTAAGCAAGAAAAGTCCCCATTAATTAATTCTATTTTCAAGTCAGTACAATAAAACTGTGTAAGACATAAATGATCAGAAATTGTACTCTCTATAACTTTTGTTATGTAGTCCTTCTCGATACGACCAATAACAAGGGTGTACTGCATTTTTCCCTGACTTTACATACCGATTTTCATTAATTTCTGTTCACCCATTTTCTCGTGGTTCAGCATTGATATGGACTTAGCAACAAAAATCTAAATTCATGATTATGTCTGTTATCATAGCCACTACGATAAAAATGTTTAAGACATAAATGATCAGAAATTTAATCCTATATAACCTTAGTTATGCAGTATTTATCGAAAGGCCCAAGGAGAATAAAATTTTAGGCCTTTCACTAAACTTCCTTTTCACTCAGTGTGAATAAAATCATTTACAGTCAAGATTGTAGTGCCGCAATCCAGACTTTAGAAACGCATTTTCATTAGATTCTCTTCAGCCATTTTCTCAAGATTCATGTACATACAGACAGAGATGACGGAAAATTAAAAAGCGCATTTCTTTGTTACTGTGGACACAACCAGTACAAAAATACCATTCTTTTTCAATTCTGAGCAATGTATAGACACAACTCTTATTTTATATACATAAAATGGTACAAGACAGTAACAAAACTGCACTTCATTCCATTACTACAGGCCTTCTTCTGTAGAGTACATCGTCCCACTGCACACGAAAAGCTGACAGGTTGCCGGTATATTGGGTGTTTGGAGTGAAAATCTACTTCTCCAAAGCACCTGCTATTTTAATAACCTGGATGTATCCCAAACATGGTATACATAAAAAGATAGGCTCATTCAGAAAAGTACCTTTAATTTCTGCCTTTCTTTCCAACTCCTTCAAAAATTATTTGTAACCGAAGCAGAACACTGCTGTTGTAACATAAATGAGGAGGTATGGGATATACTGTAAGAGGCCTGTTCAAAAAATATTCAAACTTTTGAAAATACAGTCAAATTTTGATATCTTGAAGTGGCTGCAGAGACTGAAAATACTTTTGAGTTATCAAAAATTCAAGATAAAGGAAAATGTGTTCCTCCTTCAGCTGCACCATCATTTACTGTACTTCCTAATACTGATCATTTATTCTATATCTTCAATTTTAATATTATTGTTACACGTCAGCCCCGTGGTAGCTCCTTTAGGTATTTCCAGGAAGGGGCTGGTAACTCAGATGATCTGGAATCTCCCAGCCAGCCTTCCCGTGTATTGTTCTCGGCGGCCGGCTTACCTGCGAGTTTCTCTGAGATTCAACGGAAATGTTCTGCCTCCAGTGACATCACGAAATTTCTTGATCAAATTACGAAAGCTATAAGAGGGGAGACGAGCCCCGGAGAGTCAGTCAGAGTTGGACTCCGTGTGGGAGTCAGTGCTAGAGTGAGCGACAGTTGGGCTCCGAGGTGGAGCCAGTGTGACACTCAGTGAGTTGGGGTTCAGAGGCTGGGCTGAGGGCGACAGAGGTGTTGGCTATCGCTAGTGTCCCACCGAGATCGGAACCAGGAGATGTGGTGTCAGAGTGTCCAGAGAGTAGCTGCATGGGAGACGGCGTATGGGACAGAAGACTATGTACTGCCTTAGAAAACTGTGTATGTGTGTGTGTACTTCTGTGGATTGAGGACTGCCGTGAATCAGCGATTAAAGCAGTTATCGTGAGTGTGAGGATAATTGGACGTGTGTTGTGAGTATTGTCCTGCTGTTGGATACTGTTGAGCTGTTGCTGATTGTTGTTCACTTTATGTGATTGTGTGAAGTACTGGACTATCATTGGAGTTTGAACCAACGAACAGTCGTCGTGTGTTGTACAGATATAGGTAGTGACACTGTGTTCAAATCCAGCTATCTATGCACAGCCACTGTATGAGTTGATTGACTGGACTTGGGGAAGTGAAAGTGAATCTTAGGAATCCGCAAGTAGACGAGCGGGCTAGACCTCCTACGGTGTGTACAGAAGAGAGATTTGTAAATAGACTGTAATTAGTGTGGCCATTCATAACTGGTTAGAACTGTAGTCGTAACAACGTTTCTGTAGGTGAACCTGCAAAAGGATCATTACCAAAATTGTTTTATCAAAAAACATTTTGAGAAGGAGGAGTTGGACGGCCCCGCGCGGTCCGCTCCTCCAGTGAGGCTCCCTTGACGGGTGAGACTCCTGCCGAGCCCGCTGTTGCAAGCTCAGGCGAGTCCCGTATGTACTCTGTGAGCGGCGGCTCCATCTGTCGCCGACAGCGGGAGTGTCGCGGTCCGCGTCTCCTTCGATGCAGACGTTTGGCATTGGGTACCTACCTCCCTCGCTCAGTGGAGCTCAGGGGACCCGTCGTGGCTTCGGCCCGACGGGCAGGTTTTAAATGAACGCAACGCCCATGCTCGAAACACTTCTTAGCTCTGTGACGAGAAACCCATGAAGATGATTGTTTCTCCTCCACTCACCGTGGAGAGAACGATCGAAAAATGAAAAAAAAAAAAAGAAACCTCAATGGTGGATCACTCGGCTCGTGGGTCAATGAAGAACACAGCAAATTGCGCGTCGACATGTGAACTGCAGGATACATGAACACCGACATTTCGAACGCACATTGTGGTCCATGGATTCCGTTCCCGGACCACACCTGGCTGAGGGTCGGTTGCTAAAAATGAACGTGACATTGCGTTCGAAGGGTGGAAGCGTCGCGGTTCTTGCAGCCACAGCCGCCGCCGCATCTCCTGTAAAGAGCTTCACCCTGGTGGAGCTGGACCGGTCGACACCGCCACTGAGATTGTGTGTGTGTGAGACGGGAGGGTTGGTCCGCGCAGCGTCTTTGTGGCTGCTGGCGCCAGTTCACGGCCCTTGCCCCACGACCGAACATTCTGTGCGATATGCACAAACCAAACACGACCTCAGAGCAGGCGAAACTACCCGCTGAATTGTTTAAATGTGTGTGCGCATTTATTATGCCATCCTGAAATAAATTAGAGTTTTGAAACAGATGGAGTTTTATATTTGTAACATTATTAAATTAGATATCGTATTAAAAGTCTATCTTTTCAAAAGTAGCAGATAATGGTACTGTATGATGGTGAATGGGATGAAAAGTCAAGCTGTAAGTTTCACCAAGAGAAGTCCACTCAGTTTTAATTACTGTGCTCATGGGGTGATGGCACCTCATGGGGAACACTAAGTAACTAGGTGTTAATATAAGGAATGACCTTCTCCAGAGTAATCATATTAATGAGGTTGTTAAGAAAGGTTATAAATCTCTTTACATGGTTATGACAGTATTTAGGAGTTATAGTAATGACATAAAGGAGAGGGTGTATAAGTCTCTGGTAAGACCCCAACTAGAGTATGGTTCCAGTGTATGGAACCCTCACCAGGATTACTTGATACAAGAACTGGAAACGACCCAAAGGAAAGCACCACCATTTGTTCTGGGTGATTTCTGACAAGGAAGTAGTGTTACAAAACTTTTGCAAACTTTAAGCTGGGAGGACTTGTCAGTAACGAGATGGGATACTCGACTATGGGGTATATATCATATTTAATGATTTTCATTCTGTGCTGATATAGACAATACATTAAAGAAAATTAGGGAAAGATGCTCCCCACTTCACTTCAATATCCAGGTAGAAATATTAATTTCATATTGTTCTACCTGTATATTGAAGTGTTAATTAGGTGGAGCATCTTCCTCAATTTTCTTTAATGTCTGTGGTATGTTTCAAGCTGTCAGTGGAGAGATGGCGTGGAATGGCATTAGCAGACGAATAAGTTGAGCGGAGCTTTTAAAAGTAGGAAAGATCATATTATGAAAATAAAGTTGAAATTCAAGAGGATAAATTGGAACAAATATTCATTTATAGGACGAGGAGTAAGGGACTGGAATAAATTAAAGGAAATGTTCGATAAATGCCCAAGTTCTTTGTAAACATTTAAGAAACGGCAAGGTAAACAACTGACAGGGAATCTGCCATCCGGAAGATAGCCCTAAATGCAGCTCACTGACTAACTGATTGATTGGTTGATTGACTGATTGATTGATTAATTGACAACTGCTACAAATGCCGCTACAAATGCAAGGGTCTAGTGTGGACTGTGGATCCCGGTATCTGCAACATAAAGCAGGAACAATATTTTAACTGATCTGTGAGAGTAAATGTCTTTGTATCAGTTGACAGCCAACGCACTGAACGAGAGAATAAGAAGAAGATATACATACATTTCTCCACTACGCAGAAAAGCGTAGAATCAAGGATATATTTTTGGGCTTAGAAGACGAGAGAGCGAGTACAGATTGTTTGGTTGTTCCCCTCTTAGTAGCCTCTTACATTGTGGAGGGGAGATAAAGTTTTCTGATAAATGAAAAGAAATTTGTACCATCATGATCCAAGTCAAACAATATGGCAGTAGATCCAACACACAACATTCCCATGCCACGTCACAAAATACCCCCACCTATTAAGATCTACATCCAACCTGAGGAAGACGATGACTGAAGACTTAGTATAGATTGATGGCGAACACTGGTTGCCGCGTTACCATGGTGTTGGTTTTCTATCCACGCAAAATTGATGACGCTAATTCCAGTTAGACCCCAGCCCAAAAAAAAAAAACATTAGAATTCGCAAACTAACAGCTGCTAAACAATAACACTATGCAGCACCACTTACCAGAAACCACCAAGACTTAAAATTTACACAGTATTTTCCAAGTTTAGATTTTTTTAACAGGCTTTGTACACCTCTAACAATGGTCCTGATGTTTCATGTAATTTATTACACTGCAAAACTGTCTTAACACACACACTACAATGTGAACACTATCTGGTAGTACTTTCATGTAATACAACTCCTGTTTACAGATGGCCGTAGCCTCAACAATTTCCAATTACCTTGCTGTCTACAATACAACACTTATTCAGACTTATCACCTATGTTCTCTCAATATACCTACTCTATATAAATACATATTTTACAAGAATTTTAGAAAAAACATGTAAATTAACTAAGCAAATGCCAGGGGTACAAAATAAATCGTGAACCCACCATTTCTCCCATCCATAGTACTAAAAACTACAGTACATGCTGTAGAATTAATTATAATATTGTGTGAATTGGTAAGTTAATTGTTTGTTAGTACATTAGAAATGTTTTTAGTTTTTACAAATAAAATATTTATTAATTCAACTTCATTCTGTTGGGTTTAAGTAACTATAGTTAATTTGATTATATCTCTATTACAGTATATAAAACCAAAGCCACAAGGCTAACTGACTAACTCACTGACATAAGTGTTTAGCCACTTCCACATGAGCTAGAAACTTGAAATTTGGCAACCTACGGAAAAATTCCAGAGAGTTCAAAATTTAAAATTTTACCCTCTCCAACACCCCCCCTCCCCAACAATGGACGCTATATTGCAGTGACCTAGAAAATTAAAATTTGGGAAACTTCTAGCTCTTAGCCTGTAACCGATGAAGAAATTGCAATATGTTCAAATATTTAATAATTTATGCCTGAAAAATATCAAAATATTGTGCCAAATTTAATGATAGTCCAGACCATCGTTTCAAGGTATTTTGAGGCTAAATGGCAATAGCTATGAACAAACGGATTGCATTTTCCGTTCCCAAAATGAAGAGCTCTACAACTTTGGTCCTATGACTTTTTGTCGTATCTCGACTCCTTCAACCTTAGATTGAGCACCATTTTCTGATTTTGTCTCAATTTTGTTTCTTTTCCATTTATTATTTCACTGCTTGAAACACTTGCAAGACAGGTAGAACAACGAAAGCTAGCAGGCCCCTTGCCACATCCATTGGCCATACATAAACTGACTTCCATTATTCTAGCTGCCATGAACGTATGGGAAAACAGAAGGAATAGGTTGAAACATTACTGGAAAATCTACCTAAGTTCCTAAAGTAATCTAAGGTGTAGCCAATGGAGATAAGACAAAACATCAAAAATGAAAATTACAGAACATTTCGTGGTTGAAACACTTGCCAAATTTCAAGACTGTACCTGTCTGCTAGGTTGGAAGAATAATTTTTCAACTTGTGAAAAACGTACGAAATTTGGCCTTGATCGAAACATTTACCTCTATGTATGTTATAAATAGGCAAGATACGAGAAAATTTCTTAGGGCCAAGAATGTAGGCCTCTAAATGGGCCATCTGATGACGCAATCTGTTTGTCGATACGACCTTATGCTGGGGGAGAATGTCACTAATTTCCTTAAGACTGCAGTTCTGCAAAGTAATTTTAATTGTAATTTTTCCGATTACTTGTATAAAAAGTAATTTGTAAATGGGCAAAATACTTCTCAGGTAACTGTAATTCAGCACAACTACGACTTTCTTGTAGTCTTCACATCACTGATATATATACAGTGTGGTTGGAAATGACGTGAACAGGCTATATGAGCGTTAGAGGGTTGGTCATCCAGACAAATACTGTAATTGGAAAAAAAATATTCAATATCCCGCATGCCGAGAAATGAGCATCAAACACTAACACACCGTGGGTTTCAGCCAATGCCACGGTAGCGCGCTTGCTATGGGCCGAGCCTATCAGCAGGGAGGTCCTGGTTCACGTCCCTTCCTTGGAGAAGTTTATTCCTTCTACTGGCGCTCTCAAACTGGTCATAAGCCACATGCAGATTTAGCAACACCACTTTGCAAAGCCCATCTGAAGTCTCCTGCAAAGCGATCTGACCGGCTAACTTCAGCAGCTACTAATATGGCAAGGGCGTGAGATATCAACGTAATGTTTTCAAATGACCAACGCTCTAACACTCATATACTCAATTCACCTAGTTTCTGAGCACCCTGTATAATTATAGACCTTGGTGCTCTTTTCCAGTTAGTGTCATGATCTTCCCCATAAGGGACATTATCCTGGTACAACTTTGATTTTCCCTAAACTCAAACATAATCTGTACCCTTGGCAAAAGCTTCAATAATGAGACAGGAGAAATAATTTATTATATCATTAGAATCTTATGAAGTTTTCAATACTTAAAGATATAAATATTCAAGTAATCAAACCTCTTTTGTATCCCTTTCCTAATACTGTTCATTACAATCATGTTACCAAATGTCTTTAGGTTCAGGCTCTGTTCTGACAGAACACGATAGAACAGTTCACTTCTGAGGAATGTGGGCAAAGTCTTTGACCTGTGCTTTGTCACCTTCACATGGCATAAAAGCAGAATACTCTCATATCTATAATTCTAAACACACTATACTCAATCAACATACTACTTTCTTGCAGAATTCCACAATATAACCTTTAAGATTTCTGATCTGTCGAACACAAGGCACAAATGAAATATAAATAACAGAATTCTATTAATAAACTGCTTTTCTTTTCAGATATGTACTATTGTTTCATTAATTTGTAACTTGTGTTCGGCAGACAAGGAAACTTAAAGGCTATATTAACCAAATCGACAGTGGAAATCATGGCTTCCATTTTTATTAAGTTGATTACACCATGCCAGGTCTAAGAATAAAATCAGAACAAATTTCTTCAACTGCTTTCCCCTGTTCAATTGTTAAGTTGTGATATTATCAATACACAACAAAGCCAAGTAAATGAGGCTTGTTTTTTTCTGAGGAACCCTGCAAGAAGGAAGTTGTTTGTAAATATATCACTCTCCTTGAAATAGAAGCCTCTTAAAATGAAGCCTTGGGTTAAAGTTAGGGAAATATCCAAACTTTTGTAGTTCCACCCGCTGTACTGATGACAATGTCAAACAATGGAAGAATACAAACAAGTAATTTGGATAGGAGGAAAACAGTATATAAATGTAACTAACCTGGATGACACAGATGTATAGCCACAACAAAAAATTTTTTTTGCTAGTTGCTTTACGTCGCACCGACACAGGTAGGTTTTATGGCGACGATGTGAGAGGAAAGGCCTAGGTGTTGGAAAGAAGCGGCCGTGGCCTTAATTAAGGTACAGCCCCAGCATTTGCCTGGTGTGGAAACAGGAAACCACAGAAAACCATCTTCAGGGCTGCCGACAGTGGGATTCGAACCAACTATCTTTCGGATGCAAGCTCACAGCCGCGCGCATCTAACCGCACGGCCAACTCGCCCGATACGCACAAAAAAGAACGAGCACATGGTATTGTGAAAGTTCCTTACAGGTACACTCTTCTCAAAAACAAATGAACCTACAGATATAATGTTAGTTGTAGGTATCCACAGAGTTTGCATCTACATTGGACGTGAATTATGTTTTGATATGTTGTTAATGTTTGGGTCATCAGTCTGTCGAGTGGTTTTTGATGCTCTCCGTGCCATCCTATCCTGTGGTAAGATTTTCATTTCTACATTACTACATCCTACATCTACTGTAATCTGTCTGACATATTCATACCTTGGTCTGCCACTGCCATTCTTACCAACCACACTTCCCTCAAAAACCAACTGAACAAGTTCTGGGTGTCTTAAGATGTGTCCTATCAATCTATCCCTTCTTCTGGTCAAAATTTGCCAAGTCGTTCTCCTCTCAACAATTCAATTCAATACTCTTCATTTATGATTCGATCTAACAACTGAAATGAAAAGCTTCCATACTTTTTCCTTCTGAGCTAGTTATTATTCATGCCTCACTTCCATACAATGCCGCTCCAGACAGAGGTCTTTAAGAACATCTCGCCAATTCCTATATTAATGTTCAAAGTCAGCAAATATTTTTTTAATTTTTTCACTATTTACTTTAACGTCACTCAGGCACAGATAGATCTTATGGAGACAATTGAATACGAAAGGACTAGGAGTGGGAAGGAAACTACTGTGACCTTAAGATACAGCCCAGAATTTGCCTGGTGTTGAAATGGGAACACAGAAGACCATCTTCAGGGCTGCCGACGGTGGGGTTCAAACCCACTGATAGCTACGTGACCAAACTTGCTCAGTCAAACAATAATGAAAATTACGTCTGATAAACCATTACATGTGAGGAACATATAATACCACGTTCTAAATTTGTTTTATGTGTGGCTACACATCCATACTAAAACAAGGCACAGATAATCCAAAAGCATGCTTAATATGAACTAGAATTTGTAAAAAATCAACAACATTCTCCAGCTAAACAGTATACCTGATTAAGTGCTTGCTTCTTAAGTTGAAGGTTGGCATAGGCAATTAATATTTGGAGATACGAGACATGTGTCAGTAGATTTCCTGGCATATTAAGTCATATACAGATATACAGAACACATTACAGGATAAACTCAATGACAGGTTAGCGTGGTGACATGGAGCAATAGAAAAAGGAGACAAGGACAAACATAAATGATGACAATCGCCACATCTTTATACACTGCTATCTCTAGGCTCTATGATGAACCCCAAACAGTTACGAAATGACTGTGAGATCCCTGCCAACGAGGGAACTATACAGGTTCATCGGAAGGCTTTCCAAATAAGCTTATATGGTATCCAGGTTTTTTTTAAAAAAGGCTAGGCATAGACGGTTTCTCTCTCTCTCTGTTTCTACACAAATAGATGGGCTGTATGAATAGCATCAGTCAGTGGCGTGTGGTGAACACATTCGTTACCCCAGCTGCAAAAATGTTTTTTAAATGTAAGCAATCATAGCCCCCACTACACTCTGTAATGTCAACATTACCATTTTATAATGCTGCATTTTTCGTGGAAAGGTCTACCTGAGAAAGGTCTTACAAGAATATTTTCAACCACACACTCGCACATATTTCCAAATTGATATTCACGGCAGTGACGACACCATCATAACTTAATCTATAGCAGATTTTAAACAATGTACTTACAGTTTCACCCGGTGACTTTTCATGATAGTACAGTCATGGTTTTCACAAAAATACATTGGGACTACTTGTTTTTAACTTAAAAAGCCTAACCTAAACTCAATCAGCAAAATTTAACTGGTACTTTACCATCGCCGCAGTTTTATAGTTTCACTTGCTTACTGAGTGTATGCACATCAACAACAAACAAGGGAAAATATTCGTCACGACATTTAACCTTAACGCAAAACCTTCACCTATAACCCAAGAGGAAAACTACAAAAATTCACTATATACCACCATCGCAGACAACCAAATACATAATTATTTTACTTTCGTGCTTAACTCAGTGTTCATACTGGGCAACCTAAATATTTTTCTGTGGCTATCGGTAAACATATTCTACACGTGCCATCAATAAGTTGCTCGAAAAAACTTTATACATTCCGAAATCTGAAAATAAAATATATTGTTCTGTATTACAATTGATTTCATAAACTGGCTCTATTTTTATTAGCAAGATGATGTTCAAATTGGCTATACTGTCAACATGTTTGATATTTTTCTTGTAGCCTCTAGCATGTGGTGCTGAACACTTTGAGTGTCAAGTATTAAAACTAACATGCCTTACCTAAGCTATAAACTGCTGCCGGGATGGGCCCACAGCCCCGCCCCGCTCTGCTCCCAGGACAAGGAAGCTTCAAGTGCTTGCGTCATCCAAGCAACTTAAATTCCGCTGGGGTTGTTCTCTTTCATGCCGGCAAGGAAACCCAGCTCGCTGGAGAAGCTGAACTGCGGTAGTGTGAGCGGATTGTCGAGACAGCTGTACTTGCCTTGGCTTAGATGTTCGCAGTTTTTTAAACTTTATAAAAAGCGTTCTAAGGAATAATAAGAAAATGTTAAAATAAAGTTATTTACCCCAGCAGCGATATTGCATATGTTATATATATTAAAGAACCCCCTTGTCCAGTTAAAAATACATTAAAAATTCAAACACAAATAGATATTCATGTAATGTTATGATCCTTATCATATATCACCTGAAAGTCCATATGTATTGTGTGGTTTTTCAATTTTCAAATGCTGATGTTGTGTAACTACTTTGTAAGCTTCATATTACAAACATCCTTCATTGATCTATTATTATACCGTACTTCCAAGTAGTGTTGACTCCATTTGTCCCTGCTTTTCTGATGTAATGATTGCCAAGGCATACCTAAATGGGAAAAAAAAAACATCTGTAATAAAAGATTAGCCTGCGAGGTACAAACTGACTCAACACTACTCGGAAGTACGGTATAATAATAGATGAAGGATGTTTATAATATGAAGCTCAAGTAATAGCTACACACCATCAGTATTGTAGTCCGGCTCCATGGCTAAATGGTTAGCGTGCTGGCCTTTGGTCACAGGGGTCCCGGGTTCGATTCCCGGCAGGGTCGGGAATTTTAACCATCATTGGTTAATTTCACTGGCACTGGGGCTGGGTGTATGTGTCGTCTTCATCATCATTTCATCCTCATCACGACGCGCAGGTCACCTACGGGTGTCAAATCGAAAGACCTGCATCTGGCGAGCCGAACATGTCCTCGGACACTCCCGGCACTAAAAGCCATACGCCATTTCATCAGTATTGTAAAATGGAAAAATAACACAATACATATGAACGATGATATTTATACAATAAGGATCATGACCCAGCATGAATGACTATTCATGTTTGAATTTTTCATATACAGTAGAACCTTGATTATACGTTCCCAGAAACTACGTTTTCCCATATTATTCACTCAAATTACGTTGTAAAAATAGTGCATTATCCGTTCCTCGAAGAACGATTTCCCGGATCAACCATCCAGTCCCATCAACACTAAATCCTCGCTCACACGTTTTTCAAGAAACTGTATCTCACAAAAGAACGGCTACGGCATACTTACGGATCTTCATGTTAGTGCCCCGTCATTGGGGTAATTTGAGGAAGTACTGTACCGTACTGGAAAAGCGATCGGCGGTGAACTTGCATAAGGACCATTTTATCATCGCATTTGGGTGGTATTGTTTAGATAATCCTTGGAAATCGTAAAGCAGAGTGTGTCCACAGCAATTGGAAGGAGACAGAGCGCATTTAGACAGATCTACTTGACGATGGAACAAGTTTTGTCAAATGTTCGTACTTGCAAAAGCGTCTACATTATGTCCAAGGTTACGTGTTCATTCTTTTTTACTTTTTTCGAGTGTATCGCCGAACAGGTTTTCGAAACTTCCCTCAGGGCACTGTATAGTCACTGGGCTTTCAGGCAGGAATCGAAACTACTCCTTCTTAAGTAATACAAATTTAGTATTTTTATATTATCGTATACGATTAATTTATCGAGACCATTGGGATTGCCTATTACTGTTTTGGTCCTAATATAAGACTGGGAATTTCAGGATTTTGTGTTAAAATGTTATAAAAAATGCAGTCATTTTATTTGCGCGTGTTACATTTAAAAACGGTATCATTTCACAGAGCCTCCGTGGCTCAGACGGCAGCGCGTCGGCCTCTCACCACTGGATACCGTGGTTCAAATCCCGGTCATTCCATGTGAGATTTGTGCTGGACAAAGCGGAGGCGGGACAGGTTTTTCTCCGGGTACTCCGTTTTTCCCTGTCATCTTTCATTCCAGCAACACTCTCCATTCTCATTTCATAGCATCTATCATTCAGTAATATATCACTTTGGGATTGGCGACCCCATCGTAATAATAGCCTATATATGATTCATTCATTACATCCCTGACCCGGTCAATGACTGGAAAACAGGTTGTAGGTTTTCATTTTTCATCATTTCAAACTCGTATCGACTTGTACAGCGAGCGTGCTTTCCAGCCGAGTCAAGGTCGCGAATAGCCGTAATTTTGGAAGTGTTAACGATATTTTTTCTCCTTCCACTTTGATTGTGATTAGTGACGGGCAGAATTGAGAACTTGAGGATTGATACTTACATTCGAAACCATATTCTCGAGTTCAACATAACCTTTAAAAGTCGATGTAGGCCTAATTTATGCAGTACAAGATTTCTATAAACTGACTACGAACAGTATACCAGTGACCAATTTCCAATGTAAGATTTAAAAAAGGGATTTTGCATCATGTTGGGCGCTTTTGTATCTAATGTGCTTTATTTTATTAGATTAGAGAATTTAAAACTACTTGTGGTTGATTGATGTTTGGCTTGACATTACGGGTATTAGATTTTTCAAAGAGTTTGGCTGATCAAAGTTGCTGAACTGAAAGAAGTTTTCAGAGGAAACTGATGAAGTTTTCCCGGTAAAACTGAATGTAAAGTTTCGAGATTTTTAAGTCACGTACTGGTAATTAAGGTTTGAAGCCAGCCCTGCGGTCTAACTTGCCTGCCTCTCACCCACAGGGCCCGGGTTCGATTCCCGGCCAGGTCAGGCATTTTTACCTGGATATGAGGGCTGGTTCCAGGTTCACTCATTCTAAGATTACCTTTAATTGAGGAGCAATTTAATGGTGAGATGGCGACCCCGGTTTAGAGAGCCAGGAATAACGGCCAAGAGGATTCGTCACACTGACCATGCGTCTGACATAATGAACGTATTGGACGGTAGTTGACACATTCACCAACCTCACCTTTGCCTTTCCAGATAGGGACCGTAGTGCTGATCAACCAAATTGCAGGTATGCTACCATCATGGAAAATTCTGTTAAACAGCTTCATCAGAATCTCAGCTTCATGCTGTCCAAGTATCTTTCAGGCCTCAGATGGCATATTAGCAACTACCAGACGATAAGAAATCCCAAACAACAAGGGCCAATGGTCTGACACAAAACTGAGTCCCTTCAAGAGGTTCTCTGTTAAACATTCCTGACCTGTTTTTCTTTCATCACTAGCCAGGAAGTGCATAGATCAATAAAGATAAGCTGTAAAGTAAACAATGGTGTATTTGGCAACGGTTCATTGGAAGTAACTACGCTGACGTGATGGCTGCCGATGGAACATCCTAGTAAACAAAAGACAAGTAGTGTGCTGCAGGTAGATGCATACACTTGCAGGGGGAGGATCTAGGTATTAATGTTGTGGGTCACTCAGTGAACTTATGCCCCAGCATCACTTAAATCTAATAGCAGTTGAAGGGATATGTTGTTCAATAATAATAATAATAATAATAATAATAATAATAATAATTATAATAATAATAATAATTTGTGTAAGTTCGTGGTCTCCTCTACCAAATCTCACAAACCTCTTTCACAGGAAAAACTACTAGCAGACTCAAAAGGTACTGGGAAAGAAAGCGAGCATCCAAAAAGAACTAGTCAAAAGCGCTGCCTATTGGGCTTAAAACACTAATGATAATAATAACAATTCTTTCACTCCAAATGCTTTTATGTAACATCCCAATGTTAATATTCTGGTCTGAAAATGGTCTTATAAGCCAGTAAATCCACTGAAAAGGTTCTCCCACACTGAAGCTCCAACTGAACTGAGATCGAATCCTACAACAAGCACCCAATTAGCCAGCTTGAAAAATTGGTATATTGTTATTTACAAGACGTTCATCACGGAAACAGTAGAGACAAAAGTAAGAAGCCCGAGATGGAAAACTGGAATATTAACTGTATAAAAACACTAAAATATGAAAAAGTTCCTGTTCATGAGCGGGAAGGGAATTAGCTAAAACATTCTGTTTTATATTGATATGGCTGTCATTTATGCTGCACTCCACAAACAGAGAGAAAAGTTTTATTTAGAGATGGAAATTTTCTTACTCAATGGTCTTGAAGTCTACAGCTAAAATCTTGAGAACTCATGGGCCCCTCGAGTCGAAGAGAACAATGGTGCAGCATTCTTTGTTGAAGCACAGGATTCTAGCTGTAGTAATGAATCATATTGTAGGTTAATGTGCAGAACATCTCCAGTTAATATTATTATTTTATAATATTTTAATATAATTATTTTTTACGAGCTGTTTTATGTTGCACGGACACAGATAGTTCTTATGGTGATGATAGGATAGGAAAGGGCTAGGAGTGGGAAGGAAACGGCTATGGCCTTAATTTGCCCCAGCATTTGCCTGGTGTGTCAATGGGAAACCACGGAAAACTACCTTCAGGGCTGCCAACAGTGGGATTTGAACCCACTATCTCCCAAATGCAAGCTCACAGCTGTGCGCCCCTTACCGCACAACCAACTCGCTCGGTATTCAAAAAATTCCTTGTCTTTGGAGTACCATTTATTGGACCTTATATTCAAAATAACTACTTTTTTTACAAAACAAAATTAAATAGAACAAATTCTTAGCAAATGACCTAGATGTTAGTCCCCTTAAAACAGCAGCAGAACAAATTCTTGTCTAATAACTCTTCAAAAAAAAATTCAAGCTGAACTATAAAATTATAATTATTTATTCATGCAAAAGGAACGAAGTGCAACAGAACACAATTTAAGCCACAAACACGGCTTTCTTTCCAAATGGTGAATCTCACTCAATGTATTTTTGCTTTCAAAACTAATACAGGGGCTAAGTCATCTCCGTACAGGCCATGAAGGCCCAGGGAGGGGTGGAAGGTAAAAGCTTTCACAATCCATATCCTTGGCACTTGCTGGGGTAGAGTGGTTAGCTCTACGCCTGGCCTGCTTTAACCCCGGGAAGTAAACTGGCATTCTTTTCTTTTTTTTTTTCTTTTTTTTTTTTTTGGCATAAATTGAGTGAACTTTACAGCCATGCACACTTCTAGAAGTGGAAATATCATTTCTTAAATTCTTCAACTTCCTTACAGGGAATCGAACCCACGTCCTTCCGGGTGAACCGAGCACGCCTTTACGGCCTCGGCCAGGCAGTCCCTTTCAAAACTCACATACCGGGAACAAATATTACATTCTAGTTTATTTCCTGGAACTTCAGTGAAATACTGCCAGGTCCACAAACTCTTCTGGTACCATAGCCATAAATGTATGCTAACAATATCCCATATATTAAATTATGAGCAAAAGGACACAGTTCTTTCCCTACCATCATAAATCGAACACTCAGGCTCAAATGAAACAAATTCTTGTAGGTTGACTAGCATAAAGCAGACCTGTGCCTTCTTTCTTACCATTTGCATATCCGCCTCGGCTGTTTGCAGTGAACGGAAGGCCAACCTAACATGTCATTACTTTCAGTGTACCATGTGACATCAGGCGGGAGCTTAGACTTCTCGAAACACTGGCTCTCGTTTCCCATCCCTAATTTTGATAATGAATTCACAGTCACAAAGGAAATATGTTTTCAGTATGTTTCCTGAAATATCAGCACATATTTTATGCCTCCTGATACAAAAAGGGATCAGCTGAAAATTTATAATTCCCAAGTACAAATACGACTCAAAGGAAGGAATTTATTATCATAGAGACTATTTTTTTTTTTTTTTGCTATTTGCTTTACGTCGCACCGACACAGATATGTCTTATGGCGACGATAGGATGGGAAAGGCCTAGGAAGTGGAAGGAAGCGGCCGTGGCCTTAATTAAGGTACAGCCCCGGCATTTGCCTGGTGTGAAAATGGGAAACCACGGAAAACCATCTTCAGGGCTGCCGACAGTGGGACTCGAACCCACGATCTCCCGATTACTGGATACTGGCCGCACTTAAGCGACTGCAGCTATTGAGCTCGGTATAGAGACTATTACATGACTAGTTAATCCTCTCTGATGATAAAAGACTGTTCCTGGTTTTGGACTGAGTTTAAATGATAAAATTCCTTATCAATTTCCCTAAATGCTGCTGATCACTATCCTGACGCCCACCTCCGTACTGTAACGGTTAGCGCTAGCCGCTGCCACCTCAGCGGCCCGGGTTCAGTTCCTGGTACTGCCAGAGATTTAAGAATGGCAGTATGGCTGAAACATGGTTAAAATGGTACATGCAGTACATGCAGCTCACCTCTATTGGGGGTGTGCCTGAAAAGAGCTGCACCACCTCGGGATGAGGACACGAGTTTACTTTATCTGACTCGATGGCTAAATAGTTAGCAAGCTGGCATTTGGTCTTCCCTGCCGGGTCGGACACTTTAACTTTCATTGGTTAACCTTCCAACGGCTCAGTGTCTGGCTGTCTGTGCTGTCTTCATCATTAGAATTTATATGCGGTCGGCATATTTTGCATGTTTTTTAAAGAGTATTGTTGGGTATGTTCTAATATTTTTTTGCAATAGTTCACACGTAGGTGATATTTTAAAGTTCTTAAAGAAAGCTATTTCCATCTTCGACAGAGTTCCCTCTTACTATCACTGTAAACCACTATTCATTGAACTGTCTATCCTAACAGTAATCAATTTATATGTACGTAATCTTCTGATATATATAAAGAGTTAAGATGTCAGAACACCATACATAACAATGATACCAGGTCATCTTACCATTACTATCAAAGGGGTAAGAAGGGTCCACCTATTCAATACTATTAATTTGTATATTGTCTTATAAAACTGGGACTAATTTTGACTCCATATATACTGGGTCATCTTCAGCCACGCTCCAATGGAAGACATAAGAACACGTATACCCAATAATGATATAAACACTGATATGACACAATTTATGGTCTTAACTTAATTTAAACCTCTGGCAAGTAAAAGAACTCCTGCGGGACTAAATTCCGGCACCTCTGCGTCTCCGAAAACCGTAAAAGAGTAGTTAGTGGGATGTAAAGCAAATAACATTATTATTATTATTCTTCTTATTATTATTATTATTATTATTAATTTAAACCATTGATGAAATCTAACATAACTACACTTTAAACTAAATAACACATCAAAAATGTTGTGGTTGATGGCAAACTATTTTGTCGTTTCTACAACAGCTATTGTTTTTGAGTTGATTTGGGAGTTGGTATCCTTTCCTGTGTAGACGAGCAACTTGAATGATATTTATGTTTGTTCAATAGTAATATGGGTCAAGACTTATGTAGCTTTAAGGGGAATATTGGTACTTTGAATAGGTTTTTCCTTATTATCAATGTAGTGATCTATTGATTAATTTTTTTTGGAGGTAAATGTCTGGAAAAAAAAAAAAATTGAAGTAAATAATTGAGAATATAACGGAAGCAAGAAGATCAAGATAAGTATATAGGCCTATAGCTATATGAGACTCACCTCTATGTTGTTCGTAAGTTACATGCAGTTGGTATGGATACCAACACCAGACTGATTGTTGAGAGGGAGCAGGAGTATAGCGCTCACATCCCTCCTCCAATCCTTGCCATCCCAACATTTGCCTGGTGTGAAAGTGGGAAACCACAGAACACCATCTTCAGCGCTGCCGACAGTGGGGTTCGAATCCACTATCTCCCGGAAGCAAGTTCGCAGCTGCGCACCCCTAACCATACAGCCAACTCGCCCAGTCGTACAGAGTCTAACAGCCTGCCTGAATATTGACGGGAAGTGGCTGGGGAGTTAGATAACTTTCTTCTTTAGCATGCCATTCCTCTGGTTCATAAATTTTCTGATAATACCGGTATGTAACACACTGGTTCATCATAGCACTTGAACTATCCAATCCCTACTTTGAGGCACTGATTGGAATGAGCAGTGTTCATATTTAACGGAATAATGGCAGAGAAGTGTTTACGGCAGTCTGCGGCCTGGTCATTCCAGCTCTGGAACTTTGGACTGATTGATTGGCACCGTAGTACTGTTTGTTAAAAGTGATAAAATGTGCACTTTCTCATTTGATCGAGTATTTTATATGATAACATTGCTTTTAATCGTTACATTCCTACTGACGTGTTTGTAATGACCTATGTTGACTTCAGTTAGGAAAACCACAAAGTCAGTCTTTCTGAGAATCCCATAGCAAAGCACGGGTACATCAGCTAATACAAACTAATAGTATTGAATAGGTGGACCCTTCCTACCCTTTGATAGTGATTAATAGTCAATACGGACCATAATGAGATTCATAACTTATCATCTTACCATCTCGATGTGCTGTGGTGTAGGTTAAAGAAAACTCAGAAATGTCATATGGTGTTGAGTATAACCCCATACAATAAATTAGATCAATAATTCCGTCAGCTCCCATTAAGCATTTTCAAACGTATTTATAAATCATTGTTTGTAAATCCATGGTACACTATTGCCAAGTGTATTGAAGAGGACTGGAGCGGTCTGCACTGTGTGTATGTTGTGTACTCAACCCGAAGGCTTGATCCTCCACAGCTATGCCAACACCTGTCATACATGGCCTAGGCATCACTGAAGAGGTGTAGTAGGGAAATGAGGAGTGAGGTAATGTCTTCCATTGTATTTGCTTAAATATAATGCAGATCTAGTTACCGTATTTCACGGCATAATCGTCGCATCCTTTATTTTCAATACAAAAATCGGACTTTAAACCTTTAATTACATAATCGTCGCACGTCCAAATTTTGTTCACTAATCTGGTTAAAAGGTAAATGGAACTGCAACGTAAGTTGCACATGAATGCGCAATTTAAATAAGTGTATGGTTTATGGGCAATTTGGCAACACAGTCACGTTTGCGAACTGTTGCACAACGTATAAATAAATAATACCGGTATATGTACGACGCATGGCTTACCGGTAGACTATCGGCAGTTTGACAACGTGGTCGCGAGACAGTGTACTATTTATTCACCACCTACATGTTATGCTTACCGGTAGGCTATCGGCAGTGTGACAATGTGGTCGCGAGACAGTGTACTATTTATTCACCACCTACATATTATGCTTACCGGTAGGCTATCGGCAGTTTGACAATGTGGTCGCGAGACAGTGTACTATTTATTCACCACCTACATATTATGAGTTCCCATTTGAAATACGTAAGGCTGTAAGTTATCGCTTATCGGCAACGTCGCCAGGAAATACCGGCTAGGTAGGTTGAATGGACCTCGAACCAGCCCTCAGATACAGGTAAAATTCCCCGACCCGGCTGTGAATTGAACCCAAGGCCTCCGTGTAAGAGGCAAGCACGCTACCCCTACACCATGGGGCCGGCTCCTGTGTTATTGCGCACGAAGTGAAATCCAAGACGATAACGCAGATTTCCACGGAATTATTCAGCCGAATTATTTACGATGTCTCAGTTGTCATCGCTAGACTCTTATCTTACTACTACGTCATAAGTGTCCGGGCATGGGATGAAAACTTTTATCCAAGCAGTCAAGATAATTATTATCCAATGCTATTAAAGTTTTATTTTATAAACTAGTCAGTAATGTAATGTAAAATCATCAATAACTGGGAAGAAATATTAACCTAATTACCGTATGTTTAAAAGAAATTGAAAAAAATGAATGTTTGTTACTGACGTCTCGGAATACAGTCAACAGTAGATCTACACCGCGCTAGCTAGAGCTCCGGTTTGCGAGCTTTGCGCAAGCGCAGTAGTGTGTCGCAACCAACGAGCTAAACTGATACAATTGTTGCATGCTTCCTTGCTGCCTAACAGTATTGGCTGCTCTGGAATGGACAGATCACAGATGCATTTATTTGTTTCAGATTTACGTGATTACTGTAGACATGTGTGCGTGAGAATTTAAGTTTTTAATTTGTGTTTTGGGTGTTTGCAGAAATCATTTGTTTTAATAGTGAACAATTACGGAAAGTCATTTATATCGCAAAACATTAACGTGTGAAGCATTTATAAGCGATTATGGGTAAATATAGAAACTATTCTGCGGGCTTCAAGCTAAACGTAATTGCCTTCGCTGAACAGCACGGGAACAGAGCTGCAGAAAGAAAATTTTCTGTGAGTGAAAAGTTGGTGCGTGACTGGCGGAAAGTAAAAAACAAGCTAAAAAGCACAAACCCTTCTAGACGCGCGTTTAGAGGTCCTAAAATAGGGAAGTTTCCTATAATTGACGAAGAAGTGTTTAGGTACGTCAGTGAAATACGTAACAATGGCTGCAGTGTATACTAATTTTATCATTATTACATTTACATTTATATTACATAAATCACTTCAATATTCAATTTAACATTATTATAAAATCATATTACAATAAAATAACTTATAACATTATTCAACTGATGGCTAATTTAAAGCCAACACTTCTTTATAATTCTACAATAATTATAAATTCTATTCTAAAGCTTATCCCTTAAAATATATATGAAATGTTACAAATTAAGGGACAGGAGGTAGCGCGCAAACACAACATACCGGTAACTCAGTTTAAGGCGACTCGTGGGTGGATTAATGGGTTCATGCGATGACACAATCTGTCAGTGCGAAGGAGAACAACACTAAGCCAAAAGTTGCCTGCTGATTACACGGACAAGATTGTAAATTTTCACCGATTTGTCATACGTTTGCGCAAGGAAACTTCGTACTTGCTTTCTCAAATCGGTAATGCCGATCAGACTCCAATCTTTTTTGATATGCCTCGCAACAGCACTATTGCGCTAAAAGGATCACGGAGTGTATTAATGAAAACCAGCGGTAGTGAGAAATTGCATTGCACGGCAATGCTAGCCATTACAGCTGACGGGAGAAAGTTGCCGCCTTACATCATTTTCAAGAGGAAAACGATGCCTAAGAATATACAGTTTCCCCGTGGAATTCATGTACGAGTGCAACCAAAGGGTTGGATGGACGTAGAACTCATGCTGGACTGGATTAAAACTGTGTGGAATAGAAGACCTGGTGCACTACTAAAACAACCAGCTCTGCTTGTTTTAGATAGTTTCCGAGGTCACCTCGTGAACGAAGTGAAGCAAATTCTCACTACAAATAAGACACGACAGATAGTCATTCCTGGTGGCCTAACATCTGCTTTGCAGCCACTAGACCACTTACGTCGATTTTACGAGTGGATGATGAGCGGCGATCAGCAATTGACGCCCGCCGGAAATATCAGGCGTCCACCCTTGGACTTGTTATGCTCGTGGGTGAAGAAGAGTTGGGATCTTATACCACCTGAACTAGTCTCCAAGAGCTTCAAAAGGACTGGGATTTCGAATGCACTAGACGGTTCCGAAGATGACGCAGTGTGGCAGGGAGACGAAGAATCTGATACTGGTATTAACAGAGGCGAGGACGGCGCATCAGATTGCGAAACCTGTGATAGCGACACCGAAGATTTGGAATAAATTGCGTACCGGTAAGTCCGCATTTCACAACAAAGCGATAATTTTTTGCAAGTGTAATATTTTAACTTAATGACAAATTAACTTAATACGTTCAATTTTATTATCAGGTTGGAAAAACGTTCGCCGAATTGTTGCGAAAAATTATGAATTTTGTTTTAGACTATTTTAATTATTTTGATGTATAAACGCGAGTATTACATGCATCTTAAATTTGTATCAAATACAATTTAGTTATAAATACATTTTTTGAGTAATACAAATACTGGTATTAAATATTCATCGTATAATGGTCGCACCCTACAATTTTTTTCGAAAATTTTGGTATAAAAAGTGCGACGATTATGCCGTGAAATACGGTATTTAAAATGTGTTATGTGTAACTGTATCAAATGATGATATCTTTAAAAAATGTTTTTGTTCTGATTTTATTTGAATGGCCATTACGCATTAAACTGGAATAGAGTCCTCTGCGAGACGTTACCAGAATTCAAAGTTGAAATGGGCTGACAGAGCGTGGCACTTGTTGTTTAACACCAAATAAATGATTCAATGATCACAGGTAGGATCCCATCCTCACAGACTTGCAAGTCGCCTATACACCATCAACTCGAAGGACAAGCACCAGATCTCTTCGGAGGCCACATGCCATTATTTATGTCCCAACTCTTCTCTCTGCTTGTGAGCATGAATATAAATATTATTTAAAACTTTTGATTTTCTGAAAGAAATGAACCGTATGTAGTAGGTCAATTGAAACATTGTTTGAGAAGTCCATTCAGACTAACGCACTGGGGTGCGTGTGCTCCTTGGAGTAGCGGCGAGGGAACTGAAATACTTCCTTGTTGGCGGTAGGATCCAGCGGTCCTGTTAGCTCCAGCTCCCTGTAGTAGCTGAAGACGATGATGAGAAAGTATGAAGGCAACACTGCAACAGAAAACATTAAAATGTTTACAGATACCAACAGTACTAACCTAGGTGTGTGCCTGAAGGATCGCGTATACAACATCCCTTAATTTTTTATACAGAGCTAAGGGAGCAGAGACATAAACATTGAGGAGAAAATGAAAAAACGGCTAGAAGCATATGAGATTTGGATGTGGAGGAGAATGGAGAGAATAAGCTGAATGGAAAGAGTGAGAAATGAAAAAAAAATATTGAAAATTTTTGGTGAGAAGAGTGGATTGCTGCAAGTTACAAGGGAAAGGAAGAAGAACTGGATGGGATACTTGTTGAGATGGAAGTGTTTGTTAACGGAAGCACTGCAAGGATTAGTTTGAGAAAGGAGACTGAGACGAAGGAGAAGGTACAAAATGATAGACAACATCAAAGGAGGAGGAACTTACAAGGATCTGAAGAGGATGGCAGAAGACAGGAGAATATGGAGTACTGCCACGTGAAAACCTGGCTGTGGGCAGAACACATGACGATGATGATGATGACAACGACGATGAGGATGGAGAAAAATAATCCTTGCATTAATCTTGCATGTTACAAACTTCATAGAGAGCAAAAAGCCTTTTGCTTAATACTTACCAAAATGAAGCCTCCACGGCTCAGGCTGCAGCACGCCAGCCTCTCAACGCTCGATACCGTGGTTCAAATCCCAGTCACTCCATGTGAGATTTGTGCTGGATAAAGTGGAGGCAGGACAGGTTTTTCTCCGAGTACTCCAGTTTTCCCTGTCATCTTTCATTCCAGCAACACTCTCCAATATCATTGCCTCAGTTTTTCACACCCCCCGACATCTTCAAGTTAACGGCAGCAGACGGGACATCGGCAACTTATTCTTAGAACCTATTCATAGGCCTATATCGCCCCTGCATTCCTACTAGTTGTCACGGTCACGGGCGTAGTTTCTGGCTGTTTCGCAAGTACCGCATGGACAAGCCGATATTGAGTTTATTTTCCTGCTTTAATCCTCTTCATGCTAAAGGTAATGAAGAAAGGAAAAGCAGGTTCGAAGTTGCAGAAATGAGTGCATGGGAAAGTATTGGGGTATTACGTGCGAGTGATAAAGGCGCATTAGCAACACTAGTACATCTAAACGTAAACAGTTCCTTTACCCGCGAGAATTTTATTTCATGTCTCCTCATCCTTGTGCTACGTTCTAATAAAGCGATGTAATAATTACGAGTGACACGATAATACAATGTTTAGCTCGTATAAAGGTAAAAATAAAAATAACCTTCAATTTTATGCCAACACGTGGTATCGCAATGCCTCTGAGTGCGTGTATCAGGCCCCCTCTCACCAACACCCAGCTGGTTATCAACATTCGTTCAACTTCGTAGACGATCGCGATCTTTCGGCCGGCTGTTTGGAGGCATAATATGTATCAGCTGGCAAGTCGGCTGCATCGGGCTGCATTCTCTTTGGTCGGCTGTTTCCTGCATAGAGTCGGGATGTTTCTTTGTTTCGTAATAGTTTATTCATCTATCTAATAAGGGACACGGAAAATATTATCAGTTTAGTTACAAAACGTAATTTCCTCTACGACAAGACCCATAAGCATTATTGCAATAACAACGTAAGAGACAATGTCTGGAAGGAAATAAGCACGGGAATGTAAACCAAACAGGTTAGAATATTCAATTTTGTGGTAGATTAGGCCTATACGGTACTTTATTTCGCAATTATTGTTGACCTTATTTCAAACCATATTATCATATTGGAGTCCATACGGTAAGTCAGTACGATAATTGACATGGCTTGGAATGTACAGTATTTACCGTGAACAATTTTGTAAGTGGCATTCCCTACGGTTGTCGTTCATGTATTCCTAACAAACAGTACGGTAATGCATAAGAAGCTGCTGTGTTGTGGACAAATACATTTTTAGGTTTTTAATTAATGTTGATGCCACCTCGATTAATGACTTCACCCTGTCGCGGCACGCAACTTACTGCATTAATGTTTTATCAAAGCATCCATTACGTGCTTTGTGTTTCCCGCATAAAGTCCCATTCGATTCTATTCTGCCTGATGTAAACGGTGGAGCGAAAATTACGACTGATGGGTTCGATTCGATTCCACAAGGCGAGAGTGAGCATCTGGTGGTGCTGCTGTCATAGCGTGACGTCATATGGCCTTGGCAAGCCCGGAGAGGCTCCTTGACAGGCGCGAACGGTCTAACACAGGGTTCAACTTGCATGGAGACTGGAGGGTTCTAACCACAAGCTGCTTTGAGCGGACCTTTTCAATCTCAAGGGGCTCTAAAATTTGAACTGTTTAACCGGGAAATATATTTACAACAGAACACTTTAAGCGTATATATCTTAATGCAACCGATCAAGGGACCAAGAATATCACACTTATTAGGCGGGAAAACTTCTTATGCAGGAACTTCTTAACCGAGTTTCATTGTATGTTTGAAAATGAGGTTCCTAAATTACACAAGCACATAAGAATTTATCCTTTATCCTAGTGGAAGATTATTAAAAATATCGTTCATGAAGAAATTCAGACAGACTCAGCTTCAGAAAAAAAAGTGTTTTATACCAAGAATAGATCTAGAACCTGTGAATCCATATGTACTATTCGTTCTTAAATGGAGACAATCTCCTCTAATTTAGCCATCTCTGTCACAATGAATAAGTCACCAGCATAAACATTAAAGTTGGGATAAATCTCCCCACTCCAGTGTTTTGGACAGTTGCATGTGGCTTTCCCAAGAGTACGCAGATCCATAGATGTCAAAGTAAAACTCCGAGCTACAATTGCAGCCAATATGGTTTGAAAAGAAATACTACAATACCTGTTATGATTCCATTCAAATGTGGCATAAAACCTAGAACACATAACTTTTATTCTTATTGCATAAAATGAATTAAATTGCAAAGGCCGTATTATCGTTAGTATACTTTTTTAAAGGTACAGTCAAAGGTTCCATCTTTACAACGCTAAAAAAAATTTTTGTTTAATTAGCAATTAACAAATGTCGGGACATGTTTCATCCTTCTTGGTGGACATCATAAGCCAAAATACTTGTAAGATAAGTAAAATAGACTAAGACAAATACACACTAAAATACGATTTGGGTTACCGAATATGTCAAGTTGAAATGCATTATAAAATTTGAAGAATGTTCTTAAAATACCAGAGCACAATTGCTTTTGTAGTTCTGTTAAACAGAACATAAAACTGTTTAACACACGTTTTAGCTCCATTAGATTTCAATGATCGAGCTCTTCTTGTTGGCGTGATGATGTGTTGTTCATGATTCTTGGTTAGGTTATGAGGCAGGTGGAATATTTGACTGTGGATGCACACATGGAGAAAAATTGTGTCGTGGTTGAATATTCGTCCTAGTCTGCCGAAGAGAGGTTAGGCTCGATATGTGTGTTACGGTTGATGGCTGACTCCAACACACTCATGTAAAATCAAATATTTTAAAAATAATTGCAACACTGATGATGGACCTTAAGAGTCTAAAAACCGATTATGAAATAAAATTTAGTGTGCTGATACGACTGTATATGATTAATTATAACAATAAGTACCTTAAGAAATGCGGCTTGGAAAAATCTTTTTTTACTCAACTTCGAATGCTGAGGATGGTAGATTTATCTCGATGTACAATAGAGTCTCGCTCAACCGACCTTCGCTTATCTGACATTCCGTGTTATCCGACACTGGTAGGCTTAATTTGTACTTTAGGTGGAGGCAATTCTGGGACACTCGGTGTGGAGGGTGTGACCGCGGGACAAGCACTGGGAGTCTTGCGATAGGACCGGGTTTTTCTCAAGGACAGGTTCAAGCGAATCTTCAGTCATTGTTCAGTGTAGTATTGGTTGGGCGCAGATGTTATAGTTTTCATATCCTCTGCGAGTATGGCGAGTAAACGGAAGAAAGTAATTGTTTCTGTGGAAGACAAGTTGAGTGGGTTAAAGAGACTGGACAAAGGGGAAACTCTTAAAAAAGTGGCTTCACGTTATGGTGTTGAACGTGTTACAGTGGGAGACTGGAAACATAAGAGGGAAGAAATTGAAAAGTGGTGCTCTACCAAAGCAACAAGTGATGCACTGAAAATCAGGAAAACAATGAAAAATGTGAGTAGGAAAAAGTGAGTGAAGCACTATTTCTTTGGTTCGTTCAAAACCGGGAAAAGGGCTTGTCATTATCTGGCCCCATTCTGCAAGAAATGGCGGTGTGTTTCCAGAAGGAGTTTAATGAAGGGGACCCTAATTTTACTGCCAGTGCTGAGTGGCTTGATCGGTAGAAAAAACGGTAAGGCATTGGGCAGCTTAATATATGTGGAGAAAAACTCTTAGGTAAATCCGATGAGGTTGTGAAATTGAAAAGGGAATTTCAAGAAACAATTCTTGCTGAAGGATTAACCAGTGATCATATTTTGAATTGTGATGAGACTCGGCTGAATTTCAAAATGCTGCCATCAAAACTCTCACAGCCCAAAACCAAGACGTCTGCACCTGGCTACAAGCGTAGTGAGGAAAGAGTTACTGTTCTGGCCTGTAGTAATATTACTGGGAACTTAAAAGCAAAATTGCTTATGATCGGTAAAGCAAAGAAGCCTAGGACACTTAAAAACTTTTCTGTTAATGCTCTTCCAGTCCATTACACGAATCTATTTGCTATTTGCTTTACGTCGCACCGACACAGATAGGTCTTATGGCGACGATGGGATAGGAAAGGCCTAGGAATTGGAAGGAAGCGGCCGTGGCCTTAATTAAGGTACAGCCCCGGCATTTGTCTGGTGTGAAAATGGGAAACCACACAAAACCATCTTCAGGGCTGCGGACAGTGGGGCTCGAACCTACTATCTCCCGATTACTGGATACTGGCCGCACTTCAGCGACTGCAGCTATCGAGCTCGGTCATTACATGAATCAAAAGGCTGCCTGGATGTCTGCTGACTTCTTAAAAGAATGTTCTTTACACAGTTTGTTCCAGTTGTGGAAAAATTTCAAGCTTCAAACAATCTCCTTAGAAAAGCTCTTCTTCTACTAGACAGCGCTCCATCACACCCAAATAAAGAGCAACTTAGAAATGGTGACATCAAAGTCATGTTCCTCCCTCCTAACATGACATCATTACGTCACCAATGGACCAAGGTGTGCTGGAAACATTGAAGAGGAAATATTGGCAGAAACTCCTTTCATCCCTGATAGAGAAAATGGACAATGGCAACAACATGATAGAAAAGTTAAAACGAAACAACATGAAAGACGTGGCATATTGGATAGAGCAGTCTTGGGAAGAAGTTGAAACAGCGATATTAGAAAGTCTTGGAACATACTGTTGAGTGAGGTTGAATATCGAGAGGAGGTAGTACAAGAAGACATGGAAAACATTGTTCCCTTAATAAATTGCAAGCCTGGCTGTGAGGATGCTACGACTTTAGATGTAAGTAGTGTGCACAAGATCAGCTGTCTGAACTAACTGACCCTGATATTATTGGTTTTACGAATGCTAACAAAAAAAAGTGGATGATGAACAAGAAGAATGAGGCATTGCAATACAAAAGGAGAAAGTGATGACTCACAGTGATGGATTACCATCGATGGCAGGATCTCGCAGCAAGAAAATGTGAATCAGCAGGCAAGCAGACATTGTTGACAAGTTTCTTTTCGTAAGACATTTGAGACATTTTCGTTCAATACTGCATGTACTGTACTGTTACTATTGAATTGATAAATACCGGGCGAGTTGGCCGTGAGCGTAGAGGCGCGCGGCTGTGAGCTTGCATCCGGGAGATAGTAGGTTCGAATCCCACTATCGGCAGCCCTGAAGATGGTTTTCCGTGGTTTCCCATTTTCACACCAGGCAAATGCTGGGGCTGTACCTTCATTAAGGCCACGGCCGCTTCCTTCAAACTCCTAGACCTTTCCTATGCCATCGTCGCCATAAGACTTACCTGTGTCGGTGCGACCTAAAGCCCCTAGCAAAAAAAAAAAAAGAATTGTTAAATCATTAAATAAGAGTACTGTAAAACATAGTAATACAGTAGAGCCTTCCTGTTTGTTTTAGTTCATTTTCAAAGTTATTCTGTATTATCTGACATTTTCGGTGATCCGACGTACTCCAGGTCCCGTTTAGGTTGGATAATCGAGACTACTGTATGTTATTCCCAAATTTTACAAAAAGCAACTTCAAATTACTGAAATCTCTTCAAATATTTACAAACCTGTGGTGACAGCACAGAAGATCAGGATCCCCACTCCATACACAGCAGGAGCATACAGGAAGAACACAATAGCAGTCAGAACCAGCAGTACGATGGACACTGGTACCGATACTGAGTAGAGAAGAATCCAGGGGATCAGGAACTTACCCTTTTGCTAAAGACAGAAAGAAAAAAAAAAGTTACAAAGCCAATGTCAAAAAGTCACTCTAAGAAGAAAACTGTGAAGAATATGAAGAGGTGGAGATTGCCATTGTCCTTTTGTGTTTTAATGTTTGTATTTGTCTCGTCTTGCTGTAACTCCTTCCCTCTTCCCAAACTGATCTGTTACTGTCAAGTCAGATCTCAAGAGATAGGAACAAACAAATGAATACATAACAGGACAAAAACAATGGCAAGTCAGTATCATGAAAACATAAAATGACTATAAACTCGACATCTTCATACAATGCCACCGTCAATCCAAATTCTTCTACATCCATCTCTTCTAAGCCCCTACTGAGGTCGTTCCTGCTTCCCAGCTTCATCCGGAGAAACGCAGGACAAACACAAAAGGAGAAACGATTCTTGAAACTAGAAATAGTATATTCCTGTCACAAAATTTCATGTTTAAAAAAAAAGGGGTTACTACTTCTTTTTCTTCTTCTTCCTGATACATTTCTGCTTATGCAGGTAGTTCACAGAGCCTCTTCCAATCTTCTCTTTTTTCCCCACATTCTATCGTTCATCACTGTCTGCTAAAGTAGTCCTCTCGACTTACGTCATCCTCCACCCGATCCCTCCATCTGGTTCGTGGTCTTCCAATTGGTCTTCTTCCAGATTCTGTCCATTCCACAGCTCTTCTTGGTAATCTTTCTTGTCCCATTCTTTAGATGTGGCCAAACAATGTCAGCCTATTTGTCTCCACATTTTCTTTTAGAGGGTTGATCTGTAGCATGTTTCGTATGGTTTCATTTCTTATCTTGCCCCTCCTTGTTTTACCCAAGATCCCTTGCAGAAAGCGCATCTCTGCCGCTTGTAATCTACTCTGATCTCTTTTTGTCCAAGTCCAACATTCTGATCCAGAGGTCAATATTGGCAAATAATATGATTTATATATCATGATTTTTACTTTGGTAGGTACTTTCCAATTTCTAATTATGTCTGATACACAGTAATAAAATTGTGAGCAATTTCCTATCCTCTCCAAAATTTCTTCCTTGATGTTTCCTTTCCCAGTTAGCTTACTTACTAGGTAATTAAAAGCATCCTCTTCTTTAAGAATTTTTCCATTGCATCTAACATCCTTCATTTTTTGTTTTCTCTACTGATTTTCATTGCCTCACTTTTTGTTAAACTTACTTCCATGCCTGCTTCTTCAGTTGCCCTCTGCCAGGTATTTAGTTGTTCTAATTTTTGTTCATTTTCTACCCATATCATTATATCATCTGCATATACTATGACTTTCATATCTGCAACATATTTATTTTGAAAATCACACTGAATTGTGTTATAAAATGTTTAAGAAAATAGATGCATAAATATCAAAGCATTTCTCTTAAACCACATTTCCAAGAGGCTTGGGACAGGGTTAAGAAATACTGTTAAAGAATGGAGAGTGGAGGGTGTAAGTCTTGGGGTGCAGAAACCTGGAAGCCTGAAAGAAGAGACAATCATCAAACTAAGCAATTATTATAGGAATGCAAAAAAAAATAATGGGCCTGATGTTCGGCAATGTTTGCCACTTTGTACCAATGCATGTCCGCTGATGACAACCCAGAGCACAAAAAATGCCCTAATGGGGAGACATCATGGTGTTTTTACAATCATGCTTTGTCGAAGGGTGAGAATCTCCACAAACATGACAAAACTATCATGAAAACAATTTTGTCTCCACCTGTAGTTGTAAAGATGACATCAGTGTACCAAAGACTTGCATCTAATGAGATTCTGGGTAGGAGTAACAGATGAAAGACTCAGAATGCCAACAAAAGTGTACACAGTGTGATATGGAGTAAATGTGGCAAAGAAACTTCCATTTCAAAGAAAAACTGGAGTTTGCAGTGATCTCAGCAGTGAGTGAGTTTAATAAGCGGTGTTCTGTATCAACAAACTTGAAAGAAACAATAAAAGGACAAACAATTTCTGATTCAGCAAGAAAAATGTGCTGTTAGGGACAGGAGTCATGTGCACCACAGTGTAAAACCTAGTAAAAGATTGTAAAAGATAGCAAGAACTGACCAAGATCACCCAGGAAGGAATGAAGGAAGCTGGTATCTAAAGGTCCAACATATGCAGCAGGGAGCTTCTGAAGGGGTAAAATATTTTAGACTGCATTTAGTCAGAAATGTTATTTTAGATGCTTGGAAGTTTTCAAATTACTCCACGTGATGCAGTATTTGGCCAGTTAGCTTCATATTTTTTTCCTACATGTGAAAATATATAAAGAAAATAGTGACTATGCTTTTTATTGAAATCTTGTCTGACACTCGTTGGCCGAATGGTCAGTCAGTGTACTGGCCTTTGGTTCAGAGGGTCCCGGGTTCGATTCCAGGCCAGGTCGGAGATTTTAGCCTTAACTGGTTAATTCCAATGGCCCGGGGGCTGGGTGTTTGTGCTGTCCCCAACATCCCTGCAACTCACACATCACATATAACACTACCCTCCACCACAATAACACGCAGTTACCTACACATGGCAGATGCCGCCCACCCTCATCGGAGGGTGTGCCTTCAAGGGCTGCACTCAGCTAGAAACAGCCACACAAAATTAATTAATTAATTGAAATCTTGATATATTTTTAAATATTTTGAACTGAATTTTGTTTCTGCATAATATTTTAAGAAAAAAGTTAATTATTTTTCAAAAGTTAATTCTGGGTCATCTACCCATTCAATTTCAAATAGCATATGTGAATTACTGAACCCATTATAGTAGAACGTACTATAAAAATTTTAATTCAAAAAATAAAGATTTACACCATGATGAGCAGAGACGGGAATTTGCCTATATGCCTATTTTATTCCTGTGTTCAGAAACGTAGGCTTTGGGTCTTTTTAGCTATATTTAGCTGTATTTCGTTGGTTTTATTGTGCCTATAAATGACTATTTCAGGGGTTTGCGCCTAATTGGAGTATAATTGCCTAGTTGATGCCTTTTGACTATTTTTAAAAAGCCGATTTTCTTCCAGTGCATTATATTGTAGCTAGTGTGCTCAACAGAATTATCTTCTCTTTTATCAATATCTGTTTACCCCACGGACAAAAATGGGAATTCTCAGAAGTCATCAGAAATAGTTCTAGGAAAATTTCCATCAGGAGAAACAGGGAACAATTTGACCTCGAAGCCTGCAACCCCTCCAACCTCCTAAGACATATGCGAGAACCAGTCAACGTCGAACTAATGTTGCACAACCCATATGCCCTGTACCTCCGTTTTGATGTGAACTGTTGTACGTGTACAATTTATGTTCAGAACGGGTTGTGATTTATTGTGAAGAAGAAGAAGAAGAAGTGTGTTTCCGGCAATGCCCAAAAAAAGTCCTACTGGCTGAAGGAGTGGATCACAGGGGATCCCAATTTCACTACGGATGGAAGGGTAGTCTGTCAAGCTGTAAGGAGGTAAGTTTGTTTGTTCCTATTATCTTTTTTGTGATTGAGAACTATGATTGCATTTCACTGCAGCATATATAGGCCTATTTATTTTTGTATTGTGGCAAGTTGTTTTGTTGCAATGCTGTATTAGTCGCGAACTTTCAATAATTTATATTGCTAAAATGTAGATAATCATTAAATTACTGAACGAGGAGTTAGAACACCCGTGGTCTCTTGTACAGAATGGATGAAAATTAAATCGGTATTTTGAACTGTGATTCATTTCCTGTGAAAATAGAGATTTACAACTGAAACGCAACTTTTAAAACTCCCTCTAAAAAATTGTGAATTCTATTACACTTCCACTAAGCCTTTGCGAAACACGGGTTGCAGATCCAATGTAGCCCAGCTAGGATGATGCCACAGCGTGTTTTACAAGGTTGCCAAGACTATCTTATAAAGACCAGGCCAACAAAAAAGACCGTTGGTCTGGATGGGTGAGGTCCGGATTGTAACCGTTGAGCTTGGGGGGGGGGGGGGAGCAAGGAGAGTCTGAGGAGCGTACGTTCCCAGGTTATCATCGCGAAGTCACCAGAAAGCCTCTAGCATCCCCTCTTGAGTCTTGCTAAATTGTGACAAAAGTAATGTTATGGGCGCATGCCACAATTTCAAATTACGTGGTTTTTAATTTTCAACAAGTGTGGCTGCCTTGTGGGCACACGTGATGTAGGATCTATTGCAGGCAACAGAAAATAGTTATCATGACAGCTGACCAGACTGACCAAAGTCGGCGAATAACAACAAATGAAATGTTCACAAATCTGAAATTTATAGTGCCTCCGTTTTTATTCTTCTACATAAGTAAGAATACTGCTAGGAGCAGCTTGGTGGGTCCTTGGAAAGCAAAAAGGACAGATCTCTCCTCTAGGACCTAGCGTCTAGGCTACTCAGCTATCGTTTCACGTCTTTTTTAATTATCTTTCACCCAGTAAACTCAACACAATACTGCCAAATTATAACTGAAAATCCTTGAAGACATATTTCCATGTAAATTACGAATTCCCTTGTCCCTACTTTAAAGTTTTGTACTTCTAGAAAAATCATCTTTTTTTTTAAATGAAACAAATGCATGAGATATAGTAAGCTTTATTGCCAATTAGCCCAACTTTGGAAATTTAAGATATAGGGACAATGCTATTTATGTCAATTTTATTATTTTTCAGATCAAATGTGAGAAAAATACCACATAGATCAACTTAGAAATACTGCAATGGATCTGGTACGAGTACAGAAATATGTATCAACACAGCCTTTCTACCAGTCCACTTTGGGCAGCGACCAACAACCATTTTCTTCAGACCCATGCACTGCAATGTTGGGAGCTAATATGCCCTTTCATAAACCGGAGCATCTTCAAATTTCAACAAGGAGCCGGGAGCAATCACCAAGTTGGAGAAGAGTAGCACGCCCCTAGTGGAGTCATTTAGGATTGTGGAAGAAGTCAGCGGAAGCTTTGATCGAACCTCTCGGAAGGCAGCCGCTGTCGGCGAAATAAAACCAGATGAAGTGACTTCAATGAAGTTTTGTCCTATCACTTCATGTGATGTTGAGAGATCCTTCTCTCAGTACAAAAACATTATGCAAGAAGGGAGAACAATATTGTTACTGGAAAACATTGAAACTTTGCCTGAAAATTCCTTTTATAGTAATTGAGTGTGTTATTAAATAATAAGTAATTTATTTATGCCTATTTTGTTGCCTATTTTACACATTAGTGCCTATTTAAATGCCTATTTTTGCTAATTTAAGAGCCTATATGCCTGCCTATTTTAACTATTGTTAGTGCCTATAATTCTCGTCTCTAATGATGAGCAATTTTAATGAATTGTGTCACAGGTGAACAATGTAGTGGAAGTGGAAAATGTTTATTGAAGACTTTATTTGTAAAGTGTGGTAGTATGTTTTATTAATAATGACCTAACCTGTACTATGTAATATTTGTAATATATGGTATTTGTAAATAGTATATTTCAGTTCTGTACTTACTGGAAGTATCCAAAAATGTTACATGAAATTTTGAGCAGGGTGTGTTGTATTTTGTTGGTTATGTCTTCTAGAATATATGGAAATGGAAGGTTCGCGAGCGTGTGTATTCGAGAATGTTATTTAAAGTTCGTGACTGTAGTAGGAATTGTGATTGGTGAACCTAGGAGGGCATACGCGGACTCATGCATTCTGATTGGCTACTCCAAGGCCAGGGTTTACCTATATATAGAGAGTGAGGCAGCGTTCGTGATAATTCGGTCTGTCTTGTTTTGGCCTGGTCTGCCTTAGTCTGTCTAGGTCTGTCTGAAGTTTTACGTCGTCAGCAATGCCTCGCTAACGGGATGGGCCACCTTCGGGTAAGCACTCTTGATTCCGTTCCGGCTAAATTTTCCGTAATGTTCACTTGCTATTTCATATAGGAGTCTGCCCTAGCCTAACCTAGATTCGCCAAATTAATTATTTATGACGCCTTAGCTTTTCAGCTGGGCTTGCCTGTTTGTTTTCGAGGCATTCCCATTTCTTCTTTCACTAAATATGTAGATTGTAGTTTAATATATTTACCTTGCGGTTTGCCTCTGGTAGTTCAGTGTCTCTTGATGAACACTAGAGTTTTGGAGAGTACGTTTACTTCACCGTAAATTGCATTGTACAACTGGATTTGTAACTAGATGTATAGTTGGTTTGAAATTTGAACTTGTAGAAAGATATTATCAAAGAACCTCTAAGTTATGGTATCACAGAGAACATAGTTCGTCAGTTGCAAGTTGGTAGATTTTGTTCGGAATGTATTTGTAAAATTTCACTTGTAAATAATATTTTTCAAATGTAAGGATCACGGCGAATTATTTCGGAAACCACAACCTAAGCCATGTCCATGCCCTCGGTAGGTCGTAGTTCCTTCCACCTTCCTGGTTTATTGTCCACTAGTTGGGCCTACTGATATTTACGTATTATGTTGTTGTTGGCGGAGAGCCACGTAGTCCAGCTGATGTTTCGCTGAGTGTGTAAGTGGTTTCTGATATTGTGTAGTTGCTCTTACTTTCCTCCCCCTTTTATTGTGTTTCGTGCTTTGTTTTGTGTAACCACTGTAGTAGCGATTACAAATTGTAATTATAAAAATGTAATTGTTAATATCTTTGGAAGGTCTAATGTTGCAATTCTGAAAATGTGTATGCTGGTGTTTGTGAGCAGAATATGCATGTCTTCAAAATTTCAACTTCCTAGTATGATTAACCAGATTTGGCTTTAAAAAAATCAGAGTAAATGAATAGCGAAAATAAAATCCTTGAGATAATACGATATCCTCAGGGTTTTAATTGCTTACTAAAACTTAAAACACATGTTATCTATGGTTTTAAAGTTAAGAGGTTAATCTGACAAGCTATGAACTGCTTTGACATATCACTGGAAAGCAGGCTATTAGAAATCATACCTCTTTGGCGCCATAGAAGAGTGCGACACTCAGCACACACTGCAGAAGATCCAACAGACCTGAGACGATCAGGACAATCACCTTAATATCTGACTGATCTGAAAGACAAAATACGGTAATTGAAAATGAGGTAACAAGAATATGCACAGAATTCCTTGCAGATGAAGTATGATCAAGTCACTTTTAGCCAGTCCTTTTACAGGGAAAGACAATCACTAGTTAGTGAAACAAGAAAGATGTTGCATATAATAATGTCTTTAATTATGCATAATTCGTGCAAGTGCCCCAACTAGCACAACATACAACAGGAACTGCAGAATAAGTACTTTAACAGCCAACACTCCACATTAACATATATTATATTATGTGATCAAAGGTACTTGGACACCTCCTCATTCCTCAAACTGTCCAGTGGTGGACTCAAATACCCACCCTTGACCTTTTCACAACTCTAACTCTGTGAGAACAAATCCAGCAGCATAGCGGACCATTCTTCCTGCAGTGCAGTAGCAAGTTTAATAAGTGTTATTATTTTATTATTATTATTCTACCACTTTTCCCACACACTGCAAGGTTGCAGGTGCGACCTGTGTCAAGCATGTGGATTTGGCCCTGTTTTAAGGCTGGATGTCCTCAGAACAAACACAAACAACCAGTCCCCAAGCCAGAAGAGTTAATCACATGGGATTAAAATCCCAACCCAGTCGGGAATCGAACCCAGTACCCTCTGAATCAAACGCCTCAATCCTGACCATTCGGCCAAGGAGTCTGACCTTTCTAGTTCATTATTATTTTTTATTTTCATTTCGGCAATCTATTGACTATGTCTGACAATCTCTGCAGTATTTTCAGCCTTCTCCGACTTCACCTCCACCTGAACCCCCAGACCTTGCATTTCCCGGTGTAGTCATGGTGCTAGCTGAGCAATTAATGGGGCTACGGAATTCACGGTGATGGTATCACATGATGTAGTGCGATTTTCCTGTACCACCTTCTTCGATACCGGACTGTCTCTGTCGGTCATTACACATGGCCTAACCAACTATGGTTTTTGCTTTCCCGTTTCTACTTCACAATTATGTCCCAGGCAGTCAACATGGGCAACCTGAGCAACTTGAGGAGGGTGGAAATGGCTCTTACTGACTGTTTACTAATGTGGCAACCAGCGATTCCACATCAGAAGCCACTAAGCTCCCATTCTGCAGGTACCTTGTAGCAACGAACAACATCAAACTTTTATAGCAGCAGTGGTAGTCTTAGTGACATCTAGGTGCTAGTTTTTCTTTTACTTTTTTTTTGGATAGTGGTTTAACATCACACTAACAGATAGAAGGTTTTCAAGGATACAAGGATGGTGAAGGGCTAGGACTGAGAAGGTAGCATCCACGGCCAAAATTAAGGTACAGCCCCAGCATGTGCCCAGTGTGAAAATAGTAAACCATGAAAAACCATCTTCCAGGCTGTCAGCAGTGGGATCCAAACCCACTATCTCCTGAATGCAAGCTCCCAGCCACGTTACCCAAACCGCACGGTTAGGCTCTAGTTAACGAGTGCAGAGGGGTGTGTGGATACTTTTGATCTGGAATAAAATGAAACATGCATGCCTAAAATGACAAACACGATTAACAATCACCCTACTTATATAACATTAAAATCAAGACTGTGAATGGAGGAAAAGTATCCTCGTGCCAACTTGTAAAGGAAAAGGAGATGCGTAAGACTACAAAGGATTCAAGCTTATGTCCCATACAGTGAAGATCGTAGAAAGAATTATAAGTGGAAAGCTATGGCAGGAGATGAGTATTGAGGAGGAACAATTTGGTAGAGGAACAGCACATGCTATATTTGCCTTGCAACAACTAGGAGAGAAGCACATAGAAATGCAAGCAGAGCCACAAATGGTGTTTACAGACATTGCAAAAATCATATGACAAAGTACCCAGGCAAGAGATGTGGAGATGTATGAGGGAGAAAAGTGTTCCAGGAAAGGTATGTGAAGACTGTAAAGGAAATATAGGAAAAGACAGTGACCCAGGTTAAGAATAGTGTAGGAATCACAGAATGATTCAAGATGGAAGTGGTGTTACATGATGGAACAGCTCTCAGTCCACACCTATTTGACCTTGTGATTGTGAGAGGTGGTTTTTTTTTTTTTTTTTTAAGTTGCACCAACACAGATAGGTCTTATGGGGACGATGGGATAGGAAAGGCCTAGGGGTTGGAAGGAAGCGACCGTGGCCTTAATTAAGGTACAGCCCCAGAATTTGCCTGGTGTGGAAATGGAAAACCATGGAAAACCATCTTCAGGGCTGCCGACAGTGGGATTCGAACCCACTATCTCCCGGATGCAAGCTCACAGCCATGTGCCTCTGACCGCACGGGCAACTCGCACGGTGTGAGAGATGTTAGAAGGAAAGCCCCATGCAGTATGATGTTTGAAGATGTCATCCCGAGCAAAGAATCCTGGGGTAAGGCAGAAGAAAAAATTGAGGAATTGAGAAAACTGTTTAAGTGTTGGAAGAAAGGCGTAAGAGAATCAGTAGAACAAAAACAGAGTTCAAGGCAGTGAAAAGTATAGCAGATACGTCCATAAAAATGCAGGATGAGATGCTAAGCTCTGTAAATAAGTTTAAATATGTGGGGTCCAATACTCCAAAAGATCAAAAATGCAGCAAAGAATACAATGTGGCTGGATATGAAAGAGGACTGGAGTGCTATGTAACAAGACTGTGAGCTGTAGAACGAAGGGTAAAACCGGAAAAGTTGAATAGTGCACAGATATTGGCAATTACAAGAGGCCATAAAAAGAAAATGGAAACTGCAGAAATAAGGATACTTAGATGGATGACTGGAGTAACAAGGAGGGACAAATGTGTAAGAGGAACAGTGAAGGAGGAATGGATGAGCAGGAAAATCAAGGAATCGAGACCGAGGTGGTTTCGATACCGTAACGTGTTGACAGGATAGATAAAGACAGAATCTGGTAGCGTTCTATTTCTAAGATTTATTTACTAATCACTAAAGCTATATACTACACACACAGGACTGCCGAGCTCGCAACTCGCACAATTACACAGTTCGCTCTCTCTCTCCCTCTCTTATTTACGCTGTTCATTTACACTAACTCACACAGACTATGATCACTAATACTACAGTTTCGCTCAGTCATACAGTTACTTCGTTAGCACTGTCACAGTCTGAAGTCCACAGCCTACACATGTCGGCAACTGGTGTTGTCCTCCACGCTGCACAGGACAGGCCACGTCCTCATCCAGCAGCTGATGAAAGACACTCACACGCACGACGACAGGAACACAGAAATGAGTCCCCGGCTCTAACAGACTGACACCTAAGCCCAGGCTGTCGCTAACACACTGACTGCACTCTTCGCTAACTCATTAAGTCCACACACTGAACTCACTACACCAATTAACTGAATCCAATATCACAGGTCGTGCCTGATTTAAATACCTGGGCCCACGCCATCTGGATGCTTCCAGAAGGGACACACCTCCCAGAGTCTCTCAAAGGTGAATACTCTCTGTGCATCATCCAGATTCGTCCACAACGCCAGAGGCCTCCAATGAGCGAGCAGGACGATCCAGATAGCAGGGGCGGGGGGGTGCTGACCAATCCACACGCGGCTCTTCTCCACATGGTGATGAGAGTAAGGAGTAGGGAGTGGGTGGGCCTTCCTTGGTGATGAGCGTGCGGTTGGAACTGCCTAGCTTGCGCTACTTCCCGTAGTTGTACATTGCCATGGCAGATGCAGTGGCTCACCACGCCACAATATGAAGAACAATTCGAGCGATGGAAAGAAAACTAGAAAAGGAAGAGGGGAAGACTAAACTGAGATGTAGAAACAAGGTGGGGAAGGATATTTAAAGGAAAGTTCGGAGAGATGAGGGCACCCACGATACAGAGAAATGGCAAAGAAGAATCAAAAAAGGAAACACCGACCCTTTGTAGAAATGGGAAAAAGGCATATAGGAAGAAAAAAGATGGACTGTGAATACATTCAATATTCCTTGAAATTTAATTTCTAATTACATAATATATTGTAATCAAGTCAGATATGTGACTCAATCCACGTGAAATATGTTAGGAATTACCTAAGTCTGGGATGATCTCTTCCTTGGATATGGGCAGCAAGCTGATCACTGTGTCGTAAAGGCTGGTCACGAGCAGGAAGCCGGTTACGGAGTCCAACTATGTTGAGAGAAAGAGAGAGCATTTTGAGTTTGTATTCTTAAATACGAACACAGGGTCCAATATAAAAGTCCAGGACAGGAATAAACAAGAGGAAAATCGAACCTAATGTAGGAGGGAGCATCACATCTTCAGACACCGCCGACTTCTACATCCATTTCTTCTTAGCCACAAGCTCTTTATGCTTCCTAGCTTTATCAAAAGGGCAGGTTTCAACACTCATCTTGGAGGGAAGATTGCAATTTGATAGGTGTTCAGTCCTTATGTCGGAAGTTTTTAACGTAGACTTACATTCCTTGAGAATGTGTACATGGAAAGAAAAATTTGAAGATGTTTTAATGTTTGGGTAGAACGCGTATATCGATGAGAGTATTTAATTATGATTATGTTTAATAACTCAATTGACAGCTAAAAGAGAAGGCTACCTGTTGCAAAAAAAAATCTGAAACGCAGTTTTTATGGAACAGCGCTTCAAAATAAGGAAAATGTTATGCTAAATATGTGACGTCACATACATACTCTGTTATAAGACGACGCTTTGTTGACTCGTGCGTTCAGTTGGAGGTTAGCTGTCATTGTGCATACATCATGGTCAGTTGTACAGAATAACAAATTAAATAATTACTAGTAATATTACTGCCAAACTCTTAAATTATATCTCTTATTTCTCCTGTCACAGCCACCGAGTTATTACCCACATTTCAACAGTACCACGTTCTATTGAGTAAAATTTATCATCCACATCATATTTGTTGTTGTTTTTTTGTCTCTAATAAGTAAGTCTACAAAACCTTCAAAACCATGCAGCCGTTACAACAGTAACAGCATACCGCCATTTATTTTTAACATCACATAATACAGATAGGTCTCATCGCGACGATGGGGTAGGAAAGGTCTAGGAGTCGGAAGGAAGCAACCATGACCTTAATTAAGATACAACACCAGCATTTTCCTGGTGTGGAAATGAGAAACCATGGAAAACCATCTTCAGGGCTCCCGATAGTGACGTTTGAACCCAAGCTCACAGCTTCGCAACCCTAACCAACTTGCTCTGTGATGTGGGAAGTATGGGATAAGGGGAAAGCTGGATAAATAAAAGAAAGGGGACAACAAATACAGGTGGCAAAAGACTAAGAAGACGGGAAAAACACAAGAGGAGAAAATAAACCAACTGGTTTATAAGTCATATTCATAAAGAGAGAGAGGAACAAGAAACGGATGGAATTAAAGGAATAATTATTATTTTATTAACTAAATATACTTAATTTTTTTTCGCAAAAATGATTGTGTGTACATTAAAAGTTACTTATGTTGTGTCATATACGAAGGCAGATCAAATATAAACGGGTACCGCTGTTGTTAGTAATAATTCTGAAGCGGGACTTTGCCAGGATGTGTGAGGGTGTCTGGAGAAGGGCTTTGCATGCGCGAACAACAGTGGATAGCTGGACTGCTTCAGTACACCATGAGTGAGCAAGAGGTGCACACATCTGTTGCACAACACATCATCAAATTTCTCGCAAAAGAGGGCACCAAACCTTCTGAAATTTTGAGACGGCTCCGTGTACAGTTTGGGGAAGAAATACTATCGCACACTCTAGTGTATGAATGGGCTAAAAAAAATTGTGGCAGGAAGAGAAGCTGTGGAAAATAAACCTCATGAAAGAAGACCGCGGACAAGCATCACTGCAGAAAACATTGTTGCCATTCACGACATTATTGGTGAAGACCGGAGAATAAAAATTTTACAAACTGTTTTAGCCATAGGAATAAGTTACGGAAATGTTCAAACCCTCATCCGAGATGAACTCCATTTCAGAAATTTGTCTGCCAGATGGGTTCCTCATCTCCTCATCTCCTCAACCAGGAACAGAAAAAGATTTCACCAGCAAGTTTGTCAGAGATTCCTCCATCGCTACGAGGAGGGAGAGGATTTCTTGCACCATATTGTGACTTGTGATGAAACTTGGGTGCATCATTACACCTCAGAGTCAAAGCAAGCAAGCATGGAGTGGTGGCAAAGAGACAAAGTTTGTGCGGTCAAAGCCAAAACATGCCCACCTGCTGGAAAGGTGCTTGCAACCATTTTCTGGGACTCCACGGCCATTTTGCTGGTAGATTTTCCTCACAAACAAAGAATTAATGTACCCTATTACCGTCGCCTTTTCGATGAAGCAAAACCTGCGTATCATAACTAGCGCCGCCAGCAACCGATTCAAAAGGTCCTTCTTCTCCACGACAATGCAAGGCCGCATACTGCAACTTTAAAGTGGGAAAAAGTGGGGAGGAAATTCACTGGACACCTCTGGAACACCGTCCGTACAGTCCAGATTTACTGCCCTGCGACTATGTTTGGACCACTCAAACAAGACCTAGGAGGACAGCAGTTCAATGATGATGCACGTGTAGAAGACTTTGTGCGCAACTGGCTCCGCACACGTCCCTCTCCTTTCTATCAGAACTGCACCAAAAACAGACCAATCCGATGGAAAAATGTGTATCGAAGGCAAGACACTGTCGAAAAGTGATCTGCATATGTGCATAGTTTTGGTTGATGCAATCAATTTTTAAAAATAACTCCCGTTTATATTTGATCCGTCCTCGTACTATAGGCCAATGGTATTCAAACTTTTTGGTTGGCGTACCCCAAAAATAAATTCTTTCACTTTTGTATCGCCGAAGTATGATTATATTGTGATTATACAAATGATTGTTGCTGGATGCCAAATAATATTAACTATAATCATCATCATAGTCATCATCTTCCGCAGCTTATCCTGGTTGTTCAGGGTCACTCCACGCACTGAGGCATGATAGAGTTGCGCATAATCTTACTGACACCACCGTATTTTCTTCAGGCAACGCACAAGCATTAGAAGAAAATTTTAGGCTACCCATAGCCTCCAATGCATAATGACATGGAGGATTTTTCTTCTTACAATTTATTTTACATAGCACCGACACAGAAAGGTCTTATGGCGATGATGGAACAGGAAAGGCCTAAAATAGAGAAGGAAGTGGCCATGGCCTTAATTAAGGTACAGCCCCGGCATTTGCCTGGTGTGAAAATGGGAAACCGCAGAAAACCACCTTCAGGGCTGCCGACAGTGGGGTTCGAACCCACTATCACGCAGATGCAAGCTCACAGCTACGCGCCCCTGAAAGCACGGCCAACTCGCCTTGTCGAGGATTTACAAGCCAGCTAGTATCTAGGCATTCACCAATGATCACTGGTAGGGAATTAATTATGACAGACTTCAAACTTGTTAGTTCCTGGAAGCAAAGCTGGCAAGAAAACTGTTCAAAGCAGTTAAAATCTACCCTGCATCATGACGAGACCTCCTGCTTACAATCTCCAAAATGCGACCATGGAGCTGACAGGGAGACCATCCGTCACATTATACAGGACAGCAAGACCAGGTCCTATAATGGGGACTTCACCCACTTCCTGATGGCAACTGATGATGTCATAAAATATATCACCAATTTAGATTTACATGCCTTATTGTAATGTGAAGCCATATGATAACTAACAAATTGAAAATTGATCATACAGAGGGGTCCAGAAAAATGTAGACACTCTTTGATACTGAATATTAATTGAACAAAATATCTTACCATTACAATTCTTGCACGGGATGAAGGTTATTTTGTGTGTTCAAAGCGACTCCCATTAGCAGCCAAACAACGTCAATGCCGCTGAACTGCTGACCGAACTATGACTGTCAGTGTTGCCGGTATGATACCCGCACAGGACACCTTGATGGTTTGTCGTGGCTCACTCAATATAGCTGGCTTCTGTCGATAAACTTATTTTTCAAGGTCCCCCATAGGTAGAAGTCAGGAGGTGTAACATCTGGAGACTGTGGTGGGTATTCAACAGCTCAACAGATTAACACGTTTGTCCACGTGAATGTGAGGATTTTCAGGAGCCCAATACATGCAGCTGCGGCGGTTTACAGTACCGTTCAGTTTGAAGTGCACCTCGTCAGACCAGATAACCATCCCTGCAAACTGTTCATCCTCACGAAGCAAGCCTTCAAACAACTTGCAATACTCCATCCTTCAATCCGGGTCATCCTCATTCATAGCATGCAGCAATCTTGGAATGTACACTTTCCAGTTTGCAGCCTTCAGAATTCGTCATCCCGCTTTCACGTGCACGCTAATTCACAGGTTTTTGGGGTGACCTGATAAAATGTTGCAACACAGGAGCAGCACTGGAAGCTACGTTTTTGACAGGCCAGACCTTTCCTTATGCACATCCTGAACAGTACTGTCAGTTTCAAAGTTATCCCAAATACGATAAATTGTTGTACGTGTTGGTGGTTGAGTTCCATACACATTACGCCATTAGGCATAGATATCAAGGATAATTTAATAAAAAACCACCTATTCAATACTTTCCACATTTAATGTGGTTATTATCTACATGATTTTATGTAGACTTATTTAGGTCAGGTACATGTTTCACCCATTATTTTGGGCATCTTCAGCCTGTAAACCACCTTTAGGTGATTCTACTTGTAACATTACACCATTGCCGTTGTACCTTCGTGTTTTCGTACTTCAAGTACCACTTCCAAACGCCTTGTGTTGCTCAAACGACAATCTTACTTCATTAATTGCTGCACTGTCATCTGCTGGAAAACACGCACCAAGATTGTCGCACCATTCACGTGACTTCATCATCGGTTGAAAAAACAATGGACTATACTACTATGCAAGAATTGCAACGATATGTCATTTTGTTCCAAAGATATTAACTATCAAAGAGTGTTTACATTTTTCTTGACCCCTCAGTACATTTCTGATGCTTGTTGTTTAAAGGGGCCTAACATCGAAGGTCATCGGCCCTCAGTACATTTCATTCTAATGTATAGTAATAGCATTACTTTCTATTATTAGTGCAAACTAAAAGCATTCTCCCAATAGTTACATAGTTAAAAAATGCACAAAGAACTATGAAAACAGACATTTTAAAGAAATACTAGGGAGGAAAAAACAAGGGAAGGATGGTTTGATGGTGACAAACTCATACACCTTACTGTACATTACAGAGACAGTAACTTGAACACTATGCTATGAAAATGCTTCTCTGAATGCTGGCTTATAACCTGTGTTTAAACACCAAGATGCTAAATTCTTGAAAAATGTTATTTCTAAGAATTTCCAAATGCATATTCACTTTATTTGTAGTGAATCAGAACGTCGAACCAATAGATAACACAGGTGTATGCTCCACAGACAGGATGTAGCATGGAAGAAAAAGAAGAGTTCCTCAATGAACTGGTAACACATATTGTTGGAGATGGGATCATGACAATGTGAGATCTGAATGCTCATGTGGGAACTGATAGAATGGGAAACGAGAATGTTCTGGGCCCACATGGATATGGCAATAGAAATGAAGATGGAGAGAAACTGTTGGACTTTTGTATCAGAAATAACCTGCTAATAAAGAACACATGGTTTATGAAGAGGAATAGCCATAAGATCAGCCGATATAGTTGGGATGGACAGTATGGAACACTCATCGATTTTATAATAACAGACCAGGAATGGGGAAGATATGTCATAATCCCTAATGAAAGTATCGAAGGTGATCATAGATTATTGATTGTGGAATTAAAACGAGTAAAATTCCCTAAAAATGCATTGAAGAAGAAACCAAAGATCAGGATTTGGGAATTGGAGGAGGAGGATAAAAGAATGGCATTCCAAGATTGTATAAAAAGGAAACTACCTAACACAGAAATACGAAGTGGAGAAGAAGAGTGGGACAATTTAAGACAGACGTTAAGGAAGTAGCAATTGAGGTATGCGGGAAAACAAAAGCAAAGGTTAAGTGAAAGGAGACACGGTGGTGGCCAGACAAAATAAAAACAGAAATAAAAGAAAGGAACAAGGTGAAGAAAGAAATGGATAAGGAAAAGCAGAAAATGTATCAGAGGGATGAGAATAAAATAGAAAGGTTAGGGTCAGTCAGGGTAATTATGAGACAGACAAAAAAAAGGGGGAAAAATGAGACACTCAAATTTTTCTGCTCTGATTAATGATCTCAACACTTTGCATGAATGATGTTATATATTAGTCTTATGTCCATTATGATAAAATAATTGAAAAGTCTACGAACTATATATCTACCAGTAGACAAGGTTTTCCTGAGTGGTGTTTCTTCTAACCAAAAAAATTCCATGTGTTGCACTTTGTATTTTGTTACTCTATCTCAATCCAAAAATCCAGGGAAGTGTTTGTGGTATTATTTCATAGTATAAGGGAGAACCTTCCTTTTCAGCTTGTAAACACAATTTTAAGTTTTTGATTTGAGAAGAAAATTCATTTTTAAAAAATGGGGGTAAATATGAGACATCATGAGGGTAAAAGTGAGACACTTCCAGGGGAAAAATGAGACACTTGGTACACTTATTTCTGTACCTAAATACTTATCCTACTTTCAAAAATCAAACGCACTGACAAAACCATAATCAAGCGAAAAAGAGTGGACCCAACAGCAAAGGTGATATCATCTGAAGAGTATTCTCAGCTTATGAGGGAAAAGGAGAAACCAGTTCATAAGAAGAATAGAAAGGGTACTGGTATTCAAAAGACAACAGTTCCAGCAGTAAAACCTCCATCTAAGACAAGAGCAAAAGTTGATTCGTCTGACTCAGCTTCAAGCGAAAGTGAAGATTGGCAAGGTAGCAGTGGCAGTCTTGATGAAGTTGGTCTACATGACACAGATGCTGAGGAAATGACCGTGGCAGATGAAGTAAATCTGGGTGACTTTGTACTTTTTGAAAATTGAAAGTTGTGAAAAGCGGCACTCTTTTCAATATAAATATGTTGCCACTGTTCATAAAGTACTGGAAGGTAGAGACATGCAAATTATGTGTCTCAATTGAGTGGACAATAACAAAACTGCGTTAGGCTTAACAAAAATGACATATCCGTTGTGGAAAAGTCAAAATTACCGGCGAAATTGCCTGTTCCAATAATAACAGGGAAAGATAGAGGCATTACATTTGCAATCCCAGGAACATTTGATGTTTTTGAAAAAAAAAAGAACTAGAACTACAGTTTCTGCTAACCCGCTTTTACTAAGTGAAATGTTTCATTTTTTCACCATTCTGATTACAATGGGCATTATATATTTATTTAGTATCATTAAAATGTAACATTAATTCAGACATAAAGCTCAGGTACCATTTAATTAGATAGTATAATGTCAATCTATACTACGTAATTTTTGTAAGGAAAATGTATAAAGATGTATCTCAAGCCTAAATTTTCTGTTATTGAAACATGGCCATTTTGTTCCTATAATAAAACTGAGGAAAGTGTTGCAAACTATTACACCCAGATTTTTTTCTCTCTTCCTTTGACCCTAAACTGTCTCACAATTACTGTATTAACTCTCCAACATGATTTTACAGTCTGCTACAATACTGTCTCACATTTTTTCCTGGGTTGTCTCAGAATTCCCCCTTTTGTGGGTTAAAAATGAGATGCACATTTATATTTATTTTTCAAAAGTTAATGAATATATAGTAGGCTAATCTGTAGTTTCCATTGCTTTTTGTAACACCAGTCACAACTTATTAAGATTATTTGCATAATTGTCACTGTTGTAGTTTGTAATTTATGAACAAAGTTGTTAAAAAGTCTCATATTTACCCTGACTGACCCTACATGTGGAATACAAAACACTGAAACAAGTAAAGAGCAGCATCAAGGAAGAAAAGGGGAAATTTTGGGGAGAGTTTACCACCAAAATTGAGCAAGATAGTTGAGGAAATCAAACTATTATACAGAGTAATAAAATTGAAAAGAATAAATCAAGAAAAAATCAAGGCAATTAGAGATAGAAGATGGATCCATAGTACACAACAAAAATAGTCTACAGAAGGTGAAGGCAAAGTATTTTGAAAAACTTTATAATGAGGATGACTGCTCGGAGGAAGAAGAGATAAGAAAATGTAAATAATAGATTGAGAAAAAGAAGAGAACCCGATAACATGGTTGGAACTTGAAAGGGCAGTGAAAACAATGACCAAAGGTAAAGCAAGTGGAAAAGACGAATTCGAAGCTAATATGGTTAAGGCAGCGGGAAGCATTGGACTACAGTGGCTATACAGAGCCCTCAATGCCATATGGAAGGATGAAAGGATACCTGAAGAATGGCAACAAGGAAGCATTGTACCACTGTTCGAAAAAAGAAAATAGGATAGTTGCTTTACGTCGCACCGACACAGATACGTCTTATGGCGACGATGGGATAGGAAAGGCCTAGGTGTTGGAAGGAAGCGGCCGTGGCCTTAATTAAGGTACAGCCCCAGCATTTGCCTGGTGTGAAAATGGGAAACCACGGAAAACCATCTTCAGGGCTGCCGACAGTGGGATTCGAACCCACTATCTCCCGGATGCAAGCTCACAGCTGCGTGCTCCTAACCGCACAGCCAACTCGCCCGGTAAAAAGGAGATAGGAAGAAATGTTAAAATTATAGAGGTTTGACTCTATTATCATATGGACTAATAATAATGGAGAAAGTCATAGACTAAAAACTGATGGATATAATAGAAACACAGTTAGAGGAAGAACAATATGGCTTTAGACCGAAGAGATCAACAATACAGGAGACTTGATATTTACAGTGCAAACGATTATGGAAAAACCATCTGAAAAAGGAACAAGGAAATCATATTTGTATTTTTGGATTTGGAAAAAGCTTATGATACAGTTAAGAGAAAACATGTATGGGAATACCTACTGAAAAGGAATTTACCAAAATCATCAATTAACAAGATAAAAATGTTGTATCATGACCTTAAAAGCAGTGTACAAGTGAGGAGTGGCGAATCTGAAACATTTTATACAAAGAAAGGTCTCAAGCAAAGAAGTGCACTGTCACCATTAATGTTTATTATATTAATGGATGAAATCATAAAACGTGTAAAACACGTCTCATATTTACCCTGATGAACTGAATGCTTTGGTATTTGTAGATGATGTGGTGATTTGGGGAAAGGGAGAAAGGGAAGTACAAAGGAGACTGGACATATGGAATGAAAATCTGAAGGAGTTTGGAATGGTAATTAGTAAAATGAAAACTGTAGTCAGGCACTGTGGAAAAGATAAAAAGAGAAGCCAAGTGAACATAGATGGAGAACGGTTAGAGAATGTAGAACAGTTTACATATCTAGGTAGCATTATTAATGGAAGTAATGAAATCAACCCTGAAATTAATAACAGACTAAGTCAAGGTATAATATTTTATCAAGTCAGAGAGTTTTTATGGGATGACAAAGTACCCAAGAGAACCAAATTAACATTATATAAACAGTATTTCATACCAATTGTAAGATAGGACTAGAAACACTGGTAACTAATAAGAGATAAGGCAGTAAGATCCAAGCAGTAGAAATGAAATTTTTAAGAACATCAGTTAAAAAGACAAGAAGAGATAGAATTCAGAATATTAAAATCAGAGAAGAGCTAAATAAAGAACCGTTAGTACAGAACATACAGAAAGCAAGACTAAGATGGTTCGGGCATGAAAAAAGAATGGGAAAGGAACGGGTAACAAGAAGGGAATTGGAAAGAGAAGTTAAGGGAAAGAGACCCGTTGGAAGACCGAGAAGAAGGTGGACGGATCACATTTGGAAGAACATTAGAGAAGCTGGATTGGATATGGCAGAAGTAATGGAGCAGGAAATGTGGAAGGACAGAAAGGAGTGGAGGAGGCTTGTTAACCACACCCGGGTGACTGGAGTGGGACACTGATGATAATGATGATGATGATGATGATGATGATGTAGGTTAACCTCCATCAAATTGGTGTGTGTGAAACTATGAACTCTGTTGGTCAATATGAAACTACAATCACCAACAGCAGCAGGAAAAAGACAAAATAGGGTTCTATACTAACCATCGAAAGTAGCCCGATACAGAGAGTTCCACTGCGCAGACTGGCAGATCCACAGCAACATCTGGTCAGGAGAGGCTGCTTCCCCCTCTCCTGGGAATTCTCAATGTTGGTGACATAAAGAGGCTCATCAGCGGTGGGACCATTACAAGAACTCACAACCAGTCGCACTGGACTGGCATAAGACATCTGAAAATAATGAAGAACACTGCTGTATTTTGAAGTTGAACCTAGCTGGAATTCTAAAGTAAAATATAGTTCAGTAGTAAAGATGCTAAATCTGTCATATGTTGAATTCGCAGCCCAGAAGCTTAATTTGATCCCCAACAGTTCCACCATTAGTCCACACTGACATTGTTAAGATGTTACGAAGAAAAATTCCTGGCAGCTGACACATAACTGCAACAAGTCAAACACTCAAGTATCTTGGCTGTGAACTTGATTACAGCTGGAACAATGCTGAAGTCCTCTGTAACAGAACTTTTACATTAAACTTCATATCTGTTTACATTGGTGTTACGTATTCTGTCTTACTTTCTTAGTTCTTTCTTTTGCAGATGTAATACTGTTACCATACGTTTTCTCTTTCAGATAGTTTATAATATTCGTCTAATGGAAGGGGAGTTAGAGACTGGAATAACTTACCAATAAATTTCCAGTTTCTTTGCAATCATTTAAGAAAAGGGTAGGGAAACAACAGATAGGGAATCTGCCACCTGATTGACTGCCCTAAATGCAGATCAGTTGTGACTGATTGATTGATTGATAAATTAATTTATTTAAAGTTAGTTTTGGCAGCCTGAAGAGCCAAACAGTTTTAAAATTTAGCACAGAGGCATTAACTGGCTATCATCACTAGATGACACTAATCAGCCTTTCAAAAAAATTGCTCCCAAGCAAAATTTTTCACTTTTGCATTTTCATTATTTTCAGAATAACTCATTCAAAACAGGGGAATAGAAATACCTTAACCCCGTCACCGTAACATGTTTATTCCAGCTCCATTCTAGACCACATAACCCCTGTGGGTGGGGGCGGTAGAATAACATCCACTGTATCCCCTGCCTGTCGTAAGAGGCAACCAAAAGGTAGACCAAGGACTCTCACCTTGGAAGCGTGGACTGGCGACCACAGTTCCGCTAGGCGAGTCTGGCATTGCTTCTGCTCACTTGTGTCTGTATCCTCGGTTTCATCTTTCCTGTCTGACCTCCCCTGCTCAACTCCTGCTCTTTTTCGACCACAACACTATTAGGTTTTTGAGGCCCAGGGAGTCTTTCATCTTCATGCCCTTCCCTTTTCGAAGTGTCGGACCTTCTGATTAGATTAACAGAGGGTGGTTGTCCAGTTGTACCTCACTTTACAAGGGCGAAAAATGAGAGTATCCTCCTATTCAATACATCATATATTCCGTCATTAGACGGAGCAAACAAATTCAAACATGTTTCGGCTCGCTTGAGCCATCTTCAGTGAAAAAATTAGGGGGGTTGGAATAATTTACATAATATAAGTTGAAAAAATGCTAAAAAACATAATGAAAGAGCAAATGAAAAAACAAACAAAAGAGAGCCTAGACGGAAACAAAATTAGCACAAATATACAATATTTACATCAATATGCAGAGCAAAAAACAACTTATTGCGACAAAATTCAGTGAAACAGGTGTTAATTTAAAATAATAATTGAAACTAAAAACTGCGTTAACCTAAGAAACAAGGGAATGAGAAAACAAATGATGCAGATGGAAATGAATAATAGTAGCACATGGTGAGGTTGTGGACCTCATAGTTTACAACCTCTTAAAACAATAATCACCACCACCACAATCTCGACCACATACTACACGATTATCCAAATCTCAACCAGAAACCATGACAACCTGCGAGTAAATTAAGGAGAGCACGTCGTAGCCAGGAATTATACCCTTGATGTGACGCTTTATGAGTGCTGGGGCTCTCAATGCAATGTATATCGATTACTAGTAAGTAATGTTTGTCCAACCCTTGTCCCGTTTCTTTACGAAGTGGGCAATGAGGTGAGATGAATAAGTCGTGGCGGGTTTTTATGACCAGATGCCCATCCTGACGTCAGCCTCAGAGGAGTTAATGAGAAGAAATTAATGACGTGATATATGATAGTAGGAAGGGAGAGGATGAAACCCGGTGCCAGCACATAGCCTACTCCTGTCGAATAGCACCGAGAGGTCTGCGCAGTGTTTAATGCCACCATCCGACGACGGACGAATCACCAACAACAGCGTCATATGCCCTAACTCCATGTGAGCACTGCACAGGCTTAATCCAGGCTTTTGACATGCAATCTAGTGATTAGAAATTGTATACCACCACCTCCCCTACCCTGCCAGCCAACATTCTGATGATGAACATTTTTCGACCAACAGGACTCGAACCGGCTAACCACGGTGTCAGACCATTTAGACTTCCAACACCTTAACGATCATGACCACCAGGCGGGCAGGGTTATTAAAATATAACAATTACAATTTTATTTTCAGAAGTAAATTACCAATAAAAATGACATTTTGTGTACAGTAACGATTATGAGTAAAAATTGCTTTTAAAAAGTAATCATTACAAGTAATTCAATTTCTTTTACTCGGTTGCTTCTAAACTCTAGTTACTGTAAATGTTATGTAAGGGAAAATGAACAAGTCGGCAGAGTGTCTGGCTATGATGTACAGCACAGAAACGAGGCCCATTACCAAAGCTCAAGAAAGAGATTTGGAAGTAGCAGAAATACAAATATTATGGTGGATGTGTGTGCGATCATCAGGGAGAATAAGATAAGAAATAAAAGCATTACAGGAAGAGTAAAAGTAGGATGCCTGGGCAAGAAAATTCAGGAAAGGCAACTACAATTACGTACCTGGGAAGCAAAAGGGAAAGCAAAAGTCGGGAAATAAGTCACTATAATCTAGGCCATAAATAATTTTATTCATGCTGAATGAAATGGTAGTTTAGGGGTAGGCCTTAAATTTAATTCCCACATAATTATGTTATTACTGGTCGTATCGATAAGGACATATTGTATGATTAAGTGTAGAGATGAGAGGATGAGATTGCGGGAAAGAGAGTCCAAAATTGGTGATAAACAGTAGAAGGAAGCAAGGAACACCGAAGTTGAGACGGAGAGAGAAGACAACAGAAGGCCTGAGAGAGAAAGTTTGGAAATGAGAGGAAGCTGGAGATACAACTGGAGGAAGACAATTAGAGAAGCTGTATGGCACAGAATAAGCCTAAGATAAAGAAGACTATTGCGAATTTTTAAATCCAGCCATCAATTCTATATATATATATATAAAATAAGAGTTTTGTCTGTACATTGCTCAGAATTTAAAAAGGATGGTATTTCTGTACCAGTCGTGCCCACAATAACAAAGAAATGCACTTCTTACTTTTCTGTAATTTCTGTCTGCCTGTCTTATGTATGTACACGCATCACGAGAAAACAGCTGAAGAGAATTTAATGAAAATCGGTATACAAAGTCGGGTAATAAGTCGCTACAATCTAGGCCATAAATAATTTTATTCGCGCCGACTGAAATGGTAGTTTAGGGGAAGGCCTAAAATTTAATTATCAAATATTTATGTTATTAGTGGTCATATCTTAATGAAAATCAATATACAAAGTTGATGAATAAGTCGCTATAATCTAGGCCATAAATAATTTTACTCACGCTGAGTGAAATGGTAGCTTAGGGGAAGGCCTAAAATTTAATTCTCAAATATTTGTTATTAATGGTCGTATCTTAACGAAAATCGATGTGGGAAATTGAGAAATAAGTCGCTACAATCTAGACCATAAATAATTGTATTCACGCTGAGAAAAATGGTAGTTTAGGGGAAGGCCTACAATGGAATTCTCAAATATTTATGTTATTAGCGGTTGTATCTTAAATGAAAATCAGTATGCAAAGTCGGGAAACAAGTCACTATAATCTAGGCCATAAATAATTTTATTCATGCTGAATGAAATGGTAGTTTAGGGGTAGGCCCTAAATTTAATTCCCACATAATTATGTTATTACTAGTCATATCGATAAATACTATATAACTGAAGTTATATACTTTCCGATCATTTATATCTTATACATTGTTGCCATACCTGCTATGACAGAGATATTCATGAATTTGGATTTTTGTTACAACGTCTTTATTGGCCGAGTCACTACAGTCTACGCTATAAATATTTTTTATAAGACGCCCTAAGATCACAGAGCCGAAAGAAAACTAAATGTGAAGGCCTATAATAACAATAACATTACAATGACCATTGTTTGTTGTGACGTGCTTTGTCTTCTGTTGCCACTCATCTCCGATAGATGGGATTACTGCTGCGTACCAAGTATTTTTTTTAAATTGCCTTACATCGCACCGATACAGATAGGTCTTATGGCGACGATGGGAGAGGAAAGGGCTATGAGTGTGAAGGAAGTGGCCTTGACCTTATTTAAGGTATAGCCCCAGCATTTGTCTGGTGCGAAAATGGGAATCCACGGAATAAAATCTTCAAGTCTGCCGACAGTGGAGTTCGAATCCACTATCTCCCGGATGCAAGCTCACAGCTGCGCACCCCTAACCACATGGCCAGCTCGCCCAGTTGTACGAGTGTATCAGTCTGCCTAAATATTGGCGGGAAGTAGCTAGGGAGTTAGGTAACTTTCTTCTTTAGCATGCCATTCTTCTGTTCCATAAATTTTCCGATACTACTGGTACGTAACACACTGGTTCATCATACCATTCGAGCTATTCAATCCCTACTCTGAGGCACTGATTGGAATGAGCAGTGTGCATTTTTAATGGAATAATGGCAGAGGAGTGTTCACAGCTGTCTGCGGCCTGGTCATTCCAGCTCTGTAACTTTGGACTGTTAGATCGGCGCCCTAGTACTGTTCGTTAAAAGTGAGAAAATGTGCGGTTTTTCATTTGATCGAGTATTTTATATGATAACACTGCTTTTAATAGATACTTTCCTACTGACGTTTTTGTAATGACCTCTGTTTACTTCAGTTAGGAAAACTACAAGGTTAGTCTTTATGAGAATCCCATAGCGAAGCACGGGTACATCAGCTAGTTATTGTCAAATATAAGAGTTTCCAAGAAAAAATTATTTGTAATAAGGGTATTTGTGGGATGCTGGTATGGAATTTTCAGAGCTCACAAAAAGCATAAAGTGACCAAGTTGAAGTAAGCTGAAAGGCACTTGCTGATATGGAATTTTCAGAGCTCACAAAAAGCACAAAGTGACCGAGTTGGAGTAAGCTGAAAGGCACTTGCTGTTGAGCAGCTCAATAAATATTAACACTCATCCGAAATTAAGAAAGTTATTGTAGAAGAAAAAATATTACTTACTTTTAATCCACTGCCATAGAGCCTCCGTGGCTCAGGCAGCAGCGCGCCAGCCTCTCACCACTGGGTTCTGCAGTTCAAATCTCGGTCGCTCCACGCAAGATTTGTGCTGGACAAAGCAGAGGCGGGACAGATTTTTCTCCGACTACTCCAGTTTTCCCTGTCACCTTTCATTCCAACACTCTAAAATATCATTACATCTGTCATTTATTAATCATTGTCCCAGAGGAGTGCGACAAGCTTCGGCAGCTGACACAATTCCTATCCTCGCCGTTAGATGGGGGCTTCATTCATTCCATCCCTGACCTGGTCAAATGACTGGAAACAGGCTGTGGATTTTCATTTTCTTTTTTTTTAATCCACTGCTATCCGACAAGCATCAGAACTGAAAACAATAATAAGTGTTTGTTCACTTGAAGGTAAATTCTAACCTCCTCTCCTTCTCACAAAATTTTTCTGTAACAGCATCATAAAATGTTGGCTGGCTTCTCAAATATTCCAGTAAGCTATTTTCAATTGACAGCAGTGCAAAAGGTGTCAGTCTTTCTTGCCCTTTAGTTGACCGACAATAAGATTTTATTCTTTTGAGTGGAGAAACTGTGCTTTCAGCTGATAAGGTTGTGGCAGGGATAGTCACAATTAATTTTGCCAGTCTGTAGATCTCACATAACCCTAAATGAAGTTCATTCTCATGCATGAATTTAATTAAATCAAACACTGGTTTATGTTGAAAATCTTGAGAAGTATATAAAACACACAACTCATTCTTCAAGCGCAAAATATCAAAATAGGAACCATATTGCTTTTTAAGTAGTCTTAGTTCATTATCGGGAAACTGTTTGTTGTGTTTGTCATATAACTCATGATTAAGAAGGCGAAAGAATTCTAATTCATTCATGTGCTGAAACCTTGTCTTCAACTGAATCAGAATATTGTCCAATATTTTGACAAAAAGCTGTCTGCATGCAGTAGCATCTACTGTGCTGTGTCTTCTCTTTCTGGAATTAACATTCACTACATCACATTTTTCTGCCTCAACCATATTGCCAAAGTGTTTCTCAAAAGAATTTTCCAGTATTTGTTGCAGTTTTTTAGTAACTTTGTCAACCTCTTTTGAACAGTACGCTATATCTATGCTTTTATTCATAAGTGAGTTGAACAGGACATCTGTAAGTGAAAATATTTCTGCAAATACATTTAGCAGAAACAAGGTACGTGGGTCCTTCAGGAATGATAAAAATCTTTGAACCTTCAAAATGGTATCATTGTCCCATTCTGCAGAGTGATCAAGTACATGGTGGAAAAATAAAATTAACATACCGAGCTTTTCTTTGATGATATTCACTAGCCTGGAGGTAAAATTCCACTTTGTGGGGGTTATTAAAGGCAACTTCTTGTAAAGAAAATCTTTCAGAGCCAGCGTTCCTATGGAAGACTGTGACAAAAAGGTCACGAGACAAGAAAGCATTTGAAAAAAGATATGACAGTCTTTGATGTTTGAGGCCGATTGTTGGAGAGCCAGATTCAAGGTATGGCTGTAACAATGAACAAATTTAGCACATGGATATAATTTACGAATTTGAGTATTTAAATCATTAATTTGTTCAGCTATTACAGCAGCACCATCATATGTTTGTGCAATGAGTTTATGGCTGCATTTATATTCGCTCATCACAATTGTTATATGCTCTAGTAGCGTGGTAGCCGAGTGACTCCTCTCAATGTCACTGAAATGAAGAAATCTTTCTTGAATGTCCCCATTCTGATCAACAAACCGCAGAACTGTAGAAAGTTGAGAAATATCACTTTCATCAGAGGTTTCATTCAAAATAATAGCCACAAAGTCAGCTTGTTCAACTTCAACACTTATTTTATCGGTAACCAAGGAGCTAATGGCTGAAATTACATTGTTCAGTATAGCCAAATTAGTACCTCTGAAGACGGTAGATTCTTCCAAGTGACTGTCTAACAGGGGATCATATTGGCGGATCAGCTTCATGGGTTCTGTGGATTTTTCTCTATCAGATTCATATTGAGCAGGAAAAGCCAGGTTTTGTTTGGCAAGAAAACAAACGGCATTAATAACACGTTTAAGTAATTCACGATTCTTTTTCACTTCTTTGTTGTGCATTAGATCACTAATCCGCTGTTGTTCATTAAGCTGATGAGCGATCGTTGTCCTTCCAAAACTGTTCAATTCAACAAAACATTTGATATGGTTGAGAGTTTTCTCATGCCTTCTAAGAGCCACAGACAAGGCATTTAAATTATCGAAGCCACGTTTGGACCACACTCCCCCATCAGAAGAAAACAGTAAACATGGCCAACAAAACAGTTTATTTAACACATTAGATCCAGTTAACCACTGTGTATTTTCATACCGCGATACTTTGAAGTGTCTTATATACACACCCTTTTTATCTTTATCTTTAGAGGTTAGCTTTGGGATCTCTGGACAGTGCCTGCCTTTTTTAACGATCTCATTTCTCTCGGTAATAGATCTTGTAGAAAAAGGTTTCAGTATTAAATCATTAATCACACAGAACTTAACGTCACCTTCCATCGCGTCTGTTCAGTTCGCACACTATAACCGTGTTGTCTTGCCTTGATAATTTAATGGGCTTCGCTAAACGTGTTCAATCTTATATATACGCTACCCAAAACGAATTAAGGGTCCGGTCTACCAGTCCTATATAGTGTCTTCTTCAGTGTTCTATATGGCAGGTAATAATACAAAAACCTAGTATTTTCGCACCTCTGCTCCTTCCTTGTACCCTAATGGACATATTTAACAACATATGTCGGTGCCTACGAGTGAACTGGCGATAGCCGGCTTGTGTACCATAACCCGAATTAACAACAACGATTATATATACGCTACCCAAAACGAATTAACAACAACGACAAACACTCGTCTGAACGACACACTCTTTCTTTTCTTTCTTGATATTTGGTTGGGCTCTGTATGTAACTAACACCCAGTTCCAATACTTTGTAAATGAAACACTGTCAAACACTCAGAAACATGTAGTTATGGTGACGAAGAAATACTTTATCTCACAGTACAAAGATCACTGGTATGGGTGAACATCTACATCTTGTGGGTGTAAGTGTAATAGACATAGGAGTAAGCACGGGGACACAAGGTACTATATCTTCACGCCGAAGTGACCCATCTTGGCGTCTTCTACTTTGACATACGGAACGGGCCGAACGACACACTCAAAAAGTTGGGTTAACAACATCCATCTGTTCTGTTCTGTTCGTGAAGTTTATTTGGGCTCGTTATTTCACCCAGACACTATACCGTATGATATGTGTACTAAATCGACACACGCACACAATTTCAATAAAGTAGTACACCAATGGAGTTGACAATGTTTCCGGAAGACGAAGTACTTGAAGATGGAGGGAAGTAGACCATGCAGCCGACTCACAAAATGGGTTCAAAGCACGGAAAGTAGATCAAGAAAAGACGTATCACCTAGACAATTAAGAGTGAGGAATTACGTATACAAGACTAGGAGTTATAGGAAAAGCACAGGGACACAAGGTATACTAATCTTCACGCTAGAGTGGCCGTCTCAGCGACTTCTACAAAACATACACACCGGGCCGACATATAAGGGACAAGCAGGAGAGGGCAGGGGAACGACGGAGGGGTGGATATATGTGAGAGTGTAGAACTTTGGACAGATGGAAAGAAATATCTGAGCAACGTATATGGGGGATGTAGGGAGGGCAAAGTGTCAGTGAAATCGTAAACAAAAGAGGAAGAGGGGCGACATTGTGTTGATATGAACATCAATAGTGTTTATTTTGTAGGCTCCGAGCATTCCAGTGAAGGATGCGTACTACCATTATTAAAGATAAGGTGTAAACTTTCGCGAAGTTGACTAATAACTGGTAAGATATTGGGGTGATCGCCAATTAGTTGAGTAAGCTGCATGAGAAGGTGGAGAACACACTGATGAACATGCTCTCGCTGAGGAAGTGTAGTACCTGTTTGAGGATGCTGTGCGGGTTGCAGAGGCATCGACGGGCTCGATGTTGAAGGAGTGGGCTGACTGGGTTGAATGGGGTATTGATAACTCAGAGATTGAGAGGGGTGAGAGGATGTAGTGGATTGCACTAGCTGGAGATACGCAGCTCTATCATAGCCGGGAGAAGGTTTAGGTGGCAAATCCTTAACAACCACTTGTGTGAATTTGCGTTTGCGAGGGGCGTCTGGTAATGGAGAAGGATGATGAGAGGGTAGGGGAGGAAATTGTTGAACGTTATGATACTCAGAATAAGTAGGTGGAAATAGTCGAGCAGAAGCTTCTGAGAAGGAAATGTTATCAGTGCACATAAGTTTTTTGATTTCCACTTGCTTCTGATGAACAGCACAATCTGATGAACCCGTTTCGTGTTCCCGATTGCAATGTACACATAACTTGACATTAGCAAGGCAGTCTGAGGTAGAATGGTTCATACTACAGTTGCGACAGCGAAAGTTAGTGGACTGGCAATTGCGTAGGGTGTGTCCATAACGCTGGCATTTGGAACAAATAATGGGGTAAAATATAAAGGGATTGACTTCTAACATTACATGATAGATTGAAACATATTTGGGCAACGTTTTGGAGCAAAAAACAATTTTTACGGAGCCGGTAGGTAGATATACTGCCTGACCATCTTGGAGGGATTTACGGCGTACGCGATGAACTGAATGAACTTTGACGTCACTCTGAAGTAAAGTAAGAATATCGGATTCAGTTAGATCTTTCTCAACACCGCGTATAATGCCTACGCGGAAGATATTGGAGTGAGGAATAAAGGCATGCCACTTTTGTGTTTCAAGGAACTTATTCTGCAGAAAGTCATTAGCATGATGAGGAGAGTGAAAGTTTACCTGAATCCGGTTACGGCCTTTATAGTGGATGGATTTAATAGGAAATTTCCTTTCATAGAGTAGACGCCCTATAGCCATAGGGTGTAGATTGCCAATGTTATTACCTTGTTTGGATGAAACAAAAACAAGATATGGTCCTGGGTGGTTTAATGGGTATAAATTACATGCACTAGTATTAGGAGGTTGAGCAGGAGGGGGAGGGTTAGGATTGCATTGAGTCGCAGTTTGCAACAAAGGGTAGGAGTAGAATTATCATTCACGGTTGTATCCATTTTCACTACTTCTTCCCGTTCAACATTACTATTTGACGCGGGATGAAAGTCCCGAGTACCTCCACTATCAGAACTCATGCCACCACTGCACAATCACACGCAAGCTAGCACCAGAACGCACGAGTAAGTTCTAGAAATGTCAGACACCGAACACGAAACCTCGAACACAACGAAGCGTACAGGACGATGTCGCGGACGAGACCCAACAACATCCATCGACAACGCTGTTATTAAAGTTCTTTCACTTCTTCTTCTCCTTCTTCTCTTCTGCTCCTTGATACTTGACTGGGCTCAGTATTTAAGGAACACCCAGTTCCAATACTGTATGTATGAAACACATCAACGCTGTTAAGGCAAGTTAAGGTTAACAACATTAGCTGTTTGTTACACCCAAAGAAAACGCGATGTATTATTCTTCTACTTTCTTTATGCTTATGGGCTCTTGTACTTTTACCCATTCACTACGCTATTAATATAGAAAAACGCACGAGAAATTGTGTGATTCCATAAAGTCACACATGGAATAAATCGGATATTCACACGTAATATATATATATATAAACTATTATGTAATGAGCAGTATTACTAAGGGATACATAAGCCTTGTATAGAAGGGATCGTACACACAGTTCGAATGGAAGCAGGAGCGAGAATGAAATTCACAGAGTCAATTGGACGTCATCGAGAAATTGATTAAAAATCTGTATCTTGGCAGGAAAAGGGTCCTAAAACAAACAATGAATAGTAGTAGGAAAGAGAATTTTCATCCGTATGAGGGTATGGAGAAATTTACGGCGAGAATGTAAATAGACAGGACTTTGGAAAGAGACATGGTTAGAGTCGCCATCAGAATCACCACACACGCAATAAGACAAAGTAGCAAGCCGAAAACGATATTTATATTGGGGCTAAGATCATGATTGAACCATAGGCGTATAATGTTAGTGATATGTCGTCGTGAATATGTTCCCTTATACAGCCAAGGTTGTGGGGGGATGGATGGTTGAAGCTGATAATAGTAGTGGTCTTTGGAACGTGCGGATTGACTCCATTGGTCTTGCCAAGCCCGGTAGGCAGTCTCCTGTAAGCAAGGGTAGTAATCAGAGGGAGGTATAGCTACTGGGAGGGGAGTGGTTCACAGTCGACTGGCTTCTTTGACAGCGGAATCGGCAAGTTCATTACCTGCAATGGAAGAATGCCCTGGGAATCATACAAGCGTTAAATATACTCCATCAAGCTCAAGTTAAAAAAGTAAAGATTTGACATGGTATACATAACAATTGAGAGACGAGGAAAAAGATGTTAGCGCATGTAAAACACTTTGAGCATCTGTATAAATGGTTACTTTGGAGAAGGAATGTTGATGAGTATAAAGTAAGCCTCGTTGAATAGAAAATAATTCGGCCGAGAAGATGGAAAATATTTCTGGGAGATGAAAACGTTCTATTGTGTGGGAATGAGAAATGTAAAAGGCAGCACCAACTCCGTGGGAATTTTTAGAACCATCAGTATATATATTCACGCCACATACGAAAGGGGTGAAGCGCGTTTTTTTCAAAGAGGGACAAGGTAGACTGGAAACAGTCGTAGGTACGGAAAATAGGGACTTAGTAGAATAAATTACATTAGGGGTGTAGTAAAAACTATCAAAAGGAAAAGGATACATAGGGAGCGTAGATGTTTTAAGAGGCGAAGGTCGAAAATTATTAAGGGTAATATAAGCTGTGTATATAGCGGGAAATTGTAGAGTTCGGGGAAGGATTGCTTGATAATATTCATATAAGAGCTGTAGCTTCGGGAATAAGGGAGAGGAGGAAAAGGCAAGGTGTTTAAGCAAATATTTCTGTGCAAGCATACGTCGTCTAAGTACTAGGGGAAATTCACCTGCCTCTACTAATAATGCATTGGTAGGTGTAGTCCTGAGAGTTCCAAGGCAAAGTCGTAAAGCACGAAACTGAAGGGTATTAAGTAACATAAGGGATGTAAGCGTGGCGGTACCTATGATATGAGAACAATAGTAAAAATATGAGCGAATAGTCGCTTTATATAATGAGAGGGTGGTAACGGGATCCGCACCCCATTGGCATCGTATAACTTGAAGGTAGGACTTGAAGGTACCCGTCACCTTTTTGACATAACGATGTAATATGTCGTTGCCAAGTAAGCTCTTGGTCAAAGATTATCCCAAGCTACTTGTAATGGGTGGTAAAGGAAATACGGTGTGCTTGGAAAGTGAGAGGGGAGCGATCATATGAACGGTTGTGTGTAATGAGCATTGCGGAGCATTTGTCGAGACATAACCGGAGTCCATTATCATGAAACAACATATATACCTCACTCATGACGTTAATCATAAGTGTGCGTGCCTCATCAAGACAATAGGGATGTATAGAACTAGCACCGATAGAACGCACTGCTGTTGTACTGGGTAAGCGCAATACGCTCTTCATTTGTCTCCTGTGTAATCATGACGCTAAATATCCACGAATTTAAGTTGCTTAAGTTGTTATTTTCGTGACTATGCCGAGCTGTTGCAGTGTTCCTCTTTGAAAAAATCAGGGAAGCCCATGTTTTTTGTTTCACCAGTTTCCACAAAATAAAGAAATGAGGAAGAAATGGTTACATACTATTAGAAGGAAACATTTCGGTGAGGAGAATCTGACCGAAAATATTAAAGTGTGTTTCCATTATTTTAAACCCGGCGACTTCACGAAAACTTTGTTGGGCAAGTGCGATTTACGAAGGGAAATAATTCCTATTTCCTACCTATATACTGATTAGGCGTTTTGATAACCAGCTAATTTATGCGTTTGTATTTAAAGGTGAGAGCGCAAGATTAAAACCGGGCGCTGTTCCATCGCTTTGTCCATGGACCACGAACACAACAAAAATAAGGAAGAGGCCATTCACCAGAAAATTGCCTGATTACCACGATAAGCCTAAAATATTGGAATATGCAGAAATGACCTCCTTTGAAGTACGGGAAGAAATCGTAAATATACCCGAAGAAGTGAATGTTACATTTGTGACTCCCATTTTCGAAGACATCAGCAATCAAAAAATACTACAGGTAATTTGGTTGTTGAGCAAACAATGCGTAATCGTGATGTCTTATTGCTTTATACAGGGTTTGAAGACGTCCAACATTGTAATATGGTGTTTGCTATTCTGGGAGAAAACAGACTGTGTTTCTTTTTTAGAGTTATGAAGCTAAGGACCAACAAATCTGACGAAGAACTAGTCCTTAACTTCGGAATCAATAAAACTACTATGTTGGGAGAATATTTAATGTTTGGATTAATTTCATGTACTGCCAATTTAAAGAGTTGAACATTTGATCTGATAGAGAAAATGTCCTTGAAAACAGCCCCTTGCTTTTAGACAGAAATACCCCTCGACTAAAACAGCCCCTTTGCTTTTAGACAGAAATACCCCTCGACTAGAGTTATAACTGGTGCAACTGAGATTATACATAGCAAAACTTGTTCCAAGGGCAAACATTCCACTTTCATAGGGCTAACTGGCCTCAGCCGTTTGGCAGGGTGATGCTGAGAAGTTTATAAATTTTGGCTACATATTTTCTGAACACTGAATAATACCAGTCTTGGGGAAGTGCTCTAATGAGTAGCATACAGCAGCAATATTCTTACAACATGCCTTGGGGCCTGCTCCAGAAAAACGTTCACATTCCCCTCCTGTAATGTCGCCAGATACTCCTAAAATAAGCTTCACATAATAGGTCTTGTGTTTTGTGTACTCGGATTTCACAGCACTGCATTTTATAATTTCATCCGATTAAAATTAACCTTTTATAAACAAAACAAACTTTTCACTGAAAAGTCTGTATCTAGCATAACACAATGATTTGTAGTTGGAAACAGGTGCTCCATCTATTTCCGATTTTCTGAATACCTACGAAATAATCCATCTGATGCTAATTTGTGATAGTGATCTTCACCTATGGCTGATGGTCAAATATTCAAAGGAACCGGCACTGGGAAACTCAAGAATATTCACGTGCCTTTGGTGGTGAACAAAGGCTGTATCTTCAGTTTCATGTAAGCCATCAACCTTTAAAAAATTCATGATTCGAAGTCTATAAGCCACAGGAGCAAGTGCGTGTTTAAATATCTATTTATGATTTAAGTCTTGTGGAGGTACATTTATATATTTATCAATCTACAATACTCAAGTAATTGTAATCTTCAGAAAAAGGCATGCTGAATCTTATTTATTACTTGAATAATAAAGCGTGTTAGAATTTTCTAACTACCGCTGTACTAATTCTTCCTTCCTCCCGCTAGTTTTAGCGTCTCTGGTCCGTAGCTCATTTTGCATCTGTTTAAGGCTTAAACGCTGAAAATCGTCCGTAATATTCTAGGGGATATACCTATACAATTAATTAATATAGTCTTGGAGTAAAATTAGAGAAGATACAATCGGCTTTAGCTCAAAAAACTCGGTCACATTCTATACATTACTCGCAGCTGACTGGGGGAAACATAAGACGATCGCCTTGCGCTTACCCAGTAGTACACGAGCGCTATCTGGTGCGAACTTTCTCTGCCTACATCCCTATTATGAGATGTGTATAAAACAATGTCATCCGCATAAATGAGAACACGAACACGCTGTGAAATAGTATGTTCGAGATCACTAATATATAATGCGAAAAGAATGCCACTTAATATAGCTCCTTGAGGCAAGCCACTTGAGGAAGAACGACTAGTTAAGTGATGGTATTACGATTTAATTATTAAAGAGCGAAAGGTATATAAGTTTTGTAAGGATAGTTGGGAAGACGGCACGTAGCCATTTCATAGCGAGTTTAGCTCAAAGCACATGTAATGGGTCGCAGTCACAAGCTTTATATATATATATCCAAAAAAATGGCAAGGGTACCGGTACTATTTTTACAGTGTTGGGCAAGAAGAAGGTCTATGGTCAAAATATAAATAGGGTCATGAGTACTATGACCTTTGATGAATGCATATTGGTGTTTAGGGAGTAAATTATAATATTCCATTGTCCACAACAACCGTTGCAGGAATATTTTTTTTAAAGTTTTGCTCATACAGAATCCTAAGACGATCTCACGATAGTTCTCGGGATTTGTAGGAGACTAGCTGCTGTACCCGTGCTTCACCGTGGAATTCTACATTGTATACAGAATTGTAGGTTAGGTAGAATACACATTGTGAGCAAGACTATATTAAATTGCATAGCTCTTGCCGTTACCTAGAAATGCGATGGAGAAATCACCGAATGTATTTTCTCATATGAAGACTGCGTTAGGGAATGTTCATTGTAATGGTAGGCCAGCTAGGCCCATCTGTCACAATCAGGTTAGGGAATTACATTATAAAAGCGGACACTCACTCTCCATCTGACTTTTTACACCCTCAGAAAGGCAGTCTTAGTGGTTTTCCGAACTGAAATGTCGTAAGTAGGAATGACGCAAGTAGAAGCAATGATTTCTCATGAAATACTCGATCAAATGAAAAAGCACACATTTTCTCACTTTTAACGAACAGTACTATGCTACCGATCTAACAGTCCAAAGTTCCAGAGCTGGAATGACCAGGCCGCAGACAGCCGTGATACGTGAACACTCTTAGTATTCTTTCCGGGGCAGGTCGAATAGTGAAGATTCCCAGGGCCAAAACTATGCCCTTTTACTAATCTGTTTCCCAGAAGTACCCAACGATTCGGAAAATCTCAATTCACTACACTGGCGGCGGAAATTTTTTTTCCTCCAAGCCAGAGGAGAAACCGCATCTTCACTGCTAATTTTGAATAAAATGAATTTAGAATTTAATGAAAGTGAAGATGAAGAAGCTCTTTTTAAGAAACGGCTCTTTTCAGGGTTGAATATTGAGTTATTTAATGAACTATGGTGCTATAATTTGGAATATGCCTAAATTGTAATTCTAGACCAGGTCATACTACTACTACTACTACTACTACTACTACTAAGTGAGCCTCTGCCTTAAGAGTACACACTGCTAATTCAAAACAGCGCGTCAGAGTAGGGATCGAATAGCTGAAATACTATGATGAATCAGTGAGTTACGTACCAGCAGAATGGTATCAGAAAATGTTCGTACCAGAGGAAGGACATGCTAAAGAAGAAAGTTTTCTAACACCGCAGCTATTTCCCGCCAATATTCAGTGAGGCTGTTATACACGGTACGGAGCAGTGATGCCGTCTATCGGAGTTCAGCAGGAGCATAAGAGACAAAGAACACAACAAACAATGGCCAATGTAATGTTATTGTTGATCAATGTTATGCGCTTTCAATATTGTAGGCCTTCATATTTAGTTTCTTTCCGACTCTGAAATACCACTCTTATCATAGTCGGTACGGTAAAATTGAATAAAGCATAAATGGTCGGAAATTGTGTTATGTATTAAGACCAATAACAAAGGTATTTAAAAGTTAACTTTTAGGCGCCTTCCCCTAAACTACAATTTCATACAGGGCGAATAAAATTGTTTATAACTTAGACTGTAGTTTCTCATTCTCCGACTCTATATACCGACATTTATTAAATTCCTTTAACCCATTTTCTCGTGGCTCGGCGTTGATATGGACTTGGCAACGAAAATACAAATTCATGAATATATGTGTTATCAAAGCCGCTACGGTAACAATGATCGGAAATGTAATTCTGTATAACTCTAGTTATGTATTATTTATCGATAGGACCACTAATAATATAAATATTTGAGTACGGTATTAAATTTTAGGCCTTCCCCTAAACTAGGATTTCACTCAGCGAGAGTAAACTGATTGATAGCCTAGATTGTAGTGGCTCACCCCCGACTTCACATACCGATTTTCATTAAATTCTCTTCGACGTTTTCTCGTGACGCGTGTATACACAGACAGACAGACAGACAGACAGACAGACAGACAGACAGACAGACAGACAGACAGACAGACAGACAGACAGACAGACAGACAGACAGACAGATAGAAATTACTGAAAAGTAAAAATGTGCCTTTCCTTGTTACTATGGACATGACCGATACAGAAATACCGTTCTTTTCAAATTCTGAGCAATGCACAGACGAAACTCTTATTTTATATACATTGATTTTCGTGGTTTGGGAATAGTACTGAGGAAAAAATTATTCCACTGAGGAGGGTATGAGTGGTAAGCAGAATATCGTTGTAAAAAATGCAGGAGTATCGACTGCGCGTGCACGGGTAATAATCGAAGCATTTTATAGGTAATGTAATCTGGACCAGGAGAGGATGTGAATGCGGAATGAAGGACACATTGCAATTCTCGTAATTGGAGGGGTTGAAGGAGGGTGGAGTATTTAGAGTTTGGGGCATACTGGGGAGGTGAAAATAGAGGTAAAATACAGTATAATGCGGGGTCAATGAATGGAAAAAAGGAGAGGAGAATATCTTGTGCTATGATTCGGTGAACAATATGTGAGGAGGAACGTGACAACTTCCGGATAGCACTCCATAATTGGACGGGAGAAATATGCGAAATGAGAGAAGATATAAATAATTCCCACACGGCACGACGTTTTCTGATGAAAATTAATTTAGTTTTGGCAATATGATGTTTCATCCTGAGATAATTCAGACATGTAAGGTATTGTCGGTAAGTACGGAATAAAAGTTCACGTTGTATAATAAGTTGATGGCACTCATTATCCCACCAGTGAATATAGTGTAAGGGACGGGGGCGGAAGTAACAAAAGATTTACAAGGATGATAAGTATCAAGATACTGGGTGAGAAGTGCAACGAGTAATTGATAAGTTAAGGTGTGTTCCGAGAAAAGGCGCAAGTGATATTGTAAGTACGAGGAAAAGATTTGATCATCGAAATTCCGTAAAGATCAGATATTACAAGCAGGGGCATGAGGATGAACAGGGGGACAGGTCAGCCAAAACAAATGGAATAATGATCGTTTGTGAACGTGTCCGAGTGTGTTGTTCAAGTAAACACGCGTGACAGATTTGAACGGCACAAAGTAAGGTCGATGCACTAGGTGGAGATCAGGGGGGAGCAATTTTCGTTGGAGAGCCATAACTAAGAAGAGTTAAATTGAAACGTTGTAAAGATAAAAGAAGATATGAACCACGGAGAGTATCACTAGCTCCACACCAGGCGGTATGGTGTAAATTAAAGTCATCTAAGTAGAGGTATTGGGTAAATGCTCAAATTGATGGAAAAATTCCGCCCTTTGGGTGCTTGTGATATGAACATCAGAGGGACAATAAAGATTGACAAGGTGTAACTGGTTATAAATGATACCAAAAATGAAGGTGTGAGGTATAGGGTTTTGAATAGGTAAGTATTGTTAGGGGAGAGAACGACGGATAAAGAATGCAGCTCCACCATAACCTGGACCATCGTGACGCACGCACTTGATTACTGGTAACGAAAAGGTTGTTTGGTCTGAGAACGATGTTTCTTGCAGAGCAAGAATATGAGCACAGGTTTCATTAACAATCAACTGAATTTCACTCTTTTTATTGAGTACACTCCTATAGGGTTCCATTGAACTATGTTTATCATAAAGAGTAAAAATATCACATAACCGGTCTCGCAGATGGTAATTGACGTGCTTGTTTGAGGGGTGATCACCCAAGGCTTGGATGAAAAGAAGAATGATGTTATGGATATCTTTCTGAAGATACACCCTATGGCGATAAACGGGGTGTTCCGTATGTTCGAAGGGAGTGATGGGAGAGATGGCATTAGCTGTAGAAGTAGAAGGTTGTGACTGCAGGTGTGATGGGCAGGGGGCGTTGATACTCACAGGTGAGTTATGTGGAATCGGTGGATCTCTAAGGATAGCCATATATGCAACTCTATCATACCACGGAAGGGATGTAGGTCTTGACGAATGCATAATAACCTGAGTAAACTTGCCCTTTCTCGGGTTTTCGCTGGGAGAGGAGTAAGGTTCCCTAGAAAGGACTGGGAATTGTTGCCGATGTTGGGTAGCCGAATATACCGGGAGTGAAACTTTAGATTTTGCTTCTGGGAAAGATATGTTCTTAGTGCTCATTTTTTCTTCAAGTTGTTGATGTTTATGTTCGGGGCATGTAAAGTGCCCTGTTGGATGGTCCCCTTTACAGTGTACACAATTCGTGATCCGTTCGGTACATTGTTCTGTGGCATGCTCCATGGAACAGTTGCCGCATCGGAAAGCTTGTGCCCGACACTGCCGTACGGTATGACCGTAGTGTTGGCATTTTTTTCAAATAATAGGATTGAAAATAAATGGTTCAATATCGAGAAAGACACTGTAAAGTGAGGCATAGCGTGCAAGATGTTGTGATTGAAATACTACTTTAAAGGAACCAGTGGGTATGTATTCAATGGAGTAATTGATAGTAGCTTTACGACGAAGACGCTGGACAGATTTGGCCTTGCTATCGGCTTTGAGGTGTTGGAGAATAGTCTCTTCAGTTAGGTTTTTATCCATACCTCTAACAATACCAACACGGAAGATATTTGAGCTAGGTATGTATGCTCTAGCGTGAATAGTTTCAAGTAAAGAATGACACGAAAATTCGTTCGCTTGAACAGAGTAACTGAATTCGACCTGGAGACGATTTGTTCCTTTGCGTGTAATTGATTTTTTGCTATTGGCTTTACTTCGCACCAAAACAGATAGGTCTTATGGCGACGATGGGAGAGGAAAGGGCTAGGACAGGGAAGGAAGCGGCCGTGGCCTTAATTAAGCATTTGCCTGGTGTGAAAATGGGAAATCATGGAAAACCATTTTCAGGGCTGCTGACAGTGGGTTCGAACCCACTATCTCCCGGATACTGGCCGCACTTGAGCGACTGCAGCTATCGAGCTCGGTCGTAATTGATTTAACTGGCATCTTCCTATCATAAAAATGTTGGCCTGAAGTCATGGGATGAAGTTGTCCGACATTTTTTATCTGCTACTGATTCCACCAATACAATGTATGGTCCAGAATGTTTCCGGGTATAAACTTCCTGAATAACGGGAGGTGATGGCATTTGACTACGTTGCACTGTTTGATTGTCAGGTACTTGGTCTTGAGTAGACTAATCGGTATTTAATTATTCAAAGTTTCATCGTCCATGGACACTTCAACCTCATTATCAATAGGCAGCTGTAAAATGCCCAAGGGGACCTCCCCTCCACTGGAAGCCGCCATCACACGAAGTACTCACAGCTAAATATATGCAACAGAAACGAAGCACGAACTGACAACACACGTAAACAAAGTAAACAACCCACACACGACACAACCTAATCGGTTCGCGGCGCAGTGGACACTGTAATTATTTCATCGTTGATGTATTCTTCTTCTGTGTAATTTAATGGGCTTCGCTTAATCAAGACCACAGACATATACTAAATAGACTGGCAGCGCTGTATCTCGTAGCATTGGTGCTAGTGAAGCCGGAAACTTGCAGCCGCCGCCATCTTACGTCACTACAGATTCACTGTAAACATACATATTAGTAAGCTCCGTGCAGTTTTGGTTTATGTAGTTTTTATGTACACTTCACATTAAATTTTTGGCAAACTACTGTGTGGCAGAATGATGAATACCCACGTAATGTTTGGGTGTAGTTTTTCCTATTCAAGACGGAAGAAGAAGGAAGGAATAAGATTTTCAATGCTCTGGTAAGTAGCCTAGATGTGCTCATGTACACTTCTTGTCCACTTATTAGTGCAATTAAATTCACTATTAAAGATGCCGAATTGTGTTGGTGTTATCCCCCTTGTGATGGAGTGTGGCATAGGAAATAATAATAATAATAATAATAATAATAATAATAATAATAATAATAATAATAATAATAATAATAATAATAATAATAATAATAACCAGGGGGTAAATCTTCGGATAAATCCCTCGTCGTGAACGCCACGGCGCACGAGTCTCGTTCGGATTCTGGGGGAGACTCGACATCATGCAAGAGACGAGTCGCAGCGTCTCGGTGAACCCCGAAGAGTCAAAAACTCAGGCCAAAATCTAAAACCTTTCAAGCAACTTTCAACATAAACTCACTTACACAAACTGGCAAGCTGAAAACCCTCACCAAAGCTCTTCACGAAAATCAGATATCCATAATGGCCCTACAGGAAACAAGGTACCCAGATGAAGAGATTTTTGAATCTGAAGGCTACCGATTTTTCAAGAGCAAAGCGCAAAGAGGAATCCTCAATGGAGCTGTGATGCTTGGAACCGCGTTTGCTGTTAGAACCAAGATCCTTAAATCGGTTGCAAATTTCGAACCTGTGAATGACCGATTGTCTATACTCACAATTAAATGCGCGAACAAAACCTACGCCCTAGTTAACACATGCACCTACAAACGATAAGAACAAGTCTGATCCAGACGAAGTTGATAATTTCTGGGTCCTACTGGATGAAAAATTAAACAAAATCCCCAAACACCATGTCAAGCTTCTTTTGGGTGACTTCAATGCCCAACTAGGTCGTGAACAGAAGTACAAGAAAGTTATAGGAAATTGCTCTGCTCACAAAAGCCCAATCGCAAAGGCAAAAGACTGGTGTCCATTTGCGAAAATCACAACCTGCAGGTCATGTAGACCCACTTTCGCCATCTACCCAGAAAGCAAATGACTTGGCGTTCTCCCGTCCAAGCTCTCGGAGAGTTCCAAATTGATCATGTTGCAATCTACAGGAGAAACAGCCCTGAGATTATGAATGTCAAAGTAAAGAAAGGCATCAATGTGGCCTTAGATTATTATATGTCTCTTATCAAATTCAAACCAATTCCCGCAAACACAAGGAAGACAACCAAACAGATCACACGCTTCGACAATGATAAACTTCGGCAAAAGGTCGAGGAGTTCCAGGAGAAGGCTAGACCAAATGACTGTGACTTTAACAACGCCAAAAGTCTCCTTGTTGAGGCCGCCAAAGACGTTGCAGAAATCAAGAGAAGCAAAAAGCATGCCTGGTGGAATAGTATCTGCGAATCAATCCTCCAAGAAAGACTCAGTGCGTGGAAACAGTACTACTCTACGAAATCAGAAAATGATTGAGAAACCTACAAAACCCAACATGCCCAAGCAGCTAGGGTGTTCAGAACTGAGAAACGTAAATACGAAAAATCTCTCATTGAAAAGATAGAACAAAACTTTAGGAAGAATGAAAGCAGAGAATACTACAGAGCCTTCAAACGCAAACTCACTGGCTATAAACCACCATCTCTATGCTTTGAGCGAAAGGACGGCACATTGGCGACGTCAAATGAAGAAAATTGCAGCATTCTGGCAGATTACTTCAAGAATTTACTTAATTGCTCTAAACCGCAAAGCGCCATTGAAACAAAGGAACCCTTACCCAGGTACCCAGATTCCAGACCACCCGACAGAGATGAAATCAAGCGCCACATTGCCCGTCTGAAAAATAACAAAGCGCCGGGGGAAGACTCAGTAGTAGCAGAACTATGGAAATATGTCCCAGAGGAATCACTTGATATCTTGCAAAAGCAAATAGAAGAAATTTGGAACAAGGAGACCCTACCCGAAGATTGGAAAATAGCTTTGATCCATCCATTACACAAAAAAGGCAGCATGAAGAACATCAACAACTACAGAGGAATATATTTGCTACCCGTGACTTACAAAATTCTATCACTTGCCATCCTGGAGCGTTTGGAAGCACAAGTCGAACATCAAATAGGTGAATGCCGAGGAGGGTTCAGAAAAGGTCGCTCAACAGCTGAACAGATCCAAAATCTCAAAACGATCATCAGATATTGTACACTAAGGTCCAAGCAGTATGTGTCTGTCTTTGTGGACTTTAAGAAAGCGTACGAGTCCATTGACCGGGAAGTCCTGCTAAACATCTTAAATGAATTTGGAGTTGATTTTAAACTGCTGGCATTAATTAGAGCCACCCTGATCGATACAAAATCCAAGGTGAAGTTCCACGGATGTCTCTCGCATTCCTTTGACATCAAAACAGGAGTCCGACAAGGTGTTGGGCTATCCCCGATACTCTTCAACTGTGTTCTTGAAAAGATCATCAGAACCTGGCGGGTGAGATTACAGGAAACCAACTACAGTCCATTGAGGATAGGAACCAAATCCAAGGGGATCGCAACAGACTGCTTAGCATTTGCCGATGATATTGCTGTTCTCTCAAACGACATAGAAACCGCTAGAGCTCAAGGTGATATTTTGAAGGAAATTGCCGAACAAACTGGTTTGCATATATCGTTTGAGAAAACAGAAGTAATGACTAACATCAAAGAGGCTCCACCAAAACTCCATACTAAATACGCGGACATCACCCGAGTAGACAAATTCAAATACCTGGGTGAGATCATCATGAAAAATGGACTGGACAAAGAAGCACTTCAGGAGCGAGTACGCAAACTGGAAATAGCCTACCAAACATCCCGCACAATCGCAACAAAAAATGCATTTCCCAAAACACCAAGATACGTCACTATGAAACAGTTCTGAAGCCAGTAGTTCTATATGCAGCCGAAACCCTGTCTCTAAATGCCAACAAAGGACTCTTTGAAGAACTGGAGAAAAGAGAACGCAAAATTGTGAGAGGAATCTTGGGATCAAAGTACAGAAATGGAATCCATCAAAAGAGATCCAACAAGGAAGTCTACAGCAAAATAGAGAAAATTACCGACACAATCAGAAAAAGACGGGCACGATTTTACGGTCATCTGAAAAGAATGGACGGAAGAAAGTTAACTAAGGAAATCTTTCACTTTTTTTATTCAAACCCCAAAACCACAATTCCCTGGTTTAGAAATACCAAAGAAGACCTGCAAATGCTACATATCTCAGCTGAAGACTCCCTTAACAGAGATCTCTCCCGCAAGAAAATATTGACGAACGGGCTAAACCGAGACGAGTAGCCGAAGAGAAGACACGGTCCCCCTTGGACAGAGGAGCGTAAGCAGGCTCACTCACAAAGAATGAGGGACATTTGGGCTCTAAAGAAGGCCAAGTTCAGTGTCAAATGCAACAAGACTTGCTGGCCCCAGCGATTTATAGATATAATAATAATAATAATAATAATAATAATAATAATAATAATAATAATAATAATAATAATAATAATAATAATAATAATAATAGTAATAATAGTAATAATAATAATAATAATAATAATAATAATGCCCGCCTCCGTGATGTAGTGGTTAGTGTGATTAGCTGCCGCCCTGGGAGGCCCTGGTTCGATTCCCGGCTCTGCCACGAAATTTAAAAAGTGGTACGAGGGTTAGAATGGGATCCACCTCAGCCATCCTCGAAGTGGTTTACCGTAGTAACGCACTTCTCCTCCTACCAAATGCCGAGACGGTACCTAACTTAAGGCCACGACCGCTTCCTTGTCTATTCCTTCCAATATTCCAATCCTCAACATGGGGAGGCTGCCTCTGCGAGGTACTGGACCTCCTTCCCTGTTGTATCCCCAATCCAAAGTCTCACGCTCCAGCACACTGCCCTTGAGGTGGTAGAGGTGGGATACGTCACTAAGTCCGAGGGAAAAATCAACCCTGAAGATAATAAGATAATAATAATAATAATAATAATAATAATAATAATAATAATAATTTTTAAAGATATATTTTAAGGATGACAAACTTACTGATAAAATTGGAGTGGAAGGATTATCACAGAATATTATTAAATATGTTAATAATTAATTAATGTTATTTGCTTTACGTCCCACTAACTACTTTTTAAGGTCTTCGGAGACGCCGAGGTGCCGGAAATTAGTCCCGCAGGAGTTCTTTTACGTGCCAGTAAATCTACCGACACGGGGCTGTCGTATTTGAGCACCTTCAAATACCACCGGACTGAGCCAGGATCGAACCTGCCAAGTTGGGGTTAGAAGGCCAGCGCCTTAACCGTCTGAGCCACTCTGCCCGGCTATTAAATATGGCACAGGATATGTGGCATAATAATTTCGAGTAGCTATTTCTAGCTGGGTGCAACCCTTGTAAGGCATGCCCTCCGATGACGGTGTGGCGGCATGTACCATGTGTAGGTAACTGCTTGTTATTGTGGCGGGGGATAGTGTTATGTGCGTTGCAGGGATGTTGGGGACAGCACAAACACTCAGGCCCCGAGCCACTGGAATTAACCAATGAAGGTTAAAATACCCGACCTGGCCGGTAATCGAACCCGAAACTCTCTGAACCGAAGGCCAGTACGTTGACCATTCAGCCAACGAGTCGGACAGGATTTCTGGAGAAGATGCTAGTCAATTCTCTACAATGTGACACTTGTAAGAAAGTAGTTGTACATAAAAAAGGTCCTTATCCATTCATTTCTTTCAAGAATAGAGGTAATCTGGATGTTCCTACGAAAGATGTCGTTCATGTGTGCAAACTTACTGAGATGTATTTCCGAGAGAATAAATGTAATGGTTGAAGCTGAGTCGTGAAAGGAAACATGGTCTGCATTTGGTTATTTTTAGAGGTTGCCTTCAGTATGGAACTGTCTTCCTTACCAATGGTTGCCGGCTATTTAGTGAAAATTGCTGAGGAAAACACAAAACGTGACTTTTGTTTGGAACAACTCTCTTCGCAAGTAACAGACAGTCCACTGATGTATTTTATTAAAGCGTAAGATAGCGGAGAACTACGTTACCCGTCAAGAAAATTAGTTATGTTTTTCAGAATTGTTTTGAATTTCATACAGGAGTGCCTGAAGTATTTAAGACAAGCAAACCTTGTTAAAAGGCTCAAATGTCTCATTGTACCTAAATTTATTGAAGCCTTTAAGTGTCAAAGCAGCGAGCAAGAGAAACTGTGTGATGTTATTGTGTCGAAATATTTGAAACCTATATTAGATAATCAGGCATTGAAAGTTACTAATAAAAATGACATCTGGCCAAACTTTATAAGAAAACCGTTGAAGAGGAAAGTCTTTAAAATGTAAACGCTAGAGGTGGGTCGGTTCTTCAAAATATTATAGACTGACAGGAACGCAACATATTAAGTATTGTGCGATTTAAAACATTCACTTTTGTGTAAACGAATTTGTACTCATGAATTCCAAATTTATCTTCGTATTGCGATCTTTCCTACTTTCAAAGACACCACTGAAACTTATTCGTCTACTAATGTCATTCCACGCCATCTCTCCACTGACAGCTCGGAACATACCACTTAGTTGAGCAGCTCGTCTCCTTTCTCCCAATTCTTCCCAGCCCAAACTTTGCAACATTTTGTAACGCTACTCTTTTGTCGGAAATCACCCAGAACAAATCGAGCTGCTTTTCTTTGGATTTTTTCCAGTTCTTGAATCAGGTAATCCTGGTGAGGCTCCCATACACTGGAACCATATTCTAGTTGGGGTCTTACCAGAGACTTATATGCCCTCTCTTTTACATTCTTACTACAACCCCTAAATACCCTCATAACCATGTGCAGAGATATGTACCCTTTATTCACAATCATATTTATTTTTATCATATTTATGTCTTTATTTATATTTTTAGACATGATACTGTATAGGCTTTTGAGCTTATGCCGTGTCAAGAAAAGAAGAGGAAATTCTTTACGTTTCGCAGAGAACTGTGCTCTGCGTTATCAGAAGAAAATCTCGACTGTCCACGAGAAAGACTTCTTAAAAAATGACATTTTTACATTTAGACGTTATAATAGAAGTGGTGGCTTTGACAATTTGAATGTGGCTGAGGTATGAGTGACGCTAGTAATGCCATTCCTTATGCAGCCAGTCCCTGCTATGAATGGTGTGAAGATGTCGCTCATAGGGTCGGTTGGTGCACGCATTTCAGTAGGTTTGGGAGACTGATGTGCAATAGCAACTTCTGGCTGAGTGAGGAAAGCAACGGGAAACTACATCATTCCTAATTTCCCTAGTACGCCTCTTCAGTGACACCTAGGCCATCTATGACAGAGAATGGTGAGCCTGTTGAGGATCCAACCATCCTTCAGGCTGAATACCCAACATACATACAATAGAAGTGGAAATGGTACGTTCATTCGCCACCAGTTGGCTCCCCGGACGTGGCACAGTGCTAGCGTTCGAATTGGAAGCTGACCGAACCATCAGAATCAGTCTAAGAGGTTCACATAACATGTGTACATAACATATGACATTGACAGGTGCATGACATTGACACAAGTCTGAAATGAAACATCTGGCGAGGAGGAACGTACGAATTTGAAAAACACCGAGACGAAATAACAATAGTGAAGGGACAGGGAAGGGAACTACCTACGTAAATACTTAATGGCTTGCAACCAGGTATTACTTAATTGATAGCTAGTGACCCTGTTGAAATCGTTAGGATTTCTACGTATTTCCACAGCCTCCCGTATAATCCTGGATCTGTAGTGTCTAGTGTGGGTAAGAGCTCGAGCATCTTGCAACATGATATCGTGACCCGACTATAGAGCGCATCTCTATCATCCCTCAGTGCGTGGAGTGTCCCTGAGCAACCAGGATAATCTGCGGAAGATGATGATTATGATGATGTTTATAGTTAATATTATTTGGCATCCAGCAGAATCATTTGTATAATCACAATATCTCATACTTCGGAGATACGAAAGTAAAAGTAAAAGAATCTATTTTGGGGGCAAGCCAACAAAAAAGTTTGAATACAGGGAATTTTGTATACCTCAGGATGTAAAAGTTGGGACAATTTGTCCTTGGTTTTACTCAGACTGTGAGAAATTTTAGTGGCGGTGCCAAACACGGTTTTTATATTGTGTTTGAGGAGGACCTTGGCAATTCGATCTGTGGTGCTGTGAATGTAAGGCAAGTAGGCAGTTCCTTTCACTTCTTCCTTCTGTGAGATTTGCTTGGTCGTTTCTCTGGGATGCAGGGCTCTATGAATCTGCAAATCGCTGTAACAATTACCCTTGAATGCGACTCTGAGTGTGTCCATCTCCATCTGGATATCTGATGGCTCACAAATTCGTCTCACCCTACCGGCGAGTGTCGTAAGAATATCTTGTTTACGTGCTGGATGGTGGTGAGAATCTGCATGAAGATAGCGATTTGTGTGGGTAGGTTTACGATAGATGGTATGTCCTAAAGAGCCATCTGGTTTCTTTCTTACTAGAACATCCAAGAAAGGAAGGCATCCGTCCAGCTCCATCTCCATAGTGAATTTAATTGAAGGATGTTGCATGCAGATTCTCACCACCACCCGGCTCCATGGCAGGACCAGCGCCTCCTAGGAGGCGCTGGCAGGACCATATTCAAATATGCTTAATGTTGCATTAATATTATTACGTAATAAGCGCAGTGAATATTGTAGACATTTGCTTCTTCTCGAGAGACGCGACACGATCCCTCGCTGCGCTCCTTCTAAGCGAGTGAGCGTCGCATCAAGTCGGCCGTGGTTCAACAATCGACGCACGCAACTTCACAGAGTGTAGAGCAGACCAACGATATGTTGAACATACTCGTTGAAGCACAGCGAACTATCGTTTGCCTGTAGCTGTCATGGTGGCTGCCACTTCTTGGCCTTGATAGTTAGCCCTGTTATAAGTTCTATGAGTTGATGAGATTATAATTATGTTGTTGCAAATTAAAGTTATGTTTAAAAATAAACGCGACATTTTCAAACATGCTTAATGTTTCATTAATGTTATTATGAAATAAGCGCAGTGAATATTGTTGGTATTTGCTTGGTTAAAAGAAGAATTACTGTACGTCTGTAGAAGGATGGATAATATGGCATCATGCACTACTGTAACAGTAAAGTCATTCACTACAGAAAGACGTGTTATACGTACAGCAGTTTATTGAGGATTTCACACCACTGACTTTTTATGACATACCTTTAGTGCCATTCTGGTATAATTTTTGAATTTTGCTTCTTGGTTTAGTTTGTTAGGTTGTATGTCTTTTGCTACTTATGGTTACCTTCTGAGAACTGCTGTGCAAAGAGCAGCACATACGTTCATTGGTTGTGCCGTAGAATACCTCTACGGCATCCTCTGCCTGTCGTAAGGGCCACTAATCGGGGTAACCACAAATTCTAAACTTGAGACCACCGGACCCCTGGCTGAGCATTCCTTCCACATACGGTATCCTACCAGCTTCACCGCTTTAATATTTCCATCGGACCTCTCTTGGTCAACCCTCACCTTACTTTATTCTACTGAATTCATAGCTTACAGTTAGTTAGTTAGTTAGTTAGTTAGTTAGTTAGTTAGTTAGTTAGTTAGTTAGTTCGTTAGTTCATTCGTTAGTTAGTTAGTTAGTTCGTTCGTTCGTTAGTTAGTTAGTTAGTTCGTTCGTTCGTTCGTTCGTTCGTTCGTTCGTTCGTTCGTTCGTTCGTTCGTTCGTTCGTTCGTTCGTTCGTTCGTTCGTTCGTTCGTTCGTTCGTTCGTTCGTTCGTTCGTTCGTTCGTTTAACCTTGCACGCCTTTTCAAAGCCTGTACTCCATCACACATCAACTTCTCCAGATTCTTTCGGTGGCAGTTTCAGAGGAAATAAGCATATTATATTTTGCCTTCAAGTGTCATGGCTGCCAGTTGTTCAAGTAGATTCAAAGATGGCTATTAGATTAGCAGTCCATATTTTTAATGTCGTCGGAGCAGACCAAAAGTGATGTAACAACTCCCTCCGTTACTTCCAACCTTCGAGTTCGCAGAATTGGCATCGTGCCAACAGACTGGGTGGAATGTAAAAAGGAATAGCCCACGCGCAGCCCATCATTTAACTGTCCGGTTCCTTGGCTGAATGATCAGCCCAGTATCCTCCGGTTTCAGAGAGGCTCCCCGGAAGGGTCCGGGACTCAATCTTAAATGGTTTATTTCCTTCGCTCGGGAACTGGGTTTAACACACAACGACAACACTATCCTCCTTCACAATAACACGCAGTTTTCAATACATAGCAGATTCACCTACACTTGTCGGAGGCTCTGCCTTGGGCTGTTGCAGGTTAGCAGTAACCAAACTATTTTTTAATGAATTTGTTCGTAATATACCTCAATCCTTTACAGATTATTACGGCACTGTGTTTCAGTAGGAATATGTAGCCTATTTGAGGATGGTTGCCTAGTTGCACTTCTTCTGAAAACAATAATCACTAATCACTATGTAGCCTATTTCCCACATAACACAGTACGTATTTCTGTGACTAGCACTGCATTTTGGTAACTAATATTTATGAACGAATATTCTTCTTCTACTTCTACCGCTTTCCCCATACCTTGTGGACTCGCTAACTGTGACACATACATATGTTGAGTTGGCCCTGTTTTACGGACGGATACCCTTGACGCCAAACATTCCTGAAGGAAAGTAATCACTATTGCGTGTTTCTGTGATGGTTGGTAGTGTGGTTTATTGTATGTGTTGGGACAAACCCAAACAACCAGTCCCCGAGCCGGAAGAATAAATCACACCAGGCCAGGAATCGAACCCGGGACCCTCTGACCCGAATACCTGAACGCTGACAATTCAGCCAACGAGTCGAAAAATTATCTACAGCATCTTTCCAGTCTTTCGAGTGGGTCAGGAATGGAATGTCTGACGCCCCCCATCTGGCGGCGAGTATAGGAGATTTGCCGGCTGTCGAAGCCTGTCGCACTCCTCTGGAGTAATGGCAGATGAAACAAAGTGATACTGGAGAGTGTTGCTGGAATGAAAGATGACAGGGAAAACCGGAGTATCCGGAGAAAAACTTGCCCCACCTCCGCTTTGTCCAGTACAAATCTCACATGGCGTCACAGGCAATTGAACCACGCAACCCCATCATCTCGCGAATGCAAGCACACAGCTGCGCGACCGTAGCCGTATGGCCAACTCGTTCGGAAAAAGTATTTATTATACTGTAGGGGACTTTTTTTCCTTTTATTGTATCATATTGAGATTACTAGCTGGAAGGTAACCTTGAAAATTGTACTTATGAACTGTAGCCTAATTTTAAATATAATAAAATAATAATGCTATTGTTTTCCCGGCCACTAATTACTTTTGGCGGTTTACGCCGAGGTGCCGGAATTTGGTCCCGTGGGAGTTCTTTTACGTAACAGTAACTCTGCCGACGCGAGGTGACGTATTTGAGCACTTTCAAATTCCACCGGACTGAGCATTTTAAATATTAATGTGACTGACGTCTACAATAAAATGGGAAAATGGGAAAGCATGGAGAAAACCATATTCAGGGCTGCCGACAGTCGGGTTCGAAACCACTACCTCCCAAATACCGGTACAAGCTCAAGGCCACGTGACGCAAACCGCGTAGACAACTCGCTCGGACTTTCTCAGTTAAGATCTCATAGAAACCAAATGACCGGACAGTCCAGCTTCTTGGTTGAAAGGTCAACGTCGTCTTCAGTTCATAGGTCTCCGGGCACGGTTCCTTGTAGGACCAGGTATTTTAATAATAATAGCGGTAATAATAATAATAATAATAATAATAATAATAATAATAATAATAATAATAATAATAATAATTGTTCCGGGGTTACCCGTGGAACGCAGAGGTTAAAGAAGCTGCCGGGGTGAATGATTCTAACTACAACGTCAAGAATTTAATTTAAAACTTAAACTGAAGGTTATATTTTCGAAACTTGAAACTTAACCATTTTTACAGGTACAAGTAGCAATCATTAAACAAGACGGGGGAAAAATCCAAGATTCAGAATCTTAATACTTTGGGCTTTAAGTCCTTAGCTTTACATTTCCTGAGCTACTAGCTCAAATTTACAAAGAGCACAAATTTACTCAAGGGCAGAAATCCCCTCATTCAAAGAGCACTTGCTCCCGAAATTACAACATCTAGCCTTCAAGAGGCATAAAGTAATCTTACTTTGAAAAAGAGCTAACGGGCTCTCAGTTTTCCAAGCCTACTCAAGGCAACATTGCATGAAAATCTGATAATTTCTGGCCTTACAAGGCACTATTTACAAATAGAAATCTTATTACACAGAGGTATCTAGTACCCAACCTACAGGGCCTTAGTGAAAAAGAACAGGTTGAATAAACGGCCAGAGTATAATTTGAATGGAGGCGACGACTGAGCTCCAAAAATTTAAAACCTATAGGAAATAACTTTAATACCGGTACATTGCAGAAACAAAAGGTTACAAAAACGTTGCCCCTCAAACCAAGATGAAGGGGAGCTGGAGAGAGTACATCACTCTTTATTCCCGATTTACAGTTAAAGACTTTATGAAGTTATTCCATTAGCCGGCAGAAAGTTACATTTTTAGAAAAGAAGGTTACACAGTTAACGATTCGGACCTTTCCCTCGGGTTAAACTGCGGAGCTAGCAAAAAATAAAGATGTTATGTGGCCATTACCTTGTCGATGTACTGCTGCCTGATGAAAGAGGCCGCCCGCCTCCTGCTTTGACACACACACTTAGATGACGATCAATTGGCCAAGAAACGTGAAAATCCGCAGTTTATAAACCCTCGGGGAAAGTTCGAGACCGTTCAAGATTAAACTAGCGACGCCCTCTCATGTTTATTGGTCAATTTAAAAGTTACACTCAAAATCGAAAAAGAAGACTGTGATTGGTAGAAAATTAATTACAGAAATTAGGGATTGGCTAGATTCAAAACGGGCGGAAATAAATAGGAAATATTGCCAACCCAAAATAAATGAACATCAATCAATTAAAAAAAGGTATGAATACAAAACTTCTTTGAATTATAAGTTCTTTTACCTCCCACCAGGGTGCATGATCATAGTTTTTTGGTAATGTCATCTATGGGAGAATGTCCAAACTTCTTGATGAATGGCAAACAAAACAAGTAGAAATTCACACAGTTCAGGAAACTTTACAATAACAAAATTACATCAGATTTTAGTAGTGACAACTTCTGAGTAAATTTCTAAGTTGGTGTAGTTTCAGTTTCACTGTTTCACCAATAGAGGAGTTCATTTAGGCTCTAGATTTAAATGCGCTGCGTTGGGGTGTACCTCCCGGTAAAATAATAATAACAATAATTGTTAGCGGGGGTTCGTGGATCACAGAGAGGTGAAGGAAGGTGCGGGCTGAATGGGTCTGTCTACAAAATTCAAAGATTCTTTTAAAACGTTAAAAATAAAGGTTATATTTCTTTTCAAATTTCAAACTAAACAACCTTCTTCACTAGGTGATGAAAAAGAAAAGGTGTCAGTTACAATAACAATTTCGATACAAGAACAGAAAACCCCAAAATAGGCAATTTATAAGTTTTCAGCTCCATGCTCCCAATTTACAAATATACAACCTCGCCAATGTTGCGTTATTTAGACAAGGAGAGAAATATCCCAGTTCAAGAGCACTTTGCTCCAAGGGTTACAAATACGGCCTTCCAAAGGCCCCCACACAATATTACACAAATACCTGAAAACTGCTTACATGCTCTCCAAATACAACCAAGGAGACTGCGCTCCCAATTCCTTACAGCCTACTCAAGGAAATTTTACATAAAATCTTTCAATCTCTGGCCTCTCTGGACCCAAGCTACAATTTACCATCTAGTTAATACAGGGGTATCCAGTACCCATACAGCTGGGCCTTCGTTTAAAAGAAGAACAGGTTCCTTTACTGCCCCAAACTCAACATGTATGGAGGCGTACACTTGCACTCCTAGAAAATTAAGTATAAAACCCTAATTGGGCTCGCGGCCCGATGATACAGAGGCTAATCCCAAGCTACTGAGGTGACTAGAATGAAAGGTTAATTTAATGCATTGCAGGAAAAGAAACAGTTACAAAATCGTAATCACCTCAAGACAAATCGAAGGGGAATTCGAGAGGTTAACGCACTCTCTATCACCGATTTACAGTTTAAGACTTTATGAAATTCTATATGAAAAGGATGAAATTTACAGTTTAGAAATCAAACGGGTACATAGTTAAAGCTTAGAACCTTCCCCTCGGGCAAGTTTGCGGAGATAGCTACAGAGATAGAAAACTGGTGGCCATTACCTGGGCTGATGTTCTGCCTGTCGAAGAATGAGGCACCTCGCCTCCTGTCTTAATACACACACTCAGTACTTCGACGATCAATAAGACAAAGTAGCTTGAAAAATCCGCAGTTTATATACCCGAGGGGATGGTTCGAGAAGGCTCTGGACTAAATCTGGACACACCCACTCATTTTTATAAAAGTTACAAGAAGCCAATTGTCGGCTGAAAAATTATTACAGAAAATTTCCCATTGGCCAGAGTCAAAGCTGGCGGGATGAGAACGAAGTGTTGCAAACTTTGAAATATCATAATAAATGAAAGTTAATTTACTAGTGAAACCATAAGATCACAAAACTTCTTTAAATCACTAGTTCTTCCAGCGTGCACCAGAGTGCATGACCACCGTTTTGTAAGGACATCTATGGGGAAAAGTTCAAACTTCTTGCTGTACACCAAAATAAAATAAATCCAGTCAGTTTAGGAAACTTTAAAATAACACAATACTCTGTTATTTATGAGCGATATCTTCCTATTAATGTCCCAACTTCATGCACTAGCTGTTTCAAGACTTCTATGAGAGATAGCGTTCCTTAAGGCGCTTCTTTTAAATGTGCGGAGTTGAGGTGTACCTCCCGTTACAATAATAATAATAATAATAATAATAATAATAATAATAATAATAATAATAATAATAATAATAATAATAATAATAATAATAATAATAATAATAATAATAATAATAATAATAATAATAATAATAATAATAATAATTGTTACCGTGGTTTGGTGGATTAGCAGAGGTGAAAGAAGGTGCTGGGATGAACAGGTCTCAATCTACGAAATTAAAGTTAATTTAAAATTTAACAAGGTTATATTTTCTTTTTTAAGATCAAGAAATAACAAATATAACAGGTACTTAGTAGCCTAGCAACAAATCGAGAATGTACAATTACAGTGATTACAGGATTTGGGCTCCGAGAGCCAGACACACACTTCTTGAGCTATAAGCCCAACTTGACACATATACGAGATTCAACAAAGGGGCAGAAGACCCCAATCATGCCCAGGAGCTCTTGCTCCCAATTACACAGTAAAGCCTCCTCGAGGCACGCAGAAATCAAAATTTTAAGAAAGAGCAACCCGCTCATAAAGTTCAAGCCTATCAAAGACCACACCAAACTCTACTTTCAAGCTGTCCTCCAAGTACATGAAAACAGGGGTAAAAATACCCAACCTACTGAGGCCTATTAAGTAAAGAAACAGGTCAATTACATGGCCTCCAAAATACCAACTTGAGAGGAGGCGAAACTGCACTCCTAATACATTGCTGTAAAAACCTATTTGGCACTAGGCCGCTTATGCAAGGGCTAATCCCATACTAAAGAGGTGACACGATAGGAAAACTTATTACATTACGAAACGAAGAAAAATGGTTGAGAAAACGTAGTCACCTCAAAAACAATATGAAAGGGAGCTCGAGAGGGTTAGGCACTCTCTATCCCAATTTGTAGTTTAAGGAGATAGAATTTATACCAAGAGTCTATTACATTTTAGAGGAAAGGTACATGGTAAAAGGTTTCGAACCCGCCCCGAGGGTTAAACTGCTGAGCTGGCAAGAAAATAAGTTATAAAACGGCCATTACCTGTTGGTTGAACTGCTGCCCGAAGAAAGAGGCGCTTCCCGCCCCCTGCTACGTACTTTACACACTGATAGATGTTACTGAAGTGGCGCAGAGACCCGAAAATCAGCAGTTTATATACCCTCGCGGAACATTCGAGACATTTCATGAATGAGAACACCCGCCCACAAGCCTTTTATTGGATAATGGCAAAAACTACTACACTAGAGGAAGAAGAAACCCCTTATTGGTGGAAAATTAATTACAGAAATTCCTTATTGGTCAAATTCAAAACTGGCGGAAAGAAAGGGCTACTATTGCCAACTTAAACAATGACTGAAAGAAATTTAACAAAGAACAAACTTATGAACCCAAAATTTCTCCAAAAACACAGTTCGTTCACTTCGCACTAGGGTGCATAATTGTAGTCCTTCAGTAGTGCCATCTAGAAGAGAATGTCCACACTTCTTACTACAGGCAAAACAAAAATACATCGAAAACGACACAGTTCAGAAAACTTCAAAATTTACAAGTAGGGACATCTTCTGAGAAACTTGAGAATTAACACTGTAGTTAAAGTTCAGGCTTCCTCCAGTAGAGGAGTTTCAACCGGCGCAATGTTTGAATTAGCTGAGCGGAGGTGTACCGCCCGGTACAATAATAATAATAATAATAATAATAATAATAATAATAATAATAATAATAATATGAAAAACCCAAGATGAGTCCCGCCGTTACATGGACGGAAGAACGAAAGAAATAAACACAGCGAGAAGATGAAGAGATTCTGGGAGAAGAGAGCAAATTCATCAGCTAAGTAAGTTCCATCGCCCTCCTTAGTTGGGCACAACGTTGTGGAAAAACATAATTTTTGGTTTTACGTCCCACTAACTACTTTTGACGGTTTTCGGAGACGCCAAGTGCCAGAATTTTGTCCAGAAGGTGTTCTTTTATATGCCAGTAAATCTACCGACAAGAGGCTCCTTCAAGTACCACCGGCCTGAGCCAGGACAGCACCTGCTAGGTTGGGGTCAGAATACCAGCACCTCAACAGTCTGAAGCACTCAGTCCGGCACCAGGCATGTTAACTGCGTATGGGTAATTCTTCTGACTCGGGGACTGGGAATTTGTGTTTGTCCCATATATGTCTTCATTACGTACAACACACTTCACTCTATCATCATTGATCTGCATTATGGGCTGTCGTCCAGGCGGCAGGTTCCCTACTAATTGTTTTACTACTTCTTCCTTAAATGATTTCAAAGACTGGCTATTTAGCGAATAATTCCCCAATTCCTCTTCCTATAAATGAATATTTGCCCTCTTGAACTCCAACTTTTTCTTCATTATTATTATTATTATTATTATTATTATTATTATTATTATTATTATTATTATTATTATTACTCCTGCATTTCAAAACTCCGTTCAAGCTTATTCGCCTTCTAAAGTCATCCCACGCCATCTGTCCATTGACAGCTCGGAACATACCGTTTCCGTTTAGTCGAGCAGCTCAATTCTTTACTCCTAAGTCTTCCCAGCCCAACGTTTGTAATATTGTCGTAACACTACTGCCGTAAATCACCCAGAACATATCCAGCTGCTTTCCTTTGGATCTTGTCGCTTGTGGAGAAAACATTACATTTTATTGCATTTTAGCGGGCTGAAACTAGGAATTATTAAAACAAACAATTTGTACAAGCCTTGTTGTCTTATCAGCTAATTATTTCTTTTATTTTCTTTAATTATTAACAAAATTATTAGCGGAAATACGCGAAAAATCTCGTTCCTCGCGGCTAACCGATTTGTATAGCGCCACAGCATTTAGTGGACACTTTGCATGTGCTGTTAGGAAGAGTAGCAGGGTACATTTTTCTTCCAAAGTCATGGACACTGGGGTATGATTTCCCCACTTTCCGTACTCATTCGTCAGTCTGGCATTCCCGTTAGCGTCTGTTAGTTTCTTAGGTGTAGTCAAATACTAAATTATTTTTAATAGTATAATAACGGATCTTTGTCATTTCTCGATTCAAGTAATCCTGGCGAGGATCCATATACTGGAACCCTACTCTAACTGGGGTCTTACTATTGGCTTACGCCCTCTCATTTACTACAACCCCTAAATACCTTCATCACATTATGAAGAGATCTGTAAGCCTTATTTACAGCCTCGTTAATGTAATTACCTCCAATAAAGATATTTCCTTATATTAACACCAAGGTAATCATGGTGATCCTCATGAGGAACTTCCACCCCATCAACAGCGAGGAGTTTTCTTCTTCTTGAACCTTGCAAGCTGACTTTTCACCCCGTTTATAATCATACCATTGTCTGCTGTCTATCTCGCAACATTGTCGACTTCTTGGAGTCGTTCACAATACTGTAACTCTCGGGCGTAACTGAGTTTTCGATTGAGGGGGGTGGGAGGCAAGGATTACCGGAGCATCCATGGGTTTCGCTTTTGAAAGCAACTTGCGACTACAAAATAATTCCTAATATTCAATATCTTTCCTTTAATATTCTATGTTAATAACTTTAATTTAATAACCAAACCTCTGTAAAGTAAAGAATATTCGCACAGAATTAGAAGTAGGCTTAATTCAAACGTATTTGGTACTTGGCCTGCTTTTGTCCTAAAAGTAAGAATCAAGCAGACAACATGGACAAAAGACAAAACTTTTATTTACATTATCTGATAGCATCGTATTTTTACACAAAATTAAGTCTTTTCTTTCGATTTGAATTAAAGTCATTAATTGCTTTTGAAAAGGCAATATCAGTACTCCTTTTGAAAGCCAAACAGCCAAAGAGGATTGATTACCTCTCCCGGGCGACGTGCAGTACATTTTTAAACGCCGTAAGCATGAAAATTACCTCTGACAATCCGGCTCCATGGCTACACGGTTAGCGTGCTGGCGTTTGGTTAATTTCGCTGGCACAGCGGCTGGGTGCATGTGTCGTCTTCATCATCATTTCATCGTCATCACGACGCGCAGGTCGCCTACGGGTGTCAAATCGAAAGACCTGCACCTGGCGAACTGAACATGTCCTCGGACACTCCCGGCATTAAAAGCCATACGCCATTTCATTTTACCTCTCACAGATTGCTGAATACATTGAAACTATAAAAAAAGTAACATATGGGGAATTCAAAAACACACTTTTCAAATACTTCTGTTCAAGAACGGCAGATTTTTCTTGGATATATTTGTTTTTTGAATCCTCCATTTGGTTAATTGAGCAAAAATTAAGCAGAGTAACGAAAAACGTACTTATAAATTATGTACGTACATGTTCGTAATATTACGAAAATACTGTTTCCTTCAAAATATTGGGGACCCCTCGCCACCCCCCGAATTACGCCTATGCTGTCACTTACAGTACATATCACTCTCTACAGCACAACATCATCTGCAAAAACCTGTGATAATTCTTTACTTATAGCTTATCTATATATCTATATACAGTATATAAAATAAGAGTTTTGTCTGTACATTGCTCAGAATTTAAAAAGGATGGTATTTCTGTATCGGTCGTGTCCATAGTAACAAGGAAATGCACTTTTTAATTTTCCGTAATGTCTGTCTGTCTGTCTGTCTGTCTGTCTGTCTGTCTGTCTGTCTGTCTGTCTGTCTGTCTGTCTGTCTGTCTGTCTGTCTGTCTGTCTGTCTGTCTGTACCTTATACAAATCCATACTGTTCCACCAATTCGAACCAAATTAGGGCCCTGCGGGTAACCCCATCTACAAGAATTTTTAACATCCCTCTCCATTCTCTAGATTTAGGCTCTTTGGCATGTTAACATAGGCTAATATAGGCGAAATATTCAATTTGCCGTACAAGGACGAGACAACACTCATTTTAAGCCCCACGATGTGTAGAACAAATCTCTGTAAGGCCCTATGGGTCCCGAAAACCATGTTTTAAGGACCTAAAACCAACCGTTTTGGAGATATTGGCATCACACTTCCCTGCTCTAGGAAATGGATGAACAAATGGCCAGCAGTAACCATGGCAACGTCAGCTCAAGGATTCTGCAGTAGAATACAGGCCTGCTATTCGAAGTAGGCACGTGTTTAAATGAGGCTAAGCAAATGAGAAATTCTGCTACACATATGACTGTCTTGGAAAAAGCACTGTGGGGTAAGCCACCCCGAGGGTTTGTGGTTGGGAGGGGGTGGCATATATAAAAATAATCGAAAATAGTTCGAAACGATAGGTTTCGGAGTCGCTGAGATGAACAGTGACACTCCGCATGTCGTTTAAGTCCAAGTTCAGTCCCCATCGGCATGGCGCGTGAGAAGTTCTAAAAAAAAAGTAAAAAATGGCCCAGTTTATGGATTTTTGTGTGTGCATTTCTCTGAGCGGGAGTGGAAATGGGATGAAGTAAAAAAGTAATATAAAACGACCAATATTGAAGTAGAATCCATAGTTTTCGGCATCGCTGAGATGAATAGTGACACTCCAGGTGTCGTTTAAGTCCAAGTTCATCCGCATGGGCACGGCGGTGAGAAGGGGTGGAAACGAAAATATCCAAAATAACAAAGATTATGGGTGAATGTATGTTCCAGCATGGCTTTCAAACAAACAATCAAACAAAGAAAAACATGACTGTGGGGCCAGGATGCCGTTCGTCATAGTTCACGCCCAGTCGGAATGGAGGTTGAGAAGGGTTGAAAAAAGGAATGTCCAAAATGACCCAGCATAGCTCTCAACTAAAATTGGTGGACACATGACTTACTATACCATCTGCAAGAATATTACGTGGGGTAAGACACCCCTAGCATCCCTGGTGGACGGGATGATACTAAAAATAATCGAAAACCACGAATATTACTGCCGAATCCATAGATTTTTGGGTCGCGTAGAGAAATACTGACACTCCGAATGCCTTTAAGTTGAAGATCAAACCCCAACACAGCTCACAACCAAAGTCGGTACAGAAATAAGTTACTATCTCGAAAAGATTCCGTAGGGGTAAAACACCCCTGGGGGAGGGGGTGACATGTAAAATAATAGAAAACAGCCAATATTAGTGTGGAATCCATAGTTTCTGGGGTCACTGAGATGAATAGTGGCACTCCGGATGTCGTTTAGGTCCAAGTTTAGCACTCATCGGCATGGTAATTCAGAAGGTGTGATAAAGAAAATGTCCAAATTCGCCGAGATTAAAGTTTTTTACACAGTTTTCGGTGTCGATCAGCTGATTGGTGACAGTCCTAATGACAGTTGGAATCGTGTACATTATATCTATAACGCGACGTATAAATACATTACGTTATAACTTATTTTTATTATTTGTTTGAAAGGGCCAACTACTTCCCAGACAATCTGGGCTGCCACAAGGAAATACTTTAAGGTGAAACAAAATTATCTTAAGCTAGAACGTACAATTATGCACATAACAATATTTCTAAATTTACAAATTTTTCAAAGAATTCATAAACAATCATTCAACGTTACAATTAAGAAAACTTAAAAAAAGAAACACTTGAAACAAGTAATACAAATCCTGAAAGTAAAAGGTGTGAAAGAAGAAATTACCAAAATTGTAGATGTACGTGTGTATTGTATCTTCCAGAATAGCTCTCAACCAAAATTCGTACAAATACCAATTACTATCTCGAAAAGATACTGGAGGAGTGAAACTCCTTCTAGCAAATATTGGGGAGGGAATGACGTACAAGAATAATCGAAAACGACCAACATTAGCATCGAATCCATAGTTTCCGCAGTCGCTGAGTTGTAATGTGGCACTCCGGATGCCGTTTAGGTACCAGTTCAGTTGCGTAGGCATGGCGAAAAGTGGTGATGAAGAAAATGTCCAAACTTACCGAGATTAGTTTAATTAACGTGAAACAAAATAATCTATAGGACTTGAAATTAAACACATAACAATAACTTCTAAACAACAAAATAGTTCTTAATCAGTCAACGTCACAGTAACGAAATCCACAAAAATTTTCTTCACACATAATTAACAGGTAATAAAATACCTAGAAGTGAATAATCGATAAAATGCCCGGGCAGTGCCGGGTAATATAGCTAGTCTATATAAGAAAACAGAAAGGTCCAATAATACTGCCTTGTGGGAACACCCCTTCTTCTTCTTCTTCTTCTTCTTCTTCTTCTTCTCCTCCTTCTTCTCCTTCTTCTTCTTCTTCTTATTTTTATTATTATTATTATTTGTCTACCGCTTTTCCCACATCTGTGGGGTCGCGGGTGCGGACTATGTCGCACATGTGGATTTGGCCCTGTTTTACAGTCGGATGCCCTCCCCGACGTCAACCCTATATGGAGGGATGTAATTACTATTGTGTGTTTCTGTGGTGGTTGGTGGTGTAGTGTGTTGTCTGAATATGAAGAGGAAAGTGTTAAGACAATCACAAACACCCAGTCACCGGGCCCGAAGAATTAATCAGAGAGGATTAAAATCCCCGACCCAGCCTAGAATCGAACCCGGGACCCTCTGAATCGAAGGCCTCAACGCTGACCATTCAGCCAACGAGTCAGACGGAACACCCCCTACCCAATGTGAAAAAAATACGGTTTCTTCCCGTGTACGGTGCTACATATTAACCGTAAGCTGAATGTTCCGCTTTTCAGAAAAGAAATTCTCTATTCAGGGGTTATTGAAAGTCTACTTATTTTTTGGAAAGGATGGTGAAAACTATGCATAATAAAAACAGTACCAGAGAAGTGGGTATGCAGGGTGGTCGGAATCAACGTGAACCGGGTACATTAACGTTGGAGGGTTGGTAATACTGATAAATAATTCGATATCTCGCGCCCTTATCATTTCATCAGATTTCATCAGCTGCTAAACGTAGCCAATCAGGCTCTATTCGCGGGCGAATTCACATGGGCTTTATAAGGCGGTGTTTCTAAATCTGAACATGACTTAAGGGGAGGCTGCACCGAAATTTGGCCAATTTTCATCACAAAAATGGATATTTCAATTTTGGGCTTAAGAAATTCTACCGGTGCGACATAAAGCCACTAGTAAAAAAATATATGTATATATTGAGGAGGATAAGTTATTAGTTTCACCATACCACCATTTTTAAAGTTCCGAGCGTCATTTTTAAATGGAGATGCTCAGGACTGGAAGAGAGAGTCCACGCCCCTCTCTAAGGACGACAGGCTAAGGATATTTTGGTGTTACATTGTGCGTCTACGCTACGGAACAACTGCCCTAAGGATACATTTGCCGGGCTGAGTGGCTCAGACGGTTGAGGCGCTGGCCTTCTGACCCCAACTTGGCAGGTTCGATCCTGGCTCAGTCCGGTGGTATTTGAAGGTGGTCAAATACGTCAGCCTCGTGTCGGTAGATTTACTGGCGCGTAAAAAAGAACTGCGGGACAAAATTCCGGCACCTCGGCGTCTCCGAAAACCGTAAAGGCGTAGTTATTGGGACGTAAAGCAAATAACATGATTATTATTATTATTAAGGATACATTTGTTTCCAAAAATAAACTGGAGCTAGCAGTAATTAAATCTGTGATGGAGTTCGAAATGGGGTGTATGAAGGCCCTCCAAGTTGTGACCAGCATGAAGGACGAACTACTACCTTACCAGCACTGACCATCAGTGAGCAACGGGGCCACAGACGGTGCACCAACAGCAAGAAAAGGAACAGTTCTACACAAAAGCAAGAAAGAAAGTTGATGAAATGGAGGTAAATATCAGAGGAAGAGAGGAAAAGGATGTTTGAAGGGGAAACATGTGGTGCAAGGCAGTTTTAAAGTGTGTTTGTCTGAACTTTCAATTGCTGTTTTCTCACATTTCTCAGCATTTCTTCGCATACATAAAAGGCTCCTTGCGACAAAGTTCTTATCGAAGTCAAGTGAGACATTCAGGAAATCTTCCAGTGTACATGGGGTTTAAATGATAATATTGCAGTTTAGGGTCAAATGAATATTACTACCATTTTTTGCAATTTGCAATAAAATACATTTTTTCAAATTTTCCAAGTCAGAGAAATTTGAAAATTTGTATCTCCCACACACCTTGTCTAACAGCAAAAAGGCATATTATGCTATGAGTGTTTAGGACTAGTTCTGCACATTTCAGCTTGAAAAACAAAAAATCTGACACAAGGAGTTTTTTTACGTTGCATGGAAATCTTCTATAAAAAGACACATAACTCAAAAACTAATTAGCCAATCGTCTCAAATCTTTGTGTGATTATTTATCTTAAGGGCATAGATAAGTGGTTAAAATTAGAGGCGATTGGCTGAAAAACGTAGAAATTCAGAATTTCAGTGAAGCCTCCCCTTAAACGATGAAAATATACCCAAAGTAACCACATACCTTGCTTAAGATTGGAAACCCAAATCTGAAGTGGTCTGAATACAAAATAAATATCGTCTCATCATTTTTTTCAATGTAAGAATGAATATGATCTGACAATGGTTAATTGTAAATATAAATGTCTACCCGATAGTTTCATTTCCTGCGTCGGGGATGAGGTGAGATGAATTTTTATTACGCGTTTATACGGCCGGATGCCCTTCCCGACGCCAACCTCCTAGAGAAGCTAATTTAGATTAAATGAATGATGGTGAATGAAACTGGGACATTAGCTGGATGGAAATGGCTCTGGCCTAAGTATAGGGGCTGTCTCGGCATTTTCCTGGAAATGAAAATGGGAAATCACGGAAAATCATTCTCAGGAAAGCCGTCGGCGGAGATCGAACTCACGCGTTTCTCGAATGCAGAGCCGTACCATGGCTATACCGCTCGGAACGCATTAGTCCACTATTATGAAATACGTAGGTCGAGTCATAAGTCATGGCAACTATTTTTTTTCTCGCGAACAGGAGACAACACGGAAAATCTAAGATATGCATTTGGAAACGTACGGTATGTACTTGCGTATGATGCCACTAGATGGTGTATGTAAACAACAGTGTGGGTCTAAGCATGCCCCCAATTTCAGTGTGTGAGTGAAAGCGTTACAAAATGGAAGTCAACAAGCAGGAGCCGCCTTATTCGCCTGATCTGAGCCCATGTGACTATGATCTAATCCGCAAAGTCAAGAAGCCATTACGTGGACACCGGTTGGCTAACAAAGAGGACATCGTAACAACATTTCGGAGAGAGTTGTCACACGTTAGCGATACACATGCAGCGAATGGTATTCAGCGCCAGCCCCACCGCTGGCAACGCATAGTGGAAACCTTAGGAGATTATTACGAAGGTCTGTAACCAGTGGCGACCTGTCCTTCGTACGTAATCTTGTTTATTTGCTGTCTAAACCACAATAAAACAATGTTTACCAATGGCCTCTGATCTGTCACTTTCATACGAGAATCTCCTGAAGTCAGAGTCTGTCTTCAGGCACTATGCATAAGTACATGCCCTATATTTCCAAATGCATATCTTAGATTTTTCGTGTTATCTCCTGTTCGCGAGAAAAAAAATAGTTGCCATGACTTATGAAGCGACCCTCGTATATGTACAGAAAATGACGTTTTGGGTTAATTTGGTGTTTTCGTTCGTCAAAAAGTGGTAAAAATATTCAAAGAATAGTCAGAGTTTTGAACCCACGCTCCGCACAAATAACATAAATAAATTGTTTGTGTACCGAGCTCGATAGCTGCAGTCGCTTAAATGCGGCCAGTATCCAGTAATCGGGAGATAGGGGGTTCGAATCCCACTGTCGGCAGCCCTGAAGATGGTTTTATGTGGTTTCCCATTTTCACACCAGGCGTATGCTGGGGCTGTACCTTAATTAAGGCCACGGCCGCTTCCTCCCCATTCCTAGGCCTTCCCTATCCCATCGTCGCCATAAGACCTATCTGTGTCGGTGCGACGTAAAGCAAATAGCAAAAATAGAAAAAAAAATTGTTTGTGTGTTTCAGTATCAAAGTTTGATGGCAACTTTAGCCCTTCATCAGTAATACGAACGAGAATAATAGTCGTAGTTCCGGGACAGTTATTACTTACGACAGATTAATTCTGTCGCTGTCAGTGTCACTTGTGTTGTTTTTGCTCTCGGAAGACTTGGAGGAGGAATTTTCGACCTGAGAGTCACGTACACTAAAATTTGACAGTTCTTTGTATCATCAAATTTTGATATTATTTCGATATCGCCAATCTGTTTTTGCGAGGCCATTTCTCCGGGAACCCGCGAAAATACGTCATAATTACGCGCGCGAAGAAATTGCGTCACGCAACATGTGTATTACGTAACTCTTTCTACTAAAAGAAAAACTATTGCAAGATACTGAGGGGATTTCCCTCATCAGTAGAGTTGAAACAACTTCTGCCGTCTATGAGCATATTTGTGTACCTCCTCGGCTAGTAAAGTCGCGAAATTTGAACGGAGCAATATATATATATGTTTCCGCACGCGAAGAATTAAGTTAATTTTTCGAAATTTCCCATGCATTTTTATTGTACAGTCCGGCCTCCATGGCTAAATGGTTAGCGTACTGGCCCTTGGTCACTGGGGTCCTGGGTTAGATTCCCGGCAGGGTCGGGAATTTTAACCATAATTGGTTAATTCCACTGGCGCGGAGACTGGGTGTATGTGTTGTCTTCATCATCATTTCATCCTCATCACGACACGCAGGTCGCAATTGAAAAGACCTGCACCTGGCGAGCCGAACTTGTCCTCGGACACTCTTCTTCTTCTTCTTAATCTGTTTATCCTCCAGGGTCGGTTTTTCCCTCGGACTAAGCGAGGGATCCCACCTCTACCGCCTCAAGGGCAGTGTCCTGGAGTTTCAGACTTTGGGTCGGGGGATACAACTGGGGAGAATGACCAGTACCTCGCCCAGGCGGCCTCACCTGCTATGCTGAACAGGGGCCTTGTAGAGGGATGGGGCGATTGGATGGGACAGGCAAGGAAGAGGGAAGGAAGCGGCCGTGGCCTTAAGTTAGGTACCATCCCGGCATTTGCCTGGAGGAGAAGTGGGAAACCACGGAAAACCACTTCCAAGATGGCTGAGGTGGGAATCTAACCCACCTCTACTCAGTTGACCTCCCGAGGCTGAGTGGACCCCGTTCCAGCCCTCGTACCACTTTTCAAAATTTAGTGGCAGAGCCGAGAATCGAACCCGGACCTCCGGGGGTGGCAGGTAATCACGCTAACCACTACACCACAGAGGCGGACCCTCGGACACTCCCGGCATTAAATGCCGTACGGCCATGAATTACCGCCGCCCGCGAAGGGGTAAGACCAATTGAAGAAAAAACTTCGCCCAGAGAGGGATTGGAACACGACCTCCGCGCTGACAGGATTGCGCCGTAGCAGGTGCGCTACAGATGCACCGATTGAAACACACACACACACACACACACACACACTGGGTGTGTGTGTGAGAGAGAGAGAGAGAGATTTCTCGGTGTGGCTCTCAAGCAGATTCAGCAACATCACCTCGCAAAGTCCATTTGAATTAGCCCGCGAACCGATCTGAATGGCTAACTTCAGAAGGTAATAAAGAAAATAAAAAACGGCGCGAGATATAGATGTTTTCAAATTATTTATTAGTATGACATGACAAGCTACCCCTGATGTAGGAGTAGCTTCCCTGCCTCTTACGCGGAGGCCCCGGGTTCGATTCCCGGACAGCTCAGGGTTTTTTTACCTGGATCTGAGAGCTGGTTCCAGGTCCACTCAGCCTACGTGATTAGAATTGAGGCGCTACCTGACGGTGAGATGGCGGCCCCGGTGTAGAAAGGAGGATTCGTCGTGCTGAGAACACGGCACCTCGTAATCTGCAGGCCTTCGGGCTGAGCAGCGGTCGCTTGGTAAACCAAGGCCCTTCAAGACTGTAGTGCCAATCCTCTAACGCTCATATACCCGGTTAGCGCTGTTTCCAACCACCCTGTATATTACATGTTCAATTGGCCCAGAAAAACTGAAGAATATCCTGATAACGAGCTTCGCATGGTCTATCGTGTTGTGTTGAGTGTAATCAGCAGTACGGTAACGCTTCAGTGCTTCAAAACTTAGCCAGATAGGTTAAGAGGGGAGGACTTGGGGAGGGGGATATGAAAATCCCAGGTTCGCCTTATTTTCCGACCTGTGATTGAGTGTCCGCGAATATTTGACCGATGCTTGGTTTCTTATGGAAATACTACTACTACTAATAAAAAGTGTTCATTCCTCCACTGAAGGGGAAGGTGGGCCTCATAGACGGTGACGCCGTCTCTCAGGCCGGGAGATTTGTTGCGGTGAAGGAGATGCTCGGAGAAGGTGAGGGGGTTGGCCTATACTAGGAACTGTCCCGGCATTCGCCTTAGTGCAGGAGAATGGAAAACCACGGAAAACCATTCTCAGGACAGCCGACGGTTGGGGCCAGCCGTGAGGTCCAGCCCTGTCCCGTCTCCCGAATGCAGAGGCGTAGAGCCACGGTATATCCGAGGCCACCCCTCCTCTGCCCGGTTGGCCGTTCAGAGTGTAGAGCTGTTGGACCACGGACCAGCCTTGGCCACCCATGGACGGAGACCCACTCTGCATCTACCGACCTTATGGAAATAATAACTCTGTTTTAACGCTTAAGGCATGCATAATACATCGGTGTAGTTACGGTTAAGTGAAACTTGATACCAATGATACTGCATCAAACATTGCATGCAAAGAAGCTTAATAAGTCAGAAATCAATTCACCCTTCATACGGAAGTGGGGGGAGAGTGGAGGTGGAAATGGGGAGGCGGGTTTCCACATACGAGAGTTCTCACAATGGTATGATAGTACTTATACTTTCTTAAGAGTATTCCCATCTAATGCATGTACGGAAAGAATGTTTTCAGTAATGGCAATAAAAGGAAAGAATCATAAAAACATGAGTTGTGTAGGTTTTAAAGAAGTGCATACTCAGAACTGGAAGGAATTTCACAATATATATATATATATATATATTCTTCATGTACTTGCGAATTGTAAGTCATACTTCTTCTTTTACCGCTTTTCCCACACCTATGTATTCGCGGGTGAGAACTGTGTCGCACATGTGGGTTTGGCTCTGTTTTGCGGCCTGATGCCCTTGTTGACGCCAACCCTATATGCAGGGATGTAATCATTATTGCGTGTTTGTGTGGTGGTTGGTAGTGCAATGTGTTGTATGAATATGAAGAGGTAAGTGTTGGAAGAAACACGAAAACCCAGTCCCCGAGTCAGAATAACTAATCAGACGCGATTAAAATCCCCAATTCGGCCCGGGATCGAGCCCTGGACTTGCTGAATCGAAGGCCTCAGCGTTGACCATTCATCCAAGGAGTCGGACAATTGTATGTTCGTAATAATTAGCTGTTTGTAATAAATATTTTGTTCTGGCATATACTACTACTACTACTACTACTACTAATAATAATAATAATAATAATAATAATAATCATCATCAGCAGCAGCAGCAGCAGCAGCAGCATCTATAACCTCAACTGCCGAATCTCTCTTGGGCGTCTGTGGCTGAGTTTTAGTTAATTTTGGCGGGTAAACACCAAATGTGAGTCCGCCTCTGTGGTGTAGTGGTTAGTGTGATTAGCTGCCACCCCCGGAGGCCCGGGTTCGATTCCTGGCTCTGCCACGAAATTTGAAAAGTGGTACGAGGGCTGGAACGGGGTCCACTCAGCCTCGGTAGGCCAACTGAGTAGAGGGGGGTTCGATTCCCTCCTCAGCCATCCTGGAAGTGGTTTTCCGTGGTTTCCCACTTCTCCTCCAGGCAAATACCGGGATGGTACCTAACTTGAGGCCACGGCCGCTTTCCTCCCTCTTCCTTGTCTATCCCTTCCAAACTTCCCATCCCCCCACAAGGCCCATCTTCAGCATAGCAGGTGAGGCCACCTGGGCGAGGTACTGGTCATCCTCCCCAGTTGTGTCCCCCGACCCAGAGTCTGAAGCTCCAGGACACTGCCCTTGAGGCGGTAGAGGTGGGATCCCTCGCTGAGTCCGAGGGAAAAACCAACCCTGGAGGGTAAACGGATTACGAACGAACGAAACACCAAATGTATCACTTGAGATATGTTACATACCGACATCGTACAACATGGTGTGTCGAATGCAATTTTTTCCGCCCTACAAAAATCCGACTACCTCTTCCGGGTTTGAACCCGCTATCTCGGGATCCGGAGGCCGACACTCTACCACTGATCCATGGAGGTAGCTGTATTTTCTTATTTATTATTACAGCTCCAAGGCTAAATGGTTAGCGTGCTGGCCTTTGGTCACCTGGGTCAAGGGGTTCGATTCTCGGCAGGGTCGGGAATTTGAACTACCATTGGTTAATTTCGCTGGCATGGGGGCTGGGTGTATGTGTCGTTTTCCTCATCATTCCAATCTCAACATGACGCGCAGGTTGCCTACGAGCGTCAAATCAAAAGATCTATAATCGGCGAGCCGAACATGTCCTCGGATCCCGACACTAAAAGTCATACGGCATTTCATTTCATGATTTATTAGTCTAGAGTATATTATATCTTTGGCTTCTTCTTTATTTTATAAAATGGCTGCGGTGTTTCGTTCTGACGCTATAAAGTGAAGGAATCGAAGTGTTCTTTATTTACCGTCTGGGAATCTGAAAACCTCAAGTAAGCGCGTCTCTCACCTTTAAGCTTTCTTAATGTTCGATCCCCCACCCTTCAACAGAGAAAAACAAAATCATACTTCAAGAACGATGGTGTGATTTAGTACCGGTATGGAAAAGGAAAGATATCCCTGCTGTAGCTTTACGTCAATTAACATTAACTTTGTATTTGTTTACACTGGTATGCTAGGAACTCCCGAAGTCATCGACCTCGTTCTGCGACGTCACGCCGAAAAGGGTTGTTGCCGGATCGATAGAGCAACCCCACGTGCAGTCTTGAACGCCTGGGTCTTTCAAAAACACAAAGGATATCTGAAATAAAATCTACGTTCATACTTCAGTATCATACTGGTGTAATACAATTAATGACAGCTATAAAACGCAATTCAACGATAATCCTAATCCTTTTGTCCTGAATTATACATTAAACTAGGAACAAAATCCTGTCCGGCATTTGAGCTGACCCCTTTTTCATGCAACAGTTGCACAAAAAGCTGCAAGAAAGTCTTAAATCTCAATGAAATGTTTTACGTTTACTTTCCAATATCCGTGATTTCTTAATTCATAAAATAATGTCTTTACAGGCAATTTAAATAAACATTGCCTTGCTTTGCAGTGAAAGAACTGCTCTTTAATAATTCTGTAGTTATTGCTAACGGACACGTATAGTAAAACAACTTAGACCCAAAATTTCACTGCACTTCACAATAAACTTCCAAAACCACTGCATATTCCTGGCAATGAAAATACGCAATTATTTAATTAAATGCGAGAATTGTGCAATATGAAGCAATCTAGCCTATATTGAGCCTAGCTTCACCGTAATAGATATGAAAGAGAATATTATCTCAAAGATAAAATCACATTACCTTATACCTTATATTCAATAGTCTTGGCGATCAAAACTGCTCGCTAATATCAGGAACTGAAAAATATCTCAAATTCCGCAACACGCAACACACACGCACCGACAGCTGAGGGAATGTCTTTCCTGTTGAGTTCCTTGCTCTCGCCAAAGATATCGCTCTCGCAGAAAACGAGCTGTGAGAGAGCTAAATTGATTTCAAAGATAGGTTTCATCGTTAAAGGGGATTTCTTTGTAATAGTTATACTACAGATTGCCGAATAATTTCCAAATAAATGTATTTCAGATTCCATTTCCGAATTAAAAGACAAATACATACTTTAACTCCGCATGTTACTCGCGGTGACTATCCAAATCTTGTAATATATTTATCTAAATAATGCATTACACTTAAACTAAAATGTAATAATAATAATAATAATAATAATAATAATAATAATAATAATAATAATAATAATAATAATAATAATAATAATAATAATAATAATAATAAAGTTACTGTTTTTTCGTTCCAATAACTACTTTTACGGTTTTCGGTGACGTCGAGATGCCAGAATTTAGTCCCGCAAGAGTTCTTTTGCGTGCCAGTAAATCTACCGGCACGGAGCTGACGTATTTGAGCACCTTCAAATAACACCGGACTGAGCCAGGATCGAACCTGCTAAGCTATAGTCAGAAGGCCAACTCCTCAATTATCTGCGCCACTCAGTCAAGCTTTAAAAAGTACATATTTGGGGGAAAAGGACCATACCTGCTGGGAAGAATCCTGAGACAGGAAATGTGAAACTGAAAGAAACCGACTAAAAGTGGAGCAAACATCATGCTGTGAGCTGGGAGATGAGCTCCTGGACGAAATTAGCCTTACAACAAACAAACAAACAAAGGAACCCGTGGGGCAACAGCTTATTTCCGCCTTGGCCTACCAATACGACTGCTGCCCAATCAGATAGCTGCAGATATTAAAGTTATGTGGTTAACGTTTCGACATCCTCAGCCCCATTCGTTGGTTTTCTTGACCGGGTTCACTGTCCCTTATATCAACAGCTCCTCGGTTAGCGTCACCTTGTTGCATCCGTCAATCCAGAAATAAAATCCTTGGACTGGCCACGATTCGAACTCGGGGCCTAAGGGTAAGAGACAGATTGCTACACTGGTAAATTTTTCTTGCACCTCTGTGGATCAAAATCGGTTTCATTGCACGGGAGTTAAAGCAGGTTAGGTTCAGAATATCATGACGAGACCGAAGCAGGAGTGCTTCCGCTTTCTAGCATGGTCAAAAATCAAAGACGCAAAGACAACTTCGCTCCTACGAAGGAGCGAGAAACAGGAAATGGTGCGACCACCAATGAACCAATCAGAAAATCGACTTTATCCCCGACTTTCACATTCACAAATTACATTTGATCTTATTTTTACCAATCAGGAGTCTCTTCTTTCATGCTGATCCAGAAAAGACTTTTACGCAACAGGAAATATGCTTCTAAAACGGCACGTCTGGGTATACTCTATTGCACAAGCAGTGGCGAAGCTATTAGTTAATGAATGGGTAGGCAGAAAATCTTACCTTAATTTTTTTTGTAGGGTAGTTCCAAACGTCGGCCGGCCCCGCGTGTAGGTGTACGTGCTTGCCTCTTACTCGGAGGCCCCGGGTTCGATTCCCGGCCAGGTCAGGGATGTTTACCTGGATCTGAGGGCTGGTTCGAGGTCCAATCAATCACTATCACTAGCCTAGCCTACTATCACTCAGCCTACGTGATTAGAATTGAGGAGCCATTTGACGGTGAGATGGAGGCCCCGGTCTAGAAAACCAAGAAAAACTGCCGAAAGGATTCGTCGTGCTGACCACATGACACCTCATAATCTGCAGGCCTTCGGGCTGAGCAGCGGTCGCTTGGTAGGTCAAAGACCTTCGGGGTTCTTGCGCCATGGGGTTTGGTTTTTAGTTCCAAACATCGAGTTTTCTTGGTTGCAAAATGGTCAATCACACTGTCCTTCAATACTTGATCATTCATCAATTCCTTCGGAAACTTTTTCTCGACAGAAATGGTACTAAGACTGCTGATTCTTTCATTGTTCTTGTATTACGCAAGTATGCCATTATCCTCTTTAGAGTGCTCATACTCCTTTCCAGAAGATGAGCTCTTTTTGAGGTTCTGCTAAAAAAGGAATGAAACGCTGTCAGATTATGAATGAAGAGCCTGACTGATTTTATTGCTTTGGAGCAATGGAGAAGAACGAGGTTTAACTTGTGGGCATAACAGTGTAGAAATACTGCCCTTGGGCAAACTTGTTTAACGTAATGCTAAACACCCCCATGCTTTCCTGCTATTGTCATACGACTTTATCAATCACTCCCTACATTCGCAGAATGTCGACAATTAATTGTGATAGCCTGATGCGGTCTTATCAATCGAAAAATCATAAAAGCCTATTAATCTTTCTGTGGGACCCTGTTTTAAGCAGAACCGGAATATTACACTAACTTGATCTGTTTGTTACATCTAAGGTCTCATCTGCCTGAATGCCAATGAAATCACAAGAATCTAAATCTGCTATGATTGTCTCCTGAATTATGGCAGTTTCAGACTCAATTAATTCATTCTGTATTTCACTTGATCTGCCTTTAAAGTCCGATGTGGATTGGAGATAATTTCGAATGTACTGTTCCTGTTTCGAAAGAAGATCTAACAACTCTAGGTAATTGCCGCTGTTGATCGAGTCTTCCCCTTCGAAATGACCTCGAAATCTAAGCTCCTGTTATCCAAGAAACACACAATGTCAACAAGTCTCTCAACACAAGCCGATTTTGTTTCACGACTTCCATATTTTTAACGGCTTGAATTCTTGCGCCTTCAGATAAAGAATGTTCTATCCTCCCGCGCCCCAGTGAACGGAATTTCTCTTCATTCTGAATATGTTTATTTGAATATTGATGCTTCTCTGCTTTTCTAAGAAAAGTTTTTGTAACGATTGCCCCATTTAAAGTCCATTCCTTTTCACCACCAACAAAATACTCTTATATTATAAAAGCTTCTTGCTTTCAGAATAGGCTGTTAACCATGAATATCGTGTATACCAAGAAAACTGAAATTTTCTCGCTACTTTACAGTCAAAATACTTAATGTCCAAATTAGGCATACATCTTTTGCTTTTGGCTTCATACTTCTCTTCGAAAGTCCAAGATGATAACGGTTTTACGGGTTAAAGAGTTCAAAAGACTCGTAAGTTCCCGAAGGGGCCTACTTCACTCTAATAAGTTTCAACGGATGATGTCAGTCTTGTTCTACACAACTAGCAGTCCGTGTCTAAATTGTCACAAATAAAGCCAATAATGCATTGATTGCCTACTAATTCAAAAGAATAACACACAATTAACAATACGGTATTTCATTGTCACCTTCGCGCGGGGAGTTTCTGCACTGTCAAATAGCAGACGAGGCATGCCTCTATGGGGTCTAGACCTCGCGGAGAGAGGAGCGCGGGCGGTAACCTATCTTTCCCAAGGTCTGTCTAGGGAGGTCTGGTCACGCTACCACAATTCTTTGCGGTGGCGGCCATATTGGGTCTTAAGGGAACTTGGGACACATTTTCTTATTTTCCACAATTTTTGAGCAATCACAATGAAATTTTTATGGAATATGTAGGACTACTATGGAAAGAATATATCTTAATTTCAGCTGAATATCCTTATTAGTTTATGAGATATGGTGTACTTTGTGTTTATGACACTCGCAAAACAGGCAACTTTCAAAAAGTTCCCTGCGGGATGGATTTTTACCTGAGAGTTTGAAAACTTGTGAAATGATTCTTCCTTATAACATAAAAAAACTCTAGGATGGAATTTTTGATTCACCCTATGTTGATCAATTAACTCCTGTTTCAAATTTTTAATTTTATTTCATGTAATTTTCCACTAATTTTCTGTACATTTTGCCTCATAAAATGAGTATATTGAAGAAAAATGCAAAATCCATCCTACAATTTCTTTGTTAGGTCACATAGAAGCTACACACAAACTTTGGTAAATATAGGTTTAGATTTGACCCGCATGGAACACTGCAGGTTACAAAAAATGGTGTTTTGAGTTAAATGAATTTTAGTTCTAAAACCATTAAAAATTTTCATAATGGCCTTACCAAATCTCTTAAAATTCACTAGCATTATACCTCCTACCCTCCTGTTTCTTCTTGGCTTCCTCCCTGTGCACCTTGAGGATTTTCAGTCTTTTTCTGGCTGTTTTCTTTTGTTGGGTGACTGACCGCTGACTGTCAAATTTTCTTCTTTCATCTCTGTGTGGCAAGTTTGGTGGATACTGGTGAAAGTTTATAATTCCTTACAGCCATTTTCATTTCTTGTGTTGCACTGCATCACATGTTGTATTCTGAAACTGCATTAGAAACAGCTATTCCAAGTCTTTTTGAGGACACAAAGGTCTCTTTCGGGCACTTTTTCCATATACATGCATGAAGACTTTCATTGGAAATTTGAGTAGCCCCTCTACAACATCTAGACAGAAGTTCTGTTGATGCCAGCCTTTGGTATACAGGCACAATTTTCAGCAGCATTGCAGTTGTGAATTAAACTGACATTTTTTGTGGGTTTTGAGGGGTTTGTCCTGTTGTGATACTCTTGTTATAGAAGCACCATGATTCAGGTCCTAAGAGGCATTTCTTATGCTTAGGATCTTCATCTGTGGAGGAGTAATGGTATAGTGAGGCATATATTGCAGATTTCATATTATCTACTGAGGGAATATTTGGACATATTGCCTGCCTATAATAATTTGTGAGCTTCACAATAGTTGCTTCTTTCAAACTTCCAGGACCCCTTCCACCAAGTGTAGTTCCTCTTACTTTCTACTCTTTCACCAAATTCCTCAAACCAGTCCCCATCCTTTTTGCAACATGGTTAATGCACTCTTCTTTCTTCAATTGTACATCTGGTCAATATACTGCTTCATTTAAAAGGTGGAGAAATGTTTTGGCATCCCCATCAAAAAGCACAGTTGTGTAGCGCATGCCACATTCTTCCACTGATCTTTTCCATAAAATATCAGCTGCAAATACTTTCACTGCTACAGATGATCCCTCATAATTCCTGGAGAATTTCCCCACATGCTTTATGACCTTCCAGCCATACATTATATTCTGGAGAATCATCACCCAGTTCATGAGCAGTTACAACACACATTAGACAATATTTAGATAACACATGGTAATCTATAACTAATCCACTCAGAATGTCAATCACTATGCCAATGCCACAGAGAGATGTATGGCCACGCTTGTGCCATGTTCCATCAAATGATACAGCAATGTCAAGCACTTGTTTACCTACATTGGATGGATCTACTTCCTCATGATTTGATATAATATTCACTAACAATTTCCCACAACCTTGCTTGCAATTCACGAAACTGACCAAAACAAACCCAATAGTAAACAAGGAAGTGTATAGGCTGATGTCAGGCTGTCCACTAACTTATTAAATATATGCATTTGGTTACAACTCTCAAACATATTAAAGTACTACTTCTATAAACACATAGAATTTTTCAAGTCAAACATGTCACTAGAATGGATATAATTATAAACATGTTCTAAAATATTAAGTTTTATGTTGACTAAATTATAGGTTGAAGTAGTTCATAACATAGCCAACAGATGGCAGTATATATTCCAGTATTCAAAAATTGTGTCATCTCAATGCTACTGAAAAGAGGGAATTAATGGTAACAGAAGGGACACGGATAGCCGAGCATACAGAGAAAAGGGGGCGTGGTGGAGAATCAAATGACCGTGCAGAGCCACTTAAAAACGGCCGTAACTACGTCAAAAATAGTCACAGCGGCACAAAACCACTTTTGTTATGTAGAGCAAGGTTAATATAATTTATTTATGCCAGAATTCAAATTCCGACAATTTCATCCATTTACCGAAAAAAATGTGTCCCAAGTCCCCTTAAATAGCATTGTTATGTGGGCGTGCCCGATGTAATGATGTGAGTTATTACTTGTATTTTGAAGGAAAATGGGATACTGTGCCGCACCAAATTGTCAAAATAAGACAACTGACGGAATTAGAGTGTTTCGCTTCCCGAGAGATAAGCAAAGGTGAGCTCAGTGGGTACAAAACTGTAGATGTGACAAATGGCAATCTACAGATGATTCCGTCTTGTGCGCGGTGAGTGAATTTATACATTCCTATTATTCCTGAATAATAATATGTTCAATGAACGATGTTTTATATTTATAGGTCTTATTATGTATTTTCTTCTAGCATAATTTTGAAGAATCGCAATTTAAACTAAAGAGGGTATACGAACGTAAACCACTCAAGTGGAATTCCATCCCAACAATTTTCAACGCCCCTAATCCACCCAAGTATTTGACATATAATAGGAAACGTCCCAAAGAAAGGGAATTGTTTACCAAGACAAGCAAGAAAAGTAACAGGAAATGTGTAATAGTAGTATTGATGTTTATGAAAATTTCCTTTTCATGTGTCCGGCTCCATGGCTAAATGGTTAGCGTACTGGCCTTTGGTCACAGGGGTCCCGGGTTCGATTCCCGGCAAGATCAGGGATTTTAACCGTAATTGGTTAATTTCGCTGGCCTATCACTTCAAACCAACAATTTGTGTCCAGCTTGCCATCATTACAACAACAATTGTTAATAGCAGTCTTATACGGTACTGTAGTTATTATTTACAGCTATATTTCATTCATCTTAAATGCTCTATGGAGTACATTATATGGCTGGACGAATACTTGAAGATCACAACACTCGCACTAACCAACTACTGTAATTTAACGTACCGTAGCCTAACATAATATCCTAATGAAATCCAAAATTAGCCTAACCTAGGTTAACTCAAATTAATAGTGACTGAATTTCTATTTCTTATGGAATCTTGTCTACCAATGGCTTTAATATTCTTAACCATTATTATTATTATTATTATTATTATTATTATTATTATTATTATTATTATTATTATTATTATTATTATTATTATTATTATTAGCATGTATGTTAAGACTCAGTTAAAAGCCCCGTGGTCGCCAACCCATGCTCCCTAGTTAGGAGCTCCTGACGCCCCTTTCAGTCACATCTTATGACAGGCAGGGGATACCGTGGGTGTTATTCTATTGCCCCCGCCCACGGGGGATATCAATTTGGGTTGTGACTACGAGGCCCTCAGCTGAGTCTTCACATTGCTTTCACTTACTTGTGTTAGGCTCTCACCTATTCTAGCCCATCCGACCTCCCCTGGTCAATACTTGTTCTTTTCCGACCGCGATGGCATTAGCGCATTCGAGACCTAGGAAGTGTTTCATTTCCACGCATTTTGTGGCCTTCATCTTTCTTTTGCCGATACCTTCATTTTTCGAAGTGTTGGACCCCTTCCATTTGTTTTCTTCTGATTAGTGTTTATAGAGGATGGTTGCCCAGCTGTACCTCCTCTTAAAACAATAATCACCTCCACCACTTCGTACTATATAGCTGCATGGGTTATCAATAAACTAGTTAAGAGTAGCTCAGAACATCACTCTTGTTGCACATGTGCAGAGTATTTTTGCTTTAGAACTCAAAGAAATACCAGAATACAAGAATGGATAACAACAGTTACAATACGTAATTTAATGGACTCAACTCAAGAGGCATTCAGTGCTTGTCAACATACTGGAGTAACCTTTTAGAAACGCAGTATCGGTAATTACTTTCTTAATAAAGAAAACGCTGAAGGTAATTTATTACAACTGTCTTTTAGTACTTCAAGTACAGTACTTCAAGTCAGTATTTCATGCACCGGTAATCATAATATGACACAGGTACTGTACAGATTTCTATGTTTCTGTCAATAAGATTACGTATTTGACAGATGATATTAATAAGAAAAACAGTAAGACAAAGTTGTAAGTAAGTAAAAGAGTAGGACATGAGCTTTTCTGTTGATTCTTGTTTCTTAAAAAAAAAATCAGGCTCTGTTAATTATTTTCCTGTTCAAATAACTGTGAATGTATCCGAGGGTGATAGGAGAGAGGTACATAGAGAAAAACAGGAAGGTTTATGCTGTATTTATTGACCTTGAGAAGGCTTTTGACTGTGTCAGATGGGACAAATTGATGACAATCCTGAAGAAACATGGAGTTGATTGGAGGGATAGAAGGCTAATAAAGAATTTGTATATAAACCAGAGAGCAAGAGTGAGAATAGGAGATGAGTTGAGTGAAGAAATTGAATTAGGAAGAGGTGTAAGACAGGGCTGCTCTTTATCACCGACACTGTTCAACATCTATCTCGAAGAAATAATCAATGAAAGTTTTAATGGAAATAGTGGAGTTTGTGTTGGAGGTAGGAGAGTAGAATGTATAAGATTTGCAGATGATATGGTTGTGATGGGAGAAAGCGAACGTGAAATGATACAAATGTTAGATAAACTCAACATGAAACTAGAAGAATATGGAATGAGAATTAATAAGAAGAAGACCAAAAGTATGATAATTGGAGGAAAAGGTAGAAGTTGTCATATTAGTATAGGAGGAGAAGAAATAGAGCAAGTCAGTAACATCAAGTATTTGGGAAGTATGATCAGAGATGACATGTATTGCACAACAGAAATTAAGAAAAGAATTGCCATAGCAAAAGAAGGCTTTAGGAAAAAATCATAATTATTTTGTGGACCACTAAACAAAGATTTGAAGAAAAGACTTGCTAAGTGTTACATTTGGAGCATAGCGCTGTATGGCGCAGAGACTTGGACATTGAGAAAGAAAGATGAGAGAAGATTGGAGGCACTAGAGATGTAGGTATGGAGAAGAATAGAACGAGTGAAATTGGAAGACCGGGTAAGGAATGAGGAGGTATTACGAAGAGTTGGAGAAGAACGAAGTATGTTACAAACCATTAGAAGGAGAAAAATGAACTGGATCGGACATTGTTTGAGGAGGGACTGTTTACTGAAAGAAGGAGTAGAAGGAATGGTGAAAGGCAAACGAGGAAGAGGAAGGAAAAAATATCAAATGTTGGACAATATCCAAGGAAATAAATATTCGAACATGAAAAACTTGGCGCAGGACAGGCAACGGTGGAAGAGGTTCATCCCATGACAAGACCTGCCATAAGGCAGAATACCTAGATAGATAGATATTCATATCATTTGAGTGTTGTACAGTTATAGTTATACATACATGAACAGTAGATGCCCAATTAAATTCTTTATGAAAAATAGTTGGTATTTTGTTTGTATTTCAATGTACGGCACCGAAATTCTCTAAATTCGAATAATCTTGCCTTTGGTTACGCTCGCTTAAAGACCCAATATGGCGGCTCCATAAGAAGCATTCGTGACATGACCTCCCTAGAAAGACCTTGATCTTTCCTCCGCCACCCCGCTCCAGTCGTCAAGCTGAAGGAAGGGAAACAAAACAAAAATTCCTGGGTGAGACAAGTTACAGACTGCCTCCCGGTCAGAACAAGTAGTCTGCTAGCGCCATCTAGCTTGGCGATCAGCGAAGCACATCATCTGGTGCACGGCCGACTTGATGGGTCGGAGCGCAGAGAGGGATCCAGTCGGCCGTGTCTGCTGTCATCAATGTAGCACATATCAAATAGAGATTATTGTTGATTTAACCCAATAACAACAGCAGACAAATTTGTTACGATATTTATGTTTAATCGTATTTCCTAGGGTAGGCATTACCTGAAATGACTCCAAGTAGTTTCGCCACTGTACACAAGTTTGATGCAAAAAGAAAATTCCAAAAGAGATTTTTTCTAAGTTCAAAAGTCCAAACCAGATAATACCTTATCTAGCACCATAAATAATAATTTCCAAAACAGACATTTTTAAGTTCAAAGATCCAAACAAGGTAATATCTTATACAACAGGAAACATTTTTTAAAATAAATTAAGAAATGTCCATTAATTCCGCTAATCCTGCAACAATTATCATTATCATCAAATTCGTAATATAATTACCTTTATGTTATCGGGTAGTTCATAAAATGATTTCCTAGTTACAAAAATTACGTTACGTGTTAACATTGGTTTAGTGTAAGAGAAAGCTTTACAGCCTCAAATACGCTAAACAAAGCAATGCAAAGAAGTAAAATAAAGTAAACATAAATAACTGTCTTGACTCCCTTACGGGAGACGGAACGCTCGTTTTTCCGAGTGAACCAATTACACTTTCACCGTTCAGGAAGTTCCTACCCTGTGGCATATACAGTAGAATAAAGACATCGGTTTTCTGAAATGGCTGCTGTAGAGCCAGAATATTTTTATCCAAACGTTTGTGCAGAAAGTGAAATTGCTCTTAGAGGGGTCGAAATATAACTTCCGAATAGGAATATGAAGGTATAGCGTTGTGTAGGACAAAGCATTGTGTCAGGGCAGATTCTACATTTCAGCAGCGACATAATGGATAAATTCATGTTATTTATTTTAGTAAACAACATCCAGTGTCCAGTGCCCAGCTTCACTGGGTGCGTAAATGACTGTCTCATCATTGATTGTCAGTTCTGCATTTTTAGGAATGTGTGTAGTGCACAACGAAAGGTTTGTTTCAACGGTTTCTATGAGAGGTATGGTAGCCAGTGGCGGTGTGCTAATGATGTTCGGACAGTCTCCAGTCACAAAATAAATTTATTTCGTGTTGTTCCCAATATAAAAAGTATCCACTCATAGCTGAATAGGGTATTAATTATACCATAGTTGGAAAATGCCCATTTTCGTTGCATCATCAGGTCGGTGATTAGAAATCCTCCCACTCCGATGGCTAATTACTGTCCGTATTCGTTTCTCTCCCCTCTCTCGTATTAGTGCCCTGTAGTTCCCCATAGGTGGCAGCAGCATCATTCGAGACAACCAATAGGACTCCACACACACTACGAGAAAATATCTCGTTGGCCAAGAGATGCGGGCGGGTTGGGGAAGTGCGATGAAAGAAGGAGGAGGGTAGAATAATGTGAAAAATAGAGGAGATGGAATGGGGTTTGGCCTCTTGAGTAAGTACCACTGATCTCTATACATGGATCGCTGATGGTAGCTCTCCGCTGCAGGAGAAAGTACGCCAAGTTGAGTGCGCGGTTCGCCATGTTGGTGTACCCATCCTAGAGCTCTCCTTATGGGTAAGCAATGATAATATAATCAATTTTAAATCGCAATTAATGGCGCATTGGAATAATTAAAAATATAGCGACATGTTCACTCAAAGCATAAGAACATTGGGAACACCGACAAGTCATTCCGAGGTCAGTAAATCTCCGGGATAGCAATAAAAATGAGTATATAATAACGGCCGACAAATATTAACTTAGGTGCTGAATACATGCAGTTAGCGATCGGTAATAGAATACGAATGAAAAACAGTTTCTGGAAATATTGCTGTAAATTTTATACATGTATGCCACGAAATTATGCATTCCTAAGGGGAGGTATGACTGAATTATTCGTATTTTGAGCCAAAAACTCGGTTTTCCTTTTTATTCATACAAAAATATATTTATTCTTCCTCTTTCACAAAATGTTTTATTTTAGTAATTCCGGCTTGTTTAAAGCTTATAGAAGCCATTTAATATGAGCCCACTGGATATTTAAAAGCCCAGAACCACACCCACTTCTCCTGTAACGGCATAATGATAGTTTACTGTGTGTTTTTCGCTGGATATTCAAGTATTTCGGGCGTATTTGCCGTAGAAGTACACTTAGGCATGCTGACAGTCACTTGTTTACTACGTAATCAATACAATTACTTTATGTTAGGAAATATTGAAATTTGAACTGACGGAGAGAATGTTGTACCTCTTCCAGATAGTACTCAATTTATATCTGTCACACATGTATACTTTGATAGTTTAAATATATTATGTATTTGTATTATTTACATTTAGGAATTCGTATTTGTGTTAATAGTAGTAGTACAAGCATGGCTTCCTTGTTTGTTTATATTTTACTAACATTCAGAAGTAACATGTGGTTTCAATTCAGCGAGTGAAATATCTAAACTAGTGATTCATCTTAATTCCTTTGTAAATGTGTGGGGTATTGTAATAACACAGCACAGAACACCCGTGGAACTACAATCAGGAGGCCTGGCGTCACTGAACAAAGCATAAACAAAGCAAGCGCGCTCCTCATGATCTACTGCACCTTGCGCTCGCTGCCATCTTACTACGCCAGTCATCTTCGATTCGGCTTACTGCTACCCAAGCCACCAGCCATCCATGTATAGAGATCAGTGGTCGCATCACCAGAAGTTACAGAACTGAATTAAAATATAACTATAATATTAACATTACTTTTCGTCATGAGTTAATTCTTAAAGTGCAGTATATTATATAGTATACATATATTCACATGATCTTTCTTTCTTTCTTAAACCGTTCACCCTCCAGGGTTGGTTTTTCCCTCGGACTCAGCGAGGGATTTCACCCAGGGCAGTGTCCTGGAGAGTGAGATTTTTGGGTCGGGGATACAGCTGGAGAGTAGGACTAGTACCTAACCCAGGCGGCCTCACCTCTTATGCTGAACAGCGGCCTTGTGGGGGATGGGAAATTTGGAAGGGATAGACAAGGAAGAGGGAAGGAAGCTGCCGTGGCCTTAAGTTAGGTACCATACCGGCACTTGCCTGGAGGAGAAGCGGGAAACCACGGAAAACCACGTCGAGGATGGCCCAGGAATGAATGGAACCCTCTCTACTCACTTGACCTCACGAGACTGAGTGGACCCCGTTCCAGCCCTCGTACCACTCTTCAAATTTCGTGGCAGACCCGCGAATCGAACCCAGGCCTCCGAGGGTGGCAGCTAATCATACTAACTGCTACACAACATAGGCGTACATATTCACATGATAATATTTTAAAAGGGGTTTTTCCTGATATTAATATTGATGTTTTAGATAATACCTGCATATTTCTTACTTTTCATACAATCAATCATTCTTTCTTGTTTTCCGAGAGGAACGAGGGCTTGGGTGAAAGTGGTTTGTGGACTGCACATGGTTGTGCAGTGATAGGAATTTGGGTAGAGCCCATGGATTTCATAACAATAGTACAATACTTTAGTCATTGATAAATACCGCGTATTGTTATTTGTTCCTGGATTAATTGTTCAGATGTAATAAAATATTTATCACATCAGGATTCACATAAAATGCTTTTATTGAGGTAATGAGACCTCATAGTTTCGGTCAGTAGTGGTGAGTAATGTAAATTCAAGGCACTAAATGCTTCTCGTGGAAAAATGTTCATTGAATAGTTACCATATAGCACGATTTTGTGGAAATATGAGTTGCAAATTTATATAAATTGCCACAATATCAAGAAGTTGTGTGAACCATGACGGAAATCTAACTACAGTATATAAGTGACATTAAACCAATATTCCCATTTCCTTCGAATGAAGGCAGGGGACATTGCGGAAGAGGAAAATCCTAATCGAAAATATAACTATTGCGATGTATACAAGAGTATGTTTCACTGATTTCACTACCTGATGATAAGTTCTGCTTTTGACTTTCTTCTTATTTTATAGATTTATTATAGCAGTGCGTTTTATTGTTGATACAGAACTAGCCTACAAGTAATCGAGATGATCAGTAACCGTGTGAACCTACATTTGTATAATTTCTAGGATTAGGTAATATTGAGAACGTACGAAGTACAAGCAAAGTCCAGTCTAAAATGTAGGACTAAATGTAGTTTACAAAGCCCAACTTTCTATTACAGTTTAAACAAGTTAATTGAAATTAATAGTAGACAAGATTTAGGTGTAACAAGCAATGAAACCTAATTCCTATGAGAATAGTGCCAAAAGTTCCAAAAAAGAAACCCACGAAAGGATCATCTGGAGGAATGGCGGCAGTCTTATTAATATTATTTTATTTTTATTTTTGTAATTTCCCTGTCTCCTTATTGTAGCCGCTTTCGAGAACTAATAATAATAATAAATAATAATAATAATAATAATAATCAACTCGGAAAATAATAATATGAATGAAATACGAATAGAATAACATGAGTTAGGCAATGAGAGCCAACACTTAATAATAATAATAATAATAATAATAATAATAATAATAATAATAATAATAATAATAATAATAATAATATAAATAGGAAAATAATAGAAAAATAACAAAGTAGCGGCGGTTTCATATCTAAGCTTAGAAATACGACGGTTGACTTATAAACCTAACTTATAGATCTAATAAACGACAACTAAGGAAGGATTGTGGAACGTGTTGGAGCCCTATTGAGGTCCATGGGAAAATATGCCGTTATGGGGAAGAAAAGTTTCATGATCATCCACCTCGAACTCATAATATTGATAAATTAAAAGATACAATTACAAATAAAAGACTCGATTAAATGGCAGAGTAGTTGATAATTACATTTTAAAATAAATGCAATAAACTTTCATCAGGATTCACATACTGAATGGAGGCATCCTCGAAAGAATCAAAACAAATACAATACGTTATTCAAGAGAGAATATAACATTTATATTTATCTGTAATAACAAAACATTGATCCAGAAAATGTTTGCCCACGAAGACACTATTTAACGGATTATCTTAATAGCGAAGTTCTACAGAAATTCAATTACGGTGAATATGGTAATCTACAGGAAACTCCGGCGCTCAAAACAAACTTTCACATTATCATGGAAAGTTACGTTAAAGGTGACAAAGACCGAAACATAAGAATGAATTTAAATTAAAGTAAATACAAAAGAATTAGAAAATTAGCGCTTACCGTGAGAACTTGGAGACCCAACGCGGGACGGACGCGAGACGCGTCCGCCCTCTACAGTGATCCGAATTCAAAGACCCTGACACTAAGCATCACACACGTGAAGCCGGCAGCAGGCCGGAAATGGCCCGATCACAAATAACCAATAAAACACCGAATTTCTCTAGATTCCCCTTTTTCGCCAATTGGAAAATTCGTTATTCTGACCAATCCAATTGCATGATCATATGTGGTCATTTCCTAACCTGCTGATGCAAGAGGAGCACCAACTAATCTCTCCACGTGCAGTACCTACTGTTCCAAAAGTTATGTACCGCACGCGTTTCCCCAAAGTACAATATTACAATTTTCCTCCAATTACATTAAAAATCAACAATCTTTAAATGTCTTTCCCTTGAGGCTTCTTGAAATCAAATTAACTGATACCCAGCACTAATACAACACAATTAAATGAAATATAAACACAAAAGTCACTTAATCACTCTTGCAATATTCATTTACAGTTCCAAATATATCAGAAAAATATTCAAAATTTCATAACTCCCAAATTCTATTCTTGAGGTTTCCCTAAATTGCATAAAAGAAATATTACAAAAATATTCAAATTAACATTTTCTTCTAGTTACATAAAATACTTCTGCAGAGTCCAGAGTTCATATTTCTTCATTTTCCACAATAATATTTTTTGAAAGACAAAAATGAAATTCTGTTGTCCTTTCTTGATGACACACAGATCACACTTATATTTATTAATGCACACTAATTATGATTTGTTGGGTACGTGGACGAGTATATCAATCGTTATGCATTGACCACTTTGATCACAATTGTAGCCAACTTCTCCCCAAATTACATAGATCTAACAAGATATCAAACATTGCAAGTGTACATGAACTTACCTGCTGTATTAATACATCATTTGAGAATATTTATTAATTACAAGGCACAGTCTATCATATGATTGCATTCTGCGTGTCGGACGGAGGAAACTGTTCGCCTGGTTGCGTGACTTCATCGGAGCTACAATAAGAATTGTACATCACGAGGCAGTGATGATAGTGGTCCTGGGGGACTTTGAACGGCGTTTCAGAAAAATTACCTTACTGGGAAAGTTGAAAGCATAGTGTGAGCGAAAAGCACATGAATCGTGTCAGTGAATTTTTGATGCATGAGAAAGTAGACATAAGCTGTCGATTAGAGTCCACATACAGACACAGATCAAAACATTTGAACGAGGAAGTGGTTGATGATTCCTACACTCTTAAAAAACGATCGATGCATTTAAATTTTGCATGACAGTGACAGTAACGGAAAATTCATGAATTTTTCATAATTGAATTAACTTAGTCTATTGTAGGTATGGTTATACAAATGTTCATTTCGGTTTTTCGTGTTTTTTGTTATTTATTCTTTGAACAAGTGTGATAGCCAGACTAGAGTATAATAGTGTTTAGACAGATAATTCATCAGCCGCCACTGTTCGTAGAATCCGGAATGCAGCTCGCATCTTGTACCACATGATTTCTATGTATTCGGCAAGTTGAGTGGAATAGTATTTGAAAACGATGAACAAGTCCAAACAGTGGTTCTCCGACGGTTCCAGGACCAAGGAGCAATTTTTTATCATCAGGTAACTGAACGATTGGTAGAACGTTCCCGCAGGTTTTTGCAGAGACAGGGTGATTATGTCTAAAATTGGTCTGGTGTACCTCTGTTTCTTTGCATTGTACTTCGAACTCAACTAACGTTCATTGACCTCCCAAAGTCACATATAACATACTTTTTGAAGGTGCCTAAATGTATGTGCTGTATATCTATGTTAGTTATATGAGTCAAATGAAAGTACAAACATAAAATTTTAAGGTAAGTTTGTGTTACAGAAACAGTAATACCTCCATTAACCGAGACCCTACTAACCGAAATGGACAGCTACTTCTTTGAAAGTATCATATTTGTCCAGTTTTCGAAGGGAAACGTTCTTTTTGCGAAAACCATAATTGTACCGCTATACTTGAGAATTATAATTTGTGTACATTGGTCCCTTTGTGAAATTCTGATAGTTTCTTGATTCCGAATCACCCCTAGTGTACATATTTATTTTGGGTCTTCATTATCAATGTAGGCCTATATATTCATTCTTTAGTATTATAATGTAAAATAAATCAAGAGAATCAATTATTTCAATGTAAAATGCTGTGCGAGTATTTTTCACCTGTTGACACCAAATATCCTCATTCATTTTTATCCAAAATGTTGGTTTTCCAAAGCTGTGAAATAGAACTTGTTCAGAAGCGAGTCGGGGAAAATCTTCCCGTACTTTTAAAATGTATTGGAAAATAATAAAGTTTCTCAGATTGAATAAATCTTAAAATCTGATAAATTATGCAACATTTATTCCCATATGCATGTAGTGATAATTCTTTTCTTGTTTTCCCTCATTGGATCACTCTTGTTTAGATTCTGTGTAACGTTATTCTTCTGTAACAAAGCAATAGTCCATACGGATGGAAATTGATTATCTTTATCACACCTTAAGTGGACACTTCCATTTCTTACATTCTTCCTGGAACCCGTTGTATTCCTTTGAGAACGTTGACCTTGCAGTAGATTTCTTTTACACCTCACTCTAAAAATGTTTTGATGTATGCATTCCCAAGAGGAATCTCATTCAAAAATCCAAATATCCCGTATGGTTTACACATGATATTATCCAAACTCTAAAGCGGAAAAAGAAATGTGCTAGGAAGAGAAAGTTTTCAAAATATTATGACGATCGATTTAGGCAGCTTAGAAGTGAACTAAAATCTAAAATAAACATTGCATATAAAATATATATTCACAACTTAGAAAATGGAATAAAACACAATATTAATAATTTCTGGACGTTTACTAGTAGTAAAAGAGAAACGCGAATAGGTAATAATGCCTATTTCTATAACGACCACAGGTATGAAACTGAAATATTGCACAAGGATTTGCGCAATATTTTTTATCGGTGTATACCATCCCGGACTTCAATTATAATATCGATAACATGCACTTGGATGAGATACCTGTATTACAAACTATGGATGTACTCAATATTACTTCCATATCACAAGAGGAGGTAAAAAGAGTCATTAATGGAAAACTAAAACCTAAAAAGGCAAGCGGTCCAGATAACATCCCACCTTATAAAATTAAAGGATGTGCTGAAATACTGGTTCCACACCTAACCTTCATTTTCAATCTTTCATTAAAAAAGTCTTGCTTCCATGAAAAGTGGAAAATATAAAAATTAACACCAGTTCCGAAGGCAGGCGTTCACGAAAATATATCCAGTTACCGCCCTATTTCCATTATTGACGCCTTTGCAAAAGTATACGAACATATACTATATTTTAAGATCTATAATCACATTAAGGCAGGTATTTCAGAATTTCAGCATGGATTTTTGCCTAATAGATCTCTTATTACAAATCTTGTAGGATTTACTCAGACACTGTATGATGTATTGGATAACAACGGAAGAACGGATGTTGCGTATACAGACTTCGAAAAAGCATTCGACAAGGTAGATCATAAACTTCTTGTCCAAAAAATGCACCAGTTTGGGTTCTCGAAACCACTACTTCGAATGTTATGTACTTACCTGAAAGATCGACGTCAGTTTGTGTCTTTTAAAGGCGAAATCCCAGACAACTTCATTAGTTACTCCGGTGTTCCTCTGGGATCTAATTTGGGTCCCTTTCTATTTTTAATTTTGATTAACGACTTGCCGAATAATCTTCATCATGCCAGTTGTTTGCTGTTTGCTAACGATGTAAAACTATTTAAAGTTATACATCACAAGAAGGATGAGGATGAGCTACAGCAGGACATTGATCATGTTGTACAATGGTGCGATATGAATCATATGTCTCTTAATGTAAAGAAATGTAAATCAGTAACTTTTACCAGGAAAAAGAAAGTTACGATTGCGTCGTACTATATAAAAGATACCAAACTAGAAACAGTTTCGGCAATAAGAGACTTAGGAGTAATATCTGATGAAAAATTAACATTTAACGCCCATATTACAAAAATAACGAACGAGGCCAACCGTATGCTCGGGTTTATAATAAGGAGTTCTAAATTATTTACTCAATCATCGATTGTTATTCAGTTATTTACTAGCTTTGTTAGGAGTAAATTAGAATATACATCTCTAATTTGGGACCCGTGTTCTAACGAACAAATACATACTATTGAAGTTGTTCAAAACAAGTTTTTGCGGTATCTGTATTATAAAACAAATAAGACATTTTTCCCTTTTGATACATCAACACGGTATTTAAGAAATAATTTTAACCTCACGTCGTTGCGCAACAGAAGAATCATTATTTCTCTAAAAACGTTAAACAAAATCGTAAGAAATAAATTTAATTCCATAGGACTGCTCAATTTTATCTCCTTTCATGTTCCACGAGCTGGAGCTCGCATGAACACAGTATTTCTAGTTCCAAGATCAAGAACATCTCATCACTTGAACTCGCCATTTATTAAAATGCTACAATTTTACAACACATTTACTGCAGGAATAGATTTATATTCAGAATCACACACTGTCATTAATTCACATTTAAATGCCTGTGTTTCTAATTTATAAATTCAGACTCCTTTTCTATATAATAGGTGCTCTTTAACTTATTTATGAATATAGTCACTTACTACTTTATTATATCCTTCTTTCAAATCCTGTATTTTTATAGTGTAGAAATAATCATTGTTGTACTCTGGATTGTCATTTTCTCTGTATATGTGTTTTCCATTCATTCTTCTTCCTTGTCTTTATTATCTTCAGCATTATTATTATTATGTATTTATCTTTACTGACATGTATGCATTATAAGTACTGTTGTGTTAAGAAGGTACTGTATTGGCTTACTGCCTGTGTACTTTCAAAAAGACAAATAAATAAATAAATAAAGAAATAAATAAATAAAAAAATAAATAAATAAATAAATTAATTAATTAAAAAACTAAATAAATAAATAAATAATATTCCAAATCCTTTCTCTTTATGAAATAAACTCTTTCAGGAAATCTGTCTAAAAACAACTTTGAAAACTTGCTATAGAAATATTGTCTCAAATTCAGGAATAACAGGAAACCACGTAATTTTATTACTGCGTCACTGTTTCAGTCATCAGCATGTTCAGAATCATTTGTGAAGAAATCACTAAACTGTATTCTTTACTCTTTCACTGCATGACAAACTCAGGAAGTAAAATATCTTCCTGTTGGAGCAAAGCTGATAGTCTCTTCTGCACAAAATTTTGAGAGACATGCGTTCTTTTAGAAGACTTAGACGGAGAAGTTCGGTACCGGTACTCTGCGTTTGGAAATATACTTTGCACTCTCTCGTTATTGATAAAATATTTTGTAGTATACGATTGAAAGCATGAGCAAACCTATGTAAGGAAACGGCCTTTTGAAAAGGTGCTCTTTACGGAAAGACGCAAGGAGATGTGTTTAATGGTTTCATCGTAAATAACATCAGGTACGCCGACGACACTGTGCTACTTACAACCAACCTCCAGGATCTACAGGAACTATTTAATGCTGTCACTGAAACCAGCAGCACAATGGGCTTGAGGCTTAATGTTATGAAGCCCAAGTGGATGGTTATAAGTGGGAAAGAAGATGGCATTCGAGGTAATCTCACAGCAGCAAAGGACCATATCGCAAGAGTGGCAACATTTAAATACCTGGGATGTCACATCAATGATGACTGGGACCTTACTCACGAGATCCGATGCAAAATTGAGCAGGCCAGGACTTATTTTCAGAGACTTAGAAAACATTTGACAAGCCGGGACCATCGATATTTTAGATATTTAGATATTTTATTGCTTCCAACATCAAGTACAGAAAATGTACACTAGGAATTGTCAGTATTAAAAATAATATATAGACAATATCTTAGCCATAATGCCTGAGTAAATTATTTTAGCTACCTATATTAGGTCAGTTTTTGGAATGCCACATTATAGCTACTCTTATACACTATAAAATGCCTTTTCCCTTAAAAATTGTGACAGTACCCTATTAAATGCACTATTATCTAATGTTCGAATAGGTAGTGGAAGCTTATTGTAAATCTTAAGCTGTTTATAACAGTGGCTGTTTGTACTTTTACCAAATACAGTAGAGACAATACGCGACACTTACGGATTTAATCTTGTTAAAATGGGAGACAATTCGACGGTGGCGCTCCTAGTGACTTGACATGAAAAGTCGCGCTAAATTCGAATATCAATGGAAATGCATATACGAAAATGGATAAATAAATTACGTCTAGAAAGAAAGTATTATTGAGATATTAACCTCAAAGTTGCTAAAGCAATTCTCGATAAATGAATGAAGAATTATTTAACAGGTTATTATTCAAAGGCTGAAATTAGAGATATAAACAAGATGTGAAATGGACTGCTGTGAAATGGGTAGATCTTTCATTTATGCATTACTTCTTTCGCTTTAGCATACCTGCCTGGACTTTTACGGTTAGATTTGTCTTTTTTCTCATTTAAAACATTGTATCATCACATAAAGGCTCTTGTCAATAAAAAAATATCTGCACATTCCTTACACACATAATGCAATGAATTAACATTTAAAAGCTGGACAATTTTCCTCTTAACATGAAGCCTACTAACAGAAAGAAAATCTATAAAATCCCCGCTTTAATCTGAGAAGAGAGGTAAAAGGAAGAAATGTATGAAAATGTTGTCGATAGTGATGCTTTGAGGAATATTTACGTACAATTAGAGTAAAAATGTAACATACCCTTGGCTGTGTAGTCGAGGATTTTTAAAGTCGCCGGTCTGGAAATGATCTGTACAGATCTTATAATTCTTATATAAGCGTAACGTCCCTTCTTTCTTGTACACCTTATCCAAATCACTTCTGTGACATTTCAAAACCCACAGATCACACCTACAACAACACATTGGTATTGAAGTTTAACTGCTGCATTGTACAATAAAATATGCGTATTATATTTTAAGCCAGTTAAAATATGGGTCGAGCAGGTCAGAAGATTATGAAGTACTATAAAAATCTCTTTGTCACTGGAAGAATATATATGCAAACACAATGTTACTTACATTTTCTTGTCACGAGGGAAACGAAAGAAAGACCGCGCTTTCTTCTCTACTTCATAGTTACTGCAGCCAAACACAGCACATACCTTTCCCCTCATATTGAGAGGAGATATAAAGGAATGACACACGCTACTATTTAATTATGTCAGCTCACTGAAAACGCATAAATAACACCAAAAATTTCACACACAAATACACGTGCTCTTATTACAGAATCAGTAGTTCTCAGGTCTACCCGCTAGAGAGAGCTCTAATAGATGTCCCTCGATATCTCGCTGAGTGTCGCGTATTGTCTCTACTGTATTTGCTTTTACTAAGTCTGGAGTAAGGAGTATCCAGATCATGCTTGTATCTTGTGAGGTGCATGTGAACTGTAGATCTTTCTTTAAATTCGGAAAGGTTCTCTTTCACATGCATAATATTTGTAAGAATATATAAACAGGGAACTGTCATAATTTTTAGGCTCAGAGAGGAAGTTTTACAGGAGTATCTAAATTCTAATCCAGCAATTAGATGGACTGCTTTTTCTCTGCCAAATAAATACATTATTTGATGTAGGACAATTGCCACATACAGTATATGAGGGTGAAAGAAAGCATGATAGGATGCAAGTAGCATATCCCGACTGATCCAGGTTTTTAGTTTCCGCAACAGATACCACAACCTGGCTAATCTCGTACAGAGTTCTGATGTATGTATTTCCCAGGTAAGTCTTGTATCTACATGTAATTTAACAGAATTACGGCAGCCATTATTTATAGTGTGATCCAAGGTAAATAGGATATTTTCTGTTTAAGTGACATTAATAGTTAATTTGTTGTGATGATACCAGTTTTCAACAATTTTAACAGATGTGTTGACTTGGTTTTGTAGTGTTGTGATATCAACATTACTGTTTAGGAAAGTTGTATCAACAGCATATAGAACTGATATGCAGGCAACATTACATGCTAGGTCATTGATATAGACCAAAACAGGAAAGATCCAAAAACAGACCCTTCCATACCAGATTTTTATCACTTATTACCACCATCTGTTTCCTTTGATGAAGATAGGATGGTATTAATTTCAGTTCATGGCCCCTTACTCCATAATAACTCAGCCTATGAATTAGGATTTCATGCGAAAGACAATCAAAAGCTTTTTTCAGGTCATTTGATGTAGCACCTGTGACTGTTTTATTCTCAAAATTATTTAATTCTTTGATGACACATTCAACTGCTTTTATCGTTGAACGATCCTTTCTAAATCCTAACTGTTTGTTGTAAAGCAAATTATTTTTGAAAAAGTACTCGTCGAGTTGTATAAATATGCAGCATTCAATAATTTTGCTCAGAATGTGTACTATTGTTATATGGCGGTAATTGGATGGGCACATTCTATCCCCCTTTTTAAAGATAGGTATCACTTTAATATCTTTTAACGCTCAGGAAAAACACACTGTCTAAGCATTAAATTTATTAAAAATGTCAATGGCATTAATATCATATGTTTAACCAACTAATTTATTTGGAAATCCAGTGCCACTGTACATGAATTCAAATTTGTGACAATACGTCTGACTGACTGCATATTTACTGCCACCCACCTAAACTAATTATTCAATACATCTGAGGGAAGATGAAAGTTATGCAACCAGTCTAAGTAATTATATTTACTTGCATCCCCATCTGACGAAATGCTATTAACCTGATCGCGTGTGCTTTCATGTGCATTGATAAAATACCTATTTCACTGATCAGGTTCTAGAGGAATCACATCTTTGTTATTTGAAGTTTGACTAGCACTTCTTATGATAAACAATGCAGCTTTGCATTTATTGTTCGCACTTTGGATATACCTGTCATTTGCTGCAAGTTTAGTCTCATGTATATGTTTTTTTATATAATTTCCTGTAGTTTTTGAATATTTCTTTATCCTCTACATTATTATTTAGTTTATACTTTCCATTACACAACGGACACGACTACTCCGGTGTTACGTTTTCAGCATTCTGTTATACGGCGTTGAGGCATAGACACAACTGAGACCATGTGCTAGAAGTTGCAAGGATTTGAAATGTGGACTTACCGAAGGATGCTGAAGATACGTTGGACAGCTAAAATGATCAATATAGACGTTTTGCACCGTATGAACAAAGAACCAGACATTCTCACTACCATCAAGGGAAGGAGGCTAGAATATTTTGGTCATATGATGCGGAACAGTAAATACCACCTTCTGCAAGTAATACTCCAAGGGAAAATTAATGGAAAACGTGTCCGGGGAGAAGTATGACTTCATGGCTCGGCAACTTGAGCCACTGGTTTGGTGTGACAAAGCTTCCTCTGTTCAGAACATCTATGAACAAACAACAGAACATGGTACTGATTGCCAACGGTCTGTGGGGACATGGCACATGAAGAAGTAATACTGTACTCCCATTTATAAACCACTCACACGACAATCATCATCGAGGTGCCATCATATGTTTAACCAACTAATTTATTTGGAAATCCAGTGCCACTGTACATGATAAAATAACGCGTCATAGGTAAACGTGTAATTATCACCTATATGCTGATGATCTCCAAATGTATTACCATTGAACCTTAAGCAAATTACCAAACGCAGTAAAATGCATAAATGATGACATGAAAAACTCAGTGAATATGCTCTCGCAAACAGACTTCTCATAAATCCATCAAAATCGCAAGCTATCATTGTCGGTTTCCAGAAGCTCCTACACAAGATCAACAATTCGATCATTTCTCCTCTGCAAATAAATAATAGCACAATCCCGTACAGTAAAACAGTGAGAAATCTTGGGGTGACTATGACTGAAACTCTCAATTGGACAGAACATATCAAAAACGTAAGTCAGAAGGTGTTTACTACTCTAAACCCACTGAAATTAAATAAAGATATTATACCACTAAATATGCGGCAAAGATTAACACAGACCCTAATTCTTCCTATCCTTGACTACTGTGATGTTATCTTGGTAGACGCTACTAAAGAACAAACTAGGAAACTGCAGCGTATTATGAATTGTTGCCTTAGATTCATTTTTAACCTAAGGTATGATGTGCATATTACTCCTTACTATCAAGCACTGAACTGGTTAAAACCTTTTAAGAGACGTGAATATTATATACTTGTCTTAATACACAAACTCCTGCACAGTAACTAAACTTCACTTCCTCTCTTCCTTCCTTAACCGTAACACTCGCTCGGGCTCCACTCTAGCTATTCCTCTTCACCACTCTTCTGTGTATAATAAATCTTTTATTGTAACCGGGTCCAGGCTTTGGAAATCTCTGCCAATAAGTGTCAGGGGCATTGACTCTTTCCTCAAATTTAAAATATCTTGCCGAGGCTACCTGTTGAGAGTTACCGATTGAAGTGTGTTTTGGTGTGTATTGTGTGCGTATGATTGGTAATTGTAAAACTAAAAATTGTTTCTGTTAGTTTTATATAATGTAAACGTAAGGGTAATTGATAAGTGTGTACATTGTAAGTGTGTGTGCAAGTGTCTGTGTGAGATATAAAAGAGGACTGAAGTAACGAGCTAATAAGCTAATGAGCTGCACATTGTGTGGGTGTGTAACTTAAGCTTAATTTAGGGAATAGTATAAGTAGTATAATTAGTATATAGTTATAATTAGTATAATTAGGCAACTTAATATTATTTGTTGTATTATGGTTAAGTGTGAAAGAGGGCCGTGTGCCCTAACTTTGCCACATGAAAGAAGCCATAATAAATAAATAAATAAAAATGTCCTGTCAGCACTAACATCCGTAAATCCTAACATTTTCACTTATTTTGCTTCCAGGTGCGTAATACAGCACTGTTGACAATTGTGATTTGCACGAACTAGGCCTGTCTGATGTTTCATCTAGCATTAATGAAATCAATTTCATCTTTTATTTTTCTTTGACAACGTTAGAGATGGTTTTATAATATCATTTTTTATGGTTGCCGAAGCTGCTCTACAGCTGTGGAAGAATTTAGATTTACAGTGCCTCCGATCCGATTCTTCTATGTACTTAAGAAGTAAGGGTCCTGTTTCTAGGTCCCTGACAAGCATAAAGGAAGGTATTGTTTCATGTTATTTTTATATGTGTTTTCAACTTCTTAACCAGCGAAGTGTCTACAGAAGTACCACCCAGTCAACCACTGAACTTTATCATATTTGGAAATTTAAAAATATCAAGCTAGCATATTGTTCGTTTTGCCTTTAGGCCAGGACGTATTTCTAAATTGGGTACGGGTGAAATAGGTTGTGTTGGAATTTATTTCTCTAGGTGTTCCTTACGGAAATATTTTCCGTCATAACACTGAATGGTTTGTATCACTCCCTTATTACAGAAGTGTAATGCACGATGTCATCTCAAACACTTAAGTTGCCGACCGAGCTGTGGTGTTACAGAACTAGGGCTGGGACAGATACAACGCAACCGTTTCCGGAACACAACCGTTGTCGAATGAAACCGTCGCGAGAAAATAACAGTTGCAGTTGCGCTTTGCTGTTGCGTTCTTCGCCAGCACAGATGAAGTTGAGTTTCAAGTTTCACAACCGATACGTATACAAAACTGCCTTCTGCAATCGTCGCGTTTCTTGACACTGGAGTTTTCCAGTGTAGCTCACAGGTGAGATAGGCTGTTCTGGACAGCTGCTCTGGCTATTGAATGATGCGCCTGATGTCACCGAGAGCCATAATGACAGTGCTACACCAGTTCTATGGCTCGAGTGTTGTAAGGTGCAGGTAGTTGAGTATTTTTAGAGTTCATTTTGTTAGTTATTCTAATTAGCCTCCATTCAGTCATGAAATACAGAACTAGTGGATCTTTCGATGCCGTGACATTTAACATTTAAAACTAATACGAAAATAAAATATGACTTCAAATCCGATTCTGTAATGACAGGCACACTCACAAAGGCGATCGTGAATTGAGAATTAACCCTTACAAACTAAAAACATAGGTATTAATCAAGGCATAATTCTGCCCCAGTTTAAAGAAGGAAGAGAACTACAAGCATTATTCTACCTCTAGGTCGCAGAAAGTACAATAATTCAAGATTATTTTGTTATAGATTTGTAAATTGGGTTGATATTCGGACACATTTATTTGTAATTTCTGTAGTGTACGGTAGTAGATTTTCAAGCATACGGTAATTTTAAATTCTTCTAACCCACATTTACAGTAGTCTGAATACGTAACATTGTATAGTAGTAGGTTAGAAGAGTGTTAGAAACAAGAAAGTTATATTACTACTGTCGACCAAACTATTATGTTCATTCAAATGTTGTTTATGATATAACCAGTAAGCCTATAAAAATCCAATTACACCATGATTTTCCTCGTTTTATTTCACGGTAGTCACGAGCGTTTGGAATTTTAAATTTGTACTTTAGTATTTTTTATGGCAAATGGAACGCAGGAAGTGCCCGTTTTTTAACGTGTTTCAACAATACGTCAAGTTAAAAAATTATTTCTCAAAACACGTCATCAGATCGAATCCAAATTTTAACACAATATACAATGTAATGTTTTATACATTAACTTATTTATAAATTTAAGAATTTACCGAGCTCTATAGCTCGATAGTCGCTTAAGTGCAACCAGTATCCAGTAATAGGGAGATAGTGGGTTCGAACCCCACTGTCGGCAGCCCTGAAGATGGTTTTCCGTGGTTTCCCATTTTCACACCAGGCAAATGCTGGGGCTGAACCTTAATTAAGACCACGGCTACCTTTTTTCCCATTCCTAAGCCTTTCCTATCCCATCATCACCATAAAACCTACCTGTGTCGGTGCGACGTAAAGCAAATAGCAATAATAATAATAATAATAATAATAATAATAATAATAATAATAATAATAATAATAATAATAATAATAATAATTAAGGATTTGATGTTCCCAAGGAAAAAAGCTGTTATCAATTTTGTAAGACACAACTTGTTTCTTTGCTTAGGGTGGTTGGAAAACTACATTCTTGGTCGCGTTGTAATCTTTATATATCTAATGGTTATGTTATATGACTGTGACATTCGTAAATGAATTCAATTCATTCATATCATTTGTGTTTATATTGGGTAAAATGATATACGTCACTGACTGGCCGGTACAAGGAAAGATGAGAGGCCTTGCCGCGCACTCCCTCATTTGTTCGGTAGAAGTACGTTGTTTTGCAACCGTTTTATACAACGGTTCTCTGCGCGCAACAGTTTCGGCGACAACCGTTGTCTGAGCGCAACTGTTTTGCCCAGCACTATGCAGAACGCCCTGGTGCCTTGAAATTGATAATTCACTCTACCTGCGCAATTAGAAGTAGCTGCTGAAGTGTTAACCAAGCTGCTGTCTGAAAAGCCAGAACGACCTTGTCACGGGAATCTCGGGCATTATTATTATTATTATTATTATTATTATTATTATTATTATTATTATTATTATTATTATTATTATTATTATTATTATTATTATTATTATTATTATTATTAATTGTAGGTACAATTTATGGATGGTGAATGGAGAAATGACATAGCCCCACTTATAGTTTCATCATGTTCTCTACTGTAGTAGGGTGCCAGGAAGGAAGCCCGCACAACAGTATTGGCCTACTAATGACAAATAGGCTTTCTGAACTGCTTTCTTCCTGGCTCCCAGTAGAGATCTGCGGATGAATCTCAAGACTCTGTATGTTTTTGTACTTTATTTCCTCAACAAGCTTGTTCCATTTTAAATTGCTGCAAATGTGAATGCCAAGCAATTTTATTGAGGTGCAAGGCATCATGTTTTTACCACGCAGTGAAATTCGGTGTTGTAACTGTGATCTTGCTCTAGTTAAGCGGATATATTTATGTACATTTGTAGACATCCTATTTATGTTGCACCACAGGGCCACATTATCCAGATCTGACTGTAACCTATTTACGTCGTTCTCATTGCGAATGGCTCTGTAAATGTCGGCGTCATCAGCGTACTGTGCCATAGAAGACGATACACAACCTGGCAGATCCAGAGTAAATATCATGTACCGGTACAGAAGCAGCCCTAACACACCCGAGGTCACTGAAGTTTGTTCTGAACCTGGCCCCACTGAACACAACGCTCTGCGTCCGACGTACCAGGTTGCCTTGAATGCTATACTTGTTAAGTTTTAACAACAGTCGTTGATGAGGTACCTGATCAAAGGCCTTACTCCTGTCGAGAGTTACGCAGTCCACTTGGAATATATTAAACTGGTCCAGGGAATGTTGCCAGTCATCTTATTGTTGTTAAAAGCGTAAAACAGGATTTTCTATGGACGAATCCATGTTGGTTGTTATTCAACAGGTTTCTCTCATTCAGAAAATCCAGCACATGTTTAACAATTAGGCGTTCCATGCATTTACATAAGCCAGATGTACCGGTAATAGAGACTGGCGATAGTTGTCTACATTTTCCCTGTCACCGTCTTTGAACACCGGAACGATATTTGCTTTCTTCCATTCTTCTGGCTCAGTGCTACTGTTCATTGACATGTTAAATATTGCACCAAGAGAAGGTGCTAATGCTTATGCACTGCGGTGGAAAATTCTGGCCGGCACGTTATCTGGGCCTTTCACAGCATGAGGTCTAGGTCTCCGTAGACTTATTGCAACCTCGTTAGCAGTGAAATACAGGCTAGTTAGGGGCTGAAAGGCAGGGATTATCCTTGTGGTGAACATATCTTTGTCCTTGTCCTTATTTTTAAATTTAATGTTAAATGTATCTGCTATTTCTTGGGGGAGAGGAAACTGATAGTCCGTTGTATTTGAAGATGGATGGAGCACTTTTGCCGCTTTGTTTCTGATGAAAGCGCATAGCTCTTTACTATTGGAACTAAGGCTGTGATTATATGAAATGTAGGCATCACGGATTAATGATTTGAGTTTGTTCCTGGTCAGTCTGTACTTCTTCCACCTACGATCACTTGGATTTTCCTACCATTTCCTGTATAAACAATTTCTCTTTCGAATGCCTGATGTTATCTCTTTAGTGATCCATGGCGTTCTTCGCTTATTAGAGATGGAAGCTTTCTACACAACTTGATCGACACATTCAAAAAATACTTTTTTCCAGTTTTCCCAGATCTCGTAGACATTTTTGTTGCCGGTGAAGGTCATGAGGGGAATAGGAAGATGTTTTGATGGTGCGGGAAAATATATATATTTTTCTGGAGTGAAGTCTTGGGGAGGGTTTTCTGTAGGTCAAACTTGTAATTCTAGCTTGCTGATCACAAAATACAGGTATTACGTCCAGACACTGGGCGGATTATGGGGAGTTAATAAGGAAGAAGTCAAGTGTAGAACGGGAATTTTGAGTAATACGAGTCGCTTCAAATATTAACTGATGGAGAAAAATGACGTAGAAGGTGGAGAGAAAACAATTAGCAAGAGGATTGTTTGGTACTGGGGCGGTATTTCTAGACCAAGTAATGTCAAGATTGAAGTCACCGGCAATATAAATTGCGTTGTAATTATTCTTTACTTGTTGTACACGATCCGGAGAGGAGAGCAAGGCATCGTTCGTCGTTTACGAAGACTTTGGAGAACGATGCGCTGATCCGATGAGGAATTTATTACTACCGCACTTAATTTGTACCCACATGGTTTCAGCGGTCGTCTCCAACTCGGGACGTCTAGTTGGATTACACTCTGATTTTGCAGCAATGAGAACTTCGCCACCTGTGGTTAGGATCCGGTCATTACGGAACAGGACAAAAGAATCTAGTAGCACTTCTGAGTCATTAATAAACTGTGTCTGAAAGCCATGTTTCACTGATATACGCTAAAGAGTGATTTAGGCTTGAGAGCGCAGCAAGAATATTCCTATTATTTTCAACCTGGACGTAAAATGCCGCATGTGTTAAACGCAAATAGAATTAGATTATTATCTACATATTTACAGTTGTAGCTACTTACAGAGTCACTAGCAACGTCACTGGTATTGGAAAAGAAAGTGTTCGTTAGTGGCCAGCAAGTCGACGTTCACCCCCCTCCCCCGCCCTCTTTAATTTCCTGTACCCCGAAGTAGAAATTTGTGCAGATGTCCTGCGACTACTTGGCGAACAAATGTTGCAGTTCACAAATAATTGATTACGACGTCCACTGCTTTCACATATTGCATACTGCTGAGGTCCGGCGTTCAATTCAATGTCTCCTATCATCGCGAGAGTTAGGCACCACAGTGGCCACCCAACGATCGGAAGTCTGACAACTCTGCCCTCCCAATCACGAGGTGATCACCCGAGGCTTTCACTGCCACACCAAGTGAGACACTTAAGAGAACATTTCTCACTTACCAACAGCTTTTCCAGTAGATGAATCTTCTTCAAATCACCACAAGAATTATCCGAATGCACTGTTACACTTTTCGCGTACGTCACGGCACTTTTTACTAACGCTATAATTAATGCACGGAGAACACTTGTAACCACCTGTACGTACGCCGCCATCTTGAACCGCTTGTCTTACATGTATTGCGGGAGATATACACATTATCTTGCTAAGGGGTGGTTTGGAAAGATGAGCGATAATAATACAGAACGAACTGCATGCGTGAGTATTAAAGAGATCAAGCGCAATAGATAAATGAGAACAGAGAAGTATAGTAACTGTGAAAAAAATACATAGTTGGGGACAAAACATGACGACGTCGCCTCAGACCACTACCCTCCAGCGGCAACCCGGTGTCTATTAGGGGCTAATAGGATTTACTACGTCTGCCGTAGTCAGAGTTGCCAAATCGTCTACCTCATTAGCACCAAACGAGCCAGAGCAGGAATAGAACCTGTTTATGGAATCTATTTGTCATTTCGATGTAAACTGAATTATTATTATTATTATTATTATTATTATTATTATTATTATTATTATTATTATTATTATTATTATTATTATTATTATTATTATTATTATTATTATTATTATTATTATTATTATTATTATTATTATTATTATTATTATAGGTCGGGAATTTAGACATGAAAAAATAATGTTAATATTGTATTATGGCGATATAAAGTAGGTTATGAGGTAACGAAGGGCGATCCCTGAATACTAAAACGCAAACATAAACGACCCATAAACTGGACTAGCTCAGTGATAGTGCGACGGGCTAGTAAGGTGCCGTGGGTTCAGATCCCACCGGCTGTTCTTGAAATGATTTCTGTAGTTTTCCATTTCACCGAGCTCGATAGCTGCAGTCGCTTAAGTGCGGCCAGTACCCAGTAATCGGGAGATAGTGTGTTCGAACCCCACTGTCGGCAGCCCTGAAGATGGTTTTCCGTGGTTTTCCATTTTCTCACCAGGCAAATGCCGGGGCTGTACCTTAATTAAGGCCACGGCCGCTTCCTTCCACTTCCTAGGCCTTCCCTATACCATCGTCGCCATAAGACATATCTGTATCGGTGCAACGTAAAGCAAATAGAAAAAAAAGCTTTCCATTTCACGTAAATACCGGAACATTATAAGGCTGAAATAGCCAAATGAATAATAATAATAAAATGTCATATGGCTTTTAGTGCCGGGATATCCCAGGACGGGTTCGGGTCTCCAGGTGCAGGTCTTTCTATTTCTCACCCGTAGGCGACCTGCGCGTCGTGATGAGGATGAAATGATGATGAAGACAACACATACATCCAGCCCCCGTGGCATTGGAATTAACCAATTAAGGTTAAAATCCCCGACCCGGCCGTGAATCCAACCCGGGACCCTCTGAACCGAAGGCCAGTACGCTGACCGTTCAGCCAACGAGTCAGACATAATAATAATAATAATAATAATAATAATAATAATAATAATAATAATAATAATAATAATAATAGTAGTAGTAATAATAATAATAATAATAATAATAATAATAATAATAATAATAATAATATAAATTCCTGCTGTTGTTGCTATGATCATATAATTGTTAACAGAATGAATGTTCAAATTACCTAATTTTATCTCACCAATAGGCTGCACAGTTTGTAAAGTAAAGAATTTTAAAAGTGAAAATTATATATATATATATATATATATATATATATGCAGAGTGTACATGCAGATATTAAGCTAGTCGGCAAAGAAAAAATACATCTCACAATATATGCTATGTATTTTTTACCTTATCCTATTAGTTTGCCCATAACTGAGCCAAATATTTCAGGACCTAATGTGTTTTGAACGGCCGTAGCAGGATATGCCGGTTACGTCATTCTGTCCACACGTAGTGGAAGTACAGTAGCAGAGTATAGGGCTTGTTGAAACTGTTTCTTATCGCAGGCCAACACATGTTGTTGTGCACTTCCCCTAAAGGCTTGGCAAGTAGGAGAGGATGATTCACGTGCCAGGCCACTTGCTGTACTCGAAAAACCGGTCTAGGGTACTCTGTGTGAAATGTACACAGAAACCTTACAGTGACCTCTAAGATACGTACCAGCACATACATGCGAATCAAGTACTGTGTAGTTGAGTGTTATTTATTTTAAAGTCAATGGCATTACTCAGTGATCCAAGGTGACAAAATGAAAGGAAATAGTTAATAAGTAAATGAAAAATGAGCGCAACATTTCTGTGCTGTTGTTGCGACAGTCTACGATGAATTTTTGACAATAGACAATTCCATTTGTCTATGCTTATTCATAAACATTTCAGGTCAATGAAGGGACGGTGGACACTGAAAGAAATGGCTGTAAGTATTCAGTCATATTGTTATTAATGAGACAGATTTCAAAAACCGTACTTGCAACCATGCGTGAACATTGCTCGAAGGAAAAATAGCTACTGTGGATTTTTTTTTGCTAGTTGCTTTACGTCGCACCCACACAGATAGGTCTTATAGCGATGATGGGACAGGAAAGGGCTAGGTGTGGGAAGAAAGAGGCCGTGGCCTTAATTAAGGTACAGCCCAGCATTTGCATGGTGTGAAAATGGGAAACCACGGAAAACCATCTTCAGGGCCGCCGACAGTGGAGTTCGAACGTGCTATCTCCCGAATACTGGATACTGGCCGCAGTTAAGCGACTGCAGCTATCGAGCTCGGTCTACTGTGGAATTGCCGCCGGGCATTTCTATAATAATAATAATAATAATAATAATAATAATAATAATAATAATAATAATAATAATAATAATAATAATAATAATAATGTTATTTGCTTTACGTCCCACTAACTACTTTTTAAGGTCTTCGGAGACGCCGAGGTGCCGGAATTTAGTCCCGCAGGAGTTCTTTTACGTGCCAGTAAATCTACCGACACGGGGCTGTCGTATTTGAGCACCTTCAAATACCACCGGACTGAGTCAGGATCGAACCTGCCAAGTTGGGGTTAGAAGGCCAGCGCCTTAACCGTCCGAGCCACTCAGCCCGGCCCGGGCATTTCTAATAGAAGGCTTATTCTTCTTTTTCCTAATCTCTTTACCCTCCAGGGTTGGTTTTCCCTCGGACTCAGCGAGGGACACCACCTCTACCACCTCAAGGGCAGTGTCCTGGAGCGTGAGACATTGGGTCGGGGATACAACTGGGGAGAATGACCAGTACCTCGCCCAGGCGTCCTCACCTTCTATGCTGAACAGGGGCCTTGCGGGGGGATGGGAACATTGGAAGGGATAGACAAGGAAGACGGAAGGAAGCGGCCGTTGCTTTAAGTTTGTTACCATCTCGGCATTTGCCTGGAGAAGTGGGAAACTACGGGAAACCACTTTCAGGGTGGCTGAGGTGGGAATCGAACCACCTCTACTAATTTGACCTCCCGAGGCTTAGTGGATCTCGTTCCAGCCCTCGTACCACTTTTCAAATTTCGTGGCGGAGCTGGGAATGGAACACGGGCCTCCGGAGGGTGGCAGCTAATCACACTAACCACTATACCACAGAGGTGGAAAGAAGGCTAATTACTGGACAGTATGTGCCGATAGGTAATGTAACGGACCCGTTTAATTAAAACTTCCGTAATAATAATGTTACTACTACTACTACTAATATCTTTACGTTACACTAACTAATTTTCACGGTTTTCGGAGACGCTGAAGTGCCAGAATTTTATACCGCAGTACTTTTTTAAATGCAAGTAAATCCACAGACACGAGACTGGCGTATTTCAGCACCTTCAAATACCACCGAACTGAGCCGCCATCGAACCTGCCAAGGTGGGATCAGAAGACCAGCGTTCTATCGTCCGAGCTACGCAGACCGGCATTGGAGCTTAGGGTAAGTTGATCGTGCGGTTAGGGGCGCGCAGCTGTGAGCTTGTATTCTGGTGATAGTGGGTTCGAACTCCACTGTCGGCAGCCGGGAAGATGGTTTTCCGTAGTTTCCCATTTTCACACCAGAGAAATGCTGGGACTGTACCTTTATTAGACTTCGAACGCTTCCTTCCCACTTGTATCCCTTTTTTCTCCCATCGTCGCCCTAAAACCTATTTGTGTCGGTGAGACGTAAAACAATTTGTAAGTACATGTTTCGGTAATTTCGGAGACATGTCTGCAATTATAATATTAATAATAATTCGGACCTGTTAAAAGTTCACTCTTTTCTTTAGTGTTTTCTGACAGATTACGAGCTACGAAGTTTGAGTGGGACGATTAACTTTTATATTCATAATAGTTAGTAATAATAGACTAACACAGTTTTTATAATAATATTGTTAGTGGCTTTTCGACGGATGCAAGCTGACAGCTGCGCGCTCCTAATCGCACGGCCAACTCGCCCAGTAATAATAATAATAATCATAATAATAATAATAATAATAATAATAATAATAAATCTTTACGTGCCAATGGAGACGCGCGGTGTCGGAATTTTGCCCACAGGTACTCTTTAACGTGCCTGTAAATCTACCGATCAGAAGCGGTCGTATTTGAGCACCTTCAAATACCAGCGGACTGAGCCATGATCGAGCCTGCTAAGTTCATGAAACCAGTGCTTGAACCGTCTGAGCCACTCAGCATGGCAACGTTTATTTTGATACGTTTAATAGGCACTGCAAAATCAGCAGTAAGCTAGAAGGCTTTCATTTACATTTAAACATGTTCTTTTCGGTTGGAAGCACGAAAGGAAGGTACGTTTAATTAATTTTTGTTTATAACATGTCCCTTACTGGTATGAAGTAAAACGTTTGATGTGTTTTGGCATTTCAATTCCGATACTACTCACTTGGAAATCCTATCCCATGCATTCTTTCGTTGACGTTATAAACTTTATTTACGTACACGTCAACACGAGATGTTTCTGCATACGGCGAGTTGGACTCCCAAAAGACCATGATATTGAAATCGCACTGTGGAAGAATATTCCACGTAAGCAGTTCGACAAAAGCACTAGACCCGTCACGTGCCGGTTCGGTTGTCTGCTGTTCTTAGCGACGGGGATATGACTGGATGGGTTCCCGCCCCTACATGAAACCGGTCTGTCTGACCTTGACCTGAATAACAGCTGTCAGAGATGCGAATTATCGTCCGTACTAGTACGCGAGTTACTTCGTAGTAGTAGCATCAGTAGTAGTATTTGAATACTCCCAGTATATGAATACCACGAATACCATGATATGCTGCTAGTGTATCGTGTGGCAGAACAGAACACGGGTCGCCCTTCACGAATCTATCGGGAAAGGCTTCGAGCAATTTATATTTTGTTTCTTATTCACTACGAGTTAAAACAGAGGACACTTTGCGTTTTTAAGGGGCGATGACATTAAGACAGCAATCATCATCATCATCATCATCATCATCATCATCATCATCATCATCATCATCATCATCATCGCAGTCGTCGTCGTCATCATCATCATCACGTATAAATATTCAATAAAATACTTGTTTTATATTCATCATTACTGAAATAGGAACTATAAGTTAACATTTAACTTAAGAAGGTTGCCTTGAGTGTTTTGTTAATTTACAAAAGAAAGTTTAACATTTCTTTTAGTGTAAGGCAATCTGTATGTTTTTGTTTTCTAAACTGTTGTACTGTAATGTTTAACATAGGTACATTTTTTGTTCACAGGCGTTTTCGTGTATGTTCGTAAAGCCGTACTTTTCTATTCGAGATAGTCTTGTTACTGTCCACCTGGAATTACGGAGCCCGTACTATATGTTAGTTCATTATTTTTCTACAACAGAGTGTTACTTTTTTTTTTGCTATTTGCTTTACGTCGCACCGACACAGATATGTCTTACGGCGATGATGAGGTAGGAAAAGCCTAGGAATTGGAGGGGAGCGGCCGTGGCCTTTATTAAGGTACAGCCCCGGCATTTGCCTGGTGTGAAAATGGGAAACCACGGAAAACCATCTTCAGGGCTGCCGACAGTGGGGCTCGAACCCACTATCTCCCGAATACTGGATACTGGCCGCACTTAAGCGACTGCAGGTATGGATCTCGGTTGAAAATAATATTGTATTCATACTGAATGAAGAGACTACTGAATTATTATTAACTATTCATGATTAGTATAATTATTGGCTCGTCCGTGGCCCAGACGGTAGCCTCTGATTGTTAAGGAAAATCAATAATATTTAAGGCGTTAACTCCCACTTTACAGTGTTTTGCAAACCATAAAAATTTTCAAATAGGTTGGATTATTGTTTTTTATTTACTTTATTTTACTTTACCCATTATCCATAAATATTTTCCGACCCCGTTGTGTAGGGGTAGCGTGCCTGCCTCTCACCCGGAGGCCCCGGATTCGATTCCCGGCCAGGTCAGGGATTTTTACCTGGACCTGAGGGCTGGTTCGAGGTACACTCAGCCTACGTGATTACAATTGAGGAGCTATCTGGCGGTGAGCTAGTGGCCCCGGTCTAGAAAGCCAAGAATAACGCCGAGAGGATACGTCGTGCTGACCACACGACACCTCGTAATCTGCAGGCCTTCGGGTTGAGCAGCGGTCGCTTGGTAGGCCAAGGCACTTCAAGGGCTGTAGTGCCATGGGGGTTCCTTAAATATTTGTTAAAGGGAAAATATATTTAATTTGACGTATGGGTCCCCAGAAAAGCTAGTTATTATTATTATTATTATTATTATTATTATTATTATTATTATTATTATTATTATTATTATTATTAACAAATACAACGCTCCTGGGAACAGGTGGCAATGGTCACTTACATTAGTGTGATAATAAAGTAAAGTTAAAATATAAATACACTACTACTACTAGTACTACTACTACTACAAGAGTACAACAAGCAATTCCATGGACAGAAAATATTACAAGAAATACTACTAGTTTAACGTTTTAAATCCAGTATCATCATATACCGGTACATAAATATTAACCATGAATCCATTAAATTTCTTCGTATTAAAATTTTACCTTAATCCTCGTCGTCGTCGTCTTCCTCCCCAGAACCAGAAGATTTTGTTAGTTGTATACAAATCTTCTCATTGTCAAAAATGGACTGAATGTTCTTGTAGCTATTTTCTATTTTCTCCACGTGACTGATGTAATTTCTCCACTTTTCAGGTGTCACGAGCATACAGGCTTCCCTCAGTGATTGAATAATTTATTCCAATGGTTTCTTTCCTAGATTGTGTGATGCGGTCCTCCTTTTTATCTCCGCCCGCAGCATCTCAATGGGATTAAAATATAGTGCTATGGCGGTATGCGCAAGACTGTCCATAACTGGCTGCCAATTGGTCTACAACATACTTCTTTCTTTCTTTCTCCAATAGGCGTGTTCTCCAAAATAATTTCGAGGAGTACTTGTATTATACGAACAGGATGAGGGACAGGAATATTTGTATCGATCATATATTGAAGGATTCGATCTTTTTTTCCAGGATTGATTGGGTTTAGCGTTAAATACACGGCTGTGGTAGGAGGCATTATCCATAACTATTTCAGATGGTCATTCTAAGCGTCGTAGTATCTTCACTTTACCTTAGTAACACAGATTCTTGTCGCTTCCGATGCTAAATTATTTGAATTTTTACCAGTTATAACACCGCCATTTCCTAAAACCCCTCGTAAGAAATTTTTAATGTTCTTCACCAAACCACAGTTTGTTTTCATAATTTAACACCTCTGCCAATCACATTTTGTCACGTTGAGTTGGAGTTCTTGGTGAAGAAGAAGAAGAAGGTCCAGGCAGCTGATTTAATTCCGCTTCGTTACACCGTGATTCTTTATTTACCCTCGACCGGAAGAATACCGACATATTACTGCTCTTGCGCTAAACTGATAAGTTATAAATATTACAAATATTAGTTATTTCATATCGTACTATTAATAATGCTCACTAGGTCAGTGCACTGCACTCGGCATGAAGAAAGAGTCAAGACTGAAGAGAGTGATTTGGCAACCTCTCCACACCAAGCAAGGATCACATGGAGCTCATTAACTCAGCAGGGTGCAGGGTGGGATTTACAGCTGGCTTCCAGGTCGCTTCCAAGAACTGAGGTCGTCATGTTTTGTCCCCAACTCTCTATACCGGGTGTGCGCCGGACCGTTGCCTACGAGATATTCAAGGCCGGGAAATACTGCACGCTAGACTCGGCCTCGAGATACTTCCGACTACCGCCACTAGAGTTCTCTTTACTGAGCTGTCTCGCCCGCTCATTGCAATACATTCCAATATGGAAAACTATAAAAATTCATTAAAAATAGTAATTTCTGAAGGCAGCAAATAGACATGAGATAGGAGATAGACCAAGAGCAATTGTTTAACTTATTTTCTACAACGTATTTCTTACACTATGCTTAAACGAAATAAGTAATTCACGAAAGAAGCAAGGAAATCTGATAGCGAGTTTGTCACTTCACACCGATTTCTTGCCTCAGAGTATCCGATAAACGGATCGAGATGCGGTCATAAATAACATTGGGTTTAATCGCCCTTTCACCAATTATCAGCGATCCATTCTTTTCCTCCGCACATCTGATATTTTGACATTCGTATTGAAGCCGCTATTTGGTGACCTTGGTGAGCGATGTTATGCCCGTTCCGCGATTAGAAAATCCTGTGTAATTTTTTAGCGTCTTCTGATACGGTAGAGTTAGGCAGTGCGAGGATCACAGAAATCTGTAACTGGTAAGTGCTTTCCTAAGACAGAGGACGCAAATATTTAGCGTCGTTTCACCGTATTTGTCTTTTTTTTTCTTCCCGTAAAATTAAATTTGTGTCCGCCTCTGTGGTGTAGTGGTTAGTGTGATTAGCTGTCCTCCCCGGAGGTCCGGGTTCGATTCCCGACCCTGTCACGAAGTTTGAAAAGTGGTACGAGGGCTGGAAAGGGGTCTACTCAGCTTCGGGAGGTCAACTGAGTAGAGGTGGGTTCGATTTCCACCTCAGCCATCCTTGAAGTGGTTTTCCGTGGTTTCCCACTTCTCCTGCAGGCAAATGCCGGGATGGTACCTAACTTAAGACCACGGCCGTTTCCTTCCCTCTTCCCTGCCTATCCTTTCCAATCTTCCCATCCCCCACAAGCCCCTTGTTTGACATAGCAGGTGAGGCCGCCTGGGCGAGGTACTGGTCATCCTACTCAGTTGTATCCACCAACCCAAAGTTTCACGCTCCAGGACACTGCCCTTGAGGCGGTAGACGTGAGATTCCTCCTTGAGTCCGAGGGGAAAACCGACCCTGGAGGGCAAACGGATGAAGAAAGGAGAAGAACATTAAATTTGTTCTACCAGGAATAAAGCCTTTAAATGACAAATTTTAGCATTCATTTCAATTTGGTTTGCTTCTTTGTCAAGTTCAGATACCTTAAAACTTTTTTTTCTGATTTCATTACCCGTATCCTACTTCACAATTTACAGATTGTTTTCTATAATCTGGTATTTAATTTTCTCATCTGTATATTTATAGATTTAACCGAGATACTTGTAGCCTTACCTTGATATAGGAACGAGACTTGATTTCCTTTTTCGTTTGTGGCTGACGCTTGAAGATATGGTATGTTCATCGTTATCTGAATCGGGACTTTTACTAAATTTTGATGGCAATACATCATTTTTGGGAGCTGGACGCTTCCTGCGTTTGACATTTTATTGTTTGTGAAAAGGATATACAATGTAAACAGAAGGAACTTTGACGGATGTGCTTACACTGAAATCTGTTTTATGAGAAGAATTGCTAGGAACTTAAATAAATCCTGGTATTTCACCTTGCCAAGAAATAGCTTGCTTCCATTTCTCCCTTAAAGCGCACTCGGAAGGGAAACTATGGAACGTCAATTTTCATGCTTTTTAGTGTCATACATAATACAGAGAGTACACAACAGTGTACCTTCTTATCAACCTCACAGACACTCACCGACAGAAACAATATTCACAATAAATTGCACAAAATCAACACAGCATCACAATTACTCCGCATATCACAATGTTAAAGTCCGCCAAGAACAGAACGGAAACTTGACATCTAGCGGTTAAACCGTGAACACAGCGATAGCTATGTCCCGGCCTTGTATATCTCGTAGGCAACGGCCGGACACCAAGCACACCTGCAGAAATTGCCACAATAGTCACAATTTAGCTAGAATACTAACAGACATGTTAGTCCACGATTCTCAAAATGTTCAACACTTGTATTGGACTGTTCTAAGTTCGCCCAACCTGAGTTTAGAACAGTCTAGAGGCGTTCCTAGAGTTTTGATACGATTGTGGTCAGAATGTATTTTATTCTCTGAATTTTGTATAGAGTTTCTTTGTAGAAAGAGTGTGTGCTTCGTTTATGTCATGCAGCTGCTTTACGCTTTCATTCATGTAATTCAGAACGCGCTCAGTGTGCTGTTCAATAATAGCCATGGCGAATGTTTCCTTCCGATGAGTTTATCTGTCAACTTTGAGGTATAATTACTGTATTTACGTAGTAGTTATGGACATGTAGCTAAAGCAACGTTCTTATAGTGCCGACGAATCTTCTAGAAACTAAATTTCGTTCAATCAACTTTTAGTTCGATTGTGTCTGTAGAATATTGTCATAACCCGTCCTCCTACGGGGCAGCAATTGTGCTGTCATAATATCATGCTGCGCCTGTGTTTTAAGCGGTGTTTTTATTTTACTGTGGTTTTTACTTACGCGAATGGCTAGTTATGATTTTAGCCATATTTAATAATTTTCTGCGTTGTGTAAATCGTTGGTCATGTTCCACATTTTCTTTAGTGGCACTGTTTATAGGGCCTGTTCTTTTTGTTTTATTTTCAGAACAAATTCTGAAGCCTTTATTTCAGTGTGAAGAGAAGTAACAATGAGCAGTCACCATCATCTTGGACCTAATGCACCAAATGGAGAAATTGATCATATAAATTTTCTGTCTGAACATATTGGGGCATTGTATCTGAATGACGAGTACAGTGATGTTATCCTTACTGTTGATGGACAGCGGTTTCATGGACATAAAGTCATCTTGGCGGCTCGGAGCGAATATTTTCGGTGAGTGACAACATTGTTAGTTTGTAGCTACATATATTTTATTTGTTAACATGCAAATGGTCAGCAGAATTGTTGACAAACACACTAAATTTCCTCAATGCAAAGAGTTGTACGGTATGTCATATTAGTGTTGAATTTTGTGTCATTGGTAAAATTTAGCTTAGGATTTATGACAGACAACTGGAAGACAGAATATTAAAAATTATTATACAGTGAAGCATTATTAAGTTAAGGTATGGAGCTTCCATACTGTACATGATTTATGTTATGCAAGAGTTTGTCTTCACATGCAAGGAAACAAGATTCAGACAGCGAGGACTGCAGGCACTTGTATGGGTCTTCCGACAATCAGCAGCATCTGATTTTGTTTCCATGCATTTTGCAAGTAAAATAAATAACTCTCGTGGAACAGTCCTAGAATACATTTTTTGCTATTAATTTATTGCCTTCTATTTATGATTGAATAAGTCTGATATTGGCTGGCTGATTAATCTACCTTCCCTTAATGCAACATTGTCAACACAGGTTGAGAATTATATTTATAGACTGTTGCTTGTATGCGGTGAACTGACAGAACACCCCTTACTTGTTGCAATCTTCTGTTGTGTATGTAAAGGAAAGTTTTGTTAAACAATTATTTTCTTACTAGACATTTTTTGTGTAGGCCTAGGCTACATAAGTACTCTGGACTTTATTATTATTATTATTATTATTATTATTATTATTATTATTATAATCTTATGACTTCAGTTACTTTGTACTGGCATTTTGTTTTGATGCTGTTTTGGCTGCTTGGGTTATGTAGAGCATATCTACGAAATGTCACTGTAATATTTGTCCCTAATGGAACAGTATAATCCCTAATTATTTGTGATTTTATAATTGTGGGTTTATAAATGTAAAATAAATGTGCATTTAATGGCTGGTATTTTAATTTGCATAGAGTATGGAATTTGTGACCAGTTAAAGCAGAACAGTAAAAGACTCGTAGGGCATTTTTGAATTTAAATTGAATATTTTTTATAAAATTATTTATGTAAAACGCTAGAGCCCGGATTTCCATGCAAATGCATGTTTTTAAATAAGCTGGTTACAATTCTCAAACTTCGCAAATATTCGTTTTATGGTTTTACGATTCCAAATAACCGTTCTTTTCCGTGCATGTTTGCATGTTTTGGCCTTTTTAGGCATAATGCATATTTTGAAGATTTTGGATTTAATAGTGAATATTTGGACATTTAATATTGCATAATATGACTTTTCTTGTGACTTTGGTGCATATATAATGCTAACTTGCATGATAGTGCCTTTTAGGAATGTTGGTTTACAGAATTTGGGGCCTTTTTTCCACGTTATACAGAATGTCTATTACTGAGAAACTGAGAGAATGTATTCCTGGCATCCTACATGACAACCAGAATTAGTACATAATCCAGTTAACCAAATGCGTTCTTATCTGCTGCTTGAGTAAACATTGACGTAAGCCGGAAGGCCCCACGTCGATCTGTGTAATTTTTGGGACTAAATTGTCCCAGTTATACATTGTTATAAATCGAACCATAAATTGTGCATTACTCATTGACGGCTCATTCTTTCGTCTGTGTTAGACGAACAAAATAAAACTTGTATCGCATTTCTGTGACGCCGCGTTACTGAGCTAGCAGCTGGTTTTGCGCAGAACCCTCTTCCGTTCTTATCCTGGATTTTCCTACCGGGAACTGTCACTAGTCACTTTGTTATCGCAGCAGGCAATCAATGCCAGTTATTGAGGAGATACAAATGTGTCTGCCATCATTCCACGGAGAAGTATAACTGCGGCAGCTAGATATAAGTTGGAAAAAGTGATCCGTTCAAATCCTGATTTTGATTCGTCAAGATTATATAAGACGTATTGTAGTGAAAATGTAAAAGACGTACAATTTGACCTCACTTTTTGTGACGTAGAACTTCTGTGCTCAAGGATGTGCTGACAGATAAATGGACGAGCTTAAATCAAGGCAATTTGGAGAAATTAGTTGTTGTACAAATGTTTCAAAAGGAAGTGAATTTTGATTGTGCATATTTCCAGTTTATCGTGCATGTTTTGCTATATGATAGTGCATGAATGCATGCATATTTTGAGATTTGATAGTGCATGGAAATCGGGCTCTACTAATTATAATTTGTGTGTTTGAATATCACAAGACTTCAAGTTGGTGCTAAGTTCTGGAACTGTTCTGGAAAATCACACTAAATAAACAGCACACTTAATTTCGTGTGGCTATTTCTAGCCGAGTGCAGCCCTTGTAAGGCAGACCCTCCGATGAGGGTGTGCGGCATCTGCCATGTGTAGGTAACTGCGTATTATTGTGATGGAGGATAGTGTTATGTGTGGTGTGTGAGTTGCAGGGATGTTGGGGACAGCACAAACACCCAGCCCCCGGGCCATTGGAATTAACCAATGAAGGTTAAAATCCCCGACCCGGCCGGGAATCGAACCCAGGACCCTCTGAACCGAAGGCCAGTACGCTGACCATTCAGCCAACGAGTCGGACAACAGCACACTAATCTAACCTTATGATGTTGATCTTGTAGATCAATAATCAACTAACTTTGTTGTAGGGTAGGGATCAAACCTTGAGCAGCTGTTCCATATGAGGATCAAACTAAACACTAATGGGAATGAGTAGTTAAACAGTAGATTAGTCATTTAATTAAGTGCTTGGTGGACTGGAAATATCAGAATAAGGAAAAATATATTGGTTTATATCACAAGAATTTCATGTGATAGAAAATGCCTTGTGTTGAAAGTATAAACTAAGTCATGAAAAAGAATATTTGGTGAAGTGGGGACCATCGTTTGGTTCTCCAGAGGTTAGTATGATATTTCACTACTGCACAAAGTTGGGGAGGCATGAAAGTAGCATGCCTAAAAACAGGGTTCTCAGTATTGAGCTATTTGCAGTCGCTAGAGAAATCCCTGCCAATCTGGGGAAAGATTGTGTAATAGCAATAATAAAAATAAAAATAACTTTGACTTGAAACAGTTAAAGGTTCAAGTTGCAGTTCAGCACATAAAAGTCGTTGTCCTGCCTACTGGATTACTCCACATTGTATTCTGAATGGTGTTAATGTTGACAAAGCACAGTGTTTTGGAAAGTAATAACTTAAGTTTGGTATTAATTCAGCCTGGTCGACATCATATTTCTAATGTTACAAGTAAGTGGAAATTAATGAAATTTTACTTGGAGAGCGTCTCAGGAGAGATGTGTCCATTGCAATGTCCAGGAATCCACCATCCCGCCCCAAGAAGCAAATTTACTTTTACTAGCAGTTTCCCGCTGGCTCCGCCCGCAGTGTATGGTGTTGTTCGTTACTATCCTCACGGATGTATTTGCAAAGTTCCGATTTAATGAAATAAAGCACATGATCTGCTGCGGTAATAGATTGTAATATTATGTCAACAAAACACTTGAAAATACATCACACAAAGAAATTGAATTAAACGTTCCTTGGAACAACACTACGCACTGAATTGTTGAAAAGTCCTTGAAAGATCTTCGTCATGGAGACAAATGTACTCATAACTTTTCTCAGAATCTAGCAATTTAAGTACTATCTGCGCACTTTTTAGCGATAGATTTACACCCTAGTGCTGAAGCGGTCGACCTCGGCAATCTTCGAGATTCGTACTGGCAATCTTTGAAACACATACTATGAATCACTGTGCGACATCTGGCGTACACTTTACGTACTAGTACTGTTGTTATTAACACAGCAAAGCCAAACTATAGAATTCACTCTAGGAATAAGATTCGCATCGAGAAATGTTATATAATGTGTGTGTGACACAGTTGTTGGCTTAAAATAACAAAGGTTCAGAAAATTCATATCGATCGATCATATTATCGATTCAGTTCAGATTTAATTTCCATTCAGTTGGCAGTGCTAACGGAACTGGAAGTTCTCCCTCCTTACTCCTCAAACCCGTACACAAATCTATCGCTAAAATGTGCGCAGATACTAGTTATTACCTCAAAAGAAAGCACTTGATCCACTGAGTGTTTTTAGACCAAAACGAACTGCGTACCTCAATTAGAATGAAAGATTTAATTGCTTCAATGAGAAAAAAATGTTGAAGAAATGGGACGTCAAATTGAATGTGCACTCATAACTTTCCTCAGAATCAACCAGTTTGAATAATTAAGAGCTGAAATGAAAAATCTTGATCCACTGAGTGTTCTTAGGTCAAAACGAACTCCGTACCTCAATTAGAGCCAAAGATATGATAGCTTCAAAGAGACAAAAAATTGAAAAAATCAATTAATTTAAGGAAGGCGAAAGTTAAGTGATTTATAGTGCCTGATGACAAATCTGTGCATGAATACCTTTCAGTTTTTAAAAAAAATGAAGGAAATCGACCGGATAGAATGGCCGTACTGACTGACTTTAGTTTTCATCAATTTTTTTAATATATAGATAACCTAATGAAGAGTATTACACGCCATTTTCATTTCTGAAGTAGCTATTTGCATTCCTATTGGCCGATGTAGTGGCATGTGATGTCGTTCCCATAGACAATGTTAATCATGGTACCAACACCAGCACAATAAAAGCACAAGAAAATGTAACGTTGCTTGTCCCTATATCACAGGTCTGATCCAGATCCTATCCTGATCGTCCACATGGCAAGAACCACTCCAGACCTATGGTCTATAATGTAACAATAATCACCACTACCAGCTATCAAAGCACGACTTACTCATTAGTTCCTTAGTACAGAGGTTGGCAGCTGAGCACCGCTTGACAACATCCTTCCTGAGAAGGCCGGGAGCGTGTAAACAAATGACAGTCGTTACGTGTGTGTGAAAGTCTTGTCAACCGGGCTGAAGTAATGATTTAAGTTCAGCACGGTTTATACTAGACTAACTATATTTTGTTACAGAAGTAAATTGCTGATGGATACAGTGAACGATAAACATGGAGATTATAATCATGATGTGTCAGAATGGAAAAACATAGTGTTGTAGGTGGTACTGCTTGATAATGGCTCAGCCAGTCATGTCAAAATATATATATATTTTTAACTCCCCTTCTGGAAGGCTGAACCAGCTTCAACGTTTCAATCTTCTGACACCCAGACATCCAGTGCTTATCCTTCATTAGTCCTTTGATTAATGTTTGCAGGCATCTCAGTCGACAAGTATTCGAGAAGAGTGTCCCCAGGCGAAAGAACCTCTCATACAGAATGATGTCTCACATCAGTGTGCTTAGTCCGAGAGTGGAAAACATGATTTCCAGCATGTTTCTGAGCGCCAGTGTTATTATACACGCTGTTAATGCCTGTCTCCCTTGCTAGTCGTTGCAAGTGCGTTGCCTCTTGAAGCTGCACCCAATGCCATATATTCGGCCTTCGTTGAGGACAGTGCTACTCTCCGTTGTTTTCTGGATTCCCAAGATATGACTTCGCCTACATTGTAAAGGCAAAGCCAGTGCATGATCTGTTATCGTTGATGCATGCAGCTTAATCGGCATCTACATATCCAGTTAAATTACTTATATTACTTCCAAAATTGATTCCCACATCAGAAGAACCCTTCAGGTGCCTCAGTACCCTTTTTGCTGCTTGCCAGTGTTCTTTTCCAGAAGAATCCTTTTATTGGCTTAACACACTCACTGCAGGAGAGATGTCTGGATGCAGTTGATAGGTACATAAGAGTACCTATCAGCTGTCTGTAGAGGAGCTCTCTCACCATCCTCGGACCACGTACTTGATCTTGACAGTTTAACTCCAGCTTCAGTTGATGTGGCCATGGACTTGAAATCAGATATTTGAAAGCAAACTAAGATGTTCAGAACGTAACCCTTCTATTTCAAGGTGATACTCGATTCATTTAGAGAAAACTCGATCCTAAGACAGTACTTTGTCTTCTAGGTTTTTAGACGTCAAACGACTTTTGTGAAAATTTGCATCCCTCAGCAATTTCTGTCAAGTTCTATGACAAAACTAAAATGTCATCAACATAATGATCAGCATCTGCACCCGTTACACAGATGCTTGAATCTCTGGATGTTGATTTGACACCAAGCTTTAGTAGTTGCTCGTTCAAGCGTCGTTGCCAACAGCAGCTAACCTGCTTCAAGCCATACAGAGCCTTTTTAATATGGCACACACAATCCCTGTTCAGAATCTTCAGCATCCTCTCAGCTTCATCTTATGATCTCGGACGTTGCATGGCTTTTCCTATTTGATGAATTGGAAGATTTTCCTGGTGTAATTTGGTACCTCCACAAAGAATTCCTCTTCGAAAATTCCACTTAAATACGCAGTTCCTGCAATGAACTGTCGACCATACATTCCATGATGAGCAGCGAGCACAATAGTCATTCGTATTGAGCTGAGTCGTGTTACTCGCGCAAACATTTCAGTATAATCCATACCTGGTCTCTGAGAGAAACACCTGGCCACAGCTGTAGTCTTCCTTCGTATGATCACTCTTTGTTTTTCCTAGTTTTCTAAGAACTACACAACTTCCAGTTGTCCTGTTTTCTGGGCGGTCTACAAGATCCCAGATCTTGTTTTTTAGGATAGATAAATTCATCTGCTATCGCCAGCATCCAATTCCTTTTTTTCTCTGGGTCTGAAAATGCCATTTGAATTGGGACCTCGGTCAGACATACCGAATCAGTTTGTCCTCAGCCATGTTCCTAGTAGAGCTGAGGTCTGTCTTGTGTTTGAAAATGAATTGTTTTCATCTCTCTGGAGCATGTCAAAATTGTTGTATTTCTGGTTCATTTTCAAAACTGAGAAATTCCTCTTCTGAACTGTCTGAATCATTTTCAGTGCTTTCCGTACGTTCTGTGCGCCTAGGAGTTATATTTACATTGATGAAAGAATGAACCTGCTTTGGCTCCTTGTTGGAATGATTGTTATTGAAGTAAATGAAATGTCGTATGGCTTTTAGTGCTGGGATACCCCAGGACGGGTTCGGCTCGCCAAGTGCAGGTCTTTCTATTTGACTCCCGTAGGTGACCTGCGCGTCGTGATGAGGATGAAATGATGATGAAGACAACACATACACCCAGCCCCCATGCCATCGGAATTAACCAATTAAGGTTGAAATCCCCGATCCGGCCGGGAATCGAACCCGGGACCCTCTGAACCGAAGGTCAGTACGCTGACCGTTCAGCCAACAACTCGGGCGTTATTGAAGTGCTGTTGTTGGATAAATACGTTTGTGCACTGCCTTCAGAAAAATCATGATCGTATGTTTGCTTTTTTCTATCTCTTCTCAAGAAACTTAAAATCATGCAAGATTTCCACTTTTCGTTCTTGTGGTATCCAAATTCTGAAACCTTTGGACTGCTCCATATATCTGAGAAATATGCCCTTTTTGCCACAGAGGTCGAATTTTTCTAAGTTTGGTGATCAGTTTAGGCAATAGGTTTCACATCCATATTTTTCAAATTTATGAACATTTGGAAACTTTCCAGTCCAGGCTTCATAAGAAGTTCGTCCATCCATTTTACTTGTAGACCACCTGTTCCTAATGTAATTCGCTGTTGCAGCAGTCTGGACTGCATTAATAAACATCTGGCCATCTCAAGCGTACGGTTTTTTCGTTCTGATGCTCCATTTTGTTCCAGGTTACGCAGAATCGTCGGGCATCATATGAGCCTGGAGTTTATCAACAGTGCGTCAAATTGGGAATTCACGTATTCCGTACCTTTATCAGATTGTAAAATTTTTACCTTCATGTTTTTCTGCGTTTCCAGACTTTTTCTGAAGTCCTGAAACTCATTAAAGACCTCATTTTTCTGACGAAGAAACTTCACTTTACACCATCCTGTCTCATCGTTGTCAAATGTGTCAAAGTAACACGCATTTCCATTCAAGGGCTACAAATATCAAGAGTGAACCAACTCCCCTGGTGCCATTCTCCTATAAGACTTCTTCGAAAATGGTGTATGTGTCATCTTTCCTTGTAAGAGCTCGCATTCAAATTCCTCTTCAGTGTCTATAACTTCGGTTCCCTCTATCCCTTTATACTCCACTGCTTCACGTGGATCTGTTATACGAAGATATCTCAATCAAATGTCCCAGCCCTTTTCGTGTATCTTCAGCTGAGGCAATTTTTCCTTGTTTTTCGGCGTATGACCTATTAACGTAATAAAGTAAATCTTATATTTGTACAGCGAATAGGTACTACCGTTCACATCTGTAATTCGAGCGGATGTTTTGTCAAACACTACGCACTACAATCTTCTAGTCTGATAATAGATTAGTGTGTAGATCAGGTACATATAGCAGAGCCTCGATAATTCAAAATCGGTTAATTCAAAATCCCGCCTAATTCGACGAAGCTCTCATTCACGGAAACGTGAGATACGGTTTTGCATGTTATTTAAATTGTTCAATTCGAAATACAGAAGATTCTATTAATCAAATTAGTGGATAAGGCTAACATATAGCAGAACCCCAGAAAGTACCGCCTGTGAATACGGACATTTTCCATTCATATTGGATAAAAATAAGACATTGGACAAACGCAAGATGTTACTCATTTTTATGAAGTGTTCTTGGTCGTCATAATGGATTTTAACATGAACTGCATATTTTAATATGTGATTTAATATGTACTATATATTTTAGTGTTTATGTACCTGTACTTTTAAAATAAGTTAATCCACACGAATTTTAGGCCTAAAAGACACACCCACACTCATTTTTAGATTGTACATATAGTCAGCTTTTACTTAGAAACATGCCCAATTTGAACGTTGGACACACTCCATTATTATGATCTTTCTACTAGGCAACTTTAACTTATGTGAAGCTACTAATGTACAGCTGAGGATGATTGTATAAAAAGTCGAAACCGGTACTGTAAGTATTATCTTATATAAATAAAACTTTAATTGACAAGGTGGATCCTTTCTGATCTATAATATGCCATAAGACCTATCTGTATTGGTGCGACGTAAAGCAAATTTTTAAAAAAATACTCGGTACACAGCAGTAATCCTATCGGCAACAGAAGTCGCAAGCACATCACAACAAACAATGGTCAATGTAATGTTATTGTTCATCACTTTTATGAGCTTTATTTTGTAGGCCTTCACATTGTTTTCTTTTGGCTCTATGATATTAGGGCGTCTTATAAAATTATTCATAGTGTAGACTGTAATTCCTTATTCTCAGGCTTTACATACCGATTTTCATTAAATTCTCTTGCCCCATTTTCTTGTGACACGGTGCTGATATGGACTTAGTAACAAAAATTCAAATTCATGAATATCTCTGTGATCATAGCTGGTACGGTAACAATGTATGACATAAATGATCAGAAATTTAATACTATATAACTTTAGTTATGTAGTATTTATCGATATGACCACTTCTTCTTTTCTTTCTTCTTTTCCTACCGCTTTTCCCCACACCTGTGGGGTCGCGGTTGCGAGCTGTGGCGCATGTGGATTTGGCCATGTTTTACGGCCGGATGCTCTTCCGGACGCTAACCCTACATGGAGGGATGTAATCACTCTTGCGTGTTTCTGTAGTGGTTGGCAGTGTGGTATGTTGTCTGAATATGATGAGGAGAGTGTTGGGACGGACACATACACCCAGTTCTCGAGCCAGAAGAATTAATCAGAAGCGATTAAAATCCCCAACCCGGCTGGGGAATCAAACCCATATTCAGAACAATCTATATATATAAAATAAGAGTTTTGTCTGTACATTGCTCAGAATTTGAAAATAATGGTATTTCTGTATCGGTCATGTCCATAGTAACAAGAAAATGCATTTTTTACTTTTCCGTAATTTCTGTCTGTCTGTCTGTCTGTCTGTCTGTCTGTCTGTCTGTCTGTCTGTCTGTATGTATGTATGTACACGCATCACGAGAAAACGGTTGAAGAGAATTTGATGAAAATCAGTATGTGAAGTTGGGGGGTGAGCCTCTACAATCTAGGCTATAAATCATTTTGCTCACGCTAAGTGAAATGGTAGTTTAGGGGAAGGCCTAAAATTGAATTCTCAACTATTTATGTTATTAGTGGTCTAATGAAAATCGGTATGTGAAGTCGGGGGATGACCCTCTACAATCTAGGCTATAAATCATTTTACTCACACTGAGTAAAATGGTAGTTTAGGGGAAGGGCTAAAATTGAATTCTCAACTATTTATGTTATTAGTGGTCGTATTTTAAAGAAAATGGGTATGCAAAGTTGGGGAATAAGTTGCTACAATCTAGGCTATCAATAATTGTATTCTCGCTGAGAAAAATGGTAGTTTAGGGGAAGGCCTAAAATTTAATTCTCAAATATTGTTGTTATTAGTAGTCCTATCTTGATGAAAATCGGTGTGCAAAGTCAGGAAATAAGTCGCTATAGTCTAGGCTGTAAATTATTTTATTTACGCTGAGTGAAATGGTAGTTTAGGGGAAGGCCTAAAATGTAATTATCAAATATTTCTTATTAGAGGTGTAATCGATGAATGCTACATAACTAAGGTTATATAGTATTAAATTTCATATTATTCATGTCTTATGCATTGTTACCGTACTGGCTATGATCACAAAGATATTCATGAATTTGGATTTTTGTTAATAAGTACATATCAGCGCCGAGTAACGAGAAAATGGGTATTTAATGAAAATTGGTATGTAAAGTCGGAGAATAAGAAACTACAGTTTATGGTATAAAATATTTTACAAATCACAGAGTCGAAAGAAAACTAAATGTGAAGGCCTACAATATAGAAAGCTCATAACATTGATCAACAATAACATTACATTGACCATTGTTTGTCGTGATGTGCTTTGTGTCTTCTGTTGCCCCTCATCTCCGGTAGATAGGATTACTGCTGCGTACAGAGTATTTTTTATTTGATTTACGTTGCACCGACATAGATAGGTTTTATGGCAACGATGGTGTAGGAAAGGGCTAGGAGTGCCTTAGGCCTTAATTAAGGTACAGGCCCAGCATTTGACTGGTGTGAAAGTGGGAAACCATGGAATACCATCTTCAGCGCTGCCGACAATGGGGTTGGAATCCACTATCTCTCGGATGCAAGCTCACAGCTGCGCACCGCTAACCACACGGTCAACTCGCCCAGTCGTACAGAGTGTAACAGCCTGTCTGAATATTGATGGGAAGTAGCTGGGGAGTTAGATAACTTTCTTCTTTAGCATGCCATTCCCATGGTTTATACATTTTCTGATACTACTGGTACGTAACAGACTGGATCATCATAGCATTCGGGCTATTCAATCCCTACTCTTGAGGCACTGATTGGAATGAACAGTGTGCATATTTAGCGGAATAATGGCAGATGAGTGTTCATGGCAATCTGCGGCCTGGTCATCCCAGCTCTGGAACTTTGGACTATTAGATTAGCACCGCAATCTAACCACAGCACTGTCCGTTAAAAGTGATAAAACATGCGGCTTTCCATTTGATCGAGTATTTTATATGATAGCATTGCTTTTAATCGCTACATTCATACTTACGTTTTTGTAATGACCTATGTTGATCTCAGGTTAGGAAAACCACAAAGTCAGTCTTTCTGAGAATCCCGTAGCGAAGCACGGGTACATCAGCTAGTTAATATATAAGAACACATCTTGTAAGTAGACATCTGTTAATATTCATTGAAATATTCAAGATGGATGAGGTTGGTTCAAAAAAGAAACGAGCCGGAGGCTATAAAATAACTGCTGGAAGGAAGGTGTGGTCCCAAACTCACCACTAGAGGAACATGGCACCCACTCACTTCACATCAGCGAGCATGTGCATGCGTCGAGCGTCCATTGCAATCAGTTGTGCTGAAAACAGTGAAATGGAGGCTTTAAAGGAAGAGCAAAGGAGTGAAGTGCATTTCCGGACAGCAGACGGAGTGTGGCGAACGGAAATTAATCAAAGAATGGCGTAAGTGTATGCATGACCATTGCAAGGGTCAAGGCATGTGTAATTCATGCAATGACAGATGTTGTTGGCCGAAGTTACAGGGCCTGGAATGCCACACTGCAGTACCGATACCATTGTCCAGCAGTTGCATGCCCTCGTTATGCAAGACCAGCGAGTTACGGTATCAGCCATTGCCACAAAGGCCAGTGTGAGTGTTGGAAGTTCATGCCATCATTAAGGATAGACTAAAATTTCACAGAAAGTGTGCCCAATGGGTGCCTCAGTCTTCAACCAGCACAGGAAGCATGTCGAATGGGACTCTGTCTTGAACACGTGCTGCGCTATGCCAAGGACGGGAATGAGTTCCTGTCACAAGATGTTGCTGGAGTCAAGACATGGTGTCATCACTTTCAACCCGAGTCAAAATCACAGTCTCCAGTGGAAACATACAGGGTCACTGCCACTCAAAAAATCCAAGGCCGTCCACAGAAGTGTGGGAAAGGTTATGCTCCGTTTCATCTTTGACAAAAAGGTTCTCTTTCTTATGGATTTACTGCAGCATGGGACAAGGGTGAATGCGCAGCATTACTCTCAAGCTTTGACCACACTTCGCAAAGCGATCAAATCAAAATGACCAGCACAGCTCGCCCATCATTCTGTTCCACGACAATGCAAGGCTCCATACAGCAAACGCAGTCAGGGTTCTTGCAGACATTCAAATGGGAGGTCCTCAGTCACCCTCTATACAGTCTGGACGTGTCTCCCTGTGATTATGCCATTTTTGGTGAGCTAAAGAAGGCTCTGAGAAGCTAATGATATATTCGACGATGGCATCAAGCATTATGTTCTGAACCGGTTCTTAACACAACCCTAGAAACTTTGAAGGACCATTCTCCGCCTCGTTTCGCAGTGGGACAAGTGCCTTAACTGTGTTTGGCAATACTTTTAAAATAAAAGTACAGGTTGTCATTTTATAGCCTCCTGCTCGTTTCTTTTCGAATGGTCCTAATACAAAGGAAATTTGAACCTGCCAACCCAAAAAGATGTTCCTTCCACTCCTCGAAGGGCTACGATATCTGACAAAGAAGCAGCCAAGAGTCTACTGTTCCTGTCCAGGTCTCGACGCTTAAGGATTAAGTATAGAGTTTATTACTATCCTGTTGGCTGTGTCTCTTATTATTACAATAAATAGTCTAAATCTGGGCCTGACTCAACACTGTAGACAAAGGGAGTCGAAAGTAGTGTGCTTACTAATAATTGTTGGCAAGTACATAGAGAGGTGCCACAGTGAATTTTGACCTGTGTGGCATGTTCTTGTAACTCAATATTGAGGGAGAGTTGTTCAGTGTATGTTAGAGTTGCTAAGGAGAGAGCCCATGTACATGGGGGTGGCAGTATGTGAAGATATGGAGATCAATCATCCTTCGTTCTTCCGTATTTTATCGATTTTCCTGGTCTCCTTTTCTACAGCTCCCTTTTCCCACAATGACCTGCCATTGTGTTTATTCTATTATGTTATTATTCATGTTGTTATAACTTAACATCATAATATTTAAAAATGCCTTGGTGTAAATTGCAAATGATAAGAATTCTTCACTGACACATCTCTCCATGTTGTAGTTGGTGTGTAATGTGCCTTGTACATTATTCCTTTAGCCTTCTTTGGTATTAATTTGTTTCATAGCAGATTTGTACCCTGTTTACTTCTGCTGATTCTTATACCAAGTATTGTATTCTCCGTAGAACTTAGTTCTCCGCAGCATCGAGGTTTTTATATCTGATTTTTATTGTACTTCTGTCCTTTCTCTTATCTTCTGCTTTTCTCCAAATTGATTCTCATTCTCTTCTTTCAATATTTCCATTTACAACATGAAGCTGCTTATCCCATATACTTTCCCCAAATCACAATCTAATTGGCAACTTGTGTTCAAGCATGACTGACAATGCAAAAGAGTATCTACAAACATTGAGGAGACTGCTGAAGAGAATACTGTAGTGGGATCCCCCTTTCCCTCTGCATCATTGATCATATTTGTGGCAGGGCATGGTGGTATTAACTCATTTTAATATTTTAGATTGCCCTCATTTAAGAGCGACAATATATTGCTAGTTACTTTATTTTTCAGAGCTCTTCTATTTGGAGGCATGAGAGAATCACAACAGACTGAAATTGAGCTGAAAGGAACATCCTTAGGAGCATTCAAAGGCTTATTAAAATACATCTATACTGGGCATATGTCCCTTGCCAACCAAAAGGTAAGCATTAATAGAATATTAATTTACTTATTAGTTACATTCTTACAGAATCTGCCAATTGCCCTTCCTGGTGACTGCAGGGTTGCACTTTCAAATCCTTGTACAGCGAGTTAGCATGTAAAAATAGTTAACCCTTAGTCTCAAGGAGTGTGATCATGTTCCTCTCGACTCTCGCTAAAATTGCCAGGAGCACGGATATCCTTTGTAGATTAAATTCTTTAATTTCTTGTTATTCAGTGTCGAGACCCATACTTATTATTTAGAAAAGTTTATATAATAATAGTATGATCTCAGCTACCTTGTGGAGGCATTTTTCTTAATTTAACACCATCTGGCTGTCTGCTCATCAGTGTCAACGTTCAGGTTTATTCTAGGCGTAGCAGATGGCAGAGTAAAACATATCTCTCCAGGGTGTCTATTGCCGATTTTTAATGAATTTTGTTGGGTAAACACCAAATGTGTTACCAGAGATCTTGTACATGTTGCCGACATTGCACAACATGGAGTGCTGCATCGACTTTCTTCCGCTGTTCAAAAATCGTAATACCTCTGTCAGGTTTGAACCTGTCATCTTGAGATCCAGAGGCTGACACTACTGCTGATCCATAGAGGCAGCTATTCATTATATAAATTACCTCTATGAAAGAGAAATCATCCCAGAAGACTTCAGAAAATGTAGAACCATCATATCTAAAATAGGAAAGGCAGTCAACTGCACCAATTATAGAACATTTTCTATCTTATTGCATGCCTCCAACTTACACATTAATGTTAAACACTGAATCAGAGGGAAGATAGACCAGTTTATTAAAGAAGAGCTTTTTGGATTTGGAGAAGGCAGGGGTATATGACGGGCCATTTTGGCCTTGTACTTGCCATTGGAGAGAAAGATGGAGATGTATTGATGGACTTATCTTACCTTCATTGATTTAGAAAAAGTCTTTGACTGCTTTATCAAACTATGACGATAATTGGACTGGACTGGAAGGATAGAAGACTGATTAATCAGTTTCATCAGAACCAGAGCACAAAAATAAACATCAATGAGGTAAAGGAAGAGGCAAGAATCAGAAAAGGAGTTGGCCAAGGATGTCTCCTCTCTGCTCTTTATTTAAGGTGTTCATTGAGGAAGCTATTGAAGTCAAGAAGAAAACAAAGGGAATAAAAGCCCCTTGTGAAAGGGTTCACTGTATCACATTTGTTGATGGTGACATAATAGTTGCAGACTCAGAAGAAGAAATGAATAGAATGCTGCAAGTGTTATCACACTCTTAAAAGATGAACATTGAAGGTCAACAAAAGGGAAAGAAAAGGAGTGGTAGTACGAAAGAATGTTAAATAAATCAAGACCCATAGGCGTTGCAGGGAAAACTTTGTTTCGTAGGTAGTGTTAGTAGGTACAAATAAAAGTATTGCAACGTAAGAACCATAGGTCTATGGTTATTAGTTTCAGCTGCCTAGTTCCCAGACACTTGAGCTTAAACGAGGCACACTGTTTTTGCTGAGGTGCTCGCATGACCTTCCTTCTGTCTTCTTGTGTTCTTCCATCTGTCTTTTGTCACTTGTACTCCTCCTATCTTATGGTTTCATCAGTGTTATCAGTTTATTCCCCGACACTCAAGCGGGTTCATTCGTTAGTTTTCATTGTCCGCAGCTAAAATTAAAGCAAACAACGTGGCACATTTATGCTGGAACACCTGGGAGGTTGGCAGCCAGAATCTTTAAGCCTGTGTAGCGTTGAAACTAATCGCACAAAGCTATGGTTCCTATGTTTACAATACTTGTATTCGTACCCAATAACACTTCTTTAATTTACATAATGAAGATTTTTTACTGTGCCCTATGTTAAAAATTGATGTTTGAATCAATCACGTGAAACAGTTTTGTTATTTTGGCAGCATGATCACGGAGAATAATAGATGTTTGGTGGAAGTGAAGAGCAGGATAGCACTGGCAAAATGGGCATTTATGACAAAGAAAAACATTTTAACCAGCGAACATATTAGTATAGATGTAAGAAAATCCTTTGCAAAGTAATTTGTGTGGACTACATTGCTCTATGGAAATAATAATAATACATTTCCATGTCCGGTCAGCATTTCCAAAAAACTGCAGCTGCAATGGCCTTGTTGTTTTCTCCAAAGGCATCCTGTGATGTGAACGGGTTGTCCAGGAGGGGACAGATAAGTAGGTGGCTTGGGTCTTGTTCAGCACCACATTCACATAAGGTGTCTGCATTTGCTGGAAGGATCCCCCATTTCTTCAGGTTGGTCTTGCATTAAAGGATGCCCACTCTTAAGCAGTTCAGAGACCTCCACACAGGGTAAGGTAGGTTGGTGCCTGGAGCTAGTTCTACTTTGGTGACATGTCTGCGGGCATTGAGCTCCTCCATCTGTTACAAGTTGTCTCTGGTGTTTTCTCCAGCGGCAGCGTGCTATGAAGGAAGCTCTTGCGGGATCTGTGGCGAGACATTGCTGCTTGTTGACCATGATGTGGATGTTGGTCATTCTCCAGCTTTGTTCTCTGTGTTCTCTGTGTTGGGGCCTATCCAACAATCGGGTAGTTTCTGCACTGGTGTTGGGTTTAGACATCCCGAGATTATTCTTGCAGTGTCATTGCCACAGTATCAATCTATTTAGCTTGTACTGGAAATATAATTAATTCCAGAATCTAAACATAAATTCTCCAAACTAAACATCTTTATATATTTTTCGGTTTGCGCCTCCCCGTGGTTCGGCTGGATAGCCTCTGGGAAATTGGAGATTTCCAAAAGGTGAACTAAATTGGAATTTCTCTGCGGTTAACAACCATAGTTGTAAATTGGAGCTTGATCCACTCAAGGCTGACTACCTTCAAAAGTCAATTATGGAAAGATCTTTTAGAAAAAAACTCCATTTTGCCCAGCAGGAAAGCAGAAGGAGGCTCCATCAGATTCGGTGGGCAGCCACCTAAAAGGCAGCGAGTCGGAGCGTTTGCAATCACCCAAACATACATCAGAAGACAAGAACAGGATCAAGCATAACCAAATCAACTACATTGCTACACACAATATTAATTCTCTATTGAAAACATGAAAACTTAAAAGTTTTATTGATGTATAAACAGTAAATTTGGATAGTGGGGCTCCAAGAGAATGGAAATACAACGGAAGAACCATTTGAATCTCAAGGATACAGAATTTACAACGTGAAGCCTGGACAGAAGACTATGAAACAATGCCTGCAATTTGGAACAGGGTTTATAGTAAATATTAACATCGCAGACTCTATCGTGGACTTTCAAGCCATCTCACCAAGAAATGCAACTTTAACTTTAAAAACAACAAATAAAATTTATACTATTATAAATGTCCAATGCCCCCACAAATGAGAAAAAATTTTTTGATCTCCTAGAACAGGCAATAAATAAAATGAATAAAAACAATATTAAGATTCTATTAAGGGATTTCAATGCCCAGCTGGGAAAGGAAAAACAATACCGAGATATACAGTGGAACCTCGTTGGTACGTTTCTGCAGGGGACGACAAATTGTTAAGCGGGAAAATGTACTATCGAATATCCCATTAAAGACTATCCAACAGGGAGATGGTATCACTTTACACATTAGTACATTTTACATTGTGTGTGTGTGTGTGGTTTTTTTTTTTTTTTTTTTTTTCAGGACATAAAGGAGAGCACTAAAAAGTGTGAAAAAGTCGAGAACAAATATCAATAATTCTCTACTGGAGCCTGTTAAAGTAACAAGACTATTGAAAAACTCGGAAAAACAGATACAATATTCTTTTGCTCTTCGGCTCATAGAAGTAGCTACAGTACCTACGTATTATAGCAGATCACATCCTTCCTGAAAGAATTGTATAATGAATTGTCAGTTGAAGCCTTAGGTTTCTGACCAGTGGGTAATTACATTGTTTTCTACAGTAGACACTTTGTTCGAGCATGAATTTCTCACAAGATTATACTCTCCATTAGCGATTATGCACCTTCGGCCGCCAACTTGAACACAAAACTTCGGCAGTACTCGGCATTAGTTCAGACAGACTCGCTGGTGAATAAATGTGCCAACTGTCAACTAGCAGTTCGTATTTTTGTATGAATGGTACACCGCTTTACCTTCAATTTACTGAGTGGACTAATAGGATAATCGTGAGAAGTTTAGTAGCGTGGTATATAGGGTATCTGTCTTGTGATAGCCTAGCTATGGATAAGAAACCACTCACTAATGAAGAAAAAATTAAAATCCTTCAAAAAGTACATAGGAATCCACATCTTAAGCCCGTAGAGTTGGCGCGAACGTTAAAACTAGCACCACCTACTTTGAACTATTGTGGGTAACCTTGACAAAATTGAAAATGCATGTAAGCAAACTAGAAACAGAACAAGAAAACGAGTGCATGAAGGAAAGTTTCCGAAGTTGGAAAGAATGATTCTGTATAAATACATTTCTAACTTCTGATTGGAATGCAAAACAGGCTACAAGAACAATCAAGCACACTGGGTTATTTAACAATCTCACTGACAACAAAGACCTTTCCATAGAACAAAGAACATAGAACAAAAAATAAACCACTTTTCCCTTTGAGAAAATCAAATGATCATAGTTATGTCTCTCGGTCATGACCATCAACCAACGGCTGCACGGTTGCTAGAGTTACACTTCCGTTGCATATTTTGTGGTGGTAACTTCCATGACACATAATTTCGGATGACTCCCAGCCGTAAGCTATGTATGTCAACAGGACAGCTTTGGAAAAAAAAAAAAAAAAAAAAATACACGTGAAAACTGAATTCAGCGCTCCTAGCCGCAGTGGAATCTATTACTGTGCTTTGACTTAGTACTGTCCTGTCTTCTTCTAGTGTGAAGTCTTTGCTGCCAATCAGTGACGCAAAACTCAGCTTTACCTAAGCTAAAAGCTTGCCCCTCAAAGGCGCAATATACTCGGTGTTCGAAAATTCAAGGTAATTTCCTCTTATCGTGCAACTTTCTCCAATAATACCAAGATAAATGGTCCGTTATTGGACATTATAAATTTTCCAGCTAACTCATTCCTAGTTGCCAGCATTTCACCCCCTTATGCTAGGTTGGGCTCATTGGTTGGTGCTTAGCACACCCACCAAGATGCATGGCTATTGCATACCGTGGAGACCAGTGCGTAGGCTACATGGAGTCACCGGCAATGCCAATGCACTATGAGAAGACTTTGTCTCCTTACCAAAAATTGATGTCTGCTTGGCCATCAGATGATGATGATTCCCTATGGGAATCATCTATATCAACTTCCTCCAACCGACCCGTGGTGAGGGCTCTTATCTCTGTTGAAAATAGCATTCTGTACACAAGGGATGACAAAGAACATTTTCAGGTTTGGGGAATAAATGATCGTACTAAGCGGCAAAGGTGAAAAATCATGACTTATTGAGGGATTTTTAATACGTATTTAATACGATGGGCGTCGGGATTTCGAATTTACGACGTGCTAAGTGGGAAAACATGTTATTGAGCAACATACTAACAAGGTTTCACTGTAATTGGAAAATGGGCTCCACCCAAATTTACAAATAAGAATGGTCAAAGACTTGTTGAATTATGCAGAGAACACAACCTCATTTTCAAATCCACATACTTCAAAAGGAGACCGAACAAACTTAAAACTTGGAAACACCCTGACTGGAGAAAAGGGGAATGGCAGCTGGATCATGTGTGTATGGACAAATCCTTTCATAGAGAAATTTACAATGTTAAAGTGCTGAGAGGAATAGACTCCTGTTCAGACACTACATAGTCAAAATCAAAATTAAATCCACATCATTAAAGAAGTAAAAAACAATAAAGAAAGAAGGAATTACAATCCACACCAATTAATCAGAAATGACAAATATTAAGAAATCACATGGACCATAAAATTAACTGATGATTTAGAAGAACTTATACCGATTCTCATACAGACTGAAAATTTAGCCGCCTTAAATCCATGGAAAAGACATGCTTGGTGGACACCAGAATGTGACAAATGTCATGAAGAAAGACACCAGGCATGTTTAAAATTTCAAAATCACAAAACAGATGAAAATGCCATCAACCTCAAAAATATTCGGAAAAAGTTCGCCCAAACTAAGAAACAATTTCAGAAAGATATAATCACCTCAATAGAAGAAAAGTACCATAAAACCAATTCTAGAAATTACTATAAAATCTTTGGTAGACAACTGAGGAAATTCAACCGCCCCCCCCCCCCCCCTACATTAATGTTGAAAAGTAGGATGGAAAAATGGTGCATAGTAATAAGGAAAATGCCAAAATTATGGCAAAAGCATTCAATAAATTTTTGAATTGTGAAGAGCCCGAAGAACTTTTAAAAATTAGCGCAGACACCACAGTAAAAACCAAACCTGAATACCTAAACCTGCCAACATTCCAAGAGGTGGAAAGAGCAGTCGAGGAGATGAAAAATTACAAGGCATGCGGAGATTAATTCCTACAATTTTTAAGAATTTATAAAAAAAAGAACATTGTCAAAAACTTGGGGTACCTGCCAGTCAGATTTTCAATAGCTAGACTGTCTCCATGTACAATACAATACTCTTGTTGGAGACCCATAACATGTATTAAGGTCAGTGGATGCATAGATTGAACCTAGTTACATAATTTCTTGAGAAAAAATCCATTTTAAGACCCGAATAATTGTTATCCTAATTATACTTTTTTATCAGCTTACAAACAGTCATTGCTAAGAACAATGGGTGATTCACATGCAAAGAATGTGCTCAATAATGGATGATTCATTCTGCACATTAGTGTCAGTCATTACTAACACAAACAAACATTTTGGTTGTTTTGTAACCCTAGTCTGCAGTATGCATTTTTGGATCCCTAAGAGAGAGGAGACAATTTTCTTCCCCATTCTGTGACTGGTGGTGATTTGTGAAGCTAAGATTTATTAGGACATTTTGCACCGAACAAGATCAGCCTGAATGCTAGCCCTGACATCCCAATTTTCACTGTAAATATTGTAGAGCCTTCTCTGAATACACACCATTGCCAAATTTTTCCTTCGCTCTTCACTATAGGTGCTTACATGTTGACGAATCTCAGTGGCATTTAGACCTTTTGCATTCGGAGCCGGCAAGATTGTTTACACAGCCATCGTTAACACAGTATTACACATAAAATATAACAGCTCACTGGTGAAGTTCCTCTTGCTCATTGTGCATGATGATAAACAGCCTAGTGTGACCCATTGACTGTTGCCACATTTTACAGATACTCTACTTTCCTTTTTTGAAAAGTACATTGTATATATTGTATTTTAAAATGCAAACCTTTCTGGTATTTAAAAAAAAAAATACATCAGACCAATTTTGACCCTTACTTCGAGCCCATATACCAGGTGTAAAGGAGAGCTTGACAGGAAGTTAATATCCTTGCCAACCCATCAACAGTAATATAGTAAATTCACTCAGACTAGGTGGGCTGGCCGTGTGTTGAAAATAGAAGGCAACAGGATGGGAGAAGGAAGAAGACAGAGGGCTTTAAATTCTCAATAATACCAAGAGAGAATCTAACTTTTTAGGGTCAAGTTGGAAACCTACTTGGGGACAGCAAAATACCTCAGAAAGCCACAATGACAGTGTAACATGCCTATTTTGCAATTCTCATCTATGATTCGGAGACAAAAACTTCTGCAGAATTCAAGCAACAGAAATGAGATTCTGTGAATCAAAAGACCAGAAAGGACAAGGTCAGAAATGAAATGAATAGGACAGTTCCTATCGCTAGTGTTATGAAGAAGTGTGAGCTTCAGTGGTATGGACACTTGATGAGGGAACTGCGAGGAAATACTAAACCTCAAGGTGGAATGAAAAAGAACAAAGGGGAAAACCAAGGAAATGTTGGTTAGAGACAATCAAATTGAAGGTGTAGGAGAGATGTCCAAGAAAAAAGTTTCAAGATGGGAAGAAGTGGCGAGTGTTTGTTCACAACACCCAGGAAACTGAAGTGTAGAATGATGATGCAAAATAAACCAAATAGTGAAAAAAGTAAAGAAATTGTGAGTTCACTCAAACAACTTAATGACTGGGAAAAGGCAGATTGTCTCTCTACAGGAATCTTCAAGTTGACAGTTGGAAAGCGCACACTCAAGACACAAATCAGTGGAGACAGATTGTGAGATCAGCACAGGATCTTCATCTTCCTAAGAAGCCTAGGGAGTGAGTGGGTACGTGTAAGCCTTACAGAAATAAAAACAATGTTGGATGCAGTATATTGCTGGCAGAGGAGACTTCTTTTAAAAGTGTGTGGCTTCCAGAGATGCCTAATACAGGTCTTGAGTTTATGCTCATAGGCAACCTGTGAATCTGTGAGGATGGGGTCCTGCCTCCAATGAGAACATCTAATGTTGATGACAGCACACACACCCTGTTCCCAAAACAGAGGAATTAACCAATGAAGGCTAAAATCCCAGTCCTCGACAGCAATCAAACCCAGGATACCTTGGACCAACAGACAGTGTGCTAAGCAGCTACCCATGAAGCTGGGCTGCTTTGAAGTGGACATGCCATAACTTGTAAACTGACCAAGCAAGTGGCCGTGCAGTTAGGGTCTCACAGCTGTGAACTTGCATTCGGGAAATAGCGGGTTTGAACCCCACTGTCAGCAGCCCTGAAGATGTTTTTCACACCAGAAAATGCTGGGGCTGCTTCCTTCCCTCTCTAGCCCTTTCCTATCCCATTGTCGCCATAAGACCTGTCTGTCTTGGTGCAACGTAAAGCAAATTACAAGAAAAAGAAACTTGTTGGTGAAAGATTTTATTGCAGAAATTTGGTGTTGAATAACTAGTCTTTTTATGAATTCCATACATTAAAGTACACAGGGCATGTTAATTTTTTAACTTGAACTTTAAAAATAACTCGGTGGGAGGCTTACCTGTAGCCTAGTCACCTTTGCCTCTGAAATACTCCCCTCCTCTATTAGTGTAACACTCCCACTGCTTATGGCAGCAGTCCCAGTTGGCATTTTTTGGAATCGCACAGTTTTTCCGTCTCAAGACTTCGAGATAATACTTTGACTCTTAGATAGGAATTCATGGTGCACACAACATTGAGGGTCGTCCTAAACATGAGACATTGTCCGTTGATTGACTGTGGACCATAGTTTCAATGCTGGAGTCATTTATAACAATGCGTATAACTCAGGCATCGATTGTCATAAACTTTAGACAAATACAATGAGATTACGATGTCATAAACTGTCTTCATTTGGTATATCTTCACGAATGTTTTCCCTAGTTTAATGCAGAAGTGGAGATTAATTTGCTGCAATATTCACACACACACACACACACACACACACACACACACACACACAATGTACTATTGAACAGCTGCTGAGCAATAATTGTTGCAGAATGCATGACAGATGAGTAATTACATAGGAAGGCTACCACTGTACATCTCTACCTAACAGTAGAAATCTGGTATAGCGACAATTCACAACAGCGAAAAATTTACTCGCTATAGCGGATTGTCGTTATATTGATTTTTGTAAATGTCGGGAAAACCCCTATACACATTAAAATCGGTATGAAACGGCAATCAGTTTGTTCAAAACTTGCGTTTTTGCGGATAAAATCCACACTGCGGCTTACTTGTTTATTTTTCGAAATCCGATACTATGTGAAAGTGTTTATTCTGAAAAAATTATATTACCGTATTTCTCCGAATCCAAGACGACCCCCACTTTTTCCTTCAAAAAAATTTTTTTGCTGGCAAGATGTAGTGTTTACAGTGCACTATGTCTTCTGGTATGTGCTAGAATAAAATTGTTACTTTCATTGACCTGTCTCAGTCTTATACTTGGCTTTGACAATATGAAAGTGGCTGAGGTAGGAGTGACGCTAGTAATGCCATTCCTTATGCAGCCAGTCCTTGCTATGAATGGTGTGAAAATGTCGCTCATAGGGTCGGTTGGTGCACGCATTTCAGTGGGCTTGGCAGACTGATGTGCAATAGCAACTTCTGGCTCAGTGAGGAAAGCAACGAGAAACTACCTCACTTCTCATTTCCCTAGTACGCCTCTTCAGTGACACCTAGGCCATTTATGACAGCTAATGGTGATCACTTTACAGTGCCGAAAAATGAGAGTATCCTCCTATTCAATACATCATATATTCCGTCATTAGACGGAGCAAACAAATTCAAACATGTTTCGGCTCGCTTGAGCCATCTTCAGTGAAAAAATTGGGGGGGTTGGAATAATTTACATAATATAAGTTGAAAAAATTGAATAGGAGGATACTCTCATTTTTCGCCATTGTAAAGTGAAAACCGTCAATATGGAATGATTCTAATATATTGTAATAATAAGCTAATGGTGAACCTGTTGAGGATCCAACCAGCCTTCGGGCTGAATACCCAACATACACACAGGCTTAAAAACCGCTTTGTAAAATCATATGAATGCCTTTCTTATACAGTTCACATTTTTAGACTATTTGTAGACGCTGAACATTGCTTTACTTACGTCGTATTTTATTGCAGTTGTACAATTATTCTTTATATCAGCGGGTTTAATAACAATCATCATCATTTCTTCGCTCCAGCAAGCCAGGTGCGGTTGTGTACGAGCTTCCTCCATTTTGTCCTATCCATCCACAGATGCTGCTCATATATGATGACGCCAGTTCACACCTCTCATTTCAAGGTCTTTCAATATCTGTTTTTTCCAAACATCGCAAGGTCTTCCTCTTGGCCTCTTCCCAGGGACATAGTGGTCAAAGTTCGAGGAGTCCTGTGAGGGTCCATTCTTTTCATGTGACCAAACCATTGTAAACTCTTCACTTCTAGACAGCAAGCTTCTTTCCAATCCAAGCTCTTGCTGGATATTCATATTCCTTATTTTATCCATTTTTATTTTTTGTAGACATTAACTTAAAATTGGCATCATAATATTGAAAAGAACCTGTTGAAAATTTGCCGGCAATACTTATTCCACGCGTCTCTACAATATGACGATCCATTAGGGAAATAATATTGTTTACTATAAAACTGTTACCTTCGCTCAGCATCAGATATAGGCCCTAACTGGCTGCTGCTACACGCTCGTCTCGCTTGCCAGGTTCAGCCAACTTCAGCAGCTAGCGATGTATACAGTTGGCCTATCGTAATCTATAATCTTCATTTCCGTATTGATGAACTACACAATTAGAAATAGGAAAGGATTTCCACCTATCAATACTTGTTTATTGCACTTTTATTATGCTACAGGACCGGTTTCGACCCTTTACACAAGGTCATCCTCAGCTGAACCATGCATACATATCTATGTGATGAAGCTATGATTAAGATAGTATAGTCAAAGGAATGTCATACGATAATAAACATTAGGTCACATCCAAATGGGGCATGTCATAACGTGAACTGGCATATATGTCACTATGTACAACAATGCATTGTATGTCTAAAATAGTATGTTTAAGATCTTAAAATTAGTTGATAAAACATATCTCACTTAAAACTAACATATATATGTACAAGATGAATACAATATATGGGAGTACTTCATGCACATGAACGTTCGTGTCTTGCTTGTTGGCTGACTCCCGCGTTCAAGTCTTATTTACACAGTTGTACACTCAGCTGCTGTTCTTGGAGTTTAAATGATATGGTTTGCTTGTAAAATTGTACATGTACACAGAGTAAAACACTTTCCAATTTTAAAAAGGTGCCAGACGTATGGTTAAAATTAGGCTAAAATATGTTCAGCTCTGCTGTGTGTGTTGCCTTATGTTAAAATCAAATCATGTTGTCCTGTAACGTCCATAAAATTTGAGTGACATTGGGTTCAAAGTAGTGGCTCCTTTCCCATTTGTAGCTGTGCAGTGATAACTCAGCCAATAAAACATACATAAACAAACTCGAAGATAAAACAGAATAGTTATAACGAAAGCCGACAAAGGCAATACCACTGTCATTATCGACAAAGACCAATACATATCGAAAACTAAAGAATGTTTTCAAGATAACTTTCCTTATCAAACATAAAGATCCGACTAATAACATACAAAGAAACTTCAAAGCCTTATTAAAAAATACACACTTCCTTTTAACTGAAATAGAATCCTCTAAACTTACAGTAATGAACCCTCAAATACTTACTGCTAAAGCTTATCCGAAAATACACAAAGAACATATACCAATGAGACCTATTATTAACTACAGAGCAAGCTCAACCTATAAACTCTCGCAATTTATTCAAAGATTCCTCAAAAAGCGCTACGTATTCTCAGCTAATAAAAACAGTACGGAATTCGATAGATTTTTGTAATAGAACGAAAGGATTAAAGATTGAATCATATCATAATCTCGCATCATTTGATATAATAAACATGTACCCGAACATTCCCACAAAACGAACAATAGAAATCATTGAATCTAATCTAAAAAGTCACAGCACTCTAAGCACTTTAGAAATAGAAGAGTTCATTAAATTACTTAATTTTGCCATTAGTAACAACTACTTTAAATTTCATGATACTATTTATCAGCAACAAGGATTACCGATGGGATCTCCCGCTTCTGGAATACTCGCTGAAATTTACATTGACTATTTAGAGCACACATCAATTAATAAAATAGACAATATCTTTTTTGGTGTAGATTTGTTGACATTTTCGTCATCATCGACAATAGATCCACAAATGAAACTGGTATATTAGATAAACTCAACACAATAGACTCCCATATAAAATTTACCATGGAAACCGAAAACAATCTAAATTTGAACCACTTGGACATAACGATAACTAGACATGAAGACCACCTTTCTTACAGAATATACAGAAAACCCACGCTACCTCAAATACAATTAAAATAGATTCCGTCCACCCCAACACACACAAAAGAGCAGCTTACTACAGCATGATAAACAGAGCATTAAATATACCGTTAACAAAAGATCTAAACAAAGAATTACAACTAATTCACGACATAGCTTAAAACAATGGATACGAGAAAGAAATGATCAACAAAATCATTCACAAAATAAAATCCCAACCCAAAACCAAACTAACAAAAGCAGACGAATCCAAGAAAGAGTATGCACTATTCACCTTCAATAATGTACACATATACCTCATAACTAACATTTTTTTAAAACATAACCTAAGAATAGCATTTAGAACTACACACAACAGTACCAACATCATACACGTCAGGACAATCAACAGCAACAACAAATACAACTACGCAGGGGTATACTGTATCAAATGCAATAACTGTGAGACAAGCTATGTCGGACGCACCGGTAGAAACTCCTAACCCGATATAATGAGCACCTAAACACGGTAAAACACAATCATTTTTCCTCAATAGGACAACATGTCGCAGACTATAAACACAGTTTCACAAACATCGATAACGACATGCAAATCCTGAACATAAACCCCAAAGGCCCCCTGCTCAACATAACAGAAGAATTTTACATCACTCTAGATCAGTATACCAATCCAAATTACAACATAAATGAAATCACAGAAAAAACTAACATCATTTTCAATACAGTTATCCCCGCCCAAAGAAACTCTTACCTTAAGACAATCGATAAACAGAACGCGACACGCGACTGGAAAATATCTAACAACACACCCAGCTCCACCCCTACCCCCACAACAGCAACTCTCCCTACCCCTCCTTCCCTTCCCCTCACAGCAGCTAGTATGAGCCCAAGAAAAACACGAAGCAGTACACAACAAGCTCGCATATCAAACACATCTCAGCCACACCAACAGTAAGTACATATTCAAATTAGCACACACAACCCTTAGACATTCTTCCAATATAAATATCACTCATAGCTCAATCTTATCTTCCACAGATAAATATAACATCACTGCACAGCTACAAATGGGAAAGGAGCCACTACTTTGAACCCAATGTCACTCAAATTTTATGGACGTCACAGGACAACATGATTTGATTTTAACATAAGGCAACACACACAGCAGAGCTGAACGTATTTTAGCCTAATTTTAACCATACGTCTGGCACCTTTTTAAAATTGGAAAGTGTTTTACTCTGTGTACATGTACAATTTTACAAGCAAACCATATCATTTAAACTTCAAGAACAGCAGCTGAGTGTAAAACTGTGTAAATAAGACTTGAACGCGGGAGTCAGCCAACAAGCAACACATGAACGTTCATGTGCATGAAGTACTCCCATATATTGTATTCATCTTGTACATATATATATGTATATATGTTAGTTTTAAGTGAGATATGTTTTATCAACTAATTTTAAGATCTTAAACATACTATTTTAGACATACAATGCATTGTTGTACATAGTGACATATATGCCAGTTCACGTTATGACATGCCCCATTTGGCTGTGACCTAATGTTTATTATCGTATGACATTCCTTTGACTATATTATCTTAATCATAGCTTCATCACATAGATATGTATGCATGGTTCAGCTGAGAATGACCTTATGTAAAGGATCGAAACCGGTCCTGTAGCATAATAAGTGCAATAAACAAGTATTGATAGGTGGAAATCCTTTCCTATTTCTAATTGCACAGTAGGCCTAATCGCGGACTTTGAAGGTCAACGAATGAGTTTACTGCACCACGGTATGGCAGTTCCGCCCTTGCATTTTTTGTGCACATACCTTACAATTTCATCTTAGACTTCTTTAAAGCATCCTTGTTGCGTGCCACTGAATGCTGTTTTTTGTACAATACGCATTTTTAAGCTACCTTTGTCTTCACAATAAGGCCGAATATTGGCTTTAGTTAGGCCTATGCCGTATTTTCTTGCGGCTGCACAATTATTATACATTTCACCCGAGTGTTTAATAGCCATTAACTTAAAATTGGCATCATAATATCGAGAACCCGTTGCAAATTTGCTGACAATACCTGTCCCACATATCTCTACAATACGACGATCCATCACGAAAATGTTCCTGCTGTCAATAAAACTTAATTTTACTAAGCGTCAGGTACAGAAGACGCATTATATCTCTGCTCCTGAGTAGCCGTGGCTTTTCTAAGAATTCAAAGCCTGGCATGTTTTGATGCCATTCTGCAGATTTGATAAACATTTTTGTAGAGGATAATAGAATGTCATTCTCTCTTCACTATTTTCCGAGATCCAGTGACGTTACACATAGGCACTGTACAACCAGTTGCCGTGGCTAGCGATGTATGATAAAGTGGTGGTCATTTATTGTCAACGAGTTTTGTGTGTGGGGGTGAAAAGAAACAGTGTGGTTACTGCAGTATTTGCCAGTGGTGTTCATTACTGTCAGGCCGCGATTGCGAAACGACCCTTGATCTTTCACATGTGCAATAACAATTTCTGCCGTTGGTTGATCACAGTATTGACAGCGCAACTATGCAGTAATATTGATGTTACTCTATTGAAAAGTTGGGAAATTACAAAGCTTAAAATAACATATTTACATGGGAGCAGTTTGGGGAGAAAGGATACAAAATGAGTTGTGCATAACATTAATTTCTGCCATTGGTTGATCAGAGTATTGACAAGACAACTTATCTTTCCCTTGGACTGCCCCCATGTAAGGATGTTAAGTTAACCTTTGTAAGACATACCCTAACATTTTGAGGCTGTTATTCTTCACAACTGTTAATTTACAGCCAACGGCTGATATGTTGGTATCCATATTATCAATGAACCTTGTTTTTCTCATTGACTATCCCTACTGTAATATGTCAACATTATTTCTTAGTAATTACAATTTAATTACAAATCAGGTACCTGATTTATGCCTTGAGGTAATACTGTGACTGACTGATGCCTTCAATGAAAGGCGCAACATGTCTCATATGGAAATAAAGATACATTCCTAATTGTTTAAAATTTTAATATATTGAATAGGTGACATTATAAACTAATTAGCATCCTACAAAACTATACCGTACCAAAGATGATTGATCACATTTTGTGGCAAACGTTTCAGTTAAGTTATTAACTGTACAATACATTGATGAAAACATACTTCAAGCACCTGTAGAGAAATTACAAACCTTCTCGCTATAAATTTAAATGGTAATAGCCTTTCCATAATTTAACAAATGCAAGAAAATATAAACTAAATCAATCACGCACTCTGCCATATCTTGAGGTATATCCCATTCTTGCTTAATTGCAGTATTTAGCTTTAACCCATTGAGCCCTGCATATTTGTTGGATTGAAACTGCGTTGGCGCTGGGATTATTTTGGCGGAAATATAGTGTCGCTTCATATCATGAGAAATATCTTACTAACAAGACCATTAAAGATTTAAATGTACATGAAAACAAAAGGCTTTCATACCACAAACTGCGGAACATGGAATACAGTAAAACATTTTATTTTATTAGCATGACGGGACCGTGCTCAGTCCGCCTGCTGAGCTCTAACACAGTCTTCTCTTTGCACTTCCTCTTCGATTTCCGCATCTATTTGTTCTTCAGGAGCGTTGCTCACACTAGTACTAATATTACTACTAATTTCAGTGAAAAAATTATATTCCTAATCATCATTACTTCCTAAAAGGGGTTATATATCGGTAAATATCAGTTCTATATTAGCAGCCATCGTGTTTACAACCGAATCTCAAAGCTAGAGATAGCCCACTTCAAACTAACATTACCAAGCACACTATCGATATATATTAGCAAAGAGCATATAACATTGCAAAGAAAGTGTCCCTACACAAATCACATACGCAACTCACTCTTCCATCTCTTGAGGAAAAGTTGAATTACGTAGTAAAATGAGACAACGGAACAGTTCCGTGGTCCGGCGTTTGGTCCACCGAGACGAAGCACGGAACGGTTCCGTGGCTCGGGCCCAATGAGTTAAAATTGTGATCGTTTATTCAGCCTTTATCTTTAATGAGTTAACAACTGTTATCAGACTAGTTATTTATGCATTTATTACGAAAACATGTTCTCCTCTTTCATTTTCATTTTTCTTTACGGAACAGCAGTTGACGGGTATTAGTAATAGACTCTGACATTGCCGCTGAATGTCGACGAGAGAGTTCACTATTAAACATAGCGAGAAAACTATACCAAAGATGATCGATCACATGCAGTATAATGACTGGGTGCATAAATATCGGTAACGGAAAAATTTGTGCGCGCTTATTCGCTCTTAATAACGGATGCGTCAGTGATAGGGCTCTCGCTGTAACCGAAGGATAATGCACAGTTTAATATAGGAATTGTGAAGGGACGAACAAACATTGTCATTGTAACGGGGTTCTCGTTATATAGCGTGCTCGCTATAGCGGAGTTCTACTGTACTTGAAAACACTAGGACTTCGCATTGCTGCGGTATTTTGAAAATTAGATTATTTTTTTAGATAGGCATGCTAATTTATTTAATTCATTCAAAAGTGTTAACTGCAGATAAATTCACATGGATTTCTAGTTTTAAGAAATCATTATGCGCATGTATTCAAAGGAATGTACAAGTATTATGTCATTGCAGGAAGAGGTGGTTCTGGATACCTTGGGACTAGCACATCAGTATGGCTTTGTGGACCTGGAAGCTTCTATCTCAGATTACCTGCGAGAAATCCTGCAAATTCGTAACGTATGCATGATCTTCGATGCCGCTCGATTATACCAGTTGCAGTTCCTGACACGGGTATGTCTCTCCTTCATGGACAGGCACGCCTTGGAAATCATCCATCATGACTCATTTTTACAGCTCTCAGCTGTAAGTAACATCTTTATTTTCCTGCTTTTGTGGTTAGTGCAGTTGAGTCCAAATAATCAGTCCCTGTAGTCATCATTTTAACAACTATCTGTCCAAAATTAAGATTAGGTACTTTTAAATTATTGTACTTGTTTCGTACACTTCATATTTTAGAGTTCTCTTGGTATCATGAGAGTTTCACTGGATAACTCCATACTTGTGGAGGTGATGGTTATTGTTTTAACAGGAAGGAATTCTTGAGCATTTGCCCTGTTGAGACATTGGAAGAAAACCTGTTTATAAATAAAATTATAATTTTGTCAGTTCATTTCAAATTTTGCCTTGTACTTCATATTCATCTCAGATTGGGTATACAGAAATCCAAAGTAGGTTGTTTAATTTTAGTCTGTTAGTTACAAGATCATATAAATAGAGCTAAAAAGAATTTCTCAAAACTCTGCATGTAAGTTCTGGATAGCTATCCACTGAGGGGGGTGGGGGTGTTTGTCATTGACTTTGTAATAAATTGAGATATAAGAGTGACATTTGGTGAAGATACAGCTTAATGTTCAACATATTGACACCACGTGAGGTGTTCAAAGTAGCCACTCAGAAATATTGCAACCCTCACTCCACATGAAGTAGACATGGGAGAATGAGACAAATTAACACAACTTATTGGTGTAGTGAGGAGAAATAGGTTCTGTCCTAGTCTAATATTGATACTTGCTGGTACCAAACTTTGGAGCACCTGTAAAACAATGTTGTAGCAATATTGACGGGGCAAAAATAGGTATGGTAATTTTAACTTTGTCTTAAAAGGAGTTTTGTCCAAAAACCCTATATGTTGAAAGATATGCTAAATATAATTTCCAGTCTTTTATTTTGATGCAGTTTTATAATACAAGGATTAAGTCATATGATTCTTATATTAATCATCTTCAGTTCATCAATTCCTTAATGTAATGCCTTATTGTCTCTCCTCTATTCCTTGATCATTTCATTGTACGTGAAGGAATTTTTTTCTCAGTCATCCTCAGACTTTCTTCCCTGTGATTTTTCCCTTGCAGCAGATTGGTTAGATAGGTATTACGTTGTAAGATGTGGCCAGTGAATTTAGTTCTTCTCTATATCATTAGCATCAGTTCTCTCTTCCTTTGAATGTTTTGCAGGATGATTTTTTCTCTTTTCAATCCATGTAATTCAGAGCATTCATCTCTTCAAGTTGTTTCCAGTCCTGATCTCTGATTGTTCAAGATTCTCATCCATACATCATCACACTCCATACAAAAGACATCACAAATTTCTTTGTAATTTCAAAATTTAAATTTGCATTGATTAAAATATTTTTCTCATAACTAAATGCCTGTTGGCAAGTGCTGTTCGCCTTCTGATTTCTTTGCTGTACCTGTTGTCATTGTTGATTACACTTCCTAGGTAAGGGAAACTGGTGACTTGTTCTGCTACCTGGTCAGTAAGCTTGATGTTGGTGTGAATTCATTCTGGATTTTAACTCGCAACTAATACCTTGATCTTTTTAACATTAACATTTAAGCATGAATCTGGCAATTCTGATGGCAATACATTTAGCTTCTTGGATGACTCCTTCTCGAATTCTGCTAAAAGTACTGCAAAATCCATTGGATACAGTGCCCACTTTTTAAACTCCTTTTATGTTTCCCTTAACCCTCTTCCGCCCATAGCAGAGTGATGTGTACTGCAGAAGCTGAGCGCTTCCTACCCATAGCATAGTGAAGCCTACTTGTACTTACAGTCACAAACATAAGCAACCTATCAGCAGATAGGCAAATATAGCTGACTATTACTAGCATGTGCACTATGTAGAGACCGTGGATGTTAGTTTCTTTCTTTTAAAATCACTGCTATCTGTATTTTGTATTAAGCCTGTACACATTTTCATTTCATTTTGGGGATAACATGCATTTAAATATGGGCATGAGAGGGTTAAACAACATTATGGCTTCTAATTAGAGATTTGATTGTGCAGTTATGATCATGTAGTTATGGTGTGGGTTCGAACAACACAGTTGGCAGCCCTGAAGATGGTTTTCCGTGCTTTTTCATTTTCATCCAGGCAAATGCTGGTGTTCGTTAATTAAGGCCACAGCTGCTGCCTTCTCAGTACTAGCCCTTTCCCATCCTTGCTTTGCCAAAAACCTTCGATATGTTAGTGCGACGTTAAACCACGAGCAAAAAAATGTGGCTTCTTCAATGAATGTGCTAGAGAGTGCCTTTTTTGATTTTTGTTGTATCGATACTTCCTCCAGTCTGTCCTTCATAGAGCCGCAGTATCAGCCTCCTGTCTTTCCAGTGCAAACCTGTAGCTTTAAGAATTCTGAATACAGTAAAACCTCCTTAAGACGTTTCTGCAGGGGACAGGGAAAAAGAATGTGTTAAGCAAGAAAACGTACTACTGAATACAGGAATAGAAACTATCCAACAGGGATATGGAAACACCAGATTCGATTTTTTCCAAAATAAGGGGATTTTACGTCTGATATCCGCAGGTACAGTGAAAACTCTATGAGAAGAGAGTATTAAAGGCATGAAAAACACGAGACAACAAATATGAAAACATTTGAACGGGCCCCATAAAAATATCAGAGTATTACTGCAAATCACACTCTTTCTAAAACAAATGTTTGTAGAAGCCTTTTATTTCAGACCAGTGGGTTATTTAACATTATTTTTTTGGTCACACACTTAGACAATCAATTGGAGGTTATATACGGTCATGTGCAACTGCAACAGAATGACTTTGGCTGCCATTTTGAATCAAATAAAACTTCGACTGACCAAGACCTATTTGAGTGATGGAGTCGAAACTGGAAGGTGCGAGTTTCAACATTCACGCCAACTCTGCACGCTTGCAGCGACTGGGTGACGTAGACTTTAATTTTGTCTTCATTAGTAAGGAATTTGATGACTTTTTCCATATCCATAATTAGGCTATCATAAGACTAATATGCACCACGCTGGTCAACTTCACACGATAATTAGTATGTTTATATGGGGATTGAGATTGATTTGAGTACACTTACCATATTGTATACGATCCCAATTTACATGTAGAACTGGTATTTGAGTATCGTATTGAATCCGCCAGGCAACATCAACGTATACGGATGATGCAAAATTTTAGTAAAATAGTTTTTAAAAACGCCAAATACAGTAGAAGCCCGGGAGATAACTGTCTGTTTTGAAAGTATGTGTGGTATACCAAATGTAATTCATGCAATAGATGGAATGCACATTCCAATTTTAACCCCAACAGAAGGTTATTGTGATTTTGTTAATCGCAAGGGCTGGCAGTCTTATAATATGATGGCAGTTGTTGATCATTATACGAGTAAATATATTTACTGGCTCATTATATTTTTTTATTTCGACAGAACAAACGTGGAGTGTGTACGCAGTCATTTTCAATACCCTCTCAGTGCGATCCACATTTTCATGGAACTCAATTTGAACAGAGCATGATACTATCCCAGATTTTACTGTATTGACCTTGAGACTCAATCCGAACTGAGCCCCCGTTTACATGGCGTTTTCAATACGGGAAGTGTATTCCGATCGAACTGAATCCTGCATGTAAACGTACTATATGTTCAACTTGTAGGCTATCATGCAACAAATATTCGCTACCCTTCACTGAACAACTAAACACGAAATAAATTTTTAACTTCTAAATGGAAAGCGAAATAAAAGCACAAACAGGCTCATTGTGTTAGTCTGCAGTTTCACTGCTAACTAGCAAGCAAAACTAAGCATTTCTGAGGCTAATGGCTTGCTCCCCAAAGGTGAAATTTATCCTGTGAAGTTTAAGAATTCAAGGCATTTTCCTGTTATCAAGCAACTGCCGTGAGGGCTCTTACCCGAGTTGAAATCTCATTCCTTCCACAAGGGATGGCAAATAACATTTTCAGGGCTAGGAAAAATATTATCGTTAAATGGTAATAGCTAAAATTCGGGACGTAATAAGAGAGGTATTTTTATATAGATTTAATACAATGATAATCGGGACTTCGAATTTACGATGTGCTAAGCGGGAAAACATGGAGGAACACAGTAACAAGGTTTTACTCTAGTTTGACCCAACTCGCGTTATCGAAAGCCTTTTCAAGGTGTACAAATGCTGCATGGGTGTTTCTACTAATCTCCAATCTCCTTTCTAAAATTGTTCAGAGAGCCAAGATTGCTTTTCTTGTTCCCATCCTTAGCCTAAATTCAAACTTGTCCTGGTCAGTGTGTAAGTTTAATTTGTTATTTATCCTGTTTTTAATTATTGGTAGTCGTATTTTGGCTGTATCAGAAGAGTTATTGTTCTGTGTTCGGAGCATTCTACAGTACTTCCTTTCTTTAGTATCATAACAATTGTGTTTTGATGAAGTCGTCTGGAATTCACCAACATCATAGCATTTGCATATCATGACATGTAGAATTTTTCATTTTCTCTCCCATATTCTTTAGCAGTTCTCCTGGTATGTTCTCCGAACGGGTAGCTTTATTTTCATTTAATTGCTGAAGTGCCGGTTCAAACTCCCTCCTTCTGACTGTAGGACCTTTCATTATCCTCCTCTACTTCATGGTCTGTCTCAATATACGTACCTTACTTCATTGAGCACATTTCCTCCAACATACCTTTATTCAAGGTATCCTTCCACTGCACTAATTTTCCCATTTTTATCTCGCTACTACAGAGCTTTTCGCTTTCAGTTTCTGGTTCGATGTTTTGATGTTCATATATGCTCTATACATACCTCAGCAATATCTTTCCTATATTGTCAGATCCCCAACCATGCTTCTTTCATGATGATTACATTTGATCTGAAAGTTTTTCATTCTGTTGAAATTAATAAATACTAGAAAATACTTAGGAAAGAAAACATTTCATTAATAATGGCATGACAAGTTGCGTTCATGAAAGAATATCTGATTCTATTAGATCACTTTCCTTATATGTATATGATTTTAAAACATACATTATTTTAAATGTTATTGATTAAAATGGGTGGTTATTATAAACAAGTGCAAAACTTCTGATTATTTTCTAGTTTTTATTAATCTTGCATTAGTTAATTCCTTTTCACAATACCTGCGGAAAACAAATACTTAAACTAGTAAATTATACAATCGTGTCCATGATATGAGACAGATTCTTTTTTTTCATTCTCTGATGTTTTTTCTTATGTTGTTAGGGGGCTCTTAAGGACCTGATCCTGCGAGACTCGTTCTATGCGCCAGAGGTAGAAATTTTCCGTGCTGTGTGTGAATGGGTGCAAGCAAATCCAGACGAGGATTCTGCATCCATCCTTCAAGTAGTGAGGCTTCCCCTCATGTCCTTGTCCGAACTTCTGGGAGTAGTGCGACCTTCAGGATTAGTAGGACCAGACACTATCCTGGATGCCATTCAAGCCAGGACACAAGCCCGTGATACCGAACTGAAGTACCGGGGATGCCTCAGTGAGTATTTCTTGTTCTTATGCTTGTTTGACTGGAAATTTATTTAATGCTTCTACACAATTTGATAGTGTGAGTGCAAAATTAGATTGGTTATCATATCTAAGACAAGTGCCATATCAAATAAAAGAAGAAACCTGGACTGGGACAGAATGATGGAAGAGGAGTGGTGAAAGGGGAGAGGAAGTTGAAGTGTTATAAATAATCCGATCCGGCAGGAGCTGGATAAGGGGAAATGAGAGGATATCATGTCTAAGACAAAGTAATAGACAGTATTTTGACAGCCTTTGGATCTGAAACCTGAATGTCTCTCTGTCATCTGATTTAAATGCATTATACGGCATTCAGTTGCTAAATTGTTACTTTCTCACAATGGTGATGCATAATCAGAAGTTTCAGTCTGGATTTTGTGAACATTGAAACAAATTTTAGTGGAAATTTAGCATGACATCGCATTACAAAAGCAGATTAGTCCAAGTAAAAATTGAAAAAATGTGCTCGAACCGATAGAGCGTAAAAATAGATTAAGAAACCAGAAAAAGTCCAATGCGAGTAAGGCTAAATGGATTGGAGTGTGCATGGAGGCTGCTAAGTTGGATAAAAGTACTTCTGGCCCTTCAACGGCTCACGTGTCCAAATGGCATGATCTCGCCGCAAATCTAAGCTGGTGACATGTTTTGATGACCAGGAAGCTCTTTTAAAAGAAGAAACATCTATACAGATAAATTTTTACTGATACTATTACTGGAATATAATTCAAAATCTGTGATTCCAGAACTGGTACCATCAGAATCATGAACATTTCAGAAAAAAACATACCAAATAATCAAGAAAATGGAGAGGCTTTCTTTATAATGTGCACTATCTTCCTCCACTTGTCTGCAGGAAAGGACAGTTTCTCATCAGATTCATCACTATTATTTTGTCTGACACTTCGTTGGAGTTCAGTTTTGGTTTTTTTTTTTTTTTTTTCCTCTTCAAAAAATTTCTCTCCAGAATCACTATTTATGAGAAAACGTTCAATTTCTCAGTCAACACAAGATGAATGTGTACTTTTGAGACACCATGATGGCTACTCATTAGCAGGAAAGATATTACACTCCAGAAAAGTACTAAATATCAAATCGTTTTCAAAACGTGTAAAATGGAGTGGTATATTTGCAAAACCGAATTTCTATGAACATTCCCACAGAAATTAAAAATGCGACACTTTATCCTGTACATAGTCGGGTTTGGTGAATAAGGCATGGCACTCTCAAACTTGCGTATACAGTAGAACCTCTATAATTCAAAATCAGTTAATTCAAAATCCAGCCTAATTCGAAGAAGCGCTCATTCTCGGAAACATCAGGTACGATTTTGCATGTTATTTAATTGCTTAATTCGAAATATGGATAATTTGTCATTCGAAGAACAATGTCAGTCCCATTTTGACCGAGATTTCGAAAGCTATCCATCACGTTATTTATGCACTTATGAAGAACGGGTGGAACATCCTCTCTCCATAATGATATGGTCTGTGATTAGCGGCAAGGGTAACAGGCCTCTGTATGTTGTTCAAGGTAGGATAAGTATGAGCTGGTGCTAAGAAACTAACTTTTGCCTCAAGTCTGAATGGTTCCTGAAAAATGAGTATGATTCAGCACCATGCCATAAGGCTAAATCACTAACAGCATTCCTACAGAATAAAAAAATTAATGTATTGGACTGGCCAGCCAACTCACATGACATGAATCCAACAGAAAATATTTGGAAGGCACTGAAAAAAAAAAAAGAAATTATTAAAAAGGTGTAATTACAAGCAAGAACATGTCTTAGAAAGACTTAATGAGGTTTGGAACACCCCATATAGGCTATGGAGGAACAGGCAAGAAAATGCATTACAAGTATGCCAAGAAGGGTCTCTGCACTGATTGCAGCTAAGGGTGGCTTCACAAAATACTAAACGTTTGATCTTTACAAAGACAATTTTAGTTAAACTGTTTCTGTGGAAAATGGTAAATAGAATATGTGAAATACAAATGATATAAAGAAAATGCATGGAATTTTTCCAGAAATATATTTATTTTGCCAAAATGTTAATAAATCCATGTATTTTTGATCTGAGTATAATAATTTGGCAGACCACTTGTGTGGTTAGAATCGCTCAGCTATGAGCTCGCATCCGGGGGATAGTGGGTTTGAACCCCACTGTCGGCAGCCCTGAAGATGGTTTTCCGTGGTTTCCCATTTTCACACCAGTCAAATGCTGGGGCTGTACCTTCATTTAAGCCACGGCCGCTTCCTTCTCATTCCTAGGCCTGTCCATTCCCATCGTCGCCATAAGACCTATCTGTGTTGGTGTGACGTAAAACAAATAGCAAAATATTATGAAGGCATGTTCTCTTGTTTCGAATTTGAATATTTCCTTTCACCAGTCATCATCATCAATGACCCACTCCATTTGCCCGGGTGTGGTTATCAAGCCTCCTCCACTCCTTTCTGTCCCACTTTTCCTGCTCCATTACTTCTGCCACATCCACTCCAGCTTCTCTAATGTCCTTCCAAATCTGATCCATCCACCTTCTTCTCGGTCTTCCAACTGGTCTCTTTCCAATTCCCTTCTTGCTACCCATTCCTTTCCCATTCTTTTTACATATTTAGCTCTTCTCTGATTTTAATATTTTGAATTCTTTCTCTTCTCTTTTTAACCAATGTTCTTAAAAATTTCATTTCTACTGCTTGGATCTTACTATCTTGTCTCTTACTATTTAAAGATAAAAATTTCATGATGTTCCGTATTGAACTGTATCACAATTATTTTGAAATAATAAATAAGGTAGTTCAACCTATTCAATACAAATAAATAAATGTAGTGTTACATTCCTAAAAGAAGCAAGGTGCAATCTTCTGAACAGCAGCATAGCACACGCAAAGTTCGGCACTGTCTCAAAATGTTTACGAGAAGCGGAGAACAGGTAAGTGAGCCAGCTTGCATACACTATCAGGCGTGAAGTCACAACACAAACCAACAAATATGAAGAATCAAAATCGTGCAGAAGCCAAAGACGAGTCGCTCGATTGAAGTAAATTGCCAGCTCCCTAAGATCAGCGCAACATATTCAATGTCCAGCACTGTTCTTTCAAACGCCAACGGAACTCGATGAATAGCTTAATGATCCAGTATTCGCTTCGGTCGCGAAAATGTATGTGTGTGTGTGTGTGTATATACATACATACATATAATATATTTCAATTATATTGAATTGTGTAAACAGGATCTTGTCGATTGTTTAGAACAGTTGACGTAAAAAACAATTGTGTAGAGAAAAATGGTAAAAAGCACAATACTGGAAACAAATGAAAAATGTATATGCACAGTGCGCTATTTGTACTAATTCTCTTCCTTTATTAACTTATCTTTTCTTTTCACCTCTCCTCTAAAAAAAAAAAAAAAAAAAAAAAAAAACCTACTTTCCGAATTGAACTGTATACTAATATACTATAATGCCACCTGCATTTTGGGTCTTCACATACAAATTTAAACTCGTGGCTTGCTCTGACTGTGACTACTTCAATTACGACCTAAATTCTTATCTTCAAGAAATAGCGCACTGTGCATATACGTTTTTCATTTGTTTCCTGTATTGAGCTTTTTACCATTTTTCTCTACACAGTTGTTTTTTACATCAACTGTTCTAAAGAATCTACAAGATCCTAGTTACATATTTCAATTATATTGAATTGTATTATATATATATACATTTATACATTTTCGCGACCGAAGCGAATACTGGATCATTAAGCTATTCATAGAGTTCCGTCTGCGTTTGAAAGCACAGTGCCGGACATTGAATATGTTGCGCTGATCTTAGGGAGCTGGCTATTTACTTCAATCGAGCGACTCGTCTTCAGCTTCTGCACGATTTTGATTCTTCATATTTGTTGGTTTGTGTTGTGACTTCACGCCTGATAGTGTATGCAAGCTGGCTCGCTTACCTGTCCTCCGCTTCTCGTAAACATTTTGAGACAGTGCCGAACTTTGCGTGTGCTATGCTGCTGTTCAGAAGATTGTGCCTTGCTTCTTTTAAGTGACTTACCTTCTTCTTCTGGATTGTACAGTGCGTATCCCCATTGTTTTATATTGCCTCTTCAACTGTTTTTGTGGGGACTCGTTCTTTAATTTCTTTCTTACCTATGCATTGTTTTTTTGAGTTTTATTCGGCTGATGATGACCTGGATTGGGGTCGAAACCGGTACCGCTTCTGCTTATAATTACAGTTGAACCTGACTTATACGTATATGAAGGGGAAGGGAAAAAACTACTTGTAACTCAGAATTACTTAGAAATCAGACTTACACAATAATCACATATTTACTGAAAAACCAATGGAATAGACCTACAAGTGTTAATCCTTGCAAATAATAAACACATTAAGACAGAAGATATTATTTTGAACTTGGTCCAGCCTTAGAGAAATCAGATAGGTTGGCTTGTTTCACTTTGCTTGCATCAAGAGTAGGCCTAAACCTCCTTTTGCAAACTTAGTAATGAATTCAAAGCATTTTCACTACAACTTTACACACTGATGTAATGCCTACACCCATCGATTCCACTTAACACTTCACTCAGTTCAGGTGTTTCAAGATTAAAGTCGTTATCTCCATCCCCATCATTGTCACTATCACTTGTAGCTGGTCCATCACCACTGCATTGTTGGCATACATCAGCAATAAATCTCTTCATCTGGTAGTTCTCCACATACAGCCCGATTATCATAGAAATGCACAGGTATCAAATTCTACACCCTCCGGTAGCGTTAGCTCATTGCCAGAGAAAACTTCGTCCCCATAATCATCATTAGAGGCAGCCTCTTCTAGTAAGTCACCAGCTTTGCGGATACAATTGCTGATTGTGGAGAATGACACCTACTTCCAGGGAGCCGAAATAAAGTCCATGGCTTGTAGCAAGTTAATGGAGGGAGGTTCATTTCCTGCATCACTCAGTGTTATTAAATGCTGAACCAGCATTTTTCTATAATGCACTTTGAAATTTGCAATGATGCACAAATCAAGCGGTTGTAGAACACTGGTACAGTTAGGAGGGAAAAATTCCACTCGGACATTCTCCAGAACACTTTGAGATGGATGTGCTGCACATCGATCCGTAAGGAGAAGGACCTTCTTCTGTTTCTTTATCATTTTAATGTCCATTTTTTCAACCACTGTTCCATTAGAAGCATAGCTGTTTCTGTTGGATTCATATTCCATAGGTTTTGTTTTCGCACCCTTAAAACACCTCGGATTCTTCGATTTTCCTATCACAAGTGGAGGAAGTTTGTCAGATCCATCTGCATTGGTGGCGAGAAGTACTGTTACACGAATTTTACTTTTCTCCCCTCGATGGCATGAGTCACCTTTTTCAGCTAATGTTTTATTAGGAAGGAGATTGTAGAATAGGCCGGTCTCAACACAGCTGTAGATGTTTGGAGGTTGATCATCGCTTACGATACCCGGCAGAACCTCTTCCTTCCAGTGTTGCACTGTGACGTCGTCCACAGCTTTTGAGTCTCCGCAAATTGTTCTCCCTGTGATTTCATGACGAAATCCTTGCAACCATCCTGATGAAACCTGGAAATCAGCAGTGATACTTATCATTTTAGCTAACTCTGTCGCCTTTGCCTTCAGCATGTCGCCACTAATTGGTAGAGCTGCAGCCCGCTTTTGCTGGAACCATATGAAAAGTGCTTTCTCCAAATCTACATACCTTCCTTCTTGCTGATGGCTGTGATTTGCTGATTTTGAAGCCAGTTTTAAGAACTCATCCAAAATAGCGTTTCTTTTACTGATGACTGTACATAGCATGGTATAAGCAATCCCTAAGTCTCAAGCAATTTCAGTTTTTGTTTTGTGTGGATTAGTGTCCACTTCTCATATAAATTTTCCTTTTTCTGGTCTCCATGGCTAATCAAAGCAACTGAATGACAAAACTACTGTTCAACAGTAAACACCAGATACCGGCACCATGGACATTTTACTTCTCTGTTGTTCCCACAAAAGAAATTCTCATATTCAAACAAATTTACTGTATTTTCTTTTGTTTCCGCACCGAAACCCCTCACTTTGCTTGAAATGTATCTTAATCTTAGGCGGCATTGTGAAGGTCAAAAACGACGAAGGTACAGGAGGAGCGAGATAGAGAGTGAAGGGAACTCGCTCCATTGGCCTGTGTTCAGCCGCCAGTAAGGGTCAACAATGTCACTCGGCGAAACTCTGTCTTCTGTTTCAGCACCGAAACCCGACCGCACCACTTACGCCTACTCCGACAAAGAGGAAACTTCGTAAATATAGTAGTTTCTTTTAAAAAAAGCACTGCTCATTACAGTTACGCAAAACTCAGTTATATTTCACTGACAATTAATATGTATAACAGCGAATTATGTATAAATAAGGTTTAATTAACACGCTTTTAAATTATATTTTGCCGGGAACTAAAGAAAATTACATACAAATACGAATTACGCAGAACAGAGTTACGTATAAAGCAGGTTCAACTGTAAATAGGAATGTAACACTACATTTCTTATTTATTTGTATTGAATAGGTTGAACTACCTTATTTATAATTTCAATTTAATTGTCTCTTACTAGTTACCAGTATTTCTTGTCCGTATGTTACAATTGGTGTGAAAAACTGTTTATATATTGTTAATTTAGTTCTCTTGGGTACTTTGTCATCCCATAAAAGCTGTCTTGACTTGATGACAAAATAAAATGTTGTACCTTTATAGACTGTTATTAATTTCAGAGTTGGTTTCATTACTTCCATTAATAATGCTACCTAGATCCTCTACCAATTCTTCATCTATGTTCACTTGGCTTCTCTTTTTCGCTTTTTCACAGTGCATGACTACAGTTTTCTTTTTGCTAATTACCATTCCAAACTCCTTCAGATTTTCATTCCAAACATCCAGTCTCATTTGTACTTCCTTTTCTCCCTTTCCCCAATCATCTGCAAATACCAAAGCATTCACTTCATCACTACTGATACTCTGTTTTACACATTTTATGATTTAATCCATCAATATAATAAACAATAAGGGTGACTGTACTTCCTTGCTTGGTTTTTTTTTTTTTTTTTGTATAAAATGTTTGTCACCGCTCCCCACTGTACACTGGTTTTACTCTCATGATAAAACATTTTTACCCCTGTGGGTGGGGGATGCAAACGAAAAATACACCCACGGTATCCCCTGCCTGTCATGAGGCAACTAAAAGGGGCGACCAAGGGATGATTTTATTAGAACCATGAAACTATTTTTGATTAGTATCATCTCGCGGGGAACACCAAGGGTCGCCTTTACTTGTGGGTAGTACCACTATATTAGGTACTCCAGAGGTTTGTGGTTGGTAGTAACAGAGTGGTTCACTGTGAGTTTCCAGTACCCGTGATTAGTATCATTGTGAGAAACACCACGGGTCTGGGCGTTGCCTGTGATTAGTACCACTATATGAGCGACACTGTGGGTCTGCGTTGCCTGTGATTAGTACCCACTAAACACCATAGGTCTGCGTTACCTGTGTGACGTACAGTACTTGAGTTGTACAATCCTGTGTGGAATACCGTTTGACGCTACTTTTGATTAGTACCCCCAACATGACAAATACCATGGTTCTACTTTACTAGCGATCAGTGCTATTATGAATGCCGTTGACCTGGATTTTGGACCCCTTTAGCCAACAAGCCTCCTCGATTCAGGATTGTGCATTAGAAGTGGTCCCTTGGTCAGTAATACTATTTTTTATGTTAGTTTTTGGATTGGATCAACGGATTGTTTCAAATTCATATCCCTCCATTCATTCTTCATGACATTTTTTATTTTAGTCAGTGGATGATTTTGAGCTTTTAATTTGTCATTACATTTCGTACCATTAGGGGCCAATGACCTAGATGTTAGGCCCCTTTAAACAAGCATCGTCATCACAACATTTTTATTTTGTTAATTAATGATTTTGGTACATTCCTTTTCAGTGGACATTCCCATACATGTTTTCTCTTCACTGTATCATAAGCTTTTTCCAAATCCAAAAATATAAAGATGTTTTTCCATTATCGTTCGCACTGTAAATATAAAGTCTATTGTTGATCTATTCGGTCTAAAGACATATTGCTCTTTCTCTGTGTTTCAATTGAAGACATGGATGGAAGAAGGGCGTAACTCAAAAAACACTCTTTTGAGATAAATGAGTTTAAAGAATTACAACATCAAACACTTTCCTCAGAAATACAAAATTGTGGTATACTATACTTACCTACATTCTTGATTATTTCATAATATGTACATCAAAAATATTTATACATTTTTTTGGTTTGTTGTCAATTTTGTATTTTGGAGTTACGCCCTTATTCCATTTTCAAGAAACATTTTCATTGAAAATTAATGTTTTTTACATTGTTGGAAGCATGTAGACAAGTTTTATAGGTTAGAACATTTGACAGGGCACAACATGTTATTAGGGGAGTCACTATATCGAGAATTTCCTACTCCCACAGATTCAGCTCCCCGGAAAATATTTTCAAACCATGCACGTGCACCAGCGCATAGAAAGCTTACTAAATCTTTAACAACTTTTAATTTTCTGGGTTCAATACCTACACGAGGGACTGGAAAGCTATCCAAATTATCTTACAGACCATATATCCTTCAATAACTGAAACTTGTCATGAAACGTAATATTATAACTCTGGCTTCCTGATACAGTTCCTTCAGGAGAGTGACATAATATGACATACTTTGGAATTGAAAACTGAAGTCCTTTAGTTTGTGGTGTTGCAAATGACAGTGGGCTGAGAACGGCAGATCATTCTGATAGTAAGGATTTAGTATCCGAATCATCTGAGGTTTCATTTGGTAAATATTCACTGTCATTTGCTGAAATATCATATATTTCTCCTCCTGACATTACTCCTGCGTCAGCTGTTTCGAGTCTGATGAGTGATGATTGCTGGCTCGCCCTGAGTCAGCATTGGAGCGTATTTTAAGTCGGACATGAGTAATATTTGGAAGAACGGCGCAACTCAATATAGCACATCACACGCCATCTATTGACACTACCGATAAGCCATTTAGGTAGCATCAAGAAGAGCCTCCAAGGAACGTATATATGCAATTTACCGAATAACGCCACAACCTGACTTAAGCCCTTCTTCCATCCATGTCTTCAATTATATCCCTCAGTCTTTTGTCTATGATCTGTGACTTTCTCCATTTTTTGCCCATGTGATAATAGAGTTATACCTCTATAATTTTCACATTTCTTCCTATTTCGTTTTTTGAACAATGGTATGTTTCCTTGTTGCCAATCTTCAGGTATCCTTTTATCCTTCCATATGGCATTGAGGGCTCAGTATAGCCACTGTAGTCCAATGCTTCCTGCTACCTTAATAATATCAGTATTGAATTAATCTTTTCCACTTGGTTTACCTTTGATCATTGCTTTCAAGTTCCAACCATGTTATCGGGTTCTCTTCTTTTTCTCCATCTACTATTTCCATTTTCTTGTCTCCTTGCTCTGAGCAGTCATCCTCATTATAAAGTTTTTCAAAATACTTTGCCACACCTTCTGAAGACCCTTTTCGTCATGTACTATCGATTATCTTCTGTCTCTAACTCCATTATTTTTTTCTTGATTTATTCTTTTCGATTTTATTACTCTGTATAATAGTTTGATTTCCTCAACTATCTTGCTCAATTTTGTTGGTAAACTCTCCCCAACATTTCTCGTTTTCATCCTAGATACTCCTCTTTACTTGTAGTTTCAATCTTTTCACCAGTCAACAGGGATTAATAATAGGCAGCATGAGATAGCTCGCTAGTGCGGGTAGTGGACGTAGTGAGAAATTGATATGACCGATCGTGTTCAATTTAAATCTAGCCTTCAGAAACACAGGACTACAAATGCTTGATGTACAACATATTTTTCTTTCTGTTCAGTACTTCAGAAAAAAAATTTCAAATCTTTTCAAAGACTGTTCAACATTGCTGAAGGTTTGAGAAGGTTTGAAAAGATTTGGCAAGGTTTGATAGAATTTTGTTATAATGTTGAGGACAGTCTACCAGCCTTTGTGGTTCTTGGAATAGCTGTGTGATACATTTTTAAAAGGAAAAGAAACTTGTAGTAAGGCATAATTTACATGGAAAAAAGATTGTGATATTCTTCTACATAATTTTTGTAATGTATTTTCTGCCTTAATATCATTTGCAGAGGTTGTGTTATATTGCATTTACGCACATGAGTTAAATAAAAAAAGATAGCAATGCAATGGAAATTCATACGTTTTTGCACGAAAACATATTCGAATTTCAATAATATTGATCATGTTATTTGCTTAACGTCTTCCAATAATGGGAGAATTTCCTTCTAATAATAATAATAATAATAATAATAATAATAATATGCAAAGATCGTCATAAATTGAACATTGCGGATGATGTTTACTTATAGGTTATCGTACGGTAATAAATATAAAAGCTGTCCACTTCCTTGAGAAATTTCTCTTCCATCTTCTCTCGCATGCTTGCGTTTTATTCATTTTATTATGGTACTCTACGGAGCTTCCTGAATAAAGGCAGAGTTGTGCTTCATACTTTAGCCGTTAATACTCGCGCAACATCCCTCGGTCATGAAGCCATTTTTTGTTTACATTGTTTGCAATCCCAGCATGCCTATCGACTTAGCGCGCACCCTTAATACTCGAATTGCAATGGTCACTTGTCAAAGTTTTTGATCGACAGGACATGAATTGAGTTTCAGCACACAACTTTTTACAATACAAAATAAAACACCAGCATAATTCAAATTGGGGACCAGTTACCAAAAAGTAGCGAAAAGTGCAGCGATTAAAAATGTTTCAGCATGCAAAATGAAAGTTAAAACTATTCTAGGCTATATTACAATTACCGGGCGAGTTGGCCATTCGGTTAGAGGTGCACGGCTGTGAGCTTGCATCCGGGAGATTGTGGGTTCGAACCCCACTGTCGACAGCTCTGAAGATGGTTTTCTGTGGTTTCCCATTTTCACATCAGGCTACAGCCGATTCCTTTCCACTCCTAGGCCTTTCCTATCCCATCGTCGCCATAAGACCTACCTGTGTCGGTGCGACATAAAGCAAGTTGTAAAAATATATAAATATTACATTTGCATTTAATGTTTCCCTTCACAACACTAAATACAGTAGTTACCTTACAGAGGTTTCAGGAGTAGTCCAGAGTTGCTTGCTTCAGTCTTGTGCCAGCAATGGTGTTCCTTATCACAAAATTCTCCACTTGCTGGATAGCCACCAAATCATCTATGATGTGCATTTACTACATTAAATGTTTATAAACATCTAAAGCACTCATGACTGCAGACTGTGTTGGTATGTCTGTGATGTCCCCGTCCTCACTTTCGTCGGTTTAATCATTTAAGTTTGTAAGCTTAACGAGTTCAAGAATTTCACTCTCATTCAGATTCCTCCACACAGGCACACCTTAATCAGGTTTTACATAATCGTCAAATTGACAGGTGACTTTCAGCTGAGAAGAGACATAATTCCAGCTATCTGGCACTTCGAGATGAGGAAGTTCCGCCTCAGTAATTTTGCTTTCTGTTCGGAATCCAGCGTGTCTGAAACATGCAGAAATTGCAGCGGGGGATATGGTTTCCCACGACACTGCAATACCTCGGTAAGCTTCCAGTACATTCCATCTCAGTACTCATTTTACCTCAAGCCTATGCATTGATGAGTTGACCCATATGCTACAAAAACTGTGTTTAAGGAGTTTAAATATGCCCTGATCATGTGGTTGTAGCACACTGGTACAATTTGGTGGTAGGAATACCAATTCAATATTCCGTAGCTCAACATTTGGATGAGCGGAGCAATGGTCTATAAAAAGAACGACTTTTCTGTTCTTCGATCCCATTCTTGAATCAAATGCTTGGAGCCACTGCTTAAAATGTGCCGGTGTCAATCTTGCTTTCGTGTTGCTTCATACGTGCATGGAATGTTGCGCACACCTTTAAATGCTTGCGGGTTTACTGACTTCCCAATAATCAAGTTTCAGTTTCATCACTACAGTCCATGTTGCAGCACAAAAGAATGGTTTCTTTCTTTGTTGCGTTTTCCACCTTTGCATGGGTCGCTTTTCACCGCAAGAGTCCTTTGGGGTAATAACTTATAGAAACGTGCAGATTTATCAGCATTGTAGACATCTTTTGGCTTGTACCTTTGAAGAATTTCATGGAGAATTGGAAGCCAGTCATTGACAGATTTTTTTGTCTACACTTCCCAATTTGCCTTTTATTGTGTGAAGCTAAATGCCACGTCTGACTTTAAAGCAGTTAACACGGGCGCTGAAGTAGGAACTCCTGGAGCTCGTATCTGAGTAAACCGCTCAAAAAGGGCAGCTTCAAGGTCAGCATGGTCCGCCCCACGCAGTTTTTTTTTTTTACTCTCGCTTGGAATGCTACCTTTTAAAACAGTGTCTCTGATTTTTTCCCCTTATTTTTCAGGATAGTAAATATTCGAAGATGTTAAATTATATTGCCTGCCTATTTCACTTTTGCTCACACTTCTTTCACAAGCCTGCACAATTTCATATTTTGTACCCAAATCTAATGATTTTAGTTTCCCACTCGACATTGTAATGTGTTAAGTACAGCAGAATAAAGTGGGTTTGTTTTATTACCAATACTGTTTTCAAAGTGAACGAAGACTCCCAAACACAACTTGGAAACAGCCGACAGTTCAAACTATGCTGTTCACAGAACCGAAAACTGAAGACAAACAGAAATTTAAATTAATGCTACATAGTACAGCCAGTTTGCTTTTAATATCACTAATAGGGCCTCCACGACTTCTTTGCACGTTACAGAAAGAAACTCTATCTTTTAAATAAACAATAGCTCAGTCTGTTCACATCTCGCACAGAAAGCAATTTTAGACACGCGCACTAAGGAAATCACAAATTAAGCAACAGAAGTGGTTTCACTCTGCGTACAACAGCAGTAAATAAGTGTCACATTTAGTCACACCATGAGGAACAACCATTTTTGACAGCAATAATAGCAGCTCAGTAAAGGACTCTTCATTGCGACATTGCATAGCCGTAACAGGTTGACCAACCCAACAAATTTGTGACATCCGAAAGAACTACCGCTTCATGAGATTTCTTGATACGAACGAGAGTATAATGGTGCCAATAAAATCCTTTGCAAGAGATCTGCTGCTGCAATGTTTCTCTATCTTTTCGCGGAAGGTTTTTATAATCTAATTGTGTAAAACGCTCAGAATGATGTACAAATATTTACTGTGCTTCAGTTCATGGAATATCGAGAGTTACCTGGGAAAAAATAGTTTTTTTTGCTACCTTTTTGCGTTGAAGTGTGAAAATACCGATAACGGAAAATAAAAAATGTTAAAATCTCTCTCGTAGTAACGGATGACTCAATGAAAGGGTTCTTATAACCGGGTGCTATTGTACATTTTAATATAGGAATTTTGAAGGGACATAAAAAAAACCTGTCGTTACAACAGCATTCTCGTTATATCCCGTACTAGCTATAACAGACTTCTACTGTAGTTTTTTTTTTTTTTTTCCATTGCATTTGAAAGGTTTAAACTGTGAATCAAGGTTAATTGCATAAAGAGTTGGCGGTTAATTTGAAATCACGTAATTCGAAATCAGATTTTTGTGTCCGACTTCCAATTAACAAGGTTTTATTGTATATTTTTTAGGCAGTGAGTGCTGAGAGACCAAAGAAGTACTGGGAACGTCAGAAAGCGGTGCATATTGAAGTGAGCATGACCGCTGTGCGACAGACTGTGTTATGAACTTTCGACCTGAATTGACTACAGACGTAAATGTAGTAGATATGGTTATAGTTTGTAATAACCAAACCCAATGGCACTACAGCCCTTGAAAGGCCTTGGCCTACCAAGCGACTGCTGCTCAGCCCGAAGACTTGCAGATTACGAGGTGTCGTGTGGTCAGCAGGACTAATCCCCTCAGCTGTTATTCTTGGCTTTCTAAACCGGGGCTGCTATTTCACTGCAAGATAGCTCCTCAATTCTAATCACGTAGGCTGAGTGGACCTCGAACCAGCCCTCAGGTCCAGGTAAAAATCCCTGACCTAGCCGGGAATCGAACCCGGGGCCTCCGGGTAACAGGCAGGTACGCTACCCCTACACTACAGGGCCGGCTTTATAGTTTTATTAAATTTCATTATTTAATGTATATCCGTGAATCCAAGAGACATTTCCTCAGAATCGCATGTGGAAAATGAAGGGTCTTCCATGTACAGTACTTGCATCCTCCGTTCCACTCCTGGCATTTTTACTGCTGCTACTTTCTCTTATATTAACTTACTTTTTTGATAATCTTCCATAGTATCATTTCAACTATCAGACAGATTTGGATTTGCTTTAGATCCCTCAGGAAATTAGTACAAATGCCCTCCATGCTCACACGAAGATTTCGCCACCCGTTATATGCCAACTATTGAATGGGAGCATGCAGAAGCAGTATGAAATAAAATAATTTATAAAGATGTCAATGCTTCTAAGAGTATACTATTGAACATTACAGTAAACTCTTACCTTCTGAAGGTTGTGTGAACCATTCAAAGGCCAAGAAATTGAGGGAAGACTTCGTAAGTTCCACTTGTCGGAGTATCTTAGGGCCCGAAAAATTATGCATGAGTAGCACTCGTCAGTTATAAGGCAGTGGGTTAAGTAACTTCCTGGCCAATCCTACAGAGCCATAGGATATTGCCAATATCAGAGAAAGATGCTGCGGAGATTTCTTTAGGAACATTTTCAAGGCTATGCCCGATGTCATTGAGAACTACTACTATGAGAACTCCGCATCATTTCTGGAAATTTTAAAACTAATTTATGGACTGCAATACAACTTCGAGATTTTTCTTCACAGAATTTTTCTTGAATTGATCTGCCGACAGCACAGGCTGATTTTGTACACACACGTGAATAGTAAATGAACACTTGCTTTCGAATAGAATATTTGGGCTTATCAGCCATAATGTTGTAACACACTACTATGCTCATGCAGTTTCAGCAGCTATTTAGTTCAGACTGATGTCTGATAACACAACGCTAGGGATTTCTAGGTTGTTGACTGTGGCTTTGGCTGTTGTTATGCACGCGGGTTGTTCATATTCTGTTCACATGTTATTAACAGAATTCACTCAGATGAGTACCATTAAGTCTTCTCTTGTTTAATGTGGCTTCAGGCAAAAAGGATCAGAAGAGTTAAGTGTTGTTTCATGAATAATTGTTTTCTTTGCAGTGCCTGAAGAGAATGTAGCCCACCCTCGCCATGGCACGCAGGTGCTACAAGGTGAAATGCGTTCTGCCCTGCTGGACGGGGACAGCCACAACTACGATATGGAGCGGGGCTATACGAGGCATGCCATCAACGAGGTCGGTGACCACGGCATCCTAATCAAACTGGGCACACAAGCCATCCTCAATCACATGCGCATGCTTCTATGGGACCGGGACCTCAGGTGGGTCCTGTTTCGCTTGTTATTTGACTGCTGATTGTTACCTCTTCAAGGACCAATTTGATGAAAATTATTGGTGTATTTGTTCACTAGAAATTGAATTTTTATGTCAGATTGTTTTGTTGGAAGTGTCACATGTTTTTCCTGTTTTCTTTTGCTGTGGTGTTCAAAATTTTTTTTATTTATGTGAAACATCTGTTTATAAATTATGCAAGTGCATTTCTGTCTTTGGCATGATTTGAAGATCAGGATGACATTTTCTGAAAATTTATAGTTAGTTGAACAGCCAAATTTTAATCAAAATTGTTTTCATCAGTTACATGTTACTTTACAGTGGGAATAATCAAGAAGAAAACTTCAAATTTGAAGCATTGACAGTTACATCATACTGATGACAATAGCCTACAAAAATGTAATGTTGAGAACATGTAATTGCCTTGGTTGAATAAAAGTGTCCTCAGTAGTAAATGTTTTTGGAATGAAAATCAGTACAGTTTGATAGAAATAGTTAATAATTGTTAAGGGTAGTTTGGCTTCATTGTTTCTCATTAGCTTTGAGGGAAGATGCTCTCTACAAAGATTGTTTGCTTGGAAATACTATTACCAAGGAAATTGATAAAAAAATAATGATATCAATACTTGATTGTGTTAGACTAATGGAAAGGAAAACAAGTGACAAGTCGTATATAGCATGTTAGGAACACATAATGTGATACACACAATGATGTGTCAGCATTAGAGAAGGAAATTAGAACAAAAATGAAAATATAAATGGAGGATGACAAGCTTCAAACGGATGGGCTCTCTCGTTATCAATCCCAGTTGTTCTGCACTGTTTGTTCTCAGCTCTTAATGAACTGGTTTCTGCTTCCTCGCTTCAACAGGTCAGGCATCAACTTTCCTTGAGTGACAGATCCTCAATCTTGATGTGGGAAGTGTAGGATAAAAGGAATGTTGAGATATAAGAAGAAGGGAAGAGGGAAAAAAATATGAACACAGGTGGAAAAATACTAGGGACACAGGATAAACACAAAAGAAGAATGAATGACCCAAGGGTGTCTTTGTATGTAATTGGAGGGAGCAAGTCATATGTAGAAAGAGAGGAACAAGAAAACAAACACATAACAGGATAAACATAGACTTGATACCTGCCTTGATGAAATTGGGGAGCAGAAACAAGCTCATTGAGACTGGGAAGAAATAATTAAGAGAATCTAGATTGATGAGGAGAGAGCTCATCTACTTGAAGATGGTAGTGTATGAAGATACCGCCTTGTTCTTGTCCTTTGTTTTCCCATTTGTTCGTTATTTCCTTTTCTATTCCTTGTTCTTCTGTTGCTGACTTGTGTTCCTATCTTTCTTTATATGGCTTGATTATATAAGAGTTGCTTTTAATCATGTCTAATTAAGGTGTGTCTCGTACACCCCCCTAGTATGTTGAGCATCCAGGTATCATTAAATTTTTTTTACTTATTTTGAAAGGAAATTTTTAAGTGGCATTAGAGCCATGGTAGTTGAATGTTTTTGAAAGAAATTTGCTCACAGTTTTGCAGTTTAGAGAATTCAGAATTGTGTCCTGTAGTAGTTACATTTTAGATGGATGTCTCGTAATCTGGACAGGAAAATTAAAAGTAGTACTTAAATTTTTTTTTTTTTGCTTATATTACTTTATAAATAAATTTGAAGTAGCTAAGGAACATTACTCTCATCCTATTTTGAATCAAATTACCATTTTTGGGGAAATTGTTTGATATGCAGAATATTATATATTCAGTCTGTGAAAATGCCAGGAATTATATCAAAATATTATCTTTAGGATGGATAGATTTTATCTGCCATTTGTTCTGATGAATTTGTCTTAATACATATTTATATTTCATTCATTATATTGTGCTGATTGTACTTGTGAGAGATTTTATTTCTCATTTCCAGGTCGTATTCTTATTATATCGAGGTGTCGATGAACCAGAAAGAATGGGTACGTGTCGTTGAACATACTCGTTACTTTTGCCGCTCATGGCAGTATCTTTTCTTCGAACCTCGTGTCGTCCGATATATCCGCATTGTGGGCACCAATAATACTGTCAACAAAGTGTTTCATGTTGTCACCTTTGAGGCCATGTACAGTAACACACCTGTCCAGTTGGAGAAAGGACTTGTTGGTAAGTACTAGATCTCTTTCATCTATACTTCTGTACCGTATTTACCCGAATAATCCCCGCCGTCTAATAATGCCCGCACCCTCATTTTAGGAAGGCTCATTTAAAAAAAAAAATTAAATGAGCTAAAAGTTCCATCGAAAGAGTAACACAGGCATAAACAAACATTTCTTATCACTCCGCGAGGTGCACGTGGTCTTTACGCAAATATGAACATGTAAATTTACGGATGTAGCTGCTTTGCCTGAGATGATAAAAATACATTATCACTGCTATGAAATATATTTTCCATGAAAATGAGCAAGTAGGCCTACCTTTTTTTCATAGTTATATCTTGAATTCCAAAGCGATGACCTATATTTTTCGTGGGGTTAAAAGTTTCCTGAAAGTCTAAATTAATTTTTAACATCAAACCCCGAGAAAGTGTTGAGGGAAATTTTTGAGAAATATAGGAGGGTAAATGGATGGGCCAGTTCTGTTCGCAGGCCGATAACACACGCGAGTGCTATCTTCTTTTAAGGTGTGAATGGCTCTGAACGCCTGCTGCTGCATGCTTACAAAATACACTCTAAATAGTATTTCCCTCGCCTGTCGATACAATACTTGTCTTTTTGCACTTCCTGGATTCATCGTACACACGCAAATAATTCCCTAAATTCATTGATTATAATATTCACAAATAAAACTTGAAATATTATTTAATTTAATTTCCGGGTTGAACCGTGTTGTACTTGTACGCACATCACGTACCCCTACTCGATCAGAGGTAATCGCCTTGACAAAGAATACTGCAATGTTTTCGAAACGTCGGCAAACTGTACGTGATGTGCGTACAAGTACAACACGGTTCAACCCGGAAATTAAATTAAATAATTCTTCACACCATGGAAGCTTCACTTCTAAAATAAAACTCGAAATATTCACTCGTGACCCGCACAAACATCTTACTGAAATGATTCTATTGGCTCTGCGGAAAGCATGTCATACTACAAAGCGCGCGAATGTTACTGCGCAACCCTCTTCACACCACCTTCCTTGCTGCATAACTCTAGAATCCTCTCCTAAATTACAAGTTCGTCACACTCCGCGTCTAAAACACTTCCTCACACATGGTCTCTGTTTACTGGACAGTAACATGACCGGTGGTGGATAATTCTTTCGTGCACTGTAAACACTTATGGACACACCAGGGAAATCTTATGTTAGTTTTGCGATACAGTAAAACCTCGTTAATTCGAAGTCTTTGTAATACAGAAATCATACTTCCAGTTACGTGATTTCGAATTAACAACCATCTTGTAATTCAGTAATGCCAACACTCGCCAATTTTCCGCGGATTCTGCTTTTCCGCGTACTGCCTGCTACGTGATATTGTGGCTTCCTTAAAACTCTGAATACAAAAGAATTACGATTTCACTCTATTTTCAAGTATGAAACACACTAAACACACCAAAATGAGTGAAACTGTGGAAAGCTACCCCTGCACATTCCGGAAGATGCGTTCTATCGTGACGTGGAGAAATTTTGGATTTAAATTGCTCTGTAAAATACTGTACTATTTAAAAAATGTAAAGTCAGTTTAGAATTAAAAGTCTGAATTGCTTTCTGTTTAAATATGACATATGGGGAGAGTTATCTTCCATCTACTGTTGCACAAAGCATAACTGTACACTCATCGTTGAAAACTAGGTGAACCAGGAGCGTGTTGGCAACCTTGACGCATATAAAACCCGCACCCCAATTTCGTGCATCAAAATTCTTTTTTAAATATGCGGGGATTATTCGCGTAAATATGGTATATATCATGCTCAGCTCCTTGGCCAGAATTATATCTCAGCACTAGGGATATTCTGGTACCATCTCAATTTAGATATCAGTACTCAATGTTCATATCATAAAAAATATATTGATACCCATTAGTAGGGACCTGGAAAAATCGCATTTGCAATAAATGCGAATTTTTGAATCTTGTACTGAATCCAAGCCTACGGTAATTTTAATGTGGAATAAAATCATTTTTACGCGTAAATAAAAGTGCGACAAAATGCGAATTGTGACCCAAAATGCAAAATTAGTATGAATATGCGATTTTGGTGCGAATTCTGCGAAAATGTGCTATTTTACTGGCGAAAACATATTTCGGCAAAATTGTCAGAAATACTCAAAATATGATGCATAAATCTTTCGACCGTTCCGATCGATGAAGAAAAGTAGCCGATCGATTGCTGCTTGCTGACTTTAATCGATATTTACAATGGGAATAGCAAGGGGAATAAGATCTGTATCGATTATCGTAATGTAAATCGAGTGTCGCGGAAATAACGAGATAGATGCAGTGTTGTTTTCCTGTTGTTCTCTTTGGTTCAAAACTGAAACTCTCACAGAGAAATCTCTTATAGAGTACAGCAAGGAGAACTAACTATTTAAAAATGCACAAATGTGCGCATTTGTTATATTATAAAACTGAAACTAGTGAAGAGTAGAAAGTCGAGCTATTGTTTAGGTTATGGGGCGCACGGCAAAAACTGCGCACGAAAGGGCTCAGCAATATGCAAAGGATGGTTTATATGCCACAGATTCAACGACAGTGTTTTGCAAGTATTGTAATTGCCGAGTTGGGTGGGAAAAAAAGGATAGCATTGTGAAACATGTTAAATCTGAAAAACACGTGGGTAAGCGACGCGATAACGAAAGTTCAATCCCTACTGCTAGTACGTCTCAAAGAAAGCAATCTTCTGTGCTTACACAGTTAGATAGTTGTAAAAGATGAAAAATTTTCAGAGATAACTTCTCGAAACCCACAGTTGAAGTATTTGCCAAAGCAAATATACCTCCGGAAAAGCTGGAAAACAAAGAGCTAAGAGCCTGGATCACTGAGTTTTCAAATGAAGAGCTGCCATGTGTGAGAACTCTACACGAATTATATTTACCGGGTAAGTTTCGATTTCATTGATCGAGTATGGTTTAGGTATTACGACATCGAAACCACACGCAAAATTGAAGGTTACTGAATTTGAGTGTGATTTCCATATCGAACTATCTTACCTGTACCCAATTGACCCAGTAATTTTAAATTATTTTGTTATAATTTGAGGTCTTTCTTCCTTTCTAGAAGTTGCATCTGACCACCAGAAAAGAACAGCAGAGGCTCTAGTGGGGAAGAACATAAACATACTCTGTGATGAAACTACAGATAGAATGGGCCGTTGTGTTTTTATCATCATATTCCAAGTCCCAGCCGGATCGAAAAGAGAGCTGCACGTTGTTTCTGTGTACTATCTTGATGCAGGAAATGCTACAAACTGCTCTCGTGCTGTTTTAGAAGCTCTGCACAGTTATAGTGTACCATATGATGCTGTTAAAGTGTTTGTTAGTGACAGTGCCCGGTACATGACCCGGTGTTATGAAACATTAAGTGTGGTCATAGGGGATCATTTAATGCATGTACAGTGCTAGGCACATAAGATCAGCTTGGTTGGCAATAGTTCGGTCGCAGTGATGACAGATTTAAATCATGTGGTTGCGATGGTAAAGTCTGCATTTTTGAACACAAGAAGGCGAAAATATAATTATTTACAATTCTTAACATCGAAGTATGGTGCTTCAAAGGAAGCAAAGCTTTTTCCTGCACCTGTCATAACCCGATGGAATAGCTGGTTTCAGGCTGTCTTCTATTTGAGTGCTTACTTTACTGATGTTACATTTTTCAAGATGTCTGACATGAAAGACATCAACTACTGTGGTATTAAGTACCTGACTGATCTGAGTGACCGAGAAGTGAATAGGCTTCACTCCCACATGGTTTTTGTCACAGATCATGCAGCTGGATTGGTTGATCTCCTTACTGAACTTGAAGGGTCTCTGTATCCTACCTCTCATCTCCTTTACCCCAAACTGCAGAACCTTGACGCCAGTTTTACCTTAATTTGTGAGGGGAATTTTTCTGCGGCAACTAATGATGCTTTGATTAAGCTCACTCCTCTACAGCAGGCTGCATGTAGAGACGCATTTGTCAAAGCTGCTCATTCTTCACAGTGCAAGCTAGCCACATTGAAAGCTAAAGACCCCAACGATAAGTATTTTGTGTCAATTTCTCAAGCTTTGCATCCAAAAAATATAATTTTGAATAACACTGATAAATTACATGAGCTTAAGAAATTGTTTGGAGTAACAGATCTCTCACGAAACGATATCTGGTCTGGTTACTGTCCTCTGAAACATGCAATTCAAACCCAGATGAAAGAAAGTGAAAAATGTGATGTCATGCTTGCATTAACTGCAGTTCAGACAGTTCAGCATATTTGCTAAATACTGTCTTGAGTTGTGGACCCCAACGAACATTGTAGATAGCGAGCACGTGTTGTGTCATTACAACACAGTGGTTACAGACACAGTGCAATTTGAAAAAAAGCAATGCCGAAATACTGACAATGCTTTCGTTTGAACAATGAATTTGTATTGTGTGTGAACCAAGGACAATAACTGCAGTTCATAAACTTGGAATCGTTAAAATTAATAATACCATGCGATTATTTTGACTTTGTAAATAGATGCTAATTTTGGAAAAATAGATGCTAATTTTGGAAAAATAGATGCTAATTTTGGAAAAAATAGATGCTAATTTTGAAACAAATAGATGCTAATTTTTCAGGTCCCTACCCGTTGGTATTACGTGTTTTGAAATGCACAAAAGAGTAAAATCAATTTCCAGAATTATTTCAAATTAAGATGCCTAGATGCAAGTTTCAGTTGCCTGTTATTACAAGTTGTGACATTGTGGCCTATGTATGTATGTTTGTAAACTGTGCACTGACTAGTGATATCACGTGGTTACCTCTGAATGCTGGACGAGAGACAGTGTCATTTGGAACCAGTCGGCTTACCATGTTGCTGGTGTAGGGCATGTAGTGCTCCTCAACACTGCTTTTACATAGAGGAATGGAGAGTGTGTTGCGCTGGGTGCATTGCGTCCAGCACGATGCAACAAACTTGTCTCTAGAAAAACGGACCATTGCTCTGGGCTCCCTCATTAATGCATGTTCTTTCAGATATCTTCTCAGCCTCTAACAGGAAGTTTCTCCTTCCTAGGTGATTCGCATCCATTCTCATTAAAGATTAATATTATAGAGTGTTGTGGTGGTTTTATTGGTTTAAAGGAGAGTACTACAGTAAAACCTTGTTAATTCGAAGTTATTGGGATGCAAAAATCGGACTTTGAATTGCGTGATTTCGAATTAACCGCCAACTCGTAATTCAGAAATGCCAACCCTTGCTGCGTCACGAAAGGTTTTTTTTTAGATCTGTTACTTCATGCAATTAACCTTGAATCACAGTTTAAACCTTTCAAATGCCATAGGGGAAAAAAAAAAAATCCAAGATGTACCCAACAAAGTGCATTTACAGTATTCAAATAATGCACTTGGATAACTCTCTGACAAACATCCTCACGCAACGAAAGGAAAAAAAGCATGATTCAAAGTCGAGGAGAAATCTATGCTGGCTCCCCTGTGTAAGTCCTTCATTTATTGGATTACTGTAATGAATGTGTTTTAGATGTCCTGTACTTGCACGAAAAGTACCCGATGCCCTTATGGCACTCCAACAATCGCAGAAGAGGGCAATCAAACAGGCGGCACAACACCGCACCCCGAGTCCACGATTGTTAGCACAACCACCAAAGAGGTTCATCTCAGCGTGAATCACGCCAGCTTCTTAGAGAAGGGCCTCGATAGAACACAAACACCGGAAATGGGAAGCAATGGGAATCTGGGCGAAGCCAATAGGTTAACAACCATAACAGAGGGTGGAAGGAATATGAGGTAGATCAATTCACAATAATGACATTCAGTCACACTTAAAAAGACCAAAATATAATTTGATTTAAAAGAATAGTAAGGGTGGGTGGTGCAATTTGAAATATAAGAAAATTAAAACAAACATTATCCTTTAAGAAAAGGGAAAACTGATGACAAGGCTCGTATACAGGAAAACCACCAATCATAGTCACCGTACCAATAGTTACAACTAATTTTTTTTGCAGAAATTTAATATTTCCCAGACACAATTAACTTCAGTAGATTTAAAAGCTTCATTACAATTAGCTAGTTTGTGACAATTTACTTGTTTATTATAATTTACTTGTTCATTATAATTTACTTGTTCGAGCTCGAACCCATCTTTCCTTAAGGGAAGTCATAAATAACTCAGGTGCACCAGTTGTGGGTACGCGCGTCCTAATAAAATTTCCCCAAAATGCTTATTACATTTTTGAAATCCCTCAGTGAACACGGAAGCGTTTCAAATTTAAACCTATAACCGCGTCCCCTAACACACTAACAATGTCCTCAAGAAACATTAAGGAAGGCAAAAAGTTAAAATTAATAAGGAGCCGACATCAAAAGAAAAGTTACAGAAGGAAATCAATAATAATAATAATAATAATAATAATAAGGTAGCACAATAATGTAGAAACACTTAAAACTCATCTTGTGACCAGTACATCACATCACCAACACAGGTACGCCATGCAACAACGAACGTCTGCACGTCACAAGTATTGTTAAAACACGCACACCGCTACAATGCAAACTTATCACACCGTTATCAGAAAAACAAATGAAAGCATACCAACAACAATGGAAGAGAAATGGAGTGAAGCTCCAGATCAGTAACATTAATTGAAATTCAGGGAAAAGATGATTTCAAATAATAATAATAATAATAATAATAATAATAATAAAAATAATTTGAAAGGGAAAATTAAATTAAATTCACTTCGATCCAAAGCACGCTTCAGTATTCACTAGGATTTATAATAATTTTAAATATCCAGTTGCCTTTATGAGACTAATGATACAAGAGACTACACACACCTTCACTTGTCACAGCTTCAGTTTAAATAGCAGATCATTTTAAACCACACTGTTCTGGTGACGCATAAGTATGTGCATCAAGTAAAAATTATTCACTTGTTTAAGTATAACATAAGTATACCAATTATTGGTAGGGCATATTTAGATTAGCGGAATTCAATAATGGAAGCTGCGACCGAGAATCACAAATAAGATCAAGATAACTCAACCTAACGGTCACAAGGTCGATATTACAATAATAGTATGCACATTAGCAATTTCCGTATACCTCAGAAGGAAGAAAATATAATGAATCTACCTAAAATCTCAAATTAACAAATATAAATTGCGAGAGTGTCCAGCAGCTGATATTTTTACCAAGTAGTTTCGAAAACATTGCATTTATTACGGCCTGGAACCCATCTTTATCACATCACCAAGATGTGACACAATATAATATTAACCCAAGCAGATTTGGGAGAAGAAAGCCACAAGACTGCTTACGGAACAAGCACATTGCTCTCGACTAGGATATATAAGCTCTCAACGTAAGGCTGTTGTTATTATTATTAGTGCCACATATAAAAATCAGCGTATCAAAGGGGTTTCACACGGGAATCTTCTCAGAACATAATTTGGCGAATACACATTGCTCTCCTGCAAGTAGTATGTCGAGGTTGTGACTCGCAAGACGTCTCCCGAAGGAATTATTATTATTAATTCAAAACATCGATGAAGGTAGCCACGTTGGCGTTTTACACACTGCAGAATGATCCCGTGAGGATTATATGGAAAGTCTGTAGGAGTTAATATCATGCCAGACGATCACTTACGAGAGTGTTGACAAGGATTCTTAAATACTAACTTATACAGTTTGGTGCAATACATTCCCAAGAAAAATATTATACTCAGCTGCAGGCACTCGTAGTCGCGAAAAAGGTTGCATTCCATACTTACAAGTTACAATTACACCACCACCACATAAATGTCATTACACAGGCCTACGCCTTCCTTCACAATCACCTTACGGTGGTTTTAAATCATTCTTGCCTGCCATAGCGACTGGCAGCAAGCCAAGCGACATGACGCCTGCACTACCCGACCGCTGGAACAGAAGTTTTCGTTTGGAATAATGGCCGCTAGGGCGCGCCATGCAGAACAGTTGACTATCGAGCAGCGGGGCTACCCAATAACAAACTCATAAACAACGTTCAAATAAAAGTCCAATGGCGAAGCAATTGCCCACAGTTATATTACAATTTGCACAAATAAGAATCCCAACAGTACAACAATTAGCTAAGAGTTCCCTTCTTTTGGGGCAAGATTAAACGATAGTTTCCATTCCCCCCTTTTTTTATGAATTCCACATAATCAAATTTCCGGTGTAGCGGTGATTTCACATAGTCCTTAAATTATACCGCTACACCCTTAAAACATCAAGATTGATTGAACTTTTCTATGACGAGAGGAGAAAGTCTCTCGCTTCCATCTTCATTACAACACAGTACAGTGACTCTATCCTTGTACGATTTCCCGCCATGGTACTTCTCTCGTAATTCAGAAATACGAACCCTTACCACGTCACAATGTATTCTAAGACCCATTAATGCATGCAATGACCTATTTTCACGTTTAAACCTTTCAAATGCCATGGAAAAAACCATTTCAGAAATATATCCAACAAGTTGCGTTTACATTATTCATATTGGATAAATAACTGGCAAACATTATTTATTTATTTATTTATTTATTTATTTATTTATTTATTTATTTATTTATTTATTTATTTATTTATTTATTTATTTATTGTCTTGTTTTATATGGCGGGACTCAGGCTATGAAGCCTGCTATTCTGTCCGACCATACATACACCTACATGAAGAGTTAAATATACACTAAATTATCTACAGTTTAATATCTTAAGGTGGCTGTGCGCGTAGAGGCGTGCGGCTGTGAGCTTGCATCCGGGAGATAGTAGGTTCGAATCCCACTATCGGCAGCCCTGAAAATGGTTTTCCGTGGTTTCCCATTTTCACACCAGGCAAATGCTGGGGCTGTACCTTAATTAAGGCCACGGCCGCTTCCTTCCAACTCCTAGGCCTTTCCTATCCCATCGTCGCCATGAGACCTATCTGTGTTGGTGCGACGTAAAGCCCCTAGCAAAAAAAAAAAAATCTTAAGATAGCAATTAAATGTTTTAATTAATCTAATACTTAGCTATGATCTAATCCTACTATGTTATAAGAAATCATTATTATTTATTAACCAGGTTTGACAGAGTTTCTTAAAGCGGAGGTGATTTGACACACTCCTAATTTCAGCAGGTAGGGAATTCCAAATTCGGCTAGCGGCGACTATAAATGATCTACTGTAGCCAGTTGAGCGGTGAATGGGAATGCTTAGTAGTGCGGTGGACGATGATCTGGTAGGAATACTAGAAGGTGATGCTAGGTAATGGAATTGTGTGGCAAGGTATTCAGGTGTGTTAAGGTTCAGTATACGATGTAACAGGGAAAGAGTGTGTAAATTTCGTCGCTCTCTTAAGCGTAGCCATGAAAGCCTAGCAAATGCGGGAGAAATATGGCTAAACCTTGGTATATCTGAAATAAATCGAACGCATGCGTTGTGTGCCTTTTGGAGCTTGATGGAAAGTGAGGCATTCAGGTTACTGTATACTACGTCACAGTAGTCGAATATTGGCATTACCATACTTTGGATAAGCAGTTTTCTTACATTTTGGGGGAGTAAATCTCTTGAGTTTTTTAAGGGAATGTAAGGAATAAAACACTCGCTGACATATACCTGTTACATGATCGTTCCAACTAAGGTTTTTATCCATTATCATCCCTAAGTTTTTAACTGTGTCTTTGAATTGTAACTGAGTGCCTCTTAATGTTACTGAGTGGGTGTGGATGTCTGTAAGTCGTGCGTGGGGTTTTTGGGTAGCTAAAAGAATACACTGCGATTTTTGGGCATTGATTTTTAGTGCATGGTCATCGGTCCACCTACATATTCTTCCTAGGTCGTCATTCATATTATTTATTGCAGTCGGTAAGTCACGAGGATGTGCATGTGTATATATCTGTATGTCGTCTGCGTACACATGATATTGACAATGTTTAATTACTTGTGTTAGTCCTGAAATGAAGATCGAAAATAGGAGTGGCGCTAGCACTGACCCCCTGTTGTATTCCAGTCTCTACCGATTGCCATGAAGAGAAATTTTCACCTGTAGATACACACTGCCGGCGATCAGAGAGATAGGAATACATCCAGGATAGTGTGCTTTGTGAGAAATTAAGAGTACGTAATTTTGCTATCAGTATGTCCGTGTCAACGCAGTCAAAGACCTTACTAAGGTCTAGAAGAGTTAAAACAGTAACTTCTCCCTTATCCATAGCTACTCCTATGTCGTTTGTAACTTTAAGCAGTGCAGTAGTTGTGCTATGATTGCTTCTAAAACCAGACTGGTATTTGTCATTAAGCATATTGTTATTTAAATATGCGGTTATTTGTCTGTGAACTATTTTCTCCAAAATTTTGGACAGAAATGGTAAAATGCAAATGGATCGAAAGTCTTTGGGTTCCACGGGATTGTTGGTCTTGGGGAGTGGGCGAACAATTGCATATTTCCAAAGGGAAGGGAATATGCCGGTTATCAGTGAGGTATTTATGATGTGGGTTAGAGTTGGTAGGATTACATCTAGAGTTTTTAACAGTAACTGTGGAACAATCTCGTCACATCCTGTCGCAGTTGTCTTTATTGATCGTGCAATTTGTCTCACTTCTGCAGGAGTTACGAGGGAAAAATATAACTGTTCTCCTCCATTGTTAGTATTGCCATTGTGTAGAATTTTGTTAATCGTCTGTTCTTTTGTTGTCTCGTCAATGTTAACGGGTCTTGTAGTAAAGTATTGGTTTAAATCATCCAGTGATATTTTAACGTCAGCAGTATGTATTTTATTTCTGCCTATGCCCATTTTTTTTTAACGGTTTTCCAGATTGTTGTCGTGTTTCGGGTTAGCAAAATGTTCTGTGAATGTCTTATTTTAGCATTCCTTACGGCCTATGTGGTTCTGTTACGAAGGGTCTTGTACAGGTCAAAATCGTTTGGTATTTGGCCAGTTTTAAATTTTCTGAAAGCTTTGTCTCTCTGTCATTAAGTCTCGTATTTCCTGCGTCATCCATGGAGCCACAGGGCGTGTTACACGAGCAGTGCATTTTGGCGCGTGTTTATTAAGAAGAGCTCATGCATCAAAAGAAGAAACACACTATTCAAAGAAGAGGACAAATTATGCTGGATCCCCTGTGCAAATGATTTATTTTTGGGATTTCTGTACTGTTTGCATTTTTTAGATGCCTTGTACTTGCACGGAAAGTGCCCGATGCCCTTAAAACATCGTGGCTTATCAAACTTCCCTATGACGAGGGGAGGAAGTCTCTAGCTTCCATGTGCATTGCAACACAATACAATGACTCCCCCCCCAACCTGTATGATTTCCTGGCTGTCACTTCCCTCCTATAAAACTGTAAGTCCATATGGGCTCGACTTCAAAAAACAATGCAGTTTCATCGGCATTGACAATATTGTTCGGTGCGTACGAATTGATTAAATGAGCCACGCTTTTTCGCCAACTGTTGGCATTGCTGGTGTTCACAGATTCTGCTTTTCCGCACGCTGCCTGCTATGTGATATTATGGCGTTCCTTAAAACGCTGAATACAAAAGAATTAAGATTTTACTCAAACTTAACAAATATGAAGCACACTGTAGACACAATAGAGTAAAATAATATATTATTATTGGTCCACCTTTTCAATACAAAATGAAAATTACATAGGGACTAGTTTCGACCTAGTAATAGGTCATCATCAGCACATGAATGACTGTAATCATAAATTTACTGACATTAAACAAGATATGACAATTCTCAAAATTATGAATAAAGGACCCCTCCTTAACATAACAGAGAATTGCTTTATAAATTTAGACCAATATTTCAATCCCAATTTCAATCTCAATGACATTTCCGAAAAATCAAACATTCTTTTTGACCTGCTAATTCAACTTTTCAGACAATCAAAATCTAATATTAAAGGTCCGATTGTTCATTCTATTTTTAGCACTTTTCTTAATCATTCTTCCATATTCCCACATCCCTCAGCCCCACCTTAAAAAAAAAAAAAAAAAAAATCCTTTGATCCTTACCTACCTTCATTTCTCTCTTCAGCTAAATAAAAAATCCTTTGATCCTTACCTACCTTCGTTTCTCTCCAGATAAAAAAAAAAAAACTCAGACCCTTATTTTCCTTCCTTCACCTCCTCAAAAAAAAATTCCTTTGATCCTTACCTACCTCCGTTTCTCTCTTCAGCTAAAAAAAAAAAATTATATATTCTTCTCCTGCCTTCATTTTTCTTCCCTCACCTCCTCAAAATTTCCTTTGATCCTTTCCTACCTCCGTTTCTCTCTTCAGCTCATCACATCACACTTGAGTTTTCCTTTTGACATATTTATAAAAAATTAAAAAAAAATCTTACTGTCTTTTATTCAGAATCAAATTTATGGTCCGCATTGAACTGCGAATTTATTTCTACCTTTATTTAACTCCATATATGTTGCTCCACCTCGTGAAACATCCATCGTCCTTCAAGATTCCAGAAGCAGAAGGGCTTTCTCCTAGCATCATACTTCGCATCGTCTATTAATTCTGGTTTATGAACATCTTGAGAAGACTATGTTACGATTCTTTATTTTCAATTGATCTCTGAATGAACAACATTATCGCTTAAGAACCAAGTTTTTTCGATTTCCATTTCCACAATTTATACAACGCACGGGACTTTTTTAAGGATCTCTATTTTTTAACATAATATAACGCTTCTCTGGTTTCCTAAGCCTCCACACGCAACTATTGCCATGTTCAAAAAAACTGAAGAGCCTTCCAACATCCATGTATTTTGATGTCTATCAATACCTTATAAAACACGACGTAATCTTCTTCGATTATACAACAGCTATGAAGAAGCCAGCATTCAACCTACTATTCTTCTTTATTGCATCATTTAGTGCACAGTGGTCTTTTATAATATACGGCGCACCGAACTTTACATAAATTCCGCTCAGTGCTTCGTCAATTTGGATGAGTTATTATTTTTAATATATCTCTACTCAACTTCCCACTTGGTATGTACCTTTAAAGAGACTGTACTTGTGTTTACATTGTTTATGTTTTCTTCGATCTTTGACTTACTTCAGGCTGATGATGACCTATTACTAGGTCGAAACTAGTCCCTATGTAATTTTCATTTTGTATTGAAAAGGTTGACCAATAATAATATATTATTTTACTCTATTGTAATCACAGTTCAATACGGATCTATCATTATGAAACTTATTTCTTTTAATAACACTGTAGACACACCGAAGTGAGTGAAAGTACTGAAAGCTACCCCAGCATGTTCCAGAAGACGCGTTCTATCATGACGCGAATATATTTTGAATTTTAATTACTCTGAAAAAAAAAATTTTTTAATGTAAAGGCAGTTACGAATTTCAACTCTGAATTTAGGCAATGGGACAAACATTGTTATTCAAATTACAAATTATCCGTATTTCGGATTAAACAATTTAAATAACATGCAGAACCGTACCTCATGTTTCCAGGAACGAGAGCTTGTTCAAATTGGGCGGGATTTTGAATTAACTGATTTTGAATTATCGAGGTTCTACTGTATTGGTTAACTATTCCATCTTGTCACTAATTAGAGGAAAGGGCTATGAAGGATATAAAAATGAGACTTCTGATGCTTTGCAAACCTAATACCAGCAGTGTTGTAAGAGCGCTAGAATTGACAGAGAGGCTGCATTTGAGCTTGGCACAAGTAATGGAAGCAATACCAAAAAATTAACACATTGCGGACCGGTCCCGAGAAAACTCGTGTTTGCCTAGCCGAGCGTTGCGGACCGGTCCCGAGTTATCTCGTGTTAGCAGCAGACCCAGCAGACTGAACTTTAGTGCTATCTTTTGAGATATACGGGAACTATTTGGAGGTCAAGGGTGATAGAACTCTGTTACGTATGGTTCTACACAATCGATAGTCGCATTTGTTTTCGAGTATTCTTCATATCGTAGATTTTCTTTGCATTTCTTGACAACATGTTTACAAAGTTCGAAGAGCCATGCAAGATGGCAGCGCCTAGCGATCGCACGTGTTTACACAAAGATTAAATTATTCGCGAATTATGTGCTGATACAGGCTCCGAATATTAAGTGATGCTGAGTATTTAGAGTTCGACGATGAAATATCTTCTAACGGAAATGTTTCAAGTGATGACGAGGCAAGGTGTGGAACTCACGTAGCGCAGAACGAGTCGTAAGTTATATTTGTGTTACAGGTGTAAATATTCTAAATATTGTAAATAATGCAGTGTTTTATGACGACTAGGTTATGGACAACAGTGAACCTAGGTTAGAGGATTTTGAAGGTGCTCCTGGTATAAAGGTATAGCCTAATGAATCTGGAAACATAGGACAAGTAGCAGGACTTATGTTTGGTGAGGAATTTTTTCAGTATGAAGCTGAAAAGACAAACTTACACTATGAGCAGAAATCACATTCTCATAACTTATCCCCTAAAACACTTAAGTGGACTAATGTCACTAGCAGGGAAATTAAAATATTAATCCTCTGTGTATATTGATACGTCAGGTGAAGAAATCATGTCTAAAAGATTACTGGCCAACCGATCCCCTAATAAAAAGACCAATATTTCCGAAAACTATGAGCCGAAATAAATTTCAAGAAATACCCTGCATTTCAACAATTATTCAGGAAGGCCAATAGAAAAATACACAATAGTCCTTCAAAAGCTATTGAAATTCTGACAGTTTATTTGTATGCATGCACTCCAGCTTAGAGGTAGTTAGAAAGTGGCCGGGAACAGGGCTGTGCATGGGGCGAACGGCACCCGGTCCGCAATGTGTTAAAATGACATCCGTAGCAGAATTAGACACGTAGCTTGCTGTAGCAGTTGCCTCACTTAAATGGTACCTCTGGAAGAAGAGGAAGAACAACATTGCATTATATGTTAAAATCCATCTCCTCATTACTCCCTTATGGGTCTGAAATGTAGACGCTCCTCAAGACCGACCTTTGCAGACTCAAGGAACAAATGCAGTGCCAAGACGAATAGCCCCATGGACTTTTAACTTAGGAGCATGGGTTGGCAACCATGAGCCCCTTAACTGAGTCCTGGCATTGTTTTCATTTACTTGTGCCAGATTCCTCAGTTTCATTTATCCTACCCAACCTCTCTTGTATTTTCAAACTCTTGACAGTATTAAGTTTCAGAGGTGAAGGGAGTCTTTCCATTTTCACACCCTTCATGGCCCTTGTCTTTCTTTACCACATACCTTAATTTTTTGAAGTTTCAGACCCTTTCCATTTTTTCTCCCTACTTTCTCTTAAAACGGTAATCACCACCACCAAGTCAGATACCGGAGATTTCTGTGTATGGCTATGTTTGAAACAAAATGTGTAACCACCAGGCGCCTTTGAAAGAATAAATACAGAAGTGGTGGTTGCAATGATTCGGTCATGTTTCTCGACTACTGCACCAACTTCTGTTGCAACAATAACCAACCCTCTGGAAGATCAATGAACTGCCCGAAAGAAAATCTGGTTCAGGAAAATAGAGGAAGATCCGAAGAACTATATTCTCAACATAAGTGCCTGTTGTCCAGAGTCCAGTGGGACCACAGCAGTATACTGCCAAGCTAGGGATTGAAGAAGATGAAGTATACCAGTGTCAGCTAAAATACCCTCACTTCCAAGGTTGAGAGCTTGTAGGGAGTCATAAGTCAACATCATGAAAGTAGTTGCTCTACAAGAAGGGCAAGTTCTGTGTATCCTTGGATCACCTTTCTGCTGCTCCCTCTGCATGCACTAATCTGTGACTATATTTTATCCTTTGTGTGTATGTGTGTGGCACATGCATATGCATGGCCTGCCTTTATATGGAAATTATTTTGAATTTTATGCTGGTAGGCTTCATAAGATTTCCTTATTGACAGTACTAATTGTTTTATCTCCCAATGTATGCACGTCGCTCAGTGCAATGTTTTCCCAAGGCTCTGCTAGATGCCTGTCTGGTAAGCTTTCTCCTGATGTGATATTTAAAGCACTCCTGTGCTTTCACTAAAACTACTCAAAAACCATTCATGCAATTTGTATACTGTGAGAGCTTTCTAGAGATTATGCAGGTGAATAAACAATTTTTCATAAGGGTTATGTGACCAAACTCAGAATATGGTTCCTTATTTTAAGGTTGATATTTTTGCTATACTTATTTACAGGAACATTTATCCCATCCTGGACTTTTTTTGTAGAGGTTAGTAACACTAGCAATTCTTCCACACATACTGTAGTTAGTGTCCATCATTGACAGTTTAGGCAGCATAAGCTAAGAAAACTAGACAGTTTTTCTTTCTTTGATTTCCTTGACTAAAATTGTGACTGCTTGACTCACTTTTGTTAATTTGTTTCATCCACCTAAGCTTTCCGTGATAAATTAAGTCTTCAGTGGTAGAAACTGCATTAAGATCTGCTGCATGGTTCTCAAGATCAGCCTGCACAAACAGACCCATGCACCTACAAATTATTTGTTTGGATTAGAAGTATAAGAAAGGAACAGACAAGTGTCGAAAGTTTGAGAGAGGGGGGGGATAAGAAAGTAACACATAATAGGAAGAACACGATGGCAGGTCAGTGTGGGAAGAGGGAGCAACAAAAGTAGGAGACTGGACAAACATAGAAACACAAAAGGACAAGAGCAATCTCCATGTCATCATACACTGCCGTCTTCAATTTCTGTGAATCCAAGAAGACTTTTTTTTTTTTTTCCCCTCAGAATCTCTTGTGAAATTTGAGGGTCATCTTTCATTCACAACCTTACAGTAATGAACACCACTGGCAGCTACCACAGTAACCACACTACTCCCCTTAATCCCCCACACACATAAAACCAGAGCGCGAACATATAGGCTCATAGGCTACGTCGCTAGCTGCGGCAACCAGTTGTACAGTGCCTCTGTGTAACTTCATTGGTTTTCAGGAAATAGTGAAAAGAGAATGACATTCTACTTGGCGGGAGACAAACTCCCAGTGCGGGCGACCGGGTGAGCAACAATCCCCTGAATATATATTTTTTTTAAGTCTCTCTATTAGCCTCTACAAAAACGTTTCTCAAATCTTCAGAGTAGCATCAAAATATGTGAGCCTTTGAATCCTCAGAAAGGTCATGGCTACTCTGTGGCAGAGTTATAAAGGTATCTACTGTACCTGACACTTAGTAAAATTAACACTTTTACAGACAGCAGGAAAGTTGGCCAACTTCAGCGACTAGGGATGTATAGGCCTAATCGCGGACGTTGAAGGTCAACGAAGAGTTTATTGCAGCACGGTATGGCCATTCTGCCCTTGAGCTTTTTGTGCACATACCTCACAATTTCATCTTCGACTTCTTTAACACTTTCAACACTACCCTATTTTAACATGGATCCTGGCTGTGAATTGGGTCTTTTTGCTAATTTTTAACGCGTTATTATGAAACAGCGAAACATATTACATGCCTAATTTTTGTATCATATGAAGGTGTCAACCATCCAAAATGAAGATGTTAATCAACAAGTGAATATCTGAAGTAATTTAATTATACTAGTCTTATAAAAAACATGAAAAAAAATAGTAGAGAAAAAAACTTTACATTGAGGTTATACCAATCTTGCTCAAACAATAAAAAATATCATTTAATGCAACTACTTAGGCCACAAATAAACACAAATGCAGTGGAATAAATTATTTACCTATTTAGAAATAGTTTGTTCTCGTATGCTAGTCCTGAAAACATTGGACTATACACAGTCCTACTTTGCACTTCTTGCACCACCATCTACTCTCTTTTCTGACGTGCTTACCACTTTCCTTCTTGCCCCTGTCTGAGCATAGCTTGCAATAACGAGTAGCTTTCACACATATGCAAAATTGTTGCAAAAAGCCAATAAATTTTGTGAAGTTTTACTGCAGACCACCGGTGCCACATGGAATTTTCCTTCAGTTTTCCCTGACGTTTCATTGCCGCAATTGTCGTACCTGCATATCTGTTAGTTTCTGTTTTTATATTTTTGATCACATCATCACTAAAAAAATTACTGAAACAATCCATTTTGTCACTCCCCGCGCAAAACTGAGTAGAACCAGATGCCGACTGGAAGACAGGTAGCTGTAGTTGGTCATGTGTTTCTGACCATTCATCATCAGATTCAGATGATGTAGCAGATGAATCACAGGCACAGGTGAATCATCAGCCTGCGTCTCTTCGTCTAAACGAAAAAGATAACCCAAATTTCTAGGCGAAGTATTTCTATCGTTTGTATTCGGAGTAAAATAATACAGCTAAACACTTACGTTCCAAAGTGATGTAATAAATAAAAATCTTACCTGAACTATCGCTTGATACGTTATCCGGTTCGTAAGCAGGGTCGTCATCACTTTCATCCATCTCTGAACCCGCTTCTCCCGATAAAATATCACTATCATTGAGCCAGCGTGAAGATATGTTTACACAGTAACACAGCTGACAGCGTGACAGATTTGGCGCGCGCAGCACACGGCACATTGAGTGCTTCGGTAGAGGTCACGGCAAGGAAAAAATACCCTGTTTATCGTTTAATTTCGAAATTCCCAAAAACTGCTGCATTCTAGTGGTCACTAGATGAACTATTACCTCCAACCATGGGACGGGAACCGTATGTGATACGTGCAGCTGGATATAAACACACGAGAAAATCACGCCTGTATCGTATACGGGCGCCGTCCAGAAGCAGGAAAGCAGCGCGCCCGTATCCCGTACGGGCAAAGTGTTGAAAGTGTTAAAGCGTCCTTGTTGCGAGCCACTGAATGCATTTTTAAGCTGTCTTTGTCTTCACGCTAATGCCGATATTCGCTTTAGTTACGCCTATGCCGTATTTTCTTGCAGCTGCACAATTATTCTGCATTTCCGAGTGTTTAATAACTATTAAGTTAAAATTGTCATCATAATATCGACGAAAACCCGTTGCAAATTTGCCGGCATTACCTGTTCCATGTATCTTTACAATACAATGAACCACCACGAAAATATCCCTGCTATCTATAAAACTTAATTTTGCTAAGCGTCAGGTACAGTGGATGCGTTATAACTCTGCTATTGAGTAGCCGTGGCCTTTATAAGAATTTGAAGGCTCACGATTTTTTATGCCATTCTGCAGATTTAAGAACGATTGTGTAAAGGCTAATAGAATGTCATTCACTCTTCACTATTTCCTGAGATCCAGTGATGTTACACATAGGCACTGTACAACCAGTCGCCGCGGCTAATGATGTATAATAAAGAGAAGGTCGTTTATTGTCAGATAGTTCCATATGCGTGCGAGGGGCGAAGGGGTTGTGTGTGTGTGTGTTTTTTTTTTTTTTTTTCATTGCTGTTAGGCCACGAATGCAAGACGACCCTTGATTTTTCGCATGAGAATATGAGAAAAAATTGTCATCTTGGTTTCGGAGAAATATGATATCACTCCAGAGGCTTCTGTGGCAAACATTTCAGTTTTTTCTTCAAAAGGCATCACCTAACCTAACCGTATATGTATCATGAAAACTTATTTCAAACGCATGTAGAGAAATGATAACCTCCTCGCTAAAATTTACTTGGGAATAGCCTTTCCGAAATTTAACTAGACGCAAGAAAATATAAACTATCCTCTGATATCAGTGATGTTCTCTGCCATATCGTGAGGTGTATCACATTCTTACTCAAGTTCGGTATATAACATTAAACTTAAGAGATCGTTTATTTTGGCCTTTATTTTTAACGAGTTAACAACTCTATCGGCCACGTTATTTACGCATTTGTTACGAAAATGTGTTATCCTCGTTCATTTTGAATTTTCTTTAGAGAACAGCAGTCGACGGGTATTACTAATCAACTCCGACATCGCCTTCGAATGTCGACGAGAGAACTCTAGTGGACATAGTGAGGAAACGATACCAAAGGTGATCGATCGCATGCAGCATTATCGCTGAGGTGCACAAATATCGGCAAAGGCAAAGGGAGTACGAAAACAGTTATTACTTTTTTTTGTTGTAAAAATAAATCTTTAAGTTAATGGATGTAACAGAACTACCAGGTGAGGTGTTTGATGAAGACCCCAGTGTAGTAGTAGCAAAGTTGAAAATATGTAATATTCTGAGAGTAAAAGAAATGACAAAAGAAAAAAGCATGGAAATCAAAAGATAAAAGAACTCGGAAAATATTCAGGAGGTATTAAAACAGCACGTCCTTATATCAGATATAGAAAGTGTAGAGGAAGAATGCACCAAATTTAAAAACACATTCATAAGTTGTGCAGAGAAGATTTGTGGCAGGACTTTGGCTAGAGTGAAGGAAAAGGAGACACCTTGGTGGAATCAAAATGTGAAGGAGGTTGTTAAGCAAAAGAAGAAAGCATGGTGGGAATGGAATAGAGACAGGAAAGAAGAAAGTAAGATTAAGTGTCAGGAAATTAAAAGTGTAAAACAGTGGTAAATGAGGAAAAGGAAAAAATGTTGGGAGATTCACAGAAAAGTTGGAAAAGGATGTAAATGGTGGGAAAAGGATGTTGTGTGGATTGATAAAAATATAAAAGAAAAGAAAAAATCTACACAAAACAAATGAAGAGAGCAGAAATGTAATAAGACCCAGAGGAGATAAAGAATAGGTGGAAAGATTATTTTGATAAACCCGTGAATGTGAGAAATTGTGCAGAAGGGAGTGTAGTAATAAATGAGGATGATCAAGAAATGGAGTTATATTGCAATGGCAGAGGTGGAAATGGCTGTTAAACAAATGAAAAGTAGCCGGGATGAAAAATGGTGATGTTGAAATGTGGAAGGGTTGTGCCTGGACCTTGGTCTTTTGGATGTTAATGGTGAGACCAAAACTATCACATGCACTCTTGTAGCAGTTAACGGACTGTTGCCATTACTCTGGTGTGAGTGTAGGTGATGCAACATCATCTGCATACAGCATTTTGGTTACCTTTGTAACCTGGGTGAGCGTCCGGGAGCGAAGTCTTGCTAGGTTGGAAAGCCCTTCATCTAAACAATACCTAATCTCCACACCTGGGTTGTTCATGGAAGATTTATGTAGCGTGGCAGCCAAATATAATGCAAATAGTGTTGGAGCAAACAGTGTTTCAGTCCATGAGTAATAGTCAATTCATCAGAGATCCTATTCTGATGGCAAACCTGTCCAGTCATGCCATCATGGAGGGCTTGAACCAGATCAACAAAATGCTGAGGACAGCCAAATTTTTTCAGTACTGCCCACATAGCAGGTCTTGGAACAGTCAAATGCCTTTTCCAGGTCATAAAAGACTGAGAAGGGAGGATTCTCTTACTGTCTGCATATTTCCTTAAGTTGCCTAGCACACATCATCAGTTCAGTTGTGCCTCCAGAAGTTCGAAACCTGCACTGTGACTCTAGGGGGACTCTCTGAGTTAACCTGGAGGCAGTTGAGAAGAGAATTCTTGCAAGAATTTTACGTACAGTAGATAGTAATAATATACCGCGATGGTTACCACAAACTCTGTGTCCCCTTTCTTGAAGATTGTGATAATAGTTGCATTTTTAGTTTGCTGGCTACCTCTCTGACTTTCCAAAATTTAAGAATGACAGTGAAAATCCTCATTTTGAGTGATTGACCACCAGCTTGGATTAACTCCAGAGGGATGTTATCTGGGCCAGGTGCCTTTCTGGGTTTCAGACGATTGAGAGCTGAACTGAATTTCTGGTAAGTTGGCGAACTGCCATCCATGGTTGTTCAGGCTGTTGAGTTACATCATGAAGAAAGTCATCAGCAGTGGGAGGACGATTTAGAAGGGTGGAGAAATGCTCCTTCCAATGCTCCACTATTTCATGGTTGTCAGTAAGAGTGGTAGAGTTGTCAGCAGTTTTCAGTGTATCTGTTGAAGAGCGAGATGGACCATGCAGCTCTTTTATTCCAGCATAAAAGTTTCTCAGGTCCCGAGCATGAGGTAGTTTCTGAAGTTCCTGAGCTTTCTGTTGCCACCAGGTATTATTAATTTCTCTTATCTTTGACATGTTCTTTTAAGTTCTAAAAAAATGTGCTTTCTTCATGTTGGAGGATGAATCTTGAAGATGGGATAGATAGGGTTCCCTTTTTGCGTTGATGAGACACAAAATTTCCTCATTGTCGTCATCAGACCAGTCTTCTCTTCTACTTCACAAAACCAATGGTTTCCTCGGCTGTCTTTGTGATTATCTTCTGCAAAATGGCCCATTATTTCTGAACGTCATTTGTGCTAATTGGGTAAACTGTTAGCTGTTCATTGATCATATTCTGAAATTCTGTGGCAAAGAATTCATCCTGAAGTTTAAACGTGTTATCCTTTCTTCTGGTCAGGATTTGAAGATGCCTAGGTGGTTTAGGGTGTGTGGAAATCCTGAGTTTGCAAATAAGGAGTTTGCAATCAGTCCAATAATCAGTATTTCTTGCTGTTCTGGTAATAAGTATGTCCTTATCACAATGCCATGTAATGACAAAAACAAGAATGTGCCAATGCTTGGATCGAGGATGCATTCACATGGTCTTGAAGTGGTTAGGCAGTCGAAAGTGAGTGTTCATGATGAGTTCATGTTCTGCACATAGCCCAAGAAGCAGTTGTCCATTTCCATTACAATTGCCAAATCCTTGCTTACCCATTACATTTTTCCAACTTTCCCAACTCTGGTATTGAAATCGCCAAGGGGTAAGAGCTTATCTGCAGATGGTATCTTGGTGATGGTTGTGCTCAGGTTATTGTAGAACTCATCCTTCACATAATCATCAGCATCTAAGGTAATAGTATAGGTGGATATGAACATCATAAAATTACCTCCTGAGAGTGGAATGCGGAGTCATAACCCTCTCTCTCTGATTGCAGTGGGAGTAAATTGGTAATCAATAACCAGTTTAGTCTTCACAGCAAATTGCACACCGTGGATGAGACGTTCTTGCTCTTCCTTTCCCTTCCAGAGGATGGTATATCCTGAAACCAAACTCAAAACAGCAACATCAATGTTGAGTCTACAGAGCTCATGGGTAACGAGAGCTGTTCTTCCTTCAGGCCTGTCATTATCTGACACATCAAGTAAAACTCTCACATTCTATGTTCCAATTTTCAGAGTGTGACTTTTCTGCTTTGATTTCTGACCGCATGAGGAGTGACCCGCTCGCTGGGTGTGGCTGCCCAGCTGGACATAAGAGGTGACTTCCGATGTTTCACCCACCTTTTCTAGGGGTGGACAGCGATAATCCTAAACAGGTCTGCCCAAGCACAGATGCAGGACCAAATTCCTGAGTAATCACAGGGTCTCAGGGAGACGACTATCATACATCTCTGCTGCCAACGTGCATGTCCGAACAAGGGGCTTCCAGTTTCACCCATAACCTGCCCCCACCATCCATATCCCATCCGTGCTGGACTTTGGAAGTAGTGACATTTGGAAGAAGTGCCACTGGCATGGATTTGTTTTGGGTGGATCTCATCTTGCCAGGATGTGACCCATGCACTGGACTGAAGTACAATTAGTGAAGAGGAGTTGTGGAAGGAGAGGCAACGGTGAAGTGGCATCAACACCCCGACCTGGCAGGAGGTGGACAAGGGGAAATGAAAATGATGGCGATGAGTATGTGTAGATAGATCTAGGTGAAAAGTATAACATATTCACTCTATTTAATACTATTAGACTTTAATGTATATGACTGATTAAAGTGCTCCGTTGTGTGTGTGTGTAAAAAAAAAAAAGTAAATATCTAGGGCCAATTGCAGAAACGATGACTAGTTTTAAGTGTTACACGTCTACCTAAACGACATCTAAATTGAGCCTGATCTTCCATTGCATAAACAGTGTTCAGCCGGTGTTTAACTAGACATCATTTAAAGTTTCAATATTGCTTTGAAAATGGAGATAGAAGTATCTTTCATGCAACTCTTTGCTTGTCGCAACCAGTGGAATTCGTCGGTGCGCGCGTCAAACACCCCAGTCAGCTGTTTGTCTTCTTACACATGACTCAAATATGGCTAAGCATAAGTGTTACTTGCCCACAGATAAGAATATCGCTTTCGGTGGAAATTAAATCTCATAATATTATAGACACTAAAGCGACACGCCACCGTACAGGGAAGTGAAGCTTTGATTATAACTTTGTTGTGGTGAGTGTAACCCTCGTAAATAGCTTCCACGAAAGAAGATGAAACAATAGTAATGTGTAACCGGTGCTCGCCATATAGATGTAGCTTGCATTCCGGAGATCGTAGGTTCGAAATGCATCATCGGCAGCCCTAAAGATTGTTTTCTGTAGTTTTCCTACTTTTACATCAGGCAAATACTAGGGCTCCTCTTCCCCAGTCCTCCTTTTTAAACAATCACCACCATTTGCTTTTTTCCTATCTCATAGTTGCCAAAAACCTATCTGAATTAGCGCGACAATTATAGGCCTATATAAAAACCACATACAACCTACTTTTAAGTTTTCACTATTATGTGTGCATGTGTGCTTACTTGGCAGTAAATATAAGTGAATCCCTCTCAGTTGATGTATGTGACAGCCCTCTGATGATTGGGTCAAGTAGTTCAGACATGTATGTACACTGTTAAAATTTGAATGAAGGTTCCACCTATTCAGTACTAAATATACGTCGTACAAGATATTAGTTTACAACATGTTATTTATTTATTTATTCATAGTACCGGTTTCAGCACGTAAGAGTGTTATCTTCAGCTTAAAATTGCAAACTGGGAGAGTAAGATATGTTACTACAAACAATATACGTACAGTATGATATAAAATACATATAGTGAAAATTTCACACATAAAAATGAAAAGTAGGTAAAATATATGGTGGTGTCTTGCAATACATTACAGGCATTATAGTCTGTGGATGTGAAACTGTTGTTAAACATTCAGTGTTGGATTGATGATATGCAAGTTTAAAATCTTGATGTACACATTAAAATGCCGAAGTAAAATTGAAGTCCACTCCTGTTGATATTGGTAGAGATATACATCAAAGTCCAGTAGTCTATATGATTAGCAAGGTCTTCTGATAATTATATATTATAGCCAGCACTTAATAAGTGGTGGGTTGAATATGTTTTTAGTTGGACTAAAATTGTCTCAGTTCAATGTGGATAGTGAAGCCTAAAAAGAAAAAGGAAAACTAATTAGATGAATAGATTACTTGAAATGGATCAAGACAAATTCATGGTCATGTGTGTTGAAATATGGGACTCTTCTTGTGCAGCGTGCTTGATGTTTGATGTTTAAGCTGAAGATGACGCTCTTACATGTCAAAACCGGTACTATGAATAAATTAATAACATGTTGTAAACTAATATCTTGTACGACATATATTTAGTATTGAATAGGTGGAACCTTCATTCAAATTTTAACAGTGTAATCTCCGTTCAATATGGAACAAAATTAAGTTTTTAACTTTTATTGACATTTATGTAGTTGAAGTGACCTATAATTCCATGGAATTTACCCCATGGATAATAAAATATATCGGTTGCCAAGAATTGTATTAAAGTTGAGTTACCAGACTGTCCCTTTGTCAGTCTCAAGAAACAAGTCGCTTGAAAAGCAAAATATTATTTTTAGCTCTACCTCCCCATACATTTCAAATGAATTGCTGCGATTTTGCAGCAGGTGACTGAGAGGCCATCGGATTAACCTTTCTTCCTGGAATCGTCTCAACATGATAATACAAATTGCATGTTTCATGGTGCATAACCTCAGATTGTGATTCGCTCCTCTCATTTGAGGCTAAACAGTGTTCTCGGCAGTGTTTAAACACGGCTGATTGAACATCGGTTTTAGACAGTGTCTAAGTGATAAGTAACATCTCTGCAATGCGGCAGCCATACTTAGGCATTGTTTAACTGTAAACATTGTCTAAACACAGTTTCTGTAATCGGCCCCTACTCTTTATTTAATTTTGATATTTCTGAATCTGTTCCATTTTATTTGCAGTGCCAAAAGAAAATGTTGCTACCATTGAGAAGAGTGCATCTGTGATAGAAGGTGTGAGTCGATGTCGAAATGCGCTGCTGAATGGTGACACAAAAAATTATGATTGGGACTCTGGTTATACATGCCACCAACTGGGTAGTGGTGCTATATTGGTGCAACTGGGTCAACCCTATATGATTTCGTCCATGAGGTAATTGAAGTACTTTTTCTATACATGTACAAATTGACTTACCATATATGTGTGAATAATTTACGCAGCCTAATTTTAGGAGCGGAAATTCTAAATTTAAGAAAAGAAGAAGAAAATATTAGTTTAATTTGTGTTATTTTCAAAAAAAATATCCTACATAAAATATAAGTTTGTTTTAGAGCAACACGGTATTATCTTCACCTTTGTCATAATCTCTGCCCATGTCGTAGCGTTAAGCAAAATTCTATAATAATATATATGAATGCTTCCAGGACAAATTTAGTAAAAAGCAATGAAAATTCAACATCTTTAGTTCATAATCGCCTAGAAGCTGCTAATTGTCCCCCATTAGCTTAACTCGTTGAGTTTGTTAACCTGCACTGGCTAGCTTTGAAGTCCATGATGCCTAGTCCCCTGGATATTCAGTATCTAAGGCTTTTAGCTGGCACATTTCACTTGTAACACTATATCCATATTGCCACTTTTCATTCACATAATCGTGCTGTCCAGATGCTTGACTTTTTGGACGCAAAGTACCTGGCTATTATGAGTTTCACCAATTTCAAATACGTTTGCTTGTATTGTACCTACTTCTGCGTGGTGAATGTGGTAACAACTTTATCCTTAATAATGTAAGAACTTGCAGTTTTCATTGCCAGTTTTTGAAAATATATATGCACAGAATATTCACATATATGTGATATGTCCTTAGGCTTGGTTAAAAGAAACGAAGGAAATGATCAAGGAATACAGCTAATTTTACTTGTTTTGTTTATCCAGGTTGTTGCTGTGGGACTGTGATGATCGCAGTTACAGCTACTATGTAGAGGTGTCTGTAAATATGTGGGACTGGGAGTTGGTGGCTGACAAGACGAGAGAGAGCTGTCGATCGTGGCAGATGCTTAGGTTTGAACCCAGACCGGTCGTATTTATCCGTATCGTGGGCACGCACAACACTGCTAACGAGGTAAGTTAGGAATAGAATGTGATCGCATGAGCTTTGTTCGTTGCTGTACTGCAAGTGATTGTGTGATTTACTTTTGGTGTCTTAGTATCGTTAGTTTGGTCCTGGACTTGGTTAGTGGAATTTTGAAAGTAGAAAAATCCATATCCTTAGGTATTCCTTTTGGGAAAATTGTGTGCATACTGATTCATTTACATTGAGTTCTCATTATTGCTGAGACCTTTTAGGCCTCATTTAATAAAATTTTAAAAATACTGAATTATGAATGAATGAATTACCTACGTAGTACGTATAGGACTAGACCTACCTGGGCCAGAACATATCATTCCACAACAATATGGAGAAAGAAATTTAAGAACTGGTCAAGCGTGGAAAAAATTCTGGTCCCTGAAATTCATTTTAGGAGATAAATCCCTAAAGCTAAGTATGAAGACTGCAGTCCTGGAGAAGTGTGTACTAACCAGTAATGCTTTATGGATGCCAAACCTGGTCATTAACTTCGAAACAAAGAAAAATGCTGCAAATAGGCCAACGCAGGATGGAAAGGAAAATCCTCAACATCATGCTGAAAGACAGAATGAGGAACGAGGAGATATGCAGAAGGACCGGTATAAGAGACGCACTCAACATGGTGGACAGATTGAAGTGGAAATGGGGAGGCCACATAGCAAGAATGGAGCACAAGAGGTGGACACACAGACTAACATTGTGGAGTCCTAGAATCGGCAAGAGAAACGATGGGCTAATTCGTTCAAGAAAATGGCTGTTGCACAGTGGACAAGAAGAGCAAAAGACAGAAGAATGGAAGACCCTTGAACTCCTCTAAGTGTATGAATGTAAATTAAAATTTTTTGTGTGCTTAAATATATAAACAAGAATACATAACAAACAAGATGTATAGGTTAGAAATGTGTGTGTCACTAAAAGGCAAGAAAAGTGCACCACCTGATGCATTCACACTCTTTAGGACGGCTCACCTAAAGAGTTTATCCGAGCGAAGGCCTGCTTAGCAGGAGGCCGTTGCCCTTAAGGGATCTCTAAGGCTAGATTTAGATTTAGATTTAGAATTACAGTAAAACCTCATTAATACGTTTCTGCAGGAGACAAGGAAAAAGAACATTTTAAGCCAGAAAACGTACTACCGTTCTGAAAATGTGAATAAAAACTATCCAAGAGGGATAGGGTAACACTGGATAAGATTTTTTCTGACATGAGGACATTTTGTCTAGTATCCATGGGTACAGTGAAAACTACCATTTCTGAAGATGTGAGCAAAGTACTAAGAGGTGTGAAAAAATACGAGAGAACAAATATGAAAACATTTTCCACTGGGGCTTATAGAATAATAGTGCACTGAAGGGTGTGAGAAACACCAGACAACAAATATGAAAACGTGCACAGGTTAGAATAATAACAGTAAGTTATTTATTAAATTGACCACCTAATCAATACAATAAGTCATATTCTTGGATGATTTACATTGATGTATTAACTAAAAATGGTACATGTTTCGCCTAGTATGAAGGCATAATCAGCCATTGTCTTAACCTCGGAATAAAATAAGCACTTGATTAACATATAATAAGATGAAAATAATTTTTAAAATTTTGAAGAGACTTAAACTAAAATTAACATTAAAAATAACAATGTTGGTTTTAAAAATTTTGTTTACAATGTGAAGAATTACAAAGGTAAAATTATTGACATTAAAAGGCTGCTATTAGAAGTAAAATGGACAAAGCAACATATTGTGATGAACAAGTAGTAAGATTGCTATAAAATTAAGTTGAGCGATTGGCGGTTACAATTAGACTCTGACGAGAATGACGATCAGTCATATTTATTCAAAAAGTAATATTGAGAAAATAATGTTGAAGGTTAGTCAAGAGATCACTATATTCCTATCTAGGAGACAAAAGACGAATGTCATAGCATATGGAAGAAGTGTAGAACACATTGATGAGAAGAAAAAAAGTTGTAGATTAAAGGTTGAAGAACAGTGTTAAAATTGGATCCCTGTAGACAATCTCAATTTGAAGCGATGTTAAAATGTTATCAAGAATGAGTTTATTGACAGTTGAATCATTTGACGAGGTGAAGGTAACTTGTACGTTATGAATTAAGTGTATTATTCTTTTCCTGTACTTTTATTATCCCATTGGGACCCTTTTGTCCTTTTGTGTTTGTCGTGTGTACCTATTCTTTTACCACCTGTATTTATCTTTGTCTTATGCTTCTTCCCTTTTCCTATACTTGTCCAGCTTTCTTCTTATCCAACACACAGACTAAAGATGTGTCAAGATGGCCACTCAATGAGTGTTGATGCCTGCCCTCCCGATGAAGCTGGGAAGTAGGAACAAGCTCGTCGGGGGCTAAGAAAAGATGGATGTAGAACTGGGATTGATGAGGATAGTCTATTTGAAGACGGCAGTGTGTGAAGATGTGGAGATTGTCCTTGGCCTCTTGTGCTTCCATGTTTATCCTATTTCTGTTGCTCCCTCTTCACACTCACCTGCCATTGTGTTCGTCCTGTTATATATGTTCCTTTCTTATTCCCCTCTCCCCCGTCTCTCTCTCATGAACTTACCTACACTAGGACTTCAGTACTGATCTCCCAAATTTGTCTTTGGTACCATGTAAAGGGTATGACAGTGTGCAGTAATTATAGATGATGAGAAATTAAGAACTGAGCAGTCATATTCAAATTCCATTTTTTAAATAACTATGCATAAAAAGCTATAACCATCTCTTTCGTTTTAACGTGCACAACAAAATACTGTAATCCGGTAATGCAGTAGTAACTAGGGTTGATAAAACATTTTATTTTGCAGTGGATAGGAATAACATACGATATTAGTTTCACTTCTGTTTTGATGACTTTACAGTTCACAATTATAAATTTTGACGTCTCCACCTAATCAGTACTATGTATGTTATTGATTATATGTATTTACATTTAAAAATACATTATCATTATGGTACTAGCTTCGATCCTATAATGATCAGCTGTTATACATGCCATTAATAATCAAAATAGCAAATTCGCTGGTTAAAATATCACTCTTCTCAGAGTTCATGTGCACAGTCCTATGTTTTAATAAGTTCACACTCTATTATCCTACATCACTAATTTGGTAAAATAGGGCATTATAAAATATGTTTGCACCAGTCAGACATGTGGACCAGTCATGTTCCTTGGATCTTGTTCTGTGATAAATACATAATCTTAAAATCTAGTATCAAATTCATAATTGATATTGTTGTTTATCATCACTGGTAGAGTATAATGGGGTGTACATTTTTTTTTTTTTTTTTTTTTTTTTTTTTTCATTTACACCAGAGAAACATAAGTGTGGAACGGTCATATATCCTTGAATCTGTTCATTGTAGTGATGTGGTAGTCTTTTGCTATCTGTTATTGCCTTTTAATGGTCTTCATTAGGAGGGAACATCTCAAAGTTATGGTTGATGGTTTATGTGGTTAAAGTGAATCTGAACTGTAGTTAAGTTGTTGGACAGGAAACCAGCCCAGGTAGCAAGGGAACATCATACAACTTCATGTAATTAAGCTCACTTATCTACAGTCCACATCCACTTCAACTACATAAACCGATCAACCATAACTTTGAGATGTTCCCTCCTAATCAAAACCATTAAAAGGCAAGAAGAGCTATCAAAATAGTGATGTAGGATAATAGAATGTGAACTTATTAGAATTTAATTATTAATAGTGTGTATAACAGCTGAAGGATCGAAACTAGTTTGCCCAACCCTTGTCCAATTTCTCTACGGGGTCAAGTATGAGGTGAGAGGAATCTGTCCTGGCGTGTTTTTATGACTGAATACCCTCCCTGACATCAGCCTCGTCAGAGGAGTTAATGAGATGAAATGAATGACGTGATATATGATAGTAGGAAGGGAGAGGGTGAAACCCAGTGCTGGTACATATCCTACTCCTGTCGAATAGCACAAAGGGGTCTGCTCAAGGCTTACCGTCCCCATCCAATGGACGAATTTCAATCAACAGCGTCATATGCCCTCACTCCATATAACCCCTCCAGGCTTTTGGCATGCAATCTAGTGATTAGAAATTGTATACCACCACCTCCCCTATCCTGCAGGCCGACATTCTGATGGTGAAAGTTTTTTCGACCAACAGGATTTGAACCTGCTGACCGCGGTATCAGACCGTTAAGACTGCGATGCTTTAACGATCATGGCCACCAGGCAGGGTATAGGATCGAAACTAGTACTGTAATTATAATGTATTTTTAAATGTAAATACATACACTCAATATCATACATAGTATTGATTAGGTAGAGACATCCAAATTTATAATTGTGAACTGGATAGGAATAAGTCTAAACATTCAACTTACACAATGAGTTAGTAAGGTTTAGTTTTACCAATAATTATTGCTGTACTTTATTTCCAGTTTTAAGTGATGGTGCACCTTATACCATGTGTGTTTCATTACATTAGCTACACAGCTGATGATAGTTGTCGATCGATCGTAGACTCGTTTGTGGTGAGACAATCAGTACATTGTTTGTAGTTGCTGTTGTTACTGATTTGCTATATTGCTGTCCATGTTATAATTTCACAAAATAGGCTAGTTACCTTGCATGTCACATTTGAGATTGTTTTAGTACATTTAATTTTACCATTATAAATTCTTTTGCATGTAAAAAAAAAGGCTCCCCAGATTTTTGTTACAAAAATTGGAAAAGTAAAGTGCATCTATATTCGGTGCTTCCAGTGCTCTTTGTTGAATCATATCATATGAGTTATGGAAAAAAATATTTCTTAACTTGTCTATTCTAGCACTTTGGTGTTGATCACCCATATTTACGTTTTTGGTACCATGAAAGAACCCCACTTTTACTTGCTTTCAGTTTCTCTTTTTGGTTCTGCCAATATCAGATCATGTTAGGTTGTGGCTTCACGTTTTGTTTAGCTGCAAAAGGCACAGCTTTTCATTTGAAAGCTGTGATAGAACTACACGTCCCCTTTTTCATGTTATTCAATTCCACAATTTATAAAATTAAACCAAGAAAGGAAAACCCTCACATAGCAGCAGGTTATTGCACAAAACACAGGGCATTATCAAAGGGAAACTATGGTATTATTGTCATTGATTCAGAATTTTATGCTGTTATAATGGCACTACGAAGTGGAATTCTGTTCTTTGATGAATTAGATTGGGTGGGAGAGTCTTGTAAGCAAGCTTCAGTTAGTTGTTTTCCTTGTCTTGGAAAACCAGGGGGATCCAATATATGAGTAAATACTATGTGTATCTGTATAATCTTATTTGGTAATTGTAGAACGCTGCATAAGATGACGACGATGTTCATGATGGTGATGATAGCAAATTACAATACGCTAGCACCTCTTAAAATCAGAAGGTTGTGTTTTCTTTAGAAATAATGCTCCTCGCAGGTTCAGAGCAATGCTGTTTGTTTCTTTATTTTTGGACGTAGCCTTCTGTTAAAATCTCATGTTGCAAACTACTTACCAGAAACATTTCTCCACAGGTATTCCACTGTGTACATTTTGAATGCCCAGCACAAACGGATGAACCAACAGTTGTGACCTCAACTCCCACGTTGTTAGATGGTGCAGGCGATGCTTCTCAAGGATTGACTTTTACTCCAGTAATGAGGCCCGTATTACCATCGCAAGGAGAATCTGCCAATACGAAGGAGGACATTTTGACAGAAACTAGTGCCATAGAAGGTGGGAATTCGGAAAATCCCTCCAGTGAAACTCTTTGCAACTCTCGTAGCGGTAGCGTCAGCGACAGTGGAACCGGCAGTGGCAGCGACACTCGTCAGCCCTGATGCAAGCGCCAAACATGAATGTGTCTTTGCTTGTTTTTCCTGCTACAGTGTGGTGATGACATGGGTTCTGAACCTTATACCCATGTCAGTGTGTTGTCTGTTTGACAATGTTGTAAGTACAAGAACTGATGCTCAATAAACAGAACTGAGAAATAATGTTTGGACCTTTACTTGAACATAAAGAAGAGGCAAAACGGGTCTGTGTTTTGTGAATAGCATATTTGTTTTGTCAAACCATTCCATTGGAGACATTATTAGTGAGAAAGAAGACTTCAGATAGCCTTGAAAAGAGAGAAAAATTTATTATTATATCATTTCATAGTTTTTCTTCTATTATAATTGTGTATTTTTATTAATGTTGGTGATTATTTATTTTGTTGGCAGTGAAGGTGCCATTGTTTTTGAAATTTTAGTAGATCAGTTGATCATGTTAAGAGTTTTAAAAAGAAAGTGTTCGAGGCCATACGTAACTTTAGCTAAGAAAGATGAGTGTCCATATTTTCTTATCTATGTGAATGTTGATATGTAGTGTAGTTAATATATTTTAAAAGTATTTATATTGAATGAAATGAAACATTCTTTTAAACTACAGTGAATGGATCTACAGTAGTCTCTGATTGAACTAAATGATGTGGAACCTTATAAGTGTATAAGTCCTTTAATTAGAAGGCCTGTTCAAAAAATAACCAAACTTTGAAAATACTGTGGAAATGCAAAGTCTTGATGGTTTCTGTTGAGTGGCACTGTATTTTGGTTTCTTTTTGAATAACTAGCCATTTACTCAGCATATTACTGTAATGTCCCTTCCGTCGTCTCCACCATACCAAAGTCCACCTTCTCCGCCATAGATGCCGTTTAGGTCTTCACTTTTAACCCTGAGCTGGGACCCATACCATTACAGTAGTACGGATGACATGATGAGAACAGCATTAAAAGCAACATATGGAGGAAGAGAAATGAACATCATGTTATTTGCAGATGATGATATGATTTGGGGAGAAGAGGACATGAAGGTTCAAGAACAGTTGGAGGTGGTGAATGGGAAGATCAAAGGATGTGGATTGAAAATAAATGTAGAAAAGAGTAAAACTCTTGTTATGACTAGAGGGAAGGAAGAAGGGAAAGATCAAATTAGACTGGCGGACAAACCCCTGGAAGTAGTGGAGACGTTCAAATACCTGGGGAGTGAATTAATGAAGAATGCTCGACTGGATGCTGAGATTAGTAAGAGGATTCAAGCTGGAAGCTGTTTCTATCCTAGCGTAAGAAACATGTTATGGGACTAAGATGTGCCAGTGAAAGCTAAGGAAACTATGTACAAGATGTATTATGTACCCATAACTTACAGAGCAGAAACTTGGACATTGACAAAGAAGGGAGTCGAATACAGGCAGCCGAAATGAAGTTCTTGAGGAATGTGATACAGAAGAGTAGAAGAGACAATATAAGGAATGAGAAAATCCAGGAAGAAATTGGAGTGGAAAAAATGAATAATAGAATAGAGAAGAGCCGACTAAGATGGTTTGAGCACATAAAGCAAATGAACGATGAAAGAATGCCAAAAAAAGTGATGGAAATGCAAATGCAAGGAAGGAGAGGCCGTGAACAACAACGATTGAGATGGAAGGACACAATCCAATGCAGTATTATAGAAAGAAACCTGGACTGGGACACAGTGTTGGAGGTGGAGTGGTGGAAAGACCGAAGAAAGTAGAGAGGAACCATATTTGCCCTTACCTGGCTACAGCTGGATCAGGAGAAATGACGATGATGATGATCATCATTATTATTATTATTATTATTATTATTATTATTATTATTATTATTATTATTATTATTATTATTTATTATTATTATTATTATTGTAATAATAAATTTTTTAGACAATAAGTTGGCAGACAGTGCAGCATCTTGTGTGATACAATTTTATTCCATCCTATGTTTTTTAAAAATTATTCTGACTACATTAAGTAGGTAGTTGAAGGGATGAAACATTTCCTCCTTGGCTTAATTACATTTTCATATGTGAATACATTGCTTTATTGAGGAGGGGTGGACTTCTCACAAAATATCTATGATATAATTAATCACCATCAATACAGCTTTCAACCAAGAAATTTATTTCATGCAATATTCAGCTATCTCAACAGTAGGAAAAAAAAAACTTACAATATAACTTTTGCCCTACATAGGCTTTCTTGACTGTCCTTCAACATCAAGAATCATGTTTTTAAAGACTTAATACGAGATAACCCATATTACTGTAATGTTTTTAAGACTATAAGTGGATAGACAGTGATATCTTGATATAATTTTATTCCGTGTATATCTTTCTATGTTTTTGGAATTGTTCTGATGTCATTAAGTAGCTGAAGATGTTGCAGAAGGGATGAAACATGTCATGCTTGACATTGAAAAAAAAAAAATGAAAGAAAGGTGGACATCTCTTAAAATGTCTATATGATATATGTCTAAATATTGCGAGTAGTGTATAAACGTTCACTTCTGCATCAAACTGGAGAAAACTTTTTACAGAGAAACACAGTGAAGTGAAAGACATTTCCTGAGACTAAGGAAAGTGTGGAAGATCTGTTCAAATATGAAAATGATCTTGAGTCTTTTTTTAACATCAACAGTGTTATGCATCATATTTTCAAAGGATCAAATGGTGAACCACTTGTATTATCTTGATGTCTTAAATCGTTGAAGAATCAGGAGAAAAAGACTAGACTTGTGGAGAAACAATTCCTGCAACCATGACAATGCACCAGCTCATGAATTGATGTTGATACATGAATTCTCATTGAACACAAAGAAAACTGCTTTTCCATCCTCCTTACTGAGCACTGGCTGACTTTTTCCTATTTCTCAAACTACAGTTCACTCTGAATGGACTATTACAGTCGCTTCAAGAGATCATAGAGAAATCGCAGGTGGAACTGCATACAATCTCCTAAATTACCTACCAGGACCCCTTCCAATAGTGGAAATGACATTGGGACCATTTTTTTAAATTTTATATATATAGTGGAGGGGAATACTTTGAAAAAGACAAGTAATTAGGCTGCAGGTTTATTTTTCAGAGTTTGGCTATTTGAACAGGCTTGTTACAAATGAAATACAGTATATAGAGGAAACACTTCTGAACTCTTGAACTGTGCATTTTTATATTTGCCAACTGTAAAAGTTCTGATTAAATATGTCCCATAGTTTGAGAGGAAAGAGTTAAAGGTTAGGAAAAGGTTGATTTGCATGAATGCCACTCTGTTGTGTGACTCTTCATTTTGATTTTTTAACATTTTGAAGCCCAGGCTTTTGGCTACCATTAGTGTCTAGAATCTGTTGCTAAGAATTTTTTCTGGATTTTGAAATTATATTTATTAATAGAACTTAATATATTTACTTAGAAATCATAGTTTCTAGCATTATTTAAAGAAGCAAAGGTGTAGCCAAAAAATTATGTATTATGGCTTTTATATGAAGAGTATCTCTCAAGGAAAGAAAGCTTTTTTTTGTGATGTAAGTTCTGTCAGTCTGAAGTAAGAATTGATATAATGGTGGGTTATCAGGTTCCTTTAAACTAAAATTACTACACCAAGAGGTGTAGGTAGAGGTTTTACTACCCACTAAGTTTATTGAACCACTATTGTCTCCTCTCCCATTTCTCTGCCAGATCAGATATGAAGTTTTTACAGCTGGATGACCTCATTTCAGCCTTGTCAGAGGAGTCCATGAGATGAATTATATCATATGATATGAGGAAGGGAGAGGGTGACTGTGCTGCACAGAGCCTATTCCTGTTGAATAGTACCAAGAGGTCTGCTCATGACTTAACGTCTCCATCTGAAGGACCAAACAACTTTGACAGCATCATATGCCCTCAATTCATGTGAACATTGAGGAGAGGTTTGGAATTGAATCCAAGCTTTTACCACGCAATCTAGCAATTAGAAATCATGGCCACTATTAATGAACTACTATTAATTACAGTTAATTAAAAGTTCACTTTCCCTTGAGTTTTTCACTCATACATACTTTCACACGGGCAGTCACACTGCACACCATTGCATCAAATCCCTGCTCTCCACGCAACTTCTCACAGGCAGTCATTCCAGAACAGTTCGCAACTAGCAAGCGTCGATGAATACCACGTAGCTGCTCGCGGACTCCCGACAGTCTGACAAGCACACAACCGTTGCGCTCCTTATGTAGGCCCATTTCTCTCTTGTTCTGCGTGCCTGGTCCATTGTTAATCAGTTGCCAGCTTCCTTGTCATGAGGCTCCACATATTGCATGCTGCTGGCCCAATCCATATTGTTACTGTTGCACTGCAATTATAGTCTTTCATTGGCGTTATTGCCTGTGCTCTGCCATCATCGTCGCAATATCTTCAATAACCTGTGAGAGGTTACTTATAGAGATTTCCTAGGGAGGGGTGATGGAAAGGTCAAATAAAACTTCAATAACAGGATAAATATTTGATTCATGATTCATTTTCATTTCCCCTTGTCCAGCTTTTACCAGATCAGGGTGTTGATAGCCCTTCTCCACCATTGCCTCTCCTTTCACCACTCCTCAGTAGTCTTCTTTTTCATATCACCCCTGCCGGGACAAAACCTCCTATGTGAAATATTTTAGCTTAGAAATTTGGCCAGTAAGGTTCTGTCATCTAAGGTGCAATATTGTGTGAATACTGTCAAGGCATTCTCGCTCTTCATAATGTATGTGCTGCGGGTCAGTACGTCTCTAAAGATATTCACATAGGTGGTTTTGTCCTGGCAACGACAATATACTGTCTCTGACAGAGTCCATCCATCTTGCTCTGGGCCTCCCTCTTGTCCTCTTTCCTTCTATCTTAAACTCCAACACTTGTTTTGGTATCATTCCCTCCTCCATTCTTAGAACATGTCCAAACCAACTCAACTTATCCTTCTCCATACTATCACTCTGTATTTCTACCCACATCTCATTTCTGACCCAAACATTTTTTATTCTCTCTCTCTCTCTCTCTCTCTCTCTCTCTCTCGCCCTCCCTCCCCCATTATCTTCCCTGCCATACTCCTCAGGAACTTCATTTCGCTGGCGTGAATTTTAGTCTCATTTCTTACTATCAAAGGCCTAATCTCTGATGCATACATTAATATAGGTGTGTAGTACACTATGTACATTACCTTATAATCCCGAATACCACTCGCCACTGAATAAGACCCGCACCCTAAATTTGAGACGGCAAAATATGGAAAAAATAACAAATCAACTAACTTGCATAACTATTTAATTTTCTTCAAATATACCACAAATATAAATTCAAACAGCTTACAATTAATAAAATCGTCACAAAAATCATAAATAAAATCGGTCCAATACTCAGATCATTCACAACTCAGTCATCTGAAGATTCATCATAGGAACTTTCGTCGCTGGCATCTTTCCACCGTCCACTGAATTTGAAATTCCACATTTCTTAAAGCTTTTGGACACTAGATAGTTGGGAATGTGCGTCCATGTGGTCTTGATCCAGCTGCATATTAGTCCCACTTCAGGCCTCTTCACTCATCCGGTTGGTGTTAACGCGTAATTGCCATCAGACATCCATTCGGTGTAAAAACAAAGCTCCCGGGCGACGTTGCTAAACGTACTTCACCCAGTCCTCAACTAACGCACTGTCCATACAGCTGGACTCGTCTTCTAACAATAACATCAGACAGCAAGTTTCCCTTCGGAAGGGTTTTCCTTTTCAGATTCTCATATGGAGGAGTTTGGTTCCATCCGCTAATACGCACAACATTACTGTGCATCGTTGCTTTTTGTTACCACCTATTCTGATGGTTACACTTCTAGAACCCTTCATATCCACTGTATTTTCAAACGGCATTTCAAAATAGACAGGTGTCTGTTCAGCATTCGTAATTTGCGACGGCAAATAAGAATTTTGCTTCCTCAAATGAATAATGCGATGCTGAAAGGCCATTAATTTTTCTTCATACGCCCCAGGGATACATTGTGAAATAGACGTACGTCTTAGAATGCACACTCTCTTTCTCTGAAAAAAGTTTTGGATCCATCCATGGCTTGCAGTAAAACTCTGTTTTAGGTTATTTTGAGATCTCTAGTGCTTTCAATTGACACATTTCACTAGAAACACCATATCCTAACTCACGTTTTTCTATCACAAATTTTTAGAGTCGTTCAATTTTTGGAAACACTGGACTCCGCCCGCGGAACGCTCTGTGATTGCCGTTACTGTTTAGTTTTTCCTCCTCCTTCCGCCAATCACAAATACACTATTCATCAATATTGTACTTTCTGCCAACGACACGATTTCCATATATTTCAGCTTTGCTTACAACTTTGTTTCTCATGCACATTAAATGACCGCAGATGCCATTTTCAATCCATCGCTTACTATCGAGACAGCACTTTCACGGGACAAATACGGAACTCGAATGTGAACGAGGTAGACTTCCGTAACCAACAGTCTCGACTCTTGCAAAGTGCGATATCCCGCAGGATCAGCTATTCGCGCACCCAGGATACCAGCAACACTTGTGAAACAAATGACTGTCAAGCATCCACAGCAGTGGCTTTCATATTTACTTCATATTTAACCATATTCATTGATTTATCTTATTTCATAACCTTACATTTCGCGTTTACATGCCACTGTAACCGTATTGAGGAAATATCGATCTTGTTTTCTACAACGCAACTGAAACACAATAAGATCTGAATGCAGTTTACATGTGGTATATTGAGTACGGTAACCGTATTCAAATCTATTTCAATACTCCATGTAAATGTAGTAAATATTTACGAGAATGAATGGCTTGAATATGACCCACACCCAAGATTTAGAACCATATTTTGGGGGAAAAGTACGGGTGGTATTCGGGATTAGACGTTATCTCTGTACATTTCATAGGAACTTATCTGTTCCACACCAGGTTTCTTACATTCCCACTTGAACCCTTCTGCTGATCTCCTTATCCAACCTGGCATCATGCATTATTCTATTTGTCAGATATTTGAAGTATTCAACTACTTCAAGGTTTGATACTAACAATTCCTTTTCCTTCTCTTCCTCCGCTTATCACCATGGGTTTGATCTTCTCCACACTGATGTTCATACCATATTTTGCAATATTGTCATTTAGAGCCTCTAGATATATACGCACTTATGTATTGTTGATCTCCAGATCACTGTCGTCTGCAAACAACAATATTTTCATATGCCCTCCTTATCTTACCTTTGTTTCCTTGAGAATTTCATCCATAGCCATTATAAACATATTTATCAGCCTTTATTTGTGGTTGGCATATCATAAAAACAAATATGACTACCATATGTGTATGGTCCACTATAAGAGTATGTTTTCTGTTCTTTGTGAAATATCAAAAATATTACATGTTGGGTAGTCTTGAGTCTGTTTAGTCACTGGAATACATAGGTAACAACTACTTTGGGTTTTTCTTGGAACGTACGAAACTAATGTGCATTGGCTACTGACTGATTGTTAGGTTGAATGAAAAAGGACAATAGCTTTTTTTTTTTTTTTCAATGATACCTGCTATTATGTTATTTATGCAATATCAGCTACCAAATAATAAAAGCAATACCAGTTTAATCACGTTGTGACCTCTTCCCTGACACCATCCTGTCTACTACACTTGCAGAATTGCACATTGAATAAGGCCCTATGGACTGTGTCCCAACATATGCCTCCTTGTTTAGCACATAAAGGCACGCCCACACCAAGATGTTTTCATTAACTTTGTTAATAAACATTGTTAACCAACAATGTTCATGAACATTTTTGACAGTTATTAACAAAATAGTGTGTTTTGTTAACTTTTTGAGCATGTTGATATACAAAATATCTTTAACTTTTGTGAATGGAATTGTTAATGTTGTCGTTAGCATTTCGGTTCGTACATGCCAAGGACGCAATTAGAGCATGCAAATTTGTAGTGTGGAATACGAGGCTTTCTTATTTCTTCTAAAAATTTACTATCAAATAAAGTTCTAATGTACAGTATTTTTAATTCTGTATTCTTTTAGCTGTGTTCTAAGGTAGTTTCATTTCCAGCTTTGCTCGTCTCTTAAAAACCTAACCTTCCATAATCACTTGTATATGATCAAAATAATACTCTCCTAACTAGATTAAATGAAGATTTTTCTTTATTTTGTAACTTTACTAATTCCCTGAGATTGTTATATAAAACTTTAAACACTTCATGCACAATTGTTCATTTTGATACTCTAGACAAACGTATGTGAACTCTGTCACCAGTTGCTAGGAATCTTAAAGTTATTACCTTTTTTTTTTTTAAGCCTGTCATTAGTGGAGCTGGCTTTCCGATAATCTGTATCATTTCTTGCGAATTCAGGCCTGAGTACTGTCAACAAGAACGGAGTCATGTGGGGGCATTCTCAAGAATTTTTTTTTTATCCTGCTGCATCATGAATTAAAAGTTTGTACATAAGTGTTCTCTCCAAACTTAATTCTAAATGCCTTTCCAGTATTTTTCTTTGCCACACTTTGCATCTACCGTATTTTCTACTTCCTGACCCTAGGCATCTTAACCTCACAAACAGCTTTTCTGGTGTGGACATGGTGTTGAAGAAGTTCAACAAAAGTTTAATAACTATGTTGAGAAATGTTTTTATTAACTTTGTTTTGTTAACATTATTAACTTTACCGTGGACTATCCATAATAGGATCTTGCATACATCGAAGGCTATATTTTGCCGGCTTATTTGTCATACCATTGCTGGTGAAAAGCTTCTATTTGACTTTGAGAACGAAAACAAGATTTTGGTACCAATTGGAAGGTCTAGATCCCATAAATCATCTCAAACAAAAGCTCTTATGTCTGTGAATTATAAAAATGTAAAAAAACAAAAATTTTAAAACCTTTCTGCACTCTGAAAGTTTATTTGTGAATTTGCTCAGAACATGCTTTCACTTAGAAATTAGGGGCCGATGACCTCGATGTTAGGCCTCTTTAAACAAGCAAGCAAGCACTTAAAAATTGTTCACAGCATTGACGGTTTTAAACATGCACCAAAACCTGTTACGTGAACCTGTTTTGAAGAAAATAACATTTTTGTCCCTTTAATGGAAATATTGCTTTTCCACCAAATTCAATACAGGATGGACTGAACAATGTAAAAAGGAGCACAGGGAGAGGATGAAGAGAGATAGGGAATAAAAGAAAAACAAGAAAGTGCTAATAAGTTTAATCTCGCTCCTTAGTCGGGCATAACAAATCAAAAAAATTATTGTTCATTAATACTTCAACAATTAACTCTTTAAGGATGAGTCATATAAATGAGTACATGTTCCAGTATGCGAACTTCCTTAACTACAAAAGACATAATTTGCATTGAAGTTTAATAAAAATTGTTCAAAAATGATACGGAGGTCAAGTCATTAGTCATGGCAACTACTATTTTTTCTCGCAAACAGGAGACAACACGGAAAATCTAAGATATGCATTTGGAAACGTACGGTATGTACTTATGTATGTCACTAGATGGTGTATGTAAACAACAGTGTGGGTCTAAGCATGCCCCCAAGTTCAGTGTGTGAGTGAGAGCGTCACAAAATGGAAGTCAACAAGCAGGAGCAACGATCATATATTAAAATAGCAGTTCTCCGCAGCAGAAATGCTCGCCAATGCCATGCAGAGCTGTGGGAAGCATTAGGTGTGCATGCCATGCCCTATAGAACAGTGGCGAGGTGGGTAGACTATAAACTGCCGATTTGCCTCGCCCAGGCCGTCCAGTGTCCATGGACAAAGATGTACGGATAATGGTGATCGACATTAGGACACGTGCTGGACTCTAGCGGAATTGCAAGAACATACAGCAACAACAGCGGCAACAATCCGGTGCATTTTACACAAGGATCTACAGGTGCGTAAACTTTGTGCAAAGTGGGTGCCACGTCACTTAAGTGAGGTACAGAAGTGGACTTGTTACGAAACATGTTGCATCAAACTGGAGAGGTTTCAGCAAGGAGGACAAGCCATGTTGAATCGCATTATTGCTCCACCCACCTCGCCACTGTTATATAGGGCATGGCATGCGCACACCTAATGCTTCCCGCAGCTCTGCATGGCATTGGCGTGCATTTCTGCTGCGGAGAACTGCTATTTTAATATACAAACGTTGCTCCTGCTTGTTGACTTCCATTTTGTGACTCTCACTCACACACTGAACTTGTGGGGCATGCTTAGACCCACATTGTTGTTTACATACACCATCTAGTGACATAATACACAAGTACATATCGTACGTTTCCAAATGCATATCTTAAATGTTCCGTGTTGTGTCCTGTTCACAAGAAAAAAATGGTTGCCATGACTTATGACTTGACCCTCGTAAAACATATGAAAATGTTCTACAAGTCATAAAGGAATTAAATTGTCATTCTTATGGGAAATCTATAAATTCTAGGATGTTGTTTGATACTATTTAACTGTTCGTTTCACTCTTGATAATGGTCGACTGGAATGTATGAATTTTACAAAAATACAATTTTACAAGACATATGAAATTGAATAGTCAAGCTTTCAATGTATAAAAATTCAGAAAATTCATTGCAGCTATTTGACTGTTTGCATCACTCTTAGTGATAGTCGACTGAAATATGATGATAAATTACACAGGAAAATTATATTTTGCAAGTCGTTAAAATGAATATTCAACCTAGAGTAATATATACACTGGGTGGGACACCTGCCCCTATTTTTACCCTGAGCATATGCAACCAACTAGTAATTAAATTTCTCTTAGTCCTATCTTGCACAATATCTCGTAGCACAGTTAGCCCGATAGACTTCCCCGCACAATGTGAAAATGGTATAAGTGGCAGTAAATGAGGCCGTTTCCAAAACATTGTACAATTTTATGTGGAGCGTAGTCCAATACTTTGGCCATTTTTTACAAAATCATACTGTACTGTTCAAATCATAGCCACTCCTATAGCTGTCTCTAGAGAATTGCGTACCTGATTGGTCCAAGAGGCCATTTTCTTTTGATATAAAAGGACATTCGCGGTATTGTAGAAAAAGTGATAGGTTAGTACCAATTACAGACATGTTAGATCACCACCATTTTGTATGGTCTGGCTCCGTGGCTAAATGGTTAGCGTGCTAGCCTTTGGTCACAGGGTCCTGGGTTTGATTATGGTAGGGTCGGGAATTTTAACAATCATTGGTTAATTTCACTGGCACAGGGGCTGGGTGTATGTGTCATCATTTCATCTTCATCATGGTGCGCAGATCGCCCGCAGGTGTCAAATCAAAAGACCTGCACCTGGCGAGCCAAACTTGTCCTCGGACACTCCCAGCACTAAAAGCCATATGCCATTTCATTTCATTTTGTACGGTCTCGTCACATTGAAATTGATAGAAACGGGTTTTTCATATTTTATAAACTATGGCACGCAAATGCTGTACAACAGGTGTGATAGCTTATGCCAAGTAATTACTACCATTAGAGCCTTCAGTAAAGGCATAAAATCTGGCCATAAGGCTGTAATACATCAGTAACTTGCTCTCCTCGGGAATACAGTTATAAGGGTTGAACTTTTAAACTGAAAGTAGCCGCACAGCATTGTGTGTGCTATATGAACCTTGATAGGCTTCTTGGAACAATGAAGATTCAAACCTTTCTACAGTCATTCCGTTCTAGTTTTTTATTTCCTACTCATCAAGGCATCCTTTAAGAAGACTCGACCTTTCTCAAGTCTCGGACATTCTTGTAAGGAAATTATATTAAACATCATCACATAAGCACCGACTACGGACAAATGCATGGTGAATACTACCTAAAACATTATGCTTGACTCATTCCACCAAGAAATAGGTACATGCTCTACGTGTAGGGAATGGTTGCAACTATCTTGGCTTAAAAGAGACATAATTCTTTAATACACTATAGTGTTTGCAGCAAGGTAAACCTGTCTGCACATTCGAAATCAGAATTTGTAACATACAGGATCAGTTTTGAAGTAATAGCCTATATTATTCCATTAGTATAGAGTTGCGAGATCTTCTCTGTCGCCTGGAGTGGGTACATGGAACTAATCACAGCCAGCATGTGATTTTCTCCAGGGATTTAGAGTTTGAATCTATTTATTAGCTCAATTTTTTAAATATATTGTAAAGGCATTCGTAATTGTTTAACTTCCTTGCGTCTCAACAGGTCCGCCTGTGTGGTGTGGTGTAATGGTTAGTGTGACTATCTGCTACCCCTGGAGGCCCGGGTTCAATTGCCGGCTCTGCCACGAAATTTGAAAAGTGGTACAAGGACTGGAACAGGATCCACTCAGCCTCGGGAGGTCAAATGAATAGAGAGAGGGTTTGGTTCCCACCTCATCCATCCTCAAAGTGGTTTTCTGTGGTTTTCCAAGTCTCCAGACAAATGCCGGGGTGGTTCCTAACTTAAGGCCATAGCTGCTTCCTTCCCTCTTCCTTGTCTATCTCTTCCAATCTTCCCATCCCCCCTCTAGGACCGTGTTCAGCATAACAGGTGAGGCCACCTGCGTGAGGTACTGGTCCTTCTCTAGAGTTGTCTTCCCCCGACACAGTCTCGCGCTCCAGGACACTGCTCTTGAGGTGGCAGAGGTGGGATCCCTCGCTGTGTCCAAGGGGGAAAAATCAACCCTGGACATTAAACGGAATAAGAAAGCTAAAGATAGAAAGTCTCAAGAGTTACTTTGAACATTTACAAAGAAATCATAGGTTATGAATTTCATTATAGTCCATATTAACAATTGATAATTATCCAAGGGTAGAGAAGGGTCCACCTATTCAATATCATTAGCTTGTATAGTGTCCTATATAACTGGGACTAGTTTCGAACCCATATACACTGGGTCATCTTCAGCCACGATACAGTTGGAAAAACATATGTTCACATACAACCAATAATAAAGTAAACAATCTGGTATGTTTCAATTTACATTCCAAATTTAAAATGTTGATGAAGTCCGAACAACACATCCAAAATTGAAATCAAGTGACACATGAAAACTGCTGTGGTTGGTGCTGAACTATGTCGTCGCTCCTACAGCAATCAAACTTTCCTGAATTGATCTGGCAGTTTGGTTTACAAATTATGTTTTGTACAATAGTAATATGAGTAATGATTTGTTGAAGGGGAACATTCATAACTTGAATGAGTATTCCTTTTCATCAGATGTAGTGATCTATTGTTTAATTTGGTTTGAAGTGAATGTCTCTGTGCTTCGTAAATTGTGTGCACATGATACGGACACAAACACCAGATAGCTATACTCCTGCTCCCTCTCAACAGTCCGTACAAGGAGATCACCTTCAAAAACTGATAGAATTTTCACAAGGAGTTGAAGCTGATGCAGATTTCTTAATGAGCATTCTTTGTAGTGACGAATCCAGATTTCACAAGAACGGAACTGTTAATCATCACAACTTCCATTACTGGAGTGTTGAAAGTCCTCTCTGGACAAGGGGAGCTCTATTTCAGGTATACTGAGGCGTCAACATATGGTGCAGGATAATACAAGAAAAGTTAATTGGACAATATATCTTCAAAGGGAATCTCACAGGACGATGTTATTTACAGTTGCATCGTGAATACCCACGTCCGTATTGGAGGATGTGCCCCTTATGACACGGTTAAAGATGTGGTTCCAGCAGGATGCAGTTCTTCCACATTGATCATTGGCAGTATGGAACCACTTGCATACGACATATCTTGGATGAGGGGGTCTTGTCACATGGCTGGCTAGATCACCTGACCTTATGGCAGCTCATCACTGAAGCCTCAGGCAGGTTACACCACATATGTTGCAGCAAGCAAGAGTATCTCTCCTCCTCCACGCTCAGATTTGCATTAATGAAGGCCATTTTAAACATTCATTGAATGGTCATACGCAAGCCCATTATACCTCTGTCATGCATAGCAGAGTACCTGCAATGTGAGAACTGATCATGATTTAGATTTGTCTTCAACAACGCGACTCACACGAACTTTAAGAACTAAATAAAAATATTCATTCTATTTAAAGTTAAAAACTTCATGATTGTTCCGTATTGAATAGAGAAATAAGAAGATGTACAATATTAACTACTTTTTAGTTCAACTTACTACGGAGTATTGAAAGGTGGATCCTTCCCTATAATATTGTACATCTTCTTATTCATTCTATGTCGGACTTGAACCTTCAACTGACGAGCATTGGCTTCCTCCTCTAACTTTTAGCATGCTTGGCTAACACGAGTTATCATTTACCACTGTTATGTCAATACTACTGGTTTTTCAGCCATCATGTTCTTTATATATGACGTTCCTGTTGTATAGAATTTTCATGATTCTTTACCATCATTCGGTATTCTATCATTAATGCTGATTTCGTTGACACGAATATACGAATTATAGAAAGCGTACTAACACCCGACCACTGTGAGTAGCCAAGGGGAATATCCCAGTATATACATACTAGCTACACACTCCGGCTTCGCGGGAACAATTACGAAATTAAGGCCATAGGTTATTTCTAACAGTGGACATATGAGATTTCCTTGTATATGACATTTGTTTTTCCTCCAGCAGTGAACACTTAAAGGATTTAATTTTGCTGTAGCACCTGTCCATGAGAAAATCATTCTCCACAGAGATCAAGAGACTCTTACCAGGAATTGGACTCGGCTGAAGGAAGGATAGTACGTATTCTTTCTATTAAGACTGTGTTTTTTTTCTTGTGCCGCCGGGCTGAGTGTCTCAGGCGGTTAAGGCGCTGACCTTCTAACCCCTACTTGGCAGGTTCGATCCTGGCTCAGTCTGGTGGTATTTGAAGGTGCTCAAATACGACAGCCTCGTGTCGGTAGATTTATTGGCACGTAAAAGAACTCCTGTGGGACTAAATTCCGGCACCTCGGCGTCTCCGAAGACCGTACAAGTAGTTAGTGGGATGTAAAGCAAATATTATTATTATTATTATTATTATTATTTTCTTGTGCCACAGCCAGTAAAAATGATGGATTCAGTTTTTTGAAGTTTTCACTACCAATCACATTCTATTGTGTAACTTTGGTGGGTATAGATTACACATTTCGAATATATATAACCTATATTCACTTCCTGTCCCAGCATGATGGGTTTTCATAGATTATGAATAATCACTGAAAAACTTGCATTGTATCGTAGCATGTGCAACGAAAGCTCCCAGACAGAATTTTAAAAAGCTGAGATGCAGGAAATTAACAGCAAAACTCCAAACACATCACCCCTCTTCCTCCTCCAGTCTCGACTCAGCTGTGTAGCCTGCAGAATAAAATGTTTGTAGACTGAATTAAGAAAAGCCAAGGTACATCATATAAGCTTTATTAGCTGAGGTGAATAAACAAGTTACCTTGATAAGGATTTACTGATTCATTCTAAAAGTTGTCCCTAAATGTGTTTTTTTTTTTTGTGGGTTTTTTTTTAAACTGTGAACTGTAACATAAAACCCCTTACAATAGGCTTTGTTATACATAGATATTTTATGTTGTCCAGGACTTTTTTTTGTAGAACTGTCTATGCCGAAAAATTCTTAACTGTATTGTATAGATATATCTTTAATGGTTTAGCTAGCATGAGCTAAAAAGGCACACGCACGGTTGTTTTGCTTCAACTTGCTTCACTGAACTTCTTACTGCTCGGCTTCCATTGGTTTTAGATTAATGTTTCTATGCATAAACTTTTCTGAAAAAATGTGTTATATAATGGTGAAAACTACATCAGAATCCACCCAGTGGTACTCGAGATTAGCTGTCTCAGATGGGATCGAATACTTTTATACTATGTGGAGATAAACCCGGTCTAGAAAGCCAAGAACAGCGAAGAGGGATTGTCGTGCCGACCACACGACACCTCATAATTTGCAGGTCTTCGGGCTGAGCAGTGGTCGTTTGGTAGACCATGGCCCTTCGGAACTGTTGCATCATGGGGTAAGTATGTAGAGATAAATTAGTGTGTTCTGTAATGTTGTTGAACTGTTGACATCACTTTTGAATAATGGTCAAATTAAATATACAGTCAAGTTCCACTCTTTAAATTTGCGTGTTAAAAGCAAATGGAGTTTATTCACTAATCATTACCACTTTCATGGCAACACTTTATAAATGACAGTTGGAGTGGATTTAAAAGGGCTAATTCCCTCATATACATGTGCTAGTTGCTAGTAACATGAAGGACATTTTTGTGTAATACAGGGTATAATCGAGGTGCTTGCCTGGTGGCCGTGATTGTCAGGGTGTCAAGTCTATATTGTAACCATAAGTTTGTTTCGATGGCTAGCTGAACACAAGACTCGGCTGAGGGATGACTGGTCCTTATCTGAATTGTTACAGAGGAGAGGGAAGTAAGATAAATATAATGGAACACTAATTATTTTAAAAAGTTTATTCATGAAATAAAGTCAGATTTTAACATCACTTCAGCACAGCAGTTACAATGAGTACTTCTCCTTGGGACTGAATTGGTCCTGATACATTGCGGGTCGCAATGTCTGCTCATGGTGCCACCATCTTCCAAGCCGGTCTCGAAGTCTTGGTTGTAACGTGGCACTGGAGCATGAAATGGATTCAAAGTAATTGGTCTGCACAAATGAAATTGTAGTTAGTAGCGATCTGCACTCAATTGTCTTCACAGTGGGATTTCACTTAGTTAAACGAACACAGTCATTGCTGATGGATTAAAATGAACTCAAAATTGAACTCGTGATGTATTAATCACGTAAAATGAAAGTCGCCTTATTAAAGTTAAGTGTGAGAATATCGTTCAAATAACGATGTAGAAAACAAGGTATCCCGTTAATACTTCACACATCATCAAATGAAAAAGATTAACTTCCGTGAATTTAGTCCCGTTCACTATCGAAAATGGCAAAAGAAAACACTGTCTTTCCTGGAACCGTCCTTGGTTCGACACGTCTTATCGGGATAATTATGGAATGTTAAACGCACCAGATCGTTCAAATACTGTACTGAGTTTATGCTTACTTAAGAATCTGGACACTTGTAAAAGAGAATCAAAGTTCACGACACTGTTAAATGTGATTTAGTTATCAGTCATTCGTAACATAGACGTACAGTTTGAAAAATGTTCCAACACCTTTGGTATAACAACTATGCACTGTGATGTTTCACTACTGTAAATTCAATAACCTGAACAGTCTGAAAATATTGGATTATATTCCACTACTAGCACAGTTTATCATTTATCAAGATCAAATAGAAAATCGTGGACAGTTTGACGTCTCGCTGACAGTCACGTTTCAACACTTTCAGTATTCAATGTAAAGTTAATCACTTTCATTCAAATATGAACATCAAATTATATTAGCGTAACATCATATTGATGAAAAATGTAAGTTTCCGTCACACTGTTCTTGTAAATGATAACACTCCTCAACTGTTCACATTTCCTTTAAGACGCAGTTTCTGTCACCATACACATGGCACTGAAAATATTCCAAGTCTTGTAGTGCGTCGTAATACACGGACTTAAACTTTCGCAGAGAGTCGAACTGACGACTTGCATTGTAACCGCAGAATACCCAACAGCCGGTCGTCCGATCTCAGCTGCTGTACAAAGTGAACTGGCTTGACAAGCGGAATGCCTGCCTATTTGTTCGGTATCCCCATGAAATTGTAATGGCTGATATTTTCCGTAATTTTCAACAGATCTCCTTGAAACTTGGGAATCATGATTATAAAAAAAAATAGGCTACACAATGATGTAGTTCATTTCTTCATATCTTAATCCATTTAGAAGAAATTAATGATGGAAGAGAATCGAACATTCCATCGTCTGACGTAATACAACCTTGACCGAGTTCTCCAGCTGTGACGTCTCACTTCCCCGCTGCTCAAAGCCGTTGCCTACGAGATACACCAAGGCCGGGAGATACTTCCGACAAGCGCCGCTAGAGTTCTCTTTACTATTCTGTCTCGCGCGCTCATTGCAACACGTTGGTTTGCGAAAAACTATAAAATTGAATTAAAACTAGTAATTTCAGAGGACACCAAACAGATATAAGATAAAAAATAGACCAAGAGCAATTGTATGATTTATTTTCTAGAACATAGGCCTTTGTCTCACACTGTGTTAGACGAAATAAGTAATTCACGAAAACTTCGTGATCAAGACAAATACATATCAGCAGCATTAATGTTCACATGATCACAAGAAACAATTCATTTAATCTCATAGAATATTATCTATAATGTATGACGTACCGATACATAAGATTAGCTTACCTGAGGTGCAGGAAGTTATCAAAATTTCAGCACTTTGCTGTTCAGGGATTTCCTTCGGAAATTCTTGAACGCATCATCCTGATCGGAAATTTTCGATGAAGTTCAGATATCTTAACACGTTTTTCTGATTTCATTGCCCGTATCCTACTTCTCAATTTAAATATTGTTTCCCTTAATCTGGTATTTGACTTTCTCGTCAATAAATATTTCGATTTAAAAGAGCTACTCGTAGACTTTCCCTTACATAGAAACGAGACTTGTAACCCTTTTTCGTTGGTGACTGGTGTAGAACCGTTATTTGTTGAAGATATATCATTATCTGAATCAGAAATTCTACTAAATTTTGATGGTACGTCATTTCTGGGAGCTGGATCCTTCCTGCGCTTGTTACTGTTCTGTTTATGAACAGGGTACACACTAAAAACAGAAGGAACTTTGTTGGGAAGAATTCGCATGATTGATGTGCTTACACTAAAATCTGACCTTTTTTTTTTTTGCTAGTTGCTTTACGTCGCACAGACACAGATATGTCTTATGGCGACGATAGGACTGGAAAGGGCTAGGAGTGGGAAGGAAGCATCCGTGGCCTTAATTAAGGTACAGCCCAAGCATTTTCCTGGTGTGAAAATGGGAAACCACGGAAAACCATATTCAGGGCTGCCGACAGTGGGGTTCGAACCTACTATCTCCCGAATACTGGATACTGGCCGCACTTAAGCGACTGCACCTATCGAGCTCGGTGAATCTGACGTATTAAAATGCGAGCTACACACTCGATAAGAATTGTTAGGTACTTAAAGACATCCTAGTTTATCACCTTGCCTGGAAATGGCTTGCCTCCACTTCTCTCTTAAACCGCACTCCGAAGGGAAGCTATGAAACGTCACATTTTCTTGCTTTTTAGCAGTATCGGAAGTACACAGTGGTACACAACAGTTCGCCATCTTCTCAACCTCACATACACACACCGACAGAAAAAATACTGACAATAAATTGCACAAAAGCAACACAACATCACTATTAGTCCGCACATCACAATGTTAAAAGACCGCCAAGAACAGAACGGAAACCTGACATCTAGCGGCCAAGCCGTGAACACGATCGGGCCGCTTTTTCAGCGGCAAATTGCTTCCTATTTCCCGGCCTTATGTATCTCGTAGGCAACGTCAAAGCTGACATGCTCGCAGGGGAAGCGTGTTCGGCGGGTAACATAACTCCACATACATCGGGGACTTATGATCTGACACTGTGGTTAGCCGGTTCGAGTCCCTTTGATCGAAAAAAGTTTACCATTAGAATGTTGACCAGCAGGGTAGGAGAGGTGGTGGTATAAAAGTTCTAATCGCTAGATTGCGTGCCAAAAGTCAGGGTTCAATTCCAAACCTCTCCCCAGTGTTCCTATGTAGCGAGGACATATGACACTGTTGATGGAGATTGGTCAAAGATTGGGCATACGTACATACAATGTACATGTGATTGAAGAATTACCGTTTGACTTCTAGGAATCAGATTTCAGTTTATACCCTGTCTAACCATCTGTCTCAACTATTGGGTGGTAGTGATTATTGTTTTAAGAGGACGTACAACTGGGCAAGGTTGTATTTCGCTCATAGAGGACAGCACATTCCTGAAGAATGACACGACACCTGAGCTGTTAATTGTACTGCAGACTTGGGAAGTTGTTTGTACTAGCTTTCTCCATAAGCTGGGGGCAATTACAGAAATGGTGTAGCAGGTATTGTGTTGCATGAGGTAGCCAGGTCACTGGATGAGTTATTCAAAATGCTCCAGCATTGAGAAGGAAGCAGCCACGGCCTTAATTAAGGTATGTGGCCAACAGTTGCCTGAAGTGAAAATGGAAACCACGGAAAACTATCGACATTTGTTAAGAAGAAAGCCATACTTTCCAGTGTCGATTCAGTTAAATGTTCACAACTAAAAAACTTTTCGCTCTGTCGAACACACAAGTTCAATATAAATTATCACACTATAACAAACCTGTAAAAAGAACACACTATTAAACAAGGAATAACAAGTTTAATAGTGTGTATTGTTGTTCCTTGTTTAATGCTGTGGTTATTTTAACAGGTACGTTATAGTGTAGTATTTTATATTGAACTTGTGTGTTCAACAGACTGGAAAGGTTTTAAATTAAACTGACTTCAGGACTGCCGACAGTGCGATTCGAATCCACCATCTCCCAAATACAACCTCACAGCTATGCCATCCTAACCACACAGCCAACATGCTCTGTGTGAACATAATTAATAGGTGTCTTCGAATAATGAGGAGAAGAGATACAGAAACACTTTGGAGGATAATTTTTCAGTCATTTTTAAAAATGCAGTTCTTGCAAGCAAAATAACTAAGAATCTATGTGTCATCTAGTGATATTCAGTAGAATCATAGGTTCCTTTAGCAACTAAATATAAAATCCCAGTCAGCAGCCTGTGGTTTTTATTTTGTCTTGTACAGTTGTCGCTCCAAATCTAGATTTCCTGTTTACGAGTGATATGGTGGCTAATTAACTTTGAAATAAAAGTTGCCATTTCATTCCTGGCCCTGGAAGCTATCCAACTGTTACTGGTACTTACATCCTTTTCTGGGACTCGGCTCATGGAGTTGTATCGTGCACCCCCTTTGCAAAGCTTGTATTAGCAACAAGGTGGACTTTCTGGACTCTCATCCAGTACTGCTGCGTAGACAAGAAGAGCTGCATCCCTTTCCTTGAGAAAAGTACATTTAACATTTCGTGGTAGTTATACCATTTCTGCTGTCCGCTCTTTAATTAATCAGAATTGATAGTGTTCAGGTTTCTCAAACTTAACCCTTTGCACTCTAATCACTAGAGCCCGGAAGGTCAGGCATTTATTTTTGTTAAAATAGGCAGCCAGATAAGCACTTAACATTTAGGAAATAAGCAGTAAAATAATTAAAATAGGCATTGACAATAACAAAATGGGCACTAAAATAATAAAGATGCTTTAATGTAAGCTACGTAACACACATCTGCACCACATTTTAGTACTTAATCTTACATCCCCTGTGGGTGGGGATGACAGAATAACATCAACGGCATCTCCTGTCTGTCGTAAGAGGCGACTAAAAGGGGGACTATGGCCTCACAACTTGGGAGTGAGAGTTGGCGACCATGGTTCCCTTAGCTGAGTCTAGCGTTGTTGCCGCTTACCTCTGTTAGGTTTCTTGCTCTTGCCTTTCCTGTCTGACCTCCCTTGGTCAGCTCTTGTTCTTTTCCGACTCTGGCGGTGTTAGATTTGTGAGGCCTAAGGCGTCTTTCATTTTCACGCTTCTTCGTGGTCCTTTCCTTTCTTTTGCCGATATCTTCATTTTTCAAAGTATCAGACCTCTTATATTTTCCTTCTGATTAGTGTTAGTAGGGGATCGTTACCAAGTTGTTCTTCCTTTTAAAACAATAATCACCACCATCTCTTAATTTTACATAGCAAGGACCTGGCAACTCTCTTGACCAATTTGGCTTGTGGAGTTTTCAGTAGAGATTTGTGTAATATGAAAATATCATTTGCATAAATGTTATTTCTTAGTTAGGCCCTATTTCAAATATTTTTTTCCTTTCCTTTGATTAATTTTAATACAATTAACAGCAAAAAATATCCATATATGTTTTTTAAAGGCATTAAACTATCAAATAGGCTATGGAAGCTAAAATAGTCGCACAAAAAAAAAAGCAAAATAACTGGTCCTACCGTTCCCAAATGTACAGAAACATGTTAGTCTCTATGTGACACTTTGGTATATCCACCCACATTAAAGAAAAAGGCATTTTCAAACTTTGGCGTGTATTTCACTATACTCCGCACGGCCTTACTTCTAAATTGAAGTTTCGCAAAATAAATGAGCATCGCCAATCCTCTGTTGCCAGCGCGCTACACCCGCGGGAACAGCTGATGCAATACGACCGCGGTAAACAGCCATATATAGTAAAATGTAATACCGTACTCAGAAAAACGAATACATATGGAATGAAAACAAATTCATAAAATCTACACTTACTAACAACATCTGACACTAATAAGAGAATATATTATTCAGAATAAAAGAGAATTAGGAAATAACACATCACTCACCGCCAATGGCTGACACAGGAAGGAGGTTATGGCCTACAAAGGGAAAACTCCACTGATCTCAGAGTCACTGGAACCCTCTAACGATGAATCATTGTCACTATCACCAGGTCCCAAAGATATTATTAAACTTTCGACGGAGTTCTCCAGTACATCTTCATTTTCCCACACCTCACGTATTAATCTTTGTGTACTGCGCACAACTTTCCTCCAGTCATCGGCACTGACGTTCACCACAGCTTCGGTTAACAGGTTTTCCACCTCGGGTACAGTAAAACGCTTATTTTTTGTTGCAACATAACCCTTAACCTGAGCCCAAATCTTCTCTATTGCATTGAAGTGGCAATGATAAGGTGGAAATCGAATAACTTTATGTCCATGACGTCTTGCAATTTCGTCCACGACATACACAGGAAATTGTGGCTTGTTTTCTTTCACAAGCTGCAACAGTTCACCTTTCTTCATGTCGTCCCGCACAGGAATGTTGTGCCTCCTTAACCACTCAGCAAGAATCGACTTCTTTGCTGCCATTGTCGGAGCTTTGTCTTGAATTACGGAATGGTAGGGGGCATTGTCCATTATTATTGTACAATTTTCAGACAGGTTATTCAATGCAATATTTCTTGCTGGCTCTGTGATGTAGGGGTTGCCCGGTCACCCAAGGTTGAATTCCAGGCGAGATGAGGAATTTTTATCTAGGCCTGATGGTTCAGAGTCCATTCAGCCTCTGGAGAGCCACCTCAGTCTGGAAAAGCAAGAAGATTGGTCACGCTAACTTTGAATTGTCTTATGATGTTATGGCCTGTAGCTCCATGAAACTTCCCTGAACATGCAGGTCTAGACTATTTCATCCAAAGCAGCACTGAAATTCATGTATCAAACAGCTCAGGTGACGGCAATAGAGAGCTCTTCCAGAAAAGAAAATCATTGTCCATGCATGGGTATTTTCACCTTACGGATGGACTCGTTCCAGGCTGTAGGGCAGGTGAGGTAACTCTTCCTACCCATATTCGCTGTAATGTTTGATAATGATAAGAATAATATGGAGATAACACTAGTAGTATAATTGGACAGTTCGGCGGCCACCTCCACCTCAGGCTCCCAGTGGCCACCTCCACCTCCACCTCAGCCAGAGGCCTCCCAGTGGCCACCTCCACCTCCACCTCAGCCAGAGGCCTCCCAGATGCCTCCTCCACCTCCACCTCAGCCAGAGGCCACCCAGAGGTCTCCTCCACCTCCCGCGGGAAATTTGAATTTGTAAACAAAGCCACGTGCTTTTTGTCAGCTGTCATCGACAACAACGCATCGCTAACCTCAGTACTGCCATCTTGACGGGCCTAAACCTCAGTAGTGCCAACTTAACCTAACTAGCGCGAGGTAAACAAAGCCACGTGCTTTTTGACAGCCACGTGCTTTTTGACAGATTTGTAAACAAAGCCACGTGCTTTTTGACAGACAACAACACATCGCTAACCTCAGTACTGCCATATTGACGGGCCTAAACCTTAGTGGTACCAACTTAACCTAACTAGCATGAGGTAAACAAAGCCACGTGTTTTTTTTTTGACAGCCACGTGCTTTTCGACAGATTTGTAAACAAAGCCACGTGCTTTTTGACAGCTGTCATCGACAACAACGCATCGCTAACCTCAGTACTGCCATCTTGACGGGCCTAAACCTCAGTAGTACCAACTTAACCTAACTAGCGTGTGGTAAACAAAGCCACGTGCTTTTTGACAGCCACGTGCATTTTGACAGCCACGTGCTTTTTTGACAGCTGTCATCCGCCATCTTTAAACTACAGAGCACCGTGCTGCCCTGTTTCATCACCTATCATCGGCAGTGCTGCCATCTTGACAGACCTAAACCTTAGTGCTACCAACTTAACCTCACTAGCTCGACATAAACAAATCCACGTGCTTTTTGACAGCCACGTGCTTTTTTGATAGCTGTCATCCGCCATCTTTGAGCACAGTGCTGCCCTCTTTAGCTACTTACCTTTGAAATGTGGTGGCGGATAATTTGAAAAATGCTTTTCGACAAGCAGCCATCTTTAATCCAGAGAGAACAGTGCTACCCTCTATGTGGTGGCGGCAAATTGAAAAATTCCACGTGCTCTTGTTTGGAAACAAACTCACGTGCTTTTTCGACAGCTACCATCTGCCATCTTTAATCTATAGAGCACAGTGCTGCCCTCTTTAGCTACTTACCTTTGAAATGTGGTGGCGACAAATTCCACGTGCTCTTGTTTAGTAAACAAACTCACGTGCTTTTTTGTCAGCTGTCATCCGCCATCTTTAATCTATAGAGCACAGTGCTGCCCTCTTTATCGTAGTAGATGTAAATTCGTCACAGCTGTCATCCGCAGTGCTGCCATCTTAACGGGCTTAAACCTTAGTGCTACCAACTTAACCTTACTAGCGCGAGATAAACAAATCCACGTGCTTTTTGACAGCTGTCATCCACCATCTTTAATCTATAGAGCACAGTGGTGCCCTCTTTAGCTACTTACCTTTGAAATGTGGTGGCGGATAATTTGAAAAATGCTTTTTGATAGCAGCCATCTTTGAGCACCGTGCTACCCTCTTTTGAGGTGGCAGGCAATTCCACGTGACAGCAGCCATCTTTAATCATGAGAGCACCGTGCTGCCCTCTATGTGGTGGCGGCAAATTCTACATGCTCTTGTTTGGAAACAAACTCACGTGCTTTTTTCTGACAGCTGTCATCCGCCATCTTGCATCACAAACCTCAGTGCTGCGCTCTTTAGCTAGATACCTTTGAAATGTGGTGGCGGCAATTTGAAAAAATCTGTGCTCTTGTTTAGTAAACAAAGCCACGTGCTTTTTATGACAGCTATCATCCACCATCTTTAATCAATAGAGCACGGTGCTGCTATCATGCAGGCAATTTCATCACCTGTCATCCGCCATCTTTTAATGAACAGAGCACCGTGCTGCTCTCTGTAGTAGCGGGCAATTTGAAAAGTTCTGTTAGCTGTCATCCGCCATCTTTAATCAAGAGAGCACCGTGCTGCCATCTATGTGGTGGCGGCAAATTCTACGTGCTACGCGCAGCTGTCATCCACCATCTTACATCGCAAACCTCAGTGCTACACTCTATGTGGTGGCGGATAATTTAAAAAGAAAAATTCTACATCAGTCCTCTCTCGACGCTAATTGCACAAGATGGTGACTATACATGACTCCTTAAAGGTGCTTATGCAAGATGATCGCTATACATAGACGCCCTTGGGATGCTTGCGCAAGATGGCGGTTATACAAGGCTCCTTATGAGGGATGCTTGCGCGAGATGGTGGTTGCTCTTATGAGGCGGCTTAAGGATCCATGACTAGAGACGCCCTAAGGATGCTTGCGCAAGATGGCGGATGCAAGATGGCGGCTATACATAGCTCCTTATGAGACAGCCAGTACTCGATACAACATGTGATCAGAACATTGATTGATGTGTTCAGAACACTGTACTCGATACAACATGTGATTAAAACATTGTGTGGTGTGTTCAGAACACTACATAAGTAGAATCGAACGCTGTATTAGGGGATACCTTTGTTTAGATTGAAACATAACAAGACTAGAATTGAACACTGCACATTGATTGATTGATGTGTTCAGAACACAAAATAAGTAGAATCGAACACTGTACTCGATGTCGTTAACTTCAACATGTGATTAAAACATTGTCTGGTGTGTTCAGAACACTACATAAGTAGAATCGAACGCTGTACAACATGTTAGGGGATACCTTTGTTTAGATTGAAACATAACAAGACTAGAATTGAACACTGCACTCGATGTCGTTACATGCGATCAGAACAATGATTGATGTGTTCAGATCACGAAACAAGTAGAACCGAACACTGTACAACATGTTAGGGGATACCTTTGTTCTAAGAAGATCAGCTTGAAACATAACAAGACTAGAATTGAACACTGCACTCGATACAACATGTAATCAGAACATTGATTGATGCGTTCAGATCACGAAACAAGTAGAACCGAACACTGTACAACATGTTAAGGGATACCTTTGTTTAGATTGAAACTAACAAGACTAACACTTCAAATGATTTGCTTAGTACGAAAATAAAAAAATATATACCGCGTAGCTAACTCGTTCATCACACTGCTAAGACGCTTAGTAATTGTGAATACACTCATACGAAAATCAAGAAAGCACACTGCGTAGCCAACTCGCTCGGCTCACTCGCTTAGTATTTGCAACACACACGGATAAGAATGTTCCGAGATACTTACATGTTTTTTAAGGGAGGGTGAAAGATCATAAATTATATGTACACATGTTGTCTCCTCCAAGTTGTAAGATGAAATAGACGCAGTACTGCGAGTTTCCGCTCTAGCTGGCGAACGGAAGTAGCATGATATCTCAGCAAAAAATAATACGCGTGAGCTTGCAAGTCAGACACAATGATGGATACCGCGATTCAAATCCTGGTAACTTATGCCGTCGGGAAGGGTATCCGGCGAGCATCTAGCTGTAAATCCTCGATTTACGACAGATTCTTAATCCGAGTTCTTTGACGTCAGGAAGGGCAACCGGTTGAAAACAATTATCGAACACGCATCGCGAAGGCAAGAGTGTGCAGCGATATGCTTGTTTAGACTTGCAGATTACGAAAAGAAACATAACAAGACTTGAGTCTTAAAACAAATTCTTGCGATTTAAAATCTTAGTCAGGAAGGGCATCCAGCAGTAAAACAATAGTTCGTGATACTACGATTTAAAATCTAGCAGTAAAACCCCCGATTCTCGACAGATTCTTAATCCGAGTTCTTTGACGTCAGAAAGGGCAACCGGTTGAAAACAATTATCGAACACGCATCGCGAAGGCAAGAGTGTGCAGCGATATGCTTGTTTAGACTTGCAGATTACGAAAAGAAACATAACAAGACTTGAGTCTTAATACAAATTCTTGCGATTTAAAATCTTAGTCAGGAAGGGCATCCAGCAGTAAAACAATAGTTCGTGATTTAAAATCTAGCAGTAAAACCCCCGATTCTCGACAGATTCTTAATCCGAGTTCTTTGACATCAGGAAGGGCAACCGGTTGAAAACGATTATCGAACACGCATCGCGAAGGCAAGAGTGTGCAGCGATATGCTTGTTTAGACTTGCAGATTACGAAAAGAAACATAACAAGACTTGAGTTTTAATACAAATTCTTGCGATTTAAAATCTTAGTCAGGAAGGGCATCCAGCAGTAAAACAATAGTTCGTGATTTATAATCTAGCAGTAAAACCCCCGATTCTCGACAGATTCTTAATCCGAGTTCTTTGACATCAGGAAGGGCAACCGGTTGAAAACAATTATAGAACACGCATCGCGAAGGCAAGAGTGTGCAGCGATATGCTTGTTTAGACTTGCAGATTACGAAAAGAAACATAACAAGACTTGAGTCTTAAAACAAATTCTTGCGATTTAAAATCTTAGTCAGGAAGGGCATCCAGCAGTAAAACGATAGTTCGTGATTTAAAATCTAAGAAGTGCATCTAGCTGTATATCCCCCGATTCTCGACAGATTCTTAATCCGAGTTCTTTGACGTCAGGAAGGGCAACCGGTTGAAAACAATTATCGAACACGCATCGCGAAGGCAAGAGTGTGCAGCGATATGCTTGTTTAGACTTGCAGATTACGAAAAGAAACATAACAAGACTTGAGTCTTAAAACAAATTCTTGCGATTTAAAATCTTAGTCAGGAAGGGCATCCAGCAGTAAAACAATAGTTCGTGATTTAAAATCTAAGAAGTGCATCTAGCTGTATATCCCCCGATTCTCGACAGATTCTTAATCCGAGTTCTTTGACGTCAGGAAGGGCAACCGGTTGAAAACAATTATCGAACACGCATCGCGAAGGCAAGAGTGTGCAGCGATATGCTTGTTTAGACTTGCAGATTACGAAAAGAAACATAACAAGACTTGAGTCTTAAAACAAATTCTTGCGATCTAAAATCTTAGTCAGGAAGGGCATCCAGCAGTAAAACAATAGTTCGTGATACTACGATTTAAAATCTAGCAGTAAAACCCCCGATTCTCGACAGATTCTTAATCCGAGTTCTTTGACATCAGGAAGGGCAACCGGTTGAAAACAATTATCGAACACGCATCGCGAAGGCAAGAGTGTGCAGCGATATGCTTGTTTAGACTTGCAGATTACGAAAAGAAACATAACAAGACTTGAGTCTTAAAACAAATTCTTGCGATTTAAAATCTTAGTCAGGAAGGGCATCCAGCAGTAAAACAATAGTTCGTGATTTAAAATCTAAGAAGTGCATCTAGCTGTATATCCCCCGATTCTCGACAGATTCTTAATCCGAGTTCTTTGACGTCAGGAAGGGCAACCGGTTGAAAACAAGTATCGAACACGCATCGCGAAGGCAAGAGTGTGCAGCGATATGCTTGTTTAGACTTGCAGATTACGAAAAGAAACATAACAAGACTTGAGTCTTAATACAAATTCTTGCGATTTAAAATCTTAGTCAGGAAGGGCATCCAGCAGTAAAACAATAGTTCGTGATTTAAAATCTAGCAGTAAAACCCCCGATTCTCGACAGATTCTTAATCCGAGTTCTTTGACATCAGGAAGGGCAACCGGTTGAAAACGATTATCGAACACGCATCGCGAAGGCAAGAGTGTGCAGCGATATGCTTGTTTAGACTTGCAGATTACGAAAAGAAACATAACAAGACTTGAGTCTTAATACAAATTCTTGCGATTTAAAATCTTAGTCAGGAAGGGCATCCAGCAGTAAAACAATAGTTCGTGATTTAAAATCTAGCTGTATATCCCCCGATTCTCGACAGATTCTTAATCCGAGTTCTTTGACGTCAGGAAGGGCAACCGGTTGAAAACAATTATCGAACACGCATCGCGAAGGCAAGAGTGTGCAAAGGACAACTCAACAAATTCATGCGATTTAAACACATTTTTATTCCCAAGAGAATCGAACCCGAGACTACCGGGTGAGAGGCATGCATACTGTAGGCTATAGATTTGTTCTACAGTCCTCGAAGTATCGGCACAGTCATTCTGAGCGAGTTGTGCGGAATGCGTGTGTTAGCTGAAATTGTACACGCATCTTCCGGCTCGACCTTGAACGAGGACACTACATGCTGATAAGCGGCTTGTAACTCGCGAAGGTCTTCTTAGCTGAGTACCATTCAAGCTCTTAAAACACAGTACCAATTAAGGTTGTAAAATATTCTGAAATAGTCCTCCTCTGTGGTGTAGTAGTTAGCTGCTACCCTCGGAGGTCCGAGTTCGATTCCTGGCTCTGCTACGGAATGTGTAGCATTTAGCCTATGTAAGTTCCTAACGTAAAATATCATGATTGTACGGAGAGGTTAAAACACACACAGTGCCTACTCCTATCGAAAGAGCCTGCATGGTACCGGCATGTAGGCTTCTCCTGGTGAAGGAGCTTGCACATAGTTTAACGCCTCCTATCAACAGCCCTTACTTAATGCTGGCTTTCTTGCACACCCCGCCTCACACCATAGTTTTACGACCGGCTGCCCTTCCTGACTAGGATTTTAAATCGCAAGAATTTGTTGAGTTGCCCTTCCTGACCCAAAACTGGCAGTATCTAACCTCTTACACGGAATGTGTAGCATTTAGCCTATGTAAGTTCCTAACGTAAAATATCATGATTGTACGGAGAGGTTAAAACACACACAGTGCCTACTCCTATCGAAAGAACCTGCACGGTACCGGCATGTAGGCTTCTCCTGGTGAAGGAGCATGCACATGGTTTAACGCCTCCTATCAACAGCCCTTACTTAATGCTGGCTTTTTTGCACACCCCGCCTCACACCATAGTTTTACGACCGGCTGCCCTTCCTGACTAGGATTTTAAATCGCAAGAATTTGTTGAGTTGCCCTTCCTGACGCAAAACTGGCAGTATCTAACCTCTTACATCATACACTATAGTTTTCGACCGGTTGCCCTTCCTGACGTCAAAGAACTCGGATTAAGAATCTGTTTTGTTTTAAGACTAGTTGCCCTTCCTGACGCAAAACTGGTAGTATCTAACCTCTTACATCATACACTATTGTTTTCGACCGGTTGCCCTTCCTGACGTCAAAGAACTCGGATTAAGAATCTGCCGAGAATCGGGGGTTTTACTGCTAGATTTTAAATCACGAACTATTGTTTTACTGCTGGATGCCCTTCCTGACTAAGATTTTAAATCGCAAGAATTTGTATTAAGACTCAAGTCTTGTTATGTTTCTTTTCGTAATCTGCAAGTCTAAACAAGCATATCGCTGCACACTCTTGCCTTCGCGATGCGTGTTCGATAATTGTTTTCAACCGGTTGCCCTTCCTGATGTCAAAGAACTCGGATTAAGAATCTGTTGAGAATCAGGGGATATACAGCTAGATGCACTTCTTAGATTTTAAATCACGAACTATTGTTTTACTGCTGGATGCCCTTCCTGACTAAGATTTTAAATCGCAAGAATTTGTTTTAAGACTCAAGTCTTGTTATGTTTCTTTTCGTAATCTGCAAGTCTAAACAAGCATATCGCTGCACACTCTTGCCTTCGCGATGCGTGTTCGATAATTGTTTTCAACCGGTTGCCCTTCCTGATGTCAAAGAACTCGGATTAAGAATCTGTCGAGAATCGGGGGTTTTACTGCTAGATTTTAAATCACGAACTATTGTTTTACTGCTGGATGCCCTTCCTGACTAAGATTTTAAATCGCAAGAATTTGTATTAAGACTCAAGTCTTGTTATGTTTCTTTTCGTAATCTGCAAGTCTAAACAAGCATATCGCTGCACACTCTTGCCTTCGCGATGCGTGTTCGATAATCGTTTTCAACCGGTTGCCCTTCCTGATGTCAAAGAACTCGGATTAAGAATCTGTCGAGAATCGGGGGTTTTACTGCTAGATTTTAAATCGTAGTATCACGAACTATTGTTTTACTGCTGGATGCCCTTCCTGACTAAGATTTTAAATCGCAAGAATTTGTTTTAAGACTCAAGTCTTGTTATGTTTCTTTTCGTAATCTGCAAGTCTAAACAAGCATATCGCTGCGCACTCTTGCCTTCGCGATGCGTGTTCGATACTTGTTTTCAACCGGTTGCCTTTCCTGACGTCAAAGAACTCGGATTAAGAATCTGTCGAGAATCGGGGGTTTTACTGCTAGATTTTAAATCGTAGTATCACGAACTATTGTTTTACTGCTGGATGCCCTTCCTGACTAAGATTTTAAATCGCAAGAATTTGTTTTAAGACTCAAGTCTTGTTATGTTTCTTTTCGTAATCTGCAAGTCTAAACAAGCATATCGCTGCACACTCTTGCCTTCGCGATGCGTGTTCGATAATTGTTTTCAACCGGTTGCCCTTCCTGACGTCAAAGAACTCGGATTAAGAATCTGTCGAGAATCGAGGATTTACAGCTAGATGCTCGCCGGATACCCTTCCCGACGGCATAAGTTACCAGGATTTGAATCGCGGTATCCATCATTGTGTCTGACTTGCAAGCTCACGCGTATTATTTTTTGCTGAGATATCATGCTACTTCCGTTCGCCAGCTAGAGCGGAAACTCGCAGTACTGCGTCTATTTCATCTTACAACTTGGAGGAGACAACATGTGTACATATAATTTATGATCTTTCACCCTCCCTTAAAAAACATGTAAGTATCTCGGAACATTCTTATCCGTGTGTGTTGCAAATACTAAGCGAGTGAGCCGAGCGAGTTGGCTACGCAGTGTGCTTTCTTGATTTTCGTATGAGTGTATTCACAATTACTAAGCGTCTTAGCAGTGTGATGAACGAGTTAGCTACGCGGTATATATTTTTTTATTTTCGTACTAAGCAAATCATTTGAAGTGTTAGTCTTGTTAGTTTCAATCTAAACAAAGGTATCCCTTAACATGTTGTACAGTGTTCGGTTCTACTTGTTTCGTGATCTGAACGCATCAATCAATGTTCTGATTACATGTTGTATCGAGTGCAGTGTTCAATTCTAGTCTTGTTATGTTTCAAGCTGATCTTCTTAGAACAAAGGTATCCCCTAACATGTTGTACAGTGTTCGGTTCTACTTGTTTCGTGATCTGAACACATCAATCATTGTTCTGATCGCATGTAACGACATCGAGTGCAGTGTTCAATTCTAGTCTTGTTATGTTTCAGTCTAAACAAAGGTATCCCCTAACATGTTGTACAGCGTTCGATTCTACTTATGTAGTGTTCTGAACACACCAGACAATGTTTTAATCACATGTTGAAGTTAACGACATCGAGTACAGTGTTCGATTCTACTTATTTTGTGTTCTGAACACATCAATCAATCAATGTGCAGTGTTCAATTCTAGTCTTGTTATGTTTCAATCTAAACAAAGGTATCCCCTAATACAGCGTTCGATTCTACTTATGTAGTGTTCTGAACACACCACACAATGTTTTAATCACATGTTGTATCGAGTACAGTGTTCTGAACACATCAATCAATGTTCTGATCACATGTTGTATCGAGTACTGGCTGTCTCATAAGGAGCTATGTATAGCCGCCATCTTGCATCCGCCATCTTGCGCAAGCATCCTTAGGGCGTCTCTAGTCATGGATCCTTAAGCCGCCTCATAAGAGCAACCACCATCTCGCGCAAGCATCCCTCATAAGGAGCCTTGTATAACCGCCATCTTGCGCAAGCATCCCAAGAGCGTCTATGTATAGCGATCATCTTGCATAAGCACCTTTAAGGAGTCATGTATAGTCACCATCTTGTGCAATTAGCGTCGAGAGAGGACTGATGTAGAATTTTTCTTTTTAAATTATCCGCCACCACATAGAGTGTAGCACTGAGGTTTGCGATGTAAGATGGTGGATGACAGCTGCGCGTAGCACGTAGAATTTGCCGCCACCACATAGATGGCAGCACGGTGCTCTCTTGATTAAAGATGGCGGATGACAGCTAACAGAACTTTTCAAATTGCCCGCTACTACAGAGAGCAGCACGGTGCTCTGTTTATTAAAAGATGGCGGATGACAGGTGATGAAATTGCCTGCATGATAGCAGCACCGTGCTCTATTGATTAAAGATGGTGGATGATAGCTGTCATAAAAAGCACGTGGCTTTGTTTACTAAACAAGAGCACATAGATTTTTTTCAAATTGCCGCCACCACATTTCAAAGGTATCTAGCTAAAGAGCGCAGCACTGAGGTTTGTGATGCAAGATGGCGGATGACAGCTGTCAGAAAAAAGCACGTGAGTTTGTTTCCAAACAAGAGCATGTAGAATTTGCCGCCACCACATAGAGGGCAGCACGGTGCTCTCATGATTAAAGATGGCTGCTGTCACGTGGAATTGCCTGCCACCACAAAAGAGGGTAGCACGGTGCTCAAAGATGGCTGCTATCAAAAAGCATTTTTCAAATTATCCGCCACCACATTTCAAAGGTAAGTAGCTAAAGAGGGCACCACTGTGCTCTATAGATTAAAGATGGTGGATGACAGCTGTCAAAAAGCACGTGGATTTGTTTATCTCGCGCTAGTAAGGTTAAGTTGGTAGCACTAAGGTTTAAGCCCGTTAAGATGGCAGCACTGCGGATGACAGCTGTGACGAATTTACATCTACTACGATAAAGAGGGCAGCACTGTGCTCTATAGATTAAAGATGGCGGATGACAGCTGACAAAAAAGCACGTGAGTTTGTTTACTAAACAAGAGCACGTGGAATTTGTCGCCACCACATTTCAAAGGTAAGTAGCTAAAGAGGGCAGCACTGTGCTCTATAGATTAAAGATGGCAGATGGTAGCTGTCGAAAAAGCACGTGAGTTTGTTTCCAAACAAGAGCACGTGGAATTTTTCAATTTGCCGCCACCACATAGAGGGTAGCACTGTTCTCTCTGGATTAAAGATGTCTGCTTGTCGAAAAGCATTTTTCAAATTATCCGCCACCACATTTCAAAGGTAAGTAGCTAAAGAGGGCAGCACTGTGCTCAAAGATGGCGGATGACAGCTATCAAAAAAGCACGTGGCTGTCAAAAAGCACGTGGATTTGTTTATGTCGAGCTAGTGAGGTTAAGTTGGTAGCACTAAGGTTTAGGTCTGTCAAGATGGCAGCACTGCCGATGATAGGTGATGAAACAGGGCAGCACGGTGCTCTGTAGTTTAAAGATGGCGGATGACAGCTGTCAAAAAAGCACGTGGCTGTCAAAAAGCACGTGGCTTTGTTTACCACACGCTAGTTAGGTTAAGTTGGTACTACTGAGGTTTAGGCCCGTCAAGATGGCAGTACTGAGGTTAGCGATGCGTTGTTGTCGATGACAGCTGTCAAAAAGCACGTGGCTTTGTTTACAAATCTGTCGAAAAGCACGTGGCTGTCAAAAAAACACGTGGCTTTGTTTACCTCATGCTAGTTAGGTTAAGTTGGTACCACTAAGGTTTAGGCCCGTCAATATGGCAGTACTGAGGTTAGCGATGTGTTGTTGTCTGTCAAAAAGCACGTGGCTTTGTTTACAAATCTGTCAAAAAGCACGTGGCTGTCAAAAAGCACGTGGCTTTGTTTACCTCGCGCTAGTTAGGTTAAGTTGGCACTACTGAGGTTTAGGCCCGTCAAGATGGCAGTACTGAGGTTAGCGATGCGTTGTTGTCGATGACAGCTGACAAAAAGCACGTGGCTTTGTTTACAAATTCAAATTTCCCGCGGGAGGTGGAGGAGACCTCTGGGAGGCCTCTGGCTGAGGTGGAGGTGGAGGAGGCATCTGGGAGGCCTCTGGCTGAGGTGGAGGTGGAGGTGGCCACTGGGAGGCCTCTGGCTGAGGTGGAGGTGGAGGTGGCCACTGGGAGCCTGAGGTGGAGGTGGCCGCCGAACTGTCCAATTATACTACTAACACTCAAACTAGTGATGGGCAGTCTGAGACGAGGTCTCGAGATTTCTCGAGACTAACGCAGGCACTATTTCTCGCGAGAAATTTCGACAGATCTCGAGAGCGTTGTCCCCGCATTGTGCAGCGAGCGGCGTGTCGTAGGAGCTGAATGTTGTTTGTGTCGAATGTGCGAATAGCCAACCACGGGCCTTCTCAATTTCGTAAATACATGTCAACAAGCGACTAGGGCGTTCATTTCCACCCAGGTCTATTTTGACGCAGTATAACATAATTATAAAGGATACGCATTCTGGCATTGTATGCACTGGTAGGTACACGAATGAGTGGTTTAAGTACAGAACCTGGCGGCTACTGTAGGTACACGTACCTGGATAAGTAGAAGCGTGACGAGGCAAGATGCGCCTGCATATGCAACCACCATTACGTTTGAGTGGAATGTGTAATCTAAAATGCTTTTTAGATCCAATTCTTTCGACAGGTAGGTGTACATCGTTATCAGACCCCACATTCAACAACACATGACCACTGCTTGTGTTTACCGATATTTTGGTGACGAAGGAAGTAATTCCTTACAATGTTATAGAGTATTCGCGTCATAATTAGGTACTTCGATATATGACGGTGCAATGTGAAATTGTGTCTAGTTGTACGCGACAACTTGAAAGACGATGTCTGAAACGCAACGTAGGGTAAGTCGTGGATGTCAGTTATTTTGAAGAGATGTCACATAGCACAGCCCACTGTGTTGCTTATTCAAAAAAAGTAAAATACGTTGGCAAAAATACTTCTGGGATGATCCGACACATAATATAAATGAAGATGAATAGTCACAGACCACCTCCGGCCCGGTCTGAATCACAAGAAGCTGCCCTCCCGACAACGATTGTGAGGCATCCAAGTAGGTTTACATCCTAATAACAGTTTAAACGGGTTACTCAGCTACAAAGTCCACCTGACATAACTCGTGAACAGTTTAAGATACTGGCATACTGTCTTCACTTTCGTTAATGGTATTAAGCAGCTCACAGTTCAACATGCAGTGCTTTTGACAAAATTTATCGTCACACACGATTCCAAATGAGAAATGCTGATGATAACTATCAAGCTTACACTCGTAGTTACTGGGACGTCGCACAGCTCGCAGCACACGAGAATCGGTCTCGAGAGCGTTGTCTATCATCCCTGCTGAAAGAATTGGAGCAAAGTCCGGCATTTTAGATTACACGTTCCACTCATGTGCAATGGGGGTTGCATACGTAGCAAAGCACATCTTCCCCGTTTCAGGTTCGAATAATGCACGCCTTTAGTATCCAAGTAGGTGTTCATCCTATCTGCAGTTATTCACAAATTATGCATGGTTATTGAGCTAAGAACAGTTTAAGATACTGACATTCTGTTTCCACTTTAGTTAATGGTATTAAGGGGTTCATAGTTGAACATGCAGTACTTCTCCAGTCTTTTGACAAAATGTACTGGCTGACACGTTTTCATATGAGAACGTTATTTCACGCAATAACTGCCAATGATATACTATCAAGTTTAGAGTCGTAGTTTCTGGTACGTCGCACAGCTTGCACTACAGGAGTATGGGTCTCGAGATTCTCGCGAGAGTCTCGAGATCTGCGACGTCAGTTTCGAGAGTCTCGAGCGAGAGTGTTGCCCATCACCAACTCAAACAGCTCAAGGAAGCATGTGGATACCCAGAGGTTCTGATGTAGGTACATAAAAATGAGAATCTTAAACCAAGATTGATAACACATGTATTTTAAACCAGCAAAATACAAACAGAAAGGAGAGTGAATAAACGACACACTGATTTTAACCCTGGAACCGGCAGTCGTCGCCATGTCGACTCATTTCCCTTTTACTCAACCAGCAGAGTCGCTATCGAGATGCATTACGCTAGCGCTGACTAATTTCGAGATAGCGCCTTGATACTAAACATCTTTATGGCATATCTTGCATCATGTTGAAGAAGAAACTCTACTCTATAGACAGAACACAATTCTGAAGTAGTTTAGTGTGATAGAGTGTGCGGTATACACGTGGAATAATGAGAACGCTTTGCAGACGGTCATTCTGTTGTGCTTGCTGTTGTTGTCCGATGTGCATTAGCTTTCATGCGCAAAATGAGTGAATTTTAAGGAAGTAGTTAAATTCGTAATTGTTTGTTTGATCTGGACGGCGAAGTTGATAGTGACGTATTTTTAGAAGGAACTGACGATGATTTTGACAATAATTCATCAGGTTGTGGCGAGTTATATGAGCCTAGGCTAAATGATTTCGACACTGATATTGACGATGATGGGGAACACAATGAACCAGCCACTGATGATAATGATGACAGTAATGCAGTTGACCAAACAGAACCGAAGTGAACAAGAGTTTATCCTCCAAAGCCAGAAACAAAAGTGGAAGAGAAGTTCAAGGTTCGAAACGCAGGTATACGAAATTGTCCTCGGAGAAACAGTCCTCCTCTTACATATTTCTATTTATTTTTCTCCAATGCTGTCTGGAATCTTTTAATGACTGAAACTAATAAATATGCACAGGAAATTATTCGAAATAAAACGAATTCTGGAAATATGGGTCCGTATTCTCCTCTGCAAAGATGGGTTGACGTTACAGTATCAGAAATGAAAAACCAATCATTTCTCTAGTTATGAATATGGATCTGAACCCTAATAACAACAACATTGAAAAATATTGGTGCACTTCAAAATTGTAAATATTTCCATATTTTTCTAGTCATGTCACTAAAACATTTCAACTGGAAATAAATATTCTATAACCTGTTGGTAATGGTAATTTTTGATGCCTACATACTCTATAGTTTGAACACCGAAAAACCCATTGAACATGAGGAATTTATGGTTAGTGTTGTCTAAGGTCTTGTAGATGAAGAAACTCTTCAAAACATTCCACCTTGACCTTCAGGAGAAATGGGGCATCAACTGGTACGCCTCCCAGGAAAGAAAATGCGGTTGTGCCCTGTCTGTTCGACTGCAGAAAAAAAGTCACGCACCCACTTCTGGTGCCAAGGATGTAATTGTGGTGTCCATCAACAGTACTACCATAAATTAGAACATTTCTGGAGGCTTATGAAACCAGGAAGAAAGAGGAGCCACCAGCCCGAAGGTAGCGAGGAAGAATCTGACTAAGTAGACTAACGTGTTGGTGCGATGCGTTTGTGTTATTTCAGTTCTATTTTACTTTACAATGCTTCAATGTAGTGAAACCTTTCTACATACTTTTAATCAGCATAAAATTGTGCAAATTTTGTATATAGTAAAATCGTCATGTAATATTACTTTTTACGTACAAGTTGCCCAGAACTTTCGGATTATTTTGGAATACTTAGTGTGTGTTGGATACTTCACCCATACTGCTTCAGGATACTAAATTGGTAAGTTTATTTTCCTACTATATTATTCTTCGTCCTTTTCTACATTAAAAAATTGAAAAACAACATTTTTATGAATTTTTTAAAAGTTGCTTGCAAAACTCGCCTAAATGCTTGCCGCTTGAAGGTAAACCGCTTGCCGGTTCCAGGGTTAATGGTTTAAAGGACAAAAGAACACCGACCAAAAACAGCCACAAGAAGTTCGATAACAAGCCAGAATAAAACTTAAAAAAAAAAAAAAGAACTGAACAAGTCATAATACCTGAAAAAAAAAACAATAGAAAGGAAGGACACAGGCAGGAGTGGGAAGCGAAGAATTCATCCGGGAAAGCAAAAGTACTGCATAAAAAGAGAACTGTCACGACTTGGTAAAATGTACGTGAAATATTGACAGAAAATAATACTTGGAAAATTCCAACAGTCGGTAATCACGATGTTTCAGTTTCCAACGTTTACATTTAAAATGTTCACTTGCAACCATTACACAGTGAGATGGCAATATACGATCCTTTGAGTAAAGGTAAGGGTGTATTCTCCTGAAGGCAGGTCCGAACCTCCACAGAGGTGTGCCTGAGCCAGAGTTTACGTACAGTAGGGTGGCCAGTTCCTTTCCGCTCCTCCATTCCCTTACCCCTCACCAACAGCGTGTGGCAACTCATCCAAATCTTGACCACACCCAATGTTGCTTAACTTCAGAGATCTCATGGTATCCGGTGTTTCAACACGGTTACAGCCGTTGGCATCCTTTGAGTGGAGGCAAGTAATAAGAGCCTGACTGGGCTATGGGAATCAAAGTCCTGATAATTTAGAAAATCTGGATATCTCTCTCTCTCTCTCTCTCTCTGTCACACACACACACATCGAACCTGGACTGAGGAATATGTAGAAAAGCCCCAGTTTATATAGGTCGTGTGAAAGTATGCACAGTTTGTTTGAGAAAGCAGACAGTAGAGGTTCTGCAGTTTGCACTGCATGACGAAAGAAGCCACTTTCTTATGTGTACCGATTTGTTAAGCTCTCTGCAGTCTATTGAAACCTGTTTCTCCAAACACCCACCGGTACAGCAGATACATGACCTTCTAGCCAGGTTAAGGGATGCTGGCACCAGAATCACTTTCGCGTGGCTTCCAAGCCACGTTGGGATTGCGGGAAACGAACTTGCAAAGGAATACTTTTACCTCCAAGACCAGTCAATGTACCTGCTAAGGATATTTGTTCTCAGCTACGTCAAACCATCTTGGCGTCCTGGGAATCGGAGTGACTAGATATCCGAACTCCCAACAAGCTGAGAGCAATTAAGAAGACAACTACTGTGTAGCAGTCCTCTTTCTGACCTTCACGGTGAGAGGCCATAGTGTTGTGCAGGCTGAGGATAGGTCATTTACGATTCACGCACTCTTATCTCCTAAAGAGGGAAGACCCCCCCCAGTGTGTTCTTGTGGTGCCGACTTCACCATGGCCCACATCCTCACAGAGTGCGCCGATCTCTCTGGCCTAAGACGGAGTCTCGGCCTGCAGGAAACACTCAAACGCATACTAGCCGATGAAGTGACGACTGCTGATCTCGTCATCCGCTTTATGTGCGACAGTGGACTTATCAAGAGTATATAAATTTCAAGTGTACTGTTACTCAGGGAACGTACGTTACCTTTTGATTCATTAGTAATCTCTTCGGCCTAATTCTATAACAGTTTTTGTTTTATTTTGTACTGCGTTTCCAAATTCCTTTGTTGAATAAATAATTTTGTTTTATATTTTATATTTCTTTTTCACTAATTTGTTCAGAGAGGATGATTACCTCACTGTACTTCCTCTTTAAACAAAAATCACCACCACCACCACCAGGAGATGGTGTAGCACTGACATGGCGAACAGGTGGTAGGAAGCTTGCAACGTCCAGTTGTATGACAAGAAGTTGAACTGGAGCAATGAAAAAGGTAAATGACGTAGAATCTTGAATAAACTTTTGTTGGAACGTTATATCACACAGTTTAGTTGTCTCAACATTCCCTATGGAGGATGAGTGGCTCAGCCTCAAGCTTTTGTGCTTTTTTTTTTTTTTTAAATACAGGTTTTTATAAGGCTGAGGCACTTGCTCAATATGGAACTTGGTCATGATGTTTCTGTGATGATCATAAGTGAAGCAATTACCCTTTGAATGCACACATTGAACATTTTTTGGTCATGGGGAAACAGCAGCTCTTCACTTCTTAGTTCTTAGACTATGTTTTCAGCTTTGCCTCAAATTCTGTAATCCATGTTTTATCAATAGCAACAATATGGCAATAGTGTCAGATCTTTGTTTCAGCAACTTTGCAATCATTCGTAATAAACATCTTGTTCCTTATTGACAATAAACAGTGAGAAATAGAGGAAGGGAGGTCCACCTATTTAATACCATTTGATTAAATACTAAATATCTTTTAGATGTAAGGGACTATTTTTTTACCCTATAAATTGAGTCATCTTCAGCCTTAATTACCAGTTAGAAAAACATATAAAATCTTATTCAGCACAATCACCAATATTCTACTGAAATATACAGGGTGAAGCAAAATTCGTGCATCGCAACATGACTCCTCACATGCCGGCAATAAGAAAATGTCTCTCTCAAACTTTCGTCCTGCGAGTATATCTGGCAGAAAAAGGACGTTGAAGAGTGGCAATCTGGCAACCTGTAACCACATGTAGGGTCAGCACATATTAGTTGTGCTGTACAGTTGGTGCAGTGGATAGAGTTTTGGGTTAGCATGCAGGAGGTCAAGGGGTTGATCCTAGGTTGAGGCACATTTTTTTATTTGCTTATTTCCATCTGACATTACATACTGTAATACAGTAAGACACCGTTTCTTAGGTCACATGTATCCTACATTTACAACATTTTGTAACGCTGAAGACAACAAGACAAATAAGAAATAGACAGTTGAAACAAATGACCTGTCATAGGACAGAATAACTACACAAACAATATCACTTTTGAGATGCTAAAGATGATAGCAAAGTACAATAAGACAACATATACTTGTCATTTACATACTACATGTAATATGAGCACTCAAATGTAGCACATTAGCAATAATACTGTCCGTATTAATGACCGCATGACCTTCACAAGAGAATACATTGTCCTCAGAACAACAGATGCTCAAAGTGACCTCCCTGCAGTCCAAACATTGCGCAACCCGCCGGATCATACAGCTTTGGACCCTTCGCAGCATAGCTGCGTCCACAGTAACAGGAGCAGTATGAACACGCGCTACCAATCCTTCCACATTTGTCGGCAGAATAGAGTACACGTGCTCCTTTAGGTGTCCCCACAGGAAGAAATCCAGCGGATTTAGGTCAGGTGAACGCGGTGGCCATACAGCTGGACCTCCACGTCCGAGCAATTTCCCTGGAAATGTTCTGTCCAAATACTGTCGCACATTCATTCCAGAGTGTGGAGGTGCACCGTCATGTTGGAAGCATATCCTCTGCCGAACATGTAAACGGAACATCTTCCAGCGCATCAGGCAGATAGTTTGAGAGGAATGCATGATATCTTCGTGCAGTCAACCTGTGAGGCAACATATAGGGGCCCAAACATCTGTCACCTAATATACCGGCCCAGATGTTGATACCAAAGTGAACTTGATATCCACGGTCACGGGTGACATGCGGGTTAACATCACACCAATGGTGGGCATTGTGCATATTGAACACCCTCACGAGTGAATGCTGCTTCATCCAACCATAGTTCGGTGCTCATGAAGTCATCGTTGGCTTCCTGTTGTTGTTGGAACCATTCACAGTATTGCATCTGCTGATGGTGATCTGCAGGATGCAGGTGTTGCGTGTAAGAATAATGATAGGGGTGCAGCCCATGCTTGTGCAGCATGTTAACAACCATGTGTTTTGAGACACACAGCTGCCTTGCTACGCTATGTGTACTTCGCTGAAGTTCTTGGTGTATGACCTCCAGAATAGCTTCCTCAGTAGCTGGAGTACGGCGAGTCCATGGACGACCTCTGTCACGCGATGGTGGAAGGAGAGAACTTGACTCCCGAAGGCACAACTCCATCATAATCTATGATCTTCATATCCGTATTGACGAACTACACAATTAGAAGTAGGGAAAGTACCGGTTTCGACCCCCTGCATAGGGTCATCTTTAGCTGAACAGTACATTCACATATAGATCATGAAGCTATGATTAATATTACATTGTCTGGGGAATGCCATATGATAACAAGTATTTGGTCACGTCCAAATGGGGCATGTCAAAACGGGAACTGGCGTGTACGTCACTATGTGTGACAATGCAATTGTATGTCTTTAATGATATGCTTTAGGTCTTAAAATTAGTTTGTAAAACACTGTCTCCACTCAAAACACAGACACACTATATAAACTCGCAATACGCAAAAAAGAACAAACAAAATCTGGCTGAAAGAAGAAATAAAAATTCTTATACCGTAAAAAACAACATCTGGACAACGAACTATACCAAATACATTTAAAAGCATCCAATGGGCTACCACACAGCTACTGGGATGATTTTCAACAGATTATGATAGAAAAAATTTAAAAAAACTTAGCCACTAACAAACAGAACCTGAAGATGGTTTTCCGTGGTTTCCCATTTTCACACCAGGCAAATGCTGGGGCTGTACCTTAATTAAGGCCACGGCCGTTTCCTTCCAACTCCTAGGCCTTTCCTATCCCATCGTCACCGTAAGACCTATCTGTGTCGGTGCGACGTAAAGCCCCTAGCAAAAAGAAAAAAAAAAAAAAACAGAACACACTAAATAAGAAATTAGAAGTGCTTAAACAACCATCCAAACCAAACCCACAAACCAAAATTCCAAACACGAACTCTCCTACCCTTCCCAGCAAAATTACTGAGCACAAATTTCACCCACCCGTAAAAAATCTCACAAACACGACTTTTAACTAAATGGAAACTGTTATCTTGAGCAAGGGACCCAAGCACAATTGGGGCAACACATCAACCTTCCAGAACATAACAACCACCATCACCAAAATAAAAAATGCCATACAGAAAATCCCATGCGAGCTATGAGATGAAGTCAGAAATGATATTTTTAAAAAAGGCTCCCACAATATATCGACAAAATTCACAGTAACTTCCAAAACAATAACTCTGCCAATAAAACGCACATAAACAAACTGAAAGACAAAATAATACATAATAATCTACTCATAACGAAAGCCGACAAAGACCAATACATATCGAAAACTAAAGAATATTTTCAAGACAACACTTTCCTCATCAAACATAAAGATCCAACTAATAACATACAAAGGAACCTCAAAGCCTTATTAAAAAATACACACTTTCTTTTAACTGAAGTAGTATCCTCAAAATTTATAGTAATGAATCCTCAAATACCAACTGCTAAAGCTTATCCCAAAATACATAAAGAACACATACCAATGAGAGCTATTATCAACTACAGAGCAATAAACTCTCGCAATTTATCTAAAAATTCCTTAAAAAGCACTACGTATTCTCAGCCAATAAAACAACACGGAATTCAATAGATTTTTGTAATAGAACGAAAAGATTAAAGATTGAAAAACACCACACTCTCACATCATTTGACATAATGAACATGTACCCCAACATTCCCAAAAAATGAACAATAGAAATCATTGAATCCAATTAAAAAGTCAGAGCACTCTAAGCACCTTAGAAATAGAAGAGTCCATTAAATTACTTGATTTTACCATTAGTAACAACTACTTTAAATTACATGATACTATTTACCAGCAACAAGGCTTACCGACAGGATCTCCCGCCTCTGGTATACTCGCCGAAATTTACATAGACCATTTAGAGCACATATCAATTAGTAAAATAGACAATATTTTTTTTGGTGCAGATTTGTTGATGATACTTGATATGATATTAGACAAACTCAACACAATAGACCCCACATAAAATTTACCACAGAAACCGAAAACAATGGCACTTTGAACTACTTGGACATAACGGCAACCAGACATGAAGACCACCTTTCTTACAAAATACTTAGAAAACCCACGCACACCTCAAACACAATTAAAATAGATTCTATTCACTGCAATACACACAAAAGAGCAGCTTACTACAGCATGATACACTGAGCATTTAATATACCGTTAACAAAAGAAGATTTAAATAAAGAATTACAACTAATACATGACATAGCTAAAAACAATGGATACAAGAAAGAGATGGTTAACAAAATCATTCACAAAATAAAATCCCAACTTAAAACCAAATTAACAAAAATAGACAAACCCAAGAAAGATTACGCAATATTCACCTTCAATAATGTATGCACATACCCCATAACTAAAGTTTTTAAAAAACATAACCTAAAACTACACAGAACAGTACCAATATCATACACAACGCCAGGACCATCAACAGCAGCAATAAATACAACCACTCAGGGGTGTACCGTATTAAATGCAATAACTGTGAGACAAGCTACGCCAGACGCACCAGTAGGAACTTTCTAACCCGATATAATGAACACACAAATGCTGTAAAACACAATCATTTTTCCTCAATAGGCCAACAAAGACTATAAACACAGTTTCACGACCATCGAGAACAACATGCAAATCCTGAACATAACCCCGAGGGCCCCCTGCTCAACATAACAGAAGAATTTTACATTTCTCTAGATCAGTATACCAATCCAAATTTCAACATAAATGAAATTACAAAAAAGAAGAACTAACATCACCTTCAATACAGTCATCCCCGCCCTAAAAAATGGTTACCTTAAGATAATCAATAAACAAAACATGACACGTGACAGAGAAACATCAAACGATACACCTAGTTCCACTCCTACCCCCACAACAGCAACTCTCCCTACCCCTCCTTCCCTTCCCCTCACAGCAGCTAGTATGAGCCCAAGATGGACACGAAGCAGTACACAACGGGCTCAACCACACCAATAACAGTAAGTACATATTCAAATTGGCACACATAACATCACTGCAGAGCTACAGATGGGAAAGGAACCATCACTTTGAATCCAATGCCACTCAAATTTTATGGATGTCACAGGACAACATGATTCAATTTTAACATGAAACAACAAGATTCAACACACAGCAAAGCTGAATATACATATGTTATCCTAATTGTATCCATATGCCTGGCAATCTTTTTTTAAACTTGGAAAGTGTTTTATTCTATGTATATACTTGAAGACAAAATCTTTTATACATATAATGTGATATAATTTTACAAGCAAATCATATCATTCAAGCTCCAAAAAGATCAACCAAGCATACAACTACAAAAATAAAACTTGAACACAGAGGTCAACCGATGAACTGAATAACACGCAAGACACGAACGTTCATGTGTGGAGTGTTCCTACATATATTGTTTTTATCTTATATACTTATAAGTTAGTTTTTAGTGGAGATAGTGTTTTACAAACTAATTTTAAGACCTAAAGCATATCATTATAGGCATACAATTGCATTGTCACACATAGTGACACACACACGCCAGTTCCTGTTTTGACATGCCCCATTTGGACGTGACCAAATACTTGTTTTCATATGGCATTCCCCAGACAATATAATCTTAATCATAGCTTCATGATCTATGTGTGAATGTACGGTTCAGCTGAAGATGACCCTATGTAGGGGGTCGAAACCGGTACTATAGCATAATAAGTGCAATAAATAAGTATTGATATTTGAAAGTCCTTTCCTATTTCTAATTGGGCACAGCTCCAGACGACGAAACACATTTTTATCTGGGATGGCGTCAATGAGGATATCTAGCAGCATTTTCACGAGCGGCAACACCAGCTCGGTTATGAGATGCACTAAGGACCAAAAGCATATCCACATATTCATCGTTTGTGTATGCCATACATCTGCCACACTGGTTTAGAAGTTTACAAGAAGGAGTCTCTCATATGCATGTTCTTCCGCTCGCCACTAGTTCCTATCTGTTGGACAGCGCATACACTACATAATGAACACGCCGTCAGTCCTGCGTGCTGTTCCACCTAACGCACATTACCCCTCTGACAGATATTGTTCTGCATGATTCATCCTGACACTACTACTTGTGAAATGGTCAGTTTCGTATTACACTGTTTCCCTAACACTAATAGACGTGATGTTTCCACAATCCCATAGATAGAATAATAATAATAATAATAATAATAATAATAATAATACATTGAGATACGTACTAAACAGCATGCGGTTACCAGATGCAATGTTGAAAGGCATAATTAGTGGGACCATGGTGATAGCACATACAAATTGTAACCGAGTTTGGACATTATTCGCAAAGCATGTTGCTAGGCTTATTGGTAACGTAAGGCCCTAACAAAATGTAATGGACCTAAACGAGGCAAGAATAATAGTTGGTACTAATCTATGGGACCATTGGAGGAGGGTACAAAGAAAACAGGTTTTGCATCTAGTAGATGAAGTGGTACGAATACATTCATGCCTACAGTGTGGAAAGAGCGTCTTTCAAAGCTGACCAATGAAAACGATTGTTTGTCCATTTCTAGGATTGTAGTATGTAAGTGCAAATGGTTTCTAGAGGACCCATTGCAATCTCTGTTGACGATTAAGATACCAGATATCATACCACCTAGACTACATTTACGAAATAAAAAACATAAGCCTCAACCTAGGATCGACCCCTCGACCTCCTGCATGCTAACCCAAAACTCTATCCACTGCACCAACTGTACAGCACGACTAATATATGCTTATAGAGGTAGTTACCCTACATGTGGTTACAGTGTTGCCAGATTGCCACTCTTCAACGTCCTTTTTTCTGCTGGATATACTCGCAGGACGAAAGTTTGTGAGAGACTTTTTTTTATTGCTGGCATGTGAGGAGTTGCACTGCGATGCCTGAGTGCATGAATTTACTCTGTATATGAAACTTATTGACAAATAGTGTTCATTAGCACTTGTGTGTCATGGTTAAAATATGGTTATTTATACTGATGTCCGTGCTTGTATGAATAACTTGGCTTCTTTGAACATTGTAACTACATTGATAAAAGTTATACCTAGGTACTTAACATAATTATAGACACATACCCACCACTTGGCAGCGCACCAGCCTCTCACCGCTGGGTTCCGTGGTTCAAATTCTGGTCACTCCATGTGAGATTTGAGCTGGACAAAGCGGAGGTGCATCAGGTTTTTCTCTGGGTACTCCAGTTTTCCCTGTCTTCTTTCATTCCAGCAACACTCTCCAATATCATTTTATTTCATCTGTCAGTCATTAATCATTGTCCCAGAGGAGTGCGACAGGCTTCGACCGCTGGCACAATTCCTATCCTCGCCGCTAGATGGTGGCTTCATTCACCCCATTCCTGACCCGGTCAAACGACTGGAAACAGGCTGTGGATTTTCATTTTCACCCACCACTTGGAGGTTATACAGCATACATCAACACCATGATAAAAATAATACCGTATCAGTAGATGTTGCAATTCATTACTGGAAGAAGACTTTAATGCGTTACATTAACTTACTTCTTTTTTTTAAATTGTGATTATATATTCATATAGTTTTACCTTAAGATTGCATTTTCCAATGAGTATTTAGTTTTACCTTAAGGTTTCATTTTCCAATGAGTATTGGTGATTGTCTTGTAAAAGATTTTATGTTTTTCTAACTAGTAATTAAGGCTGAAGATGACCCAGTTAACAGAGTTGAAACTACTCTCATATATCTAATAAAGATATTTGGTATTTAATCTAATGGCACTGAATACGTAGATCTCCCTTCCTCAACTTTGCCATGTCCATGCATTTCTCCTTCTGTTCAACAGTAAAGCCGTCGCTGCCATTGCCAACAAGTGTTCCTCTTCTTTAAATCATTTGTCAAAATACAGAATATTGCCACTGGTGAAATCCCTGTGGCTTATGAAAGCTCCTCACAGGTCATACGGCGATCTTCCTTCAGATTGTCTGCTGCAAGTTTCACACTTTGTTCATCTGTTATGTTTCCGGCCTTCCAGTTCTTGGGTTGTCTATGCTGGTATGGCCAACACAAAAAACTATTAGCCCAATAAGAAACTGTTCTGTGGTCCACTGTGAACATGTAACAGGCTTTACTCGATGCATGGTGTAGTTTTTATCCCGTAAAGTTTACATCTTAATGTACGACCATAATGTACCCGACACACATGCAGGTTCCATTTCTAGCTCTCTACATACGAGTAATGCTATGGACAAACTGAACACACATGCATCTAGCTCAAGTGTAACCTTCACTAGTGTAGTTTAATCCAATTCAACAGGCCTACCACTGCCATACCAGCCTGTGCATTATCTATGGATTTGTCTCCATATATACTTCCATTGTTGTCGCAATAGTAACTTCCAACACACAGTGAAGGAAGAGCAATTGTCAGTACTTCTTAATTTTGTCAAGAATACTTTGGTATACATCTCATATTAACCTGTTAAAGAAGATTGGATGTATTATAAATATTTCCTTAACTATTTAAATGATAGTCACTGGATTATCTACCATCTGACGAGGCACTCGCAAAGGCATTAACCTCTGCTCATTTAAAATATATGCAATTTAACAACTTTAGAAGCTTGTAGCCATCATTATATATTTTGTGCTTAAAACTCAAACACTTAAAAATTCAGAGATACCGTTTGCTACCACTGAATACACTCCAAGATGTTATTGTAGTCTATCATTGGTTTCTGGCGCAAGTATTTTTCCCGTTGACTGTAAGCAGGCAGCCCTCCTTGTTCTAATGGATGATTTGTTTTACTTATAATTATTTTTTCACCATTTTAACCTTGATGCCACATGCAACTTATGCAAGTTCTGTGAAGTGGCAACATTTCTTCATACCTCCTCCAGCTCATCGTTTACTCCCTGCTTCACATTTTTTTAAAAATATTCATGTTCTTTTCATATTGTTTCTCAAGCTTGCCTATGCAAAACCTGTTATTTACTTCCTTGTGCTTCCTTCAAAATCAGAATCTAGACAATCTTTTTGAAATTCTCTTAAAAACTTGAAAGATAATTGGTTTTCATTTACAGCACACTCATTCAGCTTCTAAAGCCTAAGCGATTCTTGCTGATGGGATGGGTAAATGACATGATCTAATGACAGCATAGCACTCTCTGCAGCTGCTCTTAAGCTCTTGGATGAACACTAACAAACAGGATTCACAAACTGGCCAACAGATAGCAGCAAATTACAGAAACATGTTGTATTAAACTATTGTTGGCATCAGAGCTATAGCAGCCTGTCTCTTGATATCAGTGGAAAGAGTTTAAAATGCCAGCATTTTGCCCCAGTGTAACAGTGAGCTCATTAGTTGGAATGTCACACGTTTCCAGGATGCCAGGATCTTGTAGATACTTTGGAGATCTTGTAGATTCTTTAGAGATCTTGTAGATACTTTAGAGATCTTATTAACATTGATAAATACTTCAATTATATTAACTTGTATTATATATTTTCATGACTGAAGCATTTGCAGGCTTGTTCTTTAAGCTATTCACCGAGTTTTGTCAGCATTTAAAATCACAGTGCTGGACATTGCATGTGTTGTGCTACTCTTCAGGGACTTGCGCCTTGCTACATACATGTGACTGATCTTTGACTTCTTCTGGATTTTATGATTTAAAATCGTGCAGTGCTAATCCCTATTGTTTTATATTGCTTCTCAAACTGCTTTTGTGAAAAACTTATCCTTTAATTTTTCGTTTTCCTATGCATTATTTTTGTATTTTTAATCGGCTGATGATGACCCAGATTGGTGGTTGAAACAGGTACCGCTTTTAACCAAATAAGAATGTAACACTACATTTCTTATTTACTTGTATTGAATAGGTTGAACCAATTTATTTCTTGTTTCAATTTAATTATCTATACATGCTCAGAATGTCTTTGTCTGCTGTGTAATCTGCACAATTTGTTACTCTGCATTTTTGCTTTGCAGATGTTGAACTTAATTCTTCATTGATAGTTTCTTACATGTATTCTTTTTAAGTGTAGAACTTCTTCCAAGAAGAATGACAAACTGCATGGCTGTTGCAGCATTAGGCATGTACATCAGGTGTTTAATCAAGTATACCTGGTCTGGCCATGAAGACTGTTCCATATCATGGGCTACCTTGCATAATTCTACCTCATTTGAGAACAACTGCCTGTCCCAGAAGACATCCATGCTCTCAAATTGCAAAGGTTGAACTCTAGTGATGGGCAGTCTGAGACGAGGTCTCGAGATTTCTCGAGACTAGCGCAGGAACTGTTTCTCGTGAGAAATTTCGAGAGATCTCGAGAGCGTTGTTGTGCCATTGCGGGGCGAGCAACGTGTCGTAGGCGTACAGGTATTACAAACTATCCACTTCATGTCCATATCAATATGACAGTCTAACAGTCAAATAAATATTTAGCCACCTAATTGATACCTTTATTTGCCTTTGGCAATTTTATAAAATCATACTATCATACTGTACCAGATTAAGGACGGAGGACAAACCCAAGATAGCGGGAAGTAAAGACGTGATATGGTCTATGGACAAAATGGACAAAATGACTTCTAAACATATCCCAACATTGAACTGCAAGGGCATTCTAATAATCTACCTTTGACAATAGAAAAAGACAAGTTAATCAGATTTCTCCACAAGCCTTCAAGCACAAACATGAATGGAACTTAAGAAGAAGATTTTAACTCCTCAACTGGGAGCTGACATATGCTTTTATTAATATTTTAGTTAAGAATAAGTTTATAATTATACTTCAATAACGTCTCAAGTAGTTAGTTGGTGAAAAGTTAGTGTTTTTCAAATACGCTTCCGAATAGAAGCTAGAAAAGAGATTTAAAGAGATGCTTTTATCTTCTTATTGGAAGAAGAGAATTTGTTTACAATATTTTAGTTAAGGACAAGCTATTAATCATTTCTCCAACCCCCCTCTTACCACCATCCTCCTCCAATAGGCAAACATTTTTTAGTTTCCCATGAGAAATTATCAAAGCTAATACGAGAACATATATTGTGCATACTTTTACCTTATTTACACCTAAGATTATGTGAATATAGCTGATGATGACTGCAAAGCAGCCAAAACATGTACTATTAATGATTTTATAAAATTGCCAAAGGCAAATAAAGGTATCGATTAGGTGGCTAAATATTTCTTTGATTGTTAGGCCTATAGGTAGATGGACCTGATTGTTGTTTGTATCAAGTATGCGAATAGCCAACCATGGGCCTTCTCCATTTAGAAAATATGTGTCAACAAGCAACTAGAGGGTTCATTTCTACCAAGGTCTATTTTGACACAGTATAACATAATTATAAAGGATACGCGTTCTGTCGTATGCATTGGTAAGTACACGAATGAGTAGGCGAAGTGTAGAAACTGACGACTACTGTAGGTACACCTACCTGGATACTAGAGGTGTGCATTATTCAAACTTGAGATGGGGCAAGATGCGCCTTGCTGCATATGCAACCATCTGTACGCATGAGTGGAATGTGTTATCTAAAATTCCTGAGTTTGCTCCAATTCCTTCGACAGGCAGGTGTACATCGTTATTGGTCAGACCCCACATTCAATATCATATGACCTCCGGTTGTGTTTACTGACATTATGGCGACGAAGGAAATAATTTCTCACAATGTTATAGAGTATTTGCGTCGTAGTTAGGTATTTCAGTATATGACAGTGCAATGTGCAATTGTGTCTAATTGTTCGTGACAACTTTGGTAGAGCAACCGACGCAAAATCGGGAGGTTGTGGGTTCGGATCCCACTAGTGTCTGGTTGGCCATTTTTGTTCTGTACTTAACATCTCTTCAACACGTACTAAATGTACGTAACACGACCTAATAGGTTGAAAGTCGATTTTGATTACTTTAAGATGTCCAAAACATAGTGCAAGTCATGGATGTAGATTATTTTGAAGAGATTCCACATAGCACAACCTGCTTCTGGGATGATCCAGCACTTAAAAACACATATCGCTGAAAAGAATTTGTCACAGAAAACAACACCTCTGGCCCGGCCTGCATCACAAGGAGCTATCCTGTCGACAACAAGTTGTGAGGTATAGTACATCCTATCTACAGTTACTCACAAATTGTGCAGGGTTATTCAGCTAAGATGTTCACCTCAAATCACTCATGAACCGTTTAAGATATTGACATTGTGTTTTCACTTTCATTAATGGTATTAAGGGGCTCATAGTTGAACATGCAGTACTTTTTCAGGCTTTTGACAAAATTTATCAGCACAGACGTTTCCATATTAGAACGCTAATGGTATAATATGAAGCTTACGCTCGTAGTTACCAGGTTGCTACACAGATCGGTCTCGAGAGCATTGCCCATCACTATCCTGCCGAAGGAATTGGAGCAAACTCAGGCATTTTAGATTACACGTTCCACTCATTCGTAATGGTGGTTGCATATGCAGCAAGGCGCATCTTGCACCATCCCATGTTCGAATAATGAGCGCGTCTAGTATCCTCGACCTACTGCAGGGTGCTCACCAGGTCGCAAACCCTCTGGCTTATATAGTAAACCAGAGGGTGCATGTAGATGGAAAAGCACTGGCGATAGCCGGGCGGCCAAGGCAAAACCCCAGGGTAGCCACTATCAAGGTTTTCCAGCCGCTGAACAGAGGACCACCAGCCCCCTCAAGTACTTTATTAAACTCAATATTATACAAAGGCACATCTATATAGATAGATAGATACACACCATACCTAAGACTAAGTCATGAAGCTGAATGGCTAGAGAACACTTTAGACATAAATACAAGAAAAACTACAAAAGCAAGCAAGATCTATAACACACACAAAATCCAGAATGAGTCTGTACAGTAGGGTTGTCGAGGCAGAGAGTTGAGGGTCTCAGCAGGGTCTGATGTACTCCGAGCTCCATGTGCCTGTGGTAGCTTGAGACCCCCGGGCCCAGCAAGTGCCGCGTCCCCTGCCACGTCTTGTCGTGTTGCGGATGACCGCGGGCGACCTAGTAGGCGCCTGGAACTGGAAATCAGGAGGCAAGACGATGATGTCCTCCGACTGCAGATGCCAACTGAATGGCATAACTGCAGCCATTTGTGAGAGCAATGAAAAGAAGAGATGCTCTAGTGTAGAAGAAAGCTCTCTGCACGTGGTCCAGGTGTGGCCACATGGAGAGGGCCCAGAAAAGAACTTGGCCCTCATGTTGGTCCCAGCCGGTAGGATTGGGTGGAACCAGTTTCTTCAGAGCCTCGGCAAGGTGGATGACCACTAGCTGATCTGGAACAGGCAAGGCGTTCGAGTAGGCTGGAGGCAGCAGAGGCTGCCAATCGTAGGGTAGACGGGGTTGTGACTGCTTGCCATTACTGTTTATTTTTACACAGGTTTTTGTAGATATCTGTTTCATGGCATTGACAAGCTGTGGTGTCCTAGCAGACCTTGGCCAGTTAGAACGAGGACGGTCAGACCTAGTGACTCACTGAAACATTTGATTGTTTGAAGAATGAACGTTTTGCTGAAGCCAAACTTCTTAAGGACGTCAATGTGCACCACTCTCGCCTCCATGGGGAGTGCACCTGAAAAGAGGTGCACTGCCTTGGAATGAGGACACAAATTTACTCATGTAATTCATTACTCATGTAATGCTATTTAATTTCCCCACTCCATGATTACAAGACACTGGATACAACTCATTCACTTTGGAGGTTAATGCAGACTGTTAACAGCAGAGATTCTCTTGTAGTGTTGCAGAAAAGATGTTAGAACTTGGGGTAGGGAGTTCAATCAATCAATCTTATTTGCATTTAGGGCTGTCGCCCAGGTGGCAGATTCCCTACCGACTCTTTACTTAGTCTTTCTTGTTAATTGGAAATTTATTGAAGATCCCCCTTGCTAAATTATGCCAATTCCTATTCCTATAAATGAACCTTTGCCCCAATTTGTCCATTTGAATTCCAACTTTATCCTCATATTATGATCCTTTTCGTCCACTGACGTCATTCCATGCCATCTGTCCACTGACAGCTGAGAACATACTGCTTAGTTGAGCAGCTCAACTCCTTGCTCGCAAGTCTTTCCTGTCCAAAGTTTGTAACACTACTCTTTTGTCATACAGTATTCCTTCGTATATTTTCCAGTTCTTCAATTGCATAATCCTGGTGAATTTCCCATACTTTTATTGTTATCTTACCGATGACTTATTACAACTCCTAAATACCCTTATAACCAGTATGAAGAGAACTGTAACCTTTATTTGTACTGTTATTTTATCGCCTCACTGGTTGTTAGTTACAGAGAAATCAATTTTAGGCTGATGTTGTGAATACTTTCCGAATCTTTTTCAACTTTTACATTGCACCTACATACATTTGAATGTCTCAAAATATCCCAAACTGTGCATTACAATGAGCCATCTCCTTGGACCCTGCCGTAACCTATAGGTTATCAGTTCTCTCCCTCGGTCGCCAAGCAATGTAGCCTGCTACTAATGATACCAACACCATCTCAGAGAGTGCGGCACTGGCTATGCTGATTTTCATAGATTTATCTCGCCACACTTTGTCACAATTAATGTTTATAAAATGGAGTCCACTGATTATTGGTGGAAGTTGCATCACAATGAAAGTAAATACTCTTTTCCAGAAATAATTATAGCTCTAAAATGAATAGTAATGATTCTAGAAAATCACAAATACGTAATTCATGAATAATTTTGTAGGAATCGGAAAAGCATAACGAACGGTGGCATATCTTGTAATGATGTAGGTTACAGTGGGTCTTAGTTGATGTAATATTTTATACAGTTTCTTTTTCTCTGTTGTTTTAGGCCTCGATTCGAATGCAAGAGGAAGATGAAAAGTGCCATAAACACCCTGACCTGGCAGGAGTTGGATAAGGGGAAATGATAATGATGATGATCCAATGCAAGTCTGGAAATTACCAATGAAAATGTGTCCGATATTTCAAACCTTTCTGACGAGGACCCCTTCAGGGTATGGAACGAAAACTTTTGTAGGTATGGCAGACCTCTTACAGGGTAACGTTCTCTCTCAGGCCAGGCAGACTTGGAGCAGTGAAGGAGATATGAGGGAGTTGGTGGCCGTGTGCTATACTAGAAACTGTTCTGGAATTCGCCTTAGTGCATAAGAATGGAAAACCACAGAAAACCAATCTCAAGAGAGCACCTCTTCATCTCCCGAATACAGAGTCGTGGCTTTCTGCTCTGCTGCACTAATTAACTCACAATCACAAGTTGAGATGGAAGAGGAAGATTACAATAAAAACAGAACAAAATTTGGAACGTTGCCCCGAAAAAGGAAGGCAACAATTTCTCTGCATCATTACAGTCTCCACAAAAAGAACGTTGCTCTTCTGTCAGAAATCCCTGAAAATGTGACACCTTCGCACTGCTACCTACCAGAATGTGACAGTCCAAAATGCAGGGTCAGGTGTTCAACTTGTAAAGTGTTTCTCTGAATGAATACAGATTGGAACTGCTACAAATTTTTCTATGAGTCATTATTTGTTGTATTAGATTTATGTACTGTTGTTAACTCATTTAACCTAAATCTGTAAAAACTATGTAAGAAAAGAATTTTTTTAATCTATTTATTTTGAGGTATAAATATAGTGAACTGATGTTTAACTTCAGTGTATTGTAAAGTACCCAACAGTATTTCAAAGAAAATGTGCCATACTTTTCCATCATAAACATTAAGACCCACTGTAACCTATAGGTTATGTATGGTATTGGGACAGTAACTAGCTTTAAACTTGATGTCATTTTTTTCTTTTCTTTTTTCATAAAACTGATATGTCTTGCATCCCAAAAATCTAAAAATTGTATTCAAAACACTTACTTGAACTGTGGCCTCGAGAAGGTTAAGATATATATGGTAGATGCACACCCCATCGGAGGGTCTGCCTTACAAGGGCTGCACCAGGCTAGTAACAGTCACACTAAATGCCTGTCGTAAGAAGCGACTAAAAGGGCCCCAAGCGCTTGCATCTTGGAAGAATGGGTCAGTGACCACGGGGTCCTTAGCTGATTCATTGCGTTGCTTCCACTTACTTGTGCCAGGCTCCTCACTTTCATCTACCCTATCCGACCTCCCATGGTCAACTCTTGTTTTGTTTTTCTGACCCTAACGCTGTTAGGTTCCGAGGACTAGGGAGACTTTCATTTTCACCACCTTCGTGACCCCGGTCTTACTTTGGTCCATATCTTCATTTTTAAAAATGTCAAACCCCTTCCATTTTTTCCCTCTGATTAGTGTATTGCCCAGTTTTACTTCCTTTTAAAACAGTAATCATCACCACCACTTAAGAGATACCTGGCTAGTAGCACGAGTACTCTTTTGCCTTGATGATGACAGCAGTGTAACATTGCATGGACTCCACAAGAAACTGGAAGGATTGGAGAGTCATACCGATCAACGATCGCTGCACTGTCTCCTATAATCCATGAAGATTGGTCAAAGTATTGTCCAGGCATGCATATCCCTCTAGACAGCATCCGAGATGTGCTCAATGGGATTAAGATCAAGGGTCAGGCAAACATCTTCACATCTGTGGAGTGCTTATCAAACCAGTCAGCCAAAGGCTGGAGCATTGTCTTGCTGTAGTACAGATCACCTGCAGGGTGCAGGCAAACAAAGGGGTGAACATGATCTGCCAGCATATTCCTGTAATGTTTGCTGATGGCGGTCATTGTCAAATGTAAGTGGGGTCCCATTTCGTGCCACGTGAATAGTCCCCATACGAGGATACCACCACCAGCCTGAAATATACCCTGCTGGCAAGAGAGATCCATATCGACCCTTACGATAGTATGGTGGTAAACGGGATGTTGGTTGTTATAAGTTTCACCAAAAAGAAAATTCCTCTCAGTTGTAATTACTGTGTTGGAGTGGAAATACCTCATGGGGATCACTGTAAGTGTTGATATCTTCATTGGGGTAATCACATTAAAAAGTTCTGCAGGTCAGCATAGTCGCCTTTGGTTCAGAGGACCCCAGGTTCGATTCCTGGCCTGTTTGGAGATTTTAACCATAAATGGTTCATTTCTGTGACTCAGGAACTGAGTGTTTATGTTGTCCCCAACATCTCTCAAACACACAACACTATCCACCACAATAACACGCAGTTTCCTATATTTGGTAGACCCCCCCACTGCACCAGGCTAGTAACTGTCACATGAGGTTGTAAATAAAGGTTACAGATCTCTTCACATGGTTGTGAGAGTAGTAGTAAGGATGTAAAGGAGAGGGTGTAAAGTCTCTGGTAAGACCCCAATTAGAGTATGGTTCCATGTGCAGGACCACATTAGGATTATTTGATACCGTACAAGAATTGGTAAAGATCCAAAGGAAAGCAGATCTATTTGTTCTACATGATTTCTGACAAAATGTTGCAAACATTGGGCTGGGAAGATTTGGGTGTAAGGAGACAAGCTACTTGACTAGGCGTGATATTCCAAGATTGCACGGAAGGACATTTGTAGATGAATAAGCTTGAGCAAAGCGTTAAAGGTAGGAAAGACAAGATCAAGTTGGAATTGGAGATGACACATTAGAAGAGGAATTCAGGAATTAAATAATTGGAGTGAAATGTTTGATAAATTTCCAAGTTCTCTAAAATCATTTCAGAAAAGACTAGGTAAGCAATTGATAGGGAATCGGCCAACTGGGCGAAAGTCGTAAATTGAAATCATTGATGGCTGATTGAACCAAGCTCCTGTCATCAGTGGTTTTGCCCGAATCCACATTCTCATGGTACACTCTTGATACAGTGGCCCTTGGAAAGTCCATTGTCTCCAAGACTTAAAGAGATGGAGCGGCGCACACATCTGGCGGCGATCAAATGGGCTGAGGCCTCATCATAACTATCCTGCAGTCAAATGTTACTCATACAGCCTGTACATCCTCGCTGTTACATACCATGCAGAGCACAGCGCTATTTCCCCACTACGGCAGCTGCTCACAAGTGTATAACTGTAAACTTGCATTTGAGATATGGCAGATTTGAGCCGCACTGTTAGCTACCCATATTCATACCAGTTAAAGTTTGAGGGCACAGCTACTACATTCTCATTGCAGTGAAATTTAAAGATGCATACACAGTAGCAAGCTAATGATTACTCTGATCACATTCTGTTTGTAGGAACACCTTCCAAACTATGCATACGCACTCTTGTAACATGAACCTGTTGGTTCCCAGCAATTTACACCTCATTCAATTCCTCCGTCTACAAATGACTGTACTACCTTTATATGGATGTGCATGTCTGTCTACAGGAAAATTAAATTGGAAACAAGAAATAAAGTGGTTCAACCTATTCAATACAAGGAAAATAAGAAATGTAAAGTTACATTCTTATTTGATTAAAAGCGGTACCAGTTTCGACCACTCTTCTGGGTCATCATCAGCTGATTAAATAAAAAAAAAACAATGCTTAGGAAAACAATAAGTAAATAATAAGTCTTTCACTAAAAGCAGTTCAAGAAGCACTATAACACTATAGGGATTAGTACTGCATGTTGTAAGATCCTAAAATCCAAAGAAGACGAAGATCAGTCATTTAAATGAAGCAAGGTGCAAGTTCTTGAAGAGCAGCATAACAGAAGTAATGTCCGGCACTGTGCTTCAAATATGTTTATGAGAATTGGTGAATAGTTCAGTGAATAAGCCTGCAAATACAGCTAGGTGTGAAGTTATAATACAATTTAATAAATTTGAAGTCCTAAAATTATATAGAAGTCGAAGATAAGTCACATAAATGAAGTAATGCATAAGCATTTAGAAGCACAGTGCTGGACATTACGTATGTTGTGCTGCTCTTCAAGAACCTGCTAGTATAAATTCGCAATTCATTGAGGTGTCCATGAAGTTAACCTCCCATTGCGGCATGTGTCAGTTTTAACCATATCTTCATGTGCTGTCCTGACAATGTCCAACAGCATTTCAGTATGATTTTAACAAGCACTACAGGAACATAACATTTTATTTACGTTGGTCAATGTGAAACACCATCTAGCAGTTCTGCATCAGCTGGTGGTTATTTACAGTGGCATCCAGTGGCTTGTATACTGCTAACACCACTCAAGTAGATTTATTGATGATCTGACTACAAAATCAACATTTACCAGTTCCCGTTTTGCAATTGAAATTGTAATGATTAGCAGTGATGGAACTAACTATTCTATGAATATCAATACAAGAAAGATCCTGGATGATGAGCATACTCCAGATGCTAAGAATTTAGGACCTAATTTATTTTTCAGATTTCACACTTAGTTCATCCCAGATTTTAATGTTAATTGTGTGTATTGTACATTAGTTTTTATATCAATTTTGTGTTTTTACATTTTGTTTAGTTATTAGATACTGGCCCCGTAGTGTAGGGGTAGCGTGCTTGCCTTTTACCCGGAGGCCCCGGGTTCGATTCCTGGCCAGGTCGGGGATTTTTACCTGGACCTGAGGGCTGGTTCGAGGTCCGCTCAGCCTACGTGATTAGAATTGAGGAGCTATCTGACGATGAGATAGCGGCCCCGATCTAGAAAGCCAAGAATAACGGCTGAGGGGATTCATCGTGCTGACCACACAACACCTCGTAATCTGCAGGCCTTCGGGCTGAGCAGCGGTCTCTCTTGTTAGGCCAAGGCCCTTCAAGGGCTGTAGTGCCATGGGGAGGGGGGTTAGTTATTAGATGTATTACATTAAGGCTGAAGATGGTCAGCCAAGGCCGAAACTAGTCTCTAGTTTATTAATGTAATTCAATAATATTGCATAATATAGTATTGAAAATGGTGGACCATATGACATTAATTTAATAATTATTGTGATCAGAATTCAGTACGGATCAAAACCATGAATTTTATATCCTATGACCTAGCGGAGGGATGAGATTTATTACCTGCAACCTAGCAGAAGACCGAAAAGAGCAAAGAAGAAACATTGTGCGGAATTGCTTGCTCGTTATGAGGCTGAAGATAACAATTTCTTGTCAAACATTGTCACAGGTGGGATCCATCACTTTGAACCGGAAACAAAACAGTAATCCACTGAGTGACGCCACACCAACTCTTCCATGAAGAAAAAGTTCAAAAACCATACCCTTAGCTGGTAAAGTCATGGCAATGGTCTTCTGGGACTCTGAAGGGGTTATTCTGTTTGATCTCCTCTCTTGTGTTGAAATGATCAACTCTGAAGTGTATTGTGCTACACTAAGGAAATTGAAGAAATGACTTCAGCATGTTCGCAGCCATAAAAATGCATACGTAAGACCTTACACAAGTCTGCGCACCCGACAGGAGCTCACAAAACTTCAGTGGACTGCTCTTCCTCATCCACCCTGAGGTGTTATTACGCAAAAGAAACATTAATAATGTAATATAATTTGGAGTATCAACTGTCTACGCGACACTTGTTAAATTGTGTGCACTATCCGCACAAGTAACATTTTGTGAATTAGGCATTTTACTGTTGGACTCTGCTTTATTGACAATGTGCCAATGTGATGAGCGGTAATATTGCCATTATCTATTTGAAACTGGAATTCAACACCTATTTGACTAAGTGGATGATAATACTACTCATTGTATGTATGGCTATTGGGGCATGACAGCGCGTAATGTTCCTGCAAGTTATATCTAGTGTGTTTGATCGTACTGTGGACAGCAACATGTACTCTTACGCTATCTATGTGCGTGTATTGCTACTGCAATGTGTGTTTTTACGGAGCCCGCCAGGGCGCGTTGCGAGGCTGGATGGTGTCACTCCTTGTGGCCTAGATCTGAGCGTGTCTGTCGACTGGTTGGCTTGAACGGAAGCGGACATTGACTGCTGAAAATGGAGTGGTTACCAACACAAAAAACAATGAACCTACCTTCGGGTATTGGTTAAGAACGTATCACTACCTCAGCAGGGGATTGTGATTGTATAAATTTTCTTCTCTAATATTAGAATAGTCGTGTGTTGTAGTGTGTAACTTTAATTATATGATTTCTAGTGAGCATATTAGTGTTAGTTCGAAACACATTGGTTACTCAGGCATATGGCCTCTCTGTAAGTAAGCCTTTCTGATTTATTTGTGTTAATGTTGTTTTCTTGGGGTGTGTCATTTATATTATAGGTTGTGTTTTAACTAAGTTTGGTGTTATTGTGTTCTAGTTTCAAGTGAGCGTCCTGTGTAGCAGTGAAGGTCATTATTGTCTGCATAACTTTTGAAATTCGCATTTGCATTGATTTAACATTGTTTTCCCTGGTATTCATTTGTTTACCTGAGTATTTGTGTAAGTTTTCTGTGTTATTTCCTGGATGCGTGTGCGGTTACTATTTTAAAATTTTGTATGTATCGCTAATGTTGCTGTATTCGTGTTTGCTCCGGTGTTTGGTGTTGTGATTCTCTGTTTGGTTTTGGTGCATCCTTTCATGTATTTCAGCTTTCTTGTCCGTATTTCGAGCTAATGCTATGCTGCACTAATTTTTCAATTTTTAAAAAATGTTATTATTATTATTATTATTATTATTATTATTATTATTATTATTATTATTATTATTATTGATTTTATAAATTTTAATTTCTCATGGATACCTATTTCTTGGATTGGGTTGGAAATTCCTTGTTTTATTTCTATTGCGGGTATTAAAGGTGATATTTACTTAATTATGTGTGTAATCCCACGTAATATTAACATCATATTTCAACAATGCAGTTGTAACATCTCCTGTTTTAAGTCAAGGGTCTTGGGCAGCCCTATCGCGAAATGTTTGGGGTCTGGGCTTTTCTTATCTTCTATTGTTGATTATCTCTTGTACTTGGCCGTTATGTAACTTATTATTATTGCATATGGTATTGGCCAAGATAACTGCATCTTGTACGTGCTCCGTGTGGATTACTATGAATTGTTTTTCTTCTCATGCCATATTCCTTTTTTTGGTCTCCGTGTTGTGAAGTTAACTGGCTCTTTCTATTTTAATATGTTTTGGGAGTCTTATTTATCGCCCTAGCCTTCTATTGCTTCTGCGATTTTAAATTATTTTTATTTGGGCTATACTCCTTTTCGGTGGGAACTTGTGTACCGACATTATGTTGAGATTTGTGTTCCCTTGTGTTTTAACGTGATATGTCAGATGACCTTATTTATGTGGGTATTGTGGGGACCTAACCTCCGCTGGGTGCTGTCAAAGGCCCTCGATTTGCCATCTAACCCATTTTTCCTGTGTTAATCTTAAATTTTATTTAATGTAGATATTTTCAAAAATGTGTAAGGTAAGGGGCTGGTGCACCAGGGTAGCTTGGAGAATGTAATGAATTTATTTACTTCAGAATTAACCTTATTTACATGTAGATTATTTATTTAATGAAAATTTATTATACTTCCTACTATTTTATTATTTTTTCTCAGATTTTTCTTTCTTTTTGTAATTTAGTGTAATGTAAATTATTATTTATTAATTATATTTTAATTTTATGAAAATTTCGGTGTCATTTTGATGTTGTATTGCCTCGTAGTTCCTCGATCCCCTTCTCTCTCCTTCCATTATGGGTTGGTTCCTGCACTCTTCCTTGTTTGTTGTGTTATTATCTGATTTGTTATGAATTATTGCTCTTTTAATATTCATCTTGTGTGCACACGTCCCTATGACGCACGTCATTTATTACCATTGTTAGGGGGTGTTGCAACCCTATGACCCAGATCTCGCGCCTTCTGACTTCCATCTGTTTGGCCCAATGAAGGATGCACTCTGCGGAAAGCACTACATGGAAAGTGGGGGAAGTTACCGATGCAGCACAACATTGGCTCCGACATGGACCAGTCGAGTGGTACCATGCAGGCATATAGGCCCTCACATTTCAGTGGCATAAGACAGTAGCATTGGCAGAGATTATGTTAAAAAATAGAGTATTGTAGCAAAAGGATCAGGGAATAATATGGTTTATTTGAATCCTCAATAAAACCAGTCTGCTTTTAGGAAAGAAATGTGTTGCATTATATATTGAACTTCCTTTGTAAATGTGTCTACATTTCTAAATAATTTTCATCAATTATTTTTAAAAGTGTGATTTAGTAGAATCTTTCAAGAACAAAACATGTCATTCTTTGCTTAATAACATTTTTTTTTTTTGTTTTTTTTTCAGGTATGATATAGTGTTATAGGTGATATAATTAATGTTCAACAGACTGAAAATCTTTAAAGTTATGTCATGTTTAATACCTGATCTAAAAAAGTTATAGAACACTCAGGGAAATATTGAGAGGATTTTCCGTCAGTTTTGAAAAAACCACTGAAAAAGAATGTTGTTAAAATATTTATGTGCTCATGAGAAAAGCAATAAATATTGAAAGAATGTTAATCCAGCATTTCATGCATTAGAAATGTATTTAATCCTCAGTTCTTATTTTTACCTCATACATATCATGCCATTAAGTCCATCTTCAGTATAAGCTGCAGCAGCTAGGGGTTGAAATAGAAATAGAAAATTTCATGAACCAGAACAGTTATGCCCTTGACTAACCAACTCTTAATCACAACAGAATTAATATCCAGTACAAAAATATGTTTTTAATAAATTTGTTGACACTTTCAGAAATGAATGCTCTGGTGCAACAATGTAAGATTGTAAGTGGAGACATAGGAGCAAAGGATCTCTATATAGGTCAATGCCGTAAACAAATAGCATTAAAAAAAAGAAAAGAAAAAGTGGAGACATGATGGTTTTTAACAGAAGCACCCTACCATATTTTCTTGTTTCTTATTTTTCTGTTATATTTACGTTAGCAGTCGCAAATTTTAATTTTGTTCTATACAACAATCTCATTGCACTTAGCAAAGGTGTGTACACTATAACATTGCAAATAACTTCTAATTTTCACTTTGTGGAACAAATTCCTTTTAAAAAAAATCCATTTACCCTCCAGGATTAGTTCCCCCCCGACTCAGTGCAGTGTCATGGAGTGTGAGACATTTGGTCAGAGATACAACTGGGAAGGAGGATCAGTACCTCACCTGCTATGCTGAACAGGGGCATTGTGGAGGATGGGAGGATTGGTTGCTTGCTTTTTGTTTAAAGAGGCCTACATCTAGGGTCATCAGCCAAATGGGAAGATTGGAAGGGATAGGCAAGGAAGAGAGAAGGAAGCGGTTGTGGCCTTAAGTTAGGTACGATCCTGGCTTTTGCCTGGGGAAAAAGTGTGAAACCACAGAAAACCACTTCAAGGATGGCTGAAGTGGGAATTGAACCCCATTCTACTCAGTTGACCTCCTGAGGCTGAGTGGACCCCATTCCAGTCCTCGTACCACGTTTCAAATTTCGTGGCAGAGCCGGAATCAAACCTGGAAGTGGCAGCTAATCTTTGTGGAACAAATGTCTAAAATAAACCAGTGAAATGAAAATAATGGAGAATATTTTCACATACACTAAATAATAAGTACCAATGGCCGTACTTATAAAATGGTGCCATATAATTTCATCCCACTTCATCCCCGAACCCATATGAGGAAAGGGGATTACGGGGTGGACAAACATACACTTAATAATAAGTATGATAGACTAAAATGTCTGTAACATTACCTGTCCATGATGTACACTGTGTGCAAGGGTCTGAACAAATTACTCATTAGAAAAAGATGTTTAAAACCAAGTAGCTAAATCAACTAGTTACTAGCACTTAACATTAGTTGTCGCGTGGGGTTGTAGCAATGTCCCAGATGTTAAGAGAGCTCATTGTTAGCAGCAAACATAGTTACATACACTGCTAGATCAATGTGTGTCTGACACCGAATGACACTTCCAGAATTAGGATCGAGTTGCAAACCACCAACCACCTAACACTTTGAATATGAGCACCGTGCACCGTACGTCAATCGTAATGTTCCGTGCAGGTCAAACGATGTATGGCGTTGAATTCTAGTGCTTATATATCCGCTTCAACATACTACAAACATCAGCAGTGCTCAAACACATTCCGCAGTGCTTGTAGTTCATTAAAAATAATACCAGGTAGTAGAACATGATCAGAACCTAATTCTATTATGATACTAAGTTGGTATCACCGAAGCAGCTTCATAGCCACATGGTCTCGCGCAACCGACAGCTAGAGCCAATTTCCACAATTAATGTAATTTTTTCATTTCTCAATGATTGTTTCATAAATATATATTGGTGTGTGTGACTACATAACGTTTCATGTTTTTAATATGTATTGTGAAAATTTAAAGAAATTGAAAGTAGAAAAAATGACTTTATAAATGTATTTATAAAAGTTAGTGGTTTTGCTCCAATTTTTAAAAATGAGGTATGCATGCATAGCTCAAACATTGCTGAATCCAAAGCATGTTTGTGACTGTAAATAAGGTTATCAGTTATTTTTGTATAAAAACATGAAAACGCACTAAAATGCTCAGTCGACAGTGTAAGATCTAACTTCACCTGCTCAGTCATCAACGTGCTAAAAAACACACTCAAAATGCAAGACATCCATACTCTTTTCTCTAATGAAGTGTCAGATTTTACTGCAAACATCACCAGTTTTCTTCATATGTACATTACTAAGAATCTTTTAAACAAGACAAGATACTACAAAACGATGGGAATATTTTTTTTCTTTTTTCTTAGTAGATATGAGATCGCATGTTAACACAAAGACTATCTTTCTAAATATATTTTATATGTTATCACAAGTGTTTTAGGCAATACGCTTTTAATCTAAGACTAGATATAGTTAATTTCGTTTACCTCCCCCCCCCCACTCCCTCGTCCCCTTCAAGGCTTAACAAAGTCAAAGTTTTTATGGTGTTGTGAATGTTTTAAGACTAATATGAGAAGAATATGTTTAATTATGTCACCTAAACATGCTGTAGCTGATGATGTTTAGATACTAAATGAAACATGTACTACTAAAGGATAGGAAAGTCTAAAGATGTTTAATGTCTAATAATTTTGTCAAAATGCTAATAAACTATCATTACAAGGTGCGTGATAATAAGATTGTTTTTTTTAAATAAAGAAGTACAGTAGGTACCTCTGTTCTCAGGATTTCTAAATTACATACTACAGGTTGAAACTACATGTACTGAATGAGAAAGATAATGAAGAAGATCCCTTCTGACATATCACTGAACTGTATTATTACTCCATCTTAATAAATATTCTGTACTCTTCCTATAACATTACATTTTCCTTTCCTGTAGAGATTTCTGTATGCATGCTACCATTAGACTTAGATGTAGATGAACTTCAACATACGGAAGGGGGTGTTATGAGTTGTTATACATTCTTCTGTGGACTTAATATTATATTGTAGACTGACTGTCCATAGATGGAAACATTTAGGCTAGACATTAATTCTTAGACCTACTGACTATACATCAAGGGAAAGTCATCTATGCTGGTATGACCACATACTTCGAGCAGAAGCAGCAACAGTGGCAAAGCCTAGTTTTGATATGCATGTAGATGTTGGCTTGATACCCTGCATGAAGATCTGCACCCTGACCAGAACACACAGTCATCTCAAACGGTGACAGAGAACCAAATCAGCAGATCCCACCAGCATGTGGTACAAATACTAAGGAAGAATAATAATGAGAAAGCAATAAAAAGAATTCACAAAATACAACAGAGCTGGTCACTTTTTCACAAAACATTTTTTCACACTGTTCTGGTTCATTTCAATCCCTGGAAACCACCAACCTAATTATCACTGATATATTTCATCCTGGAATTTGTTGAGTACTGGGTATAAATAGGATAAATGTACAGAATCACTGTTAAGAAATGAGTTTCAATTGAGGATGGAATCTTCAAACATGCAGTCTTCTGGACTGATGACCTCAACACTCATGGTTAATCTAAGTTATTAATACTAGGCGAATGTTCTTCCCTTTTCCACGAGCTCGATCTGTTGCTACGAGCTGATCCTGAGGAACCACCGCCTGAACTCCTATTTCTTTCAGGGCCCTGATATCTGCCTCCAGTTGTTGAATCTTTTCTTTCATGTTCTGATTCTTCGTGTTCATCATCTCGACTTCCAGTCTCATCCTCAGCTGGTCCTCCTTGTTTAGATATATCAGCCTCCTCACCTTGTTACATTTGTCTTTGTGTCTCTCTTCCTTTTCTTGAATGTCTTGAGATTTGTTTTGCAAATCCAAAATTCTGTTTTCAAAATCAGGATAACGTGTTTCATGTGTCTGGACCAAAATATCGAGATTCTTGTACTCATTCTGTAGTTCCTCGGAAGAAAGACTCTGATTGACCACTTTGTTATTGATGATGTCCAAACGCTCCTGGAAATGTTGAATTTTACTGCCTGTTTTTTGAACTTGGTCTTCCGTTATCTTCCTCTCCCAGTCACTTGTGAGATTCATGAGTAATTCGCCAGTTTTATTGAAGCGATATTGTAGTTCATTATACTGTGCCTGCAACCCCTCAATTTTATCCTTGATTTTTAAGTCTTGAATATTGTTGAGCCATACTTGGAAGTCATTGACTTTAAATGTTTCCTTCAAGGTGTTGTTAAGTTCTGCTGCTTTGTTCAAACACAAGAGAATTTCATGTGTCAATTCTTGCTCTGGTATTAAATTTTCCTGACCATAAACAGTCACAGCTAAACTCAGAAGAAGGAAGCTAAGAATACACCACAATGTCCCCATTGTATCTCCCAGCAGTAAAAAGTTTACCTGCCCAATAGGTGATTTCCTGATTTAAATATCAGGGAGCTAACAGCCACTGCTCCACAGAACTTGAGGAAAGAATTTAAATGGATTATTGTTGTACATGCTGCTAAATCTGCTATCTCTCTGGTTTGGTCAGCTGCCAGATAAAGATTTCTCAAGGATGTACAATGTATATTTATTATATTCATTTATTTATATCATGAATGCAACAGGTTACCACAGTACCTCACTAATTATTATACCTACAAAATAATTGAACTGAAGCAGGCTCAGCAACACAACTGAGAAAAGACCTGGGTTTGAATCTTTCCCTCAGTGGTTTAATATAAGTAATGGAGAGGAAAAAACAAAAGGTGAAGATGAAGGCATCTTTGTACATGTAGAGCTATGCCCTTTTTCAATTTTTCATCCCTGAATTGTATCAACAATTTGTCAAAAATAAATAAAGAAAGAAAGAAAGAAGAATAATTGTCCTTGTCCTTTTGTGTTTTCATGTTTTTCCTTATCTCCTCTGACTTTTGCTCCCTCTTGCCACACTGGTCCATTATTGTGTTTATCCTATTTCTATGTTCCTATCTACAAATATGATGAAGTGATTTAATGTGTTTTTTGTCTCACCTTAATTCCAGGCAAATTCTGACATGATATTCATCATATAGGGGCAGGCAATCACATTAATAATTCATTTTATTTGTCTTGATTAATATTGATAGCTAAGGTCTTCTGCGTTTTCTTGGCCCAGTACGCTTTTATTTTCTGGCTGTGTGCCTGCTTCCTCCCATCCGACCCCTTAGGTCTGGTAGTCCCTGTACTCTTTTTGGTTGTGAGGGACAGTAGGAAGACTCCCTGTAGAATGTTCTGTCGGTACTGAGATCGGTTCTCTATGCTCTCCAATGCAATCTGTAGTTCTTCTAGATCTGATTATTGAGGTGGTCCACTTGGTCTTGGAAGCCTTCCCCCTATTTGTCACTGTGAGGATTCTGTTGGTGAGCCTTCAGGGTTTCAGGCGGCTGATGTGCCCATAGAAAGTCAATCGCCTTTTCCTCGTACATGTGACTATGTCTTCCTGATGTACGTAGAGCGCATTGTTGTGTCTGATCTCGTAGGTGCCATCTCCTCTCTCATGGGTCCTAGTATCCTCCTCAAGATCTTCCTATCTTAAGTTTGAGTTTCCTGAGCACGCCCTTTTGATTCATTAAGAGGCCCTCAGAGGCACAGAGTACAGAGGGTCTTACTACCCAGTTGTAGCGCTGGGAGAGGTACTTGGAGGTGTCGATGCTTTTACAGGAATGATAAGCCCTCTCTAACTTGGTGCACCTGGTGTCTATGGCCAAAGTTTCACTCTCGCTTGCTGAGATCCATTCTAAGTATCTGACTCCCGGAATCTTGATTATATAAATAGGCTATATTTTGTAAATTAGCCAGGATAGCATATCTGTCTCTTACCCAAAATCCTTGAGATCAACTTCCAGCCAGTCCGAGGATTTTAATTCTGGACTGAGGGATGAAAAAGGGGTGCACTCAGCCTTATTTATTTAGCATAGGGTTAATATAAATATAACAAGAGCAAGGATTCATGTTCATTACAACCACTCAGTTTCTGGAGTTCATCATCATCATTATCATCATCACCATCATCATAGAACCCCTCCAGCTTGCCACGTGCGGTGGTGTTGAATGAATTTTTACCATCGTTGTCTGCCCAGAAATGCCTCCTCTTCCTCTACTGACTCCCAATTCTGACCTCTTTTCTCCACATTCTCTCTCAATTGGTGAAATCTTGTTTAAAGAGGAAGTAAACTGGGCAACCATTCTCTATTAACACCAATCAGAAGGGGATATGTGGAAGGGAATCAAAACTTCAAAAAATTAAAGTTATCAGCCAAAGAAAGACAAGGGCCACAATGGGCATGAAAATGAAAGACTCCCTAAGGCCTTGAATGCTCCAATACTGCCCGGGTCAGAAAAAAGAAAAAAGAGTTAAAGAATGGAGGTCCAATATCATAGATCAAAGCGAGAAGCCTGGTACAAGTATGTTGAAGTTACACTGGGACTCAGCTAAGGGCCCCGTGGTCACCAACCCTCGCTCCAAAGTATAGAGCCCCCGAGGCCAATTTTAGTCACCTCTTATGACAGGCAGTGTATATCGTGGATGTTATTCTACTGCCTCACCCACAGGGGGACCACTGCCTTCAACCCTTCTTTTTAGGTGCATACATAGTGTTCTTGTGCCAGGCATTCGCTTTACATATCCATATCATGTTAGTCTTGAAGTCCTTATATTCTCTTCTGTAGAGTCACTTCCAGTTCCATTCTTATGTCATTGTTCCTTACATGGTCCTGGCATGTTTTTTGGAGGGTAGTTTGTAAAAACTTAATTTCACATGCTTGCAATTGACTAACCTCTCTTTCAGTGTACATGTTTCTAGGCTGTATGTGAGAATGGGCACAAAGTATGACTTATACAGAGCCATCTTGGTTCTCATGGGCACTTTGTTATCCCAAAGAAGTTGTAGAAGTTGGAACTGCTAGCCACCCTGTTTACTATTTCTTTACCCCTGCTGGAAATCATTCTCCCAAGGTATCTGAATACCTGTTCACATTGAATGTTTTCACCTTCAAGTTTATATGGCAGCCAATATCTTCCCTATGCATTTTCAGTGCAACAGTGTTCGTTGACCTAACTTTCACCTGGTACTGTTTGAACTTTGCTACCCATTCATCCAGCCTAGTTTGTACCTCTACCTCTGTCTCTCCCCAGATTGCTACGTCATTAGCAAATACCAATGCGTATAGTTCTCCATCTCTTTCTCATTTCAGATTTTTAAGAATACTGTCCATGGCAGTAATGAATAGGAATGGTGAGAGTGCACTTCCTTGTTGTACACCCTCTATGGTATTAAACCATTCTAAATGGCCATCTCCAACATGCACACAGCTGCTACAATTGCGGTTCAGTAACTGGACCTTGCCTATGAGATATTCAGGCACTCCCAGTTCTCTGAGTCACTCTAGGCAGCCTATCGTATGCCATTTCTAAGTCTATGAATACTATAAATAGGTCTTTCTCTCTCTCGCAGTGCTGTTTCATTAACATCCCTAGGGTGAAGATCAGGTCTGTTGTTCTTCTATTGGCTCTGAATCCACAATATTCTTCTTCTAGGACATGTTCTATCGCTGCCCACAGCCTGTCTTCAGTATTTTTTCCCCGTTATTTTCAGACCATGGGAGAAGGAGTGGTGGTGGTGGTGGTGGTGGTGGTGGTGGTGGTAATTATTGTTTTAAGAGGAAGTACAACTGGGCAACCATCATCTATTAATATTAATCAGAAGGATGAACTGGAAGGGATCCAACACTAAAAATGAAGGTATCGGCTGAAGAAAGACAAGGGTCACGAAGGGCGTGAAAGACTCCCTAAGGCCTTGAATGCTCTAATACTGTCGGGGTCGGAAAGGAACAAGAGTTGACCAAGTGAGATTGGATAGGATAGATGAAAGTGAGGAGCCTGGCACAAGTAAGTGGAAACAGAGTCAGGACTCAGCTAAGGGCGCCATGGTTCCCAACCAACGCTCCAAAGTTAAGAACCATTGGGGCCCCTGTTAGTCACCTCTTACAACAGGCAGGGGATACCGTGGGTGTTATTTAACCCCCCCTCCCATGGGTGGGTCACAGGATGATCTAGTATAATTTTTTATTTGCCATGACTTAAATTCCCACCATGCACTTCAGGGATTTTGAGACTGGCACGTGTTTATTTAGATCTCACATTCCACAATGCGGAAAAATCACCCCAAACTGTAGTAAAATGTTCATATGCCCGCTATCTACTGGCAAGCTGAGCCATTGTGTCGTCTAACGTACATTTGAACATAAAATGATGGTGTGAATTCAAATCCGACTGAAGTCGGATATGGTATTTTACACACATGAAACCTAATCCGACCATGCTCGAATAGGGAATTAATGTGTTAAATTAAGAATGGTTGCCCAGTTGTACTTACTCTCAAAACAATAATCACCATTACCTCCACTGTTAGTGTTCCTAATGATGATAATTGTGCCCAAAAAATTTAATGTATTTCTGTTGCATGTACATGTGAATAAACATTCCCAGCAGTTGTGTTGACCACTTATTATGAGCTCCCTATGTACTCAACACATTTGAAATGTATCTACTTGCCAGCTTCTCCTTGTCTTAACAACAGATGTTTGTACACTCCTGTCAGCTGTTCTGAGATAACCCCAGGGCATCGCAGTCAGTGATATCAAAATATATTGCTCCATTAGAGGAAAAACTTCATCCTCAATATACTGTCTGTTTACTCAATAGTAGTTGCATTACCCACATGAGGTCTGATGACTGACATTTGAATCTTAGGGGCTCTGACCTTGCCAAGTAGTGGTGGTAGTGATTACCGTCTTAGGAAGCAGTACAACTCGGTAACCATCCTCTGTTAACATTAATCATCCCCTCTGTGGGAGGGGGCTGTAGAATGCATCTATGGTATCCTCTGGCTGTCTTAAGAAGCAACTAAAAGGTGCTCCAGGGGCTCTTAACTAGGGAACATAGGTTGACAACCACAGGCCCCTTAGCTGAGTCTTGGCATTACTTCCACTTACAAGTCCAGGTTCCTCACTTTCATCTATCCTATCTGACCTCCCTTGGCCAACTCTTGTTCTTTTCTCACCCCGACGGTATTAGGTTTGCGAGGCCTAGGGAGTCTTGCATTCTCACGCCCTTTGTGGATCTTGTATTTCTTTGGCTGATACCTTCATTTTTGGAAGTGTCAGACTCCTTCCATTTTTTTTTTTCTCTCTGATGAGTGTTATATAGAGGATGGTTGCCTAGTTGTACTCCCTCTTAAAACAATTATCACCACCACCATCACCACTAACACTAATCTGAGGGAAAGGTCTAACACTTCGAAAATTGAAGTTACTGGCAAAGAGAGAGTGTGAAAATGAGACTCTCCGAGCCTTGAAAACCTCATACCGTCGGGGTCCTGGTCCGGCTTTTAGTTGCCTCTTATGACAGGTAGAATAGAGGTTACCATGCATGTTATTCTACTGCCCACACCCACAGGTGTTCTCAAGATGTGATCTCTTGGAGGTTTGCCTTTTAGTAGCCAGTACAGGGGACATCATGAAGTATTCTACTGCCTCACACAGAAGCAGATAGTGAGAAGGTGCTGTTACATATCAAATCCATAGTTCCCTCTGCGGATCTGCGGTATTAAGTGTTAGCTTTCAGACCCCAAGAACACGGGTTCATACTCGGCAGAATTTGTTGAATTTTTTGAAGGGTGGAAAAGAATTCATTCAGCACTCCATATCGTACGATGTTGCTGTGTAGAAGAACCTTGGTGACACATCTGGTTGCCTAGTTGTACTCCCTCTTAAAACAGTTATCACCACCACCATCACCACCACCATCACCACTAACACTAATCTGAGGGAAAAGTCCAACACTTCGAAAACTGAAGATAAATTAATTAAAACTCAGCCATAGATCGGCTATGACAAACACCCAGTCCACAAGGCAGAGGAATTAATCAATTATGCTTAAAATACATCAACCCAGGACCTATTATTATTATTGTCTGAGCCAGGTTTTTCATTGTTGTTGTTGTTGGTGTTGGTGTTGTTGTACATACACATAATTAAACCACAATGAACATACACATAGAACAAGACTGAGATATAGAAGTTACTTTCAGATCAGCAGGTACTACAAGAAATATGGCTCTAGAACACTACAAGTTGTAGTTCCTAAAATTTTGAACAAGTTGCCATCAGAAATGACACATTGGGGAACAAAATATCAACTAAAAAGCATGAAAAATTATGGATCAGGGAAAATAAAATTAAAATTTAAATATTTGTCTATAAAGGGAAAATTTACCACAAAGAAATGTATGTATTTTGAACAATACATTTCAGGAATTCATAGGTCAGTGATAAAAACCCACAACACAGGACAAAATGACTGTATGAAAAATATTATCATGCTAATGTGAATGTAGAAATCTTAATAGCATTGTAAATAGAAAGGATTGAAACAATGTGTAAAAATACTACTGTATGCAACAACTTCAGTGGCAGAGAAGCACATAAGTGCTTTGCAGCTGTAAATAATTGCAAAAATATTTTATAATATGGTATCTAATTAAACATTCACAAATGTGTTGTAGATAGATGAATAAACATATTATTTTAAATAGGAATTATTGTTATTATTGTGACCAATGTTTGAAAGTAATACAATGTAATATATGTATATTTCAGTGCCTGGTTAGATGGAAGATCAGGCCTGAATCTTTCCAGGTAAAATAAAACATTACTAAACTAAACTAAACATCCAAAGACCGATCATTCCTGCCTATTGGCCATGGGTACGTATTGCAAGGCACAAGTATATTTGCATGACCGTAGGTCAGTGATGTCTTTAAGATTGAGCCAAAAGTACTCCTGAATGTCTGTGGTAACTGGATGGGGAGTGCCCACAGAAAATAAACAGTGGTTGGTATGCGTGGATGTTGACAGGGTGGATTTAAGACTATCTTGCTGTCTGTTATGCATATATGCAAAATGGAAAAAAAAAAAGGCGTCACTGGTTTATGTATTTGATTGACTGTGTGCACCCCACAGATGGTTATCATGCATGGAAGTTGCTCAAATCTGCAATCAAACGTCTTACACTCCCAAGATCAGAAGGTGGTAGGGGCTTCTTATCCATTGTCAAATTACACAGCAGTCTGATATCAAGTCTAAGAGAATATTTCCACTCGAGAGCTAATACATCGTGTCTTCATCATGCTGTTTGTAGAGCTGATATATATATTCTTTTTTTGCTAATAGTTGCTTTATGTCGCACCTACACAGATGGGTCTTATGGCGACGATGGGATATTGGGATATTGATGCTCCTTCTGAAAAGTTGGGTTTAATCCATTCGCCAAGATTGGAAAAGAACAAGAATTGTCCAAGGGAGGCCGGAAAGGATTGAGGAGCCTGGCACAAGTGGAAGCAATTCAAGGACTCAGCTGAGGGTCCCATGGTAGCCAATCCATGTTCTCAAGTTCACGTCCCCTGAGAGAGAACAAGTTGGAACTGGCCTATCGACTGACAAAGAACACGTATGACAAAATATGTCTGTCACGCAACTTGAAACTGAAGCACTACATGTCAGTCATACGACCAGAAGCTCTGTGTGCCATGGAGTGTCTTTCATTCAACCAAAGAGGTCTGATGGAGAAACTCAAAGACAGGGAGAGGAGAATTCTCAGGAAAATCTTAGGTCCAGTAAAAGAAGATCAAGAATTCTGTAGATGGCACAATTCTGAGCTCTACAAACACAAGGAAGGGCTAGGAGTTGGAAGGAAGAGGCTCTCTGGTTGTGCTAGGAAAAGAAGAGTAGCTTTCTGTGACCATATAGCAAGACTGCCTCCTAAAAGACTGACCAATCACCTGTTCATCTTTTGATAAAGATGTTGATTCCCATAGGGAACCTGAAATATTTGTTCCGAATGAGTAAATTTATAATACCAATGTAGTAGGTCTGTTATTGGACATCATAAATCTTCTAGCTAACTCATTCCTGGTTGCCAGCATTTTGCCCCACTATGCTAAGTTGGGCTCATCAGTTGGTAAATAGCACACTTACCAAAACGCATGGCCAATGCATACTCCACGGATGACACAACAGAAGAGACTGTGACAGGGAGGGGGGTGGAGTTGGGGTTTCAGTTGTGGGCGAGGACAGGGGCTTGAGGGGGGCTGCTGAACCAAAGTGTGCTGATCCGACTGAGCTGGTGAGCCATTGTGCGGCGTCCTCACCGTTGGTTTTGGTAATCACCCCGTTGCTGCTGGGGCAGATATCGGCTACTTCCTCCCTATTGAAACTGAACTGAAGAAGTGTGAGGAATATTTTTAGGAGGTTTCATTACTCAGGGGATGGTTGTAGGAGGAAGGTGTGGGTGAAAGAAGGAGCTTTCTGGAGGGTCCTGGGGTTGGTAAGGGGTCGCTGGGCTCCTGAGAGCAGAGGAAATTCTGTGTTTGAGGATGTGATGGGTGGTGGAGGTGGGTGGTGCTGGCTAAGGTAGAGTTTGAGGATACTGAGGTTGCTGGACTGTCTGTGATGAGTACTTTCTGTCTGGTGGCAGAGTTCTTGGTAGGGTTGGTTTTGGGGCGCTTTGCTACCACTCGTGAAGAATCCCTCATTGAAATTGGTGTTATCGGTAGATGGTATGATGACGGTGTTATGAATAGATGGGGAATATGTTACCGTATAGCTTACGTAACACTGTTTCATTCAACTACTTATTTTACAAGATGGCTACTGCTCAGAACATATATAACATAGGATATCCAAAGATATGTCTCTCTCGGGAAGTAGCATCTTTATCTGTTCATCTTGAACCCCCAACATACTCCCCGCCCTGGTCAACCTCCAGAGGTATGACCAGCTGAAGAGGCCTGACAAAGTGAGTGCCGTCCATCTTGGGGAGCACAACGGTCTGGGTGTGTCCATCTCGTCCATGACGTAACTCCATGACATGGGCCTTATTCCACATATGACGTGGTCAGTGATCTTCCTGCAAAAGGACGATGTCTCCTACTCTGACGGCAGGGAGTGTTCCTCTTGGGCATCGTACTTGATGGAAGTTTTGCAGTTGCAGCAGGTACTCTTTATTCCATCGTTTCCAGGACTGATCCACCAGTTGCTGCTGGAGGCTGAATTCTCTAATGGGAGAGTTTGCCTGGGGTTCAGATCCAGAGGGTAGTGCAGTAAGTTTTCCACTGACGACGAAATGTGCTGGAGTAAGAACATCTACGTTGTCATCCTTGATCAGTTGGTCTGGATTTCAGCACGGCTTCTATAGATGTCAGTACCGTCTGCAAACTGCCTTGATCTACTGAGGATCATCCCAGAGTCTTCCTCAGACATCGCTTGGTGGAGCCAATCATCTTTTCCCACCAGCCTCCCCACCAAGCCGCGTGTGGTGCAATGAACTTCCATACGATGCTACGCTGTGATAGATATGGGTGAGTCTTTGCATGTGAGATCGTTGTCCATAGATCTGACAGTTCTCTATTTGCACACTGAAACGTCTGGGCATTGTCAGAGTAGATAGTGTGCGGAATGCCACATCTTGCCACAAATCTCTGCAGAGCCTGTAGAAACTTGTTGGTGCTGAGATCTCGGCATAATTCTAAATGAAGCGCTCTGGTCGTCGCACATGTGAAGAGGACAATGTAGCATTTTTGTGCGGCGTGCGCTTCCTTTACATATAATGGTCCAGCAAAATCAATACCTGTTACCCCAAATGTTTTCTGTGGAATGACTCGCTGCGGTGGAAGTTGTGCCTCAATTACTTGTCCAGCAATGCCTCGGGCCATTTTGCAAGGTAGGCAGCGGTGTGGGATCTTCTTAATGGCGCGGCGTGCTCGTAGTATCCAGAAGTTCGTTCGGAGTTTTGACAGAACTATTCGCACTCCCAGATAATGCAGGCGAATGTGTGTGTCCCTAATCAGCAATTGTGTAAAGTGGTGATCGCCATCAAGAATTATGGGATGACGCTGTTCGTGGGTAAGTTCAGCATTTTCTAGTCATCCACCAAGCCTCAGGATTCCATTTTCCAGAAAGGGATTGTAGCAACGTAGTTTGGATCCTTCTGGGAGAGGGGCGTTGGTTTGTAGCGCTCTCAGTTCAGTAGGAAAGCATTCGATTTGGGTGGCCTGTATCCAGTAGTTGCGTGCGACATTAAGTTCTTTAGCAGTGAGTTCTCCAGTTTCATGGTCTTTGTGACAAAATACACGTGCCAGGCGAAGTACCCAAGCAGTGACCTGCAAGAGGTACACATAAGAACTGAATCTTGTGCTGTTAATTATGGGCAACGACAAATCCACGTGGAGGACCTGTTGGGCAGTGCTCTTCGTCTTTGGAAGTGGTGAAGTTAACAGCAGATTTCGAGACCAGTAAGAATCTGCTTGTTCCAATAAGGATATCGTCCATAAAGGTGTTAATGTTGATTAATGATGCAGTGTTTGGAAATGATAGTCGGTGTTTGTCAGCATGTTCCCTGATAGTCGCAGAGAGTAGGAATGGGCTGCATGTTAGGCTGAAGAGAAGCAGAATGAAACGGTACGTAACAATGTCATTCATAGTGTGATAGTGTCCTCCTTCGTCCTGAGTCACTCTGTACCACAGAAATCTGGTAAGGTCTCTGTCTTTCTCATCGAGGACTAGCTGAAGGAATGCCTGTTGTATATCCGCGATGACTGTACGTCGGTAAAGCCTGAAATTCAGGAGAATGGCGAGAGTCTCTGGTAGGAGATTAGGTCTCATTTTGAGCATGTTATTCAGAGAGGGTGCATTAGCCTGATGAGCCAAGGCATTGAATACTATTCTCCACTTTGTCGTCCCACACTTCTCTTTCTTTACGGCTTGATGTGGGAGGTAGTACATGACGTCAGTTGCTCTTGTCGTATCCACTTCTTCCACTTGTTGTTTCTGAATGTAGCTCAACATCTAGAGGCAGTACATCTGGTTGAAGTCGACGTTGTTTTGAAGTCTCCTCTGAAGGTCCTTCAAGCGAGCTTCTGCATTCTGTAGGTTATGTGGTAGTTCGAAGATATCTTGCTTCTTCGGTAAAGAGACTACACGTCGCTTATCTTTGATGTGAAAATAAATGTTGTGAATAGATGGGGAATACATCAGCGTATACCTTACGTAACACTGTTTTATTCAACTACTTATTTTATAAGATGGCTACCGCTCAGAACATATCTAACAAAGGATATCCAAAGATATGTCTCTCCTGGGAAGTAGCATTTTTATTTGTTCATCTCAAATCCCCAACAGGTGGGAACTGTAGCTATTTGCTTTACGTCGCATCGACACAGATAGGTCTTATGGCGACGATGGGATAGGAAAGGCCTAGGAATTGGAAGGAAGCAGCCGTGGCCTTAATTAAGATACAGCCCCGGCATTTGCCTGGTGTGAAAATGGGAAACCACGGAAAACCATCTTCAGGGCTGCCGACAGTGGGGCTTGAACCCACTATCTCTCGATTACTCGATACTGGCCGCACTTAAGTGACTGCAGCTATCGAGCTCGGTAGGGGAACTGTAGCTGGTCAGTGGATGGGCACATTACTGCTTGAGAGTGAGCCAGACTGTAGAGCAGGTAGTCAGACAAAGCCTGGGTAACGGTGGTGGTGGTGGTGGTGGTGGAGGTGGTGCAGGTGGTGGTTATTATTGTTTTAAGAGGAAGTACAACTAGGCAACCATCCTCAATATAACACTAATCAGAGAGAAATAGAAAGGAGACTGGCACTTCAAAAAATGAAGGTATCAGCCAAAGAAAGACAAGGGCCACGAAGGGCGTGGAAATGAAAGACTCCCTAGCCCTTGGAAACCTAATAGCGTTGGGGTTGGAAAAGAACAAGAGTTGACCGAGGGAGGCCAGATAGGATAGATGACAGTGAGGAGTCCGGCACAAGTAAGTGTAAGCAATCCCAGGACTCAGCTAAGGGCCACGTGGTCGCCAACCCACGCTCTAAAGTTCAGAGCCCCTGGCGCCCCTTACTACAGCAGGGGATATCTGTGGGTGTTATTCTACCACTCCCACCTACAGGGGGAGGTGGTGCAGGTGGTTGCAACAGTGTTTTGAAACATAGTGAGGATCACAGTTCACCAAACTTATGTACACTGGCACTGTTCCACTCAATCACAGCTAGGAAATATATTCCTGAGTACTTGTAACTTGCTTAAGAGCATCTTTGGTGCACTCACCAACAGTGACAATTGTCACACTGTGCTTCACCGAAGACAGCTGTGTGTCACGTCCGACATCATCTTCGTCGTGTGTCCTCGCTGTCTGACTGAAAATGAAGATTGGAGAATTTAAATTATGCTAAATGACAGAATGCTTTGAGTATAAAAGTATTTCATAGGGCAAAACATAAAGTATGTGGCTGGTATTCAAAGTTTGTTTTTCTTGACTGAAGGATAAGAAATTATTTCGTCAATAAATGTTCACTGTTATATAATATTTTGGTAAGGATAGAGCATTCCTTTCTGACTAAAGGCCCTTGCTTACCATCAAGTTGTGTATGTGCTGCGCTATTCTAAATCATATATATAGTCTGTGACGGCGAATTCACATCACCTAAAGATTGACGGTATATTCGGTAACCATTTGTGCTCTCGTTTTTGCTTATATTCTCATTTATATCACATGTATTGGTGAAAATAAATATTCTTTGATCACATATCTTAATATAAAATGCAAATTAATTTGTTTGACAGGGTTTTCATAGATAATTTCCTGGAAATGTGATCAAACACACCATTAATGACTGCGCATGGAAGGGTAGTTTTATCTTTGTAGTCAACATTACATTTTTCGTACAAGTACGTAGGCATATTGTAAGTTTAAAGAACCATCTGATGGAAGAAACTTCCGATTTAGTGAAAGCTTATTTATGATGTGAGAATAATGTTTGCACGATGATAAAGGCTTACTTTCTTTCTTTCTTAATCTGTTTACCCTCCAGGGTTGGTTTTTACCTCGGACTCAGCGAGGGATCCCACCTCTACCACCTCGAGGGCAGTGTTCTGGAGCGTGAGACATTGGGTCAGGGGATACAACTGGGGAGGATGGCCAGTACCTCGCCCAGGCGGCCTTACCTGCTATGCTGAACAAGGGCCTTGCTGAGGGATGGGAAGATTGAAAGGGATAGACAAGGAAGAGGGAAGGAAGCGGCCGTGGCCTTAAGTTAGGTACCATCCCGGCATTTGCCTGGAGGAGAAGTGGGAAACCACGGAAAACCATTTCCAGGATGGCTGAGGGGGGAATCGAACCCACCTCTACTCAGTTGACCTCCCGAGGCTGAATGGACCCCATTCCAGCCCTCGTTCCACTTTTCAAATTTCGTGGCAGAGCCAGGAATCGAACCCAGGCCTCCGGGGGTGGCATCTAATCACACTAACCACTACACCACAGAGGCGGACTAAAGGCTTACTACCTCTACATATTCCATGTTTCAAGCTGGAGGGAACATCGCCATGTTGGTAATTAGGAGAGCAAATATGACGCAGAAAGAGGGAAATTCGAAACAGAAAGTGAGAAAGGCATTATAAAAAACCAAAATGGTCCGCACTACAGAGAACAGCGATATATCCACCAATTTTTTTTTTTTTTTAAGTTCCTTTTGTGGTTGTTGCTGTTGTTGTTTGTGCTTTTGTAAACAAATCCCAAATTACATGTTACAAAGTAAGTCTCCAAAAAAAACCAGTATTTAGGTCATAGGCACATATAACAAATTATCATTTCTGATGTTGACTACTGTTATATCTAGGCCCTACTTAGTTATTACCTACCTTGTTCATATCTTTATTAAAGCAATTGTCCCTTACTTTTTTCTTACTCTTAGGCTGAGCTGCTTCTGTGGATCGCTGGTAGAGAATCGGCCTCCGGATACCAAGAAATCGGGTTCAAACCCGTATTTTTGAAGGGCGGAAGAAAGTCCATTCGACACTCAATGTTGTACTATGTCGGCATGTAATAGATCTCTGGTGACACATTTGGTGTTTACCTGACAAAATTGATTAAATCTCAGCCACAGACGCACAAGAGAATTTCTATTTACCCTGTCTGCAATCTAGTAGGCCTATAGTAAGATGGAACATCGAAATTGTCGAGCAGACAGCTGGATGGCATCAAATAAAATGTCTGCACATGGTAGCTGAGACCATACAATTATTATTATTATTATTATTATTATTATTATTATTATTATTATTATTATTATTATTATTATTATTATTATTAGTATCAATTTAGGAAGGCTCGGCTTGTGCCGGTAACATAATGGTCTGACTCGGCCTAAGCAAGGAGTCACCCTCTTGATTATGAAACTACAGGTACATACATCTACAAATATTTACAACAGAAATAATTACAACATATACCTTTAAACAATAAATACAAACAAATTCAGACAACTTCTTATGTCCCTGTTTTGGGAATGTGTTCTTCAGTATTACTGGAACTGCGGCCTGGAACTTCATGATGTTTGGCGTAAGTCAGAGGAAAAGTCGTTCCTAGGAACTTTCTCACAATGTGGCAGGTGCTCAGGAGGGTGGCTCTCTGTAGTTCTACGTATGTGTGATGATGCAGGTTTAATGCGGCCAGAGAGCTGTGCAAGCATTTTGGAATAACACCGGTACATGATATTATTATTGGAACTGTGGTAGGATTCTAAATAAAGGTTACCGGGCAAGTTGGCCATGTGGTTAGGGGCGCGCAGCTATGAACTTGCATCAGGAGATGGTGGGTTCGGACCCCACTGTTAGCAGCCCTGAAGATGGTTTGCTATTGTTTCTCATTTTCACACCAGACAAATGCTGGGGCTGTACCTTAATTAAAGCCATGGCCGCTTCCTGCCCATTCCTAGGCCTTTCCTATCCCATCGTTGCCATAAGACCTCTGTGTGTCGGGGTGACGTAAAGCAAATAGCAAAAACAAAAAAAAACAAAAAAAAAAAAATAATAATAATAAAGGTTAAAGATCTCATGATATGGTTATGAGGGTTGTGATGTGTGCTGCAAGAGTTTATGTACTTGGCCTAATCAAGGAAATTTTGGAGCATTCATAAATTGTATTAAATTTTATAGTGAAAATTCGTCGTACACCCTGTACTGCATGTGCCGATTTTTCTGGGACTTGCACAAGATACAAGCTTTGAGAAATTTACAAGGGCAAGACAATAAGCATCAAATTAAAAATTTAAATTTAATTGGTTTAAATATATCAAAAGGTAACTCCTGTGGGGTTATTGGTCATTAATTTTGCTGTGCCATGTCCTGTTGCACAACCCAGCATAGGCTACCTTCGGGAATTGTGTCACATGGGAGCTTGATTCTATTTCTTCGGGATCATGTAGAGCGGACATGTCGTCCGGGAGCTCTGGTTTCTCTTGGGTTAAGCAAATCTTACATTTCCAAATGTAACTTAATATTACTTTATTTCAAGTTTTAATTTGTCACAGGAGTTTACTCATCTATCTTTCTATTAGAAATCAGTTGTAATTTGTGATGGTGTAAAGAGGTTTTACATCCATCTTCATGTTAGCAAAAGGCAAGTCTTTTCTAACAGTTTTGTACCTTATGATTAAATTTCACTTCAATTGTTTTCCTATGACCTGTATTTTATTTTTGTGAATGTGGCCACTTCACATTTTCATCTTGTAATTGTTTTTAAAAATTGACCCAATTTTAAATGTATTTTCCATGAAGATTAATATCGGCAAGATTGTAAGACTGCAACTTAATTACATCAGGGTTTGTATTTCTATTTTGTTTTTATGCTACCGGTAATGTTCCTTATTTCCTTTTCTTTAATGTTTTTATAATAAATACCATAGGTATTGCCTAAATTATTCTTTGGTTAAAGTTTCAGCCACAAAAGTCCTTCAATCCATAGCCTCGTAGGGTTCCTTCTGCTGTCCACATCCTGCCTGTAGTTGTCTTGTCTTTTTATCTTGTTTAATTTTGATATTATGATATGGCTTTGTATGTTGGGTACCGTATTCAGTCCGAAGGCTGGTTTGATCCTCCACAGCTATGCCAATAACTGTCATATATGGCCCAGGCATCACTGAAGAGGCGTCCTAGGGAAATGAGGAGTGAGGTAGTTTCCCGTTGCTTTCCTCAATATGGCTTTAAGGATTCTAAATTTTATTTAATATTCTAAATGTTTTTTTCTTTTATAATTGATATATTAAGCACTTAACAACTGCTACAAGGGTATTTATAGGCTGTGGTAAAGATGTAACTGAGGACAGTAAAGGAAAGAAAGAGGACGGAGATTCAAGAAAGATGTATCAAAATATTGAAACTGAAGGAGAAGAAAACCAAGGAAGAATACCAGGAAAAATTAAAATTGAACTTATCAACAGATGATACAAAAGCAGGAGAGGAGGAATTGGAAAGGTTGAAGAAGACATTAGAAGCTGCAGAGGAAGTTTGCAGGAGAACTAATACCAGGTAAAGATGCAAGGAGACCCCATGGTGGAGCGACAGAGTCAAAGTGGCAGTTAGGAGAAGAATAAAGCTTGTAGAGACAAGACAAAAGTATACTCTAAGACCAACAAGGAAGCCAAAAAAGTTGTAATAAAGGAGAAGAAAACACGAATGGAAAAGCGGACAAACATGATGGAAGAAGATAGCAAAGGAAATAAAAAAATTCTGTATGGAATGGTAAAGACGAAGAGGAAAGGCATGAGGGAAGATGTTATAATGATAGATAAAAATGGAAATGAAGTGTAGGAAAAAGACAAACTCAAAGGAGTATGGAAGGAGTATATTATGAAGATTTGATAAACCCAGAAGGATGTATTGAGGAGGAAAGTATAAGAATGGAGGAAGGAAGAAACATAGGGAGGGGGAGAGACTTAACATGGGGAGAAGTGGAGGTAGCACTGGACAAGATGAAAGGAGGGAAAGCCCTAGGTTTAGATAAAGTGAGTATCGAGATGGTGAAGGCAGCTGGAGAGATAGTGAAACAGTGGCTTTATCATGTGTTGAAAGTAGTATGAAAGGAGAGGAAAACCGCCGAAGACTGGAAGAAGGGGATAATCATACCAATCTTCAAGAAGGAGCATAGGAAAGATTTTAAAAGCTATAGGGAAGTCATATTGATATGTCACTGTACAAAGGTGTTTGAGAAGATTCTGAAGAATAGAATCAGAAATATGATCGAAGGAAAGTTTATAGAAGAGCAGTATGGCATCAGATCAGGAAGGTCCACAGTAGACCTTATATTCACAAAAGCATCCTTATGAGTGGGATAAAGATCTACTGATGGCCTTCTTGGACTTTGAGAAAGCAAATGATTGTGCGTGCTGAAACAATGAATGGGAAGGTGTCGAGAAGCAGACAATAGAAAGAGTAAGGGATATGTACCATGGAAGTGTTGGTTGTGTGAAAGTAGGAGGAGAGAGAACAGACTGGTTTGAAAAAAAAAAAAAAGAAAAAAAATGTGTATTAAGACAATGAAGTGTTCTGTCACCTTTGCTCTTCATTGTCACAATAGATGAGTTAAAGACAGTCTGGCTCCATGGCTAAATGGTTAGCATGGTGGCCTTTGGTCACAGGGGTCCCGGGTTCGATTCCTGGTAGGGTCGGGAATTTTAACCATAATTGTTTAATTTCACTCGCATGGGGGCTGGGTGTATGTGTCGTCTTCATCATTCCATCCTCATCACGATGCAGAGGTCGCCTACAGGTGTCAAATCAAACGACCTGCACCTGGCGAGCCAAACTTGTCCTCGGACACTCCCGGCCAAACGCCAGTTCAATTCAGTTAAAGACAAAAGTGGCAAGGAACATTGGGGAAGGAAAAATGAAAGTGTTGATGTTTGCAGATGACTTGTTAATCTGGGGAGGAAAAGAAGAGGATATCCAGGAACAGTTAGATGCATGGGAAGATTAGGTGGAACAGTATGGAATGAAATTTAATGTCAAAAAGAGTGAGATAATCACAACTAGAAAGAAGGAGAGACCTAAGAGAGGGATAATGCTTGGAGGGGAACAGCTTAGGAAGGTAGAGAGTTTCACGAACCTGGGAAGTATCATAGAGGAAAGTGGAAGAAATGGTAAGGAAATAATCGAGAATGGAAGACAAGCAGGATCATTCCTCAAAAGTGTCAGAAGCCTGGTTTGGAGCAAGGATGTCCCTCAGAGAAGCAAAGTAGTGATATACAGGACGTACTATGAACCTATTCTGCTGCATACAGCAGAAACTTGAGTAATGAGGCAGAGAGCCATAACTAGGATACAGGCAAGTGAAATGAAATTTCTGAGAAGCAGGATAGGAGTGACAAGACTGGATAAGATGAGAAATGAAAATGTTAGAGATATAGTAAAAGAAGGGCCACTACTGAACAAGATAGTGTCATCTAGACATAGATGGTATGGACACATGAAGAGGATGACAGAGGAAAGGATACCCAGGAGGATGCACAAAGTAGAGATAACAACAACAAAAAAGCACCAAGAGACAGGTGGATAAGAAGAGTGGAAGAGTGTGTGCAGAGAAGAGGAGAGAAGTGGGCAACAGTGAATTGGGAGAAGTGATGGGAAGACAAGAGGAGATGGAGAGGCTTAAGTTCCCAGCAGACCTGGCCAACAGCTGGAAACTGCATATGATGATGATGATGATGATGATGTAAAGGAGAAGCCGTATAAGTCACTAAGTCAACTAGAGTATGGTTCTAGTGCATGGGACCCTCACCAGGATTAAGGGGTTTGAGATCTGAAAAGATCCAAATGAAAGCAGCACGATTTGTTCTGGTTGATTTCTGACTGACGAGTAGTGTTAAAGACTTGGGAGTAATGAGACAAAGAGACTGACTACACAAAATATTCTGAGCTGTCAATGGAGAGATGACATTAGAGGAAGAACAAGCTTGAGTGGAGTTTTTAAAAGTAGGAAAGATCATAATATGAAGATAATTTCCAATTTGCTTCACATCGTACCGACACAGATAGGTCTTATGGTGATGATGGGATAGGAAAGGCCTAGGAGTGGGAAGGAAGAATCCATGGCCTTAATTAAGGTACAGCCCCAGCATTTGCCTGGTTTGAAAATGGGAAAAACCATGGAAAGCTATCTTCAGGGCTGCCGACAGTGGGAATCGAACCTACTATCTCCCAGGTACAAGCTCACAGCTGAGTGCTCCTAATTGCACAGCCAACTCACCCGGTAATAATATGAAGATAAAGTTGGAATTCAAGAGGACAAATTTGGACAAATATTCATGTATAGAATGAGGAGTAAGGGACTGGAATAATTTATCAAGGGAAATGTTTGATACATTTCCAACTTCTTTGAAAACATTTAAGGAAAGGCTAGGTAAATAATGATAGGGAATCTGCCACCTAGACAACAGCCCCAAATGCAGATAATTGATTGACTGATTCATTGATTGCTTGATTGATTGACTGAAACCAGACAAAGACAGCAAAAGAATGAGGTAAAGATAAATACAGGTGGTATTCCTATCTTATGCCTGTGCTGGCGTGACCTAGTGTTTACCGTGCACTATGTCTTCTGGTATGAGCTAGAGTAATTTTGTTACTTTCACTGATCTGGCTCAGTTATGTGCTTGGCTTTGACAATATGAAAGTGACTGAGGTATGTGTGATGCCATTAACGCCATTCCTTATGCAGCCAGTCTCTGTTATGAATGGTGTAAAAATGTTGCTCATAGGATTGGTTGGTGCATGTATTTCAATGAGCTTGGCATACTGATATGGAATAGCAACTTCTGGCTCAGTGAGGAAAGCAATGGGAAGCTATATCACTCCTCATTTCAATGGTAGATATCTTCAGTGATGCCTAGGTCATCTATCACAGCTAATGGTGGTGGTTTTCAAGTTACCAGAACTTTAATGTAATAAGAGGTGATAGAAGAAGGGGCAGAACATTACAGCCAGAGAGTGTTTCAAGATCAGTGAGTGTGGGTGTAATCATAACTCAACGATTTCCCACCTCTGGTATAGTATATGACTCCCTTGTTCATCTTGTGAAAATTTAAATTTCTAATTCCACCTTTACAATACTGTAATTGTCTTTATTGAAAAGACTACATTAGACTATATTTGTGATACATGTTTCATCCTCTTATGGAACCGCGTCACACATACAAACATTGAAAATAAGGTGAGGACACGTTGAAATAAGTAAATGAAAAGTCTTGTGACACGGCGTGTTGTCGTCTTGTCAATCTTGAATGTTAAAATGGTGCAGCATGAACATAACAAGAAGCATGAAGTCCAGTTAAAACACAGATTAAAATGTTGGTATATACATAGAATTGCCCAATTATAAAACAACATGAGTGGCTATGCAATTAAAATTATACATAAAATAGTGTGATGATAATGACACATTAAAATAGCTTTCTTGATTAGGTGAAGAAGATGGAGTTATGTTGATGACGCAAGTTGAATTTGATTGTGTGTTGACAATATGGACCTAGAAAAGAAAAAAAATATGAGTGAACTAAAGAAAAAATTCAATTGAAATGTAAACTGAGTGCCCATCTGGTCACTCACCTCCTTGCCCATCATCAACATAACTCCACCTTCTTCATCTAATCAAGGAAGCTATTTTAAAGTGGCATTATCATCACACTATTTTATGTACAATACCGTATGCATATAATTTTATTCACATAGCCACTCATGTTGTTTTATAATTGGGCAATTCTATGCATATAACAACATTTTAATCTGTGTTTTAACTGGATTTCATGCTTCATATTATATTCATGCTGCACCATTTTAACATTCAAGATTGACAAGATGCCAACATGCCGCATCACAAGACTTTTCATTTACTTATTTCAACGTGTCCTCACCTTATTTTCAATGTTTGTATGTGTGACTGAAGATGTCTCATAAGAGGACGAAACATATATCACAAATATAGTCTAATGTAGTCTTTTCAATAAAGACAATTACAGTATTGTAAAGGTGGAATTATAAATTTAAATTTTCTCAAGTTGATACTTTGACAATATGGGCTCTAATATGAAATTTATAACGTGCAATCCCTTGTTCATGACGAGTTTATTCAAATTTTCTGTGGTGATTCAAGCATTGCCTTACATTCCACAGTCTCCCAGAAGTTGATGTCTTGTCTTTATATTCAAATTCTCTTGCCACTTCATGCATATTGCGAGACAAGTCCAACCCCCCAGTTATCAAACTCCAATATTGTTCTAGCCAATACAGGGGATGACTTACAAACTATTTCAATACATTTAGCCAAGAATATTCAAGTATTAAGTAAGAACTTAACAAAACACCAATGAGGCCACTCCTTCCATCATGGTCACTGGTGAGATCGGTGGTCGTGGTCATGGTTATTGTTTTCAGAGGAAGTGCAACTAGGAAAACAGCCTCTATTAACACTAATAAGAAGAGGAAAACCAAGACGTCTGATCATCTGAATGTTCAAAGAATCCACAAAAGAAAGGGAAGGGACATTAATGGCCTGAAAATGAAAGATGCCCTAAATTTCTCTAACCAAATACGGTCAAATTAGAAGAGAACAACAATTGACCAAGAGAGGTGAAATATGAAAGATTAAAGTGAGAAGCCCGACAAAAGTAAGTGGAAACAAAGTGAAACTCAGCGAGGAACCCTGGCCGCCATCCCACGCTCCCAAGTTTAGAGGCTATTTTCTCCTCTTTAAGTCGCATTTCATGACAAGCAGTGGATCCAATTCTCAATCGAACAGGTCCACCTATTCTACACTTTTCTATATCATACATTTAATTATGTATTATTTTTGTGGAATACATGTTTTATCTCTTTTGGAGATATCTAAAGTTCCTTAAAAAATACCAGCATAAAATTACAATGATTGTGTATGATCATAGACAATTCCTGGATTAGAATCGCTATTATATTTTAACTTCATCTCACTTTAGATTGTATCTAAAAAATATTCTGTTTCTAAGTGGCTGTTCATATAGATTATACGATTGGTGCTCAAGATACTATTAGGCGTAAAGTTACTAACCATAAAAATTATATCTGTAATAATAATTTTAAGTGTTATCCTGTAATTTTATGTTGGATCTTTTGAGGAATTTAAGATGTTTTCATAGGGGATGAAGCATGTATACGACAAAAGTAATATATAATTAAATTTATGATATAAAAAAGTGTTGAGTAGGTGGATCTTTTCACTTGAGAATTGGTTATTTTGTCAACATGTACATTGGAATAAGATGAAATTCATCAATTGTAGTAGGCAGTGGATACCGTGGATGTATTCTACCACCCCCACCCATAGGGGAGACACTTGGAAGACACTAGAAACTACCACCATCTATGTCTTAGAAAAATACTTTGAGTCAAATGGCATTTTAGTGTCTTGGAAGAGGCCAATACTGGAAGCATTGAGGCAATGATTTTATCAATCATCAACTTCAATGGGCCAGCCGTGTCGCCCACATGACTAACACACACATTCCAAAGGAAGTAATATAGTCCCAGTCGAAGAATGGTCAACATAATCAGGGAGGTACCAACAGTAAGATAAGGACATTCTGTAGTCTAATATGAAGTAGTGCCAAATGGGAGGATGTAGCATCTGATTGGTGAATGTACGATGTATAGTGGATGGGGGGCCACAATGTTTTGAACAGTAGTGGTAAAGCCACCTGTCTAATACAAGAGATGGTAAAAGAACTGACCATCAGTTTCTGAAAGGAGCAGAGCTTGTAGTTCTAGAATATGTCTTTTGAGCCATGTAAGAATACATAATGGGTGACGTTGATGCAATAATTGAAATTAAAAGGGTTCCTCCTATTCAATGCAAAGATATTTATTAACGTGAATGAATCGCATGTCGTTCACATGAGGTACCAGTTTCGGCACTAAACTCAAGGTTAAGGGGCGAGGCGGAGGGGAGGAGAGGGGAGGGGTAGAGGCGGAGCAACTGTCACGTAGCTAAGGTGGAACGGAAGGATGTGGTAGTGGGGGTAAATGATGTGGGTATATACTGCGTATGATTTGAAAGATCGAATTGTTTTCAGGCGGTCTAATATTTCTTAACTATTTAATTAAGAGATCATAAAGAATATTAGATTTCTCGGGAATTTCATTTAAATTATAGTTAGGGTTGAAATATTGATCGTAATGAATGAAACAATTTCAATATTCATGATTGGCCCTTTGTTTGCTATTTGTAGTATCTCAAAATCATGTTCTATATCAGTGAACTTATGATTAGAGTCGTGAATGTGTTGGCCTATGGCAGAAATCAAATTTACGCTTGAATCCAAAAGTAATATAATTAATTTTCTGGATTTAACTAGTCTCAGAAATCCATCTGCTCTTTCATATAGAATCTTCAGAAAACAGACACAAACTGCCAATACTATTCGTCAAAATTCCATACACCCCCAAACACACAAACGTGCAGCGTATAATAGCATGGTTCATTGTGCATTCGCGATACCTATGTCTAAAAAAGACCTTAATAGCGAACTCAACACTCTAAGAGCAATCGCCAAATTTGACGGTTACAACAGATCATTTATAGAACTGATTATCAATAAATTTAGACACCGGCCTATGACTACTCACACAAAAGAAAAACCTATGTCATATTCATCTGTACTGGTGTTATAGTGTGTTTTAAAGTTGTTTTAAAGTTATATTGTGTTTGCCCGATTTGACTTGTTGGCCGATGATGGCACAAGTTTAGTGCCGAAACTGGTACCTCATGTGAACGACATGTGATTCATTCACATTAATAAATACCTTTGTATTGGATAGGAGGAACCCTTTTAATTTCAATTATTGTAATTCCACTTCAATACGGATCATGAAATTTCTAAATATCAATGACGTTGATGCTCTCGAAAGACATCAAATTCTCACCAGTGAGTGAATGTCTTTCAGTCAAGGTTTGGTGACCACAGCACCCCAGTGAGTCTACCAGACTGCTCTCTTTCATACTTCCTTGCAAAATTCTGCTTCTCCTCTTTAACCAATGTTTTTGGTTTGTAAGGAGCTCAGAGTCTTCCTTATTTTCTCAACATCCATTTCTGCAGCCAATACCTACATTCCTTCCACGTTCTCTACCTCCTTTGTTTCATGTTAAGATTTGCCCTTAAAACAATTAATATTTCCACACACTACATACATGCTTAGGTCTTGCGTATGTGTCTATAGCTCAACAACTCTAACTGAAACTCCGCAAGAAATGCAAACTTCAGATAATTCTGTCCTGTTCTTCTGGCCTTAGACATGCAAGACCAATAAATAGCCTTCTAATCTGTACAGAGGAATATTCTGTCATGAGGCTATAGAAGTGAAAATTGCCCAATGTTGTTGAATATGACCGCAAGTCAGTGCTCGCCCAGCTGTCATGAGAGAACTTTCCACTAGGCTAGCACTGAAGAACTCTAGCTGCCTGCTTTGTCTGTCACTGTGCATGGCTTGACAACACCCAGTGTGTCCTGGCAGCTACCAGGCCTAAATAGCCAGAGCTGCCAGTTTTCATACACTGAGTGATGCAGTGAACTGTTCGCTACACCAGCAACAGCACATTCACAGTCTTCTCTCTCATACTTGCCATGCTCTCTCTGTCACACCAGCTGACAGAACTAGTGCTCATATCACTTGGTTTCCAGAGTCTTATTTCAACTCACCATGCTCTAGTTATGAGATATTTCTAGTCTACTTTCATTATTCAGGAATAAAACAAAGAGAAAGATTATATTTAATACTAGCAAGATACCCGTGCTTCGCTACGGTATTATACTGAAATGTATAATTGAATGCTTATTTTGTTATATATAATCCACTGAAATTCGCGATCTGACTCGTTTTCTAATAGATTACGGCAAGTTTCCTCCCATTTTTCAATATTTCCAGCACTCGATTTCATACTTCCCGGGCTAGGTCCAGGTATTCCACCCGGTCAGTTGGGTCCCTAAATCTTTGCCATCTTTTCTTATAAGAATTTTTAATATGGATCAAATCCTTGAGGAGATCCGGCGTGGTGTCGTCTTGGGTGTCTTGGCGGTACTGAACCCGCGGCCGGACTGCATTCCTAGTCATTACCCGTCCAGTACCCGTTTCCAGCGTGGTCTGCACATTTGACGACGGTCCAGAACATTATTATTATTATTATTATTATTATTATTATTATTATTATTATTATTATTATTATTATTATTATTATTATAGATGTTCTGGACCCCATAGCAAGATGCAAGACCGCTACTTGGCGGTAAATTACATCTGCTGCCACTGTCATTGTTAACAATGTCGCGCGTAGCCAAGTGTGCGGGATTTCTGGCGATACGAATGACATACTGTAATTCCGTGCATTATTGACCTTATTATAGAGGTGAACAATTGGACAAACAATCTCATTCCTATCGTTTATTTCAAAGGTGTTTAAATTTTTATTTATATGCCGGGGAATCTACTGTAATCTAAGAACGTTCTCCGAAGAAAAAGATGGCTCTTGAAAACGAACCCAGGAAAGATAAAAATGATCGGTTTATGATCAGAATAAGTACATCGTAAATCTACAGCCTGTTTCCGGTCATTCGACAGGGTCAGGAATGGAATGAATAAAGCCCCCATCTGGCGGCGGCAATAGGAATTGTGACGGCTGCCGAGGCCTGTCGCACTCCTCTGGGGCAATGGATAATGAATGACAAATGAAATTAAATGATATTGGACAGTGTTGCTGGAAAGAATGATGACAGGAAAAACCGGAGTATCCGGAGAAAATCCTGTCCCGCCTGCGTTTTGTCCAGCACGAATATCTCATGGAGTTACCGGGATTTGAACCTCATAACCCAGCTGTGAGAGGCAGGCGCGCTGCCATCTGAGCAACGGAGGCTCCTTATAAGTACATTATGAACAGTAAAATCAACTATTCTCACCTCCTTTTACACCCCACCCCCGTTAAGTTTATTTACCCCCCAAAAAAACTGAAAGGCATGTTTCTTTATGTTTAAAGGAGATTCCAAACACCAATGTTCACGCCTATTACCTTCAGTTTTGAGATATAAGTATCTCCATAAAAATAATTCACTTTTTTTCACTTCCTTTCACGCGCCTCCCCCCCCCCCCCCCCAAAGTGAATTTTTCGGCAAAAACCTTGTTTCTTTAATAGTAAAGGATCTTCTAAATACCAGTTATCACGACCCTAACTTCCTCAGTTTTTGATTTGTGTGACCTCACGAAAGGAATTCAACTCCTTTTCAATCCCGCCCCCCAAGATGAATTCCCCCCCCCCCAAAAAAACGCGTTTTTCTTTGTTTCTAAAGGAGATCCAAATACCAATTTCCACGTCTGTAACAACTTTAGTTTTTATTAGAGGTAAGTATTCTCATACAATTAAGTTAATTAATTTTTCAATTCTTTCACATCCGCCGCCCCCCCCCCCCCTCTTCATTGGATTTTTCGAGAATACGTGTTTCTTTACTTTTAAAGCAGAATCCAAATATCAAATTTCACGTCTGTACCATCTTCATTTTTGAGATATCAGTAGCTTCATTAAAATAATTCAACACCATTTTCAGTCACTTTACCTCCCCCCCTCCAGCCAAGTGGTATTTCTGAAAACTAAAAATACACGTTTCTTGACTTTTAATAGAGATAAAAAATACCATTTTTCACTTGTGTAACATGTTAAGTTTTTGAGATATACTGTAGAAATTCTCATTTTAAAATTTACTCCCCTTTTTACTGTAGTTCCCCTTAATTGGAGTTTCCAAAAACAAATCACCTATGTTTCTTTACATTTACAGGAGATTCCAAATACCACGTTTTACGTCTGTAACATTTTACGTTTCTCAGGTATTCTGTAGATACCGTCTTTCAAAAATTTCACCCCAATTTGTTACTCCTGTTTAACCGTCAGTAATTGAATTTTCCAAAAACAAAAAAATACATGTTACTTTATTTTTAAAGTAGATCCCATGTGCAAATGTTCAGTTCTGTAATATCTTCAGTTTCTGAGATATATGTATCCTCATTAATGGCATTCCACCCATTATTCACCCTTGTACACCCCTCCTATTGGGATTTTCCGAAAACAAAAAATACATGTTTCTTTATTTTTAAAGGAGAGTCTAAATACCAGTTTTTACATCTGTAAACGTTTCAAGTTTTAAGATGTAGATACACTCATTTTAAAAATTCACCCCCTTTTTCATCCCCCATATTTGGATTTTCCAAAAACGAAAAAATACCTGTTTCTTTATTTTTAAAGTAGATCCCAAATACCAATTTTCAGGTCTGTAATATCTTCAGGTTCTGAAATAAAAGTAGCCTCATGAAAGGCATTCAACCCCTTTTTCACCCTTCCTATTGGGATTTTCCGAAAACAAAACAATACGCGTTTCTTTATTTTTAAAGGAGATTCTAAATACCAATTTTTACATCTATAAACTTTAAAAGTTTTGAGATATAGATACACTCATTTTAAAAATTCACCCCCTTTTCACCCCCCCCCCATTAATTGGATTTTCCAAAAACAAAAAATACGTGTTTCTTTTTTTTTTAAAGGAGATTCCAAACACCAATTTTCAGGTCTGTAATATCTTAAGTTATTGAGATATAAGTGTCCTCATTAAAGGCATTCAACCCAGTTTTCACCCCTTCTATTGGGATTTTCCGAAAACAAAAACATACGTGTTTCTTTATTTTTAATGAAAATTCTAAATACCAACTTTTACATCTGTAAACTTTCAAAGTTTTGAGTTATAGATACACTCATTTTAAAAATTCACCCCCCTTTTCACCCTCCCATTAATTCGATTTTCCAAAAATAAAAAAATACGTGTTTCTTTATTTTTAAAAGAGATCAAAAGTACAAATTTTCAGGTCTGTAATATGTTCAGTTTCTGAGATATAAGTACTGGTATCCTGATTAAAGGCATTTAACCCCTTTATCACCCCTCCTATTGGGATTTTCTGAAAATAAAAAAATACGTGTTTCCTTATTTTTAAAGAAGATTCTAAATACTAATTTTTACATCTGTAAACTATTAAAGTTTTGAGATATAGATACAATCATTTTAAAATTTTGCCCCCCTTTTTACCCCCTTAGCGATGGAATATCCAAAAATCCTCTCTTAGCGAGCACCTACATCTTAATATGAATGTATCCCCAAAATTTCATTTCATTATGTCCAGTAGTTTTGGCTCGGCGATGATGAATCAATCAGTCAGTCAGTCAGGACAAGTTATTTTATATATATAGATTAAACAAATAAATCCACCAGTAAATAATATGTAATTTTTATTTCAGTACAAATTACTAAGTGGATTTCAATGAGACTAATTGGTCAGTACGGTTTGATATGACCTTTTGGGCCCAATGGACTAACATACGGCATGTGTCAGCTGATAACTTGGTCTACAGCAGTAGCAATGTACAGGTACATTATACAGGGTGTTTCTAAATTCCCTTTACAGACTTTAAGGGCTTGCAGTGGGGACCAAGTTTATCATAGGAACTTTTGTCCAGAAACATTTTGTCTTCCTGCAACCAGAAAAAAACCACCACAGCACACGTTCACAGCTCCAGCATTCTTAGCGTTCTGTCTGACTCCTGCTGCTTGCTGCCTGGGTCCAATTACAGGTGGAGCTCGATGTGACGACCACCAACGTCAACACAGACACGGTACCTCCGTACCATGTTCTCGTACACACGATCACAAATCCCTGGTCCTCCAAGATCCGCCACAGCCATAAACCACGCCAGTAGGTCTTCGCCGGATTCCACAGGGTCTCGTAAATTAAGCTTTTCATGTGACCCCACAGGTAGTAATCTAGTGGTATCAAGTCTGGTGAACGTGCAGGCCAAGCAATCAGGCCACCATGACCTATCCACTGTTGCCCAAATCTCTGGTACAGATAATCTCGGACCACAAGTGAAAAATGAGTGGTACGCCATTGCGCTGAAACCACATGTTTTGACACACATGCAGTGGCACGTTGTCTAAGATCTCACACAGTACCAGTACGTCTTCAAGGAATACCAAGTACGTGGCACCCATTGAATTTCGTGGAAGAAGGTATGGCCCATCACACATCAATTCAGGAACCTTGCCCAAATGTTCACACCATATCATTGCTAAAACCCATGTGGGCGTGCAGCATGCAGGTTTTCAGCAGCCCACACATGACATGAACCTTGCTTCATCAGTGAAAAGCTTGGCCGTGGGAAGTGGGGATAAACCGCACAACGGTGCAAGAAACACCTGCAGAAGTGGGCTTCTGACTCAAAATCCTATAGCTGCATTGCCTGTACCGTCTGGGGGTGGTATGGGTGTAGCTGCTGCTCATGCAGAACACGCCAGGTGGATGTGTGATCCACATTCAATGTCCTCACTATGTTTCTGGTACTCATAGTACCATCTTCTTCCACTGTGTAGAGTACAGCCTCTTCAAATTTGGGTGTGCGCCGCTGCCGTGGAGCACCATGGTCGTCTCTGTTGGCGGTGAATCTACCTGTCTCCAAGGTTCGCTGGTACACCATATGATATAGATGTTGATTCCCATAGGGATTCTGAAATATTTGTTCCGAATGAGTAAATTTATAATACCAAATTTATAATGTCCAAAAACGGACCATTTGTATTTGTACACCTTAGATAGAGTGCATGGGAAGGTGTCTGGCGGTGTGTAAAATGCTCCCCATACAACTGACAAGCAGCTCTCTCACTGCAACGAGCTTCGCCGAACAATATCTACATGTCGGCATATTCTGCAAACGTGTACACCATGGCCAACAACAACACACAGTCAATGAACTTCTGTAAGTACAGTACTGTCCGGCTCCATGGCTAAATGGTTAGCGTGCTGGCCTTTGGTCACAGGGGTCCCGAGTTTGATTCCTGGCAGGGTCGGGAATTTTAACCATCATTGGTTAATTTCTCTGGCACGGGTCTGGGTGTATGTGTTGTCTTCATCATCATTTCATCCTCATCATGACGCGCAGGTCGCCTACGGGTGTCAAATCGAAAGACCTGCACTTGGCGAGCCGAACATGTCCTCGGACACTAAAAGCCATACGCCATTTCATTTCAGTACAGTACTGTACAAACAGCTTATTGCTGTGTACTTAGTAAAGAATTACTGCTGTACTGTAGTATGAACGAAGATCACAGGAACACCAGCAGGAACAACACGTCTCCGTGTGGATCACATACTCAACTGAATGGCATGGAATGTCAACAAACCTGTAGAGGTATGGGTCATCACGTGATCGTTCAGTGACGTAAATACTGTAGTCAGTGGCGCCAAAAATACAAGAGATTTGAACTGTGCTGTGGTAGTTTTCTGTGGGTAGCGGGAAGACGGTACATTAAAGTTAAAAACTTTTTATTTTATAACCACCTATTCAATACAAAGATAATGCACTCAATTATTTATAAAATATTCATGAGGCACATTGGTTAATAGGACATGTTTCGTTCGTCTTTGCGAACATCATCAGCTATAAATAACAAAGCCTAAGGTCAGGGCCCTGAGTTTATTTAAATGGTTAAAAATGTCGTTATATTAAAATAATTGTAAAATTGTGATAAAAGTAGTTGTATAGTATTAAAATTAGACTGTAACATAGTATAACGATTAGCATCAAGAATTTTTCATAAAGTACAATGAATATTGATAATCTGAAAAGTAAAAACAATCATAAGGGTTATTAAATTAGAAAAGATGTAATAGGAGACATTAAAAAGACTTCGATGTTTGAAGCGTGGATTAATTGTAGAGTTGTTGGGTATAAACTTGAAGTTTGAAATCTGAAAAGAAAGAAAAATGGAAGAGTGAAGTAATGTTTAAAACGAGAATAAAATAGAGAATAAAAAGGGGATGGAAATAGTAAAAGGGGAAAGCTTACCCATTAGACCGGTGAAGATATTTGCTAGCGGTAACAGCGTGAATAGGACAAGGCAGGCCACTTGTTATTGCCTCTAGTGAATTGTGTTGGGTTGAGACAGATAATATTGTAGACACTAAAATATGTCCGTATTTGACGCGTGGATAATGTTGAAAGCATGAACTTTAAATTTTTAAATCTGAAAAGAAGAAGAAAAAAGAGGGAATTGAGGCCATGTTAAGACGAAAATTAAAAGGGAGAGAAAGAGAAAATTGAAAACGGAAGCTTACCTGCTGTGATAGAAAGGGAGTGTCCACTGACGTTAGCTGCGTGAGGCAAACTGGCAAGCGGCTTTGTTATTGCTTCTCGTGTTATATGTGTGTATACGTAGAGGCGGGGAGTGAGTCATGTGAGGAGGGGAAGTAGCTGATTCTTTAGACGCGCTAGATGTTCGTGGAGGGGGTGTCAGATGGGAGGGTGATGGAGTAGTAACTGTTGTTACTGAGGAAATGCTCTTAGTGGTTGGATAATTAAAAATGTTCATAAAGTTGTTGTTATTTATATTAAAAAAGGAAAGTAATTCTGGGATTTTCTCAATTAATGGGCTTTTGATTTCTGAAATTTCGTTTAAGTTTTGATTTCCATTGAAATGTTGGTCCAAGGATATGTGAATGTTCTCGAACTCTGTCATTAGTTTGCTTTTACTGACGTATTTTAGGATTTGAGGATCTTTTTCAATCGTCGTAAAACTGTGGCCAGTTTCTTCCATGTGAATACTCATGGCGGAATATTTTTTGTGTTTTGAGGCGTTGTAATGTTCAAGATACCTAGTCAAAAAACTGCGTCCGGTTTGTCCGATGTATGAAAAATCACAATGAGTACATTTAAGTCTATAGACACCAGAGTTCGAGAATTTAGTGTGATTACTGTTAACTATGTCTGAATTGAGAAAAATATTACGGTTCGTGTATCGTGTTTTATGGGCGATGTTGATGTCGTATTTCTTTAGGGGGTTGGTGATTTGAAATAGGCCTGGGTTTGTGTCGGTGAAAGCGGCATATTTCGATTTTTTAGGTTTGTCCGGAATTAACTTAGTCGCAGTTTTTAATTTTACCTTATTGATGATTTTGTTAATCATCAAGGGGTTATAGCCGTTAATTCTGGCCAAATCTTTGATGTAATTTAATTCTTTTTTACGATTTACGGTTGTGAGCGGGATTTTTAATGCTCTATAAACAAGACTGAAAAATGCAGCCTGTTTATGAGATTGCGGGTGTAAAGAATCATTTCTTATAGTGACGGGGGTGCAGGAAGGCTTTCTATATATTTGGAAATTAAACTTGTTATTCTCTCTTGAGATGTTTAAGTCCAAGAAGTTTAAGGAACCGTTAATTTCATCTTCCTTAGTGAACTTGACATCGTTGTCAAGTTCATTAAGGAAAGTTAAAATACTATGACTATCATTTTTTTGAGTATCAATAATAGCAAAAGTGTCATCAACATATCTTAGCCATAATTGGAGGCCATTGATGTTATTAATATATTATAGACAGTTAGACCCAGAGATGGTGGTTGTGACTCGTGGTACCGGTGGTGGTTGTGGTGGTGGTGGTGGTGTTGTTGTTAAAAGAGGAAGTACAACTAGGCAACCATCCTCTATTATGATTAATCAGAAGAAAAATATGAAGGGGTCTGATACTTCAAAATATGTAGGCATTGGTCAAAGAAAGGCAAGGGCTATAAAGGACATGTAAATGAAAGATCCCTACACCTTGATACCTAATATCGTCAGGGTCAGAAAAGAATAAGAGTTGATCAATGGAGGTCGACTAGGATAGTTGAAAGTGAGGAGCCTGACACAAAAAAGTGGAAGCAATGCCAGGACTCAGCTACGGGCCCTATACTCATCAACCCACACTCCCAATTTGATGCCTCTGCGACCCCTTTTAGTCGCCTCTTATGATAGGCAGGGGATACCATGGGTGTTATTCTACAGCCCCCACCCACAGCAGTACTAGACCCATACGATAGATTGACTAGATCAAAAGAAAGACTGGGACAAGCCTTCACCAAGCAAGTCAGGCAGTGGTGATGGTCATTGTTTTAACTGCCTAACCATCCTCTCTTAACACTAATCAGAGGGGAAAAAGGAGGACATCTGACACTTCAAAGAATGAACGTATTGGCAAAAGAAAGGGCCTCGAAAACATAATACCGTCGGGGTCGAAAGAGAACAAGAGTTGAGGAAGGGAGGTCATATAGGAAATTTGAAGGTGAGGAGCATGACAAAAGTAAGATGAAGTGATGCCAGACTCAGCTGGGGCACCCATGGTCGCCAAATCATGCTTCCAAATCAAATAGTGTTACACCTTTCAGTCGCCTCTTATGACAGGCAGGGGATCCCGCAGATGTATTCTACCACCCCCATGCAAAGAGGATTGTCCATACTCCACGTGTGTTAGCTGAGCATACAGAAATAGTGATTCCAGTAGTAGTGGTGGTGGTGGTGATTATTCTTGTAACTGGGCAACCATCCTCTATTAACACTAAACAGAAGGAAAATGGAAGACCAACACTTCAAAGAACAAAGATGTAGGAATAAAAAAGGGAAGGGTCACAAAGGACATGAAAATGAAAGGTTCTCTAGGCCTCCCAAACCTAATACCATCAGGATTAGAAAAGAACAAGAATTGACCAAGGGAGGTCAGATAGTAAAGATGAAAGCGAGGAGACTGACAGAAGCAAGTGGAAGCTAGAGGAACTCTGGTCGCTATAGCACTTTTCCAAAATGAGACGCCCAGAGTTTTACTCCTCTTAGTCTTACAACAGCCAGGGGATACCATGGGAGTATTTAACCGCCCGCAGCAAGACTACTAAGGCAGATGGATACGAGGGATTATGAGGAAGGAATGGTTAAGGAATGAAGAAATAAAAGATGAGTGAAAGTGAGAGAAGTGTCAAAGGCAAGAAAAGTTCAGTGGCATGGATATATTTTGAGACTGGGTCAAGGTTATATTTGGAGAAAAGTAGACCGATTTGAAATTAATGTAGATGGAGCCAGGAGGAAAGGAAGACCAAGAAGATGGTGGTGTAGGATGGAATGTGTGAGAGAAGAGAAGCAACCAAAAAGACTGGGACCGAGAAAAGTGGATGAGTCTGACCCCATCTTAACGGGAGAAGGTGTGAACTTACAGCCTGTGGTGAAGAGTAAGAAGAACATTAGGAAAAAAAAGTTTTAATAAATATATGAACAAGGTACACAATGACTGAGGAAATATAAAAATAGTTAACATCAGGGATGTTAATTACGCCTATTTACAGTGAATTACAAATGTAATCAGGCACTAGTGTTTTGTGCTATTTTTAGTCCTTTATTAATAGAAAAAATAATATAGGAATAATCTTGGCATAAATTAAAATGGGACACGTAATAAATAACATAAAATTATTTTCTTACTTGAAATTTTAACAAAAACAATATAAACAATAATACTTGAAGAAACATGCCCAATATTGCAGCCACAAATGTTTTCGGGTGACATGTGAATCAAACACACCACAGTATATTTCAATACTTTGTACAAAGTCCATTTTGCTTTATCACTTGCTCCAAGCATTTAGACATGCTGTGAATGAGTTTTCTTGTGTACTTTGGACTTATTTGTCTCCATTCTTACATTATTCTATCCTTTAAAACTTGTGTTGATGTCACTGGCATTTGTCTTACTTTTCTCTGCAGTTCATCCCATAGATTTTCAACAGGGTTTTAAGTCCGGACTCTGAGGAGATGCATCCAAAACTTTAGGGCAATTATACAGCTTCCATAGCCTCACAATATCCAATTTATGTTCCAGGTCATTGTCTTGATATAATTTGAACTTGCCCGAAAACCCTAATTTTCAGCGTTTTTCCGTAAGTTCTCTTTTCAAATATTCAGGTACTTATGCTTGTCCACTTTACTTTCAGTGAATGCTAATACGCCCAGCCTAGATGAAGACATGACGCCCCAAATCATGACACTTCCGCCTCCGTGTTTAACTGTAGGTTGCAGATTCTTCAAATGAAGCTCTTGATTTGGTTTTCTCCAAACCATAGATCTTTTGCTTGAAGAGAACATCTGCACTTGACTTTCATCTACAAACATTACTTCGGCCCACCAACCGACAGGTTTATATATTTGCTGATTCGCGAAGACCAATCTTTCCGTTCTATTTCTCTCATTTACCATGGGTTTCTTGCTGCTCACTCTGCCATTATACCCTTCTCTTTTGATAATTCTCCAAAAAGTTTCAGGTTGAACTTCCTTCCCTTATTCCTACAGCACTGCGACAGAAATTTTTGTTGCCAGTAACTTTTAATTTTTCTTAAGTTTTCTTACTTTTTCTTATTACTCCAACTCCTCTCTTCTACTCAGCTTCCTTGGTTGCCATGTTTTAGCTTGTCTTCAATTCTATTTTCTCTGTTGAATCTTCTTATAATATCACCTAGAGTACTCTTACTTATTTGTAACAATGCGGCGATATCTCTTTCAGAACGCCCTTTAGCATGATGGAAAATAACAAGTTGTCTCATTTCAAATGATTATATTTTATTCCTTTACGCCCCATCATACTGTAAAACGTTCGTGTTTACAGAACAGGAACGAAGCATATAGCTTTTTCTGCCTACTACTACCCCCCCACTCCCGCCTGACCCCACTTGCGCGACAAGTGCCTGAATATTTACGTGGCTGCATATTGTGGTGCCTTATAATTAACTTAAAATAGCATACAGTTAATTACATTTTACAGTGACTTGTGTGTGCTACATTCTTCTTCTTCTTTTCCTACCGCTGTTTTTTCCCACAGCTGAGGGGTAGCAGGTGCGAACTGCGTCGTACATGTGGATTTGGTCCTGTTGTAGGCCGGATGCCCTTCCTGACGCCAACCTTATATGAAGGGATGAAATCACTATTACATGTTTCTGTGGTGGTTGGTAGTGTGGTATATTGTCTAAATATGATGAGGAGAGCGTTGGAACGGACACATAACACTTAGTCTCCGAGCCAGAAAAATTAATCAGATGCGGTTTTTCTTGGAGGCGTACCGGTACTGTAACATGAGCACATGTACTTTGTGCCTTGTTTATAAAATAACAACAACAACAACAACAACAAAAGAACTTGAAAAAATAAGTGGTGGGTAAAAGGCTGTAGTAGTGCGGATCATATTTTAAGTGGTGCCGCGCTTGTTGGGGCATTTTCAGATTTTCCCTCTTCCTAAGTCACGCCTGCTACCAACATAAACCTGTTCCCGCCAGCTCGAAACATGGATAATCTATAGCTAGTAAGTCCTGATCTTCGTACAAACACTACTGTCACATCATAAATGAGATGTAGTAAACCGTAAGTTTCTTAGACATTTTAATTTGACGCCATCTGGCTGTCTGCCCGACAGTTTCAACATTCCGTTTTGCTATGGGCCTACTAGATGGCAGACAGAGTAAACCGAAACTCTCTTGCGCGTCTGCGGCTTACATTTAATGAATTTTGTAGGGTAAACACCAAATGTGTCACCACTCTCACCAGAGGTCTTTTACATGCCGACATCACACGGCATTGAGTGTCGAATAGACTTTCTTCCGCCCTTCAAAAATCCGGGTTTGAACCCGCTGTCTTGGGATCTGGAGGTCGACACTCTACCTCGGATCCACAGAGGCAGCTATGAGTAAGGAAAAAGTAAGGGATAATTGCTTTAATAAAGATATGAACAAGGTAGACAATGACTAAATAGGGCCTAGATATAACAGTAGTCAACATCAGAAATGATAATTTGTTATGTCTGCCTATGACATAAATCCCATTTTTTCCTAGAGACGTACTTTGTAACACGTCAGTTCTGCTTTATTTACAAAAGCACAAACAACAGCAACAACCACAAAAGGAACTTGAAAATAATAACTGGTGGATGGATCGCTGTTCTCTGTAGTGCAGACCATATTACTTTTATGTAATGCTGTTCTCACTGGGACATGACGTTTCGCATTTCCCTCTTTCTGCGTCATATCTGCTCTGTCAATGACCAACATAACGGTGTTCCGCCAGCTTGAAACAGAATATCTAGAGCTAGTAAGCCCTGATCATTGTACAAACATTACTGTCACATCATAGTGCAAACTTAGTAAGCTGTAAGTTTCTTCCATCAGATGGATTTCGAAACCTACAATACGCCTACTGACTTATAGGAAAAATGTTAACGTTGGCTTCCATGGTTCTACTAGCCTCACATGCGCATGCCAGTAATGGTCTGAGTGATCACATTCGCAGCAAAGTAGCTATTTAAATCCCGTCAAACAAATTAGTTTGCTTCTCATAGCAAGATACGAGATCAAAATAGCATAGAAAATATTTATTTTCACCAATTCATTTCTTGTAAATTTAAAAATAGGCAAAGACGAAAGTACAAGTGGTTACCAAATATGCCGTCGATCCTTAGGTGATATGAACTCGCCGTCACTAAGTATATATACAACTTGAAAAGGTCGAGAGGTTGTACTCGCTTCGGCGGTACATATACTAAAATTGGAACGATACAGAGAAGATTAGCATGGCCCCTGCGCAAGGATGACACGCAAAATCGTGAAGCGTTCCACATTTTTTTTTTCTTGTATTTTTCTGTTTACCTTATCACGAGTTCTTGTTTTTACCTCCGGTGAACAAGTACATTCGCCGGGTTTTCTGAACTACCTTACTTCACATGTTTTCCCTCATGCGCAAGGTGAACAGTAATATGTTGTACGCACAATAGTGGATGGCTCCACATTTTTTCCATTACCTTAGTATTATTATTATTACTAACAAATACATCGCGATTGGGAAATATCCCGGTGGCAATGATCACCTATAGTAGTGTGATAAAAAAGTGAAGTTAAAACATAATTAAACAACAACAACAAGAGTACAATAAATTCCATGAAAAACAAAAAAACAAACAAGAAATACTAAGTTCAACGTTCTAAATCCAGCATCATCTAATTCATGAGTTCTTGATTTTATCTCAGTGAACAAGTAGGCTTATATTCCCCAGATTTTCTGAACTACTCGTACTTTCCTTCACATCTTTTCCTTCATGAGCAAGGAGTTTAGTAGGCCTAATATGTTGTATAGATTTCTGTTACATTTAAGCAAGATTAAGTGTATTTGCTATAATATTAACTGTAGAGCAAGTTGTTTTGCCAAACACAATTTCCATTTACATCTACGATGATTTCAAAATCAGAGTAAATTCTGAATTGAAAGTCATGGATGAATATTAGAAATCCAGAAAAGGCCGACAAGTGTTAAGCTGTGGTCCCCCGAGGCCGAAACGATATGTTAAAAAATAAGTAAATAAATAAATAAATAAATAAATAAATAAATAAATAAATAAATAAATAAATAAATAAATAAATAAATAAATAAATAAATAAATAAATAATCATAGTCTATCCGCTTCTGTGATGTAGTGGTTGGTGTGATTACTTGCCACGAAATTTGAAAAGTGATACGAACCGTGGAGGAGGGGGGTTCGATTCCCTCCTCAGCCATCCTGGAAGTGGTTTTCCCTGGTTTCTCACTGCTCCATGAGGCAAATGCCGGGATGGTACCTAACTTAAGGCCACGGCCGCTTCCTTCCCTCTTCCTTGTCTATCCCTTCCGATTTTCCCATCCCCCACAAGGCCCCTGTTCAGCATAGCAGGTGAGGTGAGGCTGTCTGGGTGAGGTTCTGGTCCTCCTTCCCAGTTGTATTCCCGACCCAAAGTCTGACGCTCCAGGGACGATATAGCACTTCAGAACATACCGAGCAAGTGGCTGTGCGGTCAGGTTCACGTAACTGATAGGTTGTATAGGGACCGTGCGCGCACGAGATTTTCAGTAGCTAGCGCTCCTAACGGGAACAGCTGCACTCGTTTGATGGGGCACTCAACGGACCATTGACAGTGCAGTTCATTACAACCAGGGCAGTAAGCTTTGACTTGTGATTGTAAAATAAAGAGGTAAAGCCGGACAGATGATGCTGTAGAACGTAGCGAAATTGAGGATTTGATCAAGTGTCTGAACGAAGTACAAAATCAGAATACCCATGCAGTCCATAGGTGCTAATTTGTTACAAAAATGTCCGCTGTTAAATTATCAATCAAACCCGTGAATGACCTCGATTTCTTGCCTCAAGATGTGCAAATATTTTATATCGCAAATGTTACATTTACAACAGAACAGATGTACAAAATTGCATTTGACACAAGGTTTCAATATCGCTGTGCTGCATGGTTCAAACAAAGAAAATTACACTTATCTGCCAGCCAGCAAGCTCATCAGATTAAGGCACTGAGAAGTGGTGATTATGATCAGCTTGCAAGGTCATTTCTAATTTCCACATCCCTTAACACACCTGCGATGAGGTACGCTAGGAACACTGAACAACTTGCGGTGGCTGAATACTGCGAACTCAATGACTGTTTTGTAAAACAGGTGGGAGTGTGCATCAAAGTAGAGCACCCATTGCTGTGTTCGAGTCCAGACGGGATAGTATTTCATCCCAAAGACTTTTCTCTCCTGGAAATTAAGTGTCCTTTTTTCGTGTAAAGGAAAGCCTATTACCGGGCGAGTTGGCCGTACGCGTAGAGGCACGCGGCTGTGAGCTTGCATCCGGGAGATAGTAGGTTCGAATCCCACTATCGGCAGCCCTGAAAATGGTTTTCCGTGGTTTCCCATTTTCACACCAGGCAAATGCTGGGGCTGTACCTTAATTAAGGCCACGGCCGCTTCCTTCCAACTCCTTGGTCTTTCCAATCCCATCGTCGCCATAAGACCTATCTGCGTCGGCGCGACGTAAAGCCCCTAGCAAAAAAAAAAAAAAAAAAAAAAGAAAGCCTATTATTCAAAAGAAACGGAGCAATGTACCGTATTTGTATGTGACACAACAATAATATTAGAGATAGTCACGTCTACTACACCCAAGTGCAGATATCCATGTATGTTTTGACCATCAACTTATGTGAAATGTTTGTATATTCTCCTAAAGGAAGTATCACTGTGAAAATTTCAAGGCATGAGCAATTCCTGTGTACTTCCATTCCCTTACTGGAAAGGTTTTATTTTCAGTATTATCTGCCATTAATTCGGAATATGTCGTTACGGGTACCGGTAGTGTCACATTGAGGGGCACGTATGCACTTTTATCTTTTTATTTTGCTCACTGACGTACTTCAAAGTTTTCAGTGCAGAGAACTAACAGTAACAAAGATACATTGTATTCGGTCCCAGACGCTATCAGGGGTTGAGGAGACATTGCTTTCTCTTTTTTGGCCAACATTGAGAGGCTTACCATGCTGTAAAACCCACCTTATGTCTCATAATAAAACAGGGTGAACAAAACGAGGCTAATTCATTTTAATTTGAAGGAGAAGTCCCCTACAATAAATGTTAATGTCAATTCCTTGCTGGGAGATGAGTGAAAGTTTTGTTTACTTTTACTCGTTCGACTCTCCATTCTTTCAGTTAACACCGTCATAAACTAACTCGAGCGCTGGCTTGCAGCTTACCCCATCAAACATTTTCTGAAGTAGTCGCAAGAGCACACCACTCGCCATTCGCACGGTCCCTATAGGGTTATCCTGAACTAGTACCAATAGGTAGCGCGCGTGTACTACTCGGACTACGCCATTCCACCTTCATTTGTTTCAGGGCTTGAAGGTTAGAATATCGCTGTCATTTAATTGACTCATAAGTATTATTGTGGTATCCTGAGATTCAATAAAAATGCCGGATTACTGTTGTGTGCCATTGTGCAAAAACCGAGACATGCCATTTTCGTTCCATCAGTTTCCGAAGGATGTAAAACTTAGAAAACAGTGGATACATTCTATCAGAAGGAAGAATCTTAAACTGAGCCAGATTACGAAGAATGATAGAGTCTGTTCAGCACATTTTAGGAGCGATGATTATAGAACGACGTTGTTAGGTACGTAGATAAGTATATAAATGATTACTAGTACGCCTATAGTCTATTTAAAATTAAATGTGTTAAAGTGTGTGTAGAGGTACAGCAGAGAGGTACATGCCACTTGCAATTATATTATCGTTCGAATGACTATGAATATTTTGATTTTGTAGGTGAAAGGTCGCGGTTGAAAGTATTATCCGCACACTTTATCTTGGTGCATTTGTGTACCGGGGTGAGGAGTAAGGAGGAAGCTGTCCCGGTATCGATAGTGCTGCCTGGTGCTGCCAACTGAATGAAAATGAAATCTGAATTGAATCGAGAATATGATCGATCGATATGAAATTTCTAAACCGTTATCATCTTAAGCCAACAACTATGTCACATACACAATATATAACGTTATAAAACATTTCTCGATGCGAATCTTGTTAATAGCAAGAATTCTATACTTTGGCTTTGTTGTGTAAACAACAATAGTACTAGTTCGTAAAGTGTTCGCCAGATGTCGCACAACGATGCTTATGCGATTCATAGTTTGTGTTTCAAAGGTTGCCAGTACGAATCTCGAAGATCGCCGAGGTCGACCGATTCAGCACTAGGGTGTAAATGCACCAAGATAAAGTGTGCGGATAATACATGCAGTGCCATCTGTATTTCCCTGGACTCCTGACACCGGCTCAGATGTAAAGATGAGAGAGGTTAGGGCACGTAACAGAGGAAAGGAGGATGATCTGATGACAAGGCAAGATACAGCTGTGCTTCTCGACACCAATGACTTACCTATAGCAGCATTTGAAGAGTGTCAGTCATCTAGTGTTAATGAAAATATGAACCTTCCATTATCAAGCGGTACTGGTAACTTATTTAGGGATGTTGCATGCCAAACCAAAGACAGTGAGGGTGTACTTGATATTGAAAGACTTCTAACAATATCTGGTGCAGTGCAACTCTTCACAGGTTTTGACAACAGAGATCATTTTTATTTAGTGTTTCAAGCCCTGGGAAGGGGTAGATTTAGTCTGCAGGTATTTCTAATTTCACCAGAATACTGTTTCTTTTTAACAATGATGAAATTGAGAATGGCCAAAACAGATAAGGAACTTGCTTATGATTTTGGTTTAAATGTAACAACGGTAGGGCTATTTTTTTCTGTATGGATAAATTTTATGTATTGCCAGTTCAAAGAATTAAATATTTGGGTTGATCAGAAGACTGTGAGGGAAAACTCCCCTATGGAATTTAAGTAGCAATATCCTAACACAAGAGTAATTTTAGACTGTACTGAAATTCCAATAATGAAGCCTAAGAGTTCTAGTGCCCAACAGGAAACATTTTCTACGTACAAAAAATTGTAACACTGTGAAGGTACTGATTGGAATAAATCCATCAGGATTTGTGTGTTTTATATCAGATGCGTATGGTGGATCAGTTTCAGACAGGCAGTTGTTCATAAAATCTAATATTATTGACTTGTTGGAAGAAGGTGACTCAGTAATGGTTGACCGAGGATTTCAAATTCAAGACCTACTTTGCTCAAAGGGAGTAAGTGTAAATATTCCACCCTTCTTGAAAGGGAAAAGGCAGTTCTCCACCATGGAAAATACCATGACAAGGAGAATTGCTTCCAAAAGAATACACATTGAAAGGGCTATAGGCTTAGGGAAAACATACAAAATTCTACAAACAAAGCTTCACATAATCAAAGTTCCTCTGTCAGGTAGGATTATTTTTGTATGTTACATGTTGTGCAATTTCAGATCAATCATGTGATAGGTAGTATGTATTTATTTACAATAAAATGAAGCCTACTAAAGCAAAATATGGTAGGTAGACTATATTACGTTACAAGTGAGCAATTGCTGGAAGCATGATATAATTGTTCATTTAGTGTTCATTTATACCAAAGGCTCATGGACCTAGTTCTCCATTAAAGCTGGAATAAAGTACTCATAGTAAAATTTCTCAAGCTGTGGTAGCATTTCTTGAATAAACTCCTCATTCCTCTCAATGTTTATGATTACCATATCAACAGCTGTGTAGACAGCAAAACTACAGGACTGTCTATCAGTGATAAACAACTGTCCTTGCACTTGAAATAATAGTTGTGTGACTGCTTTAAATGTATGCCATCTTTGTCCTCAATTAAATAAGGTGCAATACTGGCAGATACTTTGCCATATTCATGGCTTGGCACACCTTTCAGTTCCAGCACTCTGTCATTCCCAATGAGTCCATCACAACTTGCTGCTAGATAGTTTTTGGTGCGATGAATAATCAACCCACATTTGGATACACTATGATCTGTAATTTCTTCATACCTCCTCCTTGTCAGACATTCCTTATCCAAACCCCACTTCATAAATTTATTTTGGTATTGACTACCTGCAATTATTGTATGGGCCAAAGTTTTGGCATCTTTAGTGTTGCATATTCTACCAAAATAACTTGCAGTTAGCCTGTACTTCCTTTCCTTGTACCATAGTGCACATCTGGATTGCCCTCTTGTTTCCCTTTCTATATCTTTTATGGCATCCTCAGAGACAGACACTAACTCAGATAAATAATTTGAGTTTGTGTCTGTTCCATAAAAATGATCATGTGCAACAGACAAGATGTTAACATTTGATTTGGGAAGTGATGACAAATAAGACAGTTTCATTCCTGAATTTTCAATTAAATGTCTCACATATGATTTATAACCTTCCTCGTTTCTGAGTGAGGCTGGTCTTGGATCAAAACATAACCGTGAACCTGTTGCTATGGGCAGATTTGACACTTTAACGGGACTTCCATGTACTTTCCTTTTTCGTGCAGGCTGGTGAAATGTTTGTAAAACGTCAGTTGGTGTTTCTGAACATTTTATCAAACCAGTTTTGCTGAAGTATTCAAGGGCATAACAAAGGGCAGCAGTATGCTTACAACAGGCTTTGGGTCCAATACCTGCTACACACTCACAACTTGCTGCTAGAATGCCAGAACCACAGCGATCTAGTATCAACTTAACAGTGTACTCTTTGTTTTTGGTGAATTGTGATCTCACAGAAGACAGTACAAATACCCTATCACTCTCAAACACACACTTAATGATTTTAATGAACTTTTCATTAAATAAATTATATCCGGCATCACATAACGACTTGTAATTCTTCACTGGAGCTCCATCGATCTCGGATTTTCTGAAAACGAAGTAGTCCATCAAGTGAATATGTGATAATTTCACATGAGGCAGAAAGGAGACTGATAAATCTTTAATGTTCATGTCATTTGGAAATATAGGCCTACTGGTAACCCTACTTTCTGTTGGTGTCTCCGTTGTCCGATGTATTCCCATTTTCATATAAGCCCGCAATCTAAATAGAACAAACATTCATAAATAATTATAGTGCCAGTGTGTACGGTACTGATTATATCCCTGTATTTATTATTTAAAATACTTTCGCACAGACAGCGTGTAAAACATCTCTATCGTACCTTTGACAAAGCTCTTGTTTATTACCACCAACTCTCCCTCCTCGCTTCCTCAACTCTTCTTTTAAAGTGTTCATATTCATTTTATCAATGTTCGGATAAATATTAAATACGGCACTATTCGCATCATCCATATTCTCATTCATAACTTTACTATGCATAACCTAGGCCTAATCTCATTCTAGTCCGAGTAGTACACTCATGCCATCTAGCGGCAAAAGTTTGCATAGGATAACCCTATTCGGGAGTTAGTGGGTTGTCAGCCCTGAAAATGGTTTTCCGTGGTTTCCAGTTTTCACATCAGGCAAATGCTGGCGCTTCCTTCCCACTCCTAGCCCTTGAGGTGGTAGAGGTGGGATCCCTCACTGAGTCCGAGGGAAAAACAAACCCTGGAGGGTAAATAGATTAAGAAAGGAAGATGATAATAATAATAATAATAATAATAATAATAATAATAATAATAATAATAATAATAATAATAATAATAATAATAATTTTATGTCCCAGTAACCACTTTTCTGCGTGTCTTTATTTCTTGATGGATAGCAGTATTTTTGCACCTGTCACGTGGCACAGACCAGAGCACAATGTAGTTTCCACTGAAGTCAAATTTATAACTGCCAAATAACTGTCGTGATGCAAACGGCCTTCGTGGCCCGGTGAGGAAAGCAACGACAAACAACCTGACTTCTCATCTTTCCTTGTGCGCCTCATTATATTTTGCTGTGTATTTATGACTGCAAAACATTTGGTAGTGTTCTTTGAGAATTCAACCAGCCTCCAAGATGAAGATTTGGCAGACAACCAGTTTTACGGCTCGCGGATTGTTTGTACCGTTGACCAGGGAATGCCCGAGTTATACTACACAGTTTTCGAGGAGGCTCTTTCTAATAGGCTATCTATAGGTTCTCTTATATAAACTAAGACCATCGAAGCGGCCTCTTTACTCTCCGATACGTAAGCTGCAGTATGGGAGACGTGCGCCTAGTTGCAAGCAGCATGCACGTGTTCGACCTGGCAAGCATTAGTCGCCGGTCTGAATCACAGCTGTGAACATGAGGAGACAGTTATCATTGAACACCGTATTTTAGTATGTAAACGTTCCGGTTTCATTTTAATGGTCCGTGAACCGTCATAACTCATAACTCTCGCTATTGGTGTGCAGAAAATCCTTATGGTGTTTATGAAGTCCCGTACTATGACAGGAAGATTGGTGTTTGGTGTACTGTTAGTGCGAGACGAATAATTGGGCCTTTTTTTTTTTTTTCTTTCTTTGGGGCCGTCACTAAATGCAGAGAGGTATCAAGATCACATTTTGACACCGTTTTTCCATCAGTTAACGGAAAAAAAAAAAAATCGCTTGGGTGGTTTCAACAAGATTTAGTCGCTGCTCATACAGCAAAAGATTCTCTTCTTACAATCTCGGAAGTGTTTGCAGACTGAGTGATCAGTGTCGGTCCATTTTTTCCTCGTTCTCCAGATCTAACAGTGTGTGATATTTACTTGCGGGGTAAAATGAAAGAAAAAGTGTATCGAACGAATCCTCACACATTGCAGGAACTGAAAGAAAATATCTGTCTATCTATATATATATATATACATAAAATAAGAGTTTTGTCTGTACATTCCTCAGAATTTGAAAAGGATGATATCTCTGTATCGGTCATGTCCACAGTAACAAGAAAATGCACTTTTTACGTTTCCGTAATGTCTGTCTGTCTGTCTGTCTGTCTGTCTGTCTGTCTGTCTGTCTGTCTGTCTGTCTGTCTGTCTGTCTGTCTGTCTGTCTGTCTGTCTGTCTGTCTGTCTGTCTGTCTGTCTGTCTGTCTATACACGCATCACTAGAAAACGGCTAAAGAGAATTTAATGAAAATCAGTATGCAAAGTTGGAAAATAAGTCGCTATAATCTAGGCCATAAATAATTTTATTCACGCTGATTGAAATGGTAGTTTAGGGGAAGGCCTAAAATTTAATTTTCAAATACTTATGTTATTAGTGGTCCCATCTTCATAAAAACTGGTATACAAAGCCGGGAAATAAGTCGCTACTATCTAGGCTATAAATAATTTTATTCACGCTGAGGGTAGTTTAGGGGAAGGCCTAAAACTTAATTCTTAAATATTTGCATTATTAGTAGTCGTATCTCATTGAAAATTGGTATGCGAAGTCGGAGAATAAGCCACTACAATATAAGGCTATAAATCATTTAATTAACGCTGAGTGAAATGGTAGTTTAGTGGGAGGCCTAAAATTTAATTCTCAAATATTTATGTTATTAGTGGTCCTATCTTGATAAAAACTGGTATACAAAGTCGGGAAATAAGTCGCTACTATCTAGGCTATAAATAATTTTATTCACGCTGAGGGTAGTTTAGGGGAAGGCCTAAAACGCATCTCATTGAAAATTGGTATGCGAAGTCGGAGAATAAGCCACTACAATATGAGACTATAAATCAGTTAATTAACGCTGAGTGAAATGGTAGTTTAGTGGGAGGCCTAAAATTTAATTCTCAAATATTTATATTATTAGCGGTCGTATCGATAAATACTACATAACCAAAATTATATAAAATTAAATTTCCGACCATTTATGCCATATATTTTTACCGCACTGGCTATGATAACACAGATATTCATGAATTTGTATTTTTGTTGCCAAGTCCATATCAACGCCGAGCCACGAGAAAATAGGTAAACAGAATTGAATGAAAATCGGTATATAAAGTCGGGGAATAAGAAACTACAGTCTAAACGATAAACAATTGTATTCGCCCTGGATGAAATTGTAGTTTAGGGTAAGCGCCTAAAATGTAATTTTTAAATACCTATGTCATTGGTCCTATCGAAAAGTACTACATAACAAAAGTTATAGAGAACACAATTTCAGGTTATTTATGTTTTATTCAGTTTTAACGCACCGACTATGATAAGAGTGGTATTTCAGAGTCGGAAGAAAACTAAATGTGAAGGCCTACAATATCGAAAGCGCATAACATTGATCAACAACAACATTACATTGACCATTGTTTGTTGTGATGTTCTTTGTCTCTTATGCTGCCTCTCAACTCCGATAGATGGGATTACTGCTGCGTACCGAGTATAACAGCCTGACTGAATATTGGCGGGAAATAGCCAGGGAGCTAGAAACTTTATTCTTTAGCATGCCATTCCTCTGGTTCATACATTTTCTGATACAGCTGGTACGTAACACACAGTGGTACATCATAGTATTCTAGCTATTCGATCCCTACTCTGAAGCGCTGTTTTGAATGAGCAGTGGGCATACTTAAGGCAGAGGCTCACTTAGTAGAGTAGTAGTATTAGTAGTAGCAGTAGTAGTAGTATGGCTTACTAGTTGCTTTACGTCGCACCGACTCAGATAGGTCTTATGGCGACGGTGGGACAGGGAAGGGCTAGGAGTGGGAAGGAAGCGGCCGTGGCCTTAATTAATTAAGGTACAGCCCCAGCATTTGCCTGGTGTGAAAATGGGAAACCACGGAAAACCTTTTTCAGGGCTGCCGACAGTGGTGTTCGAACCTACTATCTCCCGAATACTGGATACTGGCCGCACTTCAGCGACTGCAGCTATCGAGCTCGGTATAGTAGTAGTATGGCTTGGTCTAGAATAACAATTAGGGCTATTCCAAATTATAGCAGCACAATTCACTAAATAACTCAAAATTCAACCCTGAAAAGAGCCTTTTCTTAAGAAAAGCTTCTTCCTCTTCATTTTTATTAAATTCTACATTAATTTTATTCCAAATTAGCAGTAAAGAGGCGGTTTCTCCCCTGGCTTGGAGGAAAAAAATTTGCCTCCAAGTCAGATAGATTTTTCCGCCACCAGTGTACTGAATTGATACTTTCCGACTCATCGGTACTCCTAGGAAAGAGATTAGTAAATGGGTATAGTTTTTGTCCTGGGAGTCGCCACTATTCGACCCTCTCCCCACCGAAAAGGAACGAAGAGTGTTCACGGCCCACGGCAGTCTGCGCCTTGGTCATTCCAGCTCTGGAACTTTGGACTGTTAGATCGGCAGCGCAGTCCTGTTCGTTAAAAGTGACAAAATGTGTGGTTTTCCATTTGATCGAGTATTTCATATGAAAGCATTGCTTTTTATCGCGCCATTCCTACTGACGTCATTGTAATGTATGTTCATTCCAGTTGGTAAAACCACTAAGACAGTCTTTCTGAGGATGTAAAAAGGCAGGTGGAGAGTGAGTGTCTACCATTATAATGAAAGCTCCCCAACCTGATAGTGACTGATGGTATGCAAGCGGGTCTACCATTACAGTGAAAATTCCCTAACTCAGTATTCATATGAGAAAAGGTGTTTGGTGACTTCCGCGTCGCGTTTCTAGGGTAACGCTAAGAGCTACGCAATTTCATACAATCTTGGTCACAACGTGTAAACTACCTAACCTAGAATTCTGTATGCAATGTAGAATTCCGTAGCGAAGCACGGGTACATCAGCTAGTTACAAATGAAATCAGAAACATTACAGTGGCAGAACTGACTCCCGTCGTGCAGAATGTGGTTACCAGATACAACGCCTGTATAACCCAGGAAAGACGACACTTCCAGCATCTTTTATAAGGTAAGATACTCGTTCACGCAGGGCGGCCGCGCTAAGTTCGGCTGTATAACGTGGTTTAGCTGATGGCCGGCTTACCCTATTTCGGGGAAAGAATGAAATAACTTATGTTTGCGTTTGCTGCCGGAGTGCAGAGTACAAACACCGCGCGTTCGCTCTTAGTTTGTGTGAGAGATCCTGTAAGTTGTTAACTTTAAAGAGCACCGAACGAGTTGGCCGTGCGGGTAGGGGCGCGCAGCTGTGAGCTCGCATTCGGGAGATAGTGGGATCGAACCCCACTGTCGGCAGCCCTGAAGATGGTATTCAGTGATTTCCAATTTTCACACCAGGAAAATATACCTTATTTAGGTCACGGCGGTCTTTTCCTATCCCATCGTCGCTATAAGACCTATCAGTATCGGTGCGACGGTAAAGCAACTAGTAAAAAACTTTAAAGTGCCACTTTCTCGTTAAAAAAAGGATCAATGGCAGATACATTTCCGACGAATTCTGGAATTTGAACTGAATCGGTGACTCCATAGCTGTAGCCTCCTCTTGTCAGTACAGCCGGGAATCGCTCTCGAGCCAGCCATAAATCACAACAAATACTGTAGTTGATCACAACATGTTCCGTTCGTTTAGGATTTGACGTCTGCTCCTGTGACGCAACGGCCGTTTTAAACTGATCAGTCAATAGACGAGAAACGTGTCAACAACAAGTTAGTGCGAAACGACTGCCTTCAATGTCAAACGACCTACCACGCCGTGAAATGAATTCAGAGCAGCAGTCAGAAACATTCAAAGGACGTACTAACATGCAGTGGAGCGTCCTTCGTCTTTCGGGTGAGTAGTAGAATGTAAATCTAAGATTTAGAAAAGTTATGCAATTTATTTATTTATTTATTTAACGCATGACAAAAAGTATATAAATAGAAACACATTATATACAAATTTACAGACAACTATTTATATACTCCACACTTGATATAAGAAGTCTCTGGGTGTTTTTTGTGGCTGTGAGAGGATACTGTTCCACAAGTGAGCTGGACTGTTGGTCTCGTAGTTCGACAACCATGTTATGCAGGAGGAAGTTCTCCCCATTTATGCAGTAGGATGGTGCATCTGTCATGGTTGTCCCGGCACCTCTGTGTGCAAGCGTGTGCGATGCCCAGGCAAATCTACGGCACGCACAGATCTGAATTTTTTAACATAGACTTATTGTTCGATGAATATTTATACAGGCAAAACACCTGTTTGCATTAATTGTTTTTATTCGTTTAATACTTTTAATCGTTTTAATTGTGTAAGTTATTTATTTACTTCTTATTTACCTTTTATTCATTTTATTCGCTAAAATGCCAGAGAATACTACGAGAATTTCAGTATATCAACAATAAAACGCGAACCGTATTTTCTTTCAACTACTCAATCTTATATTTTATTATTATTTTTATTTTATTCAGGGGAAACATAATATAGATAATGATGATGATGATGATGCTTGTTGTTTTAAGGGGCCTAACATCGAAGGTCATCGGCCCCTAATGGTACGAAATGAAAGAACAAAAATTTCAAAGGCATCCACTGACCAAAATAAAAATAAAGTATGTCATGAAGAATGAATGGATGGACAGGAACCCAACAAAACACATACACAAAAAAAGCAGTGGAGCAGACTCAAAACAGATCGAATATAACATTATTACTGACCAAGGAACCACTTATAAAGCACAGTGATGCTTGGTGTCTAAAGTGGTGCAAAATCCACGTCTAAGGCCCCACAGAATGGTACATGTCGCGAGTAAAATAGAACCATGGTATGTGTCATGTTGGGGTATTAATCAGAAGTAGCGAAGATTCGCGGTGTTCCACAAAAGCTGGTACTACTCACAAGTATTGCAATACGTACAAGTAACGCAGACCTATGGTGTGTCTCACACAATGGCGCAACTCATAGCCAACGCATACCGAGAAGGTTCCCCACCTAGGTGTACTAAACACGGGCGCCGGTATTCCCGTGGTGTTCCTCACATAGTGGGTACTAATCACAGGCAACGCAGACCCACGGTGCTGCTCATATAGTGGTACAACTCACAGGCTACGCCCAGACCCGCGGTGTTGCTCACATGGGTACGACGCACGGGTACTGGAATCCACCAGGCCAGGTTTTTTACTGCTACTAATCACAAACCTATTTCGTACCGAATTTAGTGGTACTACTCTCAAGTACAGGCAACCTATGGTGTTCCCCGTGTGATGGTACGATTCAAAATTAGGTTCATGGTTCTAATTCAGTCAGCCGTTGGTCGCCTCTTCTAGTCGCCTCTTACGACAGGCAGGGGATACCGCGGGTGTATTCTACATGTGCGTCCCCGACCCGCAGGGGGTAATATAGATAAACAAGGAATAGTAAACCGAGGGAGCTGGCCGTGCGGTTGGGGGCGCGCATCTGTGAGCTTGCATTCGGGAGATAGTGGGCTCGAACTCCACTGTCGGTAGCCCTGAAGATGGTTTTCTGTAGTTTAACATTTTCACAACAGACAAATGCTGGGGTTTTACCCTAATTAAGGCCACGGCCGCTTCCTTCGAATTCTTAGCCCTTTCCTATCCCATCGTCGCCTTAAGACCTATCTGTATTTGTGCGTCATCAAACCAATTTTGTAAATAAAAAAAGGGGACGGGGAATACTCATACATAAACCAGTCAAGAAGCCATTTTAAGTCTGTCCGTGATATCCGGAATGTTTGTCTGTGTGTATGTGTGCGATGCTCAGCCAAATCTATGGGACGTAGAGATCTGAAAATTTTAACATACGTGGGCACAACATTTCACCGATCACTCATGGCTGTGTCAAAGAGCGATTTTTGCTTCAAGAAATGAAGCTGTCAGCATCATCAGCAAGCAACTTTTACGGTTTAATAGCATCTAACGCGGTTGAATTAATAAATACGGGCGAAATCGCGGGCACGTATATATATGAAAACTCAATTGCCAGACACGATTACTCTGTAATTCTTTGAATCTCGTATATATACAACGACACGTTACACCTAAACATTAACAATAACTCAAAGTAGTCTTCGCCAGCTTAGAGACCGCGCGCGGGAAACTGAAGTCACAAAATCCATAGAGATGGCAGCAGTATGCAGTAAGGTTTGATTACTGGAGTTCCGAAGAAAGAGCACGTTGAATGTGTGCACTTCCATAGCCGACTACAGTTACAAGCCGGAGTCATGTAAGTTTGGCAACGTCCAGTGGAGGCCAAGGTGAAAGCGCGGGATCTATTCGTGTACTCGTATGTTGATGTCTAGTGAACTTCATCTCGTGTTTCGTTTAATTTTTCACGGATAGGTTCGAGTATATATAATAAGATAAGTGATAGAATAAGCATACGTGGAGCATATTATCGAAATAATGTGAAGGCTAAGTAGGGCTGAGTAGCTTGGACTGTAGAGCTGGATTTCTAAAATCAACGTAACTATACTACCACCTAAACCTAATGAGCTTCTCCCTGATGCATATCCAATTATTTTCCCAAATTTGCCAACATATTTGTGATCGAAAAGTGTCAAAATAAAATATCCTGAAGATAGGAGCCTGGAAATATAGAGTAGGGTAAACAAGAAGACGGATGGTGTGCCAAATGTAACCCATTTACTCAAAATTCACCAAGATATGAATGTCACTGTATACGTTAAGTTATCAGGTGTTGGTAAAAGAAATGACATGTTTAGCAGATGGTAAAATATCAAACTGCTCTCAACTAAATGCATATTTATTAAATTATATAGGGACCACTTCTTGTAGTGTTAGTGTCCGGTAGTATTTGAAGGTGCTCAAATACGTCAGCCTCGTGTCGGTAGATTTACTGGAACGTAAAAGAATGCCTGAGGGATTAAATTCTGGTACCTCGGCGTCTCCAAAAACCGTGAGATGTAAAGCAAATGTTGTTATTATTATTATTATTATTATTATTATTATTATTATTATTATTAGCACTAAAAGGAAAAGAGTTAGGCCCTACTCAAAATGCTTCGTTTGGAACTGTGAAAGCAAATTATTTACTGTCAAGAAAGTTTCAAGGTGATAACTTAGAAAGAAGGTTTAGTCAGTACTTATGGCTTATTGGTTGTAACTACAATGTTTCTGCACTTCAAGTTCTGGAAAGTGAGATGAAAATTAGGATTAAGGTGTTTTAGGGTTGCGTTGGTGGTGGTGATGGTATGGAAAAGTGAGGTTTGGCCATAGCCAATTAGAAATGTCTGATTCCATCAAGACAAATGTTATTGGGCTCAGTATGGAAGTAATAAACAAGTTAGACTCATTTTTATCATGTGGATTTTTTTGGTGGGCATTTTGAGATGTCAAGGGTAATATGCTGTATATTTCTGGGTATACACTAAGGACAATACCCAGAAGGATAAGCTGTGACACTTATTTAGGTCTCCTGCAGAGTAACGAAACAGGTGATCCCTATTTTGAAGAACTTCTGAGGTGGATTAGTGGTGCATCACATTTTGTGTTGTGTGTGTCTGCAGAACAGTGGTATACGAAGACTACCTGGATTGTGAAAATTATAAAGAATTTCTGTTCTCTCTATCCTCAGCTGCTTTAGGAGGAGATGACAACCAAAAGTTCTGGTTTGAACGCCGTCATTGTGGGCATGGCAATAATGGTGCGATAGATTGTTTATTGTCTATATATTCCAATGTCGTATTAAATAAGGGCTGAACGCAGATGAAGAAAACGACTTATGTCAGCAGTGAGGATAAAAACACTAAGCGGAGGAAGCTGCCAACGCTCCACAATAATTGAGCTTGTGAGTACTGTTCTTAAAGTGTTTTGTTTTTATTCATGTAAAATGTGTACCTATTTCTAACTTCAGTGAATGCATTTACTGATGTGTGTGTTTCTTAGTACCATTTTACGAAGAGTGTGCATTTATCATAATCATCGTGTTGGTTTAAATGTAGTGAATATGGGTGAAGTCATTCAAAATCGGACACGCCCCTTTTTTTTTCGGCCTCCGCTTGACAGATAGATACAGCGTTGCCAAGCGTACCTTCCGGCTTTAACTGTAGATGGCTCTGGCACTTCTCATGCAGTAAACAGCTCCCATGCGAGCAATGTTGCCAACTTAGGGGTTTTCCCCCTAAATTTAGGGGGATTTAATCGT